>NC_056630.2:100418207-101788207 GCF_002870075.4 Lactuca sativa | reverse complement strand
TAGTTTATTTCTTTGGTTTTGCATTGAATCATTGAATTAAATTAGAACAAGGGCTTTATGATGGTAAAAATCATCTCTAGTTTATGAATCATAGCTCCTTTTTGGATGTGTAAGCATTGACATCCTCTAGGAATTGGGGATTCCTTCTTTCTTAAGGCTAATTAACTTCTTGGGTTCAATTGCTTCAATTAAACCCTTGATCTTGATTAAGAAGGTGTATTGTGGGCTTCCCCAACCTCCATACTACCTAAGAGGAATCTTGGCATATTATGCTTCATGATTGCTATAACCAATTTGGGATGAATGATAAGCTTCATGTTGAATCCTAATGATAAACACACAAATATTCATTGTGTTGAATTGCCTTAGTTAACCAACTCTCTCCAATATTTGAGCATCTCACTATCTTGCTTAATTGCAAGTTTTTAGTTATTCAAGTCTTTTAGTTTTCAAGTAATCAAACACCCCCCATTTTAGTTTAATTGTAGTTAATTAGTTTATTTACAATAGTTCTTTAAGATTGCATTGGTGATTGAATACAACCATTTCCCCAAGTATCAATACCCGTTTTTATCATTATATTACGTTTTATTTACAAACAAAGGGTGTAATTTCCTTGGTGGACTTGACATCCCATCAAGTTTTGGTGTCGTTACCGGGGAAATTGGTTATTGTTATTTGATTGTTTATGCCTAGGTCTACAAGAACTGGTGAACTACTCTACAATCCAGAAATTGAAAAAGAAGCAAAAAGGTTGAAAAAGTTAGCAAAACAAGCAAAGCAACAACAACTTGCTCAAGCTTCTTCATCATCTCCACTAATCAACATAGAAGATCAAGTTCATACTTCAAGTGATACCGACACCGAGCCAAATTCTCCAATTGTTGGTCAATCCTTTGAAGACATTCCTTTTGAAAACTGCATAGCCATGAATCACACTCCACCTCACAATCACAATCCCAACCCAAACCCAAATAATCAAGATGCTAACACCCCACCCCATCAACCAAGACAACAACCACCAGAACCTCTCATTGATATGCCACCTTGGAATCAAGCCCCTCCTCAAACCAACCCAATTATCAACCACCACCACAACCACAAAACCAACACTTCCCCCAAAACAACCAACCTCAAAACAATTCTTTTCAAGTTCAACAAGTACATTACCCAAATCAACCCAATTACCAACACCCTCCAATGTACCAAAACCCAAAGTACCCACAACAACAACATCTCTACAACCAATACCCTAACTACCTACCTTATCCACCACCAATCTACAATCCCCAACAATACCCATATCCACCTTACCAACAACATCCCAGTTACTTGCAACAATATCCCAATAACCCCAATCCACTCAATCCCCCTCAAGAGTTGACACTTATCTACCCCTCTCAAAAACCTCCATATCCACAAACTTCTTATGACCCTCCAAACTACCAACAACCTCCACAAAAAGGCTAATCAAGTGGTAACCATCAAATGAGCCTTCAAGAACTCATTACTTCTCTTGCTCAAAGCCAAAGCCAATTTCAACAAGAGACCAAGAACACCTTCTCCAACATTCAAGCACAAATTGGAGACTTGGCCACCGCTCTCAACAAGATGGAACAAAGGGGCAAACTTCCATCTCAAACCGAGAAGAACCCCAATGTGAGTGCAATAACTTTGAGAAGTGGGAAAACACTTGGAGAAAGCAACCCTAAAAGAGTTTCAAGAGAAGAAGAAGATGAAGTCATCATTGTTGAACCTTCAAAAGTAGTACCTCCAAAGGATCTGGTTGTTCCAAACATTGGTCAACCCGAATCTTCCAACAAGACCATAAAGCCATTGGTCATACCACCACCCTTCCCTTCCCGGTTAGCCTTTTCCAAGAAGATAGAGGAAGAAAATGAATTATTTGAAACTTTCCACAAGGTCCAAATCAACATTCCACTATTGAATACTATTAAGCAAATTCCAAGTTATGCAAAATTCCTCAAGGATTTATGCACCAAGAAGAGAAAATTCAAGGCAAATGAAAAGATTCAAGTCAATGCAAATGTGTCTGTGGTTATCCAAAAGAAGTTACCTCCCAAATGCAAGGATTCAGGAATATTTGCTATCCCTTGTACCGTTGGTGATTTGCATGTCGAAAGTGCCATGTTAGATCTTGGAGCCTCGATCAATGTGATGCCATATTCGGTTTTTCAATCTCTCAATGTTGGACCTTTGGAAGAAACCGGAGTAATCATTCAATTAGCAGATAAGTCAAGTGTGTCTCCAAGAGGAGTGTTGGAGGATGTGTTAGTACAAGTTAATCAACTTGTTTTTCCGGTAGATTTTTATGTCATTGATCTTGAAGAGAAGACTCCTTCCAAATCATCTATGATCCTCCTTGGAAGACCTTTCATGCATACCGCTCACACAATCATTGATGTCCATAAAGGAAAGATAACTATAGAGTTTGATGGAGAAACCATCCACTTCAACATCTTTGAAGCAATGAGGTACCCTAGCAACATTTCTCCATTGTATCGGGTTGATGTGATTGAGACAATAAATGGGATAAGCCCTAATTTATGCATAGACAAGATACTCATGGAAGATGATTGTAATCCTAAGAGGGAAGCTCAAAGAAGATTGAATCACCCAATGATGGAAGTGATCAAGAAGAAGATAATTAAAATGTTCAAAAGGTGCAAAGAGAAGAAAAAGGCATTTCATGACAAGCACATAACCCAAAAACACTTTATTCCGGGTCAAAAAGTTCTCCTTTATCATTCACGCTTAAAGCTATTCCTGGGAAAGTTGCGATCTCGATGGCACAGACCTTTTATTGTTATAAAAGTGTTTGATCACGGTGTGGTTGAAATTAAGAGTTTGGAAACAAATCAAATACTAAAAGTGAATGGGCACCGTTTGAAACCATTTTATGAAGGCTTTGACATGGGAGAATTCGACAACGTAACATTTGAAATCCCAAATTACAAAGGTTGACAGAAGCGAGACTATGTCTTGGCAAAGACATTAAACAAATGCATTGTAAATAAATAATCTCCGCTTAAAGTTTTGGGTGTTTCTAAGCTTGAAGTTGATCTAAAAATAAGCATATTGAAGTCTAGCAATGATCTTGGTGAAGTTTGAAAAATGCCAAAAATCTGCACTTTGTACGGGTACCCGCGCAACCGTTGCACGACTGACCCCCAGCCGCGCAGATTCCGAGTTCTAAATTACCCCCACATGAGATGCAATCTGATTGCTGCGCGCGGCCGACTCCTCACCCGCGCAAATGTTTGCGCGACCGACTGCCACCCTCGCAACCTACTTGCGCGACTGCCTTCCACCATCACAGATTTTCGCGCGGCCAAGACCAAATCCTTCCTCTTCTTTGCAAGACCAATGATGTTAATTCTTTATTTGCGCGACCCAGCCATCACCCGCGCAAAGTTTGAGAGGGTACCCGCGCAAATATGCCACTTCATAAGAAAATTTCGAGCCATATCATATGCTTCCTTTGCGTGACCAAGCTTTCATCCATGTGTATTTAGGCATCCAAGAAATCCACCCACACATCATTGTGCAACCCATATGTTGCTTCCATACCATCCCGCGTGCTCCCTCCACCTTGATCCTAGTATGATCCTTCCTTACTCTCATCCTAAGCATTGAGGACAATGCTTAATTTTAAACTTGGGATGAGGTATTCTTTATCTTTTATTTATTTGATTGCATTTAGGTTATATATAGTTGCATTTAGAGTAAGTCATTTAGGTCATTCATAAAAATAGCATAAAAAATTAAAAAAAATTGCATATTTTGTTTCTTTCTTTTCTATTTTTCATACTTTTTAGATGCATTCTAGTTTAAGTTCATGCATTTTTGTTCTCTCTTGTCTTCTCATCCCTACAGATACCAGAGCGCCGAGTCATAAGTATTGAATCATAGATTGGTCCCGGGTCTTGATATGGAATTCCTTGTATTAGATAAATGGGACACATTTTGAGCCTCACATACCACTTTAAGACTGCTTGTGTGGGGGTCAGATGCAGGTAGCTTGATTGGGTCTAGGTGCAGAGGGATGTGGTTGGTCAAACCGATGTGTGCGAGCAAAGATTAGCCTGGTATGGTATTTTGAAGACATTGAAGACTCACATCTTTGTTTTGAGGGGAGTACCCCATAGTACTCCCGAGTCTCATCCGAGCCTTGCTTAGTTATATTCTCACCACCTTTTTAGGATATGTCATCATTTTTCTAGGGGTCTAGAGTAGATAGTTAGATAGATTTTGTTTATCACACCTTGCATTGAGGTGTTTGATGAACTTTGAAGTCGGTCCCCCAATTCACATCTTTTGGGACCAAGTTTTTCGGTAACACCCATTTTGAGTCATATCCCACCCTCTTTAGTTGATCTCGGCACATTGTCAATGATCATTAGGTGTTCATGTTAGCCTCCATCTATCACCCCATTCTCACTATTGGAGTCCTATGTTACATGGTGAAATTCCTTAGACCTTCCAAGAAAAAATAAGAAAAAAAAATGAAGAAAAATTGGAAAAATTGAAGACAATAAAAGACAAGGAAGAAGATTCAAGAAAAGCAACAAAAACAAAGAAGAAAAATGAAGAAAAAGTGTAACACAAAAAGAAGAACAAGACTCCAAGTTCAAGATTCTAAAAAAACGAGAAAGCTGAATGTCAAGCAACAAAAGAGGCTAAAATCCAAATAACAGAAGTTCAAGATTGAAGATTTGAGATGCTAGGTTTAGAATTAGGTTAAGTAGAATTTTTATTATTTTATTTTATTTTTGATTTTTGATGAGAAAAGGCCCCGACGATGAGACGATAAACTGTAAAGGACAGTACAAGGGAGAAGCCTTTGAAACAGGATGTTTGCCCGGAGGCCGTGCTGCAAAGCCATATTTCGTTATTATACACTTTAACCTGACAAATGGAGGAATCATAGTGTGTGAAGAGGCGCCTTTCCTTCATGCATTATGATCTGCATTGGTGATTTAAAGTGCCCCCACTAGGCACATCTTTGTTTCCTTTGTCTTGCACATCGCGACTACATCCAACCGTGATCTATTCGCCCATCAAGTGGTTGAGAATGTGGTTTATGGCTCTAAAACGGGGAACATTTTGAAGATGCGTAGGGTCCATGAAGGACTAATTCTGACCATGTTGACTGATGTTGACCAAGTTCTATGGTATCTTTCTTTTTCTCTTTTTAGTTTAGCTCATCCCAAGCTCATTTTAGTCTTGTTCTAACTTGAGGAAAAGTTAGTTTTAAGCTTGGGGTGATTTGATTGCTTATTTTATTTCCTTATTGTCACACCCCCGAACCAGACGGCGGAAACGTCCGGGGGCTGTTGTGACTCAATTGAATACCATAACATTGAATATATATGAAACATAACAACATTCGTCACCATGCATTAATATAGTACAACCAGTAGAGTTTACATGAAGTACATTGTTTAAACATTACATTCCCAAAATAAATTGTTCGATTCGTACATAAATAAACTGCAAGCCATCACTGAATATGATTTCCTTTGATTCACTGGTTCCCTGAGAATACAAGTATTTTGAAAAACGTCAACATATGAAATGTTGGTGAGTTCATAAGTTGTATTTGAAAAACAATGTTGCGTATCGTTTGAAAACCACCAGAAAATACAATATTTTCTGAAAAGAGAAGCTTTTGAAAACGTTTGTGAAGATCTATAAGTATGCCTGTTTGTTTCTATACTTGTAAAAAAAATTGTTTATTGAAGTTGTATGAATTTCGAATCTGTATGTATTGAAAAACCCTAGGAAAACCCGATGTTTTCCTAATTCTTTGAATTCCATGAATTTACATTGAAACCATTGTAACGCGTGAAGTTATCAATACCAGGCGACATTGGATTATTTTTGAGCATGATTATCTGCTACAAAGACGCGTTACACAAACGACTAGTCTGCATCAATACTAACGAACCCGTAGGCGTCGTCCGTACTAATCACGTTATCCAACCGCCCTGACTACGTGTAGTCCCACATCCGAAGAGAAAGAGGACACGAAGGCCTCGATGACTCCATTAGCCGGTTGGGGATAAAAAGGTACGAGGGGTCCCAGACCCGCCTCGCATAAAAGGTAGACTCTACTAGCAATACCAAAGGACCCTTGGGGACCAGTAGTATATAAGCCATTGAAAGTCCATTTACGTTGTGTCAGATCGGTAAAACCCAACACTTCGTAAGATAGAGGTCTTCGGGCCTTAAGATCAGGTCATTGGGCTAGCTAGGCTCAACAAACAAGATTTTACACTCTTGGGGCCCAAAGATGGTGCGTAGACGTCTGTGCACACTCGCATGTATATTGAATTCCCAAACGTTATTTGTATGAATCGTAGTGTTGTAGTGTCATAGTGTCGTCGTGTTAGTAGTTTTAGATTTTTATTGGTTCGAGACCGAACCAATTCGTTTAACAACGACTTTTGGTGTTGTAATGTATTGTATTTCATCGATAGTCGTGGTGCCATCATTTGGTCAAATTGCATGTATTGAATTAGCCTTGAAAGTTTTCTATTTTCAGCCCCTCCTTGTTTGCAAAATTTACTT
Source organism: Lactuca sativa (assembly GCF_002870075.4). Lineage (NCBI taxonomy): Eukaryota > Viridiplantae > Streptophyta > Magnoliopsida > Asterales > Asteraceae > Lactuca > Lactuca sativa. The sequence goes on along the minus strand of NC_056630.2, from coordinate 101,781,613 downwards.
TTTCAACCCTTTATTTAAATACTTTCCGGTTTGGTCCTTAAATCAATTTTCTTGACATTTTAACACCAAAAATTATTGAAATTAATATTTTTTCAGCATATTTTTCATAGAAAACAGTTTAAGCCCCTGAAATTTCAGTTTCCTCAGTTATAACCCTTCTTTTTCGCAATTTTGACAATTTTGGCCCAAATTGTAAAATTTTTGCAACTTTGGTCCTTTTTAAAATTAAAAAGCATTTTAAACCTTTGAAAAGGACTTGGAACACTTATAGTCCACTGTTTTACAGAAAAACACAGTTTTGGCCCTCCAAAACAGAAAATCTCGCATAATGGGCCTCATTAGGCCGAAAATGTCATTTTTAGCCCATTAAGCTTGAAATTTATGTTTTTAATCCTCTAAATGAGTATATTTCCAGAAATTGTTTTATTGAAACTGTTTTGACACACCTCATCCATCAGAATTCGTGATATGTCAATTTGGGCCCTTAATTTTGTATTTTTCACATTTTAGGTCCAAAAATTGTGTTTTTAGCCCAAAGAAATTGTTACTAAACCACTTAGCTATTTTTCTAGAAACACTTTGTATGTAGAAATATATTTGATGTTAAAATCATTTAACATAAGGTATATCTCGGTTTTGAGGGGTTTTATGGCTAGATCCAACATTTTAACACACAAAAGCACACATATAAGCATGGAAATCATACAAAGCATACAATACACATATAGATCTACACTTTCACTTGTATTCCCCCCCCCCCACAAAACTCATAAAAACAGAAAATAGGGGGTATGAAGCTCACCTTAGGGTGTGATTTCGGTTCTTGAAGAAAAGATGGAAGAAAACTTGGTGATTTTTGGCCTTAGCACCCTTTTCTTGAAGATCTCGAGTTTGAGATGGTTCTAGGATGCAAGATCACGATTTTTGCATAGATTAGGAAAGGATTTTGATAAAACAAAGAATTTAATTCATAGATCCAAGCATAACCTTACCTTGGATGAAGAGTTGGTGGAAATATCCTCTTGAAAGCCTCCTAATTTTCGAGATTTTTGAGTGGAGAGGGAGGGATGTTCTTAAGAGAGTTTGAGAGATTTTTGTGAGTGTGTGTGTGTGAGTATGGCCGAGAGTGAGAGAGATAGGAAGAAGAGATGACCCTTGAAGTGATATGTGCTTGGAAGTATGAGTTCCATGCATAGATACCCTTTGGTTAATAATGAGGTGGCATGCATTAAGTCAACTCTTCCATTTCCTCTTGGGCTTGGGCATTGGGCCGAGAATTTGGAAGGGAAAAGGAAAATTTTGGGCCTTTGCCCCTAAGCCCAATATTAGAGTTAGTCTTGGGTAAATTTTAACATAAAAGAATATAGCATGATTTTTTTCCATTTTTGTTGGACTAGTTTAGGGTATTCATGGATCAAAGCTTTTAATTCATTTCATTCTAGGCCCAATATGACCCAAAATGTTGAAATAAATAAATGTGGGTCCAATTAGAGCCCAATTAGGGTTCTAAGCCCATGATAGTCTAATTGGAAGCTTATTGGTCCATTTGGATCCAATAAGGGAGTCCTAGTCCAAAATGGACTTAAACAAGGACTTCTAGGGTCTCCAATTGTTTGATGACTATTTGTAGTATTTGCATGATGTATTTGATTGAAGTTTTTGATGTCCTAATAGTAGGTGTTACACATGTTCTTAAGTTTTTGATTCACATTAACTTGAGTGTATAGATTACATGACACAAAATTTCTAGTTGTGACACTTATTTTTATTAGTTTATTTTAGATTTTTAGCTCTTTTTATTAGTATTGCATTGTATATTCTTGATTTTCTTTATCATGGATCGTATCGGGGACTTTTTATTTTGCATGAGGAATCTTGCAGGGTTTTGGAGCTTATCGCGAACTCCTGCTCCACTAGCTCCCTGAGCTATCAATATCAATGCAACACTTAGTCTGACTGACCCCCGAAAGACAACAAAGTCAACTCTGGTCAAAGTCAAACTCCTGGTCAAAGTCAACCTCCCAGGTCAACCCTACTCACCGAGTCACCCTACTGACTCGCCGAGTTCATATGTTCAGAGTCCTTCCATTCGCGACTCGACTCGCCGAGTCAGTCCATGACTCGCTGAGTCTACCGATTTCCGAGTCCTGACCTGTCCAACTCACCGAGTCTCCACTCGACTCACTGATTCGAGTCTCAACTCGAAGGGTTTGGGGTTTCGCGACCTGACTCGCCGAATCCAAGACAACCTTCAACAGACTCGCCGAGTTATTCTTCCAACGCGCCGAGTTAATGCCCAACTTCTTCCGACTCGACGAGCTGTTCATCCCACTCGTCGAGTTCCTCCAAATCTTCATGCTACTCGCCGAGTCCACTCAAAGGACTCGCCGAGTCCATTCAGATCTTCATACATGCAGAAGACTTTTGAGTCATGCATGGACTCCAAACTGTAGATCTACCCTTTCCAAGCCTATTCCTCACGTAAAGTTGCAAACTTTACGTGTAGAGAAGGAGATCTACACAAAATACACCATAAACTAGGGTTTAAGGCAAAAAGGCTCCATAATCAACTCAAGGACAGATACTTTATGCTTCTCAAGACCATAATATGCTTAGATCCGAAGTAGCAACTTCAGATCTGGCTTCTAACTCAAATGAATAGCTAATCATGGCTAAAATGCCCCCAAAACTCACAACCATAACAGATCTAAAGGAGGGAAACGACTTAATACCTTCAATAACTCAGAAAGTTTCCCCAATCTTCAGATCTAAGGCCAATCCTTGAAGCTTCAAAGATTCCCCTTCTTCTTCTTCCTTCAAATTACTCAAAAATGGCTTGGAAGCTTGATTGAGCAACCATGGGGCTTAGGGTTCGATGTTCTGGGTGAAAGAGGCAGTAAAGGAACCCTAGGGGAGAGAATGAGACGTTTAAATAGGCTCCAAGTCCCGAATTTAGAGTTTTCCTCGTACAGACCAGACTCGCCGAGTCTCCTTGGCCGACTCGCCGAGTCGGTCACTTATTCCTCGACCCGGATCCCGCTCGGATTCGCCGAGTTCCTCCTTGGACTTGTCGAGTCATCCCTTAAAATTAGGGTTTCCTTTCCTTTCTTGGCCTTCCTGACTTTAGGTGTTACAATGGACTTGACATCCCATCAGCCACCTTGCTAACCCTGACAATGATCCTGAATGGCCCAATGTATCGGGGACCTAATTTCCCCCTCTTCCTGAAGTGAATCACAGCTTTCCAGGGTGAGACCTTCAGTAGAACCATGTCTCCCACCTGGAACTCTAACTCAGATCGACGCATGTCGGTATGACTCTTCTACCGACTTTGAGTGGTCTGCAGCCGATGTCTGATCTGTTAAATCCTCTTGGTAGTCTGCAGAACTACCTGTGTCTATCCCATCACCCTGTGGCCAATCTCACCCCAACAGAATGGGGTGCCACATCTCCGTCCATACAACAACTCATATGCTGGAGCACTAATACTGGAATTGAAATTGTTGTTGTAGGAGAACTCTGCAAGGGGTAGGTAGCAGTCCCATCTCCCACCGAAGTCAATAACGTAGGCTCTCATCATATCCTTGAGAGTCTGTATGTTACACTCACTCTGGTCGTCTGTCTGCGGATGGTAGGTTGTGCTGAAGTGAAGTCGCGTGCCCAGTTCCTCGTGGAACTTCTACAAGAAACGGGAGGTGAACTGAACATTGCAGACTGAGACAATAGAGACCGGCACCCCATGACAAGCAACGATCTCGCGGATATACACATCGGCCAGCTTCTCGGTCGATGAACTCTCTCATATCGCTAAAAAATGGGTGCTTTTGGTCAATCTATCTACGATGACCCAAATAGCGTCAAAGCCCTTTGCCGTCCTCGGCATCTTAGAGATAAAATCCATCATGATATGCTCCCATTTCCACATGGGGACCTCTAGAGGCTGCAGCTTACCATGCAACCTCTGGTGCTCGACCTTGACCATCCTGCAGGTCAAGCACCTCTACACGTACCAAGCGATTTCTCGCTTCATGCACGAACACCAATAGCTCAACCGCAAATCCTGGTACATCTTGGTGGCCCCCGGGTGAATAGAGAAGCGAGACTTATGAGCCTACTCCAGAACAATCTGTTTGACCCCACCAGACATCGGAACCCAGACCTGACCGCAACGGTTCATTAATCCCCGCCTATCCTGCATAAACCGGGTGTTCTCACCTCTAATCGTCTCAAGCTTCCAATTCTCCTGACGCATACCCTCTGCCTGAGCTTCCCTGATCAAGCTCACAAGTGGAGAATCCACAGATATCCTCATACATGTCACTGAGGTAGAAGATCCAGCTGACTTGCGCCTCAGAGTGTCTGCAACCACGTTGGCTTTACCTGGGTGGTAAAGGATCTCACAGTCGTAGTCCTTAACTACATCCAACCACTTGCGCTGTCTCATGTTCAGGTTCGGCTGATCCATGATGTGTCTCAAGATCTTGTGGTCTGTGTATATGGTACAATGGACCCCATAGAGGTAATGTCTCCAAATATTAAGAACGAATACTACCGCTCCCAACTCCAGATCATGAGTAGGGTATCTCGTTTCGTATGGCTTCAGCTGTTGCGACGCATAGGCTATCACCCGTCCTTTCTGCATGAGGAACGCTCCCAGTCCTGTGATGGATGCATCACAGAACACTACAAGATCCTCAGCTCCCCCCAGGAGAGTCAAGACTAGAGCGTCGCATAGTCGCTGTATGAGGGTCTCAAATGCCCTCTGCTGCTCAGGGCCTCACCGAAAATCCACCCCCTTCCTCGTCAGACGAGTGAGGGGTACTGCAATCTTGGAGAAATCCTGTATGAATCTCTGGTAGTACCCTACCAATCCCAAGAAGCTCATGATATCCAAAGAATATTTCGGAACCTCCCACTGCATAACCACCTCGATTTTGGCCGGATCGACCAAAATCCCCGCCTGGTTAATGAGATGTCCAAGGAATTGAACCTATCGCAACAAAAACTCACACATTGGGAACTTGGCATAAAGTCGTTCTTGTCTCAAAACTCCCAATAGCTCCCATAGATGCTCCTCATGTTGCTCTCGGGTCTTGGAGTACACAAAGATATTGTCTATGAACATGATGACCGAGCAATTGAGCATCGGTCTGTAGACCCGATTTATTATGTCCATAAATACAATCGGCACGTTGGTGAGACCAGACGGCATCACCATGAACTCGTAATGTCCATAACGATTCCGGAACATGGTCTTCTCCATGTCCTCCTCCCTAACCCTAACATGATCGTACCCGGATCTCAGATCTATGTTGGAGAACCAAGATGCCCCCTACAACTGATCGAAAAGATCATCTATCCTAGGGAGTAGATAACAGTTCTTCACCGTTAACTTGTTCAATTCTCGGTAGTCGATGCATATCCGGTGTGAACCATCCTTCTTCTTAACAAAGAGGATCGATACTCCCCACGGAGAACTTCTCGGACGAATGAACTGCTTGCCCAACAGTTCCTGCAGCTATGATGACAGCTCCTGCATCTCTGGTGGTGCTAACCGGTACGATGCCTTGGCGATAAGGGCCGTACCTGACACTTGATCGATCCTAATCTCGACCTGCCTCTCCGGAGACACTCCGGATAACTCCTCCAGGAACACGTCAGCAAACTCCCTGACTACTAGAACCTCTGAAACTAAAATCTGATCCCTAACCCGCGTATCCTCCACATACGCTAGATAACCCGCACACCCGTGCTGAATGTACTGCCGAGCCCTGGCAACTGAACAAAATCCTGATCTTGATCTGGTGCCCTCGTCATAGACAATCAATTCTCCCCCACTTGGGGTTCGAACTACCACTCGTTGTCCCTCGTAGTCGATCATGGCACCAAATCGACTAAGCCAATCCATACCCAAGATCACACACAAATCCCCTATGGGAATCGAAATCAAGCCTATCGGGAAAGATACCCTGAAAATCTCCAACATGCAACCCCAATAAACTGAAGAAGCAGAAACTCCGTGTTTGTTGGCGATAGAGACTCGCAACAGATACTCTATATCTCCTACCGGCAAACCGAACTCCCTACTAAATATCTGAGAGACAAACGACCGACTTTCCTCTGAGTCGAATAATACCGAAGCAGGTAAGGAGTTCACTAAAAACATACCTAATCATAGGTACAAACATATAAGCATAAACATATATAATCAGTAAAAGAAGGGAAAGAAACATACCAGCAAACATGTTTGGTGATACCATGGCCTCCTCTCCCGTAAGCTGGAAGGCACGTCCTTAAGCCCTCGGGGGCGTTGATCTACCCTGAATCCTTTCAGTAATCCTCAGTGTAGCTGGTGCGAGAGCCAGCGCCGGCTTGGCGGCTAGTAGGGGACACTGGGCCTTTATATGGCCCACCTGCTCACAAAGGTAAAAAAGTCTGACTCCAGGAGATAGAGTTTGTTGCTTGCAATCCTTGGCAAGATAGTCCTGCTTGCCACAATTATGGCACCCGCTCCCCAATCAGCAAACCCCCGAATGAGCCTTCCCTCACTTCCTACATGTTTTGCCCGACTGACCTCCAGACCTAGTATCAATGGTCTTGGACCACTTCGACACCGGCTGTGCCTGTGCTGGGGCCTGCCTCTGCTCCCGTAGCTGTAACTCAATCTCCAACTCATGTCGCCTAGCGGCCTCCTGTAACTTCAACAGTGTATCACATCGCTGGGTAGTAACAAACTGTCGGATATCAGTCTTGAGCATGCTCAGATAACGTGTCGTTTGAGCTTGCTCAGAAGCAAACTACGGGCCAAAAATCGCCCTCTTAATGAACATACAGGTGATCTCTGTCACCGAGTACGTACCCTGTCTCAGATCCAAAAACTCTTGTGACAGCCGTTCACGCTCGACCCATGGAATATAACAAGCACTATTCATCTCCCTAAACTACTTCCAAGTAACCACATCTCTCTGATAATCCGTATACGACCTAGTCATCAACCTCCACTAGTACTTTCCCCCGGACCTCAGCAAGTTCATGGAACATTTAACCTTTTGGTCAGCAAGACATGAGTGCGTGAAGAAACATCTCTCCACGTCAGACAGCCACCACATGGCTATGATCGGATCCTAAGTCCCATCAAAAGTCGGGGGCTTCGTGTTATCGAAGTCCCGGTACTGAAAAGCCCGTCAAAAGTCGGGGGCTTTGTGGACCTCTTTTCATACGGAGAAAGGACTTAAAATGGAAGAAGTATTGAAATTTATATCGACTGACTTGTATGATTATTATTCCAAGTGGCCTAAGAAAATTAGGGTGCTATTTTGTTGTGATGAGGTTTTTGGTTATCCTGTTGTTTTCTCTAACCATAAATCTTTCATCTGGAGCCAACATTATATCTACAAACCAGCCCTCTCCAGAGACAACACCATCATATCCCAAGGTGGGCAGTTTGAGCTTGCTTTTTTTTTAAAGCATGTAACTCTTCCAACTATTACATAGGCATCTGGTATAAGAAACTCTATTCCAATCCTCCTATTATATTTTTGGCGGCAAATAGAGAAACCCCCATCTCTGATAGATTCTGTCCAGAATTAAAAACCATTGATGGTAATTTGGTGCTCTTGAATGAGTCCAAGTCCCATATTTGGTCCACAAATGTTACAACTTCCATATGGACCACAGAGTCTGTATGGTGCACATATGTTAACTTTTGTAGCCAAATATGGGACCTATCCTTGGGAGGGATTATCCCAGTTAAACTCCATTTTGTGGCTTTCAGGACTAATAACAAGCCTTGAAAGAAATGATGTATTAATAAGATTATATATATAACACATTCTCATTCAAAGCAAAGTCATATCTGTAAATAGGATTTGGTTTACTAGGTAATCCTTTTGTCCTAACACTGTTCCAATGTCCAAATATTAATGTTATAAAACATGAATATGATTTAGGTTCTGGAAGAGTATTCCAGTTATTTACGCAAATGATGAAGGATTGGAATTAAATTCCATGACTTTCTGAATTGCAACATAATTCAATTGAATTCCAATTCCTTACTCGTTTTCCAACCTAATGCTAGAATAGAATGGAATTGAATTCCAATTCTGACCTAATTTCATGGATTCCAATGAACCTAACCTGTTAAACAAGAACTTAACATGGGCTCTTCTTAGGCTGCTGTTTTGGAGACCAGATCTATATGTAGAAGGCACAGATCCGCGTAGGGGTTGGTTCCAAAGTTCTTTATTAACCAATGTTGCAACAAAAGGTATCTTTTAACTATTATTAACATGTTTTATTATCATCTTCATTATTGTGGTTATTTCTTATTCTTATTTTGTTGAATTGATTATCATAGGAAAAGCTCCATATTCTGGAGTTATAACCCATGGATTTGTGTTGGATGAGAGAGGTTTAAAAGTTATCAAATCCTTAGGTAATGTTGTTCCACATTTGATAATTGAAGGAGGCAAGAATCAAGAGTTAATCATAACATCTCACTTTAAATTTTTCCTATTAAACTTAAAAAATTATATTTCTGGAATTACAAAGTAAAACTATAATGTTACAACATTCATCTTTTAGTAGCAGATTAACTGTTTTCAGTTTTCTTTACATGAATCACCTTCTTATGGAGCTGATGTTCTTAGGCTTTGGGTCTCAAGTGTAGATTTGTGCCTGACAGTACACACGTACAATGCTAAGAAATGTATCATTATTATAATTAAGATACGATATTTGGTTGATTTACATATAACAAAAAAACATCTTGTTTGTGAGACAGATGAGTTAATTGCTTAGATAATATACACCTACGATCAGAAAAAAAAGTTTGTTTTTGTTGAAGGTTAAAAGTTGGTTTTAGTTGCTATTTACAAAATTCCAATAAATTTGTTGAGATTTGTTGGTTTATGTGAATCTAACAGTTGCATTATTCAAATTTGCAGGTCTTGTAGATGTTCATAGTGTAACATCTAAAAATTTCAACCAATTTAAACTTTTCAAAAACAACCCAATTTCATTAAGTTATTACAAAAAGGTTTTCAATACGTCTATTATCAGAGTATTTCCCAGAACCACATCATAAACACATAAAACATGAGGAGCGGTACGATCACGCCTTTGCCTTGCCACGGTCTCTTGAAGTACCTGAAACATTAAACCACAACTGTAAGCCCGAAAGCTTAGTGAGATACCCCCAAAATACCAACTGCATATACCATACACATAACTTGTGATATCATAACAGAACAACCATGCACTTTGGGTCTACTATGTGACTGGTCCGCCGCACCGGGGCTTCAGTCCACCTGGTCCACCCTCTGAGTCTAGCCATATGCATCGAGTCTACAGTATGGTTGGTCCGCCCGTACCGAGCCTTCAACCCTCCTGGTCCACTCTCTGAGTCTACAATATAACTGGTCCGCCCGCACCGGGCCTTCAGTCGGCCTGGTCCACTCTTCAAGCCTCTGCACGTCTGGTCCGCCCTCGTGGGGCCTACAGCCTATCTGGATCGCTCGCTGGGCCTTCGGGATATCCAGTCCGCCCTGGGTATGTTGGCCTACAGCACAAAGCAGGACCCGCCTCAACCCAACCCCAGTCAATCTACCATGTGCACATAAACAGATAATCATATAGCAATTCACAACTAATCAACCGATATAACAGATCACATAACATAGCAACATCCTAACCAGGATACCGACCTAACCGGTCACTAATATAGCATCATCCTATATACCAGGATTTCGACCTTAACCAGGTCTCTAACATATACCATCCCAACTACCAGGATGCAAACATATAGCAAAGCAATAACATAACAACTACCCGGATTTCCATCCGATAAAGGGCCGACCTTGGTGCCTTAGACCCTGTCGATATAGTAAGGATAACTCACCTCCCAATTGCTGACTGAAAAGATAAGATCACGCTGCTCCCACCTCTGATACGAACTCCACCACTGATCAATACCAAAAGACTGAACTCAATAAATACCAATAATTACCAAAATACCCCTAAAAGTCAACTGGTCAACTCTTAGTGAAAGTCAAAGTCCTCAGTCAAAGTCAAACTTCATAACTGACTCTACTCGCCGAGTCAGGCCGCTGACTCGTCGAGTCCCTATGCTCTGATAACTCCCATATCGCGACCCGACTCGCCGAGTCGCCCTAAGACTCGCCGAGTCCTACAAACTCTGAGTCCCTTCATGCTCAACTCACCGAGTCATCCTTCGACTCACCGATTCACAACTTAACAAGAAAAGGTTAGGATTCCTTGACCAGACTCGCCGAGTCCAAGGCAATATTCAACGGACTCGCCGAGTTGTTCTTCCCACTCGTCGAGTTTCTGCCTATATTCATCCAACTCGTCGAGTTCACCCATGGAACTCGCCGAGTCTCTTAAGTTCTCATTCCATACAGAGGCTTTCCAAGCCATGCAGGGGCTCCAAACCATAGATCCACTCATCTACAGTCTTTCCCTTACGTAAAGTGGCAAACTTTACGTGAATCCATGGAGATCCAAGCCTAAAACACTCTAGGGTTAGGCTTTGAGACAAAGGGGCTTCACCAACCATTCTTGGGCATGAACTTTATGGCTTCCTAGATCAATACAATCCTAGATCTAAGGTAGCATCCTCATATCTAACTCCAACTCAAGATAGACCTTAACTATGCCCCAAGAACCTCACAAATGATAAGTCTAGATGCACAAAAGCTCAAACAGTAGATTATTACCTCAATGAAAGCTCCAACTGAAGAGTAAGCCAAATCTTTGCAAAGCCCCTTACTCCAATCTTCTTGCTCTTCAATTCCCTTCCAAGATTCCCTCCTCCAAGGCTCTATCTCTCATAAAGGAAAGCTCACACGAATCTAGGGCTTCTGGAACTCAAAGGGAAGGTAAAGAGGCTGAAGAAAGGGTATTATGTTCTTTATATATAGCACAAACTCTGGATTAAGGTTTTTCTCTCTTCAGCACCAACTCGCCGAGTCTAGCCTCCGACTCGCCGAGTTGGTCACTTAACGTGTGACCAGAATCGCGACTCGACTTGCCGAGTCGGCCTTTCTTATTTACACTAAGAACCCTGAACTTGCACTTCTGAACTCGGGGTGTTACACATAGTATCAAGTAAAGTAGCTCGGATGTTGTGAATGTTGGCAACAAGTTTTTGTAGTTCAACTATTATTTGTTGACCACTTTCATCTCTTTCACATTCGATGTATTACATTTGTCTACTATTGAAACCATTATTTGTATGATATTAAATTTTGTGCAATTGATTGTATTTTATTTTCTATTATGAGACATTAAACGCAAATTTAATTTGAAAATTAGTAAATCTATAAATATTTTTTTTAAACATTTAAATTTACGATGCGCAAAAATACGTCATCTTCATTTATGACATGACATTTCTTGATAGAGACTTTAATGATACGCATTGCGTGTCGTAAATGCGTGTAATAAATGTGCGTCGTAAGGTTACGACACGTAAATGCGTGTCGTTTTCCTTTATGACATGGCCTTCTTTGACACGCATTTACGTGTCATCTATACATTTTTATGACGTGTCATTAAAGGGTATTTTTCTAGTAGCGAGAAAAATTGTAATTTAGTTTTGATTTTGGCCAACAAAAAAAGGAAGAATGGTTGGTGACTTTCCCAACTTCTATCTATATTGATTTTTTTTTTCTATTATTTACCGGTTAATCTTCCAAAAAAATAAAAAATTATTACTCTTTTTTAATAGTCTTACTATGTTTTACCCATCAATAGGTACCATTGTTAAAATTACGTTATTACCCACTTTTTAAGCATGTGGTGATGCTTGTTGCTTCATATTTCTTTCTTTATGTTTTTGTATGGTTTATATTTTTGTTCTCAAAAGTTACTAATGGTATTATCAGTCCACGTGAGTAGCCAACCGGAGACATGAACCCTACACACTTCAAACCCCCAACAATAGCAGCTGCAGCACCAACAACATAACCAAATTATGCTGTCAGTTCCTTAACAACCAGGCCTGCATCAATACACCCGAATACTTAACTACCACTACTTCCAGCCTTGGTTCATTTTTTTGTCCCGAGTAAGACGAAAAAGTGACACAAGAATAATGGTAAGCAGTTTTATAGGGTTCAATGCAAAAAATATCAACCTACTTTTCTACATTTGTTTTTATCGACTCATTGGACTTTCACTTTTTTTATATTAAACATTATACCTTTACAAATGTAACCAATTACAAAAATTCAACCCCTGCCAAACACGAGACTCTTCTACTAGTTAGTATTAATTTTGGTTCCCATGAATATAATTCTTTGTTTTTCTAGTTTTGAGTTGATTATTTGCTTGTGTTACATACAAACATCATTACGAAATATCGCTCTATTATCTCTCATTGGATAATATAATTAACGTCTAGTAGTTTTGATTTTACATGTGTCATTGCTATAAGTCTCATTGCATTGAGCTGAGTATTAGAAGTGCATATTAGAACTGTTTTTTTTATAACCATATTTTTTTAGTAACCGGTTCGGTGTTAACCTGCACACCAATGATTTATCTGTTTACGTAATATTGTACATACTGGTTTTTACTGGTTTTTTTTCTAGCCGTTATTTAATAGGATTATTTGAAAGAACAACCTTTTTTTTCTAGCTTGTTACCGTTTTTAGCCCAAAAGACCATATAACCCTCTATTGTAGTATAAATAGGTGTTTAATTCATTTGGCTTCAACACCCTTGAAGAAAAAAAACGTGAAGTTTTTGCAATCTTACAGTTTTTCTTGAAATGGCATCTTTTGTAGCTTTGGCTTCCATAGGAGCTGTCGCACTTTCAAAAAACTATACATGTGATGATATATTGGAAATTAAACCGACATCTAGAAACCTGAAAGCAAAACACAATGAATAATACAAGATGAGAACATAAACAAAACCTTCTTCGATCATCAAATTAAAAATTCATGGACCGAATAGTCTTTTTTGATATTGTTAAAAGGTTATATATAATACAAACTTGTCATTTATAAAGGAAAAATGTTGTGGTATATATTGATTTTTCAGGTGTTTACTATGCGGGTTGTTTAACTTGGATCCGGGTTTGACCCGGTGTATATAAAGCTGATTATCCTTCATTTGTGTAGTTCAGATTACAGATTCACTCTCTCACAAAGCTTGTTCGCTATAGTTTTAGGGTTTGTACCAGGGTTTCAGTTCATATTCTTTTGATCTTGTTCTTGTTGTTCATTAGAGAGCTGAGAGTTATTGTAGTGAGGATTTCTGTGTAATCTGTATGATGAAAAACCAACTGTTTCATATATAAATGAAATGTTGATGTTGGGAAATTATGAGTTTATGTTTTCGTACATGGTATCAAAGCTTTAGGGTTCTTCATCTTCGTGGTTGATGATCATCGAAGGTTTATATCTTCAATTGGTGTTCATCGAAGGCTACTTCATCTGAAGACGTCATAAGAGGTTGTTTCTACTTCTTATGTTCAGTTTCTTTTAGATCTGTTACTAGATCTGTTGATCGATCGTTTTTTTCTGTTGGTCGATCGTTTTTTTCTCTCCGATTAAGGTTTTTTTATCATTTTCTGTTGATCGATCGTTTTTTTCTTTTTATTGTTCTTCGATCTTGGTACTGTGAGTTTTTTTTTGTGGTTCATTGCAGGTGGTTGAATCTGATTTGTATTCTGGCCGTGTGATAGTGGAACATCGGAACTCGCAATAAACGACACTCCATCAATCGATCAATCTGTTGTCTGAAATAACTCACTAGGGGTCGGATTTCATCACCGATCAACCCTATGTTGGGAACGGACAAACAGAGTCGGTTTGTTTTTCATCCCGTCTTATAAAGCACTGTGAGGATTTTCTTGTTCCTTTTTTTCTCTCAATTATATTTAGTGATTGGAAGATCCTGGTGTTTTGTATACACCAATTATTTTTTCCTTCTTCTTTGTTCGATAGTTTTTTGTTTTCTTGACTCTGTATTGATTGTCTTGGGTCCCAACAAACGTGGTGACCATCTGGACTTTAGGTCGATACATGAGTCTGTTTTTTGTGTGTCTAATTGTTGTTCTGCGTTTCCTATTTGGCTGTTGTTGTGCTTTGCTTCAGTCTTGAGTTTGTCTGTCTAATTGATTGACTGATAAGTTTTTTAAATGGCTGGTTCTGCTGAATCTCCAAGTGGAAGTGGAAAGGATGATTCAATCATTTTTGATGATCCTCTCTATGTCCATCCTTCTGATAATGCTACTACAACTATTATTAGTGTGAAATTGTCTGGAAATGAAAATTTTCGTATTTGGAGAAGCTCCATGTCTAGGGCACTTAAAGCTAGAAACAAACTAGGTTTTGTAGATGGTACCTTTAAAAAGGATAATGTTGAAAAAACCAAAGAGTCTAAATGGGAAAGAGCTAATGCTGTTGTGTGTTCTTGGTTATTGTCTTCCATTAGTGACTCAATCTATGCTAGTCATGCTTATTCAGATAATGCTCAAGAAATCTGGGAAAATTTATTTGAAACATATAATAAAGCTGATGGGTCTGTTGTGTTCAATGTTCATCAAAGAATTAATTCTTTAAAACAAAATGGTATATCTGTTTCTGATTTCTTTAATAAACTTGATGCCTTATGGAAGGAGTTTGATGGTTTAACTAGTCTCACAGAATGTACTTGTGAGACTGCAGCTAAACTAAATGATCACTCTAAACTAATGAAACTCATGCAATTTCTGAGTGGTTTAGATGAGTCTTATAATCAGGTTAAGAGTCATATATTGCTTATGGATCCACTTCCTAATGTGAAAACTGCTTTTTCAATTATATCTCGTGAAGAGTCCCTTCAAAGAAATGGATCTCTTTCTAATGACTCCCAATCTGGTTCTAAGAGTCAACCTAGTGCTTTTAATAGTAAATTCAACAATAGATTTTCTAATAATAAAAACAAAGGTTCAAGCCTTCAATGTAAAAATTGTGGTCTAAAAGGACATACTGTTGAGAAATGTTATAAACTAATTGGATATCCAAAGGATTATAAACCTAGAAGTGATGTTAATCAAAATAGTCAAGTTAAAAACTTTAAAGCAAACTCATCTGTTGTTACACCTGGATCAACTGATTCTGGTGAATCTGAATTTCCTCAACTAACTAAGGATCAATATGCCAAGTTTCTTAGTCTAATAGGAGAAAGAAAGTGCAATGAGGAAGCATCTGTCAGTTCCAATATGGCATGTACTTGCTTGTTTAATGTTTGTGGTTCATTTTATAATGATAATAAATGGATTGTTGATTCTGGTGCTAGTCAACATATGATAGCATCAGAATCTCTTTTGCATGATACTGTAGATGTGTCTAAGCTTAACCTTCTTGTTAGTCACCCTAATGGAACTTGTGCTAAAATAGAAAAAATTGGAAATTTAAATATCTCAAACTCTTTAACTCTGTTTGATGTGTTTGCTGTTCCTGAGTTTAATGTTAATCTATTGTTAGTTCACAAAATTTGCAAAGATAATAAGTGTGAAGTTGTCTTTAATGAACATAGTTGCAAAATTCAGGATTTACACTCAAAGGAGATGGTGGGGAATGGTAGTGAAACTGGAGGTCTCTATTATGTTGATAGTGTACCTTCTGGTAATTCTTTTACTTCTAATTCTGTTATGTGTTATGTTTCTAAACTAACTTGGCATAATAGACTTGGTCATCCTTCTGACCAAGCTCTGAATTTTTTAAAAACTCATCTTAAATTTGAAAATGAATCTTTACCTCCTTGTGATGTTTGCCATAAGGCTAAACAAACAAGGGATTCTTTTCCTACTAGTCAACATGTCACTTCTTGTTTAGGTGAACTTGTTCACTTAGATGTGTGGGGTCCTTATAAAGTGGTCACTTCAGAAGGGTTTAAGTTCTTTCTTACTATAGTGGATGATTTCACTAGGGCAACTTGGATTTATTTGCTTAAGTCTAAAAGTGAAGTTTTTTCTTGTGTTACTACTTTCTTTAATCTTTTATTGAATCAATTTGAAGTCAAAATTAAAAAGGTTAGGTCTGATAATGGCACAGAGTTTTTGAATTATAACATGAAAACGTTTTTTGAAAATAAAGGTGTTATTCATCAAACGTCGTGTGTCCATACACCTCAACAAAATGGGGTGGTTGAAAGGAAACATCGACATATTCTCAATGTAGCTAGGTCATTAATGTTTCAGTCAGGTTTGCCTTTGACTTATTGGGGTGATTCTATTTTAACTGCTGTGTTTTTGATAAATAGAACTCCCACTTCTGTTTTAAATGGAGCCTCTCCTTATGAACTTGTTTATAAATCTTGTCCTAGTTTTGATAAACTTCGTGTTTTTGGTTGTCTTTGTTTTGCAATTAAACTGAATAATTTTGATAAATTTTTTGAACGTGCTGAAAAGTGTATTTTACTTGGGTATTCTTTGGAACAAAAAGGTTATAAGGTTTTGAGTCTTGATTCAAGTTTTGTTTTTGTTTCCAGGGATGTCAAATTTTATGAATCAGTGATTCCATTCAAGCTTAATTCTTTTTCTGGTGATAAAACTACTAGTTTTAATAATCCAAGTGACCCATTTTCCTGTGATGACCTTCATTTGTCTAGTTATCTTCAAGAAAATAATGATTTAGGTGATTTAGGAATAACCCTTCATTCTGAAGGTAATGAAGCAGTTCATAATTTGGATGAGACCTCCAATGATGAGGTCAGCAACCAAAGTGACATGACACATGTGCAACAGAATGTTGTGGATGTTCCTAGTTCATCTAGTATGTCTGAGGATAGTATCTTAGAACAAAATAATCTTTCTGATGACCACTCATTAGGTACTACACGATCTGGTAGAAATGTTCGTTTACCAACAAGATTTAATGATTTTGTTGTGGAAGGTCACACAAATATGGGTTAGAAAAGTCTGTGAATTATTCTTTGTTAGCTAATGACAGTAAATGTTTTGTTTCTAATCTTAATAAAACATTTGAACCTAGCACTTATTCTGAAGCTTCAACTGATCCAAATTGGATCAAAGCTATGAATGAGGAAATGGAAGCTTTATATAGGATTCATACTTGGGATATTGTTGATCTTCCAAAAAACAGAAATCCTATTGGTTGTCGGTAGATTTATAAAATAAAATACAAATCTAATGGTGAGGTTGAGAGATATAAAGCTAAATTAGTTGCAAAAGGATATAATCAAAGAGAGGGAATAGATTATGAAGAAACTTTTTCTCCTGTTGCTAAAATTGTTACTGTTAGGATTGTGATTTGTGTAGCTGTTAATAATTCATGGCCTCTCTATCAATTGGATGTTAACAATGCTTTTCTATATGGTGACTTGGTAGAAGATGTATATATGACATTACCTGAAGGATATCACACTAAAAATGATAGTAGAGTTTGTAAATTGGTGAAGTCTTTATATGGTTTAAAACAGGCTCCACGAAAGTGGAATGAGAAACTTTGCTCTTCTTTGTCGGTTTTTGGTTTTGTTCAAAGTATAAATGATTATTCTTTATTTGTTCGCTCAAAAAATAACACCATTGTTATTTTGTTAGTATATGTTGATGATATAATTCTAACAGGTAACAGTTGTGTTGAAATTGAAAATGTAAAATCATTTCTTAAGTTACAGTTTAGAATTAAGGATCTAGGGTTGTTGAAATATTTTCTGGGAATTGAAGTTTTGTCTACTAGTAATGGTGTATGTTTAAATCAAAGAAAATACTGTTTGGAGTTATTACATGAATTTGGTATGCTGGCATGCAAACCTGTTAAAACTCCTTTGGAAGTTAATTTTGTGTTTAACAGAGATTGTGATGATAATACTGATCTTATAACTAATATAACAGAATTTCAGAAACTTATAGGAAAATTGATTTATCTCACTGTTACTAGACCTGATATTAGTTATGCTGTCTAAGTATTAAGTCAGTTTATGCATAAGCCAAGAAAATCACATTTAAGTGTTGCTTTCAGATTATTAAGGTATTTGAAAAATTGTCCTGGTAAAGGTGTTTTGTTTTCTAAATCTAATAGTTTTGATGTTGTTGGTTATGTGGATGCTGATTGGGCCAAATGTCTAACAACTAGGAGATCTGTTTCTGGTTATTTGGTTTATTTAGGAAACACTCTTATTTCTTGGAAAAGTAAGAAACAAAGCACAGTGTCCAGGTCATCAACAGAGTCTGAATACCGTGCTTTGGGTTCTGTAACATGTGAAGTTTTGTGGGTCTTAAAGGTTTTAAGTGATCTTGGTTTCAAAAGTTTAACTCCTGTTAAATTGTTTTGTGATAATGAATCTGCTATTAAGTTAGCTTTAAATCCTGTTTTTCATGAAAAAACAAAACATTTTGAGGTTGATGTGCATTTTGTAAGAGAAAAAATTGAAAATAGTGTTTTAAAATTAGTTAAGATTAATTCTTCTAATCAAAATGCAGACATTTTAACTAAATCATTAAGTTTTTTTCAGCATGAGTTCTTGTCAAAGAGACTTGGTCTTGTAAATTTGTTTTCTAGTAAATAAATTTGTATAAATTGACAAGTTTGAGAGGGGGTGTTAAAAGGTTATATATAATACAAACTTGTCATTTATAAAGGAAAAATGTTGTGGTATATATTGATTTTTCAGGTGTTTACTACGCGGGTTGTTTAACTTGGATCCGGGTTTGACCCGGTGTATATAAAGCTGATTATCCTTCATTTGTGTAGTTCAGATTACAGATTCACTCTCTCACAAAGCTTGTTCGCTATAGTTTTAGGGTTTGTACCAGGGTTTCAGTTCATATTCTTTTGATCTTGTTCTTGTTGTTCATTAGAGAGCTGAGAGTTATTGTAGTGAGGATTTCTGTGTAATCTGTATGATGAAAAACCAACTGTTTCATATATAAATGAAATGTTGATGTTGGGAAATTATGAGTTTATGTTTTCGTACAGATACTATGAAAACTAATAGCCAAAAGGCTAAATTTTTATCATTAAAAAAATATGATTAAATAATAAGAAAATGTAACTATAAATAGATAATAAGTATGGCGAATCTAAGAAATAAAAAACTTATAACTAAAAAGGGGTTAAATATATAAATATATGCTTAACATATCTGATATTGATACACTAGGTTTAAGTTAATTTATTGATAAAGATACCAAAAGGCTTATAACAATAAAATGTCAATTCTTCCAACATAGATCAAATATTTTGGCATCAAAGTTATTTATCTGATTTTGTGAGTGACAATGGAAGTGTCCTTTGCATATACGAAGAGGTAACTGATATTTTTTAATGGCGAGTAGTTGACTCTTAATAACTAAATTAATTTTTTAATCCTAAAGAGGCCATAGATTTGCCACAAAATCAAAAGATTTGCAACCTTTTAGCACTAATAGAATATCATAAATTAAATGTTCTCCTTAGAACTTGGTTCTTTCTTAGATTTGATTGTCTCGTTTCTTTAAATCTTGTATAATCTATGATCCTTGCACCAAATCTTGTGTCCCTAAATCTTTAAAAAATCACGAATTCTTACGACAAGGTAAACATGACTTTATTGAAAATTACATTGATACCCATGTGCAAATAATTTGATGTTCAATATATTGTTTCTACCGTACTCGCGTAGTACAATCGTTATTTTTTCTCTTTTTTCTGACATATTCACATATAGATATAGATATGCATGAATGAGTGCAAATGTGCTATTGCTATGCATATTCAAACTTTAATGAAAGAGCAATCATAACAGGGTGACATATATATGCGACACAATCCCACTTCTAATGTCCACTTGCTATTAACATTTCCTTTAACTAATATAACAAAAATAATTGTACATTCCACTGGCTTCAATTATATATATAGATATGTGTCTCCTCTTGTTTTCTTCATGATTATAATTTGGAAAATGTTATGTCTTACGTCAATCATATTAAATATTGCAAGTCCCCATCTTTGGCACTTAATTTGTAACTCCATCTTTGTTTCCTAAAATACTTCATCCCCACAAACTCCGGATCGGTGTCCTATTAATTAATTATAAAAGGTTTCCATCACAAAATATCCGTTTACTCATAATTATTATTTAATTTAATCGCATTAAGCTTACCAATCTGTGTAATCGATAAAGGATTAAGGATTATCATGTGCATTTAAAATGATACTTGATTGTTTCGTTTATTTTATTAAGGTAATTATGAAACATTATTAGTTAACATACAGTGGATAAGACTACGCAAATAACAACCCAGCTTTATCAAACAGTGGGTATCTGGGAACTTTGATAAAGCAATTGCCATAAGAAAATGGGTGCACACTTAACTTTTGAATGTGTTTTTAAGCGTTTCAGTGTTAGAAAGATTCGGATTTCTTAAAAAATAAGGGGATAATCATTTATTTAATAAGATAGGATATTAGCATTATGTTTGCTCGTAGTGATTACACACACTACCACAGCACTTCCAAGTTGCCGCATATATATATATATATATATATATATATATATATATATATATATATATATATATATATATATATATATATATATATATATATATATATATATATATATATATAATATCTTTACTATCATTGGTCCCGAATAAATCCTACATGCACATACAATAGATATTTAAAACAATATAACCTAACCCCCCCTCTCTCTCTCTCTCTCTCTCTCTCTCTCTCTCTCTATATATATATATATATATATATATATATATATATATATATATATATATATATATATATATATATATATTACGGTGAAATTGGGCAATTACATAAAATAAAAATGTCGATAATGGTGGTTTATCAGCAGTCACTATCATTGTACCCCACCAATGTTGTTGTGTATACCACTCTTGTTTAAAGCATATGATCATTGGTTTCCAACAAAGCTAAAGGGATGCTTCATTTGCTTGCATCATAACTCGCTAATTAAAATTTTAATTATTTATTATAAATTTTCAAAAGAAAAAATAAAAACAATATAGAAGATATTAGGAAAACTTAAATATCTTTCAATTATCCTATTCATATAAAATAATCACATGTAGAATCCAATAATTATCTATGTTAATATTCTTTTTTTATTTTGACACATGTAATCATTTAATAAGTATGAAGAAAAGTATGAAGAAATGGTAGAAAAATATTTGATTTCTTGTGTTAATGATCTTTCCCTCGGTTATTAGATAATAGTTCGGGCCTCGGTGATTTAAGCAAATACCGCAACGCTTATGTTTAATCCAAGATTGGTTCTGGTTGTTTCTCTAGAAAGATAATTGATTGAATAAAAGATTATTTTTATTATGAAATTGTTTGGTTTGAGACGTTCATCATCATCCATTAACTTTTTATGATTCCCAAAACCACCACTTTTGACCCCGCCAAAGAAAAAAGAGAGGCTTATTAGATCACCATTATCGATGTGACATTGTCATTGTGTATGTATATACAAACTCACTCAAAATATGGTGAAAAAATTTCATCCCTTCATACACCCAATTCCTTACATTCATTAAAAAAATAGAATTTTTTTCCATTCAATAACACTCAAATCTTCTTTTGTTATGTATCATCTTGTAAATGACTAGGTAAGGATATATCCTATAGATGTAAATTACTAGGAAAGGATATATCATATAGATGGATTGACAAATATTCAATACTAGAAGGGATGTCAAACGTAAGTCTTGATTAAATAATATTATATGACAATGTTAGATACTCGAGTCATAAATAGTTGAAACGGAAGATTATATCTGAGTAGGTTTGATTAGTTAGATTATCCATTTATTTCACTAATATAATTTGGGATTATCCTTTGGAATCATAACATTGGAACATACTTGCATCTATGGACGATTAATCATTTAAAATGAAGTTTATGAACACTTTTTGAAAATTTTGGATCTAAATCTCCAAGATCTCTATTCTTAGCTTGTTAATCATTGGATTTATGATGAAATTAGAATGCTATACGGTTTAAAGCATATTTTTTGAATGTTAGTAATCATACAAAATCATTAAGAGTATAAAGAAGGAAGTTATGATTGATTTGGATACGTTTAAAAAGCATGAAAGTGTTTAAACCTCGAAGCAATTCTATTAATTAAAGGAAGATATTCGATCAAATGGAATTATATGAAAAATTCATTCGACTGAGTAATCTTATGTAATGAAAATCTTCAACTTTTTCAATGAATATTCAAATCAACTATAGTTTTATTTCCAAGGCTTTACTAAAGGATGCAAAGGTTAATTAAATGAAATGTTTAGTATTAAAACCATTGATTAAAATAGTTAGAAAGTAATTAATAATTATTCGTTTTTGTAACGTCCCAAAAATATTGAGTAAAAATTTCATTTTAAATAAATTAAAGTCATTCATTCATTGTTCCAAAATACGATTAGAGTCAAAGTATTCTCAAACGTCAGAGTAATTTGTAAACATTTAGTGCAAAATAAAACTCCGGAGGATGCAGTGTGATTAAGTCGGACCCTTCCTTTTGGAAATGGAAGTATCTGAAACCATAAACATAAATTGTAAGCACAAAGTTTAGTGAGTTCCCTAAAGTACCACACACACACACACACACATACACACACACACACACACACACACACATATATATATATATATATATATATATATATATATATATATATATATATATATAATATCACGTGGTTGTGTCGGGTCCGTATCAACCACAGCTCTATAATGACTCTATGTAACATCATGTAGCTATGTTAGGTCTGTATCAACCCCCGAGTCCGTATAAACCCCGGGTCCATAATGACACCGAGCCTAGATTGGTTCTATGCATATAACTTACAATCATACTAGTAATAGTCACAAAGTCAAGAAGCAAATATAAGCATACCGGTAAGTGTCACAAAGACCACTACTATCCTACAATATAATCCAGTGGGCCGACATTGATGTCTTTGACCCCCAAGTACAGTGAGGAGACTCACCTTACAGTCCAAAAGAATAGTTGCACCGATCATTGGTCCAAAAGCTATCTCTACCAGTCACCTATGCAATTAACAGGGACCCAAATCTCAAACTATAATTCAAATTGCCCAAAATGCCTTTAGGTCAAACTTGGTCAAAATCATGGTCAAAGGTCAAAAGTCAAAAAGTCAACGAGTCAACTCAGGTTGAGTACGCTCGGCGTACTCAGCTAATACGCCCAACATAGTGCACTTCTCTCGGTCAGAAAACAACGTCTCAACCAGGTACGCGCAACATACCTTCAAGTACGCCTAGCGTACTCGGTTGCCACCTTCTCCTTTCTATTAAGTGCTTAATCTATTACGACACTTTGTCTAAAACCTAGATCTAGTTCCAAATGATGTTCTAAGTCATAAAGTTTCTAACTTTATGACTTTCCAAGGCTAGAAAGGGTCAAACAACTAAACCCTAACATATTACACAAACCAAAACCTCATATCTCATGCATGAAAAAAGGGAAAGGATCAAGATCACAGTTTTATGACCCTAATAGCTCCATAATGGATAAAGTTTCCAAATTTATCCATTAAGATGGTCCAAACAACCAAGTTCTAGTCTTTCAGTCTCAAAGGGACTAAAAATGCATCTTTCTCAACTTAATCTATTAAGCCTGAGTCTCCAACCTTCAGATCTGAATCAAAATGATATTTAGATGGATAAAGTTTCCAACTTTATCCATCACAAGGTCACAAACTTTCAATATCTAAAATTTATGCACTAAAGTGACCAAAGAGCTCATAAAACCCAAATATAGCTTGATCAAACAAATGCAACATCAAAATTCAAGTTTTATACCTTATGGATTTGAGATAAACAATGTAGGCTCTAGATCCATAAGCTTGAGCTTTAAAAATCATCAAGCTAGAACTTCTCTTTCATCCAAAATGCACTCAAAACACATAGAAAGGCTCAAGATTTGATATAGGGGGCTAGTATTTTGAGTTGGAGGCACAAGAGGGTGGTGGTTGATGTTAGGAAGGACCCAAAGGGGTTAAACTCCTTAAATAGGGCTCAAAACCACGAAAATAGGAATTTTGCACTGCGGCGGTACGCCCAACGTACCTATAGTTAAGCCCAACGTAACACCCTAAAAACACGACTTCCTTTAGCCTAGTACGCCCAATGTAGTAGCTAGTGTACACCCAACATACCACACTTTGTTTTCCAGCTTAACTTCAAATAAAAATAACTCCTTCGTTTCAACTCTGTTTTCGATGATCTTTATATTGACGGAAAGGTAACGACGAGCTGTACAATCATATCTTGATACTAATGATTAAAGCATCTCGAACTAAAATCCTTAATTTATGCAAGAAGCCTGAAACATAACCTTTCTAAGTTTACCCCTCAAATTGCATCGAACAATCCAAGGTTTAAATAATTTTCCCAACATCATAATCCTCCAATACAGTCTAAACTTCATTCAGTTGAAGCGCAAGGCCTCCATTTAATCCATTTATTATCCACAATCCTGAAATAACAACTTCTTGAAACAGGATGTTACAACTCCCCCACACTTAAACTAGATTTCTTCCTCGACATCATTCCTTACTACATCCATTGTCATAATAGTCAAACCTCTTCAATGCCGCTATCAGAGCCTATTCTTAGCAGAAATCACACCTCTTGGCGAAGAAATGAACCTTATCACTTTATCTTCATCAATCAAAAAAAAACCAACTGCTCTGCCCCAAAAACTTGGAACCCTACAATGTCTGTCTTCTCAATAGACAAAATTATCACATCTTACATCCATAGAAACTCCAATTCACAATCCGAACCGAACAAAACTCTTCCGAACCAGAATTATTTTGTTGACCACTTGAAAGACATAATCCCTATCTTTTCATCGCAGCTAAAACATATCATTTGAGAATAAGGTGACTTCCAACGCAAGTTCCACCCCTATGTGCCAGACCAAAACATAACACACATTCTGACAACCACGAAATTGCATATTTGATCTACCCGAGATCACTTGATTCCATGTTTACCTTCTACTAAACTAGGATGTAGAATCCCTAACCGTCTGTTGAGATTGACAACCTCATGCATGGTTGTGCATCGAGACTCCACCCGAGAGTCTAACTGACAAAATTTACCTTATCTTGTTCGCCAACATGGCTCCAAAAGTCCTCAAGGGACGATGTAACCGAACTACATACGAACAAAGCTAGTCTACTACGTTCTATGTGAATGCTACTGACCTGGCTGTAGTCTTATATTGCACCCGACCCTAAATTGGTCAACAACTTTCCTCAACCCTATGAATGTTGTGGCTTTTCCACAGTCTCACCACCCTTCTTGCAATGGTCAAAGTAAATGTGGTGAAGGCTACGAGCCAAATCATAGATTCACAACACTCCCACAATTACCCATTTACTTAGTGAATGTTACGGGCCACCCAAGCAGTCTGACAACACATCCACCATGCCCAAGGCTAACGATCCGAGAACTAAGATTCTTAATCAAATGACTAACGGGTCCCACCCATATGAATTATACAACCACTAGTTCACGATATATTGCGACACCTTCTAACCACTAAAACGATAAGCTCACGATACTATGCAGATATTGCCGTCATTCCATCACGGGCCTAGAGATTCACGACCAACACCACAGGGGCCTAAATATACTCAACCATCAATCCACCGACTTGCAAGGACCCAATAAACATCCCTCTCAATGCTAACCCAAAACAACACGAGTTATACCCTTCTCTCAATAAACAGCCCTCTCAATGCCTTGATTTAGGTTATGCATATGAAGAGGTATTAGAAGTCTCACTTGATCATCGATTCATGGCATACACCATGTATGACAAAGACAATGATTTCTTCAAATTATGTGTTAGAGATTTGAATTTAGGTTCTCTCTGTAGTAAGCCACAAGCTGATTGGGTCTGTAATGTGGCATGGGCTAAATGGGGTCAAGCATTACTATATGTTGTCACTGATCATAAAAAGAAGCCCTAAAAGTATCCTATATAATTATATATAAATTTTTCTAATTTCTATATCTCATATTTAATTTAAACTTTGTATATTTCTTGTATGATTTTAGGATATATTGTAGCATGCTTGGATCAAAGGATGAAGATGTGAAACTCTTATAAGAACTTGAAGAAAATGTGCATGTTAACATCAGACATACAAAGGATTTTAAGTTTGTGACTGTTTATGTGTTTTCAACCACATATTCAAAGGTATTATTATACTCTTTATGGGTTTCAATTATTTTACTTCATTTATTTTTCTTTCAAGAATCATTCAAACTTCAAATTCTTTAGGTTTTTCTGATCAATGCAGTTGATCCTCTCTCTAGTTTAACATTCGTGTGGGAATGTGAAGCTTATGCACATTGCATTATCGAGCATCATCAAGGCTATCTTTATCTTTTTACTAATGCTAACAAAGAAGGGCAATCAGTAAATTACCATTATATCCTTTCTAGCCCTCTTCACTCTTCAAGTCCAAGAAAGTGGGAGGTTAGACTTTCTTTTGAGATATGTTGTTTTTTCTTAATGAAAAAAGACTTTCTTTTTACCTTTTTTTAAATGTTACAGAATGTATTTATTGAAGAATTTGGATGAACTTCAACCCCACAACAAACCGAAGTTTGTCAAGCAATCTTTAAAAAGTTAATGGAGAACAAATGCCTTTCTGAGAACACAATGCAGTAGGTATACACATACATCTTTATTTGTATTCAACTTATTCCAAACTGATACTGTAATGTAGAGATGTATAGTAAGTTATGTATATATTTTGCACTGCAACTTTACTATGATACTTGTTAGAAATTTTTAGCTGACCGACTTGTTGAAGGTACATGCCTGAACAAAAAATGCAATTATGACTCTACCCGAGGAGATCAATGCGAAAATTGCAGTCAACTGTTGAATCCAACATAACTCATTAATCCAAGATGCAAGGTAAATTGCTCCCTTATATGCAGAAGAAAACAAGTGCTAAGTTTCATGTAGTGAATAAATCAAAACAAAATCCTTTTGTATATATTTTGCTTTCTATTCCTTTTCATGTCTCCAAACTTTAGTTTGCAATTAGTCCTGTGCATCCAACCCTCATATTCGTGACACAAATCACTTGTTTCTTGAGCTTCCATTGTTGGAGGGTAGACTTGAAGATTACATCAAAAAAATGTCAGTGGCTGAATCATAGAGTCAGAATGCTATTCAAGCAACAAATGCATGGCTTAAAACAGGATTAAAGCAACGATGTATTACTAGAGATTTGAAGTGGGTGGTTCTTGTTCCTCATGAGAGATTCAATGACAAAGTGAATGAAATAAGTTCTCTCTCTCTCTCTCTCTCTCTCTCTCTCTCTCTCTCTCTGTCTCAATCACTTCATGTTACACACTTGAGTGGGAGAAGTGGTGGAAGAATCCTGAAAATATGGATTTGTATCAGCTTATAGGAAAAGATAATGTACCCTTTCATACTATAAGTTCTTTTTCTTCAAGTACTTGACCATTTTGGTATTATTACATTAGGTTCTTATGCAAATAAAACCTTTTAAATCTTATGATCGTGTATATCATAGATATTGTTTCCTCATTAAGTTTGAAAACAATTTTTTTTTCTTTTTAAAGGTAAGTTTTCAAAGAGAAAGGGTGTAGGAGTCTTTGGTAATGATGCACGTGATAAAAATATTCCAGTAGAAGTGTAGAGATACTATTTGCTAACTAATATACCAGAGCTATAACTTTTATTTAGTATATCAATTAAAAATGTGATCTCACTTTTTTTCTTGTTTCATTCTCTTTCATTGATTATTAGGTTTACTTGTGTAGGTATCAGACACATTATTCACATGGACAGATCTTCAAGCAAAACTCAACACTGAGTTGCTGAATAATTTTGGCAATTTCATTAACCGTGTCTTGAGCGTTATTGCTAAAGATCCAGGTTAGTAATTGGAACCAGTTTAACCTTAATTAAAGGGATTAAGATTTTAAGGGTGCAATTTATATTATTTTCTACTTTCATGCCCTAAACCCTAAACCCTAAACGTTAGGTTCTTTTCTTGCACTACTATCTTATCTTTTTTACTTGAAAGTGGTATGAAGTGAATATTTTGATATGATGTTGAAGATTGATTTTGTTGGTGATTTTTTGATTGAATCTAAAAAGTTTTGTTTCTGTTGACATATTCAAGAGGTGGTAGAGGTTCAGGATACAATTTCATCATTCCGGATGCTCCAGGTGCTGAGACACATTTGTTATCAAAGACACTAGGAGATAAAATTTGGTGCTTATGTGGAACAATATGTGGAGGCTATGGAGAAGGTAATTATTCTTGATTCTAGAACATTCTGAAATAAGTCCTAATAATTGGAATATGTGTCTTATGATTGATTAACACAGGTCAAGCTAAAGTAAGGATTGAAAATTGCAATGAGTATATCTGGTGAGGGCAACACGTATCTACAAGTAAGTCTACAAAAAAACACAAAAGACACTTATTTATTAAGCGATAATCTTATATGATTAAAGTTCATATCGTATTCATAAAAATTATATTTCTTCCTTCCATTTACTTTTTCAACTGTACCTAACAAACTACATGTTTGAATGACTAATTCCATTCCATTCCATTGTTGTGATTCCATTCCATCGTAGTACCAAATAAATTGTTGTTGAGACATTTCCTGAATGGAAAAATTACATTCTTTCCCTTCCAATTTGTCTGCTACAAGTACTGAAGCAGCTTTCTTTGCCCCACCAAGTTTCCCTCTGTGATGTAGAAAAGGCCAAAAGACCATGGGAGATGATACCTTCTGGCCACAGAATTGGGACCCGTGTGCCATTATTTAGAGAACTGGTATATAAATATATAATTATTGAAAATATATATGAGGAGGCTTATTTATTGTTTTTGCATATGTGTGATTGTTGTGAAGAGAGATGAAGAGGTGGATTTGTTGAGGGAAAGGTTTGCTGGAAGTCAAGCTAATCGAATTAATGTTGATTGGCTTCAAGTAGTGGAACACAATTTTCTTTTTGTGGGTATGTGATAGTGGAAGACTTCATTTCAAATTATGCAATGGATTGTATTTTTTGCAATGGAAAACAATTTTTTTTGTAAGAAATAGAATTGTATGACATTAAATTTAATGCAATGGATTGTATTTTTTGTATATGATATTTTATTTCTATTATGAGACATTAAATGCAAATTTAATTTAAAAATTAATATATATATATATATATATATATATATATATATATATATATATATATATATATATATATTTTAAACATTTAAATTTACGATATGCAAAAATATGTGTCATCTTCATTTATGACATAACATTTCTTGACAGGGGTTTTAATGATACGCATTGTGTGTCATAAATGCGCGTCGTCTATAGAAGACGCGCAAAAGCGTGTCGTCTCTCGTTATGACAGAGCTTTTCCTTGACGCGTATTTGTGCGTCGTCTAAGCGTTTTACGACACACATTGAACGTCGTAAAATGCTGTTTTTCTAGTAGTGCTGGGGACTGGACACGTACGCTGCGCGTACTCCTTTATACGCAGCGCGTACGTACATGGAACCTGCGTTCATTCCTCAGTAGTACGCCCAACGTACATAGGGTGGTAAGCCCCGCGTACTGCAACCCTAAGCCCAATAAGAAAGGATCCAATGGATGAAGGTCCAAATCATAACAATTAATTAACCCGAATTATTATAAATACCTTGAAAATTATCAAGCGTTACATATTTAATAATTTTCCAGACTAGTGAAACAGATATGAGACCACAAAAAGCGCTAGTGCTCTGGAAAATTAAGGAGAAAATTGAAAAACAATATTTGGATGGCTAATTGATCGGTTTTTAGTTTTTAGAACAATTGTTTTTTTTTTTTCGTTCAACTTTGTGTTTTTTTTAGTGTGTAATGTTTTATTTTAAGTTTTTAATGTTATGATTAATCTAGGAATTAATTAAATTGCATGTTTCGTTTTTTTTATTAACTCAATTTGATTAAAAAAATATATTGAAAAAAAAAATCAAAAATAAATAAATTGAAAAAACGAAAAATAAACGAAAAATAAAAATAAAAAAAGAAATGATGACATTGAACGTTAAAGATGTTATAACAAGTTGTCATTTTTTCTTTGTTTGGTTTTATAACACCGTTTTGACATGACATATGAGATACACCTTTTAGGATATGAGGGCATTTACAATGCATTGAACTCCATAGAGTTCAATGGATTGCCACATCATTTTTCTGAATTCCATACAACTCAATCAATTTTTTCCTACAATGCATTCAACTCTACAAAGTTCAATAGAAAGTTACAAAAGCTAATTTATAATATGTATTTAATATTAGAAAACTTTCATTTCTTCATTGAAGAGTTCAATGACCATTGAACTCCAAGTCCATTGAATGCCAAGGTGACATCTCACTATGGTAGAGTTTCATCAATTGAATGACAACTAGACTTGCCACCTCATTCAACTCTCCCATTAAACTCACAAATCCTTAACTAGTTGTCTATTCAAAAAAAAAATATATTTATACGAATCAAAATATAGATCTGATCAAATTATCAAACCAAGACAACAACGATTTATGTAATTTATCCTAATCATTAATTGTGATTCAAAATTTAATTTTATTCCCACAACATTTAACGAATAAAAGAACGGAACCTTGAATTCATAATTCAAAGATTTTATGTACATTTCGGGAAGTATCCATCTAATTACCATGTAACCCACCAAACCAAATCGTAAACAAGAGTCAACGGAGTTGATCAGCAGCCTCTTCGTTCTCCATGATCCTCACTTCTAACCGGTAACTGGTCTCTTCTTTATCAATCACCACCTCCGACGTTGATAATTTCTCCGTCAACCCAGTTGAATTGCTCAGGCAACTGCAACTACCAAACGACGAGGATGTGCTGGAAATGGGTGTGGCTAAAAACGTCGGAGTGGCTTGTCCAGCCATAATTACAAGATACTTCTCTTCAAAAACGAGCGCTGGCTTGTCGTTGCCATTATCAGGTTTGCTGTCGCCATCTCCAGATTCAATGTCCCTCTCGGCGTCGGGGTTGTTTTGGAGGTAGCCGGAGAGCTTCCAGTATGAGCATGCCAAAATCAGGAGAGCAAAAGCAATGAGACCCAGCATGGCAGCAAGGCCTCCGAAGAGGTATGGAACCGGTGAATGCCAGGGTGATCGTTGATCAGACATGACTGACGACGGAGCAAGAGAAGAAGTTGATTCCATCGACATCATTCTTCTTCTTCTTTTGGTTGTAGTTGGTAAGTTGAGAGTGAGAGAGAGAGAGAATAACAAATCCTAGTGATGGATGATTGATTTAAAGTAGTTCTTTTTGAGAGACGAGTGGATTTTGTTCTCATTTTCGCGTTATATTTATAGAAGAAATGATAGAACACAAACGAGTCGGATTTTTGGTTTCTTACTTTCTTTACTACTTACAATACATACAAAACGAATCAAGAGTCGAAGTATAATATTTAATGCAAAATGTTGAAAGTATATTGTTTAAATTAAATGGATGAAACTCAAAATATATTACCATTTTACATAAAAAATTATATAACAATACCATCCCAAATAATTAACTCGTTATTCTATTCATTTGATAATTTTGTTTTTTTAATTTTCTTGGCAATTAAATCAACCAAGGCTGTCAAAAACACATTTTTAATCGTAAAATTGCAATATTTTACGATCATACGCGTGAATACGATCTTGATCTCATTAAACACGTTTTTTGATAGAATCGTAGTGGGATCGTAAAACCGAGTCCTAGAATCGTTTTGATCCTACATTTCCTCTGTTTTCACATTTGAGCAATGTACTTACCTTCAAACATCAAATAAACATAACTTCTTTATATGTATTTAGATTTTTGATGATCTTTATATCCACAAATTCATATTCAAGTTAACTACGATTTCTTTTTAGACTATTTTGGCTAAAAACTACTATATTTTTTTAATTATAACGTCCTTAACAAATTTTTAAACGTTTTAAAACGTGTGAATGTGTTGCTTGTTATGTTAGATTAGATTGGAAATGATATATATTAGTTATCACAAATGTTTTAAACAATTTAGAACTTATGGACAATCAACTGATGGAGGGAGATGTTTTTCATTTGTTAAACTGATAATTACATTATTTTTTGTACGATCTTACGATCCCAATTCGATCTTAAAATACTGATTTTGCAAACCCGAAAACAATCCAACATAGAATCCTGATCTTGATAATCATGAAATCAACCCATTGCACTATAATAGAATGACTTAAACCACATATATACGAAATGTTGGTGATTTTAGGGTTACCATGTCATTTTGTGTAATTGTAACTTACATGTGAAGTAAGGGCTTCATAATCAGTAATCTTATATATGTTTGGGTATGTACGGAGTACACGTATATATAAGATCGAATTAGAAGTCGGTTTGATGACAAGTCGCGGGGGTTCGGGGGCAGCGCACCTTGGTCCGAGGTTTCCAAAGGGGCAACGCCCCTTTGGCGAGGTCCAAGGGGCACATCCCCCAGCTGGGTCCTGCTGACGGCCAACCCTAAGATGAAACCCTTCATCTTGTTTCCTATATAAACGACTATCCTCTTAAGGAGAAATGATCACCTTTTAGCTCTTGTTTTCTTCATACAAACTCAGAATCTTCTAGCAATTTGGCTTACGTTTTCTGTGTCTATATTCGCAAGTGTCCCATTGGGATTATCCTAGATTGAGTTTCTTATAACTCGGACATAGGATAGAAATATCAGTTCAGAAAGTGTTTACACGATCTAAGGGATATCCAGATCTCCACTATACCTCTACCAAATTTTCTAACACGAAATCCATTTGTCACTATTTACCAACAGATCACCCATAAATATCGTTACCCTATTTTTAAAGAAATTTACGAAGTATTAGAATTAGTTTAGTGAAGACAACACATTCGTCGGTAATCTATCATTATTTGTTGGCAATTTCCAACAAACTTCTATATAAGACAATATCATACATTCATTTAAAAATTCATATGGTATCTATGTAAGCAAATGAATACTCGTGCGATCTTGGGAGAAACGTATCCCTCCCCTAATCCGAGTCTTGGAATAATTTGATCAGAAGGCAAATCATTAGTTGGATTAACGTTTTGAATCATGTATGAAGAAAATGATTAACATTCGGCATATCCGGAATGTGTTGAAGTCCATAGAGTTCAATGGATTGTCACATCATTACTAAATTCAGTACAACTCTATTAGTTTTTCCCACAATGCATTTAACTCTATAAAGTTCAATGAAATATATTTTAAATGTATTTAAGAATTATAAAACATTTTTTTTCTATTGAAGAGTTAAATTACCATTAAATTCCAAATTCATTGAATGTCAAGGTGACATTTCGCAATACTAGGGTATCATCCATTGGATGACAACAAATGACAACTAGGTATGCCAACTCATTCAAATCTTTTATTGAATTTTCTATTATAGATATTTTCATTTATTCTGCCTTTTCTTTTATATTCAGGTCCTTTTGTTTTTATTTTATAAAATTATAAATTATTTTAGGAAAAAGACAAAAAAAAAATCAAAAAAATGGTGTATTGGTCATTTAATGAATACTTAAGATTTTTATTTATTTTTATTTTTTTCTAATAGTGTCGTCCATAAGGACTACTTGTAGATTAGCCCTGTCAAAAGTTTCATGTAAAGACTACTTGTAGATCAGTCAAACTACACACATGTAATAATTTTAAGCTTTTTTTTGTTTTTTAAATTTTATTTTATTCATAAGGATTGTAGCTTATGTGTTTGGAACCTAAGAAGGAGGAAACTAAAGTGTTAATGGTATTGTTATATCATATGATGAATCAATTTGTAGACCATCTATTATGGATTAGAAAAAAATGCCTTTTTAAGCTTTTGTTCACTCAAAACCTTGTCTTTTTATGCTTATGTTGTGTTACATTGTAATTAGCATCAATGTAATTAGTATAGAAAATATAGAAGTTAATCACTAAAGGGTTTCTATGCCAATGATATAGGTGGTACCATTTCTTTTTGAAATTAAGAGTTCAAGTCAATCATGATTGTTGAAACATAAAAGTGACCCTCTTGAACTAAGATACCGCAACCATCTATCTACCGCAACGGTTCACCATCCGCGATCATCTCAGCACCCGGAGTCAGTTCTTCTTCAGCATCCACAGTAATGTACTCTATTATCCAACATGCCTTGGACGGATGCTTATAGAGTAGTTGTTTATTTCTGAGACTCTATAAATAGAGACTCTTTCTGATGTATTAAATACAACTTCTTACTACACAAGATTTCTTCTTCAATCATCTCTCTTATCACTCGATGACTTGTGAATTATTCTGAATATATTTCTCCAAGTTATCTTCTTCATTTCTCTATCTTACTACTCTTCACACTCTAAATTGCTACTGAAACATATCAAACTATAACCTCTTTTCGGAGCAAGTCTTTTTGACTTAATCACTAAACTTGATCTTCCTTATTAACTCGGAGTGAATGCATTCCTTGTTATGAATCAGTTTAAGTGTATTCTTGATATAACAATTTTTGTCATTTATATTTCTATACTTTCCACAACTAACTATCTAACTATCTAACTATATTAACTATATTATTGTTGAGCTTTTAGATCCTTTGAGATTAACTATTCTGCAATATACTTGTTCTAACGTTTGTTCAAGTGTGTCTCTAAGTTTTTCTCTCAACAATTGGTATCAGAGCCAAAGTTGTTTCTTTTTGAATATGGGAACTCTGATTTTTCATTAGGCCTTCTATACCACTAAATCTCATTTCTCAAAAAAAAATGGCACAATCGTTATCTCTGAATGTCTCCGATAGTGTTGGTGGTTCTAACCGAGCTCCGATACTGGTAGCAAATGAATATCATCAATGTTCACAAAGAATGGAGAGGTACTTAAGAAGATTGAGAAGAGATGTATGGCGATCCGTGGAAGAAGGACCACATGTTCCAGTTCTTACACCTGTCCAAACTGACGGCGCTGTAACCAGGCTAGGAGGAGGTCAACCAACCATGAGCCGTCCCACCAAGGATGATCTCGATAAAATGGAAAATGATGTTGTTGCTTTTTATGAAATTTCTTGTGGTGTTGCTCCTGACAACTTTGATATTATCATAAACTACAAGTCAGCAAAAGAGATTTGGGATGTACTCAAGAACCTATACGAAGGATCAGAACAAGCACAAGATAAGAAGCTCACTACCGCACTCAACGACTTCAACAACTTCAAAGCTCATACTGGTGAAAGTTTGGAAGACTCCTTCAAGAGATTCAACCTGATAGTCACAAAGTTATCAAATGTTGGTACCATCCGCAACAACCATGAAACCAATCTCCAGTTTCTTAATGGCTTAGGAAGACATTGGACTATGGCTAAGATGATAGTCCAAAGCGACAGGAAGATTCACTCTTTATCACTCTACAAACTCTATGGAGAGCTTCAAGCACAAGAATCCACTGTACTCAAAGACTGTGCTGACTTCGAAGGACCACTTGCTCTCATAGTACAAGCTCCACCGCAGTCACCCTACTCTTCATCGTATGATACCCCACCGCAGTCATACGAAGTGGATTCTGAGTATGATGATGATGAAGAATTTTAGAAGGCTATTGCTCTGGTTAGCCAACAGTTCAACCACATACCACCTTCTTCTTTCTGCAAAAATCAACAATTCAACAAACCTCCATTCAACCGTAACTTCAGTCCTCAGAACAACCATTCTCGATATCCCAAAAGCTCTCAGAACAATCAACCAAAGGAGGTACCGCAGTCTCCTCAGAACAATGACTCCGGTACTCAATCAGAAGACAAGACTGATATTGTGATTTGTCACAAATGCAATAAAGAAAATCACTTCGCAAAAGATTATAAGGCCAATGTAGTCAAGGACAGAGCATTCTATCTTAGAATGGCTTAGGAATTGGAAGAAAAAGAAAATGCAAGAGAATATGTGGCCAAAGTTAAAAGAGACCATCAAGTTTGGTCATCAGGAGATGAAGAAGAGACCATCAACAATGTTAAAGGAAAAGGGAAAATTTGCATGCTGGCCACTGCGGATGATGATGGGTCAGCAATGTTGAACAAAAACTATTGCTATATGGCAAAGGATGAGACTCTAAGCATCGTTGAACAGGTAAAACTCATGATCCAAACTTTAAATTATAACATGCATGACTGTCAACCCTACATAGATGATCTTAATGACACTTGTGTTGCCGTACTTACAGACTATAAAAAAGCCTTTGATGAGAAGAACATTGCGTCCCAAGAGATGTTCCATGTGAGAGGAAGGCTGGATAACAAGAAACTTAAGATGACAATGTTAGAGAAGGATTTAGAGTTAGAGAAAGATGCTAGAATGCTAAGTGAAACCCAATTAGAGATAGCTTTGTACGCTTAAATCTCTTAATTGAAAAATTATTTAATGAAAGTGAGGCTATCGAAAATTTGGTAAACAATGGAACCTTGGACAATACACATAATTGGGGTTGGTCAAATGGGTATCCTACCGCAATGGATTCCTCACCCCGGTTCAACAAAGATAGAGTGTATGTCCCTCCTGACAGAGAATTTCATTTCCCTGTCAATAACAAGACTTTTCCCGAAGATATCAAAACTCACTTCGGTTGATTACACAGTTTGAGCAATAATTGTATCATTGAGGAAATTGTGCCCGAGGATTCTGGTCACACATGTGATCAAACTCCCATCTGTGGCACCACTCATTCAAATTCTCAAACTTCATCCGTAGTTGATGAAGAAATCGTTGTTAAAGGCCCGGAAGTCTTAAAGGACTTTCCATCTTTGTCCTCACACCACAGTGTTCCACACTATAGTCAAATGTCCAAGAAGTGTCCCACCGCAGTTTCATCCAAAACCTACTCTGCGGTAGTCAAATCATCTCTACCTAAACCATCAGTTCAAGGAACCACAATCCTTCAGCCAATTTTTCATGAATTACCTATAGAAAATTTTGAAGTAGGCCAATGCTCTCAAATTCCAAAATCCTCAAGTTTTGATTATTCAAGCCCACGTTTTCAAAATCTTTCAAAAAATTCCAGGAAACCGCAGCTGAATAATAGTGACTGCGGTTCACTAAAATCATAGGCAAAAAGGGCTTTCAAAGAAGAAATTAGGTCCCGAGGTACAAACAGACAAAGCTTTTCAAAAAATAAGAAACATGTGAGAATTCCAAAATCAAAGAGTCCAGAAAAATTTGTTTTCACAAACTACATTTCAAAAAACTCTTCTTTCATGAAAACAAGCAAAAAGGAAAGTCTTGTTTCAAAAGTCAGTCCTACCACTTCTGATAAAACCCAAGAAGGTGTCAAGTCTGTAAAATCACCCTACATTTTTCAGGTCTATTCCTCAAATGACCCTAATTGGAAAGGAATTTTACCCACTCCAACACTTTTAAAATCACATCAAAACAAATGGAAGGGAATCTTACCAAATCCACCTAAAGGGACTCAAAGATCTACACGTGCTAAACCTCATTCAAAACAAACTTTTCAGAAACCAAATAACATGCATGTCAAATCTCACAGTCCAAAACTTTGTTCACAACAAACTTTTCAGAAACCAAATGTCAAATCTTTCAGAAGTTACCCACCTTGGACCAATACCAAGTCAAATTCACTCTATAAACCGCTGACCAAGCATAATGTCAGATTCAAGGACAAAAACTCTTTTTGTAAATGTCAGTGCAAATGTCAAAAAGTTTTATCTCATGTCAAGTCAAATCAAAGTCAGAAAACTCGTATTTTTCAAAAAACTCGCAACAATCCAAGTCTGAACAAACACCCAGGACTAGGTCTAAAAGTTGACAAAAGACCTGTCCATGCAACCTCGGACTATGCATCATTTAAAAATACACCAATTGTCCCTGGCTCCAAACTTGTTTGGATGCCTAAACTAACCGTGTAATTCTTAGGCTTTGTGCAAGGAGGAACAAGAATAAGAATGGTTAATTGATAGTGCCTGCTCCTTGCACATGACCGGAAGGTTAGAGTACCTTCGGGATTTCAGGCCTATATGCAATGGTGGAAATGTCACGTTTGGCAACAATGCAAACGGTTTAATCCGAGGTTACGGTGTTCTCACTACTGGGAACTTTTCTGTTCAGAAGGTTGCTTATGTAGAAAGCCTTAAACACAATCTTATCAATGTTGGCCAACTATGTAAAGCAGGACATCGTGTTGAATTTGACGATCAATTCTGTTACATAATGACGAGTGATCGAAACACGTGCTTAATCAAATCTCGCTCCGAAGGTACTATGTGTCCTCTGGATGTTTCACTCATCATTGGTAAACCGCAGCTGTGCTTTCTTTCCAAAGCTGTATCTGAAGTCTGCTGGCTATGACATCGCAAGCTAGCTCATCTCAACTTTCGGTACATCAACAACCTCGTCACTGGAGAACTAGTCCGCGGTCTCCCTATTCTCAAATTCAGCAATGATACCCTTTGTCCAGCCTGTGAATGCGGTAAACAATCAGATGCAAGCCATCCTCTGATAATGGATTCTTCAATCTCTGAACCACTGGAGTTATTACACACTGATCTCTGCGGTCCCTCAACCGTAGCCAGTCTTCACCACAAAAAGTATATACTGGTTATTGTTGATGACTATACACGCTTCACATGGGTCTTCTTTCTCAGGCTCAAATCAGAGACACCGCAAATCTTCATTAACTTGATCAAAGAAGTCGAACTTCAAATCAAGCTTCCAGTCAGACATATCCGCAGTGATAATGGAACGGAGTTCACTAGTCATCTTCTCAACAGTTTCCTGGTTTCCAAAGGCATCTCTCACAACTTTTCAGCACCCTATACACCACAATAAAATGGTGTAGTAGAAAGAAGGAACCGCACACTCGTTGAAGCAGCCAAATCCATGCTTAACTTCACCCAACTTCCTCTATACTTCTGGGCTGAAGCAGTAGCAACCGCATGCTTTGTTCAAAACCGAAGTATCGTGTGCAAACGTCTAAAACACCATACGAAGGTCTCAACAATCGCAAACCCAATGTTCGTTTCTTTCATATCTTTGGATGTAGATGCTTCGTGTTCAACAATAAAGACCAACTCAACAAGTTTGCACCAAAATTTGACGAAGGTATCTTCCTTGGTTATTCCACTAACAAGGTTGCATATCGAGTGCTCATCAGATGAACAAGGTTGATCATTGGAAGCTTTGATGTGAAATTTGATGATTCTCACATCCGCATCGCACCTCCATCCACCGAAACCACTGCAATCATGGAAAGTGACATTCCAGCCGCTTCCGGACCTCTGAATCTAGTTGAAGTCAACTATGATGATCTTTTTGATCCCATTGAAAAGGCGAAACTATCCGAAGTTCTGGTGTCACCCACAGCTCAATAACAACATGTCAACGTATCTGGACCATCTCTATCTAAAGTAGTTTCGCTCAATACTTCCACTTCTCCGATTGAGGGGGAAAGCTCTACTCCGGATCTAGTCACAACCGTTGAAGTTCCAGTGCTTGATGCTGCTTATATTCCTGCCCGAAGTGAGGCTTCACCATCAAACGAACCTTCGGACTCAAATGATGAGTTCATAGAGAATATTGACACTAGAACCGATCCTAGAATTGTCACTCTCCCATCTGCATTCCAGGGGGAACCATCTCAGGTTCCAGAGGAACTCCCATCCGCAACCTAGGGGGAACCTCAACCTCTGCCGATTACTCAAGAAAACTCTGCTCCAATAGATCAAGATGATTTAGCAGGATGTTCTCAAATCCAGGGGGAACTGCCATCTCCAACCGCATATTCCTCTGACATCCAAGATATCCCTTCTACCGCAGCTGCGGATCATCTGATGCCACGTCTTCATGTATGGACGAAAGACCACCCACCAGGTCAAATTATTGGCAACCTATCCGTAGGTATCCAGACTCGGTCTTCCAAGGACTTATCTGATCACTGCCACTATGCAGCATTTATGTCCTCGGTAGAACCTAGAACGATGAAAGAAGCATTGCTTGAACCGGACTGGATAGCTGCAATGCAAGAAGAATTAGAAGAATTTGAAAGAAACAAAGTATGACAACTTGTTCCTTTTCCACAAGGTCATACTATTGTTGGTACAAGATGGGTTTTCAAGAATAAGCTAGATGAGTCTGGCTCAGTCATCAGAAACAAGGCAAGACTTGTTGCCAAAGGCTATAGTCAACTAGAAGGCATTGACTACGATGAAACGTATGCTCCGGTAGCACGCATGGAAGCCATCCGGATCTTTTTAGCATATGCAGCCCACAAATATGTCAAGGTACATCAGATGGACGTTAAGAGTGTTTTTCTCAATGGGGAACTAAAAGAAGAGGTTTATCTTCAGCAACATCCAGGATTTGAAAATATTGAATTTCCAGACCACTGCTACAAGCTTGAAATAGCAGTCTATGGCCTGAAACAAGCCCCAAGAGCTTGGTATGAGACACTCTCTAAATTCCTTGTCTCATCCGGATACAAAAGAGGAGTGATTGATCCCACATTATTCAGAAAAGCAAATGGTGACCACCTTATGATGGTACAAATATATGTGGATGATATCATTTTCGGGTTGACTGATCAAGACATGGTAGATGAATTAGCTAAGCTCATGACCAACAAATTCAAAATGAGCATGAATAGAGAGATTAATTTCTTTCTAGGTCTTCAAGTCAAACAAATTCAGCAAGAAATTTTCATTCATCAAGAAAAATACACCATTGAACTTCTGAAGAAATATTCAATGGACAACTGCTCTTCTGCTAAGGTCCCTATGGCCTTCGGTTATAAGATCTCTGTTGATCCCTCCGGTGAATCTGTGGATAACAAGACTTATAGAGGTATCGTTTGCTCACTGATGTACCTCACCGCAAGCAGACATGACATTGTCATTGCAACTGGTGTATGTGCAAGATACCAGGCTGATCCAAAAGTGTCTCACATGACCGCAACCAAACAAATTCTTCGGTATCTTAAAGGAAGCAAATCAATGGGTTTATGGTATCCTGCAGGCAACGACTTCAGTCTTTAAGCCTTCACCGATGCGGATCATGTAGCTTGCAAGCTCGATAGAAAAAGTACATCTGGTGGATGTCAATTCCTAGGAGGAAGACTTGTAAGCTGGTCTTCAAGAAAGCAAACGTGTGTATCTTTGTCTACTGCAGAAGCCGAGTATGTGGCCGCAACCAGCTGTTGTTCCCAAGTTCTTAGGATGAAGACACAATTGCTAGACTACGGGTACAGAATGCTGCGGATACCAATTTACTATGACTCTGAAAGTGCTATAGCTATTTCTCATAATCCTATTCAGCACTCCAAGACAAAACATATTGAGTTACAGTATCATTTCATCAAAGATCATATTCTGAAAGGTAATATTAAACCCATCTTTGTTCCTACTCATGAAGAGATTGCTGATGTTTTTATAAAAACACTTAACTCTACAAAACTCAATGCATTCTTGCAAATATTGGGAATGATGAATCCAGACCCGCAATTCTTTCTGAAGAGTTAGCTACCGCAGACCATCATTGGTCTTCATTGCGGTTCTAACTGAGAATTACATGTGATAGATGGTTTTGATACCGCAGTCTAGATAGATAAAATTAGGGGTAAGTTTAAAGTATATTACATTTGCCGGTTTAAAAAGATAAAAAAAAAAATAAAAAATAAAAGAGAAAAAGAAGTTAACCAAAATTCAACACGATTTAATAATATCTTTAGTGACTTAAAGACTTAAAAAAATCAAGGCTACCTTATGATATATGTGATCATGTCTCCGCTTCCAATCTTATAGAGAAATTAAATATCTCCTATCTTTTACTCCTACAAATCTTCATACTCATTTAATTGATGACATGTGTCATATTAGTATCTTAAAATATCATTAAATTTTATTAAATAAGCATTAAATGTTACACATGTCACAATTTCATTGGATAGAACGATATATAAAAACAAAAAATAGGAAGATATTTAATTTCTCACAATTTTGTGTGTAATAACAATTTTTAAGCGTTAAATT
Organism: Lactuca sativa; assembly: GCF_002870075.4. Taxonomy (NCBI): domain Eukaryota; kingdom Viridiplantae; phylum Streptophyta; class Magnoliopsida; order Asterales; family Asteraceae; genus Lactuca; species Lactuca sativa. Next base: position 101,739,440 of record NC_056630.2, on the reverse strand, counting down.
GAAATAATTAGTGGTTTCGATAAAAATACAAATCAGATTTTATCTATAAATAATTATTTTAAAATAATATTCATTTTCATATCGTTGATTTATTTTAATATGTCGCACCAAAACCATTTTACGTTCTCACACAATCGTTAGTTTGCATTTGAACATTTTATATACAAAATATATGTATAGAAATTCCAAAAATATATTATGTGGCAAAATGGAAAATTCCTTTCATTCTCCAAAAAAAGTTGAGATGGTGCTCTATGATCGTCTACAAAACCCCATACCCTATCTACTATGCAACCGCAGTCACCGGAGCTCATTCATCAGCATCCATGATGACTTACAGAAGAATTCCTTTCCTTCAAGTGAAAAGAAACAAAATTTCCAAAAAAGAAAAAGAAAGAAAAACTAAGAAAGCTCTTGATCAGCTGTCTCATGGTTCTCTGTATTCGTTACTTGTAACTGATCACAACTCTTCTCTTTTTCCTCCTCCGTCACCGACGATGTCTCCGTAGACACCGTTGAGTTGCCACAAGAGCTACAGCTACCAAACGACGACGCTCTGCTGGATATGGGTGTTGCCAAAAACGTCGGTTTATCTTGTCCCGCCATTATTACCAGATACTTCTCTTCGAAAACAGGAGTTTCCTTTTCTTTTTGATTACCGGGTTTGGAGTCGCCGTCTGTTTCTCCTTCTCCGGCCTCAAGGTCTCTGTCTCCGGCTTCGGATGAGATCTTCCAGTAGGAGCAAGCGAGGATCAAGAGGGCGAAGGCAATGAGACCCATCATGGCTGCTAACCCTCCAAACAGGTAGGGTACTGGTGAGTGCCATGGTGATCGTTGTATGGTCACCGGAGACGATGGAGCCATTGAAGAAGTTGCTTGAAGAGTCATTAATGGTTGATTATTGAGGTTGAAACTTGAAAGACAAGAGAGAAATGGAAGATGATTAGAGTTGATGAGTGGATTAGGAAATGGTTCCATTTGATGCTATTTATACACGAAATTCGTAAATGGTCGATATTTTTGTTCTTAATTGAGAAAAATGGCGTCATATTTTATGTTTGTATTTTTAATTTTTTATTCAGGTTATTGGAATATATCGAGTGCGTTTCTCTTTTCAATTTTCTAATAATTATGTTATGCCAAATATAACAATAAAACAAAACATGAGACTTAGGCACACAGGAATAAATACTATCAAATTAAATAATTTCCAGTGATAACTTCTTTTTTACTGCTTTTCTTTATATCGGTTATTTAATACTAAATCGGGTCCTATTTTCCCCTTTGTCCTTTCGCTTGTCCTTAACTATCATATCTCTTTTAACACAACAAAAAAAATCACTTTGTCAATTGTTGATAGAATTCGTCACTAAAGGAGAGTCACTCGAGTTCGATCCGCACATGGTTTCATTTTGAGGTATGTGTATTTGTATTTTTTTTAATGAGCAAACTAACCTACTCTTAAAATCACCTATGTCTTTTAATGAGACCTGAATCCTTGATCTACCATTTGAGAGTGTCACTCCTTACAGCTAGGCCAAATGTCTTTGGTATTTGTATGTATTTTTGGGTGAATAAAGAGCCTAAAACATGTGTCGCACAGGTGCTAAAGGGCATGATGACTGGGGTTATCTTCACCTTCCTCTGGTTTATCTTATAACATGCATTATCAACTAAACACAAGGGTTGCTTTTGTTGTGGGACTTAACTTAACACCTTACAACACGGTTGATAGCCATGCATAATTTGTGACCGTGTTCCCCAAGGCATCCCTTTCTTTCAAGAGGATTCTTCCAAAGGGTTTTATTGTATATGAAATTCTATTTCTTTTAGCTTCGTGTATAGATTTTGATAGAATAAGTTGAAAATGACTCATATCATTTGACATTTTAATCAAAATATATCTCTTTTCTCTTATATAATTGCCCTATTAGGTATGTATATAATTTATATAGTTACATAAAATATTTTTTATAAATTATAAAGCCATATCCTTTGATATTGATTGCGTATGCACACATTCGTGTTGATATGAGGCCATGACGGGTCTATTGAGAAAAATGCGTACAAGTACCATAATAAACGTGACAATCATGCATTTGAACAATCTTTCCCTTCATTAAATGAAGTTCAGGTTCATTTTTTTAATCCTTTTCTTTTGGTAAACAAGAATTATGTTAACTTTTATATCAAAAAACAATTTTGATCAAACCTTTATAAAATAGAATTTTGATTGTGAGCTGATTTTAAATTTATTTACATAGAACAAAAAATTTTTTAAATATAATAACTAAATAAATAAACAACCAGAGATATTACATTAAATGAAAATTTAAATTACAAATAATAACATTTAAATTAGTGTAAATGTTTTAAGCAGTACTGAATTTTGTTCTTCATCAAATTGAATTTTAGCGACTTTAATTGTATGTACAAACAAGTACACTCAGTTGAAGAAGAAAACAAGAACAAGCCCTACAATCACCTATGGAAGCCCTCACTGTATCTAACATGCTCTCCACGATCACCACCGTTTTCGATGAACAAAACTGATATCAGATGGCTCGATTAGTCAAGACTCTCCCATGAATTTTTTAAAAGCAAAAGCAGAAGAAGCTAATGCTAATGGAGCTGATCTGGGGTCTACTGATTGTCGATGTTCCTTACTTGTAGCTGATCGTTGCTCCCTTCTTTCACCTTCTCCGACGTCGACAATTTCTCCGATGGGTTATTCCGGCAGCCACAACTACCAAAAGACAACGTTTTGTTTGTAACAGGTGTTGCCAAAAAAGTCGGTTTCGCTTCTCCCGCCATGATTACCAGATACTTGTCTTCGAAAACAGTGAGTTCCTTCTTGTGATTATCGGATTTGGCATCTCCGGCTTCAAGGTCTCTCTCTCCGTCGCCGTCGTTCTGGTCATCGTCGGTAACATTTAAGTAGGTGCAGGCGAGAATCAAGAGAGCAAACGCAATGAGACCCAAAACGGCAGCTAAACCTCCGAAGAAGTACGGTACCGGTGTGTGCCATGGCGACACTTTAACTACCGCCGGCGACGATGGAGCCATTGTCATCACTGTTTCTTCAGTTTTGCTTTTGGTGTCGTTGGATTAGATTAGAAAGTGAACAGTTAGATTTGTTAATGGTGGATGAGTGGATTAGGAACTGGTTCCATTTCAAGGAATTTATAGACGATAAAATCTGATTTTTTGCTTCTCATTTATATTATTATTATTATTATTATTATTATTATTATTATTGTAGAATTTAATATTACATACTTTTTTTTATTTATTTATTGTATTGGAATTATATTCCCTTTTTAAAATCTAATCTTATGGTTAATGGAATATAAATGGGTTTCTTACAATTACAAGCAAAGAAAAGCTTTAGTGCGTTTATTTATTTAAAATTTTAGTATTTAGTATATTTTTAGATGGCAACAAGGGAAACGAATATCCAAATGGGAGTGAATATTAAGGTATCCTTTAATTTAAAATTTTATCAATAATTGAGCACATCTTATTGATAATAAATCTTTAATTTGCGGTTTCTTTTTCGATATGTTAGAAATAATGAAACAAGTTGAAAAGAGATAGAAGATATATAGGGTATTAAAGGACAAATTTTGCCTATTAACTTTAGCCATTAGGACGTTTCTTGTTCGTTCATATTTTGAATTGTAACTTTCTATCTTATGTACCTTTATGGTAATTTTTTTTGAATTTTTCTATTCATGTTGAAGCCATGAATATCGTGGTTCATCACTTAACTAACTAATGGTGATCATTGTTATTTAAGATAATATAACTCATATATCCGTTTGTTTTATCATTTTAGCTTCATATTGGGATTAAAAAAAATCAAGAAAAGGGTTTATGTTATGTTCCTCTAGGATTGATTGATTGAATAGGTATCAATACCATAGCTTTTTCGGGTTGAGACTCAATTACTTTAATTCGATTTCAATTCTGGAGAGTATTGGTTCTTGTCCTATTTGGTTCGGGTGAAAACGGGAACAAGCCCGAATTTATGTTTATATTTTTATATTTTTCTTAAACTTTAAACGATCATAATTTGGATAGCATAACTTTCTCATATAAACTTACACTAGTTTGATTCTTCTTTAGTCTCTGGATTTAGTAGACGTTAGACTAAAAAATCAACTAATTTGGATAGCATGAGTTAAACATGGGTCTCTGAAAACTTAGATTTTCCGTACTTCAATCATTTTTTGTTACCAAGTACTATTTTTTTTTCTCAATTTTGAATATTTATATTTCTCTCATTTTATTTTATTTTATTTATTTATTTTATCTTAAAGTCAAGAGTCTCATGTTTTGTTATAATTAAGTACGAGTTACATAAACTGGTGTTGTTGCGTACATAAACTTGGTATTAGAATGATATTAGTATGAAAGTATTGATATCAGTGCCGTTAGTATCTATCAGTTCGGTACTCGGTTCCTACAAAATGCAGTTTTTGATTTCGGTACTAGTTCAGTTAGTTCTAGTACCATGTTCTGTCCTATGTTCCTTTTTGATTTCGTTACTAGTTTAGTCAGTTCTAGTACCATGTTCTGCCCTATGTTCCTTTGTTTCTTTCGAAATTCATTAGTTATATGAGTTACCTTTAAAAGAATACAAAGATACTCATGAAAATGGCAATATGCACATTTAATTAATTAATCTCACACTAATGGTGTAAACCCATTTGGTCACAGATTTTTCTCTCACTGGACTACACACACCATGTAACCTGATCCTCCATAAAACACATTCGAATCTTGGGTAATGTATCCATACCCATCAAAAAAACTAGTGCAAAAATACATTTTCCCAACATCAAAAAACAAGAGTAAAAATACACTTTCCTAATATTATTGACGCGACTAAAAGTTTCATTGGTCTACTATGTACCCTTACACAATTAGGCTATACGGTATCGAGTTACGAAGGCTAAGCGTGGGGCTTACGTGGCAAGGCTACCTACGCGTGAACACCACCCCAGGCGCGCATAGGTGCCTTGTGGCGTAGTGGGCATCATGGACGAGGACATCCAATTAAAAAGAGAGAGAGAGAGAGAGAGGGTGTAAACGGCTATTTTTTGCTTTTTGACCGTTTGAGTTTAAAAAAAATGAAATTTTAAATTTAAAAAACACCACATTTATATATATATATATATATATATATATATATATATATATATATATATATATATATATATATATATATATATATATATATTACACTTTCACTCTTCATTTTACACTTCTAAATCCAAAAAATGCTCTTACTTTCTTTCACTTTTCTTCAAAAAAATGGATTCCAACCAAAATACTCCACTCACTCCAAACACCCCAAACACTCCTAGTGATTATCAAGTTTATATGCAATTGTTGAATTCTCCAATCCAACAACAACCTTTATTCACTAACCTTCCCTACAACCCACAATTCTTCCAACAACAACGACCACAACAACAATTCACTCAACCTCAATTCACTCTCCAATTCCAAGGTTTCCAACAACAAGCTTCTCCACAATTCCAAACTCAATCATCTCAAGTCCCATTATCTCAATCCCAAACTGTGAACCTCGACAACGACGATGTACTTGTCCAAGAAACACCACAATCATCTCGAAGAAGGCAACGAAAGGAAAAGGGAAAAAGAAAGCAACGGCTTGAAACGAAGAAGAGGAAGAAGCTTTAGCAAAAGCTTGGATTTTCATATCTACTGATTCGAGAAGAGGCAACGTGCAATCTGGAGAAAGTTTTTGGAATTGTGTTTTGGATCACTTTCACGCGCTACTTGGAAGGAAAACGAATCGGTCGTACGACGCGGTCAACGGAAAATGGCGTGATCGTAGCGCGATTTGCACAAAGTTTAATGACATATTTGAAAATCTAAAAAATATGCATAAAAGTGGTTCGAACGATTTCAACATTTTATCAACCGCGTGCTACCCATTCAAAGTGACCAACAATGGTAACCATTTGGTCACCAAAAAAGCATGGGAAGTTTGCCGTCAAGATCTAAAATGGGTCCTTAATCCGGAGACATCGCATTCGGACTCGACTACCGGCTCCAACAAAAAAGCAAGAACTTCTGAATCAGACACGGGTTTTGGATTAGACCTCAATGATGGCATCGATGTTGCCGAGGGAGAGGGTCTACCTGAAGTCCAACTCCGTCGACCACCGGGAAGGGACAAAGCAAAACGGGCGGCGTCTTCAAGCGGGAAAGCAACCGCAACTAGAGACGACGGGCTTGTGGAATCCATAGATAAAACTTTAAGTTTTCTAGAAAGAAAATACGAATCTACGGAGGAATCTCGTCGCCAAAAAAATCGCTCTTACCGATCTTTAAATCATAAACTCGAAGCCCTACCGGATCTCGACCCCGAAAATCTCGCAACATTTCTCAAAATCCAACAACGTGTCCGTGCTAAGTATGAGTAGGTTCTAATATTTATGTTCTAGTTGTTATGTTGTGTGTTTTTTTTAAGTAATTTAGGATTTTTTTTGTTGTTTTAAATATTTTAGGATTTGATCTTGCGTGTTTTAAAATTAATGAAATGTAGCACCTGGTTCCTGGTACGTAAAATTTATCATAGTAGTTGTCATTTTAGCCTTGGACTCGGCGAGTTGTAGGTCCGACTTGCCGAGTAGGGACGCGGTCCGGGGGCACGTTTAAGTTGGCGACTCGGCGAGTCCATATTCTGGACTCGGCGAGTCACCGCTGTCTGTTGAAACCCTAAATTTCAAGGGTTTGCACCCTATTTAAACACTCATTTCCGCCCCAACCTCACCCCCATTCACCCTCAGAGCTCCCAACATCGTCTTTGCCCTTTTCCTTGTGAGATTGAAGTGTTTTGGGTGTGTTCTTGAAGTTTTTTGAGGAGAAAGAGGAGTAGATCAAGAAGAGGAGAAGGAGACCAAGCATTTTTGTGACATCTCAACTTTTTCCTTGAGGTATAGCTCGTTTCCCCTCTGTTTTCAAGCTTGTAGTCCCTAATAGCTTCATGAAAGTCCTTTTTGAGCCATTCTTCAAGCTTGTTTGTGCTTGGTGGGTTGTAATAAGTTGTTAGCCTTTAGATCTAGGCATGATTTAGTCCCTGGAGCTTGGATCTACTGCCTTTATGGAGTCATATTGCATGAAAGTCCTAGATCTACCCCTTTTGGTGCACTTTGAGCCCTAAAACCTTCATTGGTGATTATCTACACGTAAAGTTGGAAACTTTACGTGTAAACCAGGCCCTAGGAACCCAGATCTACGAATGGCATGGATTGGATTCAAGCAAAATCGCATGTATAGTTTTTGCATGAGGCAGACTCGGCGAGTCGGGTCGCGAGTCCCCGGGTTGTTCCCCTTTTGTGTTGCGAGTTGGAGTGGTGAGTCATAGGGTATGACTCAGTGGGTTGGAAGCCAGACTCACTCATGAAGTCACTCGGCGAGTCATTTCAACGACTCGGCGAGTTCACGGCAATCTCCTTGTCTCAAGAACAACTCGGCGAGTTGTTCATACAACTCGGCGAGTCACAACTTAGAGTGTTCTTCGGATGAAGATGAACTCGGCGAATTGTTCATACAACTCGGCGAGTAGGATGAAGGACTATTGGCCTTGGGTATAGAAGGAAGACTCGTCGAGTCTACGCTTAACTCGACGAGTAGAGACGGACTTATGATCAGACTACAGGAAAGGGACTCGGCGAGTTGGCTAGCCAACTCGGCGAGTCTGGTCAACTGGCAGTTGACTGTGACTTGACTCATGACTTGTTAAGGGTAAATGGACAATTTACCCTGAGGGCGGTTACCAGTAATTGATTAAGTGTTTGGTGGGAATTACAGTCGGAGGATTTCCGAAGCAGCAGCAGCAGCAGACAGACAGACCTTTCCCACACAGATCAGCAGCTACTTCGAGGTGAGTTACCTTCCAGTAGCGGTGGGTCTAAGGCCACAATGTCGGCCCACCAATAGGAAATGTATGATAGATGATTGTCTTTGTGATATCATCTAGGTTTGCTACTACCTGATATGTTATATGCTAGCATGATATGTTACATGTGATAGTAATAGAGTTCGGTTGTTAGGACCGAAGGGTAGTCAGACACCCCAGATACGTCTGACAGTATATGATGATATGTTTGCATGCTGACTTTTTACGTTATATGCGATAGAGGTAGTAGGAGGGGACTAGTCCCCGAGTTCGGTCGTTAGGACCGAAGGGTAGTTCAGGCATCCCAGATATGTCTGATAATATGTTATGTTATGATATATGTGATAGTAGCAGTAGGGGGTGAAATAGTCCCCGAGGTTCGGTCGTCAGGACCGAAGGGTAGTCAGCACCCTAGAACGGCGTGACATGGGTAGTCAACACCCCAGAATGGCTTGACACGGGTAGGTCGGCACCCTAGAATGGTCGTACCGGGTAGGTCGGGCACCCCAGAAATGTCCGGCAATATGTATGATATGTGATTGTATGATATGCGGTACGATGGGGGAACTCACTAAGCTTCGTGCTTACAGTTTTCAGTTTTGGTTTCAGGTACCTCTTCTTCGAAGGGGAAGGAGCTGGCGCGGTAGCAGCCCATCACACACATGTTTCGTATTCCGCATCATGAGACCTTCCTGGGGATTTGAACTCTGACACTTTTATGTTATTGAAATGTTTTCCAGACATGCGATATCTTTATAAAATGTTATGACCAGTAAACGTTTTATTCGAATGTTTTGCGAAATATATGTTTTCAAAAATGAAATTTTTGGCTCGTATTTTGGGGTGTTACATGAAATGTGTTTTAATTTAGTGTTTTTAATTTGTGTTTTATTTGAATTACTTTATTTAATTTACTCTAATATTGAAAAACACTAAAAATAAAAAAATTATGTGGAGTGATAACCATTTCCAATGGTTAATGGGTTGGTAGTGGGTTTGTAGAGGAGGTGCTGTGACACCACTTTTTGAATAGGTTGGGTATGACCATACCCTTAGCCTTAGGTAACCAGGAAACCTTATACTATAATGGCCGCTATCTAGACACATCATCATTCACCAATGTCTACTCAATTTCTTGTAGTCTACTATCACTATTTGGACACATCACCATTCAACAATGTCACAATCGGACGTGTCAGCATTCATCATTCACCAATATTAGTTTAAAACCTTGATAACGAAGTAAAGATCATTCTTATAGTCTACTCAATTTCTTTTGAATACCTCCCTTGCTTAATATTAAGTAGATTGTTCGAGTGTATTATATCGGTATAAAACCCGAGATACCAACAATACATTCCGTCATTTTTGGTTATAACAAACTTGAAAATCTCCCCAACCTTGTATTCGATACTATATATATATATATATATATATATATATATATATATATATATATATATATATATATATATATATATATATATATATATATATATATATATATATATATATATATATATATATATATATATATATATATATATATATATATATATGAACAAAATAGTTAATTTGCTTTCATTGTATTAGATAGTGTAGAACTTTATTGTGTTGAAGTAGCAACAAAAAAGATGGTTGTGAACTTGTGATTATATATAGTTTTGGAATATGTTTAAAACCGTGTGACATTATAGTAATATAATTAATCATTGCATATTGACTTAGATTATCTACAGCTCTATGACTTAGACAGCTAACCAAATGTGATCTATGATACATTTTATTCGTTTAATTTGTATGTTACATGTCATTTTCTTCCGACAGATGTATTATTTTGGGCAAAAGAGATTTTTGGATATTTAAATAGAAAGCATGAAAACACAAATAAAATGTAAACAAGTGTCCTCTTTCATTCCTTGTAATTTTTATGTACATTCCGATTGGTTAAAACTTAAAACTAAGAAATACGAGGTAATGCTGAATGATCACCTACAGTAGTCTCCACCCTATCTACCATACAACCCACAATCGCCACCATTCGGTATTTCTTTGGATAGGTACCCTGAACGCAAAAGAAATGAAATTTGGAAGATATCAAGGGATATGATCTGTGGTGTCCTGATTCGCCGTGTTCCTAACTTGTACCTGATTACTACTCCTCCCCTGTTTTTCTTCTTGATTCTCCTCCATCATTACCACTTCCGACGTCGAGGAATTTTCCGTCGAGAAGCTCCGGCAACTACATCTACAAAACATTAAGGGTCTGCTCGAGATGGGTGTCGCCAGAAACGTTGGTTTTGATTCTCCCGCCATGATTACAAGATACTTCTCTTCAAAAACAGAGGATAATTCCTTGTCGTTGTCTGGTTTATCATCTCCGGCCTCAAGGTCTCTTTCTCCATCGCCGGCGTTCTCCTCGTCTCTGGCGTATTTAGCATAGGAGCAAGCGAGGATCATGAGAGCAAAAGAAATGAGAGTGAGCATGGCAGCAAGTCCACCAAAGAGGTATGGCACTGGTGAGTGCCACGGTGACTGTTGTGCAACCACCGGCGATGATGGAGCCATTGAAGAAGGTATAGATAGAGTCATGAATAATTGTTTTAGTTGTTAATTGGTAAATACTAGTAAATAGAGTTGTATACGGGGGAGAAGTGGCTGAAAAAGGTGTTATGTAAGGTGGTATTTATAGACGAGAACTTATTTTTAGGTATAAAAGTATATGACGTTGTCTCAAAGAAACCATTCGGCACCTTATAGTTTCTCATGTTCCAATTTAATTATCGCTAAACTTTGGTTTTTCCATGCATTAAAAGGGAAAAGAAATAGATTTAAGAATTAGACTATTGTAATTGAAAAGATTTACGATGGTTTAATCTAATTTTGAATGAGTTAGCAGGTTATTGGCATTGAATGATTTTAGATTGCTAATCAGAAAAGAAATCTTCTAATAAAAGAATAGTGCATTATATTTTTATTTGGTATTAACTTATTAGCCCTTCTAATTAATGTCATGTGATTTGTCAATTTATTTATTTTCAATTTCAAATTTTAAAATTTAAATTTGTTACTATAGTTATATTAAATTAATAATATTAGAATAAAAATTATAATAAAACTATTAGAGATTATAAGTTCACGTATTTATTTAAATCAAATATTATAATTTTATATATTAGAATACTTAATTAATAATATATATATATATATATATATATATATATATATATATATATATATATATATATATATATATATATATATATTATTGTTAAGTTATACTCCATTAAAATTTATTGAAATATGTAAATTTATATAATAAATCATTAAACTTTATTTATAGAAACCTTTGAATGTTACCATCGTAGTCTTTGTAAACAAAGTTTGTAACTCTTTGTTGATTGATATTTTTTCCAATTGTAAGTTTCTAACCACTCAACTTTTCAATATTTATTACAATTTTAGACTATGTTTGGTGTTTGAGGGTATTTCCGGGAACAGATCCAATGGAGATAGAATGGGGCCTGTAGCTCAGAGGATTAGATCACATGGCTACGAACCACGATGTCGGAGGTTTGAATCACTCATTGCCCACAACCAGTCCAAAAGGGAAGGGTCTTTCCCTCTGGGGGTAGCAAAATCATGACCCGGATAGCAGACCAAAAACTATGAAAAATGGAATGACCTTTTTATTTACTATAATTTATCTTAAATGAATGAAGCATTACATGCAACTTAATCAATAAACAAAACACAAAACATCATTGTATAAAACAAACAACCAAACAAATAAAGAAAACAATCCAAAGGATTCTCAACAACAAAATTTCAACACAAACTACAAATCCCAAACATTCACATTAAGAACCGATCATTAAACACTTAAATGGACAATACAAAGATTGCCAATTTCCTTCATGTGGATCCACCTTGAAAACATAGACAATCCAAATGACAGAGGTAGGTTTTATACAACTATATATTCATGTTGTTTAATTATAAAAGTACACAAAGTTTCTTTAGCTTATAAATGTATCTTGATTTGGTTTAATTCAAGCTAGAAATTACTGCGTCCCCGCTTCACAAATTACGCGCATAGGGCCGAAATTGCATAACAAAGAAAGTGTAAGGAACAAACCTCCAAATTACAAAACTCATATGACAAAAGTGTGAAACATAACAGTATACTGCGCGCGCGCGGGGGTGGGGGGTGGGGAGGGATGTAATCTGCATATTTATTAGGTAAAAACTATTTTTATAATTTTTTAAATACATAGACCATTTTTGTAAAAAAAATGCACAATGACATTTTCTGTAAATTACGGGGATAATTTTATAATTTATTTTCTATATGAGGGGCAAACCTATCTACATATCAAAACCTCAAACATTGGGACTATTTCTATAAATAAAACCTCAAAAGACATTTTTATCAAATTATAAAGTTATAAGGACTAAATATGGAAATAATAAAAAGATTCATGACAAAAGTATGAAATTTATAAAGCTCGCTATTCTTAAAGCTCATTTCTATTTAATATGTAGTCATCTAATAACTTTTCTTTGAACAACAAAAGATAATTTAATAAGTGTCTATTTAAACAACTTAAATTTGTACATGTAAAAAGATAACATAAATCTCTTAAAACTTTCCAACTCAAGGGACACCCACTTACACCATTTGCTTCCATATAGAATCACCGTTGTCCATCATCACATCATATTAATTGCACTTGTATGAAGGCCATACTCGATCTCCTCACAAATACCGACTCCTCACGTCTTGAGAAAAACTTTTACTATTACATATCATGATCAATGGCTTGACTCCAAACATGATTACATCGCGAGTTTTAAAAGAACAATAGATGTTTCAAGTTGATCAGTGAATCTCCTCTTCTAGACACCTCTTCATATCCTACCATTTTCTATATACTAAAGCTAACTCTTAAAATCATTGTCAAAACTAAAACTCCAGTCAACGGAATGACCGGCGGCCAAAATCGACGCAACCACCTACGGTAGGATAGCAACTGCAACAATAGTTACCTTTATTATCTAATAAATTCCAATGAAAAGATGACAAGTGTTTTAACCACTCTCAAAATTACTTACTTTACATGTGTAAAATATGTATAAGAAAAGGGCAATGATCATATAAAAACAATCTTTTCTACTTCTACAAAAACAATTTATCATCTCAAAGTTAGCGAAAGCGACGGATATATATATATATATGTCATGTCCTTTTTATCATCTTTTTTTTTTTGTTGTTGTTTTGGAATCGTACACCGTCATCCCTTGCTTTACTTTGAGTGTTCTCTATTCTTTCTTTGTCGTGGTTATCATCTTCCACATCTTGCCACTGTTTTGTTTTTTAGCTTTACAAATTACAATCGAAAAAGTTAATACAACAATGCTTTTGGCCATGAACGTTGCACCACTACTAGTAATGTGGTCGCAAATTGCCGCAAAAATATCATATATCTTAGTCTGTGGTCTTTTTAAAGAAAATGACATTCATTATTAATAATGTCATTGTTGCAACACGTGTACTTCAAAGTTATCATGTTAATGCATTGTAATAGTAGAAATAATATGCTTCCAAAAACAAATTAGTAAGAAAAAAGAGATTCATAACAAGAAAAATCGTGAAAATGAATGGAGCCTTTTATTGTCGCTGCCACAGTTAGCATGAATAACACACATATGCAACCACGGCCGTGGCAGTCACCGTTGATTCATGCCACCGGAAACAAATTCTTGAGCAGTAATGCATTGTGGGGCCTGAAGAACTCTTTTGGAACACACTGTTAATAAAGACATATTCTTTGCCTGCCACACAACGTCCTTTCACATTTCCTTCATACTTTATCAGCTCTAATAAATTTTACTTATTTTGATTTTGGAATGTCACGAGTTTATAAAATTTAGGGTTTGTTTGGCAGAATTTGAAATTTGAAGATCTGGATTTTTAAAAACCTCTGAGTTTTTAAGAGTTCAAAGAGGGCAGTTGTATAGAAAATGGATTCAATTTGGTGAAATAGGAAAAGAATATAGAAAAAGGATTGCTGAAAAATTAATATATTTCCGAAACACACATTTTTTTATTTTAAGATATAACTCATTCCGAAGTGACTAATGAACAATTAAAATGCTATCAAAGACTTTGAATCTAAAAAAATAAGAATTTGTTGCCAAAAAGTGCGAGTTACGTATGGATTCTAATGACGTAGGAACTAACGTGTCAACAATATACATACTTATATTTTGACAAAACTACAAAATTGGTCCATGTGGTTTGCTAGAAAAATATGGATAGAATAAAAAAAATTTCAAAACTTACATGAAATGTCGAAAATTATGAAATTTCGGTGTTTTTGGTCTATGTGGAACTTGAAATGATTGTTTTGCATTTTTAATTTCTTTTTTTATTTTTTCATATTTTCTTTAATACTTTATTATTTAAAAATAAAAATAAAACAATTGGGCCCACACCACACCACCCCATCCCATTGGTACCCTCCGCCTCAAAGGGTGTCGTCATTCATGCCACATAGTCTTTCTTTACCCTTATCAACGGTGACACTTGGCTCTCATCCCTTATCTCCATCTCGTTCAGGCACCAAATTTCAAGATTCTTCCTTTTGTCAACATCTAAACCAAACGATACAACAGAAATCAAAATGTCAACAAAAACAACACATGATAAATTTCGAGTGGATTCATATCAAGTTGCTTAGGGTGTTGGTGTTGTCACTGATTAAAACTCAAAGAGATGACAAAAATAGAAGGGGCACAAACCTAATCCATGAGTCCACATTGAATCAGAGCAAAATCTCAAAAACCAAAATAAAAAATCAAGCAGATGTTACCCTACAAAGAGATAAAATCCCATGTGTTCTCTATCACCATCTTCATCTAATCTTAGCATCAATCATGAATAACTAATAAGATGATACATATACAGAGATAGACAACATACATAGGCCATGAATCTAGATTCAAGCGAAGTAAACAAACATAATCCAAGAGCAGACCCTTGTAGATGAAGAACACAATAAATGATGAATAAGAACTCTATCTTTCGCCTTCATCAGATACAATAACATAAATCAATCATTCACGATAAACTAATAACCATCATCGAAAGAAGAAGAAGAGATGAACAAATTAAAAAAGACGAGACAATAATGAGATCGTGAATTTGAAGAGTGGATTAAAAAAACAAAGAGATGAACGTATACAGAGAGTAGATAGAAAAAGAGAAAGAGAAAGAAAGAGGAGGGTACCGGTGAGAGTGGGGTGGCGTGGGCCCAATTATATATTTTTTTAATTTTTAATTAATAAAGTATTAAATAAAATATTAAAAAAATACAAAAAAATAGAAAGGGAAAATAGTCATTTTAAATTTATCAAGGACAAAAACAATGAAAATTTTTAGTTTTAGACCTATCATGCAAGTTAAAAACTTTTTGGATCCTATCTATATATATCTTTTTGCAAAGAAAAGGGACCAATTTTGTAGTTTTCTCTATTTTTTAGTATCACGCCTTTTGATACCAGAATTTTAATTTTTTAGATTTAGAGTGTTTGATAATCTATTGACTGTTCAATAGTATAACACCCGTTTTCCAAAATGGTTCAATGTAGGGCATTGAGGAGTCAAAAGCTTGGTTTTGGGGGAAAACTAGGTGTCACAACGTGACCAAAATGAGGTCACGACATGAAAGCCAAAGTGAGGAACACATATTTGGACTCTGGTCACGACATGAAACGTATGTTGTCACGACGTGAGGAAGGCTACAGCCTAAGCCCATGATCTTTTAGGGGTTCCTTCGTATTTAAACCTTATTAACTCGATTTTTGGGTTCATTATCAACCTCCATCATCCTTAAATCTCAGAAAACCCTAATCCTAATGTCTATTGGTGGTTTTGGCTCATGTTTGGTGGTTTTGGTGCTCTTTGAATGAAGTAGAAGGAGAATTGGTGCAAGGATCAAGTAAGCAACATCTTATTATCTTTGATTTTATTTCTAGACCATTTGTAAGGATTTAAGCTTCTACCTTTATGGTTTATTCTTTTGTATCTAAGTTTTTTTGGTCCCTTTTTGTTCATGGTTTTGGTTTGAGTAAATGGATGGAATTAAGTTGGCAACTTTATGGTTCTCCCGAGTCCCTTGAGCATCATATCTTGTGGATCTAAGGATTGGTTGTGGTTTGTGGACGTTCCAAGATTTTTAGGTCATTTTCTTGGCTTTTGACCTAGGTAGGGTAGAGGACATGCATGAAGCATGCATTTCCATAAAGTTGTAATTTTTATGGACCTATGGAATCCCTCAAAGCTTTTTGGAAAGTAAGAGTTGAAGATTTAATGAATTAATGACTCAAACCATTAATTTATTGTCTCAGATTGCAGTCATGACATGACATTTAGGATGTCACGACGTGACCAGGGAAGATTATGCGATTATCTTGTCCTATTGTGCTCACGACATGACCAAGGAGGGTTCACATCGTGATGCTTGCTGAGTGGGTTGTCTGTGATCGAGTTAGCTGAGTTGGAGCGAGAAGAGTTGGAATCGAGTTGAGTGTGTTCTCACGACATGACCTAGGGTTGGTCACGACATGAGGCTTAATGGTTTATATTGTTGGTTGTTAACTTTGACTTTAAGCGTTATCTTATTAAACTGGGTTGACTTTTGGTCAAGATTGTTGGATTTAGTGTGTAGACGAAGGGTGGACCTTGTATATCTTGATAAGTGTGTTGTAGCATCTGTTATGGGGCATTGAGTTGTGGTTTAGCTGATTTTGTTAGTCAGTTGAGTCTTCTCACTATACTGTGTAGGATGCTAGCTGTCTTTGTGACTCTTGCATTGTGTGTTGGCAGGGGCCCATTGGTATGCATGTTGGGTTGGGCCTATTGGTATTCACGTTGGGCTGGGCCCATTTATATGTTGGATTGGGCCCATTTATATGTTGGGTTGGGCCAATTTGTATGTTGATCAGCGTGGATTGTTGTATAGTATGTGGTATTTTGGGGAACTCACTAAGCTTTGTGCTTACGATTTGTGGTTTAAACATTTTTTAGGTACTTCCAATTCTAAAGGGAAGAGCCCGACTTGACTGCACAACATCCCCTGATGGATTTTCCACATTGATTGTTATTGTATTACTTTAATGTTTGAAAAATACATTTTACTCTGATTGGTTTATACAAATGGTTGTACGGATTTGATGTTTTCAAAAGGAAAATTTTTACTTTTATTTTTGGGATGTTACAAACAGTCTTTTAACTGGAACCGATCGTAACTGGACCAAATTTACTCTAATTCTTCGGTTAGCAGTTCTTCAAATTATCAATATTACGTCACGGTTCTAAGAATAATTTGATCCATTTAAACCCGATTAAAATTAGGGAAACAGACATATATTTTTTTGTTTCTGCAACTTATATATTCTGTCACGGGTTTTGAAATACAATAACTCACTTGTATGAAATTATAATTAATTGATTTTTTTTCCTGTCATGTAATTTGGTGTTTATTGTTCATTTTAGACTATAAAACATCTATTTTGTTACATACTGAATCGGTTAGAGGCCCCGTAAACAACATATTAATGATGTATTATTTTTTTGTTTCAATAATTTTTATATTCTTCTCCCCTTTTTAAAATATGCATAACTTACTCATATGAGATCGAAATAACTTGATTTTTTTCCAGCATGTAATTTTGGTGTTTGTATTTTATTTTAGACTATAAATACACCTATTTTCATTGAAAATCATGAAAGCGGTTCCATTTTGAAAAAATAACCGAAAATACCTGCATCGGGACTAGACCGGGACCGCCACCGTCACCGACGATCCAATTTCGGTGTATACAATCTGACAAATTCGGTTCCAGATTTAAACTGTTCAGTTCGATTCGGTTCCAGTCCCGATCCGGTTCAAAAACTCATCGTTATATAAATCTAATTGGTCAAAATCATCTTTGTCACATCAAAATTCTAATAATATTACATGTGTGGTTCTTGTGATCATTCCATTTCCTATTATCAATTGTTTTTTTAAGATGCACAGTGAAACCATTTCTTTCGTCCTTTTCTAATTCACGCTTACGCCTTGTTCTCGAGTTTTTTTAAAAAGGGAAAGTAGAGGAAAGGAAAGGAAATGGAAGGAAAGGTGAGTTGTTGAGTTTTTTTTAGGAGGGGAGGGAGGGAATCGAGAGAAAAGAGGTTTTCTCGAGTTTTATTTAAGAGAGTAAAGGAAAGGAAATGGAGAGATTAGGAGGTAGAAGAAAAGCCTTTTTTTTATGATTTCTTTCCTCCCACTTTTGAGATCATTGGGAGGGAAAGAGTTGTTAACCTTTCCTTTCCTTCCCTTCTGTTTCCTTCCTAAAAAAAACTCGATGACAGTGTGTTAACGACAGGCGACCCTATAATTGCTAAAGATTTAAGTCATAACAAACATGACCGTTTAGTGGTGACACTAATAGCGGCGACATAACCCTTTAGTGACGACATATCAATTTGTCGCCGCTAAAGGTACATGTTGCCGCTAAAGTGCCATGATACGGATCCGTGTCTTCACGTTTTGTTAAACTATAAACTACATACATTTAATCGTATTTCTAATCCAATGGCTAGGGTACTCGTGGAACGCACAAAACCAATACCGACACACAAGTCGCCGCTAAAGACCTAATGATGTCGCCGCTAAATGTCAAATAAATGACGCGACAATAATTCCCTCCGAAGCTATCAACGCTATTGATAAACGTAGCCATTAAATCCCCTTTGTAGTGTCCCAAAACTAAGACCCGCAAAGTTTTCAATTTAAATTAATAAAGCCAGGATTCTAGAACATTATCATAAAAATCTAGATAAAACAAATGAGTCGATCATTACATTATATCAGAGTAAGTTAAGAAAGTGCAGAACGAGGTGGTGTCTGCTCTACAATCATCCCCAACTCTTCCGCTTGAAAACAAAAGTACCTGAAACATAAACTGAAAACCGTAATCACAAAGTTTAGTAAGTTTCCCGTAATACCACATACCAATACATACATTTGCCATGGGCTACCCCTATGGTCTTTTCCTTGAAATGCCATGGGTTACCCCCATGGTCTGACATCCAAGTGTCATAGGCTACCCCATGGCCTTTCCATGAAATGCCATGGGTTACCACCATGGTCTGACATCTAAGTCCCATGGGCTACCCCCATGGTTTTTCATACAAATGCCACAGGCTACCCCTGGGGTCTTCCATGCAAGTATCACAGAGACAGCTAGCATTCCACATAACAATTAATGGGCCATCATTTGTGTTTTCGACCCATGGACATAGTGAGAAAACTCACCTCACAAAACCGAATCTCATATAAAGAATCTCTGGCTGTTGGCCCGCTAAAATCCCTGCGCTATCAAACGTAAAATAATCATCCAATCAATAACTAGATCCCAACTCACACAAAGGGTCTAAACTAGGGTAAAAGACCTTTTTATCCTTCCCTATGCTTGGCCCAAGGCCAAGCCCAATCTAAATTGTCCAAAAGCCGAAACTTCCAAAATAATCATTCCAAGTCTAATTATGGCCCAATTTTCCAAATTGGTCCCACAAAACCCTTTATGGGCCTAAAACCCAAAGGAGTCCAAAAGATATAAACTAGAAGCCCAAAAATCGAAGTCTAATGGCCCAACAAGGCCAAAAATAAGAAAACCCAACAATGACCCAAACCTCAAAAGCCTAAAAAGATCCTTTGGGGAGTACATCCAGCGTACTCGAGAGGCACGTCCCGCGTACTCGACCATGATGCACAAGGTATAAGTCTGATAAGCACAAACTCAGCATTACACGGGGCGTACACTTATGTACGCCCCGCGTACTCCTCAGGCTCCCATTTTTACTCCGTTAAGCACTTAATCGGTTAAGCTAGCATGTTAAACTCCAAGATCTACTTCTACAAGACCACTAATTACGTAAAGTTGGGAATTTTACACTCATGGATGGCTTAATAGGGATCTATAGCTCAAAAGAACTTAACAAAGGGTCTTAACACATGAATGAGTCCATAAACACCTCAAAGCTTGCATTTTTATGGACCAAGGGACCAAAAGAACCCTATATCTAACATTAATCACTTCTAAAGTGAATCAAGAAGCTTAACCTTCAAACCAAGGGCTCAAAAATCACAAAAAGGCACCAAAACTAGATATAGCATCATGGATTGTCAAGATGGAAACTATTTACCTCACAAGGATGGAAAATGGTGAACTAATCCCAGATCCTTAATCCCCAAGCACAACTCCAAAGGGCTTACTTCTTTATCTCCTTCGCATAGTACCAACACTCACACTTTACGGCTCAAAACTCTCAATAACTTACTCAAGGTTCGATTCTTGGACAAGAGAGGATGGAGGATGATGATATTAGCGTTGGGTGATAAGACAAGGAGCTTAAATAGGGTCCAAGACCCAAAAAAAGGGTTTGCAGGCATCTGGAGTACGCCTAGTGTGCTCTCATTACGCTTAGCGTACTTCGCTAGAGTACTGCGATCCATCTGATCAGTATGTCTCGTGTACTGGACTTAGCATTAGTACGCCCTACGTAAGCCCCACGTAGTAGAGTTACCCTGAAACCATAAAATCTTCCGAAGGTGATAACTTCTTTGTTATAAGTCCGTTTCCGACGGATCTTATATCCATGAAGAGGTGGAGAGAATCTAGATGCTTATATTGAGTCATATTTTCCTTAAAAATTCCCAGTTTAAAATCTAATTTCCACGAAAGCCCAAACTGACGCTTTATCGAAATACCCATTGGCTCCAAAACACAAGCCGAACACTCGGATCATCTAAATTACATTATCCACACCCAAATGGGTCTAAAATCTTTTCCTCAAAGGCCCCAGGCCCTATGATACTTGATCTTCGGGTTACTGACCCGCATTAACAAATGATTCAGAACAAGGTGTTACACCCTTGCGTCGTCGGTTAAGGTCGACGCAATAAACCAAAAAAACTGACGCCCTTTTCCTTTTCTTTTTTTGTTTCGCTCCATCTATTTCTATGTTTTTTTCTTTCCATATTCTTCGTCAATTAGTAAGGATTCAGACCACCATCATCGTCGAAATTGAGGATTTTCAGCCAAGGTAAAGTAGATACTGACGAGCAAAGTAGATACCACTGGCGACTGAAGACGAATCTCCGACAACTGAAAACGAATCTCCAGCGAGGGTAGGTATTTCCAGCTCAATTCCCTTTCCCTTTTCTCTTGTAACATCGATTTTTAGCTTATTTTAGTTATTAATTGCAAAAAAATTGTAAATTTTAGGTTTTGATTTAGTTTCCCAGCGAGCGCCACCAGCGACTACCGCCACCACTGCACCATTTCTTTGATTTTTGCCACCACAGGTTCTATTTATTGTGAAGTTCGAGTTTAATTGCAAAATATGTGTATTTATATAAATTATGTGAAATTTGGTATATATGTGTATATTTGATATATGTATGTGAATCTATGTAAGTTTGGTGTATAAATGTTAATGTATGTGTGCTTGGTGTATATGTGGTATATGCATGTGAAAGTTTGTGTATTTGGTATAAGTAGGATGCTATTATCTATATATGTGAAAGTATGTGTATTTGGTATAAGTAGGATGTTATTATGTGTGTATGTGAATGTATGTGTGTTTGGTATGGTATATGTATGTGAAAGTTTGTGTATTTGGTATAAGTAGGATGCTATTATCTATATATGTAAAAATATGTGTATTTGGTATAAGTAGGATGTTATTATGTGTATATGTGAATGTATGTGTATTTGGTGTATATATATATATATATATATATGTGAAAGTATGTGTATTTGATGCTCTTATGTATTATGTGAAAGTATGTGGTTTTTGTATAAGTAGGATGCTATTATGTATGTATGTGTATTTGGTGTATATGTGGTATATGTATGTTTAAAATACAATGCTATAACTGAAAAAAAAACAACATAATATAATTATTTTAAATACAATGCTATAATTGAAAAAAAAACAACAAAAATAAAATGTTATAAAATTGGGTGAAAGTATAATTGAAAAAAGAACAACAAAAATAAAATGTTATAAAATTGGGTGAAAGATGAGAAACAAATAGTTATTTTCTAGGATGCAAGAAGCAAATAGTTGTTTTTTCTTAAAAACGTTTTTTTTTCAATGTTTACCAATTTGTTTTTGATTTTAGGTTATTTGTTTTTAATATAATAATAAATTATTCTATGAAGGAACTAATAATTTATGTTAACAAAAAGTTATTTAACGGATATATATAAAATAAACCAATTATTTATAACTTTATAAAATATATTTTGATTATCAAAGTCAAAAAAAAAATTATTTGAGCATGATATTTTTTTCTTTTTTTATTAAATTTTATTATGCTTATGTAAAAAAATTGTTTGAAAATCTTAAAAACAGAAAAAAGGACAATATATTCATCGGGCTAAATTGATTAAATGAATTTTAACTAACTTCAATGATTTTTAATTATGAAATGATTAATAACAACCATTTAAGGTGTGTGTATTTATATTGAATCCGAAGAGGTAAATGTGATTTTGAATATACCAAATTGTATAAATAATAACTCTACTTTTATGGTGTATATATATATATATATATATATATATATATATATATATATATATATATATATATATATATATATATATATATATTAATCTAGACGGTAAAAACGACAAAATATAATTGTATAAATCACTAAAAGAATAAAAAATAATCACGTGACTTAATACATTAAGTTATCATTAATTATTATGAAACGCGAAGAAATAAAATGCATGTTTTCGAAAACATAAAGTAAACCACTACAATAGAAAACAACAACATAATATAATTGTTTAAAATACAATGATATAATTGAAAAAAATGTTATAAATAATAAAAGTATAAATGTACAATAGTAAGATGCTATAAAAGTACAATGTTATAAATAAAGTAGGATGTTAAATTGTGTAAAAGAACAATGTGGATTGGAAACAATGCTAATTCCGTAGACTAAACTCTAAACCCAAAATTATGTTTCAACAACTTCATGTCTATTGATAAAAGTTGGACTCCACATCGAAACTATCCGTGTTCCATGTAGGACTGAAAGTTTTTATCGAGAAGTCGAAGTCACACCTTGATAGTAATGGTAAAATCAGATGTACGCGTCAAAAATGTGATAACCATTACTTCAAGTACCCGATAGCAGTGAAACGTCATATATTTATGAATGGTTTCAGTAAGTTGTACATAACTTGGATCTATCATGGTGAATCTTTAATTCCTCAAGTTGTCTTGCGAAGTAACGAAATTGTCGATTTAATCGACGATGTGATGTGGTAGTCGAGAGAAAATGATACCAACCTCGATGAAGACACTAAGGGATATGATGAAGATACTGATTAGAATAGTTATGTAATGCATATTTGTAATATAAACTTTATTTGGATTCCTAGTTTAAATAGAAACATTTATTCCTATGCAATGTGTATTTGTAATAGAAATTGTATCTGCATATCTTATAACTTTTCAGGAAATGATGTTGATATGACTTCTGTTATGGGTCGTGGACAAGAGGTTGATGGAACTGTGGACCCACCTTTCCCAGGTGGTAAAGGTGCTGGTCATCATGAGCAGGACCGTAAGTTGTATTATGAATTTTTATTTACTATTTTTATACAATCATTATAAATTAAATACCGTTTCTAATAATTTTTAATTATATTTGTAGTTGCGCAATGTAGGAAAGTCCGAGGAAATGCCAAAAATAATAAGCTTGAAAGAGCAATCTTACAGAATAAGGGCAAACATATTTACATCGATTATGATAGGGATATGGCATATGATCTCGTAGGAGAGCCGCAAGACATGTTTGCACGAGAAGTTGGGAAAATAATGTGGTGGATGATCCTTTTTGATAAATGGACTTGGAAAAAAGTTTCCCATACAATAAAGGATACAATAAAACAACATTTAGGGGTAAATTATTTATATAAAAATATTTTATATGGTTAATTACGACTTCTTTTTACTAGGTTAACTTTTTTGTTTTGTTTATGTAGACAAAGTTTGATTTGGATCGGATGTACAGGGATCCAGACACTGCTATGTTGTTAGAGAGTTTTGAAGAAGCTTTGTTAAAATGTTATCGAGAGCATAAAGCTGATGCAAAAGAATATTTTTTGGAAATCGGAGGGTATGAGGATATCCCGAGAGCATTATCCATACCCCTGATGATATGGATGTTGATAGTTAGAGGAAAAACATTAAGTATTTCCAAACGGACGAACACAAAGCTGCTTCAGAAAGGAACAAAAAGTCTATCAAATGCAAACGACCGTGAATCGTGGGGGTGGAGCCCGTATAGAAGTACTTGCTATAAGAAGATAACGTACGCTACATGTAATTATTTATTTAAAATACAATCTAATTTTTAATGTTAAACAGAAACTTAAGAGAGTGGAAATGTTTCACAAGGCTCATACCGATAGGAATTGTGTATGTGCTAGTGTCGAGGCGGAACAACAATACGTAAGTATTTAATTATAATTTTATCATATAATTTAGTGTCTATTTATACTTAAAAATTAATCACTTCTGGGAAATACAAAATCGGTTAGTGGAAGAGCTCTTAGAACGAACACATGGGCCAGAAGGTGAAAGAGAGATAATGTAACGCCCCAAATTTCAACCCAAAATTTTCGATTAAAACTTGAAGTATTTATTTAATTCACAACTGCAAGATCTTAAAACATTTATCATAGTATCATTAAAAGTTATCAAGTACACAAGTCCCTCATTAATGTGATGCAATTGAGTCGTGCCCCTCCTTTAATATAAGAAAAGATGAAACAAGTAAACTAAAAATCGTAAGCACAAAGCTTAGTAAGTTCCCCAAAATACCACACACAACACAACATAAAGTAACATTTATGGGTTATCAGTAACCATGAGGACTATCAGCAGTCCCAGTAGGCTAACAGCATGCCCGGTGAGTTATCAGCAACCCTAGAGACTGTCAGCAGTCTTAGGTGGTGTTTGTTTTTTTCCTGCAGATCTGCATGACCACTTCTGTCTGTGTCAGACCACCCGTAGACATAGGCCCTTGCAGACAGTTTGTTTTTTGGAAGTCTGCAGACTTGAAAACGTCTGCGCCATGTCTTTTTGACACAGACATGGACCAATGTCTTCTAAGATCTTCATAAGTCTTTTAAACCTAAACAAAAAAACACACGCTTTCTTTTTTTCTTTTCTCTCAGCGCCTCCAATATCTACCAACGCCTACCTCCACCGGTCTTCTTCAACCTCGGGTCTCCTCCTCATGCCGCCGATTTCCAGACCAGAACCACCATCTTCCTCCGATTGCACCACCAGACGCACTTCGAAGTAGCACCAGATTTTCCTTTAAAAACGAAAACAAGTTTGCTCCATTGTTTCTGATTTTTTTTTTCTTGTTCTAATATGAAATTGATTGTTATTCTTGCTGGAAAACTCTCGATTAGCTTTTGGATCTTGCTGGAAAACCGAAAACATTGCTGAAGTTAGTCTTTCTTACTTCAATTTCTTGTTAAATATTGTTGGAAGTCAATATATTTTTGATGTATCTTGCTGGAACCCCATAACATTGTTGATGTCAGGTTTGGGTAAATGGCTTCTACTATCAGATTAGGTTATGAAATGACTAATGAAATCAAATTAGGTTCTTGTTTTGGATTATTTTTTTGTGAAATCATTTTGGTTTTCTAAAATCATATAAACATTGCCCATTGCCCACCGAGTGTTTGATAAAATGTATAATAGGGACATTGCATCTTGAAAGACATTGTTTTATTTTTTATAGTTCAATTTAACATAATGGAGACTCAAATTTAAAACTTTTACAGGTAAACGACACCAATTATGTTGAGAAAGATGGAAATTTGATTAAGAAGACAATGCTGTCAATGGTGGCAATAGTTGGTGTGTGTGTGAGACTTTCATGTTCAAGAGTTCACCTCAGGTTATGAATGGTTATGATTAGAAAATTTATGTGTAATGTGTATATATTTGTATTGATGTCATTCCATATCAATTTAAAACATCTGGAATAAAAAGATATGTGTTTCATGTATGATATTTTTTTTAACGATATTATTTTTGTTTATCTTGCAAAGACAATGATATATTCTTATTCAATAAATTTGAAAGTGATTTTTTAATATTAAAATCTAACTATATGATTATAGATTAAATTAACTAGAATAAAAATTTGAAAAACTCTTAAGTCTAAGAAATCTATTTATTTAAACTTTATTTTATTTTAGCAGTCTGCAGACTTTAAAAAAACAAACAGTCTTTTTCTTGCAGACTGCAGACATTTGTTCCACCTCTTCTTCTGCAGATGTCTACAGATATGGTCCGCAGACTGCAGACTTTTTACATCTTAAAAAACAAACAGCACCTTAGTCACATTTAAGCAACATATCACAATAATAACATCTAGACACAGTTGGTCATCACAAATACAACTATTCTACCACACAGGCTCATACAAACATGCGAGAGTCACAAAGACGGATAGCATCCTACATACATAATTTAGTGACCCAACATTGGTGTCTTCGACTCACGAGCACTGGGAGAAGACTCACATTCGAAGAGCCCTAAAACACTACGACATGATCCCTTTTCTGCACAATTCACACCCGCGAATCCACTAATACCATAACTAGATAAAATCTTGATTAATAACCAAAAACCCTCAAGTTTGACCCAAGGTCAAACTTGGTCAAAAAGTCAATGGTCAACAGAAGTCAAAGTCAACAATTGAACTTCAGGCTGAGTACACCCAACATACTCAGCTCATACGCATGGTGTACTCACCATCCAGAATCGAGACCCCACACGAGTATACACAGTGTACTTGAAGGTACGCCCGACGTACTCGGCCAAAAGGCACTTTTCCGTTAAGTGCTTAATATCTTAAGTCCTTTCATCCATCACTTAGATCTAGTCCCACAACATCATTCTAAGTCATAAAGTTTCCACCTTTATTACTTTCCATGTCTAGAAAATGTCCAAAAACCCTAACATTAACTTATTAAACCATTAAGACATCATGACACTTTCATGGAAGGTAAAGAAGGATCAAGATCCCATTTTTATGGATCCTAAAAGCTCCATAATGGATAAAGTTTCCAACTTTATCCATTAGAATGTTCCAAACCACCAAGATCTAGCCTTTAAGCATCAAAAGGACCAAAAGTGCCTCTTTTTCAACTAAATCCATTAAGTCCAAGTCTGCAACCTTCAGATCTGAATCACAATGATGTTTAATTGGATAAAGTTTCCGACTTTATCCATAATAGGTTCACAAAATTTTAAGATCTAAAATTTATGCACTAAAATGACCAAAAGCTCATAACATCCAAAACTAGCTAGATCTAACAAATGCATCATCAAGATTCAAACTTTATACCTTTAGAAGATAGATCAAGGTGATCAAAGTCAATATCTACAAGCTCTAATTCAACCAACACTTATCCAAGAAGTTCCTTCTTCTACAAGGTGCACCATGCATACTCCAAAGAAACCGACATCATAAGGCATCGACCGATCACTCAATCTCAATACTACAATCCTCAAGCTGCTCATCCCAACCGCTCCCTCATTGGGTTCCACGACTCAGACTAACATTACCTATAGTAGGGACCCCAAGACCTCGAAATCAACTACACATCTAGGTCTGCACCATTCAACCCCAACTAACATGGCCACTAATGTAACATCCCAAAGTCAGAATCAAGAGTTCAGGGGGGTAAAAGTGTAAGTTGGAAGAAAGGAACTCGACGAGTAGGAGCTGCAACTTGTCGAGTCTAAGCAGGTGTCGGGAACATGTTAAGTGACCGGACTCGCCGAGTCAGAGGCTGGACTCGATGAGTCCTTGCTGGAATGAGATACCCTAATTCCTGGGTTTTGCACCATATATAAGGAACCTTAAGCCCCACCCCAACCACTTTAGCACCCCCTTTGATGTCCAGAAGCTTTCCCCATCGTTTCCATACCCTAATTTGAGAGTGAGAGGGATTTAAGTGTTTTGTGGAGCTTGGAGAAGAAGGATACTTGAAGCAAGAGTTGGTGGGATCATAGAGGAGCGAAGTGGATCTGATTTCCTTGCTTGTTGGCATCAGATTAAAGATAAAAGTTGTTGCCTTGGCTTGGTTGTGCTTAGATTGTTCATGAATGAAGTTTTAGGGCCAAATTGTCATATATGAGTCTCTTTTCGAGTTTTGGGTTCAGATCTGTGGTTGCTACTACAGATCTAGACTGGTCTTGACTCATGAATCTGGAAAGTGATAGCTTTGGGGCTTGTTTGAGAGTGTCCTTGCCTTAAACCTTCATTTTAGCTTGTTTAGAGCTTGTTGAACCTTGCATGCACGTAAAGTTGGAAACTTTACATGTGAATCAGGCCCTTGGAGTCCAGATCTATGTATTGGAAGCATCGGAATGGCCTGAAATCGTCTGGATGAAGATGTCACGTCTAGACTCGGCGAGTCACATGGGTGCACTCGACGAGTTATATGAATATGTGCATGGACTCGGCGAGTTGGAAGAACAACTCGGCGAGTCTGTTGAAGATTACCTTGGACTCGGCGAGTCTGGTCGTGAAGTCCTAACCTTTTTGGTTGAGTTGTGAATCGATGAGTCGAGGGACGACTCGGTGACTTGAACGAGAAAGGACTCAGAGTTTGTTGGACTCGGTGAGTCTTGGGGCGACTCGGCGAGTTGAGTCGTGGATTGGGAGTTTCTGAGTATAGGGACTCGATGAGTCAGCGGGTTGACTCGGCGAGCAGAGTCATTCAGGAAGGTTGCATTTGACCTAGAGTTGACCAGTTGACTTCCAGGGGTATTTTGGTAATTATTGGTATTTATTGAGTTTAGTCTTTTGGTATTGATCAGTGGTGGAGTTCGTGTCGGAGGTTGGAGCAGCGTGATCTTATCTCTTCAGTCAGCAGTTGCGAGGTGAGTTATCCTCACTATATCAACAGGGTCTAAGGCACCTAGGCCGACCCTTTATTGGATGGGTATCCGAGTAGTTGTTTGTTATGTTATTCTTTGTTATGTTTGCATCCTGGTAGTTAGGATGGTGTATGTTAGACAGGGCTGGTCCAAACATATACGGGGCCGGGGCGAAAAGAAAAAAAGGACCCCTCAAAGACAAATATAATAAAGATTAAAAAAAAATCATTTATTCTTCATTCCAGACGTGTTCAATTAGCAATAACAAGCAAGCAAAATTGTTTATCTTTTAAGCTAACTTGAGTTTGAACCAACTTTAGGGCCTAAAAATCATTTAAGTAATAATTTTTTTTATATATATACACTACATAGCCTAAAACTTTTGGGCCCCGTAGAGACGTGGGCCCTGGGTGGTTGCCCGGATTGCAAACCGTCTGGACCGGCCCTGATGTTAGAGACCTGGTTAGGGTCGATATCCTGGTTTATAGGATGATGCTATGTTAGTGACCGGTAAGGTCAGAATCCTGGTAGGGATGTGCTATGTATGTGATCTGCTAAGATCGGTTTGATTAGTTGTGAATTGATATATGATTATATGTTTGTGTGCACATGGTTGTTGGACTGGGGTTGGGTTGAGGCGGGTCCTGCTTTGTGTTGTAGGCCAATATACCCAGGGCGGACTGGTTATCCCGAAGGCCCAGCGAGCGGTCTGGATAGGCTGTAGGCCCCAAGAGGGCGGGCTAGACGTGCCGAGGCTCGGAGAGTGGACCAGGCCGACTGAAGGCCCGGTGCGGGCGGACCAGTCATACTGTAGACTCAGAGAGTGGACCAGGTGGATTGAAGGCCCGGTGCGGGCGGACGAATCACATTGTAGACTCGATGTATATGGCTAGAATCGGAGGGTGGACCAGGTGGACTGTAGGCCCGGTGTGGCGGACCAGTCACACAATGGACCCGAAGTGCATGGTTGTTCTGTTCTGTTATGATATGACATGTTATGTGTATGGTATATGTGGTTGGTATTTTGGGGGTATCTCACTAAGCTTTGGAGCTTACAGTTGTGGTTTAACATTTCAGGTACTTCAGGAGACCGTGGCAAGGCAAAGGCGTGATCATACCGCTCCTCATGTTTATGTTTTATGATATGGTTCTGGGAATACTCTGATAATAAATGTATTGAAAACCTTTTTGTAATAACTTAATGAAATTGGGTGGTTTTTGAAAAGTTTAAATTGGTTGAAATTTCTAGAGCGTTACAACTAAGGCCCAAATAATCACCCAACCATTCTTCTTCCCGGACAACCTTGAGTGGAAGGCTGATAATAGCCAAAATGCTGCAACAGATTCTTGGCGCCAAACCATATTACGACCTTCAAACAACTCCTTAGAATTTTATGGACTTTCTTTGATTCAAGTACGAATCCTGTGATTCTAGTATTACGGGACAAATACTACCTTCCACACCTATGCGTAGTTTCCTCAAAAATCATCCTGAATCCTCTAAGTCACTTCCTCATAATGATATCCTCCAAAAATCTGCTAAACAACTCATCACCCATACTATATCACTTCCTAGGCTCTCCAGGGATTACCAACTCACCATGATATCAACTTTTGAAGGACCTCTACTAATGTCAGTTAACTACTTCACAAATACAATTACATACAACAAAGCTTAGATAATCCTTCGACTAAAAGACTCAACCCTACAACGGTTATACTCTAACAAGAGTTGTGCAATAAGGCCAAGTCAACCACTCTAAGATTATTTAACCCTCATTGCATGTAACTTAACATATTCATGAGATAGCTAACTTACATCAATATGAGTCCTACAAAGCACAAAGCAAGCATCATTCGAGCATCTAGTACTAAAAGCATCACATAAACATGCAGTCCTACCTCAAAAGCTCATGAAGATCTCTAATCACCAGCATGCATCACTACCAGGTCACACAACAGACATAAATCTATCTCTCCTAATCAGGCATCTTACCATGCAACACTGAGCATATCCTTAGCCCTAATCTAGCATGTAATCCACATATACTTACATCAATCATCAATCATATAACATGCATGGGTATTTTGGGAAATACTTACTTGAGCTCGGCTGATTGAACGCATCACACCCCTTTTATTTTAAAAACTTTCATATGAAATTAATATATTTAGAAAATTTTACCAAATCCTCAGTTTAAGTTCAAGCACACACCTGAGAGTATGCCTGAATCCCTCAAACCAAGGCTTTGATACCAACTTGTAACACCCCAAATTTCAACCCAAAATTTTTGACTAAAACTTTAAGTATTTAATTAATTCACAACTGCAAGATCTTAAAACATTTATCAAAGTATCATTAACAATTATCAAGTACACAAGTCCCTCATTGATGCGATGCAATCGAGCCGTGCCCCTCCTTTAATATAAGAAAACCTAAAACAAGTAAACCAAAAATCATAAGCACAAAACTTAGTGAGTTCCCCAATATACCCAACACAACACAAAACAAATAAAAAGCTATGGGTAATCAGCGACCCTGGGGACTATCAATAGTCCCAGTGGTTTAACAGCACGCCCGATGGGTTATTAGCAACCCTGGAGATTGTCAGCAGTCTCAGTCACATATAAACAACATAACATAATAATAACAGCTAGACCCAATTGGTTATCACAAATACAACTATTCTATCACACATGCTCATACAAACATGTAAGAGTCACAAAGACAACTAATATCCTACATACATAATTTAGTGACCTGACATTGGTGCCTTCGACGCACGAGCACCGGGAGAAGACTCGCCTAAATCAAAGAAACCTGAAACACTACGACACGATCCCTTTTCTACACTGTTCGCACACGTGAATCCACTAATACCAAAACCAGATAAAATCTTAATTAATAACCCAAAAACCTCAAGTTTGACCCAAGGTCAAACTTGGTCAAAAAGTTAACGGTCAACAAAAGTCAAAGTCAACAAATTCAACTTCAGGCTGAGTACGCTCAACGTACTTAGCTCGTACGTATGGCATACTCACCATCTAAAATCGGGTCCCCATACGAGTACACACAACGTACTCGGCTAAAAGGCGCTTTTCCATTAAGTGCTTAATCTCTTAAGTCCTTTCATCCAACACTTAGATCTAGTCCCACATCATCATTCTAAGTCATAATGCTTCCAACTTTATGACTTTCCATGTCTAGAAAAGATCCAAAAGCTAAAACCTTAACTTATTAATCCATTAAGACATCATGCACTTTCATGGAAGGTAAAGAAGGATCAAGATCACATTTTTATGGATTCTAAAAGCTCCATAATGGATAAAGTTTCCAACTTTATCCATTAGAATGGTCCAAAACAGCAAGATCTAGACTTTAAGCATCAAAGGGACCAAAAGTGCATCCTTTTCAACTTAATCCATTAAGTCCAAGTCTCCAACCTTCAGATCTTAATCACAATGATGTTTAGATGGATAAAGTTTCCAACTTTATCCGTAATAAGGTCACAAACTTTCAAGATCTAAACTTTATGCACTAAAATGACTAAAAGCTCATAACATCCAAAATTAGCTAGATCTAACAAATGCATCATCAAGATTCAAACTTTATAAGATAGATCAAGGTGAACAAACTCCATATCTACAAGCTCTAATGCAACCAACACTTCTCCAAGAAGTTCCTGTTGGATTAGTGTCTAAGTCCATAACTATTTTGGTATGTACTTGACCCGATGGTGCATGGTTCTTTTGGGTTGCCTTCACCAAAACAACTTGATAGGATGAATAATGGAGAGAAAGGATTAAATATAATTTATTAATATATTATGAGAATAATATATTAAAGGAGAAATCATATTGTTTAATTAATATTAGTCAACAATTAATAAGAATTAAGTTTGTGACTAAAAGAGATTAATTAAACTTAAGGGACTAGAACTGTCAATTGTATGATAGTTGAAAATTGAGCTAATGGACTCCATATTAAAGGGGTAGACGAATTCTATGGGGAAACCCATTAGAAATCGTCCAAAGGCCTTTAAGGAGGGAGCCCATGGGTTGCTTATGGCTTAAGCATCCAAATTAGGGTTTCCTTGTTAGATAACCCTAATAGCCTCACTATTTAAGGAACCCTTAAGCCCCCAAAACGTGGTGAACTAATTGGTTAGGGTTTCCACACGTTTTGGGCAGCCTCCTTCTCTTCTCCTCTTCATCCTCTTGCTCTTGGTGTTTGTGAACCATTAGAGGAGTGACATTTGTGACTCTAAGCTTTCTAAAGTCAATACAAGGAGGTTTTGGGATTGTTATTGCTACATAACAATCAAGGTAATATCTTAAACCCATTCTTATGTTAATATGATTACTTGTATGCTAGAACTAGGGTTTATAGTCTTGGATGAATTGCATGTACAATAGAGAAACCTAGATCCAAGCATTAGGGTTTGTAAGAGCACATAGGATGTTCTTATTGCCAAAACCCATCAGTTCCTTCTTCTCTATGGTGCACCCTAAATACTCCAAAGCACTCAAAAACAAATTCTTTTTGCTCACAAGGCTCAACTAGGGTTAGGGTTTCATGGATGGGGTGTTGAGAGGTGGAGATTGAGAGTGGAATGGTTTTGGGGGAGTTAAGGAGCTTAAATAGGGTTCAAACCATGAAAATAGGGTTTGGCCACTGATTGTGTACGCCCAGCGTACCCATTGTACACCCAGCGTACTTAGGATGCGTAAGTACGCACATCATACTTCCCTATGTACATGGGCGGAGCCAATAGGGGGACGACTGAATGCTTCCCCCCCTAATCTCTCTGGTAAAACTTTAATTGTAGCATAGTGCATAGATAAATATAAAGGCCACACGAATGATTAGAAGCTCACATTTTCTATTACTAATTTTGTACTGTAGTAGTGCTCAACCTCTTACCCCTCTCATTCTTTCTTAAATTCAATTATAATATAAAAAAATAAAAGTAATGAGTCTCACATTTATTAACTAAAATCTCACATTGACACACATTTATTTTAATTGTCGGATTGCTTTGGTTTATTTTTTTAAATTCATATTCACAAATTGCTATCTTAATTATAAATCGCTAAAGCTAGTAGTTTCTTTATTTTCCACACATAAAGTTATATATGATTTCTACTTTAAGAAACAAAAACAAAACAATTAAGATAACTAATGGATGAAAATTGGTGCTTATAATCGTTTGAAAACATTTTTTTAACAAAAATTGTTTTAAAAATGTGAAGATTGATTATTGTAAAGATCGATGTAGCTTATATTTAAACGATTTTTTTCTTTATCAGTTTTACAGACACAATTATGTTATTCAGATACAAAAATATTTTAATATCTTATTACGATGTAAGCCCCCCTTATCCTAAAATCCTAACTCCGCCCCTGCCTATGTACGCCTAGTGTACTCAACATAACCCAAAACCGTCCAAACTTCAAACAGTTATAATTTTTTCGTTTTAACTCTGATTTTGACGGATCTTTATATCCACGGAAAGGTATTGAGGAGCACTACAGCCCTATCTAATTACTTTTGACTTAAAACACATCAAACTAAAATCCAGAATTCATAAAAGAAGTCTGAAACACTACTTTCCCATTTACCCTTTGACTCCAAAGCACAAACTGAACTATTAGATCACACAATCTACAATACCCACATCAAAATGGGTCTAAACCTCTCATTACCAAAGCTTGAAGCCTTATGATACTTGATCTTTGAGTCACGACCTTGAATTGTGAAATGACCTGAAATAAGGTGTTACAGTTAACAC
The DNA here is from genome assembly GCF_002870075.4 of Lactuca sativa. Classification (NCBI taxonomy): domain Eukaryota; kingdom Viridiplantae; phylum Streptophyta; class Magnoliopsida; order Asterales; family Asteraceae; genus Lactuca; species Lactuca sativa. Next base: position 101,704,647 of record NC_056630.2, on the reverse strand, counting down.
TCGTTCAAGAAAGAGCTGCTTTCGAGAAAGTATTTGGAGAACGACATGGACATATCAGAGGCATCAACAGGAAACCTTCTGCTATCCTGCCGATTTCACAGCCATCACAACCACCGCCACAGCCATCACAACCATCACATGTAAAACTAGATTATTTAATTTCATTAAATGCTTGTAGATTTGGTAATTTTTGTTTGTGGTGATTATTTTCTAAAAGCTTTGGTAATGGTTTTTTATCGCAAGTGCAACAAATAGCAATGTACTTTGGTTTTTTGTCATAGCTTAAAAATAGCGATGTACTTTGGCGTCAATAAATGCATGTTGATTTTGTAATTTTGCTTTTGTCCCAAGTGCAGGATATAACAATGTATTTTTGGTATTTCTTGTATTTTTAGTGCAAGAAATAGCAATGCACTTTGGTATTTCTTGTATTTAAGGTTCTTTAGCACAAATAGAGTAAATTTATTTAATTTCAGATGTTTATATTTTAAGCGCAACAAATAGAAATGTACTTTGGTTTTATGTCTCTAGTTTAAAATTAGCATTGTACTTTCGCATCATAAAATGCATGTTGATTTGGTAATTTTAGTTTGTGGTGATTATTTGATAAAAGCTTTGGTAATTGGGTTGTTGTCCCAAGTGCAAGAAATTGCAATGTACTTTGGTTTTTTTTTTTTTTTTTTTTTTTTTTTTTTTTTTTTTTGTCTTAGTTTAAAAATTAGCAATGTACTCTGGCATCGATAAACGCATGTTGATTTGGTAATTGTGTTTTTGTCTCAAGTGTAAGAAATAGCAATGTACTTTTGGTATATCTTGTATTTAAGTGCAAGAAATAGGATTGTACTTTGGTAGTTTGTTTAAGTTTGATAATTTAACTTATAAGTTTATATATGTTGTTATTTATTATGTAGATGAAAAATCTTCGGACAATGCTCAACGACCCGACATGTAGGGAGGAGCTTTATGCGTTTTTTTAATCGGGGAAAGATCAATGAGAAAACGATGGGAACAGAGATGATGGTTCGTCGGTTAATTAATTTGTGTTTTGTATGTTATACTTGTCGTGACATTTTGCTACTTGTTAGAATTGTACAACTTTGGTTGTTTATTTTGGTATGAAATTAATTATAACAATATTTGGTATCTAATCGGATGTTGTTATGTAATTTTTTTCTGCACTTAATGTCGTTATGTATCTGTTTTTTTTATATCCAAAATCGTTGATTAAAAAAAATTAAAAAAAATGAAAGATGTTATTACCGGCGACACTTACCGGCGACAGGAGCATTAACGACGTTAAAAAGCATTACCGGCGACAACAACATTAGCGACGACAATTGTCTTCACCGATGACATTTTGATAAATAGCGACTTTTTTATTTTTTAGGCGCCGCTAACTACCTTTTTTTCTTTAAGGGAAAATGCGAACAAAGTTACCATATATAATATATAAAGTCATTTTGTTAATGTGAAGTCCACGTCCTCTGTCACATTTTCTTCACAAATCAATGTACGTGACAGGGACAATTGCGGATCCCACCAAAAGCTTATCGACTCATATTATACGAGGAGAGTATCATAATCCTCTTGCCTTTTTTATATTTAACTTCAGCCATAATTACTTCACCATTATTTCTAGTTAACTATAGACCACAAAAGTTGATATGCGTATCTAAATGCAATCCCACTAACACTTAATTTAATCCCGATAACCTATAGTACAAGTGTTGTACCTTGTTTATTAACCCATTGTTTACAATTATAATAAAAATTATTAAATTCCTTTCAACTTTATACTATCTAATAGCTTGTATAATTGCTTGAGAAAGCCAGCAATTTAAGCATAATTATGCTAAATCAAAATTGAATACTTATCCAAATGTGACATCTTAGTTGGCGGACGTAGGCTATCATGTAAAGACGGACGTAACATATACATTTACTCGAAAATTTATTAGGGATTTATATGTTTTTGGTGTTACAATGAAAAAAATGTAAGTTTTTTCATGTAGTCACCAACAAGGGAAAAATCAACTTGTCGGATGGGGCCAGATTGATGGATACTCTTCCACCGCTTTTACATACGTTGGTGAGATCATAAGATCGTAAGATCATACTACTATGATCGTGATTTTAACAACCATGAAATCACCCGCTTTTATATTAGTATATTGATAAAATTATTTTTACGTTCACATTGCTATTCCAAAATGCTTTCATAAAAGTTCACATTTAACATGAATTCTATATATCGTGTCGTGTATGAATGGTATCTTGAAGTGAAAATCAGAATTTGATAGCAATAACAAAAAAGCCTGTTGACTTATGAATGTTCAAGTAACTTGGTGATTGACACGTAATCATATTTAATAATTAAACAAGTTCATATGGCTGGAGATAAAAGTAAGTAAATAAAAAGTAGTTTGTTACAAATCCCTTGTAATTAAGTAATGGCTATAAACAATTTGGTGAAGAGTTGATTGATTCCAACTTCTACTATTCGAAAACACTTTATAATATATATTTTAAAGAAGTTTGATGGAAACAAGCAATGAATTGAATGAGTGTGATTCCAAAGCACAAAACAGCAATATAGATATGAAACCAATCAAGAGAACCATGTCTCCAATTCTCTCTTTCTCTCATACATCTTGAGATGTGCCGAATCATTACAACATTTAGAAGTCCCTAAATTCCACCTCACATAGGCCACAAAAAAATTTCCACAAGATTACAGAGAAAATATTTAATAATAAGCGTAAAAACTTAAGTAATTTCAAATTCTAATGTTTTTAAAAATACCGAAAAAGTATAACTACAAGAATATACCCTAAGACGACGACAAATTTTAACCTTCTGCGATTATATGTGGTCGGGAAAGCATATATTGACGACTTAGAGTCGACATAGGCTCATCGCCATTGGTGGAAACAATATCAGGATAGATAACCCTATACCGATGAGAAACCGTCGGCATAGAGCCCATCGGGAATGATTTTTGAAAAAAAAATTAAGTTTTATTAATTACTTGTACCGATGACGACAAGTCGTTGCCACATGTTAACAACTCAACATCTACAATTAACCTAATCAAAAGACAAAACTAAAACAAAACCTAGAAATCTCACTTGTTCTTCTTGCTACTGTGGTGCCCGAAAATTGGCGGTCTGCTATAGACGATGGACCTCCGGTGATCGTAGGTGGTCATTGGAAAAAGCTGCATATTAGAAAAAATTAAAATTGAATTCAATCTAGAAATTGAAAAGAAACACTACCTCCTTTAGTGGTGGGGATGAGACAGGTGGTTGCCGATGGAGGCCAAAATCAACAAAAAATATGAGAAACCATTGATACAAAACAATCTGTAAAATGAATAAAAAGAAGCAAATTGGGCTCGAAGACGACTGTGGTGGCCGGGAAATCTTGAAATTGAAACACAAATCACTCTATATCACACCCAAAATCGAGTGATATCAACAAAATAATAAAGGATGAAGAAAATACATGTGAAAGGCGGTGAAATGGCGTTGGACAACAGGTCGCGGTTAAGAGAATTTTGGTAGTTGTGAATGAAGGCTTAGGGTATCTGAAGACGATAAAACACTGACGACAAGTTGTCGGCATATGATTAATGAAAACGATGTCGTTGCAAATTTACAATCTAAGTTTATATATATATATATATATATATATATATATATATATATATATATATATATATATATATATATATGGACGACAAAACTAACCATATGGATCGACTGTTGGGTTTTGAGCATTCTAACACTCCTAAGTGTACATGTAACCCTAAATATCTTGGATCTATGTTTTCTCTATTATACATGCAAATATGAACTTTCCAAGGTATTCATCCTAACTAGCATAATAACATTGATTCAAATGAATATATCAAGTTATAATTACGTACCTCTTTGATGTAGATTGTCTTCATGAAGTTTGAGTGCCTAGTGCCCCAAGCGTGACACCTCAAATGGTTCACACAACACCAAATACACATGGAATGACTTGAGAAAACATACACACTTCATGAAATCGGCTAACCCTTCATACTCACACATTAGTGGCCGATTTTCTCCAAGAATAAGATCATTATATAGTTAGGGTTACACCATGTAAACCCTAATTGTCATGGTCTTTCATTTCCATGATCCATGGGTACAAATACACCATGAAGCATCCATGGAGCATCTTATGAGTTTTAGCCCAACTTGACAGTCCGTGGAGCATTAGCCCACTATATAAGTATGGATGATTTACACAATCAACCCATATATTTAATTAGTTTTCTTTTGACCACTTAATTAATCCTAGATTAATCATTGATCAATACTAATTAAATAATCTTATTAATATATTAGAACTTATAATATATTAACAAACCTTAAGTGTTATTTCTCTCATTATAGTCTATCCAAATGCATGATGCCATGCAACCTAAATGGACTATGCCGGGTCGGGTCAAATCTTACCAATTATAGTTATGGACTTAGATATTAATCCAACATCGACACACCTGATGACATGTCAACGCTATAGAGATTAATCAAACGACAACGTAAATCTAATCTACTCTAAATTATTCATAATTTTTTTGGGCTAATAATTTACAAGGGTAATATATTTTCGCGATTAATATAAGCATCAACTGTCCCAAACATCTCATCAATGATTGTCTCACGTAAGATGTCGTGAGAAAAATCTAAAGAAATCATTTATAAGTACTGAATGGATATAAAAACAAAAATAGCTTATTTTGAAAAAAAATATTAAGGACTAAATGTACAAAACTATTAAAGACTAAATGTGTACAAATTGAGAAATATATTATCCTATTAAGTTATTTTTTTCGGGTAACCTAGAGTAACTGGTTATAATGTTTATAGTTTAACAAGTTGAAGGGGTAAATGTGGACGAAAAAAACTCAGTGACTAAATGTGTACAAATTGAAAAATATATTACCTTTTTAAGTCATTATCCCTAGTTTTTTTTGGATTCGGTAAAAGTTTTCATTTAATAAATAAAATCTATCAAAGCAGATGATTTGGATAAAACTATATATATATATATATATATATATATATATATATATATATATATATATATATATATATATATAATTCATAATTCCAATCTATATGTTAGGATGATCTGATTTTATTAGAAATATATTTAGAGTTTCACTTATTTGATGTAAATATACATAACGATGAATAAAATAATAAAACTAAAAATGAAATTTAAACTAAAAGATACAAATAAATGAAAAATAATATATATATATATATATATATATATATATATATATATATATATATATATATATATATATATATATATATATATATTCAAATATTATAACTAATTATTGTATGGATGTAGGAATCAATGTAAGTCAATTATTTAAAAACCTAAATAAAGTGAATTTTTAATGATGTTTATTAATTAATGTTATATATATATATATATATATATATATATATATATATATATATATATATATATATATATATATATATAACCTTAATTATAAAACATATTAGTCATATCTTGAATTTTAAGAGAAATAAGATATAAATTTTTTTTGTACAAATCAATTATGCTTAAAAGTCATTAATACATAACAAAATTTTGAAATTTTGAATTAAAGAAGATTATTAAGAAATTTATTTCGGAGCAAATTAACAATTTTTAAATATTAAATTCATGCACATAAATTGATTAATATTTCTTAAACTAGATACCAATATTAATTAATTTACATCAAATATATAAATAGTCAATATAGATTTAAGGTCTAAACATAAATATTTTTTTTGAAGTGATAATTTTTTATTAAATAATAACTAATAATTATTATTCATATGAAAATTATTCGTCGAAAGAAAACTATTTATCACCGCCGCTTCGCACGGGCACACATTTAGTTTATATATATATATATATATATATATATATATATATATATATATATATATATATATATATATATATATATATATATATATATACTAAATGTATGTCCGCGTAAAGCGACGATGATAAATAGTTCTTTCAACAAATAATTTTCAACGTAAATAAACAAATAAGAAGTCATATTTCCTCGCGATGGTTCTATCGTATTTTGAAAATACTATTTTCTATTGCAAACCTAGAAAAAAAATCCTACAAAGATTATCCTCTCACGCGTATTTAATGACATGTTATAATATATTGTAGAGATAATATTGCCAAACATTGATTTCTAGGACTTGTAGGCCACAAGGACACAAAAAGCAGTTGCTTAGGTTGTGTGTATTGATCGGAGCATCAAAAAAAGAATTAAGGTGGGATGAGTGGCCACCTACATCATAATCAATATCTTAAGTAGCTAGCGAGGGCATCTTAAATATGAAAGTTGGTGGATATCCCACTTAAACATTTATCAGGAGTTTAGTTTTGAAGTTGTACATGATGCATGTCGCATCTTAAGAGGTATCTACACAGTCTGTGATTAGTTTATAGGACAATTATTATATTGAAGTGATACTAATTAGCGTAATCCACAATAAACAACGGCGGCATTCCTCGCGGGATAATTATATATTCAGTACATTGCATGTTTTGATGGGAAATATTAAAAACTATATGGTATATTACTTGACAGTGGAAAACTGAGTAGCATTCTTTATATATATTAATTTCCCAATAAAACTTTGAGGCTTGAGCTGTACAAAACCCATAGATTCTATCTTTCCAATTAATGGATGAGGAATTTTGAAGCTTCTATCAAAATATGATGCTATCTTTCATCTTATCTCCTAAGTCTTTATACCAGAGGCCATTTATTGAAAACGAAAAGAGCATGATAACAACACATAGGACTACCGGAAGTTTGTACCCCCTTCTTCTGTTTACTTTTGTTGAAGTACTCTCCCAGAAATATAGTAGTTTCATCCAAACTGTTGAACACCATATCTATGGTTAAATTCTTGTAACGAATTTAGCCTTTTAGCCCAGTATTTTGCAATTCAAACGAAACTAATTTTACTGGATACACCTTAACTTGTTACTTTTTCTAGAACAGCGGCAAATTTATTCAAAGAAGAAAGTTAGCAAAGATTTAATAAGGCCAAAAAACCAAAAACAACTACAACAAAGCTGGACAAATAAATATTATTTAGTGAATACCATTTGATTTCTATATTCTCTCACTTTTGTACATCATTAGTGATCATTAGTAACACATAGTATTATTATGATTTTTATGAGTACAGTTATGCACCACTATAAAGATCATTCATAATATAACTCACATTTCATCTTCTTTTTAAAGTATTTCTTTTTAAAGTATAAATAGTGAGTAATATGTATTTTAAATGTTGGATGTTTTACCCAAGTACAGAAATAAAGTTCTTTTCAAACTTATTTCTAACTTTATTCTTTATAACCCGACTTCATATTTTATAATACATGATCATCATGACTCTACCATAAAGCTATATTGTAATTAATTCATCGGTTAGTAACCCTATAAAATCTAATTCATCGCATTTATGCATACAAATTACTTCACCCATTCAGATACTACATGTTATATTAAATATTATATTAATACACCTCTTTCGTTATTCACTATATTAACTAATTGTCCGTTTTTGCAAATTCATTTATGCTAACGTCATAAACTTGGATAAGTCATGGATGCATTCAGATAGAACCAAACAACCATATGCGGATGAAGTTAATTCTTTTTTGAGTTATGATGTTGATTACGTGAACAAGAGGGATCGAGTAAAAAAGGACATCAATAAAATTTCAATTCCATGTCCATGTGTCTCCTATTTAAACCACATCTTTCATAAATTCGACGAGGTAGATTATCATCTATACCTTAAGGGAATTGATCCAACCTACACCATATGAACTATGCATGGTGAAAAAGATGAGTCACGACTTAGTAGGTCTGCTGATGACGACATTAAAAATGACTTTTTTAATTTTGAATCGGGAATCCCAAGAGATGCTCCCAATACAATAGAAATGGTTGAAAGAACTGAAGAGAATTTCTAAGACAACTCTGGGAAGTTCAAATTACTGTTGGAGGATGCTGAGAAGCCCCTTTACAAAGGATGTCATAAATATACAAAGTTATCTCTATTGGTTTAACTTCCGAACTTGAAGAGTAAGTACAGGGCATCAGATAAGTTATTTAATGAATTACTACTTTTGATGAAGAGTATGTTACGTGAAGATAATGAAATGATTAAAAGTACTTATGAGGCGAAGAAAACACTGAAGGCAATGGGTTTAGGATATAAAAAGATACATGCTTGTATCAACGATTGCATTTTATACAGGGATAACTATTTGGATTTGAATAAATGTCCCATTTGTGAGGAACCAAGATGGAAGGTGGACAAGCACTAAAAAAAGAGTACTTTGATATTTCAACTAAGGTTTTGTGGTACTTCCCCATCATTCCACGCTTTCAACGACTCTTTAAACTAAAGAGCATTGCAAAAGATGTAATATGGCACAAACCTGGTTATGGTAGGAAAGATGACGGTGTACTACATCACTCGGCGAACACACACACACGATCATGGCATAACATAGATGACATGTTCCCCGAAATTGCTAATGATGCAAGAAATCTACGACTTGGCATTTCAGATGATGGGGTTGACGTAAATAGAGGAAACAAACATCACAATGTTTGACCCGTTTTAACCATCATTTATAACCTTCCACCGTGGCTGTGTATGAAAAGGAAGTTCATGATGATGTTATTACTAATATCCAATTCACCATGTAATGATATTGATGTTTATTTAGAACCTTTGATTGATGATCTTCAAGTATTGTTTGAAAAAGGGGTTGAAACATATGATTCATATGCATAAGAGAAGTTTACTCTATGCATACTTGTTTTATGGACCATAAATGATTACCCTTCTCTGTGTGTACTATGTGGATGCCCCTACAACAGATACAAAGGTTGCATAGTGTGTCGGAAAAATACTAATTCTATTAGACTTCCTGCATCAAAGAAGCAGAGTTATGTCGGTGATAGGCGCTATCTTCCATATGACCATCCATTCAGACATTAAAAGATTGGTTTCAATGGAAAGAGGGAGTTGGAATGTGCCCTAAAGCCTATGAGTGGGAAACATATATAAAACGAAGTGAAATATATACAAAATAAATGGGGGGAGGCCATTTCAACTTCTAAAGGAAAAGGTGGGAAGCATAAGAAGAAAAAGAAAACTTCAAAAGAAGATTTCTCGACTTCATGAGGAAACAAGGAAGAGTATTGGAAGAAATGCAACATTTGGTATAAACGCCTTAAGTATTGGTGGTTTCACTCCGTACCAAACTGTATAAATTTCATGCATGTTGAAAAGAACGTGGGTGAGAGTCTTACCGGTACAATGCTAGATGTGCCTAATAAGACCAAAGACAGATTGAAAGCCCGCGAAGATCTCAAAAGCTTGGGTTTTAAACCAGAGTTGGTACCAAAACCAATAGAAGGTTACCAATTACTCATTCCTGCATCAAGCTTCACATTAACCCCAAAAGAAAGTAATGAGATCTATAGGTTACAAAAATCATATTTTGGTGAAAAAACTTAAACCCTAAGTTTGCATGCAATCTAAGGGATCTATGTTTTCACTATTGAATACAATAACCAATTGAACATCAAAAACCCACCAAGAACCCTAGGATTTTCAAAAATAAGAAAAGAGTCTAGGGTACATACCTTTTGATTGTACTAGTAGATAATCAATCATAATGCTTCTTGTAGTCACTTGGAAGCTAGCACCAGAATTCTTGTGCCTCTGATGGTTCACACCCAACCCTAACAACAAGGAGACTTAAAGAGAGATGAAAGGGGAGATGGAAATTTTGTCTCAAAATTACTTGTGATATAATCCATGAAGTAATTCTCTAAGCGTGAGTTTATCCAATACTTAAATCTCCATTTTTAAGTACTCATGAATGTTGTAGCAATAAAATTGGTATGCCTAACTCCCTTAGAAAATCTACAATCCAATTCATGACAATCTTAATTCATTACTTACTTACAAAAGTAGGAGTGGCTGTGGAATTTGAATAATAAAATTATCGAGGAAGTAAAACATGCAAAACGAAACACAAGAATAAACAATTGACAAAGGTTATAAACAAACTCATAAATAATCTCTATTATTTAATCACCAAAATTCAATTACATTTATTTTGTTACAAGTTTCAAACTATTCATCTATCTACTAAAACTAATATCATTTCTCAAACCAATGCTCCTAGCATGTTGATTATGCTTAACCCTAATCAGAGCCTTCATGAAAGGATCTGCATGATTTTTTTGTTTCTGATGATACCCTCTTTACAATGAGGTGACATTCTTCAACTATATGTTTGATGTAATGATACTTTCTGTCATATGTATTGACTTGCCATGGTCTCTCGGTTCTTTAGTCAAAGCAACCGCACCTTCATTCTTGCAGAAGAGTTCCATTGGCCCTTGAATGGTCGGAACTACTCCAAGATTTCTGATAAAGTTCTTCAGCCAAGCTGCTTCCTTTGATGCTTCACTTGCCGCTATATACTATGATTCACAAGTAGAATCAGCCACTGTGTCTTGTTAGGAACTTTGCTAAGTAACTGCCCCACCATTTAATGTGAACACCCATCCAGGCTAAGAGCAAATGTTGTCTCTATCTATTTGAAAGTTGGCGTCACTAAACCCAATTAGTCTCAACGTATCACCGCCAGCAAGAACTAGAACCATGTCCTTTTTCCTTCGCAAATACTTGAGAATATTCTTTCCTGCTATCCAATGAGCCCTTCCAGGATTTCCTTGATTGCGACTGACCATGCTTAAAGCAACGGACACATCAGGGTGAGTAAATGTCATAGCGTACATGATCGATCCTACAACCAAAGCATAAGGGACTCGACTCATATCAACTATCTCTTCATCCATACTTGGGCATTGAGCCTTACTTAACTTGGCATTGCTTTGAATAGGTAGCTCTCCTTTCTTGGAATTTTTTAACATCCCGAAACCAATAATAAAATGTTTCTTTTAAAAGCTTATCAAATCATTCATTAATTGCTCAAAATGAACACCAAGTCATAATATTCAAAACAATATAGTACAAATATATTAAATGCGAAAATCAGGAGGGGAAGATGTTGTGCCATCACACCAGGCCCTTCCCTTTCGAATCAGAAGTACCTGAAACCATAAATATAAACTGTAATCATAAAGCATAGTGAGTTCCCTAAAGTACTAGTTACCAAACATACAATTGGGCTTAACCCTGGGGTATATTCCAACTCAATAGCACATATGGGCCCCGCCCCGGGGTGTATTTCAACCCGATCAACGCATATGAGTCCCACCCTGGGGTCTATTCCAACTCGATCATACTGTAGTGGGCCCCACCCTAGGGTGTATTTCAACCTAAACATACTATAGTGGGCCCCGCCCTGGGGTATATTTCATCCCATCATACTATTGCATACAAACCACACATTACTATCATTCCGAGTAACACAACAGTGGGCCGACATTGGTGCCTTCGACCCATGGATACAGTGAGGAGACTCGCCTTACAGACCGATGAGTGAAGTGAAAAACACGTTGCTCCGAGATCGACTATAAGATGCAGAAATGAGGTACAATTATAATTCTTGAATCTTTCCTTAAAATGTCAGAATTAGTCCTTAAAAGAGAAAACTTGACTTGAGAAGTACACGGGGCGTACGTATGAGTACGCGCAACATACTCATGCACCATGCAGAATCGCAGAGGCCACCTAGTACGCTGGCCATACCTAGGGTACGTTGGGCGTCCTAGGCTTAGATGTAAAACCCTAATATTTCAATTATCCCATTATAAAGAACATTATGGTCTCATTTCTAGCTACCCTTATCGGCCTCCAACCCTCTCTAAAATCCTAGTCTCATATGTGTGTGATTCTGCATGTTTTGAGTGATTCTTGGCTCTTGTAGTTGAAGAAGAAGGTTAGAGAAGAAGAAGGTGCCATCAAGCTTAGAGATGTAGAAACTTCCCACCTTTGTGAATCATTTTTAGGTATAAAGCTTATACCTTGTATAGTGTTCATCAAGATCTCTTTAGTGTAAGATTTATGATCTTAAGTCCCCAAGTTTGGACCTTTTTGAGCTTGAGACTCTCTAGAGAGTTTAAAATGTCCTTTCATGTATCGTAAGGCATTTAGGTTGATAAAAATGTTTGCTTGATCTTTCCTTTGACCTTATGCATGAGTAAAGATCTTTGGAATGGATGAAATGATGTTTTAGCCTTTCCTAGCCATGCAAAGGCTTAAAGCCCACAAGTTTATGGATTAAGAGGTATTAAATTAGTCAGATCTATGGATGGAATGGTTGTCGTAACAGATTACGACCACAAAAGTAAGGAAATAGAAGTTTGTGGAGTACGCCGTGCGTACTCCCAATTACGCACAATGTAGTCTGGTGATATCTTGTCACATGCTTAGCCAGATTGTACGCCCAACGTTAGGGGTAGTACGCCCAATGTACTCGCTGGGTGTTGACTTTCTATTGACTTTGACTTTTAGTTAGAGTTTAGGGTTTTGGACCTAGGGAGGGGCAAAATGGTCCTTTTTTCCCATAGTAGATTTAACTGTGGAATTTTGACTCGTGAGTGGTTTGGACCTTAAGTTTAATTAAGGATAATTATTTTCTTAACTAGGCGGAGTCTAGATCCAGCAGCTTGGGTCCTAGGTTTTCGTCTCACTAGTATCAAGTGAGTCTCCTCACTTACTCTTACATGTATGGTAGGTTAGCTATAATACCAGTACCAATTGGGTCTAGTTGTTATGTTATGTTATGTGATGATATGATAATTGTTGTGAACGGGGCTGCTGATAGCTAACCAGGGGTTGCGGATAACCTTACGAACGTGATATTAACTCACCGGGACTGCTGATAGTCCCAGGTTTGTAAATAACCCATAACTATTTATTTATGTTGTATCATATGTGGTATCTTAGGGAACTCATTAAGCTTTGTGCTTAAAGTTGTTGATTTGTATACGACATGTACTTCGCAGGACCGCGGGAAGGCAAAGGTCTAATTATACACATGTACTAGGATTTTACTACTGGGACATGATCTTTTATGTACTTTGATAAATATGATATTTGTGGTTTTGAGATGACTTGTAATTGATCTGGTTGTGAAACTATGTTTTTGAAAGTTTTAAATATGAAAATTTTGGTCTAAAATTTAAGGTGTTACAGTTTGGTATTAAAGCCCTTGTCTGAGGGATTTGGATGAACCTTTGGGTGATTCCAGACTCAAAGTGAGGGTTTGATCATTTTTTAAGAACTTAACAGGAAATGAAGACACTTTACATAAGGAAAAACCCAGAGAAGCAATGTGTACAATCGACCAATGCTCGAGCAACAATTTCCTAAAATACCTCAAGTTACATTTTAGTAGTGCAAAGCAGACGTGTTGTATTATGAGCAAATAGGATTGCATGCTAGCTAGGGGTAGGCTAAGGAATGTTGCGGAAATAGTATAAAATGTTGCCTGATTAATGATGCCTTAGCCTAGGAGTTCATTCCTTATGGGATTGAACCTGCCTTATTTATTTGTTTAGCGTATGCTTTATAGTTGTACATACTTCGGATTTTATAGCCTTAGAATGCTTGATTTATCCTTTCTTCTTGTTCCTTGTCTGATTGTGGATTTGAGGTAGGATCATTTAATCGAATGTCTATTGAGTCTCGTAATATGTACAATTGGCATACGCGAGGCAAAGGGCGAGGGCAACGGAGATCTCGTGAGGTAGAGCAGTGCTGCGAGTGGTCTAGAACTAGTATTTAGACATATGTGTGATGTTCTTAGGAACCAATAGGGTGAGTCCATAACTGATATGAGGAAGTAGAGTTCTTGGGGTCTCGATGGTACGACCCGAGACGAACATGGATTGGTGTGGAAAGTAGTATTGGGCCTATACTACTGAAAGCACCGGATCCATACGCGGATTGTGGAATAACGTTGAGGGACTAAAGAGATTTTAGAGGTGTGAGATTCGATATATATGTTTAGCTTGTGCTGATGATTTTTTTATGCATTTCAGTATGGTGGTTACCTGAGGCTTAGGATTCAGCGACTCTAAGAGGCCGAGTGCCAGTGATGATGAGATTCGCAGGATTGTTACCGCTGAGGTGGCCGCGAAAATCCGAGAGGCTATCCCAGAGATGCTTGGCTCTATTAAGACCATGTTGATTGAGACTTCTGATGAGAGTTATGCCACTGTCACCGAGGCTGCTGTTGTCGCAGCCACCACAGCTTTCACTGCTGCGAGACAACATGGGATGATTCATTGTAGTATCGAGAGTTCACCAAAACGAAGCCACCCAATTTTGATGGGACCCATGATCCGATTGCCGCTATGAGATGGATCTCTAATGTTGAGGGATGTTTCTATACCTGCTCCTGTTCGGAGAATTTGAGGGTTCGGTTTGCATTGAACCTGCTTCGCGTGGGAGCGAAGGACTGGTGGAAGTTTGTGACAACTGATTATACGCCTACAGAGCATGTTGCGATGACTTGGGAGAGGTTTGTTGTAATGTTCAGGGATCAGTTTGTACCCGTAGTTTAGCGCGAAAGGTTATACCAGGAGTTCCTATCTCTCAAATAGAAGACAGATATGGTGACTGAGATCACTAGGATGTTTCATGAGAGGGCTTTATTTTGCCTTGAGCAGGTATCGATGGAGCAGGCTCGTGTGGCCCGGTGTTTTTGTGTTCTGAGGTAGGATATTAGGGAGTTTGTGGTGAACACCATGCATAGGACATTGGCTGAGCTGCAGACCAATTCTAGGAGGATAGAGATCGAGCTGGAGACTCAGGCCATAGATGAGAGGGAGAATCAGGGTAGGAGCATGAGCCCAGTGTTGTTGCAGTCGGTTACTAAGCGGACTAAGCCCACTGATCAGAGAGTTGGTGGCCAGAAGGGCCACACTTGCGGGAAGTGCGACAAGGTTCATGAGGGGCCATGTCGGTTCGGGTCGGCTTGTTACCTGTATGGCAAGGAGGGGCATTTAGCTAGGGAATGCCCTAAGGGATTTCCAATTTGTTTCAGCTACAACCAGATGGGCCATGTGAAGGCCGATTGTCCACAACTTGCATCCAGGGCGGTTCAGACTCCTGCCCCAGCGACACTGTGTATCACTTTTGGCTGGTAGGGGAAGGCCGAGGCACCGAAGGCTCAGGGCAAAGCTTTTCATTTGACAACAGAGGAGGCCTGCGTAACTCCAGATGTCGTGGATGGTATGTATTCCTTATATTTTTGTTGATTTATTTATGATAATTATATTGTCAATTGTGTAGGTACGTTCCTTGTGAATTCTATGCCTGTGCTTATGCTATTTGTGTCGGGTGCGAGTTGGTCTTTTATGTCATCTTCGTTTAGTCGCAGTTTTAATATTCTGTGAGAGGCCTTGAGCAGGCCCTCAGGGTCTCGATACCTGATGAGCATCCCATATCAGCTATTGATGTCTACCGATGTTATGTGTTAGAGATTTTCAATGTTGGATATCCGATAGACCTCATCCCTATATCGATGAGAGATATTTATGTGATCGTGGGTATGGATTGGCTGAGCCGGTTTGGGGCTCTGATTGAATGTGAGCGCCAGTTAGTAACGGTTCGGGATCCTAGTGGGGGAGTGTTGACTATTCATGGTGAGGGTACTAGATGGGGATCAGACTTATGTTCTGCCGATAGGTCAAGGCAGAGTTTACAACATGGGTGTATGGGTTTTTTGGCATATGTGGTGGATACTCAGGTTGAGAAATAGGTATCGACTTCTGTTTTTGATGTTCCAGTGGTATGTGATTTTCCAGATGTTTTTCTTGAGGATTTACCAGGTATGCCTCCTGAGAGGCAGGTGTAATTCCGGATCGATCTGATTCCGAGTGCGGTACCGATCGCCAAAGCATCGTATTGTCTTGCACCTCCTGAGATGCATGAATTATCCTCTAAGTTGCAGAAGATGTTAGGGAAAGGGTTTATTAGACCGAGAAGTTCTCCATGGGGAGCTCCGATCCTTTTCTTCAGGAAGAAGGACGGTTCGCATCGGATGTGCATTGGTTATCGGGAACTAAACAAGCTGACAGTGAAAAACTGTCACCATTTGCCGAGGATATATGATCTTTTTGACCAGCTTCAAGGGGTGTCTTGGTTTACCAAGATTGATTTGAGGTATGACTATCATCAGATGAGGGTATGGGAGGAGGATATTCAGAAGACGACCTTTCGAACTCGTTTTGGGCATTATGAGTTTGTGGTGATGCTGTTTGGGCTCACCAATGCACCGACAACGTTCAAGGACCTCATAAACCGGGTGTGTAGGCCCATTTTGGATCGATCTGTGATCGTTTTTTGCGATGACATTCTCGTATATTCGAAGACGAGGGAGCAACATAAGGAGCATCTACGAGAGATTCTTGGGGATTTGAGGATGCAGATGCTTTATGCTAAATTCTCCAAGTGTGATTTTTGGTTGAAAGAGGTTTAGTTTTTGGGGAACCTCATCAATTAGAGTGGTATTTTAGTCGACTCAGCCATAGTTGAGGTGGTGATGCAGTGGGAGGTGCCGAGATCTCTATCTGAGATTCAGAGCATACTTGGTTTGGCAGGCTATTATCGGAGATTCATCAGGGATTTCTCCAAGACTGTTGTTCCTCTCACCAAGTTGACCAGGAAGGATGTTGCCTTTAGTTAGGGGCCTGAGCAGTAGGCATCATTTGAGACTCTTCATTAGAGGTTGTGCGAGGCCCTAATGCTTGCCCTCCCAAAGGGAGTTGAGGATTTCATTGTCTATTGCGATGCATCCATTATAGGGTTGGGTTCTATGTTGATGCAGAGAGGGCATGTAATAGCTTACGCTTCGAGGCAGCTGAAGCCTCATGGGGCGAGGTATCCCGCTCATGATTTGGATTTAGGGGTGGTGGTTTTCGTCCACATGATTTGGTGCCATTATCTCTATGGTGTTTGGTGTACCATCTACACGAACCATAAGAGCCTGAGATACCCTATGCATCAGCCTAATTAAAATATGAGGCAGAGGAGGTGGTTGGATGTAGTGAAGGACTACGATTGTGAGATATTGTATCATCCAGGTAAGGCCAATGTGGTGGTCGATCCCTTGAGCCGGAGGGTAGAGGGCACGCCGATGCGAGATGTAGTATAGGGATGGCAATGATGACTCAAGTTTTAGACACCATCAAGGAAGCATAGTCGGAGGCCATAAAAGAAGAAGAGTGTAAGAGTGAAAGGGTGATCGGACATATTTCGACATTTGATTTGGATAGTAGAGGGCTTCTGACTCTTCATGGGCGGGTATGGGTACCATATACGGGTGGGGCAAGGCGGATTTTGATGGAGGAGGCCCATAAATTAGGATTTTCTATCTTGACCTGAAGCATAATTGTTGGTGGACATGTATGAAAAGGGATGTGAATGGTTTGTGGAGCGATGTTTGACCTGCTAGAAGGTCAAGGTGGAGCACCAACGTCCTCATGGCAAGTTGCAGCCTCTGGAGGTTCCCCTATGGAATTGGGAACATATTACTATGGATTTCATTACTAAGCTACTGAGGACTATGAGGGGTGTTGACACTATCTTAGCAATTACTGAGAAATCTTATGCGGAGAAGTTAGCCGAGATTTATGTTTGTGAGGTGGTAGCTCGACATGGGGTGCTGTTATCTATTGTTTCTAACTGAGATGTGCGCTATACTTCCAGATTCTAGAAGAGATTTCATGAGGAGTTGGGTACTCGGCTACATTTTAGCACCGCGTACCATCCGCAGATGGACGGACAGAGCGAGCAGCTGATTTAGACGCTCGTGGATATGTTACATGCCTGCGTTATTGATTTTGGTGGGAGTTGGGACACTTAACTTTCGTTGGCTGAGTTCTCTTATAATAGCAAACCATCATTCCATAATCGGTACGCCCCCGTTCGAGCTCCTTTATGGTCGGAGATGTCTAACTCCTATTTGTTGGGGGCGAAGTAGGTCATAGGGTCATTGGGAGCACGAAAGTCGTGCTTAAGACGAGTGAGCTTATACAGTAGGTTTAGCAGAGACTTTTGACCCCGTAAAGCCGCTAGAAGAGTTATGCGAATCGGAGACGCTCTAAGTTAGAGTTTCAGGTGGGGCATTTTGAGCTCCTGAAGGTGTCAACATGGAAGGGTGTTATCTGCTTTAGGAAGCGAAGCAAGCTGGGCCCCAGATTCATTAGACCTTTTCGAGTGTTGGCTTGTGTGTGCAAGGTGGCTTATCGGTTGGAGCTACCGGAGGAGTTGAGTTAGATCCATGATACCTTCCATGTATCCTAGCTGAGGAAGTGTATAGCGGATGAGGCGGCTATGGTTCTCTTGGAGGACATTCAGGTCGATGATCTCTTGACTTACGTGGAGAAGTATGTAACCATCTTGGATCGTAAAGTAAAAACCATGAGGAACAAGGTCGTGAACATGGTCAAAGTTCAGTGGTAGCACCATAGAGGTTCGGAGTGGACAAGGGAACCGGAGTCCGAGATGCATGAGCAGTATCCTGAGCTGTTTTCGGAGGATGACTTCAAGGGTGGAGTCTGATTTTATTGGGGGAGAATTTGTAACGCCTGTGTTTCTGGGCTTGCCACTTTTAGCAATGTAATGGTCTAGGTTAACCGTTGTAACCCGTTTTGAAATAATGAGATTTTATTATTTGAGTATTATGTGTTTTGTGCTTAATTGCTTAATTATGTGGTTTGATTAATTAAGAATAAAAATAAGCGTCAAAATTTAAGTGTAAAATAAACTTAATATCTTTGGTTAATGTTGTAGTAGTTGAAACGAGGTTTCCGAATATATATAGAACGCCCAAATCTGACTTCGTATGAGGAAGTTATGATTTATCGAAGTTCCGGCTTAGCGGTATACAGCCTGTTTTACTCGATTTGAGATCGAGCGGTTGTTAGCCGAAGCAATCTAAATGAGAATCGAAGATCTCATCGTTGGTATTGAAGCGATAAAAAGTTAGGCAAGAACGGACGTCAAACGAAGAAGTTATGAATTTATAACGAAAGTTTCTGTCCCGGCCTATTAAAAATAATTAATAAAAAATAAAGTCAAAATTAGCCGACGGAGTCTAAACAAAAGTCGTAGAGCGTGGTCTCACCTTTCCGTGGATATAAAGAACGTCGAAAATGGAGTTCGTATGAAGAAGTTATGAATTTCCGAAGTTTATTAATCATTTTGTAATTAAATTTAAATCAAAATTCGGAGGTATTATCCGAAGGCGAGTCACCGGTCTGATCCGAGGTACGCCCCACGTACGCGAGAACTCCCCGCGTACTCCGGAAGTGTCGACACTTCGGATGACGCATGCAGTGACGATTTCGGAGGCTAGTACGCCCCGTGTACGCCTGTACGCCCCGCGTACTCCGAGGCTCCAGCCTCCTATAAATAGGATGCGAGGGTTCCAGGTATTTTTACCCTTTTCCTCTCGTTTTCGTGTCGAAGCTCTGCGCAAAAACCCCCGAAGCTATCCCGAAGCCCCGGTATCATACTCTAGCCCCGAGGCAAGTCCCGAGATCCCGAAGATCCCGAGAAGTGCGGTTCCCGAGTCGAAGCTCTGCCCGCAAGAAGTTCGATTTTCGAGGAGATCTTCCAGATCTGCTGAGGAATACTACTTCTATAAGCCGTAGTGCTGTTGGATCATCTTCTGATCAGGTGAGTGTGTAGTTATTTTCTTTCTAATACAATAATACGAAGTATTTTATATAAAATACGTGCTATGTGTATATATTTGGTTGTGTTACGTGTGAATGTGTATTCACTCTCTTCTATCTTATAGATCTGATTATTTCTCTATGAGATATGTGTTATGTGTGTGTGTGCCTCATCTGTTATATGATATAAGTGTTGATTAAAGCATGCTATATAGGTTTTTAAACTATGTATACAAATGTATATTTTTATCTACTAATATGTTGGGTAGAACATGGGTAGACAGTTGGTGTGTAATAAACAGATGAGAGGCCTCGTTGTTGTTTGATTGAGTCATCTAGCGGAGTTTAGATGACGACCACTGGCTATTCTAGACAGTCTTGTGGAAACATTAGCAGGTTCGCCACCTGTAGGTGTTAATGAACTTGGGTGTTAATTCGATGTACTCCATCCCCCTCATGGTTGCCTTATTTGACTTATATTGCTGAGGTACCCCCGAAGCATGTGTTGTCGCCCCGATGAAATATTCTTAGACTAGGTCCCTTATGTTAGTTGTTTTAGGGACATTAAAGTGAGAATAACGGGAATGGGTAATTGGGTTATTGTTGGTTGGTGAAAATTAAATATGATATTTATTGTGGGTTGAAAACCCTATATGCTCACCAGGCTCCCAAGCCTGACCCACTCAGTTTTAAATTGTATTACAGGTAGTGGCGCGAGGGCAAGAGATGGATGAACCATCAAGTTGTTTTGTTTACAAGTCTGCATATGTTTATATTTGTTATATGACTTGTAATGTATTCGTTTATGCTTATTGGTCTGTATCGGAACATGACACCCCGAGTTTTGATTATAATGAAAATACATTTCTTTTATGAAATGCTTCGGTAAACAATGTTTTATCATGCTTTGTTTTTGGGAACAAATTCCGCAACTCTTTCAAATCAAAAGGATTTACTCTGAAAATATTTAAAAGCATAAATGAAAATTGGTCTTTTCTGGCCGAGATTTTGGGGATGTCACAGAATTGTAACGTCCCAAAATGAGGTACAATTATCATTCTTGAATCTTTCCTTAATACGTCAGAATTAGTCCCTAAAGAGAAAAGTTGGCTTGAAAAGTACGTGGGGCGCACGCATGAGTACGTGCAACATACTCATGTACAATGCAGAATCGTTGAGGCCACTAAAGAGTTTGTGTGTGGCCGCTAAACCTATTAGCGGTGATGTGTCGCTGCAAAAAGATCGTCGATGTTGCTTCGTTGCAAATGTTCAATATGTCGCTGCTAATGCTCTGTGTCGCCGCTAATATTGTGTCGTCACTAATACTTACATGTTGCCGCTAAAAAAATTTCTTTTTTTAATTAACACTATAATTATATAAAATAATATAACATGCATAATTACTGATACAAAACTTAATTTTACAAAAAAAAAAAAAATAGTTTGAAACATTAACCACACTTAATACTATATTTAATCAAAAATATTAATCCATATATAACCGGTCTAAAATATTCATCCAAATAAAGTGCAATGTCTCCAAAATATTAACATAAACAAAACATTTCATAAATCCTAAAAAAGTAGTTACTCTTCCTTATCACTCCCCTCATTTCCTTCGTTATCATTTCGTGGCGGCAATGAGCGAAACCAGTCTTCGAGTGCCGCATAACATGGCAGGTCGTTTAGTATTGTTTACAACATTTCCAACTACAAATAAAATAAAATATATTACCAACATATCATTGTACTTTCATTTTTCCAACTACATTATTGCACTGTACTTGTTTTTTATTTTTCCATTATAGCATTGTACTTTCCAAAAATTACCAAAATACAAAATACCAAGATATCAAACTATAAGTAACATATCATATAGCATTATACTTTCCAAATACACTTAAACATATATCATACACAATGTATACATTATAACATTGTACTTTTTTTCATTTTTCCATGATAGCATTGTACTTTCCAAAAAATTACAAAACTGCAAAATACCAACATATGAAACTAGAACCAAACTATATGACACACAATATTGCATATACATTATAGCATTGTACTGGTTTTTCATTTTTCGATTATAACATTGTACTTTTCAAAAATTACCAAAATACAAAATACTAACATATCATTGTAGCATTCTACTTTCCAAATACAATTAAAAATACATCATACACAATATTGCATATACATTATAGCATTGCAATTTTCTTCATTTTTCCATTATAGCATTATACTTTCCAAAAAATTACCAAACTATAAAATACCAAAATATGAAACTATTACCAAACTACATGATACACAATATTGCATATATATATATATATATATATATATATATATATATATATATATTATAACAATGTACTTTTTTTTCATTTTTCCATTATAGCATTGTATTATCCAAATACCAAACTACAAAATATTAACATATCATTATAGCATTCTACGTTCCATTATATCACTGTACTATTTATTAAACAAACAATTATGTTCATCCTACATTTTTTCGTTTTTCCATTATAACATTATATTTTTCAACTGAAACTAACAATTATCTGTGATTGTGGTGGTTGTTGTGTCATCGGTTATTCCTGGTCGTATATAGACACAACCGTAACAGGTTTATGCCTAATGCCTCTAATATGTCCGCATCGAACACCTAATATTCTTTCAAAACAATTTCCATAATAGGAACCTACTTTTTTTCATTTTTTCCATACATATATACACAAATTACATATATAATTTTCAAAGTCATACACATACATAAATAAGACACATACAAATACATACACATACATTATAGTATCCTACTTTGTTTTTTTCATTGCACACAAATACACATATACAAAAAATACACATGGAAAAATACATACATCATACACATACAAATACATATCATATATACATAATATATACATTCCATACAAAAAATGAAAGATAAAAATATGAAAATGAACCTATGGTGGTGTAATTAATTTCGAAGTTTTCCGACCAGGGATCCACAATTCCTGCAACAATTTCGACAGAAATTTGATTTTTCCAACAACAATCCTTAATTCGTTAAATTATAAGCTTAAATTCAACAGAATAACACCAAAACAGAAGAGAAAAAAAATAAGGGAGGATTTAGACCTTTTCTCTTCGTTTTGGGTCGGAATCGCTCGCTGATGAGCTGCTTCTATCGCCGGAGATAGCTTATCGTCGCCGGTAATGTAGGTGTTGTGGTGGTCGGCTATAAATCTCGCCAGCCGGTGATAGAATGTCACAACAATCGATGGTGGTTGGAAGATGTTTGAGGAAATCGCCTTCAACAGTGGAGAAAGCGCAAAAGAGGTAAAGACAGGAACGAGCTGAAGTCGGGGGGTGGGGGGGGGGGGGAAGGGGGGTTTTTTGCGAAGGGTTTTTGCGGCGACGGGTATATATTAGCGGCGATGGTAAGGTTTTTGTTACAACAAGTAGCTTGTAGCGGCAACAAACCAGGAGGTCAAAATCAGAGTTTTTTTAGAGCATTAACGGGGTCGGATGTCACTGCAATTGCCATCGCCATTAATTGTATGCACTATATTCATTTCTAACCGATGGATTAGATGTAGATCAAACGGGCATGGTTTATATATAACATTTTATGAGCGTCAACAGTGTGAAGGTATTAGCGGTGACGCCTTTGGCGGCGACAACCACCTTTAACGATGACAAATGCGTTACTTGTCTCAGCTAATACCTTCATTTCTTGTAGCGAATATATATGGCAAATGATAAACATTATGTTATTAGGCCTTTAGTTGTTTGTGTTAAAAAAATCTACAACATGAACGGTCTACATCATCTGTTGTAGGTTCAACATGAGCAATTAATAGCTAGACACTAATAATATTTTTGGGATAATAGATTTTAAACCTTAGATAATTTTTCTCGACTAAAGCTGATCTAGTAATATTTCACTCCCTCCTTGACTAATAAGCTTCCATCTGGGGAATAGTTATCTATGTTAATAAGCATGGGCGAAGCTTTATGAGGGTGAGGGAGGGCTGTGCCCCCCCCCCCCCCCCCCCCCTGATTTTGTTTACAAATAGTCCCTTATACTTTCATTCTATACATATTAGACCGAAAAATATAAAATTTTGGCGGTGACCACCCAACTCACGGATTTATATACATATTATATTTTTGGCCCCCAAATCATATGTTGAAACTCCACCCTTGTTAATAAGAATTAGAAATATGGAACCGGGCTTAAGGAAATATCTAACCCACATATATACGTCAAATAAGAGTAAATGATATATACTAGGTGTGAGACCCGTGTATTACGCAGGTTGATTTAAAAAAAGATTAAACATTAAATTAAAGTGTAAATAGAAAATATTTTTTAATGTACAATTTTAAAATAAGAAAGTAAGAAATATATTTATTGCAATTTAATATCATATATGATATTTAATACTTTACATATATAAATATATAACTTTAATTTTAAAAATTGAAATCAATAAAAAATTTACAAGTGGATAATATTTATTTCAAAAATACCACAAAATGAAAAGTGTCAAAACTAATGAAAGATTGACATGTGGCAAAAAAAACTTTGATTTATTAAGGAGGATTATTTAATGGTAATTTATGGTTTTATTACAAATGAATAAAAAAAAAATACGAGGGATTGGTGTATAATGATAAAATAATTATAAAGTAAATAAAAATAAAATTTTGCATCTTTATATGGAATTTTAGGATTTGTAAATAAAAGATAAGGAGATTTAAGTTAGTAGTTAATATAAGTTTATAAGAGTCGAAAAATACAAATTTCTTGATCTTATGGAAATAGATAAAAAAAAATAAAAAATAAGTGGGATGTATGTAAATCTTATTTTAATGGACTTGGTCAAAATTAAAAGTCTTTGTTTGTGTGTATGCGTTAATGATTGAGAGGAAGAGAGGTAAAACACAAACAAACATACTATGTGTGCGGTGTGATCGAAAAGAAACAAAGAGGAAAAGTAATAAAAATTAAGGAGAACAAAAGAAGAAGAAAACAATAGAGGGACAAAAAATAGAACAAAATAGGGATGGGAGAAATAGAGAAATAAAAAGACAGGAAGAACAACAATGTTACGTTCGAATAGAAAGGCGAATGCCATATATATATAGCAGCTCAGCCGCTCTTGGCAGCACCACATTGCCCAACTCGGTGTTGATGGTGGCCAGTTTTCAGCAGACCACTTTCTACATTTTCTCAATTTAACAAATGTATTGAAATATATAATTTAGGTATATATAAATGGAAATTATGAAATTATTTGGGATGAAGGGTAAAAGGTTATAAAATCTAACCTTCTACCATGGGAATGATGGGGCAATTCGCCACATACTCTTTCCTTCACAAAAGAAGTAGAGTCTTGGGGCAAAATCTGCCATTTGCACTTAACCCTTTCCATTATACACGTTCATATTGGAGATTATTTTCTTTTGCAGGATAATCATTGGATTTGGAAGAGCGACGAGGACAGAATATACACGTTATGGATAAAAGTTCCTTGATCAAACCATACTCAAGACAACGTACATGAAACATGATAACACCAAGCAAAGTGGACATTTTAGTTTGGAGGATGAAATTGGAAAGATCGCCACAAGTTGTACATGATAGGTATTTGCGATTAATTCTACATTATATATTTGATTACAAGGAGAATTTCCACACTTAAATATGAACAAGTTTGATATAATATCGTTTATGTTTTCTTTCATTTAGAAGAGCTCACACAACACAATAATTCAAACATATATAATACCTTTAGCTTAATTGAGCTGGGTTTCTTGTTTTGTTTGTATCATAGAAGGCTAGAAAACTGACCTTTCAGGAACCAAAGAGATGGAGTTGTGGTTACCAGAGAACATGCACTCTCAAAGACACTTTGTCATGAAACGATGGAGATGGAAAATTGAATGGTAAAATTTAACAGTATATAGTACCTTTACCCTACCATTTCATCTACCCCATAAACCCTAGTTATCTGTCCGCATACCTGGTCAGGTATTCTCATTTATTCTTCAAATGGCAAGTCATTTTCTTTCCATCTTGGCACTGCTCTGACTTGTACCTTTCACCCAAAAAGATGTAGCCCTCTTGTCTAATATCATCAAAGTAGTTGAACATTTAGGAGAACAAATTAAAAATCATGAATTTGAATAACATATATTCTATTTTTTTTTTTTAATTTCATAATAATATTATATATCTACCCTCTTCCACTTTTCCCTACATTGTTTTATTAAATTAATGCATGTCCCTAGTGCTTTATATCTATTCATGTCTTCCATCGTCACAAGTTGTACGTTCCCGCACCATTGCTCGGATTTTCCAAGTGGGGAAAATATAAAATAGAATTAATGGGTAAGATATGCATCTTTAATCTTTTGTTAAAAGTAAACATCTAATCGATTACAAGTGATATATAGACATAATATTGTGGGTACATGATTCAGCTTGCATTATTTATTTAATATTCATATATATATATACTCAATTAGTTGATTTTTGGGTAGCAATACGTCTGCTTAATTTAAGTTCAAGAATAGTAGAGACGCCTTGCATATTTGTGAAAGAATAAAATAGAACATCCACAATGAAGAGTGAGTTATGCTGAATGAGGTTATAAACTATATTTTCAAAAGATGAAATTATAGCATTGTGAGGTGGACATTGACATTTAATGAACTTAATGGCCATTCAGCTTTTAAATAGAAAACATAAAAAATTTCTAATTTTTACATAAATATTTAAATATGTTTCAGTGAAGTTTATGGATTTCAAATAACTTTAATAAAAAAAAAATTAATAGATTCATATGGAATATATAATAATGATTTGATTTATTAAATTTTATAAAGTTCAAATCGTGGATACTTTTAATATAATTCATCCGGGCTTGAATTTAGCTATATATATTTTGTAGAACAAGTTGTATATTCTTCACAAATATTTTGTATGAAATTAAAGTATTATGTTATTTTGCAAATCATAGTTTAGTCCGCCACTCGCCACTATGCCTTGTGCTTTCATAAATTCAAAATAAAGAGTTTCTCAAACAAAAGTGTAACTTGACAGGTTTAAAGTTAAGGATGTATTCTGTTTCGAATCTTATGTTTGCAAGATTAAAGTCAAGTATATAGCAACTCTATCCACATCAATCTTCATTATCCATTGTTCTTAAAAACAAAAAATAAAAAGAGATTTGAGTCAAATTGCCCCGGTTATGTAGATGCAGCTTCTTCGAAATAACTTAGAATCTCATATTTTGGTAGTCTACAAAAATTTACAAATATATCCAGACCAGCTTCGAAGGTTTCTGAGTTTTTTCTCCCTGTAAACATAATGTCCTCTCATCACCAATGGAAGCTCTTACTAAATCTTGCTTGCAACTCAGCAGATCTAGTCACCAACACTCTGACTTTCTTCACTTTTCAATCCATGAACATCAAAAGAAGAAGAAAAAAGATGTTTATGGCGTCTACAATACTAAGGGACCTGATCAGCTGTGTTGTCCTGGTCGGTGGTGTTTGTTACGTGTTTCTCCTTCTCATCCATCATTTCCCCGTCTGAAATCGACGATTTGCTGTCTGACGATGTGTTGTCCCGAGAACTACAACTACCAAACGACGAGGCTCTGCTTGAAACTGGTGTTGCCAGAAATGTTGGTTTTGCTTGTCCTGCCATGATTACAAGATACTTCTCTTCCAAAACAGGGGGTTCCTTGTTGTTATTGTCGGGTTTCGAATCTCCGGCCTCAAGATCTCTCTCACTTTCGTCCCGGTTCTCCATGTCGCCGGAGATCTTCCAGTAGGAGCAGGCGAGGATTAAGAGAGCAAAAGCAATGAGACCCAGCATGGCAGCAAGGCCTCCGAAGAGATAAGGCACCGGTGAGTGCCATGGTGACCGCTGAAAAGGCACCTGCGACGACGGAGCTATTGAAGAGGTTGCTTGTGTAGTCATCTTTAGTTGAATGTAATTAGAGAGAGAATTGAAGATGTTTGAGATTTTTAATGGGGATGAATGGATTAAAAGGCTTCTTAGCTTAGATTGTATTTATAGATGAAAAGTTGATAGCCTTTGCTTTTTCCTTGTAAATACACAATTATATATGAGGCCATGTTGGGAGCCCACTGCAGCATGGTAGCGTGAGACGTGGGACTCGATAACAGTTTAACCTTATTATGTAAAGGATCATCACTAAAGTAACCAAGACAAGAGTCCTATCATGTAATTAACACTTCTTAAATAGTCCTGCATAGTAAATATTTATTTTCCTAAATATACATTACCAGATTATTAAAATTCACAGATTTTTTTTTTATCTCACAAGATAACTTAGAAATAATCTAATATAATGCTACCAAATTAGGATTTAGTTTTTAATGAAAAGTTTACTTTATATATTGACATTTACCTTATATATTGTTAGGAAGTAAATCGGATAACTACAAAAACTATAAACACACAAGACACAATATTTGCGTGGTTCGGTCAAGTTGACTACGTCTATGGATAGGAGGGAATATTCTTTATTTAAAAGCTTTCGAACAAAGGTTACAAGTACAATTTCAGAGAGATTCGCCTATCACTCTAGAATTCAAGATACAAAATGACCTAACATTAGTCTCTATTTATATTTGAGTGATCAGACCTAAAACCCTAGTAGGCCAAGCCCATTGGTCCATAGGCCTATGAAAGTTGTCAACTAATCACAATTGGCCAAGCAGCATCTTCTAAAACATCCATCCATGTCATACAACTCATGAGCATCAGCAACACACATGATGGAGCACCTTCTGCCATAGTGGAGCAACATGATGTATAAGTGATGTATCATGAACACTAATGGCCCAACAACCATCATGGTGACACAACATGTTTTAATCCTTGAGCAATACCAACTTCTAAGCATCCTTGAATGATCTTGAGCATCATAGAGGACTTCATAGCATATTTGGCTCTTCAAGGACCAAGATGGTCCAACTTGCACCATGATGACGCAACGAGTGTATGGATGGCACAACAGCATCAAGTGTGGCACAAGAACATCAAGATTGGAGCTACAACATCACCTTGGCGCAGCAGTAAGTTACAAGACACAACAAAGTCATGCATGGAGTAAGAGCATACTCCATGCCTCAACATGAATACCTCATGGCGCAAGAGGGATCCTCATGGTGCAAGAGGAGGCATAATAGCGTAAGAAGGAATGCCCTTGGCGCAACAACATCCTTCTTGGCCCATCAGTTCAACATATGGCGCAACAAGGTTCCATTGTTGCTCCATATCAGTCCTAAGTGCTCCAAACCTCTTCCAAGTGCTCCAAACCCCCTTCTGTACGATCCGTTCATTTGACACTTGATCCGTTCCTTTGTCAGACGATCAATTCCTTTCTCAGACGATTCGTTCCTTTGTCATATGCTCCATTAACCCCAAATACTCCATTGAGTTCTAGGTTCTCTAAATGCTCCATGAACATGATCCAAATGCTCGAGTCACATTTAACAATATCTACCTTGACTTTAGCATCCTCTTAACTCCACTTCGAACAAGAATTTCCTCCCACTTCCTGCCATTCGTCTCCGAAGGGACCTATCTCCTGCGAACATCAACCAAGTCCAAGCAAAACTTGAACTTCTCCGTTGGCAACGAATTTGTAAACATATCTGATGGGTTGACCGTGGTATTAATTTTCAATATTGAAAACTTGTCTCCTTCCAGAATATCTCGAATGAAATTCAGCCTGACATCGATGTGCTTCGTCTTCTTGTGATACACAAGGTTCTTTGCAAGACTCAAAGTACTTTGACTGTCACAATACAAGATAGGCTTCTCCACCTTTAGGCCAAGACTCTGAATAAGCCCTTGCAACCATATCTCCTCCTTTATTCATTCCATCATGGGCATTTACTCGGATTCAGTTGTAGACAAAGCGACAATATCTTGTAATGTTGACTTCCAATTGATGGCAAATCTGAATAAAGTGAATATGTACCACGTTTGTGACTTACCCTTCATCAAATCACCACCATAATCATAGTCAGCATATCCCACCAAGGTACTCTTGGTATTAGCTCTATACACCAAGCAAACATCATTCGTTCTCTTCAAGTATCGCAAGATCCACTTTACAAGTTCCCAATGAGTCTTCCATGGATTACTGTTAAACCTGCTAACCACACTAACTACATGAGACAAATTAGGTCTGGTACAGACCATAGCATACAAGACACTTCCAACAACAATTGAGTATGGAACCCTGCTCATGTACTTCCTTTCTTGATTCGTAGTAGTTATAGTGTTTGGACCAAGTTTAAAGTGAGCCGCCAAAGGAGTTTCAACTAGCTTGGACTGATCACAATTGAAGGATTGCAGAACTTTCTTAATGTACTTCTTTTGAGAAATACACAACCGGCCTGCTTTTCTATCCCTTAGTATCTCCATTCCAAGTATCTTCTTTGCTTCTCCAAAATCCCTCATTTCAAAGTCATTTTCAGGGTCGCCTTCAATTCATTTATTCCAGTCATTCCTTTAGTTGCGATGAGCATATCATTAACATATAGCAACATATATATGTGAGAATCTCATGATAATTCCTTTAAGTAGACACAATTATCAAACTAGTTCTGAGTGTAGCCAATCGAGATCATAAATGAATCAAATCTCTTGTATCATCGTCTTTGAGAATGCTTCAAACCATACATGTATTTCTTCAGCAAACTTACGTGATCCTTCTTAGAATCAAGGAACCCTTCTGGTTGGGACATATAAGTCATATCTTCTAAGTTCCCATGAAGAAATGCAGTTTTCACATCAAGATGTTCAAACTCCGAATCAAATGCACGCACCATGGCCAAAAGAACCCGATTTACCTCGTGGTAATCAATTCCTTCTTTCTGAGAAAAGCCTTTCGCCACCAAACTTACCTTGAACCTAGCTGGTGATGGGTTTTGGACATAAGAACATCCTATGTGCTCATACAAACCCTAATGCTTGGATCTAGGTTTCTCTATTGTACATGCAAGTTATCTAAGACTATAAACCCTAATTCTAGCATTCAAGTAATCATATTAACATGAGAATAGGTTTAAGATGTTACCTTGGTTATTATGTAGCAATAACAATCCCAAATCTCCTTGTATTGACTTTAGAAAGCTTAGAGTCACAAATGTCACTCCTCTAATGGTTCACAAACACCAATAGCAAGAGGATGAAGAGGAGAAGAGAAGGAGGCTGCCCAAAACATGTGAAAACCCTAGAAGGAAGCTTAGCCACGTTTTTGGTCATAAGGGATCTCTTTATATAGGAGGCAATTAGGGTTATCTAACAAGGAAACCCTAATTTGGATGCTTAAGCCCTAAGCAACCCATGGAGCCCTTTCCTTAAGGCCTTGGACGATTTCATATGGACTTCCCCCATAGAATTCGTCCACCTTATAATAAAAGGCAATCCATGGCCCAAATTTCAATTATCTTATAATTACAATTCCAGTCCCTTAAGTTTAATTAATCTCTTTTAGTCACAAAACTAATTACCAATTAATTATTGAATAATATTAATTAAACAATATGATTTCTCCTTTAATATATTATTCCCATAATATATTAATAAATCATATTTAATCCTTTCTCTCCATAATTCATCCTATCAAGTTGCTTTCGTGAAGGCAACCCAAAAGGACCATGCACTATCGGGTCAAGTACATACCAAAATAGTTATGGACTTAGACACTAATCCAACAGTCTCCCACTTGGATAAGTCTAATAACTATTCTTCGTAAGACTTCAGATCTTGATCCGCAATCGTAGCTTTCCGAAGCCGCTGTCAACTCTGATCCTATCAGATACGCGTGTCCTTTAGAAAAGGGATCGTATATTCCTCCATTCTAGATATCGTGAGACATGATTTCTAATCATTCTCTCTGCACTATTTCTCGATTTCCGATTTATGACGACTGACTAATTGAACAAATCAAATCAGCCCTAGCCCGGTCGAGCATTTACGTTTGTCATCACAAAATCATCGAGGGGCCCAAAGATATCGCTTTTATCCTACTTTGGATAAAAGGAACGGATAAACTTTGATACAATGCTCACTTGCACTCACACACCGAATCACACACAACAATATGTTTTATAACACCAAGTTACTAGTGCGTTTACATATTATCAATGTGCAACCGATTTGCAAGATACAACTCACACATCTCGGTTTCAAGAATATAAGATGTTATCGTCTCACCAATCATTCGTGATACAATTCATGGAGTGATCCAAGTGAGCGTGGGTTTAATCCAATGCTCAAATCATATTCATAAGCACTCATGAACGTTGCAGCAAACATTTGCTTATGTCTAATACTCTTTTAGACAATCCACACACCAATTCACGACAGTCTTTATTCATATCTACTTCCAACATATGAACGACTGTGGCCCGTTCGAATAATTCAACTGTTCTTAACCAATTAAATTATTCAGGAAGTCAAAACATGCAAATGTGAAACACAAGAATAATACTAATCCCATATGGCCTCAAACCTTTGAGTATAAATAAAACACCTTTTATTTATCACCATACCGATTACTCATTATTTGTCATTTCGGGTAATCAACTTCTTACTTGAATTATTACACTTGTCCCATGCTCTTAGCATGCACACAATGTTAACCTATGGTTCTTACTTTGTGAAATAGATCAAATTGAACACATTTCCAATCATTCTCATTTCACAACTCCAAATCCTTTTTCATAAGTGAAATAATATCAAATTCTTGCTACTTATAGAATATGCTAGATTCTAACATTCTATGAAACGATCCTTTCGTAATGTCACTGCACCAAGTCACAAAGACTATAGCCAATGATATTACAAAGTCCTCTTACCGAGATTGTTACAAGACAATTCCATGGACGTGATGTCTCTCACTCAAAGTACATTCTTTGAACATCCTTTTACATAAAAGTTTCTAATCTAGACATATATCTTCAATATTCAATTCCCAATATGGACACGTTTCCATATTTTCCATATGACAACTTATTCTTAATAGAATATTATCTATTCATAATAATGTCGATATGGTCCATCTAATATGGAAACATTTCCATATTTTCCAATACTATACTTCCAACTACTCACAAGCGACCAATCCTCGACGAACTTTGGATTGTCCTTTGATAGTTGTTTAATTATACTAGTCAAAACCGATTATTGTCCTTTTTCCCTCTAAATGCACTAGACATTTGGAAAATTTTAGAATGGTCAAATATTATAGCATTTGCAATCGATCCTATACCCGAAGCATATGGGACACAATGCATAATGTCTTACATAAAGATTTGATACTTTATCAATCTTCCGCCATAATATTTCATTTGCTATGTTCTCAAAATTCGAATTGTGAAGAGGAATGTCGTAATCATAATCGAAATTTAAGAACACACTATGTACCTTTGACTAAATTTATTAACAATCCACAACCTAAGCCTTTAGATTTGAAATGAAGCATAATATTCTCTCCTTTAATTATAGCAAAACAACTTTACAACCCTTACGACTTTGCAAGGTATAACTCTTGTTTTCTATAATTAATATTGCCAATCTTGCAATACGTGCCTTAATAATCATACAATCATAATATGTATGCTCCCACTATCATGATGATTATTATAAAACATAACACTTATGCTCCCACTAGCTTTGACATGTATTCATAAACATCTTAATTTTCAGAAAAACAATACCTATTGAATTTCTTAAGTCCATGTTTCTAATACTTAATGCTTTGATAATCTTTTATCAAGGCTTCTTGAACTTATACACCTTTGCCTTAGATAGTTTATATGTGCGTCTAAACAATTAAGACTAATTGCCAAACCTCACAATTCAAATTGTGGAAAGGGATACCGTAACCATAATTGAATTCGAGAATGCAATTTTACAATCACTATCTTCTTAAAATCTTTCTTAGTGAAAGCATTTCCTCACAATCATTTTCTTATCAATGTACTTTCCATTGATCAAGGTCCTTGCCTTTTATGCATTCAAACTGAGAACTCATAGGACTCACATGCATAATTAACTCGATTGGATTGGCACATAAACAAAATAATGTCAACACGATAGGCTGTAAACCTCAACTCGTGTGCTAGTGATAATTGATAAGGTTTATTTGATTTATTCTTGAAACCTTTCAAGACCATTAAGACTCTCACTGACTCCTTCACATATAAGATTCTCTTGTCAATAACCATTTCTTGACAAACAAATATTCAAGAGTTGGTGTAGCTTTTATCAAAACACTTCATAAATTGGTCCTAGTTGATCTTTGTCTAATCCAAGACATCACAATTTTCCACATTTGATGAACGTTATAAACCTTTTAATACTTGTCACTCATTGTCACAATCTTAACTCTAAGACTTGTTATTGGAACGAAGTATGATAGACTTCTTGATATAACCATTTCTCCAATCCTTGATTCCTCTTCTTAAACATACAATTGTACTAAGACTCACTTAGATGATCAATTGAGATATGGTTCTTAATCATTAAGACCTATCATAAAGCATAAAATCTACTCTCCCTTCTTCTTAAAATGAAGAAACTTTTATCTTTCTGCCTACTTGATTCTTCTTATTCGTTCTGCTATTGATTTAAACTTTTTAAATCAACTCAGAATTACACTTAATCTTGTAAGTATAATCATATTTACTAAACCTTTAGTAAATCATGACAAATATCATTGTTACTCTTATGGTGGGCTTGATTAACACGCAACTTTGTGTATTCGATCTCCTAGTCCTTCACTTGATACTTTGTCAATGAATTAGTCTAATTTCCAAAGATGAAATTTCTCATTCATCGTGCAACCAAGTTACATGATTCCAAGTTTCTGTCCAATTGAAACTTGGACGATGAGAAACTCTCCCTATTTGGTAAATTCTCGACTTTCCATAAATAACATAATAAGAACCAAATCGATTATTGCTAATATTCAAACATCAATTTTTCATATATGCCATTGCAAGGATAAATAAATAATATAAAATCAAAATTTATTTTATTGCGGAAAAATTTGTCCTTACAATGCAATTCATTGAAAAACTATGCTAATACATCTTTCTTAGCAATCTAATTTTAACTCTAAGTAGTAGCTCAAGAATCTAATGTTTGAGAAATGCGATCGAAATCCATTCCTTCACGGTTAGATTCTGCTCACTTCTTCCATCAATTGTGATCTTATCACATTATGTATTAAGAATCTAGAATAGAAGCTTAAAAGAGTTAGTTAATGGATTTTACCTATATTAGAGCCATACGTTTCGACTCTCCCATCTCTTAGATCTCTTAGGTAAATGGGGCAGGTTCGTCTCCAATGCCCTTTCTCTTGGCAATAAAAACAAATTGACTCTTTTGGAACATGTCATGGAACTACTTCAGACATTGCCTTTCTCTTATGATCAAAATTTTCGATCATAGCATGTCTTTCGTTGTCATTGTCTATATCCATAGAGGTCTTGAAGGCAGATTCACCAATCAACTTTGCTTTTCTATTGCGCCAAACCATTGCTGATTCAACAACAATAAGCATATAGGTGAGATCTATAAGGGTCACGTCGCGGTTCATCATATAGTACTCTCTTACGAACTCACTATATGAGTTAGGAAGTGACTGAAGAACCCAATCAACGGCCATTTCCTCACATACAACGGATCGCAACATTCTTAACCTATCAATGTGTGACTTCATCCCTAGGACGTGTGCACACACCGGCTTTCCTTCATTATGTTTACTTACCAAAAGGGCTTGAGTGATCTTGAACTTTTCAAGCCTTCAAACTTGTGGGTTAGGGAGAATAATTGGAGGAGGAGGAGGAAGTGAAGTATGATCTCTTGTTCCTTGATCGAATTGTGGAATATCATCTTCATGTGGAATGCTTGTTCCACGGGATTTGAGAAGACCATAG
Source organism: Lactuca sativa (assembly GCF_002870075.4). Classification (NCBI taxonomy): domain Eukaryota; kingdom Viridiplantae; phylum Streptophyta; class Magnoliopsida; order Asterales; family Asteraceae; genus Lactuca; species Lactuca sativa. The sequence continues at coordinate 101,668,841 of NC_056630.2, read as the reverse complement.
TTGTCAAACTTTGACATCTACAAAACGAGAGAAAATAAATTCAAGTTAGTTGATTGATTGAGTCGTTAGTAAATCACCCAAATGAGATAATAAGGCTAGGACCCAACACAATATTCTACATTTCGGGAGAGGGATGCCGTAACCCAAATTGCAGAACATTTGAAGGTAAGTGAATGACGATTCACTAATTTCCACCATAAAAAAAACGAAAAAGAAATTTAAGTTTTAAATCTATGAAAACTTCTAGATCCTATGAGATTCATTGAACATTTCAATGCCATGTTTAAATCTCGATATGCCCCTCTTGTTTGTGACTAGGATGCCGAGGATCACAAAGCGGGTGTGAATAACCATGCAAACTACATGGTGCCCCCACATGTTACAGTCACCTATTCGATGTGCCGGTAAACCACACACGCTCCACCGAACTATGACAAACATTGAGTCACCCTTTGCTACCTTTGCTTAGAACCATTTAGTGTGCCGGTAAACCACACACGCTCCACTAACGTCTTCGCAAGGGCACAAAGTATAATTTCATGGAATTGCATCAATTCACTTTTGCCTAAGTAACTAAGATTGGGAATTTGTAAAACATTTAGTTACTTTTGTAATTTATTATACTTATAATGGAAGGTTTCGTCCTATCCTATCCGTTCGGCTAACGACCCTCCACTAGTCAAGAGTGCGGTGGGTAAGAGTGGATACCCATTCAATCGCCATTTTATAGGCAATTTCCTTAAACACCCCTTATAGACCAGCTTCGTGAATGAGGCCTACTAACGGTAAGACTGACTTTTAATCATACATATATATATAATGTTCGACTTTTAATGTTATATATATATATATATATATATATATATATATATATATATATATATATATAGTATAGGGTGTATTTTACACTTTTAAAATACTAGGTGGTTTAATTTAACAATTATACTTTTAATTCAATTAAATTGTTAACCTAAACTTTTATGGATTTATTAAACCTCTTTTAATTACACACCTTAATTAATTAATAAAACCATAAGGGTGTGATTTGAACCTTTTCAAAACAATACTAGGGTTTTAGAATTTAACATTCCTAATTAAACTTTTAATCAACTTTTAAATTCCAAAACTTGAGGGCAAGTTTTGAAACATTTCAAAACATTAGGGTTTAGAATTTAAATATACATCAAAATTAAACAATTAATCAAAATTTAAATTCCAAAACTTGAGGGCAAGTTTTGAAACCTTTTTCAAAACATTAGGGTTTCAACTATTTAAATTTCAACACAACAAAACTTTTGGGTTCAAATTTAAACTATAAAACCTAAAGGGAAAAATATGAAACTTTTCATAACACAAGGATCAAATAACAAATAATCTTAATTAACATTTAATCACATAATTATCCATCTTTGATTTATTTAATGATTTCTTGCAAAACAATTTACGAATTTAATCAAAATAATTAATCAATTATCACATAAGGAAACAAATATTTTATTAATTGATAAATATCTTCAATTAGATCAAGAATATAGTCAAATATATCATAAAATCGTATTTATATTGATCTAATATGATAAGACAACTATCCTTAAGCAAAAACAGCAAGAAATCCCGGTTTTCCCTCTTACTGACCAGTCGACTCGTCGAGTCGGACATGGACTCGACGAGTTCATCTAAAAAACTCGACGAGTTCTGACCCCAGAAGCACAAAAATCGAATTTTTTCAACATACAAAGCATCAATACAATAGAAACCAATCTAGGCTCTGATACCACTGATGGGTTTTGGACATAAGAACATCCTATGTGCTCATACAAGCCCTAATGCTTGGATCTAGGTTTCTCTATTGTACATGCAAGTTATCCAAGACTATAAACCCTAATTCTAGCATTCAAGTAATCATATTAACATGAGAATAGGTTTAAGATGTTACCTTGATTGTTATGTAGCAACAACAATCCCAAATCTCCTTGTATTGACTTTAGAAAGCTTAGAGTCATAAATGTCACTCCTCTAATGGTTCACAAACACCAATAGCAAGAGGATTAAGAGGAGAAGAGAAGGAGGCTGCCCAAAACATGTGGAAACCCTAGAAGGAGGCTTAGCCACGTTTTTGGTCATAAGGGATCTCTTTATATAGGAGGCAATTAGGGTTATCTAACAAGGAAACCCTAATTTGGATGCTTAAGCCCTAAGCAACCCATGGAGCCCTTTCCTTAGGGCCTTGGACGATTTCATATGGGCTTCCCCCATAGAATTCATTCACCTTATAATAAAAGGCAATCCATGGCCCAAATTGCAATTATCTTATAATTACAATTCCATTCCCTTAAGTTTAATTAATCTCTTTTAGTCACAAAATTAATTACCAATTAATTATTGACTAATATTAATTAAACAATATGATTTCTCCTTTAATATATTATTCCCATAATATATTAATAAATCATATTTAATCCTTTCTCTCCATAATTCATCCTATCAAGTTGCTTTGGTGAAGGCAACCCAAAAGGACCATGCACCATCGGGTCAAGTACATACCAAAATAGTTATGGACTTAGACACTAATCCAACAGCTGGTTCAACTCCTAGTATCCCTTCCTTCTTCTTAAAGATCAATTTGTATCCCACTGGTTTTGCTCCCTTTGGTAATGGAGGAAAATATCATGTTTCATTTGTATCTAATGATTGAATTTCTTCATTCATGGCCATCAACCAATCATTTCCTTCTTTACTCGCCACAACCTCTTTATACGATTGAGGCTCCTCAATGTCAATGTCTTCTCTAGTTGCTAAAGCAATAGCAATAGAGTCGAGTTCACCTGAATTCACACATCCCACATTTCTATTAGGTTGTTGGATAGCCCTCTTTGATCTTCTCTTTGCTGTATATTTAGACCCATCATCTTTCTCGGCATCAGCACCACTGGAAGAACATCCTTTGGGTTGCTCTTGGGTTTCATCTTGTCCAGGCTGTTTACTTCACCTTGCTCTTTCTCACATATCACATCTCTGTCTGGAGTTTGAGTTGTAAACTCGACCTTCTGGCTAGCACCCTGATCTTTTTTCCCTGCTTGACATGTATCACTGTAGGGTTTTGAGCATTCTAACAATTTTATGGTGTACATGCAACCCTAAATGCTATGGATCTATATTTTCTCTATTATACATGCATACATTCAATATTCCAAAGCATCATCCTAACTAGCATACAATGAAGCATAAACAACGTGAAATACAAGTTAGATGACATACCTTTTAGTGTAGATGGAAGCCTTGAACCTTTAAGAGCTTAGCACCAATAGTATGAATGCCTCAAATGGAATCACAACACAACTAGGACAAAGGATAACTTGAGAGTGGAAGCCTTATACTCAAAATTGGCTATGGCTCTCCAAGAAAACATGCATAGGGAAATTTCATGAGATAGGGGTTTCTTATATAGTGTGGCAACATTAGGGTTATACCAAGTAAACCCTAATGTGCATGACTTTCCATATTCTTCATGCTCCGTGGGTTTAAACCTCCATGGATCATCCATGGGTCACCACATGGGTTTATCCCAACATAAAGTACTGTGGATCATAAGCCCACATTACAAGAATGAATGATTTACATAATCAATCCCCATATATTTAATTAGTCTCTTTTGATCACCAAATTAATTCTTGATCAATACTAATTAAATAATATGATTTCATATTAATATATTAGAACTTATAATATATTAATAAATTATAAATAACCCTTCTCAAAAGTCTATCCTATTAAATTTTCCTAATGATATGCAACCCAAATGGACAATGCTACTCTCGGGTCAAGTACATACCAATTATAATTATGGATTTAGAGACTAATCCAACAATCACATCCTCCCTAGTTACCCATGGTAGATTCATCAAATGTCACATCTTTGCTCATGATAAATTTAGGATTTCTTCCTTCTTCTGTACACCACACTCGATAACCTTTTACTCCTATCGCATATCCTAGAAATATGCACTTCATTGCCCTTGGCTCAAGTTTACCATCATTCACATGAGCATATGCGGGGCATCCGAATATACGAAAACTAGAATAGTCAGAGGATTTCGTGGACCATACCTCTTAAGTAGTCTTCAAGTCAGTAACAGTTGATGGTGATCTGCTCACCAAATAACAAGCAATGTTAACTGCTTATGCCCAAAATTGATTTGATAAGTTTGCAAATATCCACATGCACCTTGCACACTGCATGAATGCTTGGTTCATCCATTCTGCCACTCCATTTTGCTGTGGTGTGTGTTGTACACTACGGTGCCTCACTATACCTTCTGCCTTGCAGAAATTATCAAATGGAGGATTGCAGAACTCCAACCATTGTCAATCCTTAGGGTCTTGACCTATTTTCCATTCCTTTTCTCAACCATGGTCTTCCACTACTTGAACTTCTCAAACACCTCATCTTTGGTCTTCAGAAAGTATAACCAAACCTACCTTGAATAGTCATCAGTGAATGTCACAAAGTATGAGCATCCACCTTGATACTTCACTGGTGCAGGATCCTATAGATCTGAGTGAACATACTCTAGGATTTCCTTACTTGTGTGTTGACCGCTACCAAAATTCACTTTGCGATGCCCTTCTCACTTATGTGCCCTAACCAACGATGCCACAACTCTATCTTGTCATCACCTTCATTCAAGGATTGTGAGATAGCCACCGTTCCCATAACTATACTACTTTCTAGGATATAGATCCCTCCATGATTCATCTTCCTTTCATTATAACAAGAAAACCTTTCGTCACTTTGACCCAGTCACCTTCACTAGCGTACCTCATCCCATTCTTAGCCAATGTACAAAGAGAGATTAAGTTCTTTCGAAGTTCTAGAACGTACAAACAATCTAACTTCCTGATCATTCCATCATGCATCTTGATCTACATCGTACCAATACCTTTGATACTGCTCACCCTATCATCACCCATCTTGACTGTGCCATCCCACTTTTTGAAGAAGTCGAACTAGTCACAGTTATACATCATATGATAGGATGCTCCAGAATCCAAGACCCAAGCATCAACAGAACTTGATGTACATACATTCAGTACATCACCATCGTCCTCTTCATCAAAATATTCATGAACCACAATAGCAGTGCTATTGCTGATTGATTCACTCTTGGACTTCCCATTCTTCAGCTGTGGATAATTTCGCTTGAAGTTCTCCTTCTGCTTACAGTTATAACACTTGGCATTCGATGAACCTTTATAATTTGATTTAGAACGTGATCTCCCTCTGTTTCCCCTTTCCTCTCTTCTGTCGTCCATCTCCCTACAAAAAATCCAGAACTAGACACCTCCTCTCCAACTGAAACTTTTCTCTTCAGTTCCTTGGACATCAGAGAGTCCTTCACATCATTCACAGTGATCGTTGTCCTACTAAAGAGCATAGTATCAACGACATTCTCATATGAGTTAGGAGGAGAACATATGAGAATAAGCGCCTGATCTCATCTTCAATTTTCATGTCAACACCTTGTAGATCCAGGATGAGGCGATTGAAATTATCAAGATGATATTTTACTTGGGTACTTTTAGATATTATGAGAGTGTACAACCTTTGCTTCTGATAGAACCTGTTCATCTGTGATTTGTTCTGGTACTTGTCACAAAGTTTATCCTAGAGCCTAGAAGCAGTTGTTTGATCCACGACCTCCCTCAATACATCATATGTTAAGCTCAACATATCCACCTTCTTATTAGTTGCCATGTCCTCTAGCAGTTTTGCCTCTCCTTGCAGTGCCGCCACACATCCTTGTTGAACCAGAAGAGCCCTCATCTTCACCTTCCACAAGGGGAAGTCATTTCAACCATTGAACTTCTCCAAATCAAACTTGTGAGTAGACATCTTCAATCACATGAATACAAACCACAACTCTGATACCACTTGTTAATAAGGAAATCGGATAACTAGCAAAACTATAAGCACACAAGACATAGTACTTACGTGGTTCAGTCAGAGCTCTTAAATAGAGTTCACAAGTAAAATTTCATAGAGATTTACCTATCACTCTAGAATTCAAGATACAAAATGACCTAGCATGCATCCCTATTTATAGTTGAAGGATCAGACCTAAAACCCTAATGGGCCAAGACCATTGGCCCATAGGCCCATGAAGGGTGCCAATTAATCACAATCCTCCATGCAACATCTTCTGGAACGTTCTTCCATGTCATACAACCCATGAGCATCAACAACACACATGATGGACCACCTTGTGTCATAGTGGAGCAACATGATGTATAAGTGGTGCATCGTGAATACTATGATGGGTTTTGTTCATAAGAACATCCTATGTGCTCATACAAACCCTAATGCTTGGATCTAGGTTTCTCTATTGTACATGCAAGTTATCCAAGACTATAAACCCTAATTCTAGCATACAAGTAATCATATTAACATAAGAATGGGTTTAGATCATACCTTGATTGTTATGTAGCAATAACAATCTCAATTTCTCCTTGTATTGACTTTAGAAAGCTTAGAGTCACAAATGTCACTCCTCTAATGGTTCACAAACACCAAGAGCAAGAGGATGAAGAAGAGAAGAGAAGGAGGATGCCCAAAACGTGTGGAAACCTTAGAATGAAGCTTGTCCACGTTTTTGGGGCATAAGGGCTCTATATATAGTGAGGCTATTAGGGTTATCTAACAAGGAAACCCTAATTTGGATGCTTAAGCCCTAAGCAACCCATTGACTCCTTTCCTTAAAGGCCTTGGACGATTTCTAATGGGTTTCCCCATAGAATTCGTCAAACCTTATAATATAAGGCAATCCATGGCCCAATTGCAATTATCTTATAATTACAATTCCTGTCCCTTAAGTTTAATTAATCTCTTTTAGTCACAAAACTAATTACCAATTAATTCTTGACTAATATTAATTAAACAATATTATTTCTCCTTTAATATATTATTTTTATAATATATTAATAAATCATATTTAATCCTTTCTCTCCATATTTCATCCTATCAAGTTGCTTTGGTGAAGGCAACCCAAAAGGACCATGCACCATCGGGTCAAGTACATCCCAAAATAGTTATGGACTTAGACACTAATCCAACAGTCTCCCACTTGGATAAGTCTAATAACTATTATGCGTATGACTTCACATCCTGATCTGCAATCGTAGCTTTCCAAAGCCGCTGTCAACTCTGATCCTATCAGATACGCGTGTCCTTTAGATAAGGGATCATATATTCCTCCATTCTAGATATCGTATAAGAAATGATTTCAAATCATTCTCTTTGTACTATTTCTCAATTTCCAATTTATGACGACTGACTAACTGAACAAATCAAATTAGCCCTAGCCCGGCCGAGCATTTACGTTTGTCATCATCAAATCATCGAGGGGCCCAAAGATATCGCTTTTATCCTACTTTGGATAAAAGGAACGGATAAACTTTGATACAATGCTTGCTTGCACTTACTCACCAAATCACACACAACAATATGTTTTATAACACCAAGTTACTAGTGCATTTACATATTATCAATGTGCAACCGATTTGCAAGATACAACTCACACATCTCGGTTTCAAGAATATAAGATGTTATCGTCTCACCAATCACTCGTGATACAATTCATGGAGTGATCCAAGTGAGCGTGGGTTTAATCCAATGCTCAAATCATATTCATAAGCACTCATGAACGTTGCAGCAAACATTTGCTTATGTCTAATACTCTTTTAGACAATCCACACACCAATTCACGACAGTCTTCATTCATATCTACTTCCAACATATGAACGACTGTGGCTTGTTCGAATAACTTGATTGTTCTTAACAAATTAAATTATTCAGGAAGTCAAAACATGCAAAGTGAAACACAAGAATAATACTAATCCCATATGGTCTCAAACCTTTGAGCATAAATAAAACACCTTTTATTTATAACCATATCGATTACTCATTATTTTTTGTTTCGGGTAATCAACTTCTTACTTGAATTACAACACTTGTCCCATGCTCTTAGCATGCACACAATGTTTTGATGGGTTTTGGTCATAAGACATCCTATGTGCTTATACAAACCCTAATGCTTGGATCTAGATTTCTCTATTGTACATGCAAGTTATCCAAGACTATAAACCCTAATTCTAGCATTCAAGTAATCATATTAACATGAGAATAGGTTTAAGATGTTACCTTGATTGTTATGTAGCAATAATAATCCCAAATCTCCTTGTTTTGACTTTAGAAATCTTAGAGTCACAATTGTCACTCCTCAAATGGTTCACAAACACCATAAGCAAGAGGATGAAGAGGAGAGAGGATGGAGGCTGCCCAAAAACATCTACAAACCCTAGAGAAGCCTTCTCCACGTTTTTGGGTCATAAGGGTCTTATATATATAGTGAGGCTATTAGGGTTATCTAACAAGGAAACCCTAATTAGGATGCTTAAGCCCTAAGCAACCCATGGACTCCTTTAATTAGGGCCTTGGACGATTTCCTTATGGGTTTCCCCATAGAATTCGTCCACCCCTTAATATAAGGCAATCCATGGCCCAAATTGCAATTATCTTATAATTACAATTCCTGTCCCTTAAGTTTAATTAATCTCTTTTAGTCACAAAACTAATTACCAACTAACTATTGACTAATATTAATTAAACAATATGATTTCTCCTTTAATATATTATTCTCATAATATATTAATAAATCATATTTAATCCTTTCTCTCCATAATTCATCCTATCAAGTTACTTTGGTGAAGGCAACCCAAAAGGACCATGCACCATCGGGTCAAGTACATACCAAAATAGTTATGGAATTAGACACTAATCCAATTGTCTCCCACTTGGATAAGTCTAATAACTATTATGCGTATGACTTCAGATCCTGATCTGCAATCGTAGCTTTCCAAAGCCGCTGTCAACTATGATCCTATCAGATATGCGTGTCCTTTAGATAAGGGATCATATATTCCTCCATTCTAGATATCGTATGAGACATGATTTCAAATCATTCTCTTTGTACTATATCTCGATTCCCGATTTATGATGACTGACTAATTGAACAAATCAAATTAACCCTAGCCCGGCCGAGCATTTACGTTTTTCATCACTAAATCATCGAGGGGCCCAAAGATATCACTTTTATCCTACCTTGGATAAAAGGAACGGATAAACTTTGATACAATGCTTGATTGCACTTACTCACCGAATCACACACAACAATATGTTTTATAACACCAAGTTACTAGTGCGTTTACATATTATCAATGTGCAACCGATTTGCAAGATACAACTCACACATCTCGGTTTCAAGAATATAAGATGTTATCGTCTCACCAATCACTCGTGATACAATTCATGGAGTGATCCAAGTGAGCGTGGGTTTAATCCAATGCTCAAATCATATTCATAAGCACTCATGAACGTTGCAGCAAACATTTGCTTATGTCTAATACTCTTTTAGACAATCCACACACCAATTCACGACAGTCTTCATTCATATCTACTTCCAACATATGAACGACTGTGGCCCGTTCGAATAGTTCAATTATTCTTAATAAATTCAATTATTCTGGTAGTCAAAACATGCAAATGTGAAACACAAGAATAATACTAATCCCATATTGCGTCAAACCTTTGAGTATAAATAAAACTCCTTTTATTTATCACCATATTGATTACTCATTATTTGTCGTTTCGGGTAATCAACTTCTTACTTGAATTATTACACTTGTCCCATGCTCCTAGCATGCACACAATGTTTACCTATGGTTCTTACTTTGTGAAATAGATCAAATTGAACACATTTCCAATCATTCTCATTTCACAACTCCAAATCCTTTTTCATAAGTGTAAGAATATCAAATTCTTGCTACTTATAGAATATGCTAGATTCTAACATTCTATGCAACGATCCTTTCGTAATGTCACTACACCAAAGTCACAAAGACTATTGCCAATGATATTACAAAGTCCTCTAACAGAGATTGTTACAAGACAATTCCTTAGATATGATGTCTCTCACTCAAAGTGCATTCCTTTGAACATCCTTTTGCATAAAAGTTTCTAATCTAGACATAGAATTGTCAATATTCAATTCCCAATACGGACACGCTTCCATATTTTCCATATGACAACTCATTCTTAATAGAATCTTATCTATTCGTAATGATGTCGATATAGTCCATCCAATATGAAAACATTTCCATAATTTCCATATGACAACTCATTCTTAATAGAATTTTTTCTATTCATAATAATGTCAATACGGTCCATCCAATACCATGCTTCCAACTACTCAGAAGCGACCAATCCTCGTCAAACTTTGGAGTGTCCTTTGATAGTTGTCTAATTATTTTAGTCAAAACCAATTCTAGTCTTTTTTCCCTCTAAATGCGCTCGACATTTGGAAAATTTTAGAATGGTCAAACATTAAAGCATTTGCAACTCCTATACCCGAGGCGTATGGGACACGACGCACAATGTTTTATTTGCTATGTTCTCAAAATTCGAATTGTGAAGAGGAATGCCGTAATCATAATCGAAATTTTAAGAACACACTATGTACCCTTGACTAAATTTATTAACATTTCTCAACCTAATCCTTTAGATTTGAAATGAAGCATAATATTCTCTCCCTTAATTATAGCTAAACAACTTTACAACCCTTACGACTTTGCAAGGTATAACTCTTGTTTTCTATAATTAATATTGCCAACTTGCAATACGTGCCTTAATAATCATACAATTATAACATTTATGCTCCCACTATCATGATGATTATTATGAAACATAACACTTATGCTCCCACTAGCTTTGACATGTATTCAGAAACAGCTTAACTTTCAGAAAAACAATGCTTATTGAATTTCTTAAGTTCATGTTTCTAATACTTAGTGCTTTGATAATCTTTTATCAAGGCTTCTTGAACTTATACACATTTGCCTTAGATAGTTCATATGTGTGTGTAAACAATTGTCAAACCTCACAATTCAAATTATGGAAAGGGATACCGTAACCATAATCGAATTCAAGAATGCAATTTTACAATCACTATCTTCTTAAAATCTTTCTTAGTGAAAGTATTTCCTCACAATCATTTTCATGAAGGAGGAAATCTTATGGCACTTAGATTTAAATGGTGTATATGTTCCTATCCATGTGAATTTGTCAAAACCAAAGTTTACGGCAAATTCAAACTCATATGGATCGAACTTTCTCAATCTCGATTTCTTGCCTTATGGTAGCACAGCTGCCCACCATGTCTTCCAAGTAGTTAAGCAGCTCACCTTTTTTTATCAATGTACTTTCCATTGATCAAGGTCCTTGCCTTTTATGCATTCAAATGAGAACTCATAGGACTCACATGCATAATTAACTCGATTTGATTGGCACAGAAACAAAATAATGTCAACACGATAGGTTGTAAACCTCAACTCGTGTGCTAGTGATGATCGATAAGGTTTATTTGATTTGTTCTTGAAACCTTTCAAGACTATTAAGACTCCCACTGACTCCTTGACATATAAGATTCTCTTGTCAATAAACATTTCTTGACAAGCAAATATTCAAGAGTTAGTGTAGTATTTATCAAAACACTTCATAAATTGGTCCTGGTTGGTCTTTGTCTTATCCAAGACATCACAACTTTCCACATTTGATGAATGCTATAAACCTTCTTAACACTTATCACTCAATGTCACAATCTTAACTCTAAGACTTGTTTTGGAACGAAGTATGATTGACTTCTTTATTTAACCATTTCTTCAATCCTTGATTCCTCTTCTTAAATATACAATTGTACTAAGACTCACTTAGAGGATCAATTGAGATATGGTTCTTAATCATTAAGACCTATCATAAAGCATAAAAGGTACTCTCCCTTCTTTTTAGAATGGAGAAACTTTTATCTTTCTACCTACTTGATTCTTTTTATTCGTTCTGCTATTGATTTAAACCTTTTTTAATCAATTCAGAATTACACTTAATCTTATAAGTATAATCATATTTACTAAACCTTTAGTAAATCATGACGAATACCTTTGTTACTCTTATGGTGGACTTGATCAACACGCAACTTTGTGCATTCGATCTCCTAGTCCTTCACTTGACACTTTGTCAATGAATTAGTCTAATTTCCAAATATGAAATTTCTCATTCATCGTGCAACCAAGTTGCATGATTCCAAGTTTCTGTCCAATTGAAACTTGGGCGATGAGAAACTCTCCTTATTTGGTAAATTCTCGACATTTCCACAAACAACATAATTAAGAATCAAATCCATTATTGCTAATATTAGAAACATTCAAACATCAATTTTTCATATACGCCATTGCAAGGATAAATAAATAATATAAAATCAAAATTTATTTTATTGCGGAAAAATTTGTCCTTACAATGCAATTCATTGAAAAACTATGCTAATACATCTTTCTTAGCAATCTAATTCTAACTCTAAGTAGTAGCTCAAGAATCTGATCTTCGAGAAATGCGATCGAAATCCATTCCTTCACGGTTAGATTCTGCTCACTTCTTCCCTTAAGCTTCCTTTCTTTTCTTTGATCCTAAAAAATATCAATTGTAATCTTATCACATTATGTATTAAGAATCTAGAATAGAAGCTTAAAAGAGTTAGTTAATGGATTTTACCTATATTAGAGCCATACGTTTCAACTCTCCCATCTCTTAGATCTCTTAGGTAAATGGGGCAGCATCGTCTCCAGTGCCTTTTCTCTTGGCAATAAAAGCAAATTGACTCTTTTGGAACATGACATGGAACTACTTCAGACATTGCCTTTCTCTAATGATCAAACTTTTCGATCATAGCATGTCTTTCGTTGCCATTGTCATGGAGGTCTTGAAGGCAGATTCACCAATCAACTTTGCTTTTCTATTGCGCCAAACCATTGCTGATTCAGCAGCAATAAGCATATAGGTGAGATCTATAAGGGTCACGTCGCGGTTCATCATATAGTACTCTCTTACGAAATCACTATATGAGTTAGGAAGTGACTGAAGAACCCAATCAATAGCCATTTCCTCACAGACAACGAATCCCAACATTCTTAACCTATCAATGTGTGACTTCTTCATCCCTAGGATGTATGCACACACCGACTTTCCTTCTTTTGTTTACTTGCCAAAAGGGCTTGAGTGATCTTGAACTTTTCAAGCCTTTGAACTTGTGGGTTAGGGAGAATAATTGGAGGAGGTGGAGGAAGTGAAGCATGATTTATTGTTCCTCGATCGAATCGTGGAATATCATCTTCATATGGAAAGCTTGTTCCACGGGATTTGGGAAGACCATAGTTGTCGAACTTTGACATCTACAAAACAGGAGAAAACGAATTCAAGTTAGTTGATTGATTGAGTCCTTAGTAAATCACCCAAATAAGATACTAAGGCTAGGACCCAACACAATATTCTACAACTCGGGAGAGGGATGTCGTAACCCAAATTGCAGAACATTTGAAGGTAAGTGAATGACGATTCACTAATTTCCACCATAAAAAAAACGAAAAAGAAATTTAAGTTTTAAATCTATGAAAACTTCTAGATCCTATGAGATTCATTGAACATTTCAATGGCATGTTTAAATCTCGATATGCCCCTCTTGTTTGTGACTGGGATGCCGAGGATGACAAAGCGGGTGTGAATAACCATGCAAACTACATGGTGCCCCCACATGTTACAGTCACCTATTCGATGTGCCGGTAAACCACACACGCTCCACCGAACTATGACAAACATTGAGTCACCCTTTGCTACCTTTGCTTAGAACCATTTAGTGTGCCGGTAAACCACACACGCTCCACTAACATCTTCGCAAGGGCACAAAGCATAATTTCATGGAATTGCATCAATTCACTTTTGCCTAAGTAACTAAGATTGGGAATTTGTAAAACATTTAGTTACTTTTGTAATTTATTATACTTATAATGGAAGGTTTCGTCCTATCCTACCCGTTCGGCTAACGACCCTCCACTAGTCAAGAGTGCGGTGGGTAAGAGTGGATACCCATTCAATCGCCATTTTATAGGCAATTTCCTTAAACACCCTTATAGACCAGCTTCGTGAATGAGGCCTACTAACGGTAAGACTGACTTTACTCATACATATATAAAATGTTATACTTTTAATGTTATATATAGTATAGGGTATATTTTACACTTTTAAAATACTAGGTGGTCAAATTTAATAATTATACCTTTAATTCAATTAAATTGTAAACCAAAACTTTTATGGATTTATTAAACCTCTTTTAATTATACACCTTAATTAATTAATAAAACCATAAGGGTGTGATTTGAATTGTTCAAAAGCAATACTAGGGTTTTACAATTTAACATTCCTAAATTAAACCTTTAATCAACTTTTAAATTCCAAAACTTGAGGGCAAGTTTTGAAACATTTCAAAACATTAGGGTTTAGAATTTAAATATACATCAAAATTAAACAATTAATCAAAATTTAAATTCCAAAACTTGAGGGCAAGTTTTGAAACATTTTTCAAAACATTAGGGTTTCAACTATTTAAATTTCAAAACAACAAAACTTTTGAGGTCAAATTTAAACTATAAAACCTAGAGGGAAAAATGTGAAACTTTTCATAACACAAGGATCAAATAACAATTAATCTTAATTAACAATTAATCACATAATTATCCATATTTGATTTATTTAATGATTTCTTGCAAAACAATTTACCAATTTAATCAAAATAATTAATCAATTATCACATAATGAAATAAATATTTTATTAATTTATAAATATCTTCAATTAGATCAAGAATATAGTCATATATATATATATATATATATATATATATATATATATATCAAAAAATCGGATTTATATTGATCTAATATGATAAGGCAAGTATCCTCAAGCAAAAACAGCAAAAAATCCCGGTTTTCCCTCATTCTAACCAGCCGACTCGTCGAGTCAGGCATGGACTCATCGAGTTAGCATAAACTCGACGAGTTCATCTAGAGACTCGGTGAGTTCAGCAAGCAGAACCACAAAAAATGAATTTTTCCAACATACAAGGCATCAATACAATAGAAACCAATCTAGTCTCTGATACCACTTATGGGTTTTGGTCATAACAACATCCTATGTGCTCATACAAACCCTAATGCTTGGATCTAGGTTTCTCTATTGTACATGCAAGTTATCCAAGACTATAAACCCTAATTCTAGCATACAAGTAATCATATTAACATAAGAATGGGTTTAGATCATACCTTGATTGTTATGTAGCAATAACAATCCCAATTCCTCCTTGTATTGACTTTAGAAAACTTAGAGTCACAAATGTCACTCCTCTAATGGTTCATAAACACCAAGAGCAAGAGGATGAGGAGGAGAGAGGATGGAGGCTACCCAAAACGTGTTCTAACCCTAGAAGGATGCTTAGCCACGTTTTTGGGTCATAAGGGATCTATATATATAGGAGGCTATTTGGGTTATCTAACAAGGAAACCCTAATTTGGATGCTTAAGCCCTAAGCAACCCATGGACTCCTTTCCTTAAGGCCTTGGACTATTTCCTCATGGGTTTCCCCATAGAATTCATCCACTCCTTAATATAAGGCAATCCATGGCCCAAATTGCAATTATCTTATAATTACAATTCTAGTCCCTTAAGTTTAATTAATCTCTTTTAGTCACAAAACTAATTACCAATTAATTATTGACTAATATTAATTAAACAATATGATTTCTCCTTTAATATATTATTCTCATAATATATTAATAAATCATATTTAATCCTTTCTCTCCATAATTCATCCTATCAAGTTGCTTTGGTGAAGACAACCCAAAAGGACCATGCACCATCGGGTCAAGTACATACCAAAATAGTTATGGACTTAGACACTAATCCAACACACTAATGGTCCAACAACCATCATTGTGGCACAACATGGTGTAATCCATGATCAATACCAGCTTCTGGTCATCCTTGAACAATCTTGAGCATCATGGAGGACTTCGTAGCATACTTGGCTCATCAGGAACCAAGATGGTCCAACTTGCACCATGATTGCGCAACAAGTGTATGGATGGCACAACAACATCAAGTGTGGCACAAGACATCAAGATTGCATCAAAAACACCATGTTGGTGCAACAGGAACATACATGGCACAACAAGGCCATGCATGGCGCAAGTACATATTTCATTGCTTAATAGGAATACCTCATGGCGCAAGAAGGATCCTCATGGCGCAAGAAGAACCAATCATAGCGTAAGAGGGAGCACAATGGTGCAAGAAGGAATTCCCATGGCACAATAACATCCTTCTTTGCCCATCCCTTCAACATATGGCACAACAAGGGTCCATTGGTGCTCCATATCACTGCCAAGTGCTCCTAACCTCTTCCAGGTGCTCCAAACCCCTGCTGTACGATCTGTTCCTTTGGAACTTGATCTGTTCCTTTGTAGAATTATCCATTCCTTTCTTATATGATCCATTCCTTTGTCACATGCTCCATGAACCCCCAAGTGCTCCACTGAGTTCCAAGGTCTCTAATGCTCCATGAACATGATCCAAATGCTCGAGTAACATTTAACATATACATTAATATTTACCAAATAATTATTACCATTTCTAAAAGCATATCATTTATAATATATTTTTTTTGGTTCATATATGGCGTGTTCAGCAAACAAGATGGTAGTGGGTGGCTTGTAGCGGGTAGTGGGTAGTGGGTAGCTTGTAGGATTTTCTTAAACACGACATGAATTAGCATTTGGATTTGGATCATTTTTTAAACTAAACGCTAGTGTCGAACGAGATTTTCTGTTCAAAATAGAGCTTTTTGTCAAACGCTAGAAGTTATAAGCTCTCAAAGGCTCCATACTAAACACACCCATAATTTTTGAAATAGATGTAAATAATCATTATGATATATTTAGAAAAATATATCCATGTTTTTAATTTTTTATTTGAATGTGGGCCCATGGTAACGCCGGTCATCTTTTAGATTTATTTTATAAATTATAAAAAAAGGTTTATGTGGTTTCAAAAAAATAAAGTTTGTCTTCAACGATGATCCCCATGACCGAAAACTTTTACTAGATCGTCTTGTTAGCTAACCCCACCATTTTTCTTATGTTAATTCAAAAATGTGTAAGTCATGTGCGGGTAAAATCGTCTTTTTCCATAGCATATGGACCATTCTTGAAGTTTTGTCTATTTTATATTTATTAACTAATTTTATTAATAAATAAATAAAAAAGATAATCTCACTCCCACCAACATCTAATCCCCTCAAAATCCTAAGCCCTTTTTAACAGGAAGATGGTTTAGTTAAAACTAGGCTAGCAAGAGACTAAAATTACAAGAACTTCAAATATTCTCTGGTCGGACAATTATACCAAGATTGACAATCCAACAATTTACCATTTTTACATCTAATTTTGATCCAACTGAAAACTAAGAGTTTCACCTCACTCGCCAGATCATGATTTTTCCTCATAACATTGTTGAATGTGCATTCATTCTAGTATTTCTAAAAAACCACGTCGTGGCCATTAGCATGACAAAACCTATGTTCATTCCTATATTTCAAAATCCCAAGCCCTAGTTTCAATAATAGATAGCTATAATAAAAACTCAGTCATTCCTTGACTACTAATATGTCTGCAACTATTCACCATGGTAATCTGGCGTGAATATGATAATACACCCTTGTAAATAGTCCCAAATGCTCCATGTATGATTATTCATGTGCGGCCGATGCCTTTCTTGGCTAATTTAAGATATTTGTATGAGAAATCTTGGGGGGGGGGGGGGGGGGGTTATGAATTCAAAAGCAAAAGGTTGTGGAAACCCAAAGATACTCCCAGATGTTGAATCGTTTCTTCATCATATACTCAAATCAACCTTGACAGCTTTCACTCGGTTCAACGCAATGTTGCTTAGATCGAATTATGACCCAAAATTTATACATATAAAAGAATCCCTACAAACCCTACAACTTGGATGCAATGAATTACGAGCTCCTGGGATTTTCTTGAAACTTCTTGAAGCTATTCTACAAACCACTACCATAACATCAATGCCGCCCTTGTGCATCCTCATCAACCCAACCACATCTGCCATCAAAGATCACACACCACCAGTAGTAACATTGTGCACCATCACCTCCCCTTTTTCCCTCTAAAACTTAAACAAAAAAAATCAAACCATTCAAGCCAAACATGTAGATGAAATCAAAATCAAACCATTCAAAACCAAACATGAACCTAATGAAATTCAAATGGAATGAACTTGAATCCAGGAATCGAATCCAAAAACCTGGCTCAAAGGTTTTGAAAATCGGTTGGCGGTTGACTAACGATAAGCGATTAATCAGATTAGGTGGGAACTAATCAGTGATTAATTAGGGACCTAAGTTATTCAAAAAATTAATATTTCAGAAAAAATTAAGTATTGGAAAATTTCAATATGATATTTTAACACGACGACCTGATAGCATCGAAACTGATGTAACATTTTTCACCCCTTGGCATGTCGGCCAAACTGTAGCGAACAGTCGAGATGCGGAATTGTCAGTCCCGTATAGATCTTTACACATAATGCCCGCTCTCCCTCCAGGAGACTCTAGTTACAAAACACGACCTAACAAGTATATTTCTATGCCTTGAAGTAGTGGTTTCACATTAATGTTATCTTGTTCTTGTAAAAGGAGGTATATTCCTTTATGTTCTTGTTATTGTATGTTCCTTTATGTTCTTGTTATTGTATGTTTGAACTGACTCATGTATGAACTAACTCATGTAAGAACTAACTCAGGTAATAACTAACTCATGTAAGTACTAATTCATGTAAGTTTCGTTGTTCTAGAAATAGTAAGTAGTAAACTCCTAAACTATACCTATTGTAGTTTACTAGTAAGCTCTATAATTGAATAACCGAACGTGTTTGTACACCTTTGCTACCCAAAGGTATTGAACTAATTGGAAGAACTTTTATATCTACATACATATGCATAATATATATAACTAAGATTTAAACGACACTTGGACAAACAACTGATACCCTAAGTCCACAACCAAACAAGGAACAGGAAATAAAGCGAGTTGCCAGTCGTAAGCCCTTTCAACCTTATTTATATAACTATATCTATATAGACATGATTTTGACAATATATAAGTTTAAAAGAGTTTTGTAAAACGATAAAGAGTTGATCATATAAAAAGAGTTTTAACCATTTGAATCATTATCGATGACTTAATGTCAGTTTATAAAAGGATTTGAAACAGTTTGTTTGGTAACACAATTTTGAAGTATAAGGAATCCCTTGTTTTGTAATTATCAATCACATGTGATTGATTATAAAACTATATTGTATAATCATTAAAAGATAAGTTTAGGGGTATGAACTCACCTATAGTGAGTGATTCGAATGCAAGATCGATATAGGATGCTTGGGATTACAAATGGGGTCCTGAAGCACAATTGGATCCTATTATACATATAATCACACACACACACACACACACATATATATATATATATATACATACAATTAGTGTATATAACAACTAATCATGTATGGGAACAACCTTAGGTACTAGGAAACACTTGAAATGAAGTGTTACAATCACATATGATTGTATGAAAGGAGCTCACGGCCACACAAGGATGTGTTCACAGCCAATCATGCTTAAGTGTTTACGGCCAAAGCTTAGTCTAAGAAGGGTTTACGGCCCTAACAAGATCACTTGAAGGGTTCATGGCCACATGAAGGGTTCATGGCCGTGAAATCTTGAAGATGATGCTTAAAAAGGTGTTTTTTTAATGGGGATTCAAGAGCTCCTAATGGATAACAAGTATATGGAAGATATACTTACGAAATGGAAGTCTTGAAGGTGTTTACGGCCCTAAGAACAAGTGTGTGTTCTTGGTGTTCTTGGTGAAAAGATGATGATTTGAAGATATAAACCAAAAACGTGGAATTCATGGATGAAATCAAAGAGCTTCACGTGAATAAGAAGGATATCAAGTAAGAAGGCAAGAATCACTTACATATTTGAAAATCAAAAGGATATCTTTGATTATACTTGAGAGAGAAATGAGAGTTCTTGACTTGAAGATGTGAGAAATGAAGAATAATGAAGGAAATCTATATAAGTAGAGGGGGTTTACGACCAAGCTTGGGTTTACGGCCATAAACCTACTTTGGGTCGTAAACATCCCTTGATGGATGATCTTGGCTCAATTTGAAAATCATAGATTCCTTACTCATAATTTATAGCATTAAGTCCTAAGTGCACAAGGCTTATAAACTCCTAGAATAACTCTTAGCAAGTCTAAAAGGTAATAGATACAAGTATGCCTTTGGATTGCATTGATTAACTTTACAAGATAGAAATTTCGGGTTGTCACATCATCCCCCCCCCCCCTGTTAAAGGGAATTTCATCCCGAAATTAGAGTTTAAGCAAATACAGATAACTAAGGGAAAATATGAGAATAGTTCAGTTTCATTTTATCTTCGTGCTCCTATGTGAATTCAGGTCCTCACTATGCATTTTAAGCGGACTTTCACTATTGGGATAGGGATCTGATTAGTCCTAACGACTTCGCTGTCTAGGATTTCTACGGATTCTTCCACAAGGTTAAGGTTCTCGCTTACCTCGATCAAAGCAAGTGGGATAACAAAAGTCTCCTTGGACGACCAGTTTTCAAGTTAGAGACGTGGAAAGTAGGGTGCATGTTATTGGATTTCCGAGGTAGTTGAGGTCTATAATCTACTGGATCAACTCTAGTATGAATCTCAAATGATCTTATGTACCTTGTATTTAGCATTCCACGCTTTCCGAAGTGTATCCTGCCCTTCCGGGTGAGGCCTTCACTTGACGAGGTCACCAACTTGTAATTTCCAAGGGTTTTCTCTTATCGAAGGCGTTTAGCTTTTCTGCCCGACTCTAGGAGCTTCATGTCACTCTTGGATTTGTACTCTCTTCTTGGTAGTTTCTCGGATGAATTTCGGACCAACGAAGGTGCCGTCTGGAAATTGGACCTCTAGCTTGTTGCGTGTCGCCTACTTTAATCCAGTATAGAGAGGATATGTACTTGCGACCAAAGTGGGTTTCAAATGGAGCAACTTTAAATGCTAGCATGGTCAAGGAATCGACTAGTTGATAAGTGGGTATTCTTGATCTACCAAAGTCTATCACATATGCTCTCCACACAACTTCTAATGATTGAATCGTTCTCTCATTCTGTATGTTGGTTTAAGGATGTAGGCTATGCATCATGACTGGCCTAGTTTCCAAAAATTTCTGAAGTGAGTGCCTGAACTGGGAGATGATTCTACTATCTCAAATAGAGATAACAGATATTGGAACACCGTGTAGTCTAACTAATTTATCAGACTCATGTCCTAGTTAACTTCTCCATTTTGCCTGATACCATAAGAGCACTCATGAATGTTGCAGCAAGCTTTGC
Source organism: Lactuca sativa (assembly GCF_002870075.4). Classification (NCBI taxonomy): domain Eukaryota; kingdom Viridiplantae; phylum Streptophyta; class Magnoliopsida; order Asterales; family Asteraceae; genus Lactuca; species Lactuca sativa. The sequence continues at coordinate 101,647,373 of NC_056630.2, read as the reverse complement.
TATGTCGAATACAATTCAGACAAATCTACAAGCCAAATTCATGACAGTCTTGCTTCAATACCTATTTCCAACATATGATCGACTGTGGATAGTTTGAATAATGTAATTATTCTGGAAGTCAAAACATGCAAAGTGAAACAATAGTAAATGATTGACACAAGATAGTAATTTTGCTTATAACTAAAAAACACCTTTTATTTATCATCAAATATCAATTACATTTCAACTATTACAAGTTTTGAAAGCTATCTAATCATTAAAACTAATATCATCCTTCAGCCCGATGCGCCTCGCATGCTGTAAGTGCTTAACCCTACTCGGTCCCTTCGTGAGGGGATATGTTTGGTTCTCATCAGACGATACCCTATTTGCCACGACGAGTCCTTCTTCTATTCAATGTCTTATGAAGTGATATTTTCTGTCAATGTGCCTAGATCTGCCATGATCCCTTGGTTCCATGGCTAAGGCTACTGCACTCTCGCTATCACAGAGAATCTCCATAGGCTCCATTATAGCTGGTACAACTCCAAGGTTTCCGATGAAGTTCTTCAACCATATTGCCTCCTTCGCCGCCTCGCTTGCTGCTATGTACTCTGATTTGCAATTTGAATCAGCTATAGTCTCCTGCTTGGAACTTTTCCAAGTTATTGCTGTTGGTTATAGTGTCTAAGTCCATAACTATATTTGGTATGTACTTGACCCGATCCGGCATGGTCCATTTGGGTTGCACTTCACCCGAACAATTTATGGATAATATTTGAGAATAGTACAAGTTATGATTCATTAATATATTATATGTTCTAATATATTAATATAAGATCATATTATTTAATTAGTAGTGATCTATAATTAATCTAGGATTAATTTAGAGATCAAAGATATTACTAATTAAATATGGGCTTCTATATTTATATAGTGTGGGCTAGTGCTTATTTGGAATGGGCTAGGCTTGCATGGGAAAATTCCATGGATACTCCATGGAGCTTTAACCCATGGATCTCATGGAAATGAAGAGACATGGGTATTAGGGTTTACATGGAAGTAACCCTAATCCATCACACTATATAAAGGAGGCTTTGGTTCTTGAAATCACACTAGTTGACACTTTTTGAGGTGAGGGCCGATTTCAAGATAGTAGTGACTATTCTCTCAAAGTTCCAAGTTTATGGTGATTTGTGATTCCCACTTGAGGCATCCACACTATTGGTGCTAGGCTCTAAAACTCCAAGCAATCAACTACAACTTCAAGGTAAGTATTTCTAGTAGCTTTATTTGATTCATGTTCCCCATGCCATGCTAGTTAGGATATGAACCTTGGAAAAATAAATATTTGCATGTATCTTAGACAAACATAGATCCAAGGTTTATTAGGGTTGCATGTACACTTAGGAAGTGTTAGAATGCTCAAAACCCAACAGTGGTATCAGAGCCTAGGCTTGTTTGTTTGATACTTATTGCAATATTATGGAAAAAGTCGAAAAACTTGTTGTCTGACTGTTGGACTCGGCGAGTCCATGGGGGGACTCGTCGAGTTCACTTGTATCTTCAACCTACTCGTTGAGTAGGTTCATGCACTCGGCGAGTAAGCTCGACAAAGTCCAGATTTTCGACTTTAGTTGCTGGAAATGGATTAGAAACATTACCCTAAACTGTTTTGGTACTTGAAAAACTTGTTTTAGTTGGTGTAATGTCTTGCTAATTCATTTACAACAACTAGTTATCAGAATTACAAAGTTTTAAATGTGATTTTGATTCATGAAAGTGTTCATATTCATGTTCTTGTTCTTATGAAGTTTAGATGATCATAGGAATTATTTGTAACCTATGTGGTAGTTTAATTCTTGATCATAATGTGTTTTAATGGTATCCATAACTTGTCCTCAAGTTATGGAAAACCAAAAGTCACTTGAGTTAAAAACCATTAAAAGAACACAAGAGTTAGAAAAATGAAGAGTCTTCATTTTATTACTCTAATAAACTCATAAGTTACAAGAAATGAAAAGTTTTGAAAGTTTACAAAAATTGCCCTCAAGTTTTGGAACAAGGAAAGTCAAGTTAAACTTTAGTTCCAACCCTTAGAATTTTAAAAAGTTAAAATTCAACCCTTATACTTATATTATTATGATTTAATTATATATATATATGTATAAGAACAAAGTCGTTTTGCCGCTAGTACGCCTCATTCACGAAGCCGGTCTATAAGGTGGGTATAAGGTTGTTGCCTATAAAATGGCAACTTAATGGGTGTCCACTCTCACCCACCGCTTGCTTGACCGGTGGAGGGTCGTTAGCCGAACGGGTAAGACAAGGACTTACAAATTCTCATTAAAAGTATGATGAATATTATAAAGTAACTAAATGTTTTATTAAATTCCAAATCTTAGTTACTTTAGGAAAAATGTGAATCAGGTGCTAATCCATGAAATTACACTTTACACTTTGTTTAAGTCGTTGGTGGAGCGTGTGTGGTTAACTGGCACACTAACTTGGACTTAACAAGGTAGGTAAAGGGTGACTTAAGGTTTATTATAGTATCGATGGAGCGTGTGTGGTTTACCGGCACATCGATTGAGTGATAAACTTTAAGGGTACCAAGTGATTTGCATGGTTACTTCACACCTCGTTTTGTGATCCTCGGCATCCCAGTCACAAAACTTGGAGGGCACACTCGAGATTGAAACATGCCTTTGAAAAGTTCATTGAATCTCAAAGAATCTAGGAATTTCTAAGAACCAATCAAAAAACCTACTATCTAATATTTCGGTTTTCGTGGTGGAAATTGGTGAATCGTCATTCACCTACCTTTCAAATATGTTATAGCTTGGATTACGGCATACCTCTTCCAAGTTATAATATATTGTGATTGGATCCTAGCCTTAATATTACATTTTGGTGTTTTATTAAGGACTCTCCTAATATATAAACTAATCTTGTCCATTTCTTTCAGATGTCTTCAAACAATGTTGCTTCTGGCTCTAACCCTAATAGCTCCTTTACCCTTATGAACTTGTGTGGGAAAGTCACCTTTGATGGATCCAACTTCAATGAGTGGATCAGAAACATCAGGATGATTACCCGCTACGAGGACAAAGAATATGTCCTTGACAAGGAGCTTAAGGAGATTGATGAGACCACTGCAACTCCTCAGGAGATCGCTGACTTTCGGGCACATGAAAGGGATGCTACGAAAGTGGCTTGCATCATGATGGCCACGATGACAGCGGAACTCCAAAAGTCTTATGAGGATTTCTACCCTTATGAAATGCACCAAGATTTGATGGAAAGATACCATCAAAGTGCACGACAAGAGAGGTATGAAATCATCTGCTCCATGATAACAGCCATGATGAAGGACGTGGAATCCGTCACGAGCCACATGCAGAAAATGCAAAGGTATGTGGATCGTTTGCTGAAGCTTAATGTGAACTTCCCTGAGGATCTTGTAATAGATATCATTTTTCACTCCTTACCATCGTGCTGTGATTAATTCCGCATGACATATCACATGAATAAGGAAGAGGTCACACTCAGCAAACTTCAGGGACTTCTCAAGACCGCAGAAACAGGTCTTAAGGGGAAGTCGGTTGTTAACACTCCTACTCCAAAATCTACTCCGGTTTTGGCAATCGGGAAAAGTCGAGGGAAGAAAAGAAAGAGATCTTCGAAGGGTACCAAGGGTCGGACCCTTGATGGCTCTTCTTCAAGTGGAACCAAGAAAGGTTTCATCACTCCTTCTTCTGACCCAAAAGAGGCTGAATGCTTCTATTGCCATGAAAAAGCTCATTGGAAGCGGAACTGCCTAAAGTACCAGCAGGATGTAAAGGATGGGAAAGTTAAACCCAACCATGCAGGTATTTACACTATCTTATCTAATAACTCACCCCATTCTAAATCTTGGGTACTTGATACCGGTTGTGGTATTCATATTTGTTGTGACTTGCAGGGACTAAGAAGAAGTGAGAATGTGGAGCAAGGAAGAATAAACTTGATCATGGGGATTAGGAAAGCTTCACCTGTCACCAAGATTGGAGTTTATACTCTATCGCTAAGTAGTGGGTTTAGTTTAGATTTGAATAAATGTTGTTATTCGCTAGGAATGGCAAGAAATATTATTTCCTTTCATGCTTTGTACAAACAAGGGTTTACCTTTTCGTTTAATAATGAAGTTGGTTCTATTGATGCTTTCTTTAATAATGTTCTTTATTTTAAAGCATTACCTTGTGATGGTGTGTATGAAGCTGTATCTGTTGTAGATCAATTAGGAAATAATGTTTTGTGTATTGACTCTATTAATAATAATAACTTGGATAAAGCATCATTATGGCATTGTCGCCTTGGACATATAAGCAAGAAACGCATAGGCCAACTCCAAAAGGATGGAGTCTTGAAGTCATTTGACCTAAAGTTAGATGATAGTTGCGAATCATGCTTACTTGGAAAAATGACAAAGTCACCCTTCACAGGCTCGTGTGAGAGGGGTGAAGGTTTGTTGGATCTTGTACACACAGATGTGTGTGGACCATTCAAACATGCCACAAGGGATGCTAATCGTTATTATTTGACTTTTACTGATGATTACAGTAGATATGCATATGTCTACCTAATCAAGCATAAGTCAGAGACTTTCGAGAAGTTTAAGGAATTTAAACGGGAAGTCGAGAATCAATTGGGCAGGAACATTAAGATGCTTCGATCCGATCGTGGTGGTGAGTATCTAAGTTCAGAGTTCCTTGACTATCTTAGGGAATGTGGGATTGTCTCACAATTGACACCTCCCAAGACACCACAGTTGAATGGTGTAGCTGAGAGGCGTAATCGAACCTTGTTAGATATGGTTCGTTCCATGATGAGTCGAGCTACGCTACCAATCTCATTCTGGGGGTATGCCTTAGAGACGGCCGCCCATATTCTTAATCTGGTCCCTACAAAGAAAGTTGCCAAAACTCCTCACGAGATGTGGACTGGTAAAGTACCTAAACTAGACCACATCAAGATTTGGGGTTGCGAGGCTTTCGTGAGACGTGAGACTCAAGATAAGCTCGAACCCCGAAGCGAGAGGTGGATTTTCATCGGCTACCCACAGCAATCCTTTGGTTACCTCTTCTACAGACCTAGTGATAATGTGGTCTTTGTAGCAAGAAGAGAAGTTTTTCGAGAAAGAGAGTTTATAAGCCAAGGAAACAGTGGGAGGCAAATTGATCTTGAAGAAATTCAAGAGTCAAATGGTGAAGGAACTTCAAACCCTAGCCCTCAACTTGAGGAGGAAACTCCTGTTGAGCCAGTTGATGTGCCTGTACCTCTGAGGCGTTCCACGAGAGTTAGGAATGCACCTAAGCATTATTATGGTTTCCATATTACTGCGGAAGGTGAGACACTTATTAGTGATGAGATACTAGTAGGTCTGGATGAAACTAATAGCTACACGGAAGCCATGGCAGGCCCTGAGGCTGCTAAATGGAAAGAGGCTATGGATAGCGAGATACAATCCATGTATGACAATCAAGTTTGGAACTTGGTTGAGAATGTACCTGGTCGTAAGACTGTAGGGTGCAAATGGATCTTCAAGAAGAAGACCGACATGGATGGTAATGTACACACTTATAAGGCACGACTGGTTGCAAAAGGTTATTCTCAAACTCCGGGAGTTGATTATGATGAAACCTTTTCACCAGTGGCCAAGATAAAGTCTATTAGGGTTCTGTTAGCCATTGCTGCATTTCATGACTATGAAATATGGCAAATGGATGTCAAAACCGCTTTCGTTAATGGAAAGTTGGCTGAGGATGTTTACATGGTTCAGCCAGAGGGTTTTGTCAGTACCGAGTACCCCAATAGAGTGTGTAAACTCGAGAAATCCATTTATGGATTGAAACAGGAACCTCGCAGGTGGAATCTTTGCTTTGATGAGAAAGTCAAGGAATTTGGCTTTTCAAGGAGTGAAGATGAATCTTGCGTCTATATCAAGGCTAGTGGGAGCATAGTCAGTTTTTTGGTACTGTATGTGGATGACATACTACTCATAGGAAATGTCATCCCAACCCTTCAGGAAGTAAAGTCCTGGCTTGGGAAGTGTTTCGCTATGAAGGACCTTGGTGAAGCTGCCTATATCCTAGGGATAAAGATTTTGAGAAACAGGAGTAAAAGGCTAATTGGACTTAGTCAAAGTACCTACTTGGACAAAGTGTTGAAAAGATTCAACATGCATAACTCCAAGAAAGGTGAGTTACCCATTCAGAGTAACGCCAGATTGAGTAAGACACAAAGCCCTAGTACTGAGGCTGAGATAGCAGAAATGAGTCGACTTCCTTATGCTTCAGCTGTAGGATCGATCATGTATGCTATGACGTGTACTCGACCTGATGTAGCCTTTGCTTTGAGCATGGTTAGCAGGTATCAGGGGAACCCTGGCAAGGAACACTGGACGGCGGTAAAGAATATCCTCAAGTACCTGCAAAGGACTAAGGACTGGGTCCTTACCTTCGGTGGGAGTGATGACTTGAGAGTTGTAGGGTATAGTGATGCTAGCTTCCAGACTGATAGGGATAATTTCCGCTCACAGTCGGGCTGGGTCTTTACCTTAAACGGAGGAGCAATCACTTGGAAGAGTTCCAAGCAGGAGACAGTGGCTGATTCTACTTGTGAATCAGAGTATATAGCGGAAAGTGAGGCAGCAAAGGAGGCTATATGGCTAAAGAACTTCATCGGAGACCTTGGAGTTGTACCAACTATAAAAGAGCCAATGGAGATTTTCTGTGACAGCAATAGTGCGGTTGCCTTAGCCAAGGAACCAAGAGATCATGGGAGATCCAGACACATTGACAGAAAATATCACTTCATCAGACATCGAATAGAAGAAGGGATCCTCGTGGCGAAAAGGGTATCATCAGATGAGAACCCAGCAGATCCCCTCACGAAGGGACTGGGTAGGGTTAAGCATCTCCAGCATGCTCGGAGCATAGGGCTGAAGGATGATATAAGTTTTAGTAGTTAGATAAATTATGAAATTTGTAAAGTGTAATTGACATTCGATGATGAATAAAAGGTGTTTTATTTATGAGTAAAGTGTTGCTATCTCTTGTCAATCGTTTACTATATTTCTTTTGCATGTTTTGACTTCCAGAATAATTATGTTTGGTATATCATATTATTCAAACCTCCACAGTCGGTCATATGTCGGAAGTAGGTATGAATCAAGACTGTCATGATTGGTTGCAGAGGTATAAGGTGTTGGACATGGCTACAACAATCATGAGTGCTCATAAGTTCTGAGCATTGGACTCAACCCACGCTCACTGGAATCACTTCATGGAATTTTATCTCGAGTGATTGTGAGAAGGTAATATCATATAAGTCTTCAAACCTAGAGATATGATTTGTTACTTACGAGTTGGTTATGCATTGATTGTACGAAAACACATTGGTAACTCGATGTTATAAAACGTGCTTTTATGTGTAATTCAATGAGTGGTAGAACAAACATATGAGTCGAAGTTTATCTGTTCCTTCTTGGATTTGAAGCTGATATCTGGGCCCCTCGATGATTTTGTTTTGACCTATGTACCGGGCCCGGTCAGAACTAAATTGATGTGTTCAGTTGAGTTCTATGTCAAACAAATCGGAAATTGGGAAACAAATGTTGGACAATAAGCAAGACAATGTTCCATGTATTTGTCCGGCTGATATCTAGAACAGAGGATTATATGATCACTTATCTAAATGGCGCGTTCTAGTTCAACAGAGTTTAAAGAGCTACGATTGCTGATCGGTTCCTGAAGTTATACTTGCAAATATAGTTACTAGACTTATCCAAGTGGGAGACTGTTGGATATAGTGTCTAAGTCCATAACTATATTTGGTATGTACTTGACCCGATCCGGCATGGTCCATTTGGGTTGCACTTCACCCGAACAATTTATGGATAATATTTGAGAATAGTACAAGTTATGATTTATTAATATATTATAAGTTCTAATATATTAATATAAGATCATATTATTTAATTAGTAGTGATCTATAATTAATCTATGATTAATTTAGAGATCAAAGATATTACTAATTAAATATGGGCTTCTATATTTATATAGTGTGGGCTAGTGCTTATTTGGAATGGGCTAGGCTTGCATGGGAAAAGTCCATGGATACTCCATGGAGCTTTAACCCATGGATCTCATGGAAATGAAGAGACATGGGTATTAGGGTTTACATGGAAGTAACCCTAATCCATCACACTATATAAAGGAGGCTTTGGTTCTTGAAATCACACTAGTTGACACTTGTTGAGGTGAGGGCCGATTTCAAGATAGTAGTGACTATTCTCTCAAAGTTCCAAGTTTGTGGTGATTTGTGATTTCCACTTGAGGCATCCACACTATTGGTGCTAAGCTCTAAAACTCCAAGCAATCAACTACAACTTCAAGGTAAGTATTTCTACTAGCTTTATTTGATTCATGTTCCCCATGCCATGCTAGTTAGGATATGAACCTTGGAAAAATAAATATTTTCATGTATCTTAGACAAACATAGATCCAAGGTTTATTAAGGTTGCATGTACACTTAGGAAGTGTTAGAATGCTCAAAACCCAACAATTGCTCCTCTATTCAGGGTAAAGACCCAGCCTGACTGAGAGCGAAAATTATCTCTGTAGGTCTGAAAGTTGGTGTCACTATACCCTACCACTCTCAAGTCATCACTCCCACCAAGGGTAATGACCCAGTCTTTGTCCTCCGTAGGTACTTGAGAATATTCTTTACCACAGTCTAGTGAGCCTTGCCCGGATTCCCCTGATATTTGCTGACCATGCTCAAATCCAAGGCCACATCAGGGCGAGTACAAGTCATAGCATACATGATCGAGACAACAGCAGAAGCATATGGTATTCAACTCATCTTAGCTATCTCAGCATCTATACTCGGACTCTGAGCTTTACTCAGTTTGGCATTGCTCTGCATCGGTAAGTCACCTTTCTTGGAATCCTGCATGCTGAATCTCTTCAACACCTTATCTAAGTAGGTAATTTGACTAAGTCCAATTATTCTCTTACTCCTGTCTCTCAATATCCTTATCCAAAGAATATATGCAGCTTCTTCGAGGTTCTTCATAACAAAACACTTCCCAAGCCAGGACTTAATCTCCTACAAAATTGGGATGTCATTTCCTATGAGTAGTATGTCATCCACATACAATACAAGAATGCTAACTATGCTCCCACTAGCTTTGACATATACACATGACTCATCCTCGCTTCTCGAAAAGCCAAACTCTTTGACTTTCTCGTCGAAACAAAGATTCCATCTGCGAGATGCTTGTTTTAATCCATAAATGAATTTCTCAAGCTTACACACTCTATTAGGGCGCTTTGCATCGACAAAACCCTCTGGCTGACTCATGTAAACATCCTCAGCTAACTTTCCATTAAACATCCATTTTCCATATTTCATAATATTAAAATGCAGCTATGGCTAGCCTAACCCTAATAGACTTAATCTTCGCTACTGGTGAGAAGGTCTCATCATAATCAACTCCCAGAGTTTGAGTAAAGCCCTTCACAAACAGTCACGCCTTATAAGTCTGTACTTTCCCATCCATGTCAGTCTTCTTCTTGAAGATCCATTTGCACTCGACTGTCTTACGACCCTGTACATTGTCAACCAATTTCCAAACTTGATTGTCATACATGGACTGAATCTCGTTGTCCATAGCCTCTTTCCATTTAGCAGACTCAGGGCCTACCATATCTTCCTTGTAGTTGTTAGGTTCATCCAAATTTACTAATGTGCTATCACTAATAAATGTATCACCTTCTGCAGTAATATGGAAACCATAAAACTCAGGTCGAACTCTAAATCTACGGGAACGCCTCAGAGGTAAAAACTCGTCAATTGGCTCAATAGGAGTTTCCTCTGTAGGTTGATCGCCAGTGTTTGAGGCTCCTTCACCGCTTGACTCTTGAAGTTCTTCAAGGTCAATTTGCCTCCCACTTTTTCCTTGGCCTGTGAGCTCTCTCTCGCGAAAGACTCCTCTCATCGCAACGAAGGCAACATTGTCACTCGGTCTGCAGAAGAGATAACCAAAGGATTTTTGTCGGTAGCCGATGAAAATGATGGGTTTTGAGCATTCTAACACTTCCTAAGTGTACATGCAACCCTAATAACCTTGGATCTATGTTTGTCTAATTATCATGCAAAGTTGAATTCCAAGGTTATATTCCTATCTAGCATACATGGGGAACAATTTTAACTTGAATCATAGATAGAATAACTTACCTTGTTTTTGCTTGTGTTCCTTGAAACCTTGTGAGCCTAGCACCCCAAGTGTGATGCCTCAAATGCTTCACACAACACCAAATGCTCTTGGAAAGACTCTTGAGATAACACACACTTCTCAAAATCGGCCAAGCCCTCTAGTTTCTTAGTGTTCAACTTGTGTCGCCAATTTTGTGGAGAATGGGACTCTTATATAGTGTTGACACATCTAGGGTTACACCATGTAAACCTTAATGTGTCATGACTCTTCATTTCCATGACCCATGGGTTTGTAACTCCCATGGAGCATCCATGAAGCATCTTATGGGTAGAACCCAACTTGATAATCCATGGAGCCTCTTAGCCCACTATACAAGTTATGAATGATTTACATAATCAACCCATATATTTAATTAGTTATCCTTTGATCACTTAATTAATTCCAAATTAATTCTTTGATCAAACTAATCAAATAATATTATTAATATATTAGAACTTATAATATATTAATAATCTCCAAGTGTTATTCCTCTCATTTAGTCTAACCAATTGCATGGTGCCATGCAACCCAAATGGACCATGCCGTGTCGGGTCAAGTACAAGCCCGAAATAGTTATGGACTTAGACACCTTATCCAACAGTCTCCCACTTGGATAAGTCTAATAACTATATCTCTAGTACTTCCGGAACTGACCGGCAATCGTAGCTCTTTCAAGGTCTCTCGGAACTGAGAAGATGATGGTACGCCATTTAAGATAAGTGATCATATAATCCTCCGTTCTAGATATCAGCCGGACAAATACATGGAACATTGTCTTGCTTATTGTCCAGCATTTGTTTCCCGATTTCCGATTTGTTTGACATAGAACTTAATTGAACACATCAACTTAGTTCTGACCGGACCCGGTACATGGGTCAAAACAAAATCATCGAGGGGCCCAGATATCAGCTTCTAATCCAAGAAGGAACAGATAAACTTCGACTCATATGTTTGTTCTACCACTCATTGAATTACACACAAAAGTACGTTTTATAACATCGAGTTACCAATGCGGTTTCGTACAGTCAATGCATAACCAACTTGTAAGTAACAAATCATATCTCTAGGTTTGAAGACTCATATGATATTACCGTCTCACGATCACTCGAGATAGAATTCCATGAAGTGATTCCAGTGAGCGTGGGTTGAGTCCAATGCTCAGAACTTATGAGCACTCATGATTGTTGTAGCCCTGTCCAAGACCTCTACAACCAAACATGACAGTCTTGATTCATATCTACTTCCAACATATGACCGAATGTGGAGGTTTGAATAATATGTTATACCAAACAAAATTATTCTGGAAGTCAAAACATGCAAAAGAAATATAGTAAACGATCGACAAGAGATAGCAACACTTTACTCATAAATAAAACACTTTTATTCATCATCAAATGTCAATTACACTTTACAAATTTCGAGATTATCTAACTACTAAATCTAATATCATCCTTCAGCCCTATGCTCCGAGCATGCTGAAGATGCTTAACCCGAGTCAGTCCCTTTGTGAGGGGATCTGCCGGATTCTCATCTGATGATACCCTCTTTGCCACGAGGTGTCCTTCTTCGATCCGATGTCTAATGAAATGGTATTTTCTGTCGATGTGCCTGGATCTCCCATGATCCCTTGGTTCCTTGGCTAAGGCAACAACACTTTCACTATCACAGAAAATTTCCATTGGCTCTTTAATAGCTGGTACAACTCCAAGATCTCCAATGAAGTTCTTCAGCCATATCGCCTCCTTTGCTGCCTCGCTGGCTGCAATATACTCTGATTCACAAGTAGAATCTGCCACTGTCTCTTGCTTGGAACTCTTCCAAGAAACTGCTCCTCCATTTAGGGTAAAGACCCAGCCCGACTGAGAGCAAAAATTATCCCTATCAGTCTGGAAGCTAGCATCACTATACCCTACAACTCTCAAGTCATCACTCCCACCGAGGGTAAGAACCCAGTCCTTAGTCCTCCGTAGGTACTTGAGGATATTCTTTACCGCAGTCCAGTGTGCCTTGCCAGGGTTTGCCTGATACCTGCTAACCATGCTCAAGGCAAAAGCTACATCGGGTCGAGTACACGTCATAGCATACATGATCGATCCTACAGCCGAAGCGTAAGGTGTTCGACTCATTTCTGCTATTTCAGCCTCAGTGCTAGGGCTTTGTGTCTTACTCAATCTGGTGTTACTCTGGATGGGTAACTCTCCTTTCTTGGAGTCCTGCATGCTGAATCTCTTCCGCACCTTATCCAAGTAGGTACTCTGACTAAGTCCAATTAGTCTTTTACTCCGATCTCTCAAGATCCTTATCCCTAAAATATAGGCAGCTTCACCAAGGTCCTTCATAGCGAAACACTTCCCAAGCCAGGACTTAACTTCCTGCAGGGTTGGAATGTCGTTTCCTATGAGTAGTATGTCATCCACATACAATACCAAAAAGCTAACTATACTCTCACTAGCCTTGACATACACACAAGATTCATCTTCACTCCTAGAAAAGCCAAATTCCTTGACCTTTTCATCAAAGCAAAGATTCCATCTGCGAGGTGCTTGCTTCAATCCATAAATGGATTTCTCAAGCTTACACACTCTATTAGGGTACTCGTTGCTGACAAAACCCTCTGGCTGACTCATGTAAACATCTTCAGCCAACTTTCCATTAAGGAAGGCGGTTTTGACATCCATCTGCCATATTTCATAATCATGAAATGCAGCTATGGCTAACAGAACCCGAATAGACTTAATCTTGGCTACCGGAGAAAAGGTCTCATCATAGTCCACTCCAGGAATTTGAGAGAAGCCCTTTGCAACCAGTCTAGCCTTATAAGTGTGTACTTTACCATCCATGTCGGTCTTCTTCTTGAAGACCCATTTGCACCCTACTGTCTTACGACCTGGTACATTTTCAACCAAGTTCCAAACTTGATTGTCATACATGGATTGTATCTCGCTATCCATAGCCTCTTTCCATTTAGCAGACTCGGGGCCTGCCATGGCTTCCTCGTAGCTGTTAGGGTCATCTTGACTTACTAGTGTCCCATCACTAATAAGTGTCTCACCTTCTGCAGTAATATGGAATCCATAGTAATACTCAGGTGCACTCCTAACTCTCGTGGAACGTCTCAGAGGTACAGATTTGTCAATTGGCTCAACAGGAGTTTCCTCCTCAAGTTGAGGGCTAGAGTTTGAAGTTCCTTCACCGCTTGATTCTTGAATTTCTTCAAGATCAATTTGCCTCCCACTGTCTCCTTGGCTTATAAACTCTCTTTCTCGAAAGACTCCTCTTCTTGCTACAAAGACCACATTGTCACTAGGTCTGTAGAAGAGGTAACCAAAGGATCGCTGTGGGTAACCGATGAAAATACACCTCTCGCTTCGAGGTTCGAGCTTATCATGAGTCTCGCGTCTCACGAAAGCCTCGCAACCCCAAATCTTGATGTGGTCTAGTTTAGGTACTTTACCAGTCCACATCTCATGAGGAGTTTTGGCAACTTTCTTTGTAGGGACTAGATTAAGGATATGGGCGGCAGTCTTTAAGGCATACCCCCAGAATGAGATTGGTAGCGTAGCTCGACTCATCATGGAACGAACCATATCTAACAAGGTTCGATTACGCCTCTCAGCTACACCATTCAACTGTGGTGTCTTGGGAGGTGTCAATTGTGAGACAATCCCACATTCCCTAAGATAGTCAAGGAACTCTGAACTTAGATACTCACCACCACGATCGGATCGAAGCATCTTAATGTTCCTGCCCAATTGATTCTCGACTTCCCGTTTAAATTCCTTAAACTTCTCGAAAGTCTCTGACTTATGCTTGATTAGGTAGACATATGCATATCTACTGTAATCATCAGTAAAAGTCAAATAATAACGATTAGCATCCCTTGTGGCATGTTTGAATGGTCCACACACATCTGTGTGTACAAGATCCAACAAACCTTCACCCCTCTCACACGAGCCTGTGAAGGGTGACTTTGTCATTTTTCCAAGTAAGCATGATTCGCAACTATCATCTAACTTTAGGTCAAATGACTTCAAGACTCCATCCTTTTGGAGTTGGCCTATGCGTTTCTTGCTTATATGTCCAAGGCGACAATGCCATAATGATGCTTTATCCAAGTTATTATTATTAATAGAATCAATACACAAAACATTATTTCCTAATTTATCTACAACAGATACAGCTTCATACACACCATCACAAGGTAATGCTTTAAAATAAAGAACATTATTAAAGAAAGCATCAATAGAACCAACTTCATTATTAAATGAAAAGGTAAACCCTTGTTTGTACAAAGCATGAAAGGAAATAATATTTCTTGCCATTCCTGGCGAATAACAACACTTATTCAAATCTAAACTAAACCCACTACTTAGCAATAAAGTATAAACTCCAATCTTGGTAACAGGTATAGCTTTCTTATTCCCCATGATCAAGTTTATCCTTCCTTGCTCCACATTCTCACTTCTTCTTATTCCCTGCAAGTCACAACAAATATGAATACCACACCCGGTATCAAGGACCCAAGAATTAGAATGGGGTGAGTTATTAGAAATGATAGTGTAAATACCTGCATGGTTGGGTTTAACTTTCCCATCCTTCACATCTTGCTGGTATTTTGGGCAGTTCCACTTCCAATGAGCTTTTTCATGGCAATAGAAGCATTCAGCCTCTTTTGGGTCAGAAGAAGGAGTAATGAAACCTTTCTTGGTTCCACTTGAAGAAGAGCCATCAAGGGTCCGAACCTTGGTACCCTTAGAAGAGCTCTTTCTCTTCCTCCCTCGACTTTTCCCGATTGCCAAAACCGGAGTAGAGTTTTGAGTAGGAGTGATAGCAACCGACTTCCCCTTAAGACCTGATTATGCGGTCTTGAGAAGTCCCTGAAGTTTGCTGAGGGTGACTTCTTCCTTGTTCATGTGATATGTCATGCGGAATTGATCATAGCACGATGGTAAGGAATGCAAAATAATATCTATTGCAAGATCCTCCGGGAAGTTCACATTAAGCTTCAGCAAACGATCCACATACCTTTGCATTTTCTGCATGTGGCTCGTGACGGATTCCCCGTCCTTCATCATGGTTGTTATCATGGAGCAGATTATTTCATACCTCTCTTGTCGTGCACTTTGATGGTATCTTTCCATCAAATCTTGGTGCATGTCATAAGGGTAGAAATCCTCATAAGACTTTTGGAGTTCCGCTGTCATCGTGGCCATCGTGATGCAAGCCACTTTCGTAGCATCCCTTTCATATGCCCGAAATTCAGCGATCTCCTGAGGAGTTGCAGTGGACTCATCAATCTCCTTAAGCTCCTTATCAAGGACATATTCTTTGTCCTCGTAGCGGGTAATCATCCTGATGTTTCTGATCCACTCATTGAAGTTGGATCCATCAAAGGTGACTTTCCCACACAAGTTCATAAGGGTAAAGGAGCCATTAGGATTAGAGCCAGAAGCATTGTTGAAAGACATCTGAAGAAAGAGGACAAGATTAGTTTAGATATAAGAGAGTCCTTAATAAAACACCCAAATGTAATATTAAGGCTAGGATCCAATCACAATATAATATAACTTAGAAGAGGTATGCCGTAATCTAAGCTATATCATATTTGAAAGGTAGGTGAATGACGATTCACCAATTTCCACCACGAAAACCGCAATATTTTAGTATTAGGTTTTTTGAATGGTTCTTAGAAATTCCTAGATTCTTTGAGATTCAATGAACTTTTCAAAGGCATGTTTCAATCTCGAGTGTGCCCTCCAAGTTTTGTGACTGGGATACCGAGGATCACAAAACGAGGTGTGAAGTAACCATGCAAATCACTTGGTACCCTTAAAGTTTATCACTCAATCGATGTGCCGGTTAACCACACACGCTCCATCGATACTATAATAAACCCTAAGTCACCCTTTACCTACCTTGTTAAGTCCAAGTTAGTGTGCCGGTTAACCACACACGCTCCACCAACGACTTAATCAAAGTGTAAAGTGTAATTTCATGGAATAGCACCTTATTCACATTTTTCCTAAAGTAACTAAGATTGGGAATTTAATAAAACATTTAGTTACTTTATAATATTCATCATACTTTTAATGAGAATTTGTAAGTCCTTGTCTTACCCGTTCGGCTAACGACCCTCCACCAGTCAAGCAAGCGGTGGGTGAGAGTGGACACCCATTAAGTTGCCATTTTATAGGCAACAACCTTATACCCACCTTATAGACCGGCTTCGTGAATGAGGCGTACTAGCGGTAAAACGACTTTGTTCTTATACATATATATATATATATATATATATATATATATATATATATATATATATATATATATATATATATATATATAAATCATAATAATATAAGTATAAGGGTTGAATTTTAACTTTTTAAAATTCTAAGGGTTGGAACTAAAGTTTAACTTGACTTTACTTGTTCCAAAACTTGAGGGCAAGTTTTGTAAACTTTCAAAACTTTTCATTTCTTGTAACTTATGAGTTTAATAGAGTAATAAAATGAGAACTTTTCATTTTTCCTAACTCTTGTGTTCTTTTAATGGTTTTTAATCCAAGAGACTTTTGGTTTTCCATAACTTGAGGACAAGTTATGGACTCCATTAAAACACATTATGATCATGAATTAATCTACCACATAGGTTTCAAATAATTCCTATGATCATCTAAACATCATAAGAACAAGAATATGAATATGAACACTTTCAAGAATCAAAATCACATTTAATCTTTGTAATTTTGATAACTAGTTGTTGTAAATGAGTTAGAAAAGACATTACACCTTCTAAAACAAGTTTTCAAGTACCAAAACATTTTAGGGTAATGATTCTAATCCATTTCCAGCAACTCAAGTCGAAATTCTGCACTCTGTCGACCCTACTCGCCGAGTGCATAAACCTACTCGCCGAGTAGGTTGAAGATACACATGAACTCGACGAGTCCTCCCCATGGACTCGCCGAGTCCATCAGTCAGACAACAGAATTTTCGACTTTCTTCAACTTTTAAGCACAAATAACAAACAAACAAGCCTAGGCTCTGATACCACTGATGGGTTTTGAGCATTCTAACACTTCCTAAGTGTACATGCAACCCTAATAACCTTGGATCTATGTTTGTCTAATTATCATGCAAAGTTGAATTCCAAGGTTATATTCCTATCTAGCATACATGGGGAACAATTTTAACTTGAATCATAGATAGAATAACTTACCTTGTTGTTGCTTGTGTTCCTTGAAACCTTGTGAGCCTAGCACCCCAAGTGTGATGCCTCAAATGCTTCACACAACACCAAATGCTCTTGGAAAGACTCTTGAGATAACACACACTTCTCAAAATCGGCCAAGCCCTCTAGTTTCTTAGTGTTCAACTTGTGTCGCCAATTTTGTGGAGAATGGGACTCTTATATAGTGTTGACACATCTAGGGTTACACCATGTAAACCCTAATGTGTCATGACTCTTCATTTCCATGACCCATGGGTTTGTAACTCCCATGGAGCATCCATGAAGCATCCTATGGGTAGAACCCAACTTGATAATCCATGGAGCCTCTTAGCCCACTATACAAGTTATGAATGATTTACATAATCAACCCATATATTTAATTAGTTATCCTTTGATCACTTAATTAATTCCAAATTAATTCTTTGATCAAACTAATCAAATAATATTATTAATATATTAGAACTTATAATATATTAATAATCTCCAAGTGTTATTCCTCTCATTTAGTCTAACCAATTGCATGGTGCCATGCAACCCAAATGGACCATGCCGGGTCGGGTCAAGTACAAGCCCGAAATAGTTATGGACTTAGACACCTTATCCAACAGAAAATACACCACTCACTTTGAGGTTCGAGCTTGTCATGAGACTCGCATCTCATGAAAGCCTCGTAACCCAAAACCTTGATGTGGTTTAATGTGGGTACCTTCCCAGTCCACATCTCATGAGGTGTTTTAGAAACCTTCTTCGTAGGGACTAGATTAATGATATGGGTGGAAGTCTCTAAGGCATACCCCTAGAATGAGATTGGTAACGAAGCTCGACTCATCATGGAATGAACCATGTCCAACAAGGTTCGATTGCTCCTCTCAGCCACAACATTAAGTTGGGGTGTCCTAGGTGGCGTCAACTGTGAAACAATTCCACATTCCTTAAGATAGTTAAGGAACTCGATACTAAGATACTCACCACCGCGATCGGATCAGAGCATCTTTATCTTCCTGCCCAACTGATTCTCTACTTCTTGTTTAAACTCTTTGAATTTCTCAAAGGCTTATGACTTATGCTTGATTAAGTAGACATAGCTATATGTACTGTAATCATCAGTAAAAGTCACATAGAAGTGGTTAGCATCCCTTGTGGCGGTTCTGAATGGCCTACACACATTAGTGTGTATGAGATCCAACAAGCCTCCACCCCTTTCACAAGTACTAGTGAAGGGTAACTTAGTCATCTTTCCAAGTAATAAAGATTCGCAAGTGTCATCCGACCTTAAGTCGAATGAATCCAAAACTCCTGCCTTTTGGAGTTGGCCTATGCGCTTCTTGCTGACATGTCCAAGAAGACAATGCCACAAGCACGCCTTATCCAATTCATTGGAAGAATCAATGTGTAACACATTAATTCCTAAGTTGTCTACAACCATCACAGTTTCATATACACCATTACAAGGTAATGCTTTAAAATAGAAAACATCATTATAATAGGCATTAAAAGCACCAATTTCATTATCAAATGAAAAACTAAAACCTTGTTTGTACAAACCATGAAAGGAAATAATATTTCTCGCTATTTTAGACGAGTAGCAAAAATTACTTAAATCTAACTCTAACCCACGAATAAGCAATAAAGAGTAACTCCAATCTTGGTGACAGGTGAAACCTTCCTATTCACCATGATCAAGTTTATCTTCCCGTGCTCCACATCCATACTTTTTTTAGGCCCTGCTCATCAAAACAAATATGAAATCCAGAACTTGTATCAAGGACCCAAGAATAAGAATGTGATGAGTTATTAGATAGAATAGTATAAATACCTGCATGGGTGGCCTTAACCTTCCCATCTTTAACATCCTATAAGTATTTGGGGCAACGTCTCTTTCAGTGCCCTTTTTCATGACAACAGAAACACTCTGCTTCCTTAGGAATGGTAGAGAGAGCAACAGAACCAGCATTGGTCCCACTTGAAGAGGATCCATCAAGAGACTCCACTCCTCGCAACGAAGACAACATTGTCACTCGGTCTGTAGAAGAGATAACCAAAGGATTTTTATGGGTAGCCGATGAAAATACACTGCTCACTTTGAGGTTCGAGCTTGTCATGAGTATCGTGTCTCACAGAAGCCACGCAACCGCAAACCTTGATGTTGTCTAATGTGGGTACCTTCCCAGTCCACATCTCGTGAGGTGTTTTAGAAACCTTCTTGGTTGGGACTAATTTAAGAATATGGGTGGCAGTCTCTAAGGCATACCCCCAAAATGAGATTGGTAACGAAGCTCGACTCATCATGGAACAAACCATGTCCAACAAGTTTCGATTGCGCCTCTTAGCCACACCATTAAGTTGTGGTGTCCTAGGTGGCGTCAAATATGAAATAATTCAACATTCCTTAAGATAGTCAAGGAACTCGATACTAAGATACTCACCAACGCGATCGGATCGGAGCACCTTTATCTTCTTGTCCAGCTGATTCTCCACTACTTGTTTAAACTCTTTGAATTTATTAAAGGTTTCTGACTTATGCTTGATTAAGTAGACGTAGCCATATCTACTGTAATCATCGGTAAAAGTCACATTGAAGTGGTTAGCATCCCTTGTGGTGGTTCTAAAGGGCCCACACACATCAGTGTGTATGAGATCCAACAAACCTTCACCCCTTTCACAAGTACTAGTGAAGGGTGACTTGTTGATCTTTCCAAGTAAGCAAGATTTGCATGTGTCTTCCGACCTTAATTCGAATGACTCCAAAACTCTAGCCTTTTGGAGTTGGCCTATGCGCTTCTTGATGACATGTCCAAGACGACAGTTCCACAAGCATGCCTTATCCAATTCATTGGAAGAATCAATGTGTAACACATTATTTCCTAAGTTGTCTACAACCATCACAATTTCATATACACCATTACAAGGTAATGCTTTAAAATAAAAAAAAAACACCGTTATAATAGGCATTAAAAGCACCAATTTGATTATCCAATGAAAAACTAAAACCTTGTTTGTACAAACCATGAAAGGAAATAATATTTCTCGCTATTTCAGACGAGTAGCAACAATTACTTAAATATAACTCTAACCCA
The DNA here is from genome assembly GCF_002870075.4 of Lactuca sativa. Taxonomy (NCBI): domain Eukaryota; kingdom Viridiplantae; phylum Streptophyta; class Magnoliopsida; order Asterales; family Asteraceae; genus Lactuca; species Lactuca sativa. The sequence continues at coordinate 101,626,784 of NC_056630.2, read as the reverse complement.
CGAATAAGCAATAAAGAGTAACTCCAATCTTGGTGACAGGTGAAACCTTCCTATTCACCATGATCAAGTTTATCATCCCGTGCTCCACATCCTTACTTATTTTTAGGCCCTGCACATCAGAAAAAATGTGAAATCCACAACCTGTATCAAGGACCCAAGAACAAGAATGTGATGAGTTATTAGATATAATAGTATAAATACCTGCATGGGTGGCCTTAACCTTCCCATCTTTAACATCATGTAAGTATTTGGGGCAGCTTCGCTTTCAGTGCCCTTTTTCATGACAATAGAAACACTCTGCTTCCTTAGGAATGCTAGAGAGAGCAGCTGAACAAGCCTTGGTCCCACTTGAAGAGGATCCATCAAGAGACTTTCCCTTGTGGCTCTTTGAGGGAGCCTTCCTCTTCTTCCCTTTCCCTTGTCCAATTGCCAGAACAGGGGCAGTTACGGTAGGAGTAGAAACAACATTTTTACCTTTAAGACCATTTTAGGCAGTCCTCAAAAGCCCTTGAAGTTTGCTAAGTGTGACCTCCTCCTTGTTCATATGATAGGTCATGTGGAACTGATCAAAACATGGGGGTAGGGAGTGTAGAATGATATCTATAGCCAACTCCTTAGGGAAGTTCATATTTAACTTCAGCAACCGGTCCACAAACCTTTGCATTTTCTACAAGTGGCCCGTGATGGGTTCACCATTCTTCATCCTAGATGTTATCATGGAAGAGATGATTTCATACCTTTCTGGACGAGCGCTCTGATGGTATCTTTCCATCAGGTCCTGGTGCATCTCAAAAGGGTAGAAGTCCTCATAGGACTTTTGGAGTTCATCTGTCATGGTGGCCAACATGATACGAGACACCTTGGCGGCATCCTTCTCATGAGTCCTAAACTAAGCGATCTCCTCTGGATTAGCAGAAGACTCTTCAATTTCCTTGAGATCCTTGTCAAGGACATATTCCTTGTCCTCATAGTGAGTGACCATCCTGATGTTCCTAATCCAGTCATTGAAGTTGGAACCATCAAAGATGACTCTCCCATACAAGTTCATGAGAGAGAAGGAGCCAGTAGGGTTTGAGCCAGAAGCAATGTTGGAAGACATCTAAAAAGAAAGAAAGACAAATTTTAGATTAGATAAAAAGTCCTTAATATAACACCAAAAATGAAATATTAAGGCTAGGACCCAACACAATATTTTACAAATTGGAAGAGGGATGTCGTAATCCAACTTGCAAAATATTTGACGGTAGGTAAATGACGATTTATCAATTTCCACCATGTAAAACGAAATTGTTATTTAGTTTTAATTGGATTGAAATTACTATATCCTTTGAGATTCATTGAACAATTCAATGGCATTTTTAAATCTCGATTATTCCCTTCAGGTTTGTGACTGGGATACCGAGGATCACAAACAAGGTGTAAATAACCATGAAAATGTGCTTGGTACTCTTGATGTCATTTATCACCCAATCAATGTGTCGGTGCACCATACACGCTCCATTGATCTTATGATAAACATCTAGCCACCCTTTGCCACCCTTACTAGTCCAAGTTAATGTGCCGGTTAACCACACACGCTCCATTAACGACTTGGCAAGATGCAAAGTCCAATCTCATGGATTAACATCAATTTCACATTTTCCTAAAGTAACTAAGATTGAGAATTTAATAAAACATTTAGTTACTTTATTATTATCATTATACTTTTAATGAGTATTATAGTCCTATCCTACCCATTCAGCTAACGACCCTCTACCAGTCAAGGTAGCAGTGGGTGAGAGTCGACACTCATTAAACTGTCATTTTATAGGCAATAACCTTAACCCCCCCCCCCCTTATAGACTGGCTTCGTGAATGAGGCCTACTAACATTAAGACTGGATTGATCTTTTATATATATATATATATATATACTATTAAAATTATAATACTATAAAGTATAAGGGTTAAATTTTAAACTTTTAAAATTCTAGGGTTTGGAATTAAAGTATCTTAAGTGTGACTATACAAATTCCAAAACTTGAGAATAAGTTTTGACACTATTCAAAACTTTTCATTTTCTTAACTTATGTGTTTAATGACTTTTATGAAAAAGACTTTTGGAATTCCATAACTTGAGGAAAATTTATGGAATCCATTAAAAGGCATTTTGATCAACACTTAAACTAACAAGAGGTGTCAAATAATATCTATGATCCAGACAAACTCATAAGTAAAGATAATTCACATCAACAATTTTCAAGAAATCATATAAAATAATATAAATCTTGAAACTTTGACAATTATCTTCTAATTAGACAAGCAAGATCATTACCTTATGAAAAAAACAGGTTTCATGGTTCAAAAAACAGTTTGGGTAATGATCCTAATCCAATTTCAGGCCAAAAGTCGAAAATCTACCCACTGGAGCACCAACTCGGCGAGTACATGAACTGGACTCGGCGAGTTCACTGGGCAGAAGGCAGAAATTTGATTTTTTACACTTTGAAAATCAATATAACATCAAGTATAATAGAAAACAATCCTAGGCTTTGATACCACTGAAGGGTTTTGAGCATCCTAACAACCTTAAGGTGCACATACAACCCTAAATGCTTTGGATCTATGTCTTCTCTAATTATACGTGCAAAATGATTTCCAAAGCATTTCCCTAACTAGCATACAAACATGGGTACTAGTATAGCAAAATCTAGTTAGAATACATACCTTTTCTTGTAGCTTGATTCCTTGGACCTTTAAGAGCATATCACCCTAAATGTGATGCCTCAAATGCTTCACACAACACCACCAACAATGGAGGACTTTAGAGAGAATACTTGCACTCAAAAATCGGCTATGGCTCTTCCAAGAACACTAGGGTGCCGATTTTAGGAGCTCATGGGTTTCTTATATAGTGTGTCAAAACTAGGGTTACACCATGTAAACCCTAATGTGCATGACCTTCCATATTCTTTATGCTCCATGGGTTTAAACTTCCATGGCCCACACCATAAGAATGAATGATTTACCAAATCAACCCTTATATTTAATTAGTCTCTTTTGATCACAAAATTAATTCCAAATTAATTCTTGATCAATACTAATTAAATAATATGATTTCATATTAATATATTAGAACTTATAATATATTAATAAATCATGTATATCCTCTTCTCAAAATTCCATCCTTACAAATTGTTCTGGTGCCATGCAACCCAAATGGACCATGCTACTCTCGGGTCAAGTACATACCAATTATAGCTATGGGCTTAGACACTAAATCCAACAAAAATCGGAAGTCGAGAAACATAATCTTAGACTATGATATCTATATGTATCCATGTCTTATATCTATATGATATCTTATATAACGGATGAATTGATCACTTATCTTAGGGCTAAGGTCTATTAATCAGAGTTCAACAGTGGCATTCGAAACACTCTTTACTAGTTATTTAAACCATAAACTTGCAATTGTAGTTAATGACTTATCTAAGTAGGAGACTGTTACATTAAGGCGTCTAAGGTCTTAACTAAATTGGTATAATCTTAGTGAATAAAAGTAAAGTCCTTTTGGGTTACCCTCGTAACCAGAAACAAATAGGAATTACTTTAGGAGAGGGATAAATGATTTATTAGTATATTAAATGATTAATATATTAATTAGAAATATTTAAAAATTAATTAAGCATTAATCAACATTAATTGGAATTAATTTCGGGCTTAATTAAAATTAATTGAAGATACAGGGGTTGAATTACAATTTTTCAGTACTTGAGCAAGGGAGGCAATTCTAGAACCTCCCTAGAGGTGGACAGTTTTAAGGATGCTCATTAGGGTTTTTGGAAGCCTCCGTCTACTAGGGCTTCGATACAAGACAATTCTTATCATCAACCCATATTGGCTCTAAAAACTCACGATCGATCCATCCGTGGGCCAGTATGCTCATAACCATCATCCCACCAACCTGAAGGAAACTAATCATCATCCTTCTTGACATTTACCATACACAACATGATTCCGCTATGTAGTCTCTTGAGGCTATAATTGATCTGAGGCCCTTAATCTATACAACACAGATGCTAAAGTCCAATCGTCGCCCTATATTAACCTACGTATGCTATAGATTGACTATAGTCTTATATCAACTCGCGCACATGCCTACCAATCAAATAAATCACTAACCAAGAATGTGGTTTACCCTGAAAACTAAGATAACAATGACACATTAAGATATGAATATATGGTAGCTTGTAGTCATCAAATAAGATAGACAATCGAATCATTGCTCCTACTCGAAAGCAATTAATCAGATGAGAAACATGCAATAAAGTTTAAAAAAAGGTTACCAGGCTATCCCGTTTAGATCACATGCAACTCTTAAGACACTCACTCGACGATCTACTAACCTAACATAACCCTTAACTAAACAAATGTATCTAAGAAACTTACACTAGCCACTTATGTTCTTTTGTGTTCACTATCACACCAACTAAAACCCTCCACCCAAAAGCTTGAAAAGCTTAAGCATATCTTTGACGATACCATGTTGTCTTATGACAACTCTAAATCCTAGAGAGAGTCCTTAGATTCTTTTACTTCATTGCAGGTTGAACCCTTACTGACATCACCATAACACCTTGTTAACTAACGAGACACCTTTAAAGTTGAATCTCCAACAACTACCACCCCTTATGTATGTTTTAAAAAGGAGTCAATCATATACTAAACCTTTACTAACTCATGTTAAGGACTCTTAGTTAACCTTAACTTCTATTGATAATATTATGACCAACTGGTAAAATATGGATCAACAACTCTATCCACCAACCCTACATATACTATTGATACAATTGCAAACCTTGGAAGGTATTACTGCCTCTCTTAATAGACATACTCTATTCTTAACGATCCTCTTCTAGGCGTCTCTCATTTTACCTATACACACATCAGACAATGAATTGAAACTACTATATATCTTTGGCACAGGATAACTAAATCCCTACTTTGTGATTAGCCGATCTCTCTAAGTCTGATGCGTACCTTGAGTGATTCATCCCCTTTTTCTACACGATAGCACTCGAAGATTCCTATAGTGAACTGCGCGAACCAATGAATTTCTTGTCTATCAGCTCCTATGTTGAAAGGACAAAACTTACCTCCTTGAACGCATGAACCTATATGGTTCTCTTGATTATCCAAGCCATACCCGAAAATTTGGTAAACTCCTAGATCCCACCTAATGCTTGGAAGGAAAGTCTAACCATTCCATGAGGAACACCTCGAGAAACTTATAGCCTATAGGTATTCTAGCAGAAGACTTCATTCCTGTTGGATTAGGTTTCTAAGCACATAACTATAATTGGTATGTACTTGAATTGATAGCAGCACAGTACTCCTTTTGGGTTGCCCTCAAACCTAGCAACCGGACAAGGAAATCAAGAAATGAGAGATATTGATTTATTATAAGATTAATAAATTAATATAAATGATTTATTAATGTGTTAAAAGATTAATATATTAATTAGAAATCATAATGTTTAATTAATAGTTTTTGGGTGTGACTCCATTAGAGGCATTACATTTGTGGTGCTAAGCTTCCAAGAAGATCAAGATCAAAAGGAATATCAATTGTTTGCTATAACAATTGAAAGGTATGTAACTCTTAAGCCCTAATTGATTAATTTCGAAAATAGCCTCTCTCCTTAGGGTTCTTGTTTTGCAATTCAAAGTTATATGTTCAATAGTTAAAGCATAGATCCAAAGTAGGTTGCATGTGAACTTAGGAATTGTTTTGTCTAGTTTATTTGTTTTACCTAAAACCCAGCAGTGGTATTAGAGCGATTGGTTTTGTTTTAAATTGGATAGCTATAATAGTTGAGTTGTAAATTAGAGTTTATAGCTATTAAACCCTAAAAGAGCAATTTTTTGTTTTTTAGGGTTTTTGGTTCAAAGGGTTTTTTGAAAAACCCTAGCCTTCATGAACCCTAATTGAAATTAGGGTTAGGGTTTTGAAAACCGTAGCCTCCTCCCTTGAATCTCGAAATTTTCATGGTATTTTTTGGGGTTTCTTATTTTTGGATAATTGTTACCTAATTTGATAATTGAGAAAAACAAGGAAATTATCCTATACCCTATATTTCGAAATCTAGAGGGATATGGATTAGGATTAAATTAAATGTTTAATTTAATTAGATAATCCTTACAAGATTTAATAAATTAATTAAAGATTAATTAATAGATAATTATTAAATCTTGTTAGTTGGTTTGTTTTAAATTTAAATTAAAAGTTTAATTTTCAAAAATTTTAAGATAAACCCCAAAGTTTTAAAAAGTTTAAAACACACCTTATATTAGGCCTGTCGAAAAAACCCAATACCCGTTCTACCCACCCGACCCGTTCTGAATTCGGGTAGAACGGGTAACGGGTACGAACATTCGGGTAATAGGTTAACCCGATAATAATATAGGTCGGGTTTTAGGTATGAATATTTATTTTCGGGTATACCCGAATACCCGAATTCGTTTTTTAAATAATACCAAATATACAATGCAGTCACGTACGCACACTTCAAATAAAACAAAACACTTCGTTTCCTTCTTATGAACAACGGCTCGACAGTCGCCGCAAACTTGCAAAGGGAATACGACGCTGAAGCTGAAGTCCTGAACCGTCATCACAATTCTCAGTTTCTCACTATTGCACGGAATGGAATTAAAAAAGTACATAACATATTATAATGATTTGTATTCTTATTATATATGTACTTGTTAATTGTATGGAGTATTTGTCTACCCGATTTTTTATTAAACCAACCAACATGTAAAAATAAAAAATTATCAATAAGTGTCATTTAAGAAATTTTCGGGTATACCCGATATTTACCCGACCCGACCTCAAACCTGAATACCCGAAACCCGAAAACCCGAATTACAATATAGGTCGGGTATCGGGTATTATTTTCTTAAGGAAATACCCGTTCTACTCGAAACTCAAAAATTTTACCCGTTCGACACCCCTACCTTATATATGTACTATAATTAAAAGTTAAATATTATATACGTATAAGAATATGGTTAGTCAAATCGCTAGTATTCCTCATTCACAAAGCTAATCTATAAGGGGTGTATATGGAAACTGCTTATAAAATGGTAGTTTCATGAGTGTCCACTCTCACCCACCGCTTCCTTGATTAGTGGAGGGTCGTTAGCAGAACAGATTTGATAGGAAACCTAAATCTCATTAAAAGTATAATGTTATTAAAGAAAGTACTAGAACATTATTTTACAAAATCCCAACTCTAGTTACTTTAGAAAAAAAATGAGAAAAGTATGCTAATCCATGAAATTGCACATTATGCTTTATTGGTCGTTAGCGGAGCCTGTGTGGTTTAACGACACACTAATAGGCACTAATAAAGAGTAGTAATGGGTATCTCATAATTATCATTTTGATGGAGCATGTGTGGTTTACCGGCATATCAATAGTTAATGAAAAAACCTATGAGGTTACCAAGCACATTTGCATGGTTATTCACATCTTGTTTGTGATCCTCGGTATCCCAGTCACAAATAGAAGAGCATACTCCAAGATTAAAACATGCCATTGAATAGTTTCAATGTATCTCAAAAGGAATTTGGAATTTCACTTCGTTTATTTTGTCTAATGGTAGAATTTGTGAATCGCCATTCACCTACCTTTATAAAATTTACACTTGGATCTTGGCATCCCATTTCTAAGTTATAAATCTTCATAGTTGGATCCTAACCTTGATATGATACCTTTGGGTTATTATATTGAGGTATCTTGAAATCTAACTAAAACTATCTTTCTTTTCAGATGTCTACTCCTGGAAACACTTCTGCTTCATCATCCTCCAACCACATCTTCTCTTTACTCAACATTTGATCCAAAGTCGTTATGGATGGCTCTAACTATAACGATTGGATGTGTAACATCAAGATGGTGCTTCGATTTGAGGACAAAGAATATGTCCTTGAAAAGGAGCTCAAAGAGCTTGATGAATCCAAAGCCACTCCCGAAGAATATGCTGCCTACAAGATGCACTATGATGATGCCACCAAAGTGGCATGCATCATTGTCACAACCATGCCCCCAGAACTGCAGAGGTACTATGAGGACTACTGGCCTTTTGAGATGAACAAGAACCTTATGGAAAAGTACCATAAGCGAGCTCGTCAAGAAACGTTTGAAGTAGTCAAGTCACTCATGGCTTGCAAGATGAAAGAAGGGGAGTCGGTTGTGTCTCATGTGCAAAGAATGCAACGCTACATACAACGTTTGGTCAAACTCAACATTCACTTTGATGAGGAATTGGCCATTGACATGGTTTTGAACTCATTACCCGATTGTGATTGTCAGTTTATCCTAACTTACCATTTGAACAACACTGAGCAGACATTGGCCCATTTGCACAACTTGTTGCAGACAGCTGAAGCAGGAATGAAGGGTAAAAGTATATCCTCCACTCCTGCGAGTGCTCCTGTCTTAGATATTGGATAGGGAAAGGGGAACAAGAGGAAAGGTCCTCCTAAGCAAAACTGGAAGGGCAAGGTCCAAGTTGGGTCATCTAGTAGTGGCCCAAAGGCTAAGCCCAATGCTACCATTCCCCATGTTTCTGATCCAAAGGATGCTATTTGCTTTTATTGCAATGAAAAGGGGCATTAGAAGAGAACATGCCCACAATATCTGCAGGATATCAAAGATGGAAAAGTGAAGCCAACTTCGGCAGGTAGTTACACTATTTCTTCTAATAACTCATTATCTTCTCGTTCATGGGTCCTTGATACAGGGTGTGGTTTTCACATCTGTTCTGATTTGCAGGGGCTAAAAGAAAGTGAGGAGATAGAGAGAGGAAGTCTAAACTTGATCATGGGAAACAAGAAGTCTTCACCAGTGACCAAGATCAGAGTTTATCAACTTTTGCTTAGTAATGATGTTAGATTAGATTTAATGAATTGTTGCTATTCGTCTGAGATAACGAAAAACATTATTTCATTTCATGCATTGTTCATACAAGGTTTTAAATATTATTTTAATAATTTGAATGGTTTAATTTCTGTTTATAAGAATGGTGTTTTCGTGTTTGAAGCTTTACCTTGTGACGGTGTGTATGAAACAGTAACTTGTGTTGATAGCTTAGGAAATTGTGTGTTTAATATTGACTTGTCTAATAGTGTAGACAAGGCATGCTTGTGGCATTGTCGTCTCGGACACATTAACAAGAAACGCATAGCCCAACTTCAAAAGGATGGAGTGTTGGAATCATTTGACCTAAAATTGGATGATAGGTGTGAATCTTGTCTTTTGGGAAAGGTGACAAAATCACCATTCACATGGTCTTGTGAAAGAGGTGAAGGTTTGTTCGACCTCATACATATAGACATATGTGGACCCTTCATATCAACCACAAGAGATGCTAATCGATTTTATGTGACTTTCACTGATGATTATAGTAGATATGGTTATATATACTTAATCAAACATAAGTCAGAAAACTTTGAAAAGTTCAAAGAGTTTAAACATGAAGTCGAAAATCAATTGGGCAGGAAAATAAAGATACTTAGATCCGATAGAGGCGGAGAGTATCTTAGTATTAAGTTCAACGACTATCTAAAAGAATGTAGGATAGTCTCACAATTGACTCCTACTAGGACACCGCAGTTAAATGGTGTATCTGAGAGGCGTAATCGAACCTTGTTAGACATGGTTCGTTCTATGATGAGTCGTGCTTCACATCCAATTCATTTCTGGGGCTATGCCCTAGAGACAGCCGCCCACATCCTCAATCTTGTCCCGACAAAGACGGTTGCCAAAACACCTCACGAGATGTGGACAGGGAAAGCTCCCTCGTTAGCACATATTAAAGTCTGGGGTTGTGAAGCTTTTGTAAGACGAAAGACTCAAGACAAGCTAGCAGCAAGAAGTGAGAAATGTGTTTTCATTGGTTACCCAGAACAGTCTTGTGGATATTTGTTCTACAGGCCTAGTGAGAACGTGGTTTTTATAGCACGAAGAGGAGTCTTTCTAGAAAGAGAACTCATATTCAAAGAGGACAGTAGGAGTAACATTGACCTTGAAGAGATTCAAGAGTCAACTACTGAAGGAACCTTAGATGACACTAGCACTCAACCAGAGGAAACAGTTCGTGTTGAACCAGTTGATAAATCATTACCTCTTCGAAGATCCACTAGGGTGAGTGTGCCATCTGAGTTGTATGGTTTTTATATTACTTTAGACGGTGACACATTCGTCAGTGATAGGACACTGGTAAATTTAGATGAACCAGTCTCTTATAAGGAAGCAATGGCAGGCCCAGAGGATTCCAAGTGGAAAGAGGCAATGGATAGCGAGATAAAGTCCGTGTATGACAACCATGTTTGGAATTTGGTTGACAATGCACGAGGTCGTAAGACAGTTGGGTGCAAATGGATCTTCAAGAAGAAGACAGACATGGATGGGAATGTACACACATTCAAGGCTAGACTAGTTGCGAAAGGTTTCACACAAACCCCAAGGGTTGACTAACCTTCTCGCCAGTAGCCAAGATTAAATCTATCAGGATATTGCTCGCCATAGCTGCCTTTCATGACTATAAAATCTGGCAGATGGATGTCAAGACAACTTTCCTTAACAGGAAGTTGGCTGAGGATGTTTACATGAATCAGCCAGAGGGTTTTGTTGATGCAAAGTTTCCCAATAGAGTGTGTAAGCTTGAGAAATCCATTTATGGATTGAAACAAGCATCTCGCAGTTGGAATCTTTGCTTCCATGAGAAAGTCAAAGAGTTTGGCTTCTCTAGGAGTGAAGATGACTTATGTGTGTATATCAAGGCTAGTGGGAGTATAGTGACTTTTATGGTGTTATATGTCGATGACATATTACTCATTGGTAACAACATTCCAAACTTGAACGAAGTTAAGTCTTCGCTTGGAAAGTGTTTTCCATGAAAGACCTTGGAGAAGCTGCCAATATTCTTGGGATTAGAATATTGAGAGATAGAAAGAAAAGACTAATTGGACTTAGTCAGAGCACATACTTGGATAAGTTACTGAAGAGGTTTAGTATGGAAAATTCCAAGAAGGGAGAACTACCTATCCAGAGCAATACCAAATTGAGTAAGACTCAATGCCCTAGTACAAATGAGGAAATAGCTGACATGATTCGTGTATCTTATGCTTCCATTATCGGATCGATCATGTACGCTATGACATGTACTCACCCAGATGTGGCCTTTGCTTTGAGCATGGTCAGTCGCTATTAGGGAAACCCGAGTAGAGCTCATTGGATAGTAGTAAAGAATATACTCAAGTATTTGCGAAGACTGAAGGACTGGGTCCTTGTACATGGTGGCAATGATACTTTGAGAGTAGATGGTTACATTGATGCCAACTTTCAAATGGATAGAGATAACTTCCGTTCTCAATCTTGTTGGGTATTTCTACTGAATGGAGGAACAGTTACTTGGAAAAGTTCCAAGCAGGATACGGTGGCTGATTCTACTTGTGAATCAGAGTACATAGCAGCAAGTGAAGCGTCTAAAGAAGCCGCTTGGTTAAGGAACTTCATCGGGGATCTCAGAGTTGTTCCATCCATCCAGGAGCCTATGGAAATGTTCTACGATAATAAGGGAGCGGTTTCCTTAACTAAGGAACCCAACGATCACGGTAAAACCAGACATTTCAATAGAAAGTACCATTTCATCAGACATAGAGTAGAAGAAGGCCATCTTGTTGTAAAGAGTGTGTCATCTGAAGATAAACCAGCAGACCCCCTCACAAAGGGTCTGAGTAGGGCTAAGCATATTCAGCATGCTCGGAGCATAGGGATGAAAGATGATATTAGTTTTAGTAATTAGATTAGCCTAGTTCAGAAACTTGTTACAAAGTAAATGTAATTGACTTTTGGTGATTAAATAATAATGTATTATTTATGAGTTAGTTTATTGCCTTTTGTCAATTTTTTATTATTGTGTTTCATATTTTGCATGTTTTACTTCCCGAATAATATGATTATTCAAACTCCACAGTCGCTCGTACTTTTGGAAGTAAGTACTGAATTAAGACTGTCATGAATTGAATTGTAGATTGTCTAAGGATGGACATAGCAATAGAATTGTTGTTATGTTCATGAGTACTCAGAAAGTGAGATTTGAGTATTGGATAAGCCCACGCTTAGAGTATTACTTCATGGAATTCATCACGAGTAATACTGAGATGATAATATCTATGATCTTGAAACAAAGATATATGAGTTGTAATTTGCAAGTCAGCTATACATTGGTGATACGAAAACGCATCGGTAACTTGGTGTTATAAAACGTATTGCCATGTAAGGTTTGATGAGTGAAAGATACAAGCATATGATTCAATGTTTATTCGTTCCTTTTTCCCTAACGGGAAAAGCGATATATGTGGGCCCCTCGATGATTTGGTGTTGACTTTTGTGTTGGGTCCAGCCAGGACTAAATTGATGTGTTCGATTAGAAGTCCTATATCATCGCAAATCAGAAATCAGGAAACATGGATTCTGGACAAAGATATTGATTATATTCCATGTCTTATGTCTAGGGATATCTAGTAGAACAAAGGGTCATGTGATCACCTATCTTAGGACACGTAACTGACTGGGTCAGAGTTCGGCAGCAGCTTTTGGAAGCTACAATTTGCTGGTCAAATTTTGAAGTCATACTAGCAATTATAGTTACAGACTTATCTAAGTGGGAGACTTTTGGATTAAGTGTCTAAGCTCATAACTATAACTGGTATGTACTTGAATTGATAGCAGCACGGTACTCCTTTTGGGTTGCCCTCAAACCTAGCAACCGGACAAGGAAATCAAGAAATGAGAGATATTGATTTGTTATAAGATTAATAAATTAATATAAATGATTTATTAATATGTTAGAAGATTAATATATTAATTAGAAATTATTATGTTTAATTAATAGTTAGCCAGAAATTAAACATAATTAATTTTGGGGTTAACTGTATTAATTATAAAGTGCAGGGACTAGTTTGCAATTATCTAATAGTTGAGTGGAAGGTTCCAGAACCTCCTTGGAAGGGGGTGGACGAAATCTATAGGGGAAACCCTAATGATTTCGTCCAAGGGGCTTGGATAAGGCCTTTGGATAAGCTTAGGCCCCAAGCAAAGGAACATTAGGGTTTTCCCTTAACCCTAGATCCCTCAGCTATATAAGGAGCCTCCTGACACATAAAATCGGTCACTCCTTCTTTGAAGAAACCCTAGGGCCGATTTTGCATACCCTAACCTCTCTCCTTCATGTTTCCTTCTTGATAGGTTTTGGGTGTGACTCCATTAGAGGCATTACATTTGTGGTGCTAAGCTTCCAAGAAGATCAAGATCAAAAGGAATATCAATTGTTTCCTATAACAATTGAAAGGTATGTAACTCTTAAACCCTAATTGGTTAATTTCAAAAATAGCCACTCTCCTTAGGGTTCTTGTTTTGCAATTCAAAGTTATATGTTCAATGGTTAAAACATAGATCCAAAGTAGGTTGCATGTGAAGTTAGGAATTGTTTTTCTAGTTTATTCGTTTTACCTAAAACCCAACACTTCTTTCATCTATATAACAATATCGAAACTAACATACTTCTCCTACTTCTGCCAAAATTTGAACTACTCTTCATACTTTTTCCTTAAGGGTCGATTCTCCCCCACTTGGGTTCGACCCATTATCTATTGCAACTTATAACTGATTAAAGCTCAAGTTGGCTTTGCCTATGTGATTCGTAGCTCCTTTTGATATTGAAGAAACTCTTAATTGTCATATCAATGACTTTGACACTCTCAACATAGCATTCCTGCTTGTGCCCACAACAACGATCTTTTCTAATAACACGACCAAAATCCTAACACGATCACAACATGTACAAATTAAAGCCTTCTAGAAACACAACAATGTATACGTATAAGAAAAAGGTAGAAGAGGATATCATAGTAGGAATACTAGCAAAAACGACGATTGTTGAGTTCAATACATCAATCCTACTTCTATGGGACAATTAACCTTGTCACGTTCCAAATAACCTTCTTGTAATCACCCTCCCGACCGTATTCTAAATCAAGTAGATCTAAACGCATGAAAGATACTCGCATGTGCCTTTCTATACTAGCTACAACGATTGCAACTTCCTTACCCTCCTGAGTGAAGATAAATAGGTTTGAACCTATTCGCTGACAGTGATGCCTGAACCCGCACCCGTTTTTTCATCCTTCGATGGACCTTCGGTCCTAATTCTTGAGCCACACACTTAACTTTTAATAGAGATACTTGTTCCTTCCTAACTCATACCATGGCGCAGTATACATATATCTTAGTTATAGAAGCAGGCCTAGCTATCATAACCCGATCACTTTTCGTTACAAAAAGGTTCATAGCGAACTAAACCATTTTCTCTATGAGACAGACACTAATATTGAAGAAATATTCCATCTCTCTTATCCTTCTTGTTCTTAACAACCCGATTCTTCCTCTTTTGATCATGGTAGATCAACATACGACAATACCACAATAGGTAGTAACTCTTAGTCATTGGCTCCTTAGCCCCAATGAAGGATGCAATCCTTCTGTCGATCACCTTGATCGCCTCTTTCTTGAATCTCACAACTAAAGTTGGTTACTACATTGGACAAGGTTCTCAAAACCAATCACTCTCTTATGCAGATGTACATAATTCAGACTCGGTCCTTCATGGCAAATGTCGGTACTGCGTTGAACAAGGCCCTTGAGACCCCAGATTCTATTAGAACACATAGGTATGCACTACCCAGACTCAATCCATCTTGACTGCTTGGGTCTGAACCGGAACCATAACAACCTCCCCCCTACTTAGTCATCACTAAACTATCGATATACTAAAATTAATCAAAGTGAATTTGTAAGGTAATTTACATTATCTATCTGACTACTAGTTCCTTAGTAACTTTGTGACTCCTCCCGATCCAAGTACGGATCATGTACTTTCGACAATGCATACATCTACTACCTTTCACACCTTAGTGTACTCGTCCCAAAAATTGTCCAAAAAGTTCCCAAGTCACTTCATATGACTACCACAAAACAATGCTAAATATAATAAAAAAAGAAAATTACATTGGTGAATGGAAGAAATTACATTGGTGAATGAAACCACTAGTCATACAAATACATCCATCTTTCTCAAAATTTGATCTCTTTGAAGGATGGGGATGGATAAGTTTCTTGTTACTTTTTTTTTTCGTTGTTCCTTTTCTTATTGTCGTTTGTTATTGTTTCGGAATCCTACGCCATCATACATTAAACTGAACCGTTTGGATATTTTCGCATGCTTTTTTTTGTGGGCCTCATGGAATATTAGTACGTACTACTTCGTTTTCCATTTTTTCAATAAAAAAAGGTTGATGTTGACAGTGTCTTTTGTCGTGAAGGATTTTATGTTTATGTATCAAAGTTCAAATAAATATTTCTCGAATTAACTTAACAACAGGCATGCTAATCACATTCTTGGGCCACATCACCAGACTGATTTACGATAATATACGGTTCCTTTTAGATAATGGCATTCGTTCTTTGCACTAACGTCACTAAAGGAACAAAAGTAAAGCGACAAGTTTACTTCAAAAGTTCTAAAGGGATCAAAACACGTTTTTAATGGTAAATATGATTCTTTTACCAAATCAAGCAAGATGAACAAAAGAAATAAGATTTTGGAAGCAGAAAAAATTTCAACGCAGGTGAAGCTTAATTTGGTGGGATTATTTGTCTATCCTATTCCATGATCACTGCCCGCATGCATGAATCGCAAAATACAGCGACCATTAATTATTTATCAACACCGCTGTTGATAAACGCCGGAGAATACTTTCCCGGGTAGTTTGTTTAGCATCCGAACCCTTGACAATTTAATGAACGGCGGGGCCTATCGGAGAATTGCTTGGGATACACTGCTACTAGAGATTAACATATTCCTTGCCTGCCACACGACGTCCCTTCACTTTTCCTTTTTCATACTTTTAAACCCCAGTGACATTTTAGTTTTTTTCCACCTTTAATGTCATAAATATCTCTGATATTTTCTAAATCTTTTAAAAGTCAATTAACTGAACAAAAGTTATTTTGTAAGTATACAAACTTAACATAGTCAAATAATTAACTTTTATCCATACATCACCGAGTTACATAGATATCCCATGCATCTTGTAACAAGTTAAAATGATCTTCAACCAAAGTTCTTCTAGCTTTTTCAGGTCCACTATTCAAGTTTCATCCGGAACATAGTTGATATTAAAAGTAGTTTAGAAACATTCTAAACAAAAAGTTAAAATAATTTATAACCAAATTATATAGCCAATTAAGATGATTTAAAAATAGTTTAGAAACATAGATGATATTAAACTGATATATATATATATATATATATATATATATATATATATATATATATATATATATATATATATATATATATATATATATATATATATATATATATATATACACTACTACTACTGGTGTGCCCGCGCAAAGCGGCGACAATAGTTTCTGGACGCTGATTAATTTATTTATGTGAAAATTTTCCTTGCGGCTATTAGATCAAACCATAAAAACCTTTAAATATAACCAAGTTACAATATTGATAATTTTTTTATTTTTGCAATCCTCAAACGTTGATAAATCTATTTATACATTACTTTCTTGCAAATTGCAATTAATCATTCGTTCATAATGTTAACTTCTAATAAACGTAACATCTCAATTTGTTTCAGAACTTTGACCGGTTTGGTGGGTTGTAGGGTTGTAATAATTCAATCTGATTTTTTATTTTTAATCTATTTTAAATTGTTTTTGTAGTCTTGAAACCATTTTAATTTATAAAGTAAATGTAAATGTTTATCTATTTATTTCTTTATTATTGTATTTTACTTTTATATTTTTTTATCTATGTGTTTTTCATTTTTTTTTATGATTACCTCACCGGAAAATTATATGTTATGATGACCACCACTAAAAACGTATGTCACTAACATTTAAGATTTTCAACCTACTAAATATACAAACACCATGATACAATGGTTATAAGTTTGATACCAATTATTTATTTTAAAATGCTCCGTTCTCTTCAAAATAAATTGTTTATAATAAAATGTAGATAATTTAATTGATGGAAGAGTATCGTTAGATTTAATTTATGTTTTAATGGAGGATGGTCGGAGAAAAATCATTTAATTGATGGAAGAGTATGATTTGATTTAATTTA
This sequence comes from Lactuca sativa, assembly GCF_002870075.4. Lineage (NCBI taxonomy): Eukaryota > Viridiplantae > Streptophyta > Magnoliopsida > Asterales > Asteraceae > Lactuca > Lactuca sativa. Next base: position 101,609,521 of record NC_056630.2, on the reverse strand, counting down.
AGAAGCATTAATGTTTAATGGGATTAATTTGTGAAACGGAAATGTAATATGTGCATTAAAGGGTAAGCATCAACTGATTGTACATGATGTAGTAGGTATGGTACCTCTTAAATTTCAAGAAATATCTAAAATGCTTTATATAATAGTATATATATATATATATATATGTGAAATCGGTTGATAACTCATAGTTTCCCGACACTAAAAGTGGAATGTTGGATAAAAAATAATTCATTAAGGACATGATCATCATCTTACCAATCTCATTTAATGTTTCAGTTTTTTGTGTTATTTAATCTCCTATGCTAAGAAAACAGTACCAAATTGCCACGTGACAATCTCTCAGCCTCTCCCAGGCGATTTTTCCCGCTCAAATGTCAAAGTAAATTTCCGAAAATGCCCATCAATTCAACTTGCTGCCCAGCAAAAGCAGGAACATAATTTGCAAAAAGAAAAAAATATATCAAACTCTATTTAGAATTCAAAAAGATATTCAAATCCTTGTATTGATTACCCATTAATCTATGTTAAACAATTTCCAATTTTACAAGCATAAAATCAAGGATATATCTAAATTTATTTCCCTTTACTTCTTAAGAAATCAACAACCAAATCGTATCGAAAATTGAATCTACGTGTAGGGCTCAATTGCTGCTTTTAATGGATTACTATACACCTCCCTATCTCAGTCCTTCTCTTCTTCGTCAGAAAATTGGATATGGTTCAAGTTTTCATGAAGTTTTAACTTTACGAGTTGATCAGTGGACCTTCTGTTGAGATTTTGTGGTTTTTAGTTAACCCCATGCCATTTTTACCGGTTCGTAACATCAGATTGAATGTTGTTAAGGATTATAATCAAATTGTTTCATGTATGGTAGCTTTAATTTACAATTTCATTAATTTGTAGTTAGGCATGTACTCAAGTTGTGAGTGTCAGAAATTTTCAAATCTAGATTTTGATTTTAGAAAAGAATTTGGTTTTAATTTTTGAAACCTGAGGGAAGGTTATGTTCTTTAATTTCGTTCTTTGATTTTTATTTTTTATTTTGAACCAGTGTGTTATTTGATTTTGTCATTTTCAGGTATTCTTTCAAGAAAAAATGTGAATCTCAAGAAATCAATTTATGTTCTTTGCTTTTTGTCATTTGGGTTTCCTTTTGTTTAATTCATAATTATCATATTAAAGCTTTGAAGAAACAGTGCACCTGTCAAGTATAAAAAAGTAGCTATTATGAATTTTTATTGTACAAAAAGTGATTTTTAAGTCTGTGTTTTAATTGGTTCTCATGGATTTCTTAACCCATGTTAACTGTAATTCTTGATATGAATAATTTGACGTTTCGGTCTGCAATTCATTGCTTGGTGCAGATCTAACTTGTATGGGAGATTTTGTGGTAGCTAGATTGAATGATTTTGCCCTTGATGAACGGGTTCATGAATTGGTTTACCAACAAAAAGTTTTTATCAAGTAAATTGAAGAGTCGCTTGCACTTTTTGATAAATGTATTTGGGTGATAACATCATAATGGATAATATTCTAATTTCGAAAATAAGTTAGTTCTCAACTAATTCAATTTTATTTAAATTTGTAGTTCATTTTTTTATAAAACTCTTATTCTTTTGTATTACCATCAAGAACTAACTCAAATAGATGGATGACGTAAGGTACTTCATTCTTTATTAGACATTATACCAAAAAAAGGTTCTTCTTCTTGAAATTATTTTTGTTAAATACTACTATTTTGGATATACATGGAATATAGATTACTTTAGCATGATATTAAGTTGAAATTATTGCCCATTTGACCGAGTTTTCTTTATCCTATTTTTTTGCTATTTTATAATTATATCTAAAGTAAGTTTTGTTATAATTGGAGTTCAAGGGACCAGGAATGAAACAAGAATGGGTATCGACATTGGCATAATGCTAAAAATCACTGTGAATGCACCAACAATTTCCTTTTGCTTCTATTTTTTCCGAGACCACAAATCCTGCAAGTTTTGGTATTCACATTTTTTTGAAAATTGATTGAACAAAAAAGTGATTGTTGACTCTGTTTTAGTTTAGGAATGTGCAACTTAGCATGGAAGAATGTTTCAAATAAATAAAGGTTAACCTGTAACTAACTTTTTACTCTTTTTAAAAAGAATAGATGACTATTTTATTAATTTACATTACTACTGGGTTGGTCTGATGGTAACTGAAAGCATATTTATTAAGTTTTTCTGGAAACAAATTCCGCAACACTTTTCTTTTGAAAGATTACTTTGATTTTATTATAAAAGCATAAACGAAATTGGTCTTTTCTGGCCGTGAAAAATGGGTATGTCACAGTTTGATACAATGCTCAAATCCTATTTCAGGAGCATTCATGAACGTTGCAGTAAACTTTTGCTATGTCTAAACATTTACACAATCTACAAGCCAATTTATGACAGTCTAACCTCATAACTTACTTCCAAAGTATGATTAACTGTGGATAATTCAAATAATCCTATTATTCTGGAAGTAAAACATGCAAAAGTGAAACTAAAAATAAACAATTGACAAAAGACAGTAAACTTTACTCATAAATAAATCATCCATTACTTAATCATCAAATGTCAATTACATTTAAATTGTTACAAGTTTCCAACTGTCTATCTAATCACTAAAACTAATATTGTCCTTTAGACCAATGCTCCTAGCATGCTATGAGTGCTTAACCCTGCTCAGACCCTTTGTGAGGGGATCTATTGGGTTCTCTTCTGACGATACCCTCTTGACTACGAGGAGTCCTTCTTCTACCCGGTATCTGATGAAGTGTTACTTTCTGTTGATGTGTCTAGATCTACCATGATCCCTCGGTTCCTTGGTCAAGGTAACCGCTCCTTCGTTATCGTAGAAGATATTCATAGGCTCCTTTATGGCTGGTACAACTCCAAGGTCTCCAATGAAGTTCTTCAACCATATTGCCTCCTTCGATGCTTCGCTCACTGCTATGTACTCTGATTCACACGTTGAATCAGCCACAGTCTCCTGCTTGGAACTTTTCCAAGTTACTGCTCCTCCATTCAAGGTAAATACCCAACACGATTAAGAGCAGAAATTACCTCTATCGGTCTGAAAGTTGGCGTCACTATACCATGTCACTCTCAATTCTTTACGTCCACCAAGTACAAGAACCCAGTCCTTCATCCTTCGCGGATACTTAAGAATGTTCTTTACTGCTATCCAGTGAGCCATACCAGGGTTCCCTTGATATCGGCTGACCATGCTCAAAGCAAAAGCCACATCAGGGCGAGTACACATCATAACGTACATGATCGAGCCAACGGCAGAAGCATATCCCACTCGACTCATCTCCGCTATCTCTGCATTGCTACTCGGACTTTGAGTCTTACTCAACTTGGTATTGCTCTGGATTGGTAACTCCCTTTTCTTGGAATTTTCCATGTTGAAACGTTTCAATACTTTATCCAAGTAAATACTTTGACTAAGTCCTATTAGTCTTTTATTACTATTTCTCAATATCCTTATCCATAGAATATAGGCAGCCTCTCCCAAATCCTTCATAGTGAAACACTTCCCAAGCCAGGACTGAACCTTCTGCATGGTTGGGATGTCGTTTCCTATTAGCAGTATGTCATCCACATACAATACATGAAGCTAACTATACTCCCAATAGCTTTGACATATACGCAGGACTCATCCTCGCTTCTCGAAAAACCAAACTGTTTGACTTTCTCATCAAAACAAAGATTCCATATGCGGGACGCTTTTTTCAGTCCATAGATGGATTTCTCAAGCTTGCACACTCTATTAGGGTACTTCGCATATACAAAACCCTCTGGCTGACACATGTAAACATCTTCAGCCAACTTCTATTCAGGAAAGTAGGTTTTACATCCATCTGCCATATTTCATAATCATGAAATGCAGCTACGGCTAGCATAACCATTATAGACTTGATCTTGGCCATTGGTGCGAAGGTCTCATCATAGTCAACCCCCAGGGTTTGATTAAATCCCTTCGTAACCAGTCGTGTCTTGAATGTAAGCACTTTCCCATCCATGTCAATCTTCTTCTTGAAGATCCACTTGTACCCGATTGTCTTACGACCTGGTAAATTGTCAACAAAGTTCCAAACTTGATTTTCATACATAGACTGAATCTCGTTGTCCATTGCCTCTTTCCAATTTGCAAACTCTGGGCTTGCCATGGCTTCCTTGTAGTTGTTAGGTTCGTCCAAATTTATCAGTGTACTATCGCAGATAAACGTATCACCTTCAGCTGTTATATGGAAACCATACATCACAGGTGGAACACTAATTCTGCTGGAACGTATCAGAGGTAAGGAATCGTCAACCGGTTCAAAAGGAATCTCTTCTTCACGTTGAGCGCTAGTGTTAGAAGTTCCTTCATCACTTGAATCTTGAAGCTCTTCAAGATCAATTTGCCTCCCATTGTCCTCTTGGCATACGAGTTCTCTTTCGCGGAAAACCCATCTCCTTGCTACAAAGACCAAGTTGTCACTATGTAACACCCAAATTTTCAAATAATTTTTCAAATTTATAAAAACACCTTTTTATTCATAATTGTCATAAAACATCATTGTATCACATAATCAGTTCATAACTTCACATCCCAAGATCAAAATATGTAAAATGCTCCTCGAGTGTGTACTGATCAAACCGGTGCCTTCCCGCTATCCTCACTAGTACCTGAAACATATAACACAAAACTGTAAGCATAATTGTTTAGTGAGTTCCCCAAAATACCACACACAATACTTATTAGCCACTCGAGGCTAATAACTCTATTTGACCCTCTGGTCAATGTGTCTCAGTGGGACCCTCCAGTCCCATAACTCTGTGGGCCCTCTGGCCCTAACTCTGTGGACCTTCCGGTCCTAACTCTGAAAACTTTGGCACATACATAGCATAAATCACATAGAAATCACATCATGCAAAAGCATACAAAATACTCTGTCACATAACTCTGATTACCACTCTAGGTAAAGTATAGTGAGAAGACTCACCTCGGGTAACTCGGTAAAATCTCAACTCTGAAAAATCTGATCTAGCCTCCACATAATCATATGAAATAAACACTCTAAATGAATACATCCCTTAAGGCTAGGTTATTCCCTCTCTTAGTACTCTCAGAAGGGTTAAAGACCATTTTACCCCTCCCATGGCTCAAAGACTCTAAAGTTGACCAAACCCTAAAAGTCAACAAAAGTCAACCCTCCGGGTTACATTGCGCGTACCAAACATGTACGCTGGGCGTACCCGGCGTCCTCACAGAAACGGGGTGTGCGAACCCTTACGCCGCGCGTACTGGGATTACGCCCCACGTAAACCCCAGTTCCAAACTCTTAGCTCTTGAGGTCTTAAACAGTTAAGACCCACGTCCAACTTTTATATCTGACCATTTCTAAGCCTCCTAATCCATAAAGTTGGTGACTCTAAGCCTTTGCATGGCTGGACAAGTCACTAACACCTATAACATTCCATTTCCCAACTCTAGAAAGCTCATAACTCAAGCATAACCTCATGACAACGACCAAGATGACAACTTTATGGATCTACAACACAAATATCACTGAAATGGGACAGATCTAGGTCCATGGAGTACACTACACTCATAAAGTCTCCACCTTTAGGACTTTTAACCCTAGAAATGGTCCATGCAATCATCTAACCAAATAAGGAGGAATGTTTTGAACTTTATACCTCCAAATGCATCTCCTTCCTCTGTAGATCTCAGATCCAAACTTGTACTTCAATCCTTAGCCTCCACAAGCTCTTCTCCTTCTTCTTCACTAACACACCAAGACACTTTTAGCTCCAAAACACACACACTCAAACTATGAACGATGGAAGGATCTCTCTTAGGGTTTCACTCACTGATATGGAGGCTGGGAAATGAGCCTTAGCATCCTTTAAATAGTGCACAAGCCAAACATTTAGGGTTTGCATCTGGACCCTTTACGCCCAGCGTAACCCTGGGTACGCCCAACGTACCCAGGCGAGTCCGCGTCCAAATTAAGCACATAAGTACGCGCAGCGTACCCCGGTATGCCCAGTGTACTCATGTGCTACAAGGACTCACTCAAGGACTAGTCTTGACCATTTAATAAAAAGGAAGGGCTAAATGGCCTTACCTGAATTTCGGGATGTGACACACTAGGTCTGTAGAAAAGATATCCAAAAGATATTTGTGGATAGCCGATGAAAATACAACGCTCACTACGAGGTTCAAGCTTGTCATGATTCTCTTGTCTTACGAAATCCTCGCAACCACAAACCTTGATATGTGCCAACGAGGGAACCTTCCCTGTCCACATCGTGTGAGGTGTTTTGGAAACCTTCTTAGTTGGGACAAGATTAAGGATATGGGAGGAAGTCTCTAAGGCATACCCCCAGAATGAGATAGGTAACAAAGCTCGACTCATCATGGAACGAACCATGTCTAACAAGGTTCAATTGCGCCTCTCAGCCACACCATTAAGTTGCGGTGTCGTAGGTGGCATCACTTGTGAAACAATTCAACATTCCTTAAGATAGGCGTGGAACTCGATACTATGATACTCACCACCTCGATTGGATCGGAGCATCTTTATCTTCCTACCCAATTGATTCTCCATTTCTTTCTTAAACTCTTTGAACTTTTCAAAAGTTTCTAACTTATGCTTGATTAAGTAGATATAACCATATCGGCAATAATCGTCGGTGAAAGTCACATAGAAGCGGTTACCATCCCTTGTGGCGGATCTGAAGGGCCCACACACATCCATGTGTATGAGATCCAACAATCCATCACCTCTTTAACAAGTACCAGTGAAAGTTGATTTAGTCATATTTCCAAGTAAACAAGATTTGCACGTGTCATTTGACTTAAGGTCAAATGATTCCAAAACTCCATCCTTTTTGAGTTGGGTTATGCGCTTCTTGTTGACATGTCCAAGACGACAATGCCACAAGCATGCCTTTTCCAAACCATTGGACGAATCAATATGCAACACATTATTTCCTAAGTTGTCTACAACCATCACATTTTCATATATACCCTTTCAAGGCAATGCTTCAAACTAAAAATTACCATTATAGAAAGCATTAATAGAACAAACATCATTATTAAATGAAAATCTAAAACCTTGTCTATACAAACCATGAAGAGAAATAATGTTTCTCGTCATCTCTGACGAGTAGCAACAATCGTTCAAATCTAATCCTAACCCACTACTAAGCACTAAAGAATAAACTCCAATCTTGGTGACAGGCGATGCTCTCCTATTCCCCATGATCAAGTTCATCTTCCCATGCTCCACATCCCTACTTCTTATTAAACCCTACAAATCATAACAAATGTGAAAACCACATCTTGTATCAAGGACCCGAGAACTAGCATGTGATGAGTTATTAGATTGAATAGTGTAAATACCTGTGAAGGAGGGTTTTATCTTCCCATCCTTGATGTACTGCAGATACTTTGGGCAACTTCATTTCCAATGCCCTTTTCCGTGATAGTAGAAGCACTCTGCATCCTTTGGATTAGATGATGGAGCAGTAGAACCACCTTTGAATACACTTTAAGAAGATCCATCATGAGACTTTCCCTTGTGCCTCTTAGAGGGGACTTTTCTCTTAGTCCCCTTCCCTTGTCCGATTGCCAAGACTGGGGCAGCAGCAGTAGGTGTTGATGCGACAACTTTTCCTTTTAAGTTAGTTTCAATAGTTCTTAACAACCCTTCAAGTTTGCTCAAGGTCACCTCATCCTTGTTCAAATAATAAGTCATCTTGAATTGGTCATAACAAAGAGGTAAAGAGTGGAGGATAATATCAATGGCCAGTTCTTCATCAAAGTTGACATTCAACTTGAGCAAATAATCCACATATCTCTTCATTCTTTGCAAGTGGCTCGTGATGGACACTCCATCCTTCATTTTAGTCATTATTAATGAGGCAACAATCTCGTACCTTTCTTGACATGCGTTTTGATGGTACTTTTCCATCAAGTCTTGGCACATGTCATAAGGCCAGTAGTCCTCATAGAACTTTTGCAGCTCGGGAGTCATAATGGCCACCATAATGCATGAAACCTTTGTCGCTACTTTGCATTTGGCCCTATACTCAGTGATCTCTTTGGGAGTAGCAGTAGTTTTATTGATCTCGACGGGTTCTTTGTCAAGGATCTCTTCCTTGTCCTCGTAACTTAGGGCCATTCGAATGTTGTGGATTCAATCATTGAAATTGAACCAATCGAAAGTGACCCTCCCACAAATGCCAAAGAGAGAGAGTGTGCGTGGGTTCGAGGAGTTGGCTTTATTGTTGTTGGAGGAGGAGTTTGAGCCTGACATCTGTAAAAGAAAAAGGATATGTTTTGATTAGAAATGAATTTCTTAATATAAGACCCAAATGAGATATTAAGGCTAGGACCCAACACAATAATTCACAATTTGGGAGAGGGATGCCGTAGTTCAGTTGCAAATTATTTCAAGGTAGGTAAATGACGATTTACCAATTCCACCATCAAAAAAGAAATGAAGAATTAGGTTTTAAATGAAATTAAATTCCTAGATTCTTTTGAGATTCATTGAACTTTTCAATGGCATGTTTAATCATGATTATGCCCTTTAAGTTTGTGATTGGGATACCGAGGATCACAAACAAGGTGTGAATAACCATGCAAATTAGTTTGGCATTCTCGATGTCATTTACCACCTAATAAATGTGTCGGTTAACCACACACGCTCTATTGATCTACGGTAATTCTCGAGCAACCCTTTGCCACACTTATTAGTCCAAGTTAGTGTTCCAGTTAACCATACACACTCCACTAATGACTTGGGAAGGTGCAAAGTGCAATTTCATGGACTAGTATCATTTTTACATTTTCCTAAACTAACTAAGATTGGGAATTTATAAAAACATTTAGTTACTTTATAATATCCATTATACTTATTAATGAAAGAATTAATGTCCTATTCTACCCGTTCGTCTAACGACCCTCCACCAATCAAGGAAATGGTGGGTGAGAGTGGACACCCATTCAACCGTCAATTTATAGGCAGTTTCCTTATACTCTCCTTATAGATTGGCTTCGTGAATGAGGTCTACTAACGGTAAGACTGACTCATCTTATACACACACACACACACACACACACACACACATATATATATATATATATATATATATATATATATATATATATATATATATATATATATATATATATACACACACACATAAACTAAACTTTTAATATTATAATAGTATAAGGGTGTATTTTAAACATTTCAAAATACTAGGGTTTTTAATTCGATTTAAATTTTTTTGAAAATTAATTCCTTTTAATTTTAAAATCTTAAATATTAAAAACCTTGATTTAATAATTATCCAAAATTAAACAATTAATTTAAATTATTAAATCTCATAGGATTGTCTATTAAATAAAATAAATAATTTAACTTAATCCCTTTATCCCCTAGATTTCGAGAATTTGGGAAGGCGTATTTCCAAATCTTTAATTATCCACTTAAACAATTAATAAGATAATTACCAAAGATAATATTATCGTAATCCCTATAATTTTGAAATCTAATCTAGAGAAGGAAGGCATTTTCGAAATCTAGGGTTAGACAACCCTAAAATCGAAAATTTGATGCCAAAGGAGAGGGTTCAAGAAACCCTAACAATTTTCAAAATATAGGTTTTTGAAACCCTAATTTTGAAAATCCAAGCCCTAAACCCTAATTTGTCAAATTCAAACTATTGTATCAAATCTAATTGAAAACAACAACCAACAGCCCTGATACCACTGATGGGTTTTATACAAGCAATCCTATGTGTGCATGCAACCCTAGTTCGGATCTATGTTTTCTATATTAGACATACAACAAATGAACATAAATAGGAAACCCTAACATGCATCTAATATTTTCGAAAATTCATACAAAAGATTAGATTACATACCTTTGTTACCATATAGTAATAACAACTAATCTTAAAGTTCCTTTCCTATTGAGAACAAGTACCACAATTGTAGTAACTTTAATGACTAACAAACACACTAGGGTGAGAGGTTGAATATGAGAGAGAGGAGACAGGGTAGCTTGCTCTAAAAATCGGCTCTTCTAGGGTTCTTCCAAGGGGTGGTTGAATTCTAGAGCCTATCGGTCTTATTTATACCTGAGGCAAGCTAGGTTTTTAGGGTGGAAACCCTAATTTCTTAGCTTAGGGCATAAGCAAGTCCATGAACCTCCTACCCTTTAGCCTTAGACGAAAATTCCTAGATCCTTCTAGGGATTTTCGTCCCTTCTTTAATAAGGTGGTCCAATGGCCCAAAGCCTCAACTATCAAATAATTACAAAACACCCCCGTAGTTTTAATCAGTTTCTTTAATCCTAAAATTAATTCCTAATTAATTTCTGATTAAATACTAATTAATAATATAATTTCTAATTAATATATTATTCTTATAATATATTAATAAATCATATTTATGCCCTAATTTATTATTCTTAATAATAAATCAGCATCTCTTCTCAACAGTTATCATGTCTAGTCACCAGTGTGAATGCAACCCAAAAAGTTCATGCTACTCTAAAATCAAGTACATACCAATTATAGTTATGAGCTTAGACACCTAATCCAACAGTTTGTTGGGTACATATTTGTATAGATTTGATGATGCAAAATATATACATTATACTTATAGTTTTATTGCTCATTGTAGAGATTTAGTGTTGTCTAAGAAAGTTAAAATAGTACAACTTAGACAAGTTGATATGTCAGAGTATGTTTATTTAGTTAATCTGAAGATATGCTAATGTTTTTGAAGACTAATATTGAAGGTATTTATTACTACTCTACCATCCATTGAAGTTCAGATGCCGAAGACTGAAGATCGGATTTGAGATGCCTTAGTTGATTAGATCTGGAACATTTTTGAATCCACTGCTAAAGTTTTGGTATTGTTGAAGATCTCCCCTGATGACCAAAAGACACTAAAGGCACTATCATCAGGGGTGAGCAAAAACCGCACCGCAACTAAAATTAACCGCATAAACCGCAACCGATAAACCGCAACCGCAATAAAAATCGATGATGAGGTTTTATGTTTTTTAAAAACCGCAAATTTGCGGTGCGGTGCGGTTATTAGTTTTCAAAAACCGCAAAAAAACCGCACCGCACCGCATATATTATATACAACTTTTTTTATTAATTATTAATATATTAAATATTAAAAATAAGACAAGTTTCATGAATGAAAGATGAATAAAATACTAGAAGACAAAAGTATGATTTTTTGTTATGTTTAACATTGAAAATGATGAAATTAGATAATTTTAAGAAATTTATTGTTAATTACTATTGATTTAACGTTTTTAAGATATTAATTGTTTGTGATTTAAGTTAATTGTCTTATACATTATGGTTTTTTATTATTACAAATAATATATTTAAACTCTTAAAACCATTTGAGCTCTAAACTATGGTTAAAAACCATACAAAATAATCGCACCAAATCCATGCGGTTAATAACCGCAACACAGAAAAAACAAAACCACACCACAAAAATAACCGCCTAACCGCACCGCAAAAATAACCGCACCAAACGGTTTTGAAAATGGATTAACCGCATTTGCGGTTAGTGGTGAGGTTTTGGCTAATAACTGCACCGAACTACACCGCGCTCATCCCTAATCATCATGAAGCCTATCCATTTACTGAAGACCTAATCTACTGGTAGTAATAACTGGTCACTGTGTCCTTACTTTAAAGTTTTTACACTGATGATATGATACGCTGATGACTTGATATGTTGATGGTCATACATTATCTGTTGAAGATGAAGTTTCTTGAGCTGAAGCTAAAGTTGATCAGCGAATGACTTCTTGATGTTGACGTTGATGCCCCTGGTCAGCATATATCATGTTGGTATTGATATCTGAATTGTTGACGAAAACGCGTACTCGCAAGTATACGAGGTCGTGCAAGTAATATAGTCATAAGACCAGATATCGAACCCACATGGACTATCCTATTTTAAGAAAGAGTGAACTAGGCAATTGATTGCAAAAGTGATTGATTTTATTAAACTAAGGAAACAATTAAAATAAAATTAAACTAAATTCACCAAGGTAAAAACGAAAACTAAAATAATCGAACAAACAAGGAAAACAATTGAACGATTTAACCATTATGAGAAAAACGAGATTCAGTTGACATATATGGGTTCAATGGTTCTTCTAATGCAACTAATTTGTCAAACCAATTATATAGAAACGAATAACTTAACACCAACAAAAGTTATCAATTACCTCTCGGTCTCATGATTCGATTTAAAAAACATTCACTCATATCTCTATGTAGTTCATGATTTTAAAAAGCATTAAGTTCAATGGTTTTGTTAAAAATGTCCTAACACACGTTTATGTTAAGTTTAAGCGAGATAACAAAACTGCACATTCATATTTAAACGATGTCACAAATAAAACTTCTCTCGAAGTCAATATAAGCATGTAAATATTAAATTTAAACCAAACAAATTAACCCTAACTAACGTTGATCAAGTGCTAGCCAAAATCAAAGTTACCCGTCAAATTTATATTTTTTAAAAAAAAAAAAACACACATTTAAATATGTCATTCAATTTCAACAAAATCGATTCAACAAAATAAACTACATTAAAATTACCATCTCACCCTAGTCAACCAAACCCACAAAATTACTACTCCATTAAACTAAAATTATGAACAATAAACAAATAAAAATTAAGCATCATACTTTAATTTAATGTGTAAACAAAAACAATTACTTTTGAAAGGCAGAAACAAAAATCAACTACATGCAGCAAAAGAAAACAATAAACTAAATAAGTTTAATAAAAAGAAATAACTAGATTAGCCAAAACTCGTTGTCATTCATCTTCTTTGTGTAGGTGGTTCATCCTTCTTAATTTTTAAGATAAATGATGGATTTAATTGCTAAGAAAAAAAATCTAAGCAGTAGTGGCGACTGAAGTTCTTCAACAAATGGTGGTTGTGGTTCTTTTTCGTAGGTTTTATTTTTCGTAGTATCGTCCGCATCCCTCTTTTGATCACGTAAATAACCATATATATATATATATATATATATATATATATATATATATATATATATATATATATATATATATATATGATCATATAAAACCTCTAATTATTGTGTGAATGTATGGCTAATTTTAGACCAATCATTTGGTAAATATAATTTTGTAACTTTATTAATTAAATAATTGTTATTTATTACAAACTTCCTAGAAGTATGGTAACTAATAAATGATTGCCCTCTAATTATGGTCTCCATAAGACCCCAACTAAATGCACTTCCAGCAATATATCTTCTTTTTTATCTTCTTTTTATCTAATGTTCTACGATGATGCCTCAATATTTGCACAAAAAAAAATCCCTCAATTATGTTGTGGTGATGAAAAAAAGTGATGGATTAAAAAGAGACAAAAAAAACTACCTTGGGTGCTTTTGCATTCCAAAAAAATTGTCTTGTGGTGATGAAAAGTAATTATGTTTAACAGTAGTAATATCATGTAACTTAGTCTTGAGCTGTTCACTTAAAATTTAGTTTGTTTCCTAATAAATTGCCAATTGTTCAAAAATAAAATTGTTTTCCATTTGTTATATTATTTGTAGTTCACATGTTTTTTTGTCTATAATTTATTATACTATGTTGATAATCAAGTCAATTGATTCTTAACGTTTAGACTTTCTTGGATTTCATGATTAACAATTTTTTTTTTGGTTTTTTCTTTTCACATTTAACGACAAGACTATGCTCCTAAATCATCATTTGAGAAAATGTAGTAACGATGTATAAGTTAAATTTACTTATCTTACAATGTTTGATCTCTATTTTTATTTAATTTTAATTTTAGATTAAATTCATGATTTGATAACACATTCAATGTGTGTATCAGTCAAATTATAATTATCATATTTTTGCAGTTTTTTGTTTTGGCGTCCATTTTTATTTTGAAATTTTATTTATATTTGATTGAATTTTTTACTATTAATTTAAAATAATAATATTAGTTGTTTTGACAGCCACATTACAAGATTTCAAGGTCAAGTGTAGGATGTTAAGACTATGAAAAAGGAAATAAAGATTTGTACATTAAAAAGATGTGAATGTAATTGTTAATTTTGTAGAATGTTATGAAAAAAAATATTTGAATTCAGTCAACCGTTATCGATCGGAGAAAGTGGAAACAGAGAGAGTTTTAAACATTGTATTTTTCAAGCACTATTCAAGAATCTTTGAATTCTTTAAAAATTCTTCACATGTATTAAAAAATTGTTATGTTACAGACCTATAAATATATATTTTTTTCTTCAATTCTTCAAGAAGTCTTCAAACTTATAGACACTGTTAATGGATATCGGTCAAAAAAAGTTGAAACAGAAAGAGTTTTAGACATTGTATTTTTCAAGAATTTTTGAATTCTCAAAGAATTATTCGATTATAACATATTAATCATGTTACAGAAGTTGAATCAACAAAATCAAACCAAAAGAATGATGTATTTCCTATAAAATTTCTAATATGTTGTACTATATCGTATTCTTAAAGAGTACAAACATAATAATTAACACAATCAAGCCAAAAGAATGAAGGAATTTTTAAAGAATTTATAGTATCCAAAATCTCATATTCTTAAAGAATGCACAAAAAATAACCAACTTTTTAAATCAAAAATATGCATACGGTTTACTAATCGGATGTGAATTTAAAATGTAAAAAATATAATATATTTTTTTCAATCTAGTTTAAATGTCGTCCATTATAATCTTCACTTTCCATAACTATTGTTAATAAATATGAGTAATTAACTCTTTCAATTAATTAAATGAATTTATATAATACATGTTATCTCATGTTAATAATATGTATCATAAGATCATAACCATTTATTCTTTTAATCTAATGGATCAAAACTAGTTATACATTCACACTATATATATATATATATATATATATATATATATATATATATATATATATATATATATATATATATATATATATATATATATATATATATATATATATATATATATATAGCATAAGTACAATCTTGCTCCTCCAACTTTCATGAATGGTGCAGCTTTAGCCCCTAGCTTTTAACTTTCCGCATGGAACAACTTTAGCCCTTGATCATTCACTTTTACCATTGTACAACTTTAGTCCTCCACATTGCACCTTATTTTCGAATTGGAACTCTTCCAGCAAACTAACCCCAACTTCCACGTCGATTTTGAACTGGAAAACGACTGAATTAGTGAAAACTCAAAACACAAAACTTGTAGATAATTGTGTCTAGTTTCCGAAACATCTTGAATTGCCTAAATCGGAGTCCGGATGAGCCAGATATGATGAAAACACTGAGACATGATCAATCTACCAAACATCTTTTATTCGCCTTAATTTGCTCGTGATGAATTTATTTTCTTTCGAATCTGTCAATTCCTTGCTGAAACCATTTGGACATTATAATATGAGTCCAACTCCCAGCAAGACTCGTTGAATAAGTGGTGGAGACCTAAGTAGCTTAGGAAATCTTGTATACACAAGATAAAAATCATCAATTCCTTATAGATTTTTGAACTTCATAAGAGGAAGTCAAACTCCCACCATGACCCGTAGACTAGGCGGCGGGGAACCCATGAAACATAGGTTGCACTTACATTAACAAGTAAAATGAATATCGTCAATTCCGATGTAAAGCACGATGTGCTAAATTTTGGATTTCGTGCAAGAAAACCAACTCCCACCAACCTGTAAAATAGGAGGAGGGGACCTAAGAAGCTTAGGTGAACTTGTAAAAACAAGTTAATGAGCCGTCAATTCCTTTAAGAACTTTGGACTTCATAAGAAGAAGCCCAACTCCCATCGTCCAATAGAATAAGAGATGAAGAACCAATGCAAGACATGTCAAAAATCCAACTGAATGGGCACAAAAATACCAACTGGGAAATATTAGGTCTATTATATTCATTAACATAAATTTATCTTTTTAAGCTCAAAAAATGATGTAAATTGTAAAATTCGGGGACAAAAAAATAAGTTTTTAATTCATTTAGTGATCGACAAACGAGCACTAAACATGAATCTAGAGCAAATCAGAATTACTTGGTGAAGAAGTATTTTGAAGATCTTATCTAATATGTTCCATATTTACCAGATCTACATTTATCTTATAATATTTAATCCCATCAAATCAGTTAGGTTTAGACTAGTGTTTATACTAGCCTCTCCCATTAGTTAAGAGTTGATGATTTGTGTAAGAGAGTTTCTATAGAGAGATCTGAGAGTTCTTGGTGAGTTCTTGGAGAGGATTCAAAATATTTGTTATTTCTAAATCATTGTGCTTATTCTCTTGGTGAGAACATTCTTAGTGAAGAACATGATACATAAAATTGGTTTTTTATTTGTTAAATACTTGTGTTATTATTCCACATTTCTATTAGATTCATATAGAAGTGTTTGGGTCAGGGAACTTCCAGTGTTGGATAAAGCAACAACAATGTTGTTGTGGTAGATAATGGTGAAGTTTTGACTGTATGTACAACTAGTTATGTTGATGCTTGGGTCATGGACTTTGGAGCATCCTATCATATAACATGCAAACATGATTGGTTCGACTCCTTTAAAGAGTAGAATGACACAATCAAGATGGGTGATGATTGGTTGAGCAGTATCAAGGGCAACGGCACTGTGCAAATCAAGATGTACGATGGTATAGTTAGGAAACTGGATTGTTGTTCGTCCTACAGCTTTGAAAGAATTTGATTTATCTTGGATCTTTGGTGAAGGATGGATATTGAAGTATTCTGGAGAGGTTGAATGGGTAAGATTCTCCAAGGCTACTCTTGTAGTTATGAAGGGAAATATGAATCCTCATAGGATTTATATCTTGGAAGCATCTTTGGTTAGAGGAACGGTGATTGTATCCCTATCCTTGAGCCGATATGATGATGAAAGAAAGTTGTGGCATCATAAGTTGGGACATATGAGCGAGAAGGACTTGTTTGGTGGAGATGCATCTAGAAATGCTGAACCAACTGAAGCTTGTGTTCAAGAGATGCAACATAAGGTGAATTTTAATTCAGTTCAACACTCAATCAAGGAGATCATCTAGTTTTTTTCACTCAGATCTATGGGGTCCCTTTCCCGTGAAGTCTCATAGTGGATGTAAATAGTTTGTCACTTTTTTCGTTGATTACTCAAGGAAGATTTGGGTGTACTTTCTGAAGAAAAAGGATGAAGATGAAGTGTTTAGGAGGTTCAAGGAGTGGAAGAAGATAGTTGAGAAACAGACTGGGAACCATGTCAGGTCACTCAAAATAAAAAATGGGTTGGAGTTCTGCAAGGCTTCATTTGACAATGTCTAAAAAATTAAAGGTATAATGAGGCATCGCACTATACGACTAACACCACAATAAAATGGAGTGGCAGAACAGATGAACCAAACACTGGTAGAGCATGCTTAGTTCATGAGATTAGTTGTTAATTTATTGGAGCAATTCTTAGCGGAAGCAATCAACATTGTTTGCTAAATGGTGAATAGATCTCCATCAACTGCAATTGATTGTAAGAGTCCTCAAGAGGTGTGGTCTAGGAAACCCTCTAAGAATTTTTGTTTACGAATGTTTGGATTCCATGCTTACGCTCGTGTGAATGATATTAAACTGGAGCCGAGGGCAATGAAGCGTATATTTCTAGGATATGCATCTGGAGGAAATGTCATCATTTGTAGTGTACAGAAGAAGGAAAGACTCCAGAATTTGTTATTAGTAGAGATTTGAGCTTGGAATATGTTATGTGTAACCAGAGAGGAGGTTGTACAAGTGTTGGGGGGAATGATCGAGATGCTAGCCAGAAGGTGGAGTTTGAAACAGAAACTCGACATAATTTTTTGATAAATGAGGAACAGTAGGGTGACATGGAACAACATAAATGTGAGGAATCCCTTAAATAACCCAGGGAAGAAGTGTATCTTCATGGTGATGCCAGCAAAGAAAACTTGATGAAGCCTCTGGAGAATGAGCTTGTGATGAACGATTTAGGAGCTGAAAAAAAGATAACAACGATGGAAATTCAGAGTGATAGAAGAGCTTGATAGTTATACATTTCTCACTACATTGAGAAAGTCTTGCAGTCATTCTATTGTGATCAATCCAAACGTGTTGGTACTTCTTTGGTAGTCTGAGAAAATCAGGGGAAAGCTTATTGGGAAGTGGTCAAGTGTATCTTGCAACACTTGAAGGGAACGGTTGATGATTGTCTGGTGTATGGTGCCAATGCATGACATACAAACTTGCTTCGATTGATAGACTCAGACCATAAAAGTGATAGGTTATGAGCATTACATCAGTCCTATGGCCTACATGCAAACCCTAAAGCTTTAGATTTAGTTTGTCTAATGAACATGCAATAATCACCTAAAGATCATAAACCCTAGATCTAGCATATGTATATCGAAATTAACATGTAAGAATAGATCTAGATGAATACCTCTTATAGAATGGCTTGAATCTCGTGTCCTTGGAGCTTAGAGTCACAGATGTCACTCCTCTAATGGTTCACAAACACCATGAGCAAGAGGATGATATTGGAAAGAGGGGAGGAGCACTAAAACAGTCCAAGATCTCTACAAGACAGCTTAGCCACGTTTTTGGGATCCCTAGGGGTCTATTTATACTTGTGTGGGCTGCTAGGGTTTCAGGAGAAACCCTAATTCTCTGCTTAGGCCTTAAGCAACCCGTGGAACCTTTCTAGAAGGCCCTTGGACGAAAATCATATGGGCTTCCCATAGATTTCGTCCAACCTCCTTCCCTTTAGGAATCCATGGCCCACAATGCAATTATCGTATAATTACAATATTAGTCCCCCAAGTCTAATTAATCTATTTTGGCCACAAAATTAATTTCTTAATTAATTATTGTCCAATATTAATTAAACTCTATGATTTCTCTATTAATTTATTTTTCATATAATATATTAATAAACCATAATTAACCTATTTCTTCATAAATCATCCTATCTAGTTGCTTTGATGAAGGCAACCCAAAAGGACCATGCACAACCGGGTCAAATACTTACCAAATATAGTTACGGGCTTAGACACTAATCCAACGGTCTCCAACTTGGATAAGTCTAGTAACAATAAATGCAAATTTTATCCGATTAGCATTCGTAGCTCTCAAAGACGTTGTCGAAATCTGATCTTATCAGTAACCTGTCCTTTAGATAAGGGGTCATATATTCCTCCGTTCTAGATATCGTATGAACTGAGACATGGATTTTGATCATACTCTCTATTCACGTGTTGTTTCTCGATTTACGATTTATGACGACTGACAACAGACTACAATTGAACACATCAACTTAGTCCCGACTTGGCCAAGCGCTTAGGGTTTCATCACTAAATCATAGAGGGGCCCATATATATCGCTTTTATCCCACTTTGGGTAAAAGGAACGGATAAACTTTGACTCAATCCTCACTTGTACCTATTCATCAAATCGCATACAACAATATGTTTTATAACACCAAGTTACTGGTGCGTTTACATATTATCATTGAGCAACCGACTTGCATAATACAACTCACACATCTCGGTTTTAAGAATATAAGATATTACCGTCTCACGAATCACTTGTGATAAAATCCATGAAGAAATCCAAGTGAGTGTGGGTTTAATCCAATACTCTAATCTTATAGTAGCACTCATGAACTCTGCAGCAAACTTGTGTCATGTCTAAACACTTTAGACAATCTACAGACGGATTC
The DNA here is from genome assembly GCF_002870075.4 of Lactuca sativa. Taxonomy (NCBI): domain Eukaryota; kingdom Viridiplantae; phylum Streptophyta; class Magnoliopsida; order Asterales; family Asteraceae; genus Lactuca; species Lactuca sativa. The sequence goes on along the minus strand of NC_056630.2, from coordinate 101,589,678 downwards.
ATGACAGTCTTCATTCATACCTACTTCCAAAGTATGAGCGACTGTGGAGGATTTGAATAATCCTTTTATTCAGGAAGTCAAAACATACAAAGTGAAACACAAGAATATACTAATCCTATATGGTCCCAAACTTTTGAGTATAAATAAAACACCTTTTCTTTAATCACCATATTGATTACTCATTATTTGTTGTTTCAGTTCATCAACTTCTTACTTGAATTATAACAACAGTTGTCCCATGCACCAAGCATGCACATTATGTTTATCTATGGTTTTAGTTTGTGAAATAGATCAAATTAACACATTTCCAATGATGCTCATTTGACAATTCCTAATCCTAATCAATTAGTGTAAGAATACAAAATTCTCGCCACTACTAGAATATGTTAGATTCTAACATTTTATGCAATGGTCCTTTCGTAATATCACAGCGCCAAAGTCACCAAGACTTTGCCAATGAAATTACAAAGTGCTCTATTGGAGATTATTACAAGACAATTCATTGGAGATTGTTACAAGACAATTCCATAGTCATGAAGTCTCACATTCAAAGTACATTCCTTTAAACATCCGTCTTGTATAGAAGTTTCTAATCTAGACATAAATTCTTCACGTCCAACTCCCAATAAGGAAACATTTCCATATTTTCCGTATGACAACTCATTCTAAATAGAATCTTATCTATTCATAATAGTGCTAATATGGTCTATCCATGACTATACATCCAATTGTCCGCAAGCGACCAATCCTTGGCAAACCCTAGATTGTCCTTGACAGTTGTTTAATTATTTTAGTCAAATTCGGTTCTATTCCCTTTTCCCCTCTAAATGCCCTAGGCATATGGAAAATTTTAGAACGGTCGAATATTACAGCATATGCAATCGATCCTATACCTGAAGCGTATGGAATACGATTCATAATGAAAAACATGATACTTTACCAGGTTCTTGCTATAATATTGTCATAATATTTCTATTTTCCGTGTTCTGAACATTTGAACTATAAAGAGGGATGTCGTAATCATAATTGAACTTTCAGAATGCAATTAATAAATATATTCTTGACTAAATTCAATTAAAATTTCTCGATCTAAGATTTTAGATTGGAAACGAAGTATAACATTCTCTCCTTTAATTATAGCAAAAACAACTTTTCAACCCCTGCAACTTTGCAAAGTGAAACTTTTGTTTTTCTATAATTAATATTGCCAACTTGCAACACTTAAAATAATAATCATGCTCCCACTAACATGATGATTATATTCATTCCATCATAACATTTATACTCCCACTTTCTTTGACACGTATTTAGAAAATAGTTGGACTTCTAAAAGACAATACTTATTGACTTCCAAAGTTCATATTTCCAATACGATGTGCTTCAATAAGCCTTTATCTAAGCTTCTCAAACTCACACACCTTTCCTTAGATAGCTCACATGTGTGTCTAAACTAATTCAGAACTTATATTACTAAGTCCCAAACGTTCAGACTAATCACCAAATCTCACAGTTCGAACTATGAAGAGGGATGTCATAATCATAATCGAATTTGAGAATGCAATTTACATAATCGCTATCTCCTTAAAATATATTGTAGTGAAAGCGTTTTCTCACAATCATTTTCATGATGGAGAGAAACCTTATGACACTAAGATTTTATGGTGCATGAGTTCCTATCCATGCAAATTTGTCATAACCATAATCATAAGATAATGTTTGTGACAAATCAAAACTCTTATGGACAGAACTTGTTCATTCTTAATTTGTTGCCATCAAGGGTCCCACCATTGCTTCCAAGTTATTTAGCAGCTCAACTATGCCAGTTAATGTACTTTCATTGAATAAAGTGTTTAACCTTATGCAGTCAATTGAGAACTCGTAGAACTCATATGCATAAGTAACTTTACTGGAATGACATAGAAATAAAAAAATTTCAACACAATAGGTTACAAACCTCAAGTCTTGTGCTAGTGTTTAATATGTTTACTTCTTGATTTGTTCTTGAAACTTTTCAAGATCTTTAGACTCCCACTGACCTCTTGACATATTAGATTCTCTTATCAAGAAACATTTCTTGACAAAACAAATATCCAAGAGTTAGTGTGTGTCTATATCAAGACAAAACATACATGTAATTTGGTACTAGTTGGACTTTGTCTTATTCAAGACATCACAACTTACCAAAATATGCAAGTGTAAGAACATTCCTACTTAAGATTATGTCACTCAAGTCACAATCTTGGAGTATGACTATAAGACTTGATTTTTAAAAGAAGTACAATACATCTTATTGACATAACCACTACAACAATTCTTGATTCCACTTCTTAGCCAAACTAGTGAACTAAGGTGCCCTTAGAGGATGAATTGTAATATGGTTCCTACGATTACCAAGACGATCATAAAAACACGACACAAAAGTACTCTCCCTTCTTATTAGATTGGAGAAACTTTTTATCTTTCTACCTTCATTGATTCTACTGATTAGTTATGTCGTTCATTGAAACATTTCAATGATTCATAATTACACTTAATCTTGTAAGCATAACCACATTTACTAGACTTTTAGTAAATCATGACGAATAATGTTATTATTATTTATGGTGGACTTGACTAGTGCACAACATTGTGTACTAGTTCCTTTAGTTCTTCACTGGACTAACACACTTATGTGAACAAGGAATTAGTCTTAATTACTTAAGTACCAAGATTTCCATACATCACACAATACAAGTTGTATGATTCCAAGTATCTGTCCAATTGAATCTTGGGCGATGGGAATCTTTCCTTACTTAGAAAATTATGACACTACCATACATAACATAACTAAGAATCACATCCATTTCAACATTTCTAATAATAGAAATACCCAAACATCAATTTTCATATATGTCATTGCAAGGATAAATAAATAAGACAAAATGAAAATTTATTTTATTGCGGAAAAATTTGTCCTTACAACGCAACTCAAATGAAAAACTATGCTAATACATTTCTTAGCAATCTACTCTAAAGCAGCAGCTCAAAAAATCCGATCTTCGAATCCATGCGATCGAAATCCATTTCTTCATGATTAGATTCAGCATGCTTCTTCCTTTAAGCTTCCTCTCTTTTCTTCGATCCTTCAAAAAATGTAATCTTATCACATAATGTCAAGAATCAAAAATAGGAACTTATAGATTTAGTTAATGGATTTTACCAGAAGTAGAGACATACGTCTTGACTCTCCCATCTCTTAGATCTCTCAGGTAGATAGGGCAGCTTCGTCTCCAATGCCCTTTCTCTTGGAAATAAAAGAAAATTGACTCTTTTGGAACAACACATGGAACTACTTCAGACTTTGCCTTTCTCTTATGATCAAACATTTAGACCATGGCATGCCTTTCGTTGCCATTGCCTATATCCATGGAGGTTTGGAAGGCAGATCCACCAATCAACTTTGCTTATCTAGTCTGCCAAATCATTGCTGATTCAGCAGTAACAAGCAAATAGGTGAGATCGAATGGGGTCACGTCGTGGTCTATCATATAGTACTATCTTACGAACTCATTATACGAGTCAGGTAGCGATTGAAGAACCCAGTCAACAACCAGCTTCTCATAGACAACGACTCCCAACATTCTTAACCTTTCAATGTGTGACTTCATCTCTAAGACGTATGCACACACTGACTTTCATTCTTCATGTTTACTTGCCAAAAGGGCTTGAGTGAGCTTGAACTTTTCAAACCTTTGAACTTGTGGGTTAGGGAGAAAAATAGGAGGAGGTGGAGGAAGTGAAGCATGATCTCTTGTTCCTCGATCGAATCGTGGAATATCATCTTCATGTGGAAAGCTTGTTCCAAGGGATTTGGGAAGACCATAGTTGTCATACTTTGAACATCTACAAAACAGAAGAAAATTCAAGTTAGTTGATTGATTGAGTCCTTAATAAAACACCCAAATGAGATATTAAGGCTAGGACCCAACACAATATTCTACAACTTGGAAGAGGGATGTCGTAATCCAAATTGCAGAACATTTGAAGGTAAGTGATTGACGATTCACTAATTTTCTACCATGAAAAACGAAAAAGAGATTAAGTTTGAAATGTATTGAAAACTCCTAGATCCTTTGAGATTCATTAAACTTTTCAATGGAATGTTTAAATCTCGATATGCCCCTCGATTTGTGACTAGGATTCCGAGGATCACAAAACAGGGTGTGAATAACCATTCAAACATACATGGTGCCCCCAATGTTACAATCACCTGATCGATGTGTCGGTTAACCACACACACTCCACCGAACTATGACAAACATCGAGTCACCCTTCGCTACCTTTTCTTAGAACCCATTTAGTGTGTTGATTAACCATACACGCTCCACTAACATCTTAGCAAATGTACAAAGTGTAATTTCATGGAATTGCATCAAATTCACTTTTGCCTAAAGTAACTAAGATTGAGAATTTTGTAAAAACATTTAGTTACTTTATAATTCATTATACTTTTAATGGAAAGGGTTTGCCATATCCTACCCGTTCGGCTAACAACCCTCCACCAATCAAGGAAGCGATGGGTGAGAGTGGACACCCATTAAAGGGTCATTTTATAGGCCATAACCTTATACCCCCTCACAGATCGGCTTCGTGAATGAGGCCTACTAACGGTAAGACTAGCATTTAAGTTATACATATATAATATTAGACCTTTTAATTTTTTTATATAGTATAACGGTGTATTTTACACTTTTAAAATACTATGTGGTCTAATTTAATAAATTACACTTTTAATTTAATTAAATGTAAACCATATCACTATGAATTTATGAACTCTCTTTTAATTATACACTTAATTAATTTAATAAAACCATTAGGGTGCAATTTGAACTTTTTAAAAATTAGGATTTTAGAATTTAAAATTTTAAAATCAAACTTTTAATTAAAATTTAAATTCCAAAACCTGAGAGCAAGTTTTGAAACCTTTCAAAACAATTAGGTTTAACTATTTAAATTTCAAAACTAAACTATGAAGTTTAAATTTAAACTAAAAAACTTAAGGGTGTAAACTGAATCTTTTCAATATAACTAGGTTAAATATTTGACTTATAATAATCCTATATTATCCATATTTAACCAAATCCATCAATTTTGATGAAGATAACCATTCCAAACTTAAAAAATCGGATTTAGGCAAGAAAAACAAGTTTTAGCAATCATCCTCAACAAAATCTGGCAGAAAAATCGAAAATCCTGGCAACATAACAGAAAACTCGTTGATTTGGGCTCTGAACTCATCGAGTTCATGCTCTAGACAGCAAAAATTTTCGATTTCCTGATGTTTTACAGTTTACAATTGCATCAATTCATTATACAAACAGCCTAGTCTTGGATACCACTGATGGGTTTTGAGGACTACATCAGTCTTATGGTGTACATGCAAACCCTAAGGCTTTGGATCTGGTTTGTATAATGAACATTCAATAATCACCCAAAGCTCATAAACCCTAAATCTAGCATATGTATATCGAAATTAACATGTAAGAATAGATCTAGATGAATACCTCTTATAGAATGGCTTGAATATCGTGTCCCTGGAGCTTAGAGTCACAACTGTCACTCCTCTAATGGTTTACAAACACCATAAGCAAGAGGATGATATTGGAAAGAGGGGAGGAGCACCAAAACCGTCCAAGATCTCTACAAGAAAGCTTAGCCACGTTTCTAGGATCCCTAATGGTCTATTTATACTTGTGTGGGTTGCTAGGGTTTCAGGAGAAACCCTATTTCTCTATTTAGGCATTAAGCAACCCATGGAACTTTTCTAGAAGGCCCTTGGACGAAAATCATATGGGATTCCCATAGATTTCGTCCAACTTCCCTTCCCTTTAGGAATCCATATGTAGTTATCTTATAATTACAATATTAGTCCCCTAAGTCTAATTAATATATTTTGGCCACATAATTAATTTCCTAATTAATTCTTGTCTAATATTCATTAAACTCTATGATTTATCTATTAATATATTATTCATATAATATATTAATACACCATAATTAACCTCTTTCTTCATAAATCATCATATCTAGTTGCTTTGATGAAGGCAACCCAAAAGGATCATGCACAACCGGGTCAAATATTTACCAAATATAGTTACGGGCTTAGACACTAATCCAACAAAAAGTGATCTAGAGACAAAAAGATCATTGACAGCTGGTCTCATTCAGCATCTCCGTTTAAAGGTGGAGAAACCTATCATATCCCATGACAAGTGTAACGCCCAAAGATTCGGGCTAGTCGATTTAGAGATAATAAGCGTTAAACATGAAGTTTTGATAGAAGATTTTTTTAGAATAAACAATCTTAACCCAAGTTATTGTTACAAGGATTTCGTACATATAAAGAACACTAAAATCCGACTTACAATGAAGAAGTTATGACCCATCGAAGTTTCAGGATTAAACCGACACGACTTTATATAGAGAGAGAACGTCCAAATTTGACTTCGTTAAAGGAAATTACGATTTTTTTCTAAGATTCAACATAGCAATACGCAACCCAAAACTCAAATTTTAGATCGATCGATTTTTAGCCAATACAACCTAAACAAGAATTGAAGATCTCATTAATAGGAGCTCAACGATATCAAGACAGTAAAAAACGGACGTCGGATGACAAAGTTATGAGTTTTTAACGGACTTTAACTGTCTAAGTTTGTTAAAATATAACTTTTAAAATAAATTAAAAATTAGCTAACGGATTCTAAACGAAAGTTATAGTTCACAGCGATACCTACACGTGGATATAAAGAACGTCAAAACGGAGCTCGTATGCGAAAGTTATGGATTTTAGAAGATAATTAATTTTTGGATTAACCACGAAGTGACACGTGGCATGATCTAGACCACAACTTCCTCCCCACGGCTTGCCACCAGAATGTGACACGTGGAAAATTACACTCGGCGTAATTTTTTAGTACACCTAGCGTAACCCACAAAAACCGATTACGCCCATCATAATTCTTGAGTACGCCCCGCATACTTGGGTGTGGCAGCCTATAAATATAGCTCGAAAATCACTCTTTTCCTCACATATTTCTATCCAGTTCTCTCCCAAACACCTCCAAAGCCTCTAAGCCTTTATGTAGCACCTCCTAGGTGTTAGTTGTGAAGCCCGAAGCACCGGAAAGCCTCGAGAAGAAGAGCTTTCGGCTCAGAAGTTCTGCCCGCGCAGAGTCTGGTTTGTCGGTAAACCACCTGTAAGTTAAGTTATGCTTACTGTACTTTAAGTATAACTTATGTTTAAGTTCATTATCGTTATTATGAACCTATAAAGAAAATTTATCAGTGATTCCAAGTTGTTATACTCATTGATCTACTTACAAGGATGATGTCTAGGCTGGATTTAGTGAGGTGTTTAAAGTGAGATTTCCAAACAGCGTACTTCGTATACCAAACAGACCCTGCCTCCAACATGATCCTACCTGGTTGTTCCTTACTTGATAGATCTTGAAGTAGACTTTAAATTAAGGATGAATCTAGACTAATAATTATTCACAATAAATATTAGACTAAAACTTAGTGATAATTATACTAGGTTTCGTCAAAGAAAAAGACAGTTGCTATAAGCAAAGCGCTGTCCAAATTTCGAGTTGTCAATTTAACAAGTGAGTGCATAGTTACTTTCATCTTACACACATATATGTATGTGTGTATATATATATATATATATATATATATATATATATATATATATATATATATATATGAAGTATTTAATATTAATACATGTTATATGTTCTTATTATATGTGTGCCTGATATCTATGCTAGATGAACAATTTATACATGTTTTACGTTATTTAAACTATATATGTATTTTTATACCTATAAATATATTGGGTAAAGATGGGTAGATCAAAGATGATATGAATGATGAGAGATGAAAGATGATATAGATGTTGAGTGGTGAAAGATGATGAAAAACCTTGACTTTAAAGCTGATCCGGTAATCTAGCACAATACAGATGACAACCGCATACCGTTCTAGACAGTCCAGTGGAACGCTAGTAGGCTCGCAACCTATAGGTGTTTTTAAACTACGTGTTCACTAGAAGTACTCTAAAAATCCTAGTAGTTGTGCCTAATGGATAACATTGACGGTTGTGCCTAATAAATCACATTGGCAGTTATGGTTAATAGATCAGATTGGCAGCTTTGCCTAATAGATAACATTGGCATATGTGCCTAATAGATAACATTGGCAGTTGTGGCTAATAGATAACATCGACAACTATGAACTTAGTGTCTGTTAGATAAACCTTGGCAGTGATGGACTTCGTGCCTATTCCTTTGGACAATCCTTAGGAATGAATAAATGAAGAATATATGATTCTTAGGGAAGATCCTTAAGTATAAAGAAGATAATGGGGATGGGAAATTGGGTTAAATGTTTGATGATTGCACATAATAATTATATTATTATTTGTTGAAAACCCAATGTACTCACCAGGTTTCCCAACCTGACCCACTCAGTTTATTGTATCATAGATAGCTATATGAAAGATACATCCTGCTAAGAGTTTCGAGGAGTATTAGCCCACTAGTTTAATTACTGTAAGGCTTGTGACATTTCGTTATGCTTATGTTTCTGTATTGACGATGGCATCCCCATGTTTTAATATAAATAAAATACATTTCTTCGGAAATGCTTTGATAATATCATTATCATGTTTTCTAGGAACAAATTCGCAATATTATTCTTCAATAAGGATACTTAAATTTTTAAATAAGCATAAAAAATCGGTCTTTACCGTCCATTAAAATGGGGATGTCACAACAGGTTATGCCTTCAAAAGTATGGTGCCAAGGAGAATCCGAAAGATATGGTAACAAGGTTGTTTCCCAGAGAGATGTTCAAGCTTTGCTTGGACTTGGTTGATATGTGGAGGAGGTAAGCCCTTTTGGGTCATGATGGCAGGAAGGGAGAGAAAGTTATTGTTTAAGGTGGAGTTTATAGGATACTCAAGTCAATGTGGAGATTTTTAAATGTGACATGAGCATTTGGAGCATTCTCATGGATCATCTGAGTTCAATGAAGCACTTAGAATTTAGTAGAGCACTTGGGGTTCATGGAGCATGTAACATAGGAACAAATCATCTGAGAAGGGTATGAATCATCTGACAAAGGAGCAAATCAAGTGATAAAGGAACCAATCGTCTAAAAGGGGGTATGGAGCACTTAGAAATGGGATGGAATAACTTGATGCATAGTTGCACCATTTGATTAAGTGTTAGGCCAAGTGACAAGCATGTTGCGCCATTAGCATACATCTTGCACCACTTTGGAACATGTTGCACCACTTTAGTATATGTTCCGCCAAAGGGAAAGAAGTTACACCAACCTGGAAGATCTTGTTCCACTTTGGAAGGAAGTTGCAGCAGGCTTGAAGGATGTAGCACCATCCTAGCACAAGATGACCCATCATAATGCAAGATGCACCCTCTTGGTGTAAGGGGTTCCATTTTGGTTCCTTGATGAGTCATAGTTGTTGGAATAGTGTCTAAGGCTGCAACTATATTAGACAAGTATTTGACCCGGTTGTGCATGGTCCTTTTGGGTTGCCTTCACCATAGCAACTTGATAGGATGATTTATTAAGAGAGAATAAATATTATTAGTATATTATGGGAATAATATAAAGAATAATAATATTGTTATTTGATTAATATAAGTCATAAATTAATTGGAATTAATTTGGTGACTTAAAGAGATTAATTAAATAAGTGGGTATAAATTGTCAATTGTTTGATAATTAAACTTTAGACTGTAAATCCATATAGATATGTATTGGACGGATTCTAGAAGCTAAGGATTGCTTCAAATCGTCCAAGGGGTTATCTAAGGAATGGATTTGGATAGCCTTAAGAGAAGATTATCCAATTAGGGTTTAGGTTGTAACCCTTAAGGAGTCTACAAGTATAAATAGACCCTATGGCAAAGGGAAATCGGCACTTCATCTAAAGTAAGAAAACCCTGGCCGATTTCCTCCCCTCTCCTCTCTCCCAAATCATCCTCCTTGCTATTTGGTGTTTGTAAGCCATTAGAGGAGTGACAATTGTGACTCTAGAGCTCCAAGATAACAAGATCAAACAAGAGATTCAAAGGTATGATTCTAGATCTGATTTAGTATTGTTCTTATACCTAATTAGTCATTAGAAGTCTATGATTCAAAGCATGTTTAATTAGAAAGCCTAGATCCAAGCATTAGGGTTTTGCATGCGCACATAGGAAAATTCTTATGGCTAAAACCCATCAGTGGTATCAGAGCCTAGCTTGGTTTTCATTAAATTGTTGCTTATTTGTTTGAAACTTGTTTGCAAAATTCGAATTTTGGGTTTCTGAGTCGCAAACTCGACGAGTCCCATGGTGGACTCGACGAGTTGGCCTAACTCGACGAGTCCAGTTGGGAACTCGACGAGTTCAAGCGTCAGGAAAGGCCAGATTCGGGATTTTTCCATACTTATCTTTTGGCAACTTACCTTTATCATATTAGATCAATCAAAATCCGATTTTTTGATATATATATATATGACTATTATCTTGATCTAATTAAAGATATTTATCAACTAATAAAATATTTAATTTCCTTATATGATAATTAATTAATTATTTTGATTAATTTGGTAATTATCTTGCAAGAAATCTTGAATAAATTAAATATACATAATTAGGAAATTAATTGTTAATTAAAATTATTTGTTATTTGATCCTCCATGTTTTAAATGTTTAAAACTTGTCCTCAAGCTTTGAAATTTATATTTTGTGATTAAAGGTTTTAATTTAGACAATTTAAATTTCAAACCCTAGATTTTAAAATGTTTAAAATACAACCCTATACTAATATAATATTACAAGAATAATATGTATATATGTATAACTAAAATACTAGTCTTACCGTTAGTAGGCCTCATTCACGAAGCCGATCTATAAGGTGGGTATAAGGTTGCGGCCTATAAAATGGCGCTTAATGGGTGTACACTCACACCCACCGCTTGCTTGATCGGTGGAGGGTCGTTAGCCGAACGGGTAGGATAGGGCAACCTCATGCTCTCATTAAAAGTATAATAAGTAATACAAAGTAACTACACATATTTTAAATTTCCCAATCTTAGTTACTTTAGGAAAGGTGAATTGATGCAATCCCATGAAATTACACTTTGCACCCTTGCTAAGAAGTTAGTGGGGCATGTGTGGTTTACTGGCACACTAATTGGTTCTAAGCAAAGGTGGCAAAGGGTGATTCATTGTTTATCATAGTTCGATGGAGCGTGTGTGGTTTACCGGCACATCGAATAGGTGATCGTTACAATGAAGGCACCATGTGAATTTGCATGGTAATTCACACCCGCTTTGTGATCCTCGGTATCCCAGTCACAAACTAGAGGGGCATATCGAGATTTAAACATGCCATTGAATAGTTTCAATGAATCTCATTCGAACCTAGGAATTCTCAATGCATTTAGGACTTATAGTTAGTTTTTTGGTGGAGAATTAGTGAATCGTCATTCACTTACCTTCAATTAATTTGCATGTTAGATTACGGCATCCCTTTTCTAGTATGTAAATGTTGTTGTTGGATCCTAGCCCTAATTTTTCTTATTGGGTGATAATTAGCGATTCATATTCTAATCTATCTTTGTCCTTTTCTATTTGTAGATGTCGAACGCAAACAACGTTGCTGCTAGTTCTTTCACGTTGATGAGCCTTTGCCAAAAGGTCACCTTCGATGGAACGAACTTTAGCGAATGGATAAGATACATTCACACCATTGCTCGCTATGAGGATAAGGAGTATGTCCTCGATGAGAAGCTCGAGAAAATCAAACCTGAAATCGCTACTCCGGCTGAAATTACCGCTTTTGAAACTCATGAGCGAGATGCAACGAAGGTACATTGCATCATGATAGCCACCATGAACTCCGAATTCCAAAAGTCCTACGAGGACATGTACCCGTACGAGATGCATCAAGACTTATTGGAGAGATACCACCAAAACGCGAGACAAGAGCGTTATGAGATTTTCACTAGCATGATTTCCGCTAAGATGGGTCATGGAGAGTCTCTTACCGTGCACCTGCAAAAGATGCAAAGGTATGTCGACCGCCTTCGTAAGTTAAATGCTGACTTTGGGGAAGACTTGGCGATCGACATGGTGCTTCACTCTTTGCCTCCGATGTACAATCAATTTAGGATGACCTACCACATGAACAAAGAAGAGGTCACCCTAAGCAAACTCCAAGGTCTCTTGAGGGTCGCTGAGAGCAACTTCAAAGACAAGTCTGTTGCACCAACTCCCAATCCACCCGCTGCTCCTGTCTTGGCTATTGGTCAAGGAAAGGGAAAGAAGAGGAAGGCTTCATCTAAGAACTATCGCAAGGTTAAATCCCAAGATGGTGCCTCTTCTAGTGGGACCAAAGTTGATCCCGCTAAGCCCTGCCCTAACCCTAAGGAGGCAGAGTGCCATCACTGCCACAAGATAGGACATTGGAAGAGAAGCTGCCCAGAGTACCTACAAGCCATCAAGGAAGGAAAGATCAAGCCATCTTGGGTTCTTGATACCGGTTGTGGTTACCACATTTGTTCTAATGTGCAGGGACTAAGAATAAGTAGGGATGTGGAGCAAGGAAGAATCAATCTAATCATGGGGAATAGAAGATCGTCGCCTGTGACCAAGATTGGAGTGTATTCTTTAGTGCTTAGGAATAATTTATGTTTAGATTTGAACAATTGTTGCTATTCGCCAGAAATGGCTAGAAACATCATTTCCTTTCATGGTTTATATAGACAATGTTTTAGATTTTATTTTAATAATGAGAATGGTTCTATTTTGGCTTATCTAAATGGTGTCTTTTACTTTGAAGCTATACCATGTAATGGAATTTATGAAACCGTTATGATTGTTGATAACTTAGGAAATGATGTTTTGAACATAGATTCTTCCACTAGTATGGATAAAGCATCCTTGTGGCATTGTCGTCTTGGACATGTCAACAAGAAACGCATAGCCCAACTCCAAAAGGATGGAGTGTTGGAGTCATTCAACCTTAGGGAAGATGACACATGCGAGTCTTGTTTACTTGGAAAGATGACTAAGTCACCCTTCACGAGTACGTGTGAAAGGGGTGAGGGTCTATTGGACTTAATACATATCGATGTATGTGGACCGTTTAGATCAACCACGAAGGATGGGAAACGCTTCTACGTGACTTTTACCGATGATTATAGTAGATATGGGCATATCTATTTAATCAAGCAAAAGTCAGAAACCTTTGAAAAGTTCAAAGAGTTCAAGAATGAAGTGGAGAATAAATTGGGCAGGAAAATCAAGATGCTTCGATCCGATCGAGGAGGAGAGTACCTGAGTCTTGAATTCCACGATTATCTCAAGGAGTGTGGAATAGTTTCACAATTGACGCCACCTAGGACACCACAATTGAATGGTGTGGCAGAGAGGCGTAATCGAACCTTATTGGATATGGTTCGCTCTATGATGAGTCGTGCTTCACTACCTATCTCTTTTTGAGGGTATGCCTTAGAGACTGCCGCCCATATCCTTAACTGAGTCCCTACTAAGAAGGTTGCCAAAACACCTCACGAGATGTGGACAGGGAAAGCTCCCTCGTTAGCACACATCAAGGTTTGGGGTTGCGAGGCTTTCGTAAGATGAGATACTCACCACAAGCTCGAACCTCGAAGTGAGCGATGTATTTTCATCGGCTACCCGCAGACATCCTTTGGATATCTCTTCTATAGACCGAAGGACAATGTTGTCTTTGTTGCGAGGAGAGGAGTTTTCCGAGAGCGAGAACTCATAGGCCAAGGAGACAGTGGGAGACAAATTGAGCTTGAAGAAATTCAAGAGTCGATAGATGAAGGAACCTCTACCGCTGGCACTCAACCCGAGGAGGAAACTCCGGTTGAACCGATTGACGAATCCTTATCTCTTAGACGTTCCGATAGAGTTAGAGTTCATCCCCAGTTTTATGGTTTTCATATTACTACCGAAGGGGACACGTATATTAGTGATGGTACACTAATAAATCTTGATGAACCTAATAGCTATAAGGAAGCCATGGCAGGCCCGGAGTCTGCAAAATGGAAAGAGGCAATGGATAGCGAGATCCAATCCATGTATGATAACCAAGTTTGGAATTTGGTTGATTATGTGCTCGGACGTAAGACCGTTGGGTGCAAATGGATCTTCAAGAAGAAGACCGACGTAGATGGAAACGTACACACATATAAAGCGCGATTGGTTGCGAAGGGCTTTACTCAAACTCCCGGAGTTGACTATGATGAGACCTTCTCACCAGTTGCGAAGATAAAATCTATTAGAGTGATGCTAGCAATTGCCGCATTTCATGATTATGAGATTTAGCAAATGGATGTCAAGACCGCTTTCCTTAACGGAAAGTTGGCTGAGGATATTTACATGGCTCAGCCAGAGGGGTTAGTGGATCCGAAGCATCCAAATAGAGTGTGTAAGCTTGAGAAGTCCATTTATGGACTTAAGCAACCGTCTCGCAGATGGAATCTTTGCTTCGATGAGAAAGTCAAAGAGTTTGGATTTGTACGAAGCGAAGATGAATCTTGTGTATATGTCAAAGCCAGTGGGAGTATAGTAAGCTTCCTCGTTCTATATGTCGATGACATATTACTCATAGGAAACGACATCCCGACTCTGCAGGAAGTTAAGTCCTGGCTCGGGAAGTGCTTCGCTATGAAGGACCTCGGAGAGGCTTCTTACATTTTGGGAATAAGGATAGTAAGAGAAAGAAGTAAGAGACTAATTGGACTTAGTCAGAACACTTATTTGGAGAAGGTACTAAAACGTTTTAGTATGGAAAACTCAAAGAAGGGAGAATTATCGATACAAAGTAATGCCAAATTGAGTAAGACTCAAAGTCCGAGTACCGAAGCTGAAATAGCAGAAATGAGACGAGTACCATATGCTTCCGCAGTTAGCTCAATCATGTACACTATGACTTGTACTCGCCCTGATGTAGCCTTCACTTTGAGCATGGTTAACAGATATCAAGGGAATCCTGGCAGAGCACATTGGATTGCGGTGAAGAATATCCTTAAGTACCTTCGGAGGACGAAGGAATGGTTTTTAGTCCTCGGAGGGAGTGATGACTTGAAGGTGTGAGGGTATAGTGACGCCAGCTTTCAGACCGACAGGGACAACTACCGTTCGCAGTCGGGCTGGGTCTTTACCCTAAATGGAGGAGCAGTGACATGGAAAAGTTCCAAGCAGGAAACCGTAGCTGATTCAACGTGCGAATCAGAGTACATTGCAGTGAGTGAAGCATCGAAGGAGGCAATATGGCTAAATAACTTCATTGGTGATCTTGGAGTTGTACCTGCCATAAAGGAGCCCATGGAGATTTTCTGTGATAACGAAGGAGCGGTTGCCTTGACCAAGGAACCGAGGGATCATGGTAGATCACGACATATCGACAGAAAATATCACTTTATTAGACATCGTGTAGAAGAAGGACAACTCGTAGTGAAGAGGATATCATCAGAAGATAACCCAACAGATCCGCTTACGAAGGGACTGAGCAGGGTTAAGCACTTGCAGCATGCTAGGAGTATTGGGCTGAAGGATGATATTAGCATAGATAAGATAGTATTAGAAACGTGTAATAGATAAATGTAATTAACATTTGATGATTAAATAAAAGAGTTTTATTTATGAGTAATGTCACTATCTTATTTTAATTGTTTAACTATTGTTTCACTTTGCATGTTTTGACTTCCAGAATAATTGAGTATATTAGGAATAATCGAATTGTTCAAATTGTCCACAATCGTTCATATGTTGGAAGTAGATATGAATGAAGATTGTCATGAATTGGTCTGTAGGTTGTCTAAATGGTGTTAGACATAGCAAAGGGTTGCTGCAACGTTCATGAGTGCTTATGAACTAGTTTTGAGCATTGGAACAAACCCGCGCTTGCTGGAATCACCTTATGGAATATGATATAAAAGGGTGATCGCAAGATGATAATATCATATAGTCTTAAAACCTAGACATATGTTTTGTTATTTGCTAATTGATTATACATTGATAATGCGAAAACGCATTGGTAACACAATGTTAGCTGCCCACCATGTCTTCCAATTAGTTAAGCAGCTCACCCTTTCCTATCAATGTACCTTTCATTGATTAAGGTGCTTTGCCTCTTATGCGTTCAAAATGAGAACTCATAGAACTCACATGCATAATTAACTCGATTGGATTGGCACAGAAACAAAATAATGTCAACTCGATAGGTTGTAAACCTCAACTCGTGTGCTAGTGATGATCGATAAGGTTTATTTGATTTGTTCTTGAAACCTTTCAAGACCATTAAGACTCCCACTTACTCCTTGACATATAAGATTCTCTTGTCAAAACATTTCTTGACAAACAAATATTCAAGAGTTAGTGTAGTTTTTATCAAAACACTTCATAAATTGGTCTTAGTTGATCTTTGTCTTATCCAAGACATCACAACTTTCCACATTTGATGAATGTTACAAACCTTCTTAATACTTTCACTCAATGTCACAATCTTGACTTTAAGACTTGTTATTGGAACGAAGTATGATTGACTTATTGATTTAACCATTTCTTCAATCCTTGATTCCTCTTCTTAAACATACAATTGTACTAAGACTCACTTAGAGGATCAATTGAGATATGGTTCTTAATCATTAAGACCTATCATAAAGCATAAAAGGTACTCTCCCTTCTTCTTAGAATGGAGAAACTTTTATCTTTCTGCCTACTTGATTCTTCTTATTCGTTTTGCTATTACACTTAATCTTGTAAGTATAATCATATTTGCTAAACCTTTAGTAAATCATGACGAATATCATTGTTACTCTTATGGTGAACTTGATCAACACGCAACTTTGTGTGCTCGATCTCCTAGTCCTTCGCTTGACATTTTGTCAACGAATTAGTCTAATTTCCAAATATGAAATTTTTCATTCATCGTGCAACCGAGTTGCGTGATTCCAAATTTCTGTCCAATTGAAACTTGGGCGATGAGAAACTCTCCCTATTTGGTAAATTCTCGACTTTCCATAAATAACATAATAAGAACCAAATCCATTATTGCAAATATTCAAACATCAATTTTTCATATATGCCATTGCAAGGATAAATAAATAATCAAAATTTATTTTATTGCGGAAAAATTTTGTCCTTACAATGCAATTCATTGAAAAACTATGCTAATACATCTTTCTTAGCAATCTAATTCTAACTCTAAGTAGTAGCTCAAGAATCTAATCTTCGAGAAATGCGATCGAAATCCATTCTTTCACGGTTAGATTTTGCTCACTTCTTCCCTTAAGCTTACTTTCTTTTCTTCGATCCTACAAAACATCAATTGTAATCTTATCACATTATGTATTAAGAATCTAGAATAGAAGCTTAAAAGAGTTAGTCAATGGATTTTACCTAAAGCAAAGCCATACGTTTTGACTCTCCCATCTCTTAGATCTCTTAGGTAAATAGGGCAGCTTCGTCTCCAATGCCCTTTCTCTTGGCAATAAAAGCAAATTGACTCTTTTGTAACATGACATGGAACTACTTCAGATATAGCATGTCTTTCGTTGCCATTGTCTATATCCATAGAGGTCTCGAAGGCAGATTCACCAATCAACTTTGCTTTTCTATTGCGCCAAATCATTGCTGATTTAGCAGCAATAAGCATATAGGTGAGATCTATAAGGGTCACGTCGTAGTTCATCATATAGTACTCTCTTACACACTCACTATATGAGTTAGGAAGTGACTGAAGAACCCAATCAACAGCCATTTCCTCACAGACAACGGATCCCAACATTCTTAACCTATCAATGTGTGACTTCATCCGTAGGATGTGTGCACACACCGGCTTTCCTTCTTTATGTTTACTTGCCAAAAGGGCTTGAGTGATCTTGAACTTTTCAAGCCTTTGAACTTGTGGGTTAGGGAGAATAATTGGAGGAGGAGGAGGAAGTGAAGCATGATCTCTTGTTCCTCGATCGAATCGTGGAATATCATCTTCATGTGGAATGCTTGTTCCACGGGATTTGAGAAGACCATAGTTGTCAAATTTTGACATCTACAAAACAGGAGAAAATGAATTCAAGTTAGTTGATTGATTGAGTCCTTAACAAATCACCCAAATGAGATACTACGGCTAGGACCCAACACAATATTCTACAACTCGGGAGAGGGATGCCGTAACCCTAATTGCATAATATTTGAAGGTAAGTGAATGACGATTCATTAATTTCCACCATGAAAAACGAAAAAGAATTTAAGTTTTAAATCTATGAAAACTCCTAGATCCTTTGAGATTCATTGAACTTTCAATGGCATGTTTAAATCTCGATATGCCCCTCTTGTTTCTGACTGGTATGCCGAGGATCACAAAGCGGGTGTGAATAACCATGCAAACTTACATGGTGCCCTCACATGTTACAGTCACCTATTCGATGTGCCGGTAAACCACACACGCTCCACCGAACTATGATAAACATTGAGTCACCCTTTCTTACCTTTGCTTAGAACCATTTAGTGTGCCGGTAAACCACACACGCTCCACTAACGTCTTCGCAAGGGCACAAAGTGTAACTTCATGGAATTGCATCAATTCACTTTTGCCTAAGTAACTAAGATTGGGAATTTTATAAAAACATTTAGTTACTTTGATAATTCATTATACTTATAATGGAAGGTTTCGTCCTATCCTACCCGTTCGGCTAACGACCCTCCACTAGTCAAGAGTGCGGTGGGTAAGAGTGGATACCCATTCAATCGCCATTTTATAGGCAATTTCCTTAAACACCCCTCACAGACCAGCTTCGTGAATGAGGCCTACTAACGGTAAGACTGACTTTTACTCATACATATATATAATGTTAGACTTTTAATGTTATATATAGTATAGGGTGTATTTTTTACTTTTAAAATATTAGGTGGTCAAATTTAACAATTATACTTTTAATTCAATTAAATTGTAAACCAAAACGTTTATGGATTTATTAAACCTCTTTTAATTATACACCTTAATTAATTAATAAAACCATAAGGGTGTGATTTGAACTTTTTCAAAACAATACTAGGGTTTTAGAATTTAACATTCTTAATTAAACTTTTAATCAACTTTAAATTCCAAAACTTGAGGTCAAGTTTTGAAACATTTCAAACATTAGAGTTTAGAATTTAAATACACATCAAAATTAAACTATTAATCAAAATTTAAATTCCAAAACTTGAGGGCAAGTTTTGAAACTTTTCTCAAAACATAAGGGTTTCAACTATTTAAATTTCAAAACTTTTGGGTTCAAATTTAAACTATAAAACCTAAAGGGAAAAATATGAAACTTTTCAAAGCACAAGGATCAAATAACAAATAATTCAAATTAACATTTAATCACATAATTATCCATATTTGATTTATTTAATAATTTCTTGCAAAACAATTTATCAATTTACTCAAAATAATTAATTAATTATCACATATGGAAACAATTATCTTATTAATTGATAAATATCTTCAATTAGATCAAAAATATAGTCATATATATCAAAAAATCGGATTTATATTGATCTAATATGATAAGGTAACTATCCATAAGCAAAAACAGCAAGAAATCGCGAAATACCCTCCATGTGACGAGTTGACTCGTCGAGTCAGGCTTGGACTCGGCGAGTCCAACCTCCAGAAACCCAAAAAACGAATTTTCCAGTTATACAATGCATCAATACAATTGAAACCAAGCTAGGCTCTGATACCACTGTTGGGTTTTGGTCATAAGACATCCTATGTGCTCATACAAACCCTAATGCTTGGATCTAGGTTTCTCTATTGTACATGCTTTGAATCCAAGACTATAAACCCTAATTCTAGCATATGGAAATCGATATTGACACATAATTAGGTTTATGATATTACCTTGATTGTTATGTAGCAACAACAATCCCAATTCCTCCTTGAATTGACTTTGGAAGGCTTAGAGTCACAAGTGTCACTCCTCTAATGGCTCACAAACACCATAAGCAAGAGGATGAAGAGGAGAGAGGATGGAGGCTGCCCAAAACGTGTTCTAACCCTAGAAAAGAAGTTCCCCACGTTTTTGAGCCTTAAGGGTTCTATATATAGTGAGGCTATTAGGATTATCTAACAAGGAAACCCTAATTTGGTTTCTTAAGCCCTAAGCAACCCATAGACTCCTTTAATCAAGCCCATGGACGATTTCCTTATGGGTTTCCCCATAGAATTCGTCCACCCCTTGATTCAAGGCAATCCATGGCCCAAATTGCAATTATCTTATAATTACAATTCCAGTCCCTTAAGTTTAATTAATCTCTTTTAGTCACAAAACTAATTACCAATTAATTATTGACTAATATTAATTAAACAATATGATTTCTTCTTTAATATATTATTCTCATAATATATTAATAAATCATATTTAATCCTTTCTCTCCATAATTCATCCTATCAAGTTGCTTTGGTGAAGGCAACCCAAAAGGACCATGCACCATCGGGTCAAGTACATACCAAAATAGTTATGGACTTAGACACTAATCCAATAGTCTCCCACTTGGATAAGTCTAATAACTATTCTGCGTATGACTTCAGAACCTGATCTGCAATCGTAGCTTTCCAAAGCCGCTGTCAACTCTGATCATATCAGATACGCGTGTCCTTAGATAAGGGATCATATATTCCTCCATTCTTGATATCGTATGAGATATGATTTCAAATCATTCTCTTTTTACTATATCTCGATTCCCGATTTATGACGACTGACTAATTGAACAAATCAAATTAGCCCTAGCCCGACCGAGCATTTACGTTTGTCATCACAAAATCATCGAGGGGCCCAAAGATATCGCTTTTATCCTACTTTGAATAAAAGGAATGGATAAACTTTGATACAATGCTTGCTTGCACTCACTCACCGAATCACACACAACAATATGTTTTATAACACCAAGTTACTAGTGTGTTTACATATTATCAATGTGCAACCGATTTGCAAGATACAACTCACACATCTCAGTTTCAAGAATATAAGATGTTACCGTCTCACCAATCACTCGTGATACAATCCATGGAGCGATCCAAGTGAGCGTGGGTTTAATCCAATGCTCAAATTCATATTCATAAGCACTCATGAACGTTGCAGCAAACATTTGCTTATGTCTAATGCTCTTTAGACAATCCACACACCAATTCACGACAGTCTTCATTCATATCTACTTCCAACGTATGAACGACTGTGGCCCGTTTGAATAATTCGATTATTCTTAATAAACTCAATTATTCTGGAAGTCAAAACATGCAAATGTGAAACACAAGAATAATACTAATCCCATATGGCCTCAACCCTTTGAGCATAAATAAAACACCTTTTATTTATCACCATATCGATTACTCATTATTTGTTGTTTCGGTTAATCAACTTCTTACTTGAATTACAACACTTGTCCCATGCTCCTAGCATGCACACAATGTTTACCTATGGTTCTTTCTTTGTCAAATTGATCACATTGAACACATTTCCAATCATTCTCATTTCACAACTCCAAATCCTTTTCCATAAGTTAAAGAATATCAAATTCTTGCTACTTATAGAATACGCTAGATTCTAACATTCTATGCAACTTATCCTTTTGTAATTTCACTGCACCAAAGTCACAAAGACTATTGCCAATGATATTACAAAGTCCTCTATCGGAGATTGTTACAAGACAATTCCATAGATGTGATGTCTCTCACTCAAAGTACATTCTTTGAACATCCTTTTGCATAGAAGTTTCTAATCTAGTCATAGATTTCTCAATACTCAATTCCTAATATGGACACACTTCCATATGTTCCATATGACAACTCATTCTTAATAGAATCTTATCTATTTGTAATGATGTCGATATGGTCCATCCAATATGGAAACATTTCCATATTTTCCAATACTATACTTCCAACTACTCACAAGCGACCAATCCTCGTCGAACTTTGGATTGTCCTTTGATAGTTGTTTAATTATTTTAGTCAAAACCAATTCTAGTCCCTTTTCCTTCTAAATGCGCTAGACATTTGGAAAAATTTAGAATGGTCAAACATTAAAGCATTTGCAATCGATCCTATACCCGAAGCGTATGGGATACGACGCATAATGTTTTATTTGCTATGTTCTCAAAATTCGAATTGTGAAGAGGAATGTCGTAATCACAATCGAAATTTTAAGAACACACTATGTACCTTTGACTAAATTTATTAACATTTCTCAACCTAAGCCTTTAGATTTGAAATGAAGCATAATATTGTCTCCCTTAATTATAGCAAAACAACTATTCCATCCTTACAACTTTGCAAAGAATGACTCTTGTTTTCTATAATTAATATTGCCAACTTGCAATACTTTCCTTAATAATCATACAATCATAACATTTATGCTCCCACTATCATGATGATTATTATAAAACATAACACTTATGCTCCCACTAGCTTCGACATGTATTCATAAACATCTTAACTTTCAGAAAAACAATACTTATTGAATTTCTTAAGTTCATGTTTCTAATACTTAGTGTTTTGATAATCTTTTATCAAGTCTTCTTGAACTTATACACATTTGCCTTAGATAGTTCATATGTGTGTGTAAACAATTGCCAAATCTCACAATTCAAATTATGGAATGGGATACCGTAACCATAATCGAATTCGAGAATGCAATTTTACAATCACTATCTTCTTAAAATCTCTCTTAGTGAAAGCATTTCCTCACAATCATTTTCATGAAGGAGAAAATCTTATGAAACTTAGATTTAAACGGTGTATGTGTTCCTATCCATGTGAACTTTGTCAAGACTAAAGTTTACGACAAATTCAAACTCATATGGACCGAACTTTCTTAATCTTGATTTCTTGCCTTATGGTAGCACAGCTGCCCACCATGTCTTCCAATTAGTTAAGCAGCTCACCCTTTCCTATCAATGTACCTTTCATTGATTAAGGTGCTTTGCCTCTTATGCATTCAAAATGAGAACTCATAGAACTCACTTGCATAATTAACTCGATTGGATTGGCATAGAAACAAAATAATGTCAACTCGATAGGTTGTAAACCTCAACTCGTGTGCTAGTGATGATCGATAAGGTTTATTTGATTTGTTCTTGAAACCTTTCAAGACCATTAAGACTTCCACTTACTCCTTGACATATAAGATTCTCTTGTCAAAACATTTCTTGACAAACAAATATTCAAGAGTTAGTGTAGTTTTTATCAAAACACTTCATAAATTGGTCTTAGTTGGTCTTTGTCTTATCCAAGACATCACAACTTTCCACATTTGATGAATGTTACAAACCTTTTTAATACTTTTCACTCAATGTCACAATCTTGACTTTAAGACTTGTTATTGGAACGAAGTATGATTGACTTACTGATTTAACCATTTCTTCAATCCTTGATTCCTCTTCTTAAACATACAATTGTACTAAGACTCACTTAGAGGATCAATTGAGATATGGTTCTTAATCATTAAGACCTATCATAAAGCATAAAAGGTACTCTCCCTTCTTCTTAGAATGGAGAAACTTTTATCTTTCTGCCTACTTGATTCTTCTTATTCGTTTTGCTATTACACTTAATCTTGTAAGTATAATCATATTTGCTAAACCTTTAGTAAATCATGACGAATATCATTGTTACTCTTATGGTGAACTTGATCAACACGCAACTTTGTGTGCTCGATCTCCTAGTCCTTCGCTTGACATTTTGTCAACGAATTAGTCTAATTTCCAAATATGAAATTTCTCATTCATCGTGCAACCGAGTTGCGTGATTCCAAATTTCTGTCCAATTGAAACTTGGGCGATGAGAAACTCTCCCTATTTGGTAAATTCTCGACTTTCCATAAATAAAATAATAAGAACCAAATCCATTATTGCAAATATTCAAACATCAATTTTTCATATACGCCATTGCAAGGATAAATAAATAATAAAAATTTATTTTATTGCGGAAAAATTTTGTCCTTACAATGCAATTCATTGAAAAACTATGCTAATACATCTTTCTTAGCAATCTAATTCTAACTCTAAGTAGTAGCTCAAGAATCTAATCTTCGAGAAATGCGATCGAAATCCATTCTTTCACGGTTAGATTTTGCTCACTTCTTCCCTTAAGCTTACTTTCTTTTCTTCGATCCTACAAAACATCAATTGTAATCTTATCACATTATGTATTAAGAATCTAGAATAGAAGCTTAAAAGAGTTAGTCAATGGATTTTACCTAAAGCAAAGCCATATGTTTTGACTCTCCCATCTCTTAGATCTCTTAGGTAAATAGGGCAGCTTCGTCTCCAATGCCCTTTCTCTTGGCAATAAAAGCAAATTGACTCTTTTGTAACATGACATGGAACTACTTCAGATATAGCATGTCTTTCGTTGCCATTGTCTATATCCATAGAGGTCTCGAAGGCAGATTCACCAATCAACTTTGCTTTTCTATTGCGCCAAATCATTGCTGATTCAGCAGCAATAAGCATATAGGTGAGATCTATAAGGGTCACGTCATAGTTTATCATATAGTACTCTCTTACGAACTCACTATATGAGTTAGGAAGTGACTGAAGAACCCAATCAACAGCCATTTCCTCACAGACAACGGATCCCAACATTCTTAACCTATCAATGTGTGACTTCATCCCTAGGATGTGTGCACACACCGGCTTTCCTTCTTTATGTTTACTTGCCAAAAGGGCTTGAGTGATCTTGAACTTTTCAAGCCTTTGAACTTGTGGGTTAGGGAGAATAATTGGAGGAGGAGGAGGAAGTGAAGCATGATCTCTTGTTCCTCGATCGAATCGTGGAATATCATCTTCATGTGGAATGCTTGTTCCACGGGATTTGAGAAGACCATAGTTGTCAAACTTTGACATCTACAAAACGGGAGAAAATGAATTCAAGTTAGTTGATTGATTGAGTCCTTAGCAAATCACCCAAATGAGATACTACGGCTAGGACCCAACACAATATTCTATAACTCGGGAGAGGGATGCCGTAACCCTAATTGCAGAATATTTGAAGGTAAGTGAATGACGATTCACTAATTTCCACCATGAAAAACGAAAAAGAATTTAAGTTTTAAATCTATGAAAACTCCTAGATCCTTTGAGATTCATTGAACTTTCAATGGCATGTTTAAATCTCGATATGCCCCTCTTGTTTGTGACTGGTATGCCGAGGATCACAAAGCGGGTGTGAATAACCATGCAAACTTACATGGTGCCCTCACATGTTACAGTCACCTATTCGATGTGCCGGTAAACCACACACGCTCCACCGAACTATGACAAATATTGAGTCACCCTTTGCTACATTTGCTTAGAACCATTTAGTGTGCCGGTAAACCACACACTCTCCATTAACGTCTTCACAAGGGCACAAAGTGTAATTTCATGGAATTGCATCAATTCACTTTTGCCTAAGTAACTAAGATTGGGAATTTTATAAAAACATTTAGTTACTTTGATAATTCATTATACTTATAATGGAAGGTTTCGTCCTATCCTACCCGTTCGACTAACGACCCTCCACTAGTCAAGAGTGCGGTGGGTAAGAGTGGATACCCATTCAATCGCCATTTTATAGGCAATTTCCTTAAACACCCCTCATAGACCAGCTTCGTGAATGAGGCCTACTAACGGTAAGACTGACTTTTACTCATACATATATATAATGTTACACTTTTAATGTTATATATAGTATAGGGTGTATTTTTTACTTTTAAAATATTAGGTGGTCAAATTTAACAATTATACTTTTAATTCAATTAAATTGTAAACCAAAACGTTTATGGATTTATTAAACCTCTTTTAATTATACACCTTAATTAATTAATAAAACCATAAGGGTGTGATTTGAACTTTTTCAAAACAATACTAGGGTTTTAGAATTTAACATTCTTAATTAAACTTTTAATCAACTTTAAATTCCAAAACTTGAGGTCAAGTTTTGAAACATTTCAAACATTAGAGTTTAGAATTTAAATACACATCAAAATTAAACTATTAATCAAAATTTAAATTCCAAAACTTGAGGGCAAGTTTTGAAACTTTTCTCAAAACATAAGGGTTTCAACTATTTAAATTTCAAAACTTTTGGGTTCAAATTTAAACTATAAAACCTAAAGGGCAAAATATGAAACTTTTCAAAGCACAAGGATCAAATAACAAATAATTCAAATTAACATTTAATCACATAATTATCCATATTTGATTTATTTAATGATTTCTTGCAAAAGAATTTATCAATTTACTCAAAATAATTAATTAATTATCACATATGGAAACAATTATCTTATTAATTGATAAATATCTTCAATTAGATCAAAAATATAGTCATCTATATCAAAAAAATCGGATTTATATTGATCTAATATGATAAGGTAACTATCCATAAGCAAAAACAGCAAGAAATCGCGAAATACCCTCCATGTGACGAGTTGACTCGTCGAGTTAGGCTTGGACTCGTCGAGTCTGCATGGACTCGGCGAGTTCAGCTATGGACTCGGCGAGTCCAGCCTCCAGAAACCCAAAAAACGAATTTTCCAGTTATACAATGCATCAATACAATTGAAACCAAGCTAGGCTCTGATACCACTGTTGGGTTTTGGTCATAAGACATCCTATGTGCTCATACAAACCCTAATGCTTGGATCTAGGTTTCTCTATTGTACATGCTTTGAATCCAAGACTATAAACCCTAATTCTAGCATATGGAAATCGATATTGACACATAATTAGGTTTATGATATTACCTTGATTGTTATGTAGCAACAACAATCCCAATTCCTCCTTGAATTGACTTTGGAAGGCTTAGAGTCACAAGTGTCACTCCTCTAATGGCTCACAAACACCATAAGCAAGAGGATGAAGAGGAGAGAGGATGGAGGCTGCCCAAAACGTGTTCTAACCCTAGAAAAGAAGTTCCCCACGTTTTTGAGCCTTAAGGGTTCTATATATAGTGAGGCTATTAGGGTTATCTAACAAGGAAACCCTAATTTGGTTGCTTAAGCCCTAAGCAACCCATAGACTCCTTTAATCAAGCCTATGGACGATTTCCTTATGGGTTTCCCCATAGAATTCGTCCACCCCTTGATTCAAGGCAATCCATGGCCCAAATTGCAATTATCTTATAATTACAGTTCCAGTCCCTTAAGTTTAATTAATCTCTTTTAGTCACAAAACTAATTACCAATTAATTATTGACTAATATTAATTAAACAATATGATTTCTTCTTTAATATATTATTCTCATAATATATTAATAAATCATATTTAATCCTTTCTCTCCATAATTCATCCTATCAAGTTGCTTTGGTGAAGGCAACCCAAAAGGACCATGCACCATCGGGTCAAGTACATACCAAAATAGTTATGGACTTAGACACTAACCCAACAAATATCTAGCAGAGGACTGTACGATCCCTTATCTAAAGGACAAGATTGATTAGATCAGAGTTTGACAGCGTCTTTGAGAGCTACGATTGCAAACTGAATTGTACTTGTGCATATAGTTACTAGACTTATCCAAGTGGGAGACTGTTGGAATAGTGTCTAAGGCTGCAACTATATTAGACAAGTATTTGACCCGGTTGTGCATGGTCCTTTTGGGTTGCCTTCACCATAGCAACTTGATAGGATGATTTATTAAGAGAGAATAAATATTATTAGTATATTATGGGAATAATATAAAGAATAATAATATTGTTATTTGATTAATATAAGTCATAAATTAATTGGAATTAATTTGGTGACTTAAAGAGATTAATTAAATAAGTGGGTATAAACTGTCAATTGTTTGATAGTTAAACTTTAGACTGTAAATCCATATAGATATGTATTGGACGGATTCTAGAAGCTAAGGATTGCTTCAAATCGTCCAAGGGGTTATCTAAGGAATGGATTTGGATAGCCTTAAGAGAAGATTATCCAATTAGGGTTTAGGTTGTAACCCTTAAGGAGTCTACAAGTATAAATAGACCCTATGGCAAAGGGAAATCGGCACTTCATCTAAAGTAAGAAAACCCTGGCCGATTTCCTCCCCTCTCCTGTCTCCCAAATCATCCTCCTTGCTATTTGGTGTTTGTAAGCCATTAGAGGAGTGACAATTGTGACTCTAGAGCTCCAAGATAACAAGATCAAACAAGAGATTCAAAGGTATGATTCTAGATCTGATTTAGTATTGTTCTTATACCTAATTAGTCATTAGAAGTCTTGGATTTAAAGCATGTTTAATTAGAAAGCCTAGATCCAAGCATTAGGGTTTTGCATGCGCACATAGGAAAGTTCTTATGGCTAAAACCCATCAATAGTATCCCTGATGAGTGACGTATGCTATGAAGTCCTATATGGTGCTCAATATTTCGAAGGAATGCTCAGAAGTTAGTGATACTCAAGGAATACACAATGTTGTGCCACCATGATGGATGTTGGGCCACTAGTGTTCATGATGTGGCACTTATGCATCATGATGCTCCGTTATAGCTCATGGTGCTCCATCATGTGTGTTGCTGATACTCATGTGTTGTATGTCATGGATGAATGTTCTGAATGATAATGGATGGAGGATTGTGATTGGTTAACTCCATTCATGGGCCTATGGGCCAATGGACTTGGCTCATTAGGTTTTTAGGTGTGATCCCTTAAGTATAAATAGGGATGTATGTTAAGTTATTTGTATGTCTTGTCTTTTGTATCCTTATTGAGTAGGATGAACCTATGTTGGTTGTACTTCTAATCTCTGTTTTAGAACTCTGTGAATAAAGGATACTCCCGTCTAGCCTATGGACATAGGTCACCTTGACCAAACCACGTAAATATTATGTCTTTTTATGCTTTTGGTTTTGCTTTTTATCCGCATTACTTCCTAAAAAGGGTCGTCAGAACTAGGCAAGTGGCATCAGATTTGTTCTGAGTCTTGACAACTATCGTCTGCTTTCCTAACAATAACAATTGCAGCTCAAACCCCAGTCTGCAACTTAATCCCTCAAAGTTTGACAAAAAGTTAAACTGGTCAAAAAGATAATGGTTAACTAATCAAACCACGTCGCGACTAGCTTCTTGGTCGCGTCACTAACACTAATTTACAAAATAGTCGTAACCATCCATCGTGACTTGCGTAGTGACACCAAAAGGCCGAGTCTAAAATTTTCACTTAAATAACAAACTGTAACATCCCAAAAATCACAACTATTTTAAACTTTTCAAATGACCCAAAATCATGAAATATTTCCAGAATCATTATTTCCAAAGTATTTATGAACATCAGAGTATCCCAAAATTATAAAGCCATTACGGTCACGCCTTTGCCTTCCTACGATCATCATAAGTACCTGAAACAATAAACTAAAACGTAAGCCAAAGCTTAGTGAGTTCCCTCAAAATACTACATAAACACAACAAACACAACATGCATAAATGATCTTTCAGCATGACTGGACCGCCTTGCAGAGCCTACAACCTATTTGGACCGCTCCAAAGCCTTTGACATGACTGAACCGCCTCGTAGTAGGGCCTACAACCTATCAAGACCACTCGTCAGGCCTTCGGCCTAACTGGACCACCTCGTAGGGCCTACAACTTATCCGGACTTGCCAGGGTATCTTGGCATTCAACATAAAGCAGGACTGCCTCAACCTAACGAACGATAACATGTCGACATATACTTAACAAATAAACATATAACTAGTTAGCAGACAACATGTAGATCTACATATCACTACCGCATGCTAACATCGTATACCCTGATACCGACCTAACTGACCTTTGCAACATGGTAAAAAACTGTCATATAACAGGGTATCATGTCCAATGGCCCAACCTTGGTGCCTTCGACCCACAAGTACAGTGAGGATGACTTACCTCTCAATCAGAACAATAGCGGATGAGGTCCCGACTCCAAATCTCAGCTCTAACTGTCACCTCTCCAACCAAATGACCAGTTCTCAAACACAATCCAAAATACCCTTAAGTCAAACTTGGTCAATCTTAGTCAAAGTCAGAAAGTCAATGGAGTCAACACAGCCGAGTAGACCAACGCTTCGTACACGCAGTGTACTCTAGAGGTACGTGGGGCGCACAAGCGTCCGAGGTATCAGGGCCAAATCTACGTACGCGCAGCATACCCTGCTGTACGCCCTACGTACGTAGCAACCCTTCACTTAACCCATTCAACACTTATTTCTTTGACTTAATGCTTTTCATTACAGATCTAAGGCCAAAATGTCCTCAAGAGTCATAAATTTTCCAACTTTATGACTTTGTATGTCCATTGAGTGCTTAAAACACAAAAACTCAGCATCTTAATGCATTAAGACCTTCTATAGCATGCGTGGAGCAAAACTAACCATTAATACCACACTTTTATGACTTAAGACCCCTTATAATGTCTAAAAGGATGACTTATTAGGTCAAGAACATGCCATGCTCATGAATCCCCATTTTTGGGACAAAAATGTCATAAAGGGAGAAATGTCTAAATCTACAAGATGGAGTGATCAAGTGGCATACTTTATACCTCCTGGAGATGCCAAACGATGTTGTGATGTTGGATCTAAAGTGCTTCACTCCTCCAAGTTGGTCTCTACTTCCTTCCTTCTATTTGTAAGGCAGAAAACACACACACACTCATGCTCAAAATGCTCACAAGGTATATTCGGGTTGCAAAAACGTTTTGAGAGGGTGGAGGCTGATTGAAGGAACCAGGTTTGAGAGTTAATGATGAATAAATAGGGTACAAACCCTAAATATTAAGTTTTGGGACTTCACCTTATATGCCCTGCGTACGCAAATGTACGCCCAGCGTATGCGGCTCTGCCCCACAATTCCAAAATTAGCAATATTAGCCGCTCTCAGCTACAAATTTTACATTTTAAGGACCAAAATGCAATAAATCACAATATAAATGTCAAAAGTGAAAGTACCTCAAAACAAGATGTTACACAAACTCTCATGAAAATTTTAATTTTTTAAGTCTAGAGCTTAAAACTTCAAATATGAAGCTCCTAAGGATCATAATGGATAAAGTTTCCAACTTTATCCGAATCCAAGGCTCAATAGTTCACAAACTTTAACCCTAACTCAAAACGAGTCCCAAAATACCTTGATTCCTTGTATGGCGCCAAATAAACCCCAAATATGCGCTCAAGAGGTCCTAGAAATGTCCATAAGCCTGAGAATGACAAGTCTAATAATCTAGAGTTCTTCAAACTCCAAAAGCTTCTAGCATAAGGAACCAAAGAGATCAAGAAGACCTCTACATTATAGATTTTAGCATGAAACACATAAAGCGTGGATCGTGGTCACTTGTAGAGGTGCATAAACAATGTGGAACATTGGATGTTATCTTAAACGGACTCCTAAATTCACGAATAACACCAAAAGCTTATTTTATTTGCTGACAATACACTTAAGGCTCAAGATTTCCCAAAACACTCAAGGGGGATAGGATTTCTCTATCTGAAGGTTGGGCTTGTGGAGATTGTGGAGAAGATCAATTCCAATGATTATCGCTTGCAGTTACCTAGTCATATTCATTGTTTTGAAGTTTTTAGCCTGAAACATTTCCTTCTTTTTCGAGGTCGAATTTTGTTTACCCAGGAGGGATGATACGAGCCCTAGTGTGGAGGATTTGGCCCTTGTTTTCCTAGAGACCCATGATCATGTGACGAAAAGGGCTTCATGAAAATGGCAATAACATTGGCTACAGGGCTCCATTTTAGGCTTGCGACCCATCAAATCGAAGTTTAGGACTTACCCATTTTGGAGACCGAAAATCTCGTTCTGAATGGATTTATAGACGTTTTTGTGTTTTTTTCATAATTTTGGGCTTTGTTTTTGGGTTTGTATTTAGCCCATGGATTGTTTGAGGCCCAATTAAAATTATGCTTGTTATTTAAGTGTTCTTGATGTAATTCAGATGTTCATTGAAGAACTTTCATTTTCTCCCAAATTTATGTGTTTTTATCCGGATTTTGATGTCAATCCAACGATATTCGTAGAATCAATGTGGTTTGGGAGAGATTGTCATGGGTGTTCTATAAGAATCAACAGGTTCAATTTTGTTTATCTTTGTTAGTTTTTTTATGTTGCATCACAAAATCTAAACATCATGTTCCTTAAATAGGGTCCAAAATTCGAGACTTAGAGTTCTAGGCCTTGACGGCCTCACGTCACGACTCACCCAAAAGTCACGTCCCTACTTATGACATGGCTAGCGAAGCGAAGCATAAATCTCGCATCATGGATTCCAAAAACCTCCACTCTTCACCACAAAACAAAAATAATTTGAGAGTAAAGCGTACCAATAAATAAATGTTACAGACAATCCAATTTGGATTACAACCTTCAAAGTACGATGTTACAATGGAGGCATGAAAGCTTCCTAATTTTTTATGCATCAATAAGATATATAACACAGTCAGGAGTTTAGGGAAAGTTGGTAGCCTCGTAACACGTTTTAAAGGGTTTGGTGTTCTCATGTGAGAGAAGTAAAAGGATCAAAAAAAAGAAGTGTAGAAACTATGGGTGAGGGTGAGTGTGAGATATTGGGGCCAACTTATTTAAATAATATTAGTAATTATTAAAAAAGAATTAAATCAACAAAGAAATGATGATAAATATAGTCCTTTCACGTATGAAAACTGCAAAGAAAAAACATCACAGCAGCTAGTCCGACTAAAAAAACTAAAGTTAGGAACGAACACAAAGATTAAATCATATCATACAGATGATTGGATTCGTGTAATTTACTTTTTAATTTAAAATATTACACATACCACCAAATTTGGTATTGATGTTTTTTTTTTTTAAACTTTTTTTAACCGGCAAACCAAACTATTTTTAAATATCACATATCTTTTAGTCAGATTTAAACTCACGACCTTTCGTTTGAGAAAATTCTTCATTACCATTAGGTTAAATGCCCACTATGATCGTAGAATGTACGAAAGTTAATTATATAATTGTTTTAAACAACAAAATTTTAAAGAAAAGTTAGCGGTAGCTAAACAGCAAACACAAATTACAATGGTCAACCTTTTTACTTTTACATCTAATAACCCAATTAAATCAAATAAACCAAGCGAATAGAAAAGAAAATCATGTCAATACACCACCTTTTTCCTTCAAAAAAAACCACTCTATTTTGCATAAGCTAAACCTCCACAGTAGCATTAATGAAGACAACATCCAAAGCTTTTTTCACACGGAAAGTCACCTTAGTGTATTCAGTTAATATGTTCATCTCATTTCCATCATTAATACATTGAAGGTTTAACTCGCAACATCTAAATATGATGCGAAACATCTTTCACAACCAAGCACCAGAAAGCACATGTCTTGATGATTCAATCTAAGAATTGCATAAAGGAAAAAGAATATTATCAAAATCAACCCCCGTCTTGATGATATTATCTTTAGTTGGGATTTCATCGGGACCCATCCTCTACCTCAAGATATTGGCCTTTCCAGGTGCCCAAGAGTTCCATATAGTATTAGCATTAGAATTGGACATGAAATTCTCATCAATATGTATTCTAAGCGACTTAACTGTAAATGTCCCTTATTTCTCGAAAGAACAAATCCAAATATCTAAAGTTATAAGGTGCATATTCAATCCCACTCGTTACACATACCCCCCCCCCCCCCCCCCCCCCTGGGAATTTGTCTTCTCCATATTCAATGACACATACGGTTCCCTGTAGTAATCAACTACTTTGAAAGGGGAAAAAACTTTCAACGGTAAAAAGTTATGAGAATTGATAACCGAATTAAACTTAACCCATAAAAATATCATCAAACTGTTATTCGTAAATGCATGATATATTTGTATACATTAAATATATTTATATATATCGTTTATGTTATTGTTGATACAATCAATAAGATTAAGAAATAAGAAATCAAATTCACAATATCATATAACAAACATTGTCTAAATTAAATAAAAATGGGTTTATATTAACAAAGTAACTTGGGACATTGATTAAAACAGGTAAAAAAAACATTAATAACAAAAAGTTGAAAAAATGTATTAAAAAAACAATAGAAATAATTTTAGAAAATTAATTAAAAAATATAATAATTAAAAAGTGAAAGTTTTAGAAAAATATTAAATTTTAAAACTACAATAAATATTTTTGAAATTATACCTATCTAATAGATAATTTTCTTAAAAACACCTTTTAAAAAAAAAAAACAAAAACAAAACAAAAACAAAAACAAAAACAAACTCGTTCAGAGAGTTAATGGAGTGTTACTACTCCATTGATCCCCCATAAAATCATTGTTAACACTATTACGTTTTTTTATATAACCTATAACAAATTAACATCTTGTTTAGAGAGTTAATGAGCAGCTAAGACAATTTATTTTTTTAACAGCAAATATAATATAATTCGAAAATACTCCTAAATCTATCTATCTTTCTTACGAGACTTAAACCCTCAATCTCAAGGATAAAAGACATCACCTGATAGCGCTGGACTAGAAACCCTTTGGTAATACAATGTTTTTTCTACTATAATTGTGTGTGCTCTTTGGATCGAGTTTGAATCAAGACACTCGTTCACACCATGAATGGACTGAATATATATTTAGTATAGATAGTTCCTTTCGGTTTTAAACCGTTAAACTCATTTAAACAACAAAGATCTCTTAAGATAAAAGAAATTTCAAAAATAAAAAAATAATAATAAAAAAAACACTCATATGAGACCCCCATTAATTTTAGTGTCTACAATTTCCTTCCAATTTAGACATGCCCTTAATTATCGTAGATATATCCTCCCCAAAATCTTCTCCGTAGACTTTCAAAGTGTTTCCACTAAGCCTAAAAATATAAAGGGTAGCTTGAGCTACATCGGACTCCTACAAAAATCCGCCCGTGCCCTTAGAAACATTGAACATGGAAAATCAATAGAAACCTAAAATGCCAACTCACGAATGCTAATGTTTGTAAGAGATCATTCTCCTAAGAAAACGACAACATCGACATAGAATAAATAAGGTAACTCACATGAAATCGCTAATTCTATCTATTATATCATTCCGACCCTGCATAGCAAGGACAAACTACAAAGGCCGTAGAGGGTATCCTCTCTTGAGAGCCCTTTGTAGGACAAACTCAGTGGTGGTGGTCCAATAATACGGATTGAAATAGTTGTCAAATCCAAGCAAAATCTAACCAACTTTCTCTGGTTATAATAAGATAGAAATTAATGAATATATATATATATATATATATATATATATATATATATATATATATATATATATATATATATATATATATATATATATATATATATATATATATATATATGGAAGGGTTATTTGGAAAACACAAAAAACCCTAAAAAAAACCTTAAAAATCATAAAAATGCATAAAAAAAATACTTAGAGGTCACAAAACTTTTTTTATGAAAAAATCGCTACTTTTTTTAAAAAATCGCTGGAAAAAAATAATTTTTTTATAAAAAAAAAATTGGTTTTTTTTCAAAAATATTTTCAGAGAATTTATAGTAAAAGTAGCGATTTTTTCATAAAAAAATTCAAAAAAAAAAAGTTTTGTGATCTCTAAGTATTTTTTTTATGCATTTTTATGATTTTTAGGGTTTTTTTTTAGGATTTTTTGTTTTCCATAAAACCTAAACCTAAACCGATATATATATATATATATATATATATATATATATATATATATATATATATATATATATATATATATATATACTAGGTGTGAGACCCATGTATTACATGAGTTTATTTTAAAAAAATAAATAAATATAAAATTTTAACAATTTGAGAAGTTTGAATTTATAAGAAAAATGAGAAGAAATTTAAATTATTAAAATTAATGAGACTTTCATACATTGAATAGATTACATATATAATAAATCTCTTCTAATAAATACCTTACATATATATTACCTTACATATTAAATGTGGAATTTTAATTTAATAAAATGAAAATTACAATAAAATGACAAGTGGAAAATAGAAAATTCAAAAATTCTATAAAATGTCATGTGTCCAAATGAAGGAGAAAATGACATGTGGCAAAAAAACCTTCATTTATTAAGGAAGCTATATATATATATATATATATATATATATATATATATATATATATCCCTATTCTAATAAAAGAATATGTTTAATCTCCTATTGACAAGTGTCATATAATTAGAGCTTCTCATTAATGTTATATATCACCAATTATGTCATTTGTCAACCTATTAATTATACAATTTAAATTTCAAATTTTAAATTTCCACTTTAATTACACTAATTAATAATTGATTATCCATTTTAAATTTTAAATTTTAAAGTTTCCACTCTAATTATATTAAATTCATAACATTAGATTGAAAAACAAAATAAAATTAATACAGATTATAAGGTGATATAACTTCAAGTATTTATTAAAATCAACAATTATAATTTTATATAATAAAAAAATATATCTTAAGTAATAATTTATTTAAAATAACTGATTAATAATTTTAATTTTTTAATATGAAAAATTAATTAATTTTATAACCGTGTTTCTCACGGGTTATAAATTAGTATATATATATATATATATATATATATATATATATATATATATATATATATATATATATATATATATATATATATATATAGAGAGAGAGAGAGAGAGAGAGGTAAGTTAAATTGAGAACGATTAAAAGGTCCAGAACGCAAGAACAAATCATAACCTTGAAATCATATTGTCATTTATGTCAAAGATTATAAATTATGTTCTAAAAATGTAACTTGTAAACATATGTAGGTTTATAAACGGGATTTCAAGTTTAATATTTTCCTTGATCTACTCCTAAAAAATATCTCTCTCTCTCTCTCTCTCTCTCTCTCTATATATATATATATATATATATATATATATATATATATATATATATATATATATATATCTTTACTATCTTATAAAAGAAATCTCACTATTTCTAAAAATAGATTGAATATAATAATATTATTTTTTTTAAGACGTTCAAATCATAAAGCAAATAGTGCAAGTAGTCATCAATAAAATAATATTAAATTTTAAACTGTGTTTTGAATCCTTATATTTCTCAACAAATTCTATCTCCTTCCCTGAATTTCGGATAATTCAAAATTTGAAACCATCAGAAAATACATGTTGATTCAAATATCCCTCCTGCAGATGACTCTTTCTTAACAGGTTTTTATTTTAATCCTTACTTATAATTGATTTCATCATTTTTAACTTTTTGTATTTTTATCTTATAAATATATTGGGTGAAGGCTTTATTATATCAGGTTTGTTCCTAAAAAGGTTTTTACTATGTTTCTTTAATGTGTTGGCTTTGCAGGTTCAAAGAACTCAACCAAGAGGGCCAGTTAGAGCATTGT
Source organism: Lactuca sativa (assembly GCF_002870075.4). Taxonomy (NCBI): domain Eukaryota; kingdom Viridiplantae; phylum Streptophyta; class Magnoliopsida; order Asterales; family Asteraceae; genus Lactuca; species Lactuca sativa. The sequence goes on along the minus strand of NC_056630.2, from coordinate 101,552,170 downwards.
ATTATCATTAGTTTGTATATTTTGGCATCTTACTTTTGCAATAAAGAACGGTTAAACATTAGATTTGACATGATTAAGGTAGTTTGTATATTTTTCATCTTGTTTAGTCTAAAAATGAAACCTTTTTCATCATTAGTCCTTATACTATCAAGTTTCATCATATGGACTTCCTGATTACGGTGATTATTGTCCTTATTATAAGGTTTTATATAGATTTTGTTCAATATTTTAAGGTTTCAGAACCTAAATCAATATGAATCCTTGAATTACATACCATCGTTGAAAATGTTTTAATTTGTGACCAAACTTGGTTTAAAATCACAATAAACAAGCTGATACCTGAGTATTTTGGCATTCTCAAAGGCCTATTTATCGACTTTTGAATCACAACACCTGATATTCTAAAGGTTTATTTTTATAAACTATTATTTATATATTTTAGCACTTTACTTAGTATGACATTAAATTAATAAAGGAATTAAGGAAAACGGAAAAAAAAAGGACGATAAACAGTACAAGTGCTTTGGGTATGTATAAATGGAAGTAATAACCATTTAGGGGGTGTTTGGCAAAAAACGTATTGTTTATTAGTTTATTAGCTTATAAGTTAATAAGTAAGTGTAGGGTAACTTATGAAAAAATGACGTATTAGAGGTTCCCCACCGGAATAAGTTATTTTAATCTAAACACTTTTTTAACTTATAGTGATGTGGAACCTAATAAGTTGTTTTAAAAAAGTTTAGCCAAACACCCCTTAATATGGTATGGTAATGCTCTTGAAAATTAGATGTCATTTAATATTCATTTCTCGAAGTGAACGTAAAATGGTTTTAACTCTAAGGAGATCAAATTATTCGCCGTCCGCCGTTTTGCGCGGGTAGACGGCTAGTATATATATATATATATATATATATATATATATATATATATATATATATATATATATATATATATATATATATATATATATATATATATATATATATATATATATATATATATATATATATATATATATATATATATATATAAACCTACAGCTAAGGATTCAGTACAACCCACATTCCGTTATTATCATCTTCTCGTCGAGCTGCTCTCTCTTTCTCGTCTACGATTTTGTTTTCACTAATCGATGATGCCTTATTTTCCAACCGATCGAGGGCTTCAAATATTTATCGCACAACCTCCATCTCGATGTCATTTTTAGCGATGGCTAAAGCGAAAAGTGGGTAGCGATTCGATTATGTCTGGTTCAAATATGGTGATGTATCGGTGGTGGCAATAAGGTCGTTTGGGGGGATATACTCTAGTTTATATTAGTGTTAATTAGTTATACAAGAAACTTGATAGTTCTTTAGTATGTCGAATCTCCAGAAATTGCGATTTATTGGGGATGAGAAATCCTTGAGAGTGTAATTGATTTGAATGGGGATATGGATTGTTCGTGAATATAGTCAATATATAGCTTTTAATTTAATTTAATTCGTACCTCAATCATTTATGTAATGTATTTTACTTTAATCGCAATGCGCTTATGATCATTTATGCAATGCATTTTACTTTCTGACTCCTTTACATTTGACCCTGATGTGAATAAAAAAATCATAAGTACATTTATGGTTCTTTATGCAAATTAGACCACTACAAATTACAGAGATGCAAATAAAGATTCAAATGAAAAGGATTCAAGTCAAGATATTAGAAAGGTAATACTTATATTTTCATTTATATTCAATTATGATTGGGTTAAATGATTAGTAAATGGATATAAACAAATAGACTTTAGTTTATCAGTTTTAATCATTTATGATTTTCAGTTGTATACAATTATGATTATATTAAAATTCGTAGATGATTTGCATTATTCATTAATGATTATGTGGACTAATCATTTAAATATTGTTGACAGATAAACAAAAACGAAGTTAAATCCAAAGCTATACATATGGATGAACGATGATTTTGACATACCCGATCATGTATCCAAGCATAGTCAGACATCATTCCACTAAGGACTTCACCAAATATATTATATTCATGCATGAATATAATTTGTTCATGTATGAATAAAGTTGCATTACTAGTTTATAAATATAATTTAATTTATGTATGATTAGAATTGTATAATAGTTTATTCATATAGTTTTATTTATGTATGAATAGAATTATAAAGTTAAAAATATAGATTTTCTTAACCATTTAAAGTATAAGGCAATAATAGGAAAAAAAAAAAAAAGTTAGATACTATAATTAACAAAAGGGAAAATGTCATCACCACCCCTTAGTCTTCTCCGGTTGCATCGCCGTTCTTCACGCCCACTACCGTCACCGGCATTCGTCGTCCCCACTGCCACCACCGGCGTTCATCTCCCCTCTGTGTTTTCAATTTTTTTTTATTTGCCGCTTTCTTCTTTTGAGGTTGCCATTTATGCCTCCACCTTCTTCTTTTTAGCCAAAAAACTAAATACCCGTAACAGCTAATCCTAAATTGGTGCCCCATTCCAAAATGATGCCATGAGCCGACCCTCCACGGTGCTGCTTTGAAGGTTAGTATGCCAAATTTAGGCGAAAAAACTAAGATTTATATTTTGTACATGTGGATAAGAAAATTGTAGACTTTTGAAAGTGTTAACGGAAAAAGGGGTAACATGTATCTATGTGGTAAATGGGTAACCGGGTTATCTCTTTAATTTGTCCAAAGTAACCAATTCGACCCGACAAAAACATATTGTTCCCTCAAAATGCCCAAAAATAACTTTAGGGATTGAATGGGTAAAGTCGTAATATATAATACTATAATAGGTTAATGTGTCATTTTCACTTAACAAAAATATGAAAGTACATTGAATCATCAATTTTTTGTTTAGGTGTGTTGGTTGTAATCATTATGAGCTTAGAAATATCAATATGAAATTCATGCAAAAATTAATATTGGTTGTCTCCATTTTTTTGGAGATTTTATCTCATTTATGATGTGAATGTGTGTTACATGATTGTTTGTTTTAAAAAAAAAATTGGCTGTGATTCTCTCTTTGTTCATTGGGTATATATTTCTATATATACTTGGAAGCTAAGGGAGATGAAATAGTGGTGATACCATTTATAGCAACAACTCAATACCAGTGCCGATATTTACACTGACATCATTACCGGCAACTCAATTGCATTAGGGACGGCTCCATTAGCAGCGACATCAATAGCATCGATTTTTTAGCATTGGCGTCTCAACAATGGCAGTGATGGTGTTAATGGCGGTATATGAGGGTATTTGCGGCGACAATTGTCGCAGTTGTTGCCTTGATTCCTTATAGTGAGATTATTTTTGCATGGTCGCTAAGAGTGTATTATTGGGAAAGATATTACATGAAACAATAAGATATGCATCTTTACTAACTTGTCCAAAGTGAACAAGTAATGTGTCTAAAGTAAATGTGAATACCTTATAGTGGATAATCGAGTCATAGTCATCATGCAACATATCTTCTATGTCTATATATCGTTTGGAGTTTTGTTGGCGAATTATTAAACAAGACAAATAACATTTTTGATTCGTTTCAAACCAAAAAAAATAATGTTTTTCAAAAAGAAAGAACATTATCTAGAAACTGCTTATCAGGTAATAAAACTAGCTATGTCGATCGTCCAGATTCCGAAGGAATTCTTGTATTATAGAGCTTATTCTTTGGCACAGACTGAGTTTATTTCATGGGACCATGACGAATTTATACACCAATAAGATAAGATAAGGGTGCCGCATGGTGTTTTCTAGTTTTTTTTTATCCGTTTGGTGTTATTTGGTTACAGATTAGTCACATAATTGTTTTGCATTGGCTCAATTTTTGCCTAGTTACCAAATCCTTTTTGTTCATGTTAAAACCTCTGACACTTTGAGAAAGAAGAGATGGAAATATGGTTACAAGATTTCCCAAAAAGTGGAAATGATAAAACCTTATCCACCTCCATATTTTCAAAAACTATACTTTTATGTTTCCCAATCAATCTTCATTGCTAAGTGTACATTCTGTTATTCAAAAGTAAACACAAGAGCAAATAAAAAGAAATTTCTTCTTCTAAAATACTAAGGGGCCTGATCTTCAGTTTCGTTGTTGTATGTGTTCCTTACTTGCTGCTGATTACTACTGCCTTGGTTCTGCTTCTCCACCATTTCCACCATGGATGCTGAAGCTTTCTCCATTGACAACGACGTTGAGTTGCTCATGGTGTTTGATTTTGGCCTGCTCAAAGTGGGTATAGCCAAAAATGTTGGGTTTGCTAATCCAGCCATGATTACTAGATATTTCTCTTCTACAACTAGGGGCTCCTTGTTGTAATTATCAATTGTGGAGCCTTCATCACCATTTCCAGGCTCGAGGTCTCTTTCCCCATCAATCCTATTGTCTGTGTAGTGCGAGAGGTTCCAGAAGGAGCAAACGAGGATGAAGACCGCAATTGCAATGAGACCAAACATAGCAGCAAGGCCAGCGAAGAGGTAAGGCACTTGTGACTGCCAAGACGATCGTTGAATAGCTACCAATGATGATGCTGGAGCCATTGCAAAAGCTGGTTCTACAGTCATTAACAATAATTGAAGGTGAATATAAGGAAATTGTAGACTATTCATGTTGTTTATATAGGGTATGACTCATGATGGATTAAAATTTAATACTTGCTATTCCAGGAGGTTTTATAGATATAAATTTTGAGGAAATGTCAAAAATGGTTCCTATGGTTAAAATATCTTTTTTGGCTTGCGTCTAAAAGAAATCCTTTTCACTTTTAGTCCGTTTTCTATGTTTCATTCCGATTTTAGTCTGATGTCGTTAACTTTAATGGTCCACTGTGAACTTCAAAAAAAAAAAAAAAAAAAAAAAAATGGTGGAGAAGCAGAACTTTTTTGTAGGGATGGCACTAAAAAACAATTTCCAAATAAATCTATATTAGTAGTGTCACTCGTGTTTTAAGCCGGTTCACCCAATAGAAAAAACATTAAAAAAAAAAAAAATTACACTACGTGTCAGCGTCGGTGCAATGGCCCGGGACCCTTGGGGCACCACTTAGGTCCGCCACTGTATATCACAAGTACCAAATTCATAAGTTACTCTTCACTTAATGATTAAACTGTTTTCTGATATATGGAATTATGGATATTTAAATATTTAGGGGGTGTTTGGCTTAGCTTTTTAGAGGCAAAAGATTTTTTGTGGAAAAGTTACAAAAAGTCAGATTTTCTTGACTTTTTCAAAAATTTGATTTTCTTTATTTGCAAAATCCAAAAGTAGCTTTTAGGAGTTTTGCCAAACATCTTTTGCCTGTGATCTTTTAGAAAAAGGACTTTTGGCTATTAAAAAGCTAAGCCAAACACCCTCTTAATATTTTAAAGGGCTTTTTAAAGTCCTTAAGTTAGTCAGGTCTTGTAGGTTTTGTCCCTGCAAAGATTTTTTGTTCGTTAATATCCAAAATTTGCAAAGTTTTTTTCACTTTTGTCCTTTTTACAAATCTTTGGTGTTTTTACGTATATTTTTCAAATTTGCAAAAAAAAACCCTCAAGTCTATAAATCTTATATGTTTTTATCCTAAGTATGTTTTCCAAATTTGACATTAAAGTCCTTAAGTTTGTTATATTGTGTCGGTTTTGTCCCTAGACACCTACTATTATAGGTAGCAAGGGCAAAATGAAAAAAAAAAAAAATGGAAAATTTTGGACATTAATGAACAAAAAATCATCTTAAGGACAAAACCAACAAAATCTGACAAACTTAAGGACTTTTAAGTCAAAAGCCCTATTTTAAAGTATGGATTTTTTTTCTCATATATAATTTATGTTTGATGTTTAATATTTATAAAATTTAAGATCGATAGCTCTGATGTTATCTAATCTAAATATTTTTTATATGTAATTAATGTCTGAATTAGATAAATTATATAATGAAATCGAGAATATATTTTAAAATTTTGTATAATCTAAATATTTTCTTCGGTAGGATTGTTTCGAATATGTTGCATACGTTATGGATAACCGGGAGAAGGGTAAGGTGATTATGTATGATGTGTTAGTTGTTCGGGAATACTCGGATGTGTTTTCGGAGGACTTGCATGGAGTGCCTTCCGAGAGGCAGGTAGAGTTTAGGATTGACTTGGTTCCTGGTGCGGTTCTAATAGCAAAAATATTGTATCGGATAGCTCCTCCTGAGATGCGGGAGTTGTCTACACAGCTGCACGAGTTGTTAGACAAGGGGTTCATTTGACTGATCATGTTTGTGAAGAAGAAGGGTGGGTCACATCGGATGTGTATTAACTATTGGGAGATGAATAAGCTAACAGTGAAGAACCATTATCTACTCCTGAGGATTGATGACTTGTTTGACTAGTTTCAGGGTGCATCTTGGTTTTCCAAGATCGATCTACGGTCGAGTTATCATCAGATGAGGGTTAGAGAGGAGGATGTGCAGAAGACGACATTCTAGACTCGTTAGGTCATTACGATTTCGTGGTGATGCCCTTCGGGCTCAACAATGCTCCAGCCGCATTCATGGACCTCATGAATCGCGTATGTAGACCCATGTTGGATCGGGTCTGTGATTGTGTTTATCGATGACATCGTGGTCTATTCTAAGACCCAGAAGCTGCATAAGGAGCATCTGAGGGGGGTATTGGAGACCTTGAAGAGGGTGAGACTTTATGTGAAGTTCTCCATGTGTGAGTTCTAGTTGTGTGAGGTGCAGTTTTTGGGGCACCTTGTCAACCAAAACGGTATCTTGGTCGATCTACCCAAGTTCGAGGCGGTGATGAGATGTGAGGTTTCGAGGTCTCCATCAGATATCTGGAGTTTCCTTGGTTTGGCAGGTTACTATCGGAGATTTATTCAATATTTATCCAAGATAGCGGTTCCTTTGGCTCGATTGACGAAGAAGACTATCACTTTTCGTTGGTGGCCTGAGAAGCAGGTAGCTTTTGAGACCCTGAGACAAAGATTGTGTGAGGCGCCAATTCTAACCCTGCCTGGGGGTGTTGAGGATTTTGTGGTTTATTGTGATGCGTCGATCATGGGTTTGGGTGCAGTTCTGATGCATAGGGGTCGCATTATTGCTTACACTTTGAGGCAGTTGAAGCCTTATGAGGCGAATTATCCGACGCATGACTTGGAATTGTGGGTTTTGGTGTTTTCCCTCAAGATTTTACGACATTACCTCTATGGGGTCTGTTGTACTATTTACACGGATCGCTAGAGACAGAGGTATTTGATAGATTAGCCGAATCTGAAAATGAGGCAGCATAGGTGGTTGGATGTGGTGAACGATTATGATTGTGAGATCCTTTACCATCCGAGGAAAGCCAATATGGTGGCCGAGCTCTCAACAGTAAGGTGGTCGTGACTCCGATCAGGGATATGTGTTTGAAGATGACAATGGTTACCCCACTCTTGGAACAGATTCGAGAGGCTCGGGTTAAGGCTATGCAAGAGGACCACCGAAAGAGTGAGCGCATAGTGAGTCATATGGCTTCCTTTGATTATGATAGTCGGGGGTTATTGACTCTCTATCGGAGGGTGTGGGTTCCTTATTGGGGGTGTGCGTCGGGTTCGTATGGACGAGGTTCACATGTCGAGGTTCTCTATCCATCCCGAAACAACAAGGATGTATAGGATCTCCGGCTCAACTATTGGTGCCCATGTAGGAAGCGGGATGTAGCATGGTACGTGGAGAGGTGATTGACTTGTAGGAAAGTCAAGGCTGAACATCAGCGAACTCATGGTAGGTTGCAACCGTTAGACATTCCCGTTTGTAAATGGGAAGAGATTACCATGGATTTCATCACGAAGTTTCCAAGCATAGCATGCGGAGTGGATTCGATATGGGTCATCGTGGATCGCTTGACCAAGAGTGATGGGATGTCAAGCCCACCAAGCGAATTACACCCTTTGTTTGCAAATAAAACGTAATATAATGGTAAAAAGGGGTAGCTATCATCGGGGAAATGGTTGTATTCAATCACCAATGCAATCTAAAAGAACTATTGTAAGTAAACTAACTAACTACAATTAAACTAAAGGGGGGGGGGGTGTTTGATTACTTGAAAACTAAAAGACTTGAATAACTAAAAACTTGCAATTAAGCAAGATAGTGAGATGCTCAAATATTGGAGAGAGTTAGTTAACTAAGGAAATTCAACACAATGAACATTTGTGTGTTTATCATTAGGATTCAACATGAAGCTTATCATTCATCCCAAATTGGTTATAGCAATCATGAAGCATGATATGCCAAGATTCCTCTTAGGTAGTATGGAGGTTGGGGAAGCCGACAACACACCTTCTTAATCAAGATCAAGGGTTTAATTGAAGAAATTGAACCCAAGAAGTTGATTAGCCTTAAGAAAGAAGGAATCCCCAATTCCTAGAGGATGTCAATGCTTACACATCCATAAAGGAGCTATGATTCATAAACTAGAGATGATTTTTACCATCATAAAGCTCTTATTCTATGTCAATTCAATGATTCAATATAAAACCAAAGAAATAAACTAACATTAGCTCATTCAAGTGCCAAGCTCATGATCAAAGCATTAAACAAGCATAAGAAATATGATCTAGAACCATAAACATAAGATAATTGATAATCTAGCATGAATCCTTCAAAAACCCACAAACATTCAAAGGTTTTAACCAAAGTTAACCAATATAGAGAGTTTAGCCACTCATGGCAATAGAAAAACAATCACAAAAGTCTAATTGCATAAAGAAACTACCAATATCTTGGAAAGATGAACAGAAATGAGTTTTCAAGCTCCAAAATCGCCTCCTCCAGGTCTCCATTAGTGAAAAATCAAGAGTGTAGCTGATGGATCTGATCCCCCAAGGTTATGGTGTGTCAAATGACCAAAATGCCCAAACTGGGCGGTTGCTGTAATGCTATTGGTCCTTCATTCCTTCACTCCACCCTTCCACTACCAAAGATTCCTTTGGTCCCTTCCATATCCATGTGATTTAAACTAGCCAATCATCTTTTAGCTACAAAAATGGATGCTCCAAGACCAAATTAATTATCCATGATCCATCCTCACAAGCCCACTTCATCCAAGCCTTTATCTTTTTAAGCCCAAATCTCCTTTTATGGATCCGCAAACCCTAATAGCGCCTCGAGAGCCCACAAGTCCTTCTTCGCTCTAATCCACAAATCGCGATAAGCTCCAAAATCCTGCAAGATTTCTCATGAAAAATAAAAAGTCCCCAATACGATCCATGATAAAGAAAATAAAGAATATACAATGCAATACTAATTAAAAAGAGCTAAAAATATAAAATAAACTAATAAAAATAAGGAAATAAAATAAGCTATCAAATCACCCTAAGCTTAAACCTAACTTGTCCTCAAGTTAGAACAAGACTAAAATGAACTAAACTTAAAATAGAAAAGGAAAGATACCATAGAACTTGGTCATCATCAATCAACATGGTCAGAATTAGTCCTTCATGGACCCTACTAATCTTCAAAATGTTCCCCACTTTTGAGCCATAAACCACATTGTCAACCACTTGATGGGCGAATAGATCACGGTTGGATGTAGTCGCGGTGTGCAAGACAAAGGAAACAGAGATGCACCCAGTGGGGGCACTTTAAATCACCAATGCATATCATAATGCATGAAGGAAAGGCGCTTCTTCACACACTATGATTCCTACATCTATCAGGCTAAAGTGTATAATAACGAAATAGGGCTTTGCAGCACGGCCTTCGGGCAAACATCTGGTTTCAGAGGCTTCTCCCTTGTACTGTCCTTTACAGTCTACCGTCTCATCGTCGGGGCCTTTTCTCACCAAAAATCAAAAATAAAATAAAATAATAATAATTCTACTTAACCTAAATCTAAACCTAACAACTCAAATCTCCAATCTTGAACTTCTATTATTTGGATTTCAACCTCTTTTGATGGTTGACATTCAGCTTTCTCGTTATTTATTTATTTATTATTTTTTTTGGAGAAGTCTTCAACTTGGAGTCTTGTTCTTCTTTTTGTGTTGCTCTTTTTCTTCATTTTTCTTCTTTGTTTTTGTTGATTTTCTTGAATCATCTTTTATCGTATCTTATTGTCTTCACTTTTTCCAATTTCTTTTTTTTTTTGTGTTTTCTTCTTGTCTTTCTTCTTTGAAGGTCTAAGGAATTTCACCATGTAACATAGGATGGAGGCTAACATGAACACCTAATAATCATTGACAATGTGCCAAGATCAACTAAAAAGGGTGGGATATGACTCAAAAATGGGTGTTACCAAAAAAACTTGGTCCCAAAAGATGTGAATTGGGGGACTCACTTCAAAGTTCATCAAGCACCTCAATGCAAGGTGTGACAAACAAAAACTATCTAACTATCTAGTCTAGACCCTTAGAAAAAATGCTAACCTATCTTAAAAAGGTGGTGAGAATCTAACTAAGCAAGGCTCGGATGAGACTCGGGAGTACTAAAGGGTACTCCCCCCAAAACCAAGATGTGAGTCTTCAATATCTTCAATGTCTTCAAAATACCATATCGGGCTAGTCTTTGCTCGCACACATTGGCATGACTAACCACACCCCTCCGCACCTAGACCCAATCAAGCTACCTGCATCTGACCCCCACAAAAGCAGTCTCAAAGTGGTCTGTGAGGCTCAAAACGTCTCCCATTTATCAAATACAAGGAATTCCGTATCAAGACCCAGGACCAATCTATGATTCAATACTTATGACACGGCGCTATGGTACCTGTAGGGATGAGAAGATAAGAATGAACAAGAATGCATGAACTTAAACTAGAATGCAACTAAAAAGTATGAAAATTAGAAAAGAAAGAAATAAAATATGCAATATTTTTGAAATTTTTATGCAATTTTTTATGAATGACCTAAATGACTTACTCTAAATGCAACTATATACAACCTAAATGCAATCAAAAAAATAAAAGATAAAGAATACCTCACCCCAAGCTTAAAATTAAGCATTGTCCTCAATGCTTAGGATGAGAATAAGGAAGGATCATACTGGAATCAAGGTGGCGGAGGCCCGCAAGGACGGTATGGAAGCAACACATGGGTCGCATAATGATGCTTGGATGGAGTTCTTGGCTGCCTAAATATACATGGATGAAATCTTGGTCGCGCAAAGGACGCATATGAAATGGCTCGAAATTTTCTTATGAAATGACATATTTGTGCGGGTACCCTCGCAAACTTTGCGCGGGTGGGGGGCAGCCGCGCGCATACATCAGTATACATCCCATGTTGGGATAATTTTCGAGCTCGGATTTGTGCGACTAGGGGTCGATCGCGCAATGGCTGCACGGGCACCCGCGCAAATTTCAAAATTTTAGCATTTTTCAAACTTCACCAACATTATTGCACGACTTCCATATGCTTATTTTTAGACCAACTTCAAGCTTAGAAACACCCAAAACTTCAAGTGGGGATTATTTATTCATAGTGCATATATTTAATGTCTTTGCCAAGACATAGCCTCGCTTCCATCAATCTTCGTAATTCGGATTTTCCAATGTTATGTTGTCGAATTCTCCCATGTCAAAGCCTTCATAAAATGGTTTCAAATGGTGCCCATTCACTTTGAATAGTTGATTTGTTTCCAAACTCTTAATTTCAACCGCACCGTGATCAAACACTTTTATAACATTAAAAGGTCCGTGCCATCGAGATCGCAACTTTCCCGGGAATAGCTTTAAGCGTGAATGATAAAGGAGAACTTTTTGACCCGGAATAAAGTGTTTTTGGGTTATGTGCTTGTCATGAAATGCCTTTTTCTTATCTTTGCACCTTTTGAACCTTTTAATTATCTTTTTCTTGATCACTTCTATCATTGGAGAATTTAATCTTCTTTGAGCTTCCCTCTTAGGCTTACAATCATCTTCCATAAGTATCTTGTTTGTGCATACATTAGGGCTTATCTCGTTTATTGTCTCAATCACATCAACCTGATACAATGGAGAAATGTTGCTAGGGTACCTCATTGCTTCAAAGATGTTGAAGTGAATGGTTTCTCCATCAAACTCCATAGTTATATTTCCTTTATGGACATCAATGATTGTGTGAGTGGTATGCATGAAAGGTCTTCCAAGGAGGATCATAGATGATTTGGAAGGAGTCTTCTCTTCAAGATCAATGACATAAAAATCCGCCGAAAAAACAAGTTGATTAACTTGTACTAACACATCCTCCAACACTCCTCTTGGAGACACACTTGACTTGTCTGCTAATTGAATGATTACTCCGGTTTCTTCCAAAGGTCCAACATTGAGAGATTGAAAAGTCGAATATGGCATCATTTTCATTGACTTTCGACATGCAAATCACCAATTGGTACAATGGATAGCAAATATTCTTGGATCCTTGCATTTGGGAGGTAACTTCTTTTGGATAACCGCAGACACATTTTCATTGACTTGAATCTTTTCATTTTCCTTGAATTTTTTTCTTCGTGGTGCATAAATCTTAGAGGAATTTTGCATAATTTGGAATTTGTTTAATAGCATTCAATAGTGGAATGTTGATTTGGACCTTGTGGAAAGTTTCAAATAATTCATTTTCTTCATCTATCTTCTTGGAAAAGGCTAACCGGGAAGGGAAAGGTGGTGGTGTGACCAATAGCTTTATGGTATTGTTGGAAGATTCGGGTTGACCAATGTTTGGAACAACCGGTTCCTTTGGAGGTACTACTTTTGAAGGTTCAACAATGATGACTTCATCTTCTTCTTCTCTTGAAACTCTTTTAGGGTTGCTTTCTCCAAGTGTTTTCCCACTTCTCAAGGTTATTGCACTCACATTGGTGTTCTTCTCGGTTTGAGAAGGAAGTTTACCCCTTTGTTCCATCTTGTTGAGAGCGGTGACCAAGTCTCCAATTTGTGCTTGAATGTTGGAGAAGGTTTTCTTGGTCTCTTGTTGAAATTGGCTTTGGCTTTGAGCAAGAGAAGTAACGAGTTCTTGAAGTCTCATTTGATGGTTACCACTTGATTGGCCTTATTGTGGAGGTTGTTGGTAATTTGGAGTGGGATAAGATGTTTGGGGATATGGACGTTTTTGTGATGGGTATTGTGTATGTTGAGGTCTCATCAAAATGTTTGGTGGATTTTGCTTTGGTGGGTATAGGTTGTTTGGGTTATTCTTCCAATTTGGGTTGAAATTGTTTTGAAATCCCATGGGTCTTAGTTGACCTTGATATCCTCCCATTGCATTCACATCTTCCGGTTCATTACTAAGTGAGGGACACTTATCCGTATAATGCCCCGTCATTGCACAAATGCCGCATACCATCAATTGTTGACCACTTCCCACCACCATTTGACATAGCACATTAGTCAAATCCAAGAGCTATGATTCCAAGTGTTGAGTGTTGCTAACTTCACCAACCACTTGTGGAGAACTTCACTTCATTTCATTTCGAGTCCCAATGTTCCTTTGATTTTGAGGAATGGTGCCAAAAAGTGATCGGGTTTCGTGAGGTGTCTTGTTGAAGATGTCACCACCACTTGAAGCATCAATCATCCTTTGATCTTTTTCATTCATACCCTCATAAAATGGCTGAAGAAATAGTTGTTCGGGTATGTTGTGTTGAGGACAACTTGTACATAAGTTGTTGAATCGCTCCCAAAAATCATGAAATGTCTCATTCTCCCCTTGACGAATCCACAAAATGTCACTTCTTTGGCTTGATATCCGGGATGTGGGATAGAACTTGCTATTGACGGCTTTGAGTAACTCTTCTCATGTGTGAATAGATCCCGGTGGTAAGTTGAATAACCACTCTCTAGCTTTGTCTTCCAAGGTGATCGGGAAGGCGGTTAAATTGAAATCATCCAATGTCACATGGTCGGGCAACATGCTAACACATATCATATGGAAGGAATTCAACTGCTTTTGAGGATCTTCTCTATCCAAACCATGGAACTTGGTAAGTTGATGTATGAAACTTGACTTCAATTCAATTCCTCGGCGGTTTGTGGGATAAACAATAGCAAGAGGTGTATGAGTAACATCCGTTTCCATCATTTGTCTAAGTGTCAACTCTTGAGGGGGATTGCGTTGAAAGGGGTGATTGGGATATTGTTGCAATTAATTGGGATGTTGTTGGTAAAGTGGATATGGGTACTGTTGGGGATTGTAGATTGGTGGTGGATAAGGTTGGTAGTTAGGGTATTGGTTGTAATGAGGTTGTTGTTGTGGGTATATTGGGTTTTGGTACATTGGAGGGTGTTGGTAATTGGGTTGATTTGGGTAATGTACTTGTTGAATTTGAAAAGCATTGTTTTGAGGTTGGTTGTCTTGGTGGAAGTGTTGGTTGTGTGGTTGTGGTGGTGGTTGATAATTGGGTTGGTTATGAGGAGGGGCTTGATTCCAAGGTGGCATATAAATGAGAGGTTCTTGTGGTTGTTGTCTTGGTTGATGGGGTGGGGTATTAGCATCTTGATTATTTGGGTTTGGGTTGGGATTGTGAGGTGGAGTGTGATTCATGGCTATGTAGTTTTCAAAAGGAATGTCTTCAAAGGATTGACCAACAATTGGAGAATTCGGCTCGGTGTCGGTATCACTTGAAGTACGAACTTGATCTTCTATCCTTCATTCCTCCACTCCACCCTTCCACTACCAAAGATTCCTTTGGTATCCTCTATATCTATGTGATTTAAACTAGCCAATCATCTTTTAGCTACGAAAATGGATGCTCCAAGCCCAAATGAATTATCCATGATCCATCCTCACAAGCCCACTTCATCCAAGTCTTTATCTTTTTAAGCCCAAATCTCCTTTTATGGATCCGCCAAGCCCAATAGTGCCTCGAGAGCCCACAAGTCCGTCTTCACTCTAATCCACAAATCACGATAAGCTCCAAAATCCTGCAAGATTTCTCATGCAAAATAAAAAGTCCCCAATACGATCCATGATAAAGAAAATAAAGAATATACAATGCAATACTAATTAAAAAGAGCTAAAAATATAAAATAAACTAATAAAAATAAGGAAATAAAATAAGCTATCAAAGAGAACACATTTCATCCCGATTCATGAGAGTATCTATGTAGAGAAGTTGGCTGATATTTACATCCATGAGATTGTGGCATGGCACGGGGTGCTGGTTTCAGTGGTTTCAGACAGGGATGTCCATTTTACTTCCAGGTTTTAGAAGAGGTTTCACAAGGAGTTGGGTACTCGTCTGCATTTCAGCATGGCTTTCCACCCGCATACTGACGTACAGAGTGAGGGACTATCCAAACCTTGGAAGATTTTCTTCGGGCATGTGTATTGGGTTTCAATGGGAGTTGGGATATGTATCTCCGTTTGGCGGAGTTATCGTATAAAAGCAGTTATCATGCCAACATTGATCGACCTCCTTTTGATATGCTCTATGGGAGGAAGTGCAGGATCCTGATATCTTGGGGTGAGGACGTTCAATGAGTCATAGGGAGTACTTAGGTGGTACTCAAGACTACCGAGTTAATTCAGCAGGTTCGAGATAGACTTCAGACAGCTCAGAGTCAAGAGAAAGTTATGCCTACAAGCGCCAATCAGATCTAGAGTTCCAGGTTGGGGATATGGTTCTCCTGAAGGTGTTACCTTAGAAAGGTGTCATCCAATTCAAGAAGATAGGCAAGTTAGGCCCTAAGTACGTCGGTCCTTTCAGGGTTTTGGCCCAATTAGGTCGGGTTGCTTATCGCTTGGATCTACTCGAGGAGATTAGTCAGATCCATAACACGTTTCACGTGTCTTAGCTACGGAAATTTTTGGTTGATGATTCTACAGTGGTTCCATTGGGGGATATTCAGGTGGATGTTCATCTAATTACATCGCAAGACCGGTGGCAATCCTAGACAAAAAGACGAAAACCTTGAGGAACAAGGTTTTTGAGTTGGTGAAGGTTCAGTGGCAGCACCGCAAGGGTTCAGAATGGACATGGGAGCCCAATGTCGAGATGAGGGAGTATTATCCTGAATTATTTGTGGCAGCGAACTTCGAGGACGAAGTCTGATTCAAGTGGGGGATAATTGTAACACCGGATTCAAGGTACTTTTCATTTTGACCCTTGGTGTGTAAATATTTTGTAGATTTGGTCCCTAGGGGGCAATTTTGCCAATTCCACAAAAGTTAGAGTACGTTGGGCGTACTCCTTGTACGTTGGGCATATGCACTCAGAGGGTAAACCCTAAATTTTAGGGTTTAGACACTATTTAAACAACATTATGACCCATGATCCTCTCATTTCTCAGCCTCCATTGCCCTTTTGGTCCTATTTCGAAACTCTAACCCTTCTTGAAGATATTTGACCTTCTTGTGTGTGTTTCTAATGGGTGTTGGTGGGATTTGAAGAAGAAGAACTTGGAAGAAGGTGCCTTATCCAAAAGAGAGTTTGTAGATCCAAATTTCTCTCTTCATTTCTAGCTTCATTGAGGTATAAAGCTTGGAACTTGCTCCTTGTATTCTTAGATCTAGTCTTTGTGAAGTTTTGGTCCCTTTTTGGTCATATGATAAGATCTAGTGGGTTTCTTCCACTCCAGAAGTTAGGAGTTGCTTCTCTTGATGTTTCTGAGGTCCTTAATCCATAAAGTTAGCATCTTGATGGTTGTGGATCAACCATGCATGTCTTTAGGTCATTTTGGTGAAAGTAGAATGCTAAAAGTAAGTTTTCGGTCCTTTTGACCCATGCAATGGATCCAAGTTCATGACTTGATGGATTAAGACGTTTAATAAGACTTGGATCTGAAGTTTGGGATTTGGGTTGCAAGTATTAAGCACTTAATGGGAATAGTGCTTAATGAGCACGTACGATGGGGGTACGCAACCGTATGATGCCCGATCCCTAATCATGCACGCTTAGTAGTATGTTGGGCATACCCAGCTCTTATGCAGCACGTACTAGTGATTGTTGGTGTATGCAAGGCGTAAGTCTGAGTACGCCGAGCGTACTCAGCTATCGTTGACTTCTGTTGACTTTCGCGGTTTGGGCTATATTTGGACTAAAGGAGTTTTGGGCCTTATTGGTCCATTAGCCTTCTGACTTTGGGCCATTGCTAGGCTTTGGTCCTTCTTGTAATTGGGCCCATAATAGATTCTAGGCTATATTTAGGAAGTTAGGCCATATTGGGCTTTTTGGTGCTATTGGATTGGGCCTTGTATTTTGGGCCGAGTGAGGAAAGGGTAAAATGGACTTTTACCCTGAGTGTTGGACAATTGGACTAGGATCCCAGCTATGGGTTGTGGACCCATTATTAATTGGGTATTATTAGAAGGTGTTAGCACGGGGATTTTCCGGATCAGCAATCTGAGCTTTTATCTGAGATATTCAGCAGTTTGAGGTGAGTTTCCTCACTGTGATTGGTGGGTCGAAGGCACCAATGCTAGCCCATGGTTATTATGATTAGTATGCTAGTTGTCTGCATGACTCTTGCATGCTTGTTATGTGATATGTATATTGTGTGGGGTCCGATGCCAGGCGAGGCCTAATGAGTGTATTGTATGTTATTTATCTTTGTGATTTTTGCAATTGTTCTATGTGTCTATATGAATGCAAGGGGGCGATGCCGGCCAGGTCCTGATGAATATGATGAGGCGGGGCCCATCCCATGCTATTGACAAATCTTTTCCAAGCGGGGCTCGATGTCGGGCGGGACTTGACGTCGGGCGGGGCCTGATGGGTGTGCGGCATGGCACATTATATGATTAATATGTATGGTATGTGATGTTTTGGGGAACTCACTAAGCTTCGTGCTTATGGTTTTCAGTTTATGTTTCAGGTACTTCCGGATCAAAAGGGAAGAGCTCGGGGTGATCGCATCGCACACACACAATGATTTCTGCTTTATATAAATCTAATGTATTGGGTTGGTTGATTAGCATACTCTGATTTTCTTGTATGGTTTTATCAACACGTTTGGGTTTATGGTTTTTATTATAATTAAAATGAAATTTTTGGTCTTAATTTTTTGGACATTACACAAATCCAAACTCAAATTAGCCCAAAGAAGTTATCAGAATGGTATGATTGCTTGTTTGAAGTGTTGAAGTCTAGAAAAATAGGAATCGAAGGAAGCGAGAGTTTGCCAACTAGAGGCACCTTCCAAATTCGATAATGGAATCCAAGCTTGTCAAGATCGAGATCCTACATAGGATCGTTTTGGGTTTGCAAGATCGGGATTGAGATTCTAAGAACCCACAAAATAAAACATAATTTTAAAACATGAAAAATATTTCAAACATTCAATTTTTTGTTCAAAAGTTATAAAAACTTCAAAATATTAATCATAAGTCAAAACACAAAATGATAAACGATAATTGGTAAATGGTAAAAGACATAAAATGGTAAAAAAATCATTTGCAAAAAAAATAATATAAAATAAAATACAAGGGAAGGTAGGATCGAATCCGATCCCGATCCTACAATCTTACAATCCAACATTCGATCCTACCCCAAATACGATCCATTTATGATGCGACTCGTTTTTCATACCTAGGATCGTACGATCCTACGATCAAGATCACAATTTTGACAACCATGATGGAAGAAACAACTTTGATTACTAAATCTTCTCTCCATCAGGCTGAACCAAAATCACAACCTTGTTAATCGACATCCATCTCGCTACCTTGAATTGACAGTTTGTCACGTACGCATCTCTTACTCTCTCTTATAGCCACATCTTCAATAGATCCTCTAATACCTTGTACTCCGAAGCCTCGTTTCTCATACTCTCATATAATCGCATTCTTGATTCTCCTTCTTCTCTTGATTCAAAGATTTTGTATTTGATTTCTAGATCATTATGACTTGCAATAGAAAAGAAGGTAATCGATATGATTTTTGAATTTTGCTTTGCATTCTAGGTTATATCAGATTAACAGATTTTTAGTTTTTGATATTTAGTTCTGAAATCTTATATATATATATATATATATATATATATATATATATATATATATATATATATATATATATATATATATATATATATCAGATTCTGAAATTGATATATTCTGAAATACTAAAAATCAATGCTCTAAGTTTAAGAATATTTCACTCACTTAGGTATTCAATTTGTAGCTTTTTGTATGTATATGTATAATAACTAATATGGAAATAACTACTAATCCATGGGTTTTAAAAATATAAATAGAGTTACTTTGATTGCTAAAAATAGCAAAATTTCTAAAGTTTTTTATCTAAAAATTCCTTGTAACAACTTGATTACTTGCCTTAAATTTCTCCTACTGATCAAGACATCAATATTTCTCACTCGTTCTCTTAAGGTACATATCAAGGTCCTTTGGATTTTTTTTGCGACCATCTTTTGTGAATCTGCTCGCAATTTGGAGGTAATATACTATGGATTGTGCGTTGGCGACAATATACAATAGATTGAGTGTTGGTGTTAGTAAACAATAGATTAGTCATTTAACCTTATTTTTTAATTATTGACACTTTTCTTTGTGATGTTATTCTAAGGAAAATTTTATGGCAAATGAACCAGTACAATCACCTCCAACCAGAAGGCCCAGTCAGGGCTTATTTGGTCAATCTAAGTAATTATTTTGGAAGTTAAAAAGATATATTTTTTTAAAAGCAGTTGTTTTCCTTTGGCATGGGTTTCATATAAAAAAATAATTAGCAATCCGCAAACATCCCATCTACTTTCTGTTTTTAGACAACTAATCCTACACCTGAAGAGTTGAGATGAACGTCTTTTATCCCTATCATCGTTTTTCTTAACAAATCACGTTCGGAATATGTAACACCCTGATCCTCAGGTACTAATAATGCTTTATTGGCTTGAATTTTTAAGAACCTACTCGGCGAGTTGGCCTCCCTACTCGTCGAGTAGTAGCGGTTTGTCCGTGAAGTTTAATGACCTACTCGCTGAGTCCAAAATGGGGCTCGACGAGTAGATGCTGGTAGATGAAACCCTAGATTTTGGGGCCTTGCACCCTATTTAAAGGGCCATTAGCCTCCCCTAGCCTCCCATTTACAGCTCTTTACCTCCCAAAGACCCTGATTTGAGTGTGTGTGTGTGTGTGTGTGTGTTTCTTGGTGATTTTAAGCTTGAAGGAGGGATTTGGTGAAGGAAACACTTGAGGAAACAAGCTAGAGGAAGTAAAGGGCTCGTGGGGATTCAAGATCTAATTATGTGGAGCACTTCCTGAAGGTATTAAGCTATTCTTTGGCTCATTTCCACCCAAAACCCTCTTGTGCATGGATTCTAAGAAAGGGCTTTTGTGTTTAAGCCAAGATCTGAAGTTGTAACTTCAGATCTGGACTCCTTGTCACACCCCCGAACCAGACGGCGGAAACGTCCGAGGGCTCTTATGACTTAAATTGAATAACATCACAACGAATATACATGAATCATAACATAATTCATCACCATGCATTGAAATATTACAGCTGATATTGTTTACATCCAGTACATTGTTTTAGACATTACAATTTTTGTAACGCCCGGGTTTTAGGGCTAAGCATATTTGTCAATGTAATAGTCTAGGTCAACTATTGTAACTCTTTTTGAAGTAATAAAGATGAAATATTTGAGTATTATGTGAATTATGTGTGTTTATGTGCCTACTATTTAATTATAAATGTATAATTAATAAAGAATAAAAATGAGCGTCAAAATTAAAGTGTGAGATAAGCCCGATATCTCTACATAAAGTTGTAGAATATGTCTCAAGGTTTCCATACATATAAGGAACGCCGAAATCCGAGTTATAACGAAAAAGTTATGACCCGTCGAAGTTTCGCGACAGAACCGGCACGATATAGGCCTGTAGATATGAAATAATGTAGTAAGGCTTATATTGTACTGTTTATGCTTTTGATCTGTACGAACATGACATCCCAACTCTTTTGATGAAATACATTTCTATGGAAATGCTTTTGATAAATCTTTATCATATTTTGTTTTGAGACAAATTCCGCAACACTTTTATTTAAAATGTTACTCTAATTTTTAAACAAAGCATAAACAAACCGGTCTTTTCTGGCCGTGATTTTGGGGATGTCACAGTTGGTATCAGAGCATTAGTTTAAGCGAACTAGGAATTCGTAGGATTTCTAGACTTAAACTTAGAATGCTAAGCGATGATTGTGAGGTGTGAGCACTAGCTTATTTTAGGAATTGTGCATAAAATGCTTTTATGTGCTAAATGCTTTGTGCATGATATGCTGTTATTTGTTCGGATCTATGGTCTGTTGCCGACCAGATCTGGAAACCTTATGTGTTTAGGATTCTAAACGTACGACTACGATATTAGAACTAGCATGTAAATGTTTCGGAGTGATAATGACGATTTAAACGTCTATCCTAAATAAAGATCTAAATTTACCTTATTCGGTGTATAGATCAAGATGGCAAGGACCCGTAGCGGAAACGTGAACGCAAATGGAGATAGGAACCAACCCCCAGTGGTTCAGCAAATACATGTTGTTGAAGAAATTGCACCTGAGCCAGTCGCCATGGCTGGAGTTCAAGCCATGATTCAGGTTATGTTAGCTGAACAAAGGAAAGAAATGAGACGGATGCTCCACGAGAATAGGGACGAACCTACCATACATGTTGAACCGACGGAGCCAGTTCCCGAGCAATCTGATTAAGGGAACTACAGCCGCCAAGTGAGTCAAGTAGGGACTCAAGGTGAGCAAAGGGATGGCCCAGAAAGGAGAAACAACAAGGATGGGTGGATGTACAAAAATTTCTTGGGTGCGAAACCACCAAGTCTCTCAGGAAGCCCAAAGCCTGTTGATATTATGGACTGGATCTCCGAGACGGAGATGGTGTTTGAGAGCTGCGACTGCAGCGAGAAGCAGAAGACTGTCTTCGCTGTAAGACAATTGAAAACTGGAGTCTTGAGCTGGTGGAAGCTATTGGCAGATACAATGCCACAAGGAGAAGCTCTGAAAATGTCATGGGATGAGTTCTTGGAACAACTGAAGGCGCAGTACTGTTCAGAGATAGACCTGATTGATCTGAACAATGAGTTCCAAAATTTGAAGAAGGGGAGGATGAGCATCGATGACTATGTTGTTGCATTCACGGAAAAGATGAAGTTGTTCCCATACCTAGTGCCAACCGAACTTTCCAAAATTGAGAAATTCCCAAACGGACTGCCAGTTGACTTTGGCCCAACAGTCAAGATGGCAACCACTCTGAAATCAGTTGTTCGAGCAGCTAAGAACGTGGAGACCCAACAAAAGGAAAGAGGTCTGGAAAGGGCTGAGGTTGGTGAGAAACGGAAGTTCGATGGATCCTCGAAGTCCAACAAGAAGAGTAGATTCTCGAAGTCTGGTTCGAGAGGAAGAGGATCAGAAGCAAAGTGGTGTGACAAATGCAAGAAGAAGCACTCTGGGAAGTGTGACGGAGAGGTCACTTGTTTCAAATGCGGAAAGCCTGGGCACTATGCCAATGAATGCACCCTCAACCAGAAGGCATGTTATGGGTGTAATGAAGAAGGGCACATTTTGAAGGACTTCCCGAAGAAGAAGGAGGCAGGAAGGCCCAACATACCACCGAATCCGAAGGCGAGAGCCTTCCAGATGACGCTCGAGGCTGCGAAGGAGGCAGCAGACGTCGCTTCAGGTACCTTTCTCGTAAATGGTTTGCCTGCAAATATACTATTTGATTCCGGAGCCAACTACTCCTTTGTGTCGCATAAATTTGGTGGGAAATTAGCATTACCTATAGAAAAACTAGATAATGCCCTGATTGTAGAAGTTGCCAGTGGAAAATTCGTACCTGTTAGTAATCGTATTAGGAACATCATCATTGACCTAAATGGAAACGAATTCCACGAAGAGCTATTACCCATAGAGTTAAACGGTTTCGACATCGTTTTGGGTATGGATTGGCTTAGCGCCAACGATGTTGAGATTCAATGCCGAAAGAAAATAGTAAGGGTAAACCCACCCGGAAAGGAATCATTCTGGAATCATCTCCCTGATGAAAGCCAGGAAATGTTTGTCCAAAGGATGTGCATCGTACTTGGCATTCATAATCGATGCTAAGAAGGAGAAGAAAGAGGTGCAGAATATACCGGTTGTGTGTGATTATCCGGAAGTCTTTCCCGAAGAACTTCCCGGATTACCACCTGATAGACAAGTGGAGTTTCGTATAGACTTGTTACCAGGAACAACACCGATAGCAAAAGCACCTTAGCGATTAGCACCGACGGAAATGAAGGAGCTCATGACGCAACTTCAAGAGCTGTTGGACAACGGTTTCATTTGACCTAGTTCATCACCCTGGGGAGCTCCGGTGTTATTTGTGAAGAAGAAGGACGGAAGTATGAGAATGTGTATAGATTATCGAGAGCTGAATAAGGCAACGGTGAAGAACAAGTATCCATTGTCGATGATTGATGACCAATTTGATCAGCTGCAAGGTTCGAGCTACTTCTCAAAGATCGATATTAGTTCAGGATATCATCAGCTGAAGGTGAGAGAGTAGGATATTGAGAAGACTGCATTCAGAACAAGATATGGACACTATGAGTTCTTGGTTATGTCATTTGGGCTAACCAATGCTCCTGTAGCATTCATGGATTTGATGAACAGGGTTTGTAAACCATTCCTCAATAAATCCGTGATAGTGTTCATCGACGACATTCTCATCTACTCGAAAAGCCAAGAGGAGCATGGCAAGCATCTACGGGAAGTATTAGAAGTGTTGAAGAAGGAGAAGCTTTTTGCAAAGTTCTCCAAATGCGACTTTTGGATACGGGAAGTCCAATTCTTGAGTCATGTTGTTAGCCAGGAGGGAATAATGGTTGACCCCGCAAAGATCGAGGCTGTAATGAAGTGGGAACGTCCAAAGAGTCCCACGGAGATTCGAAGCTTTCTAGGATTAGCTGGATATTATCGACGATTTATCCAAGGATTTTCTTCGATAGCTGCTCCATTAACAGCGTTGACCCACACAGAAGCTACGTATACGTGGAATGAGAAGCACAATGAGGCATTCGAGAAGCTAAAGAAGAAGTTATGTGAAGCACCGATACTTTCTCTACCCGATGGAGTTGAAGACTTTGCGGTTTATAGTGATGCATCTGGAGTCGGGTTGGGATGTGTTCTGACCCAAAGAGAAAAGGTGATAGCATACGCATCTCGACAATTGAAAGAGCACGAAAAGAACTACCCCACTCATGATCTAGAGTTGGCAGCGGTAGTATTTGGCTTAAAGATATGGAGGCATTACCTCTATGGTACGAAGTGCAAGCTCTTCACTGATCATAAGAGTCTACAGTATCTCTTTAATCAGAAGGAGTTGAACATGAGGCAATGACGCTGGCTAGAACTACTCAAGGACTACGACTGTGAGATACTTTACCACCCAGGTAAAGCAAATATTGTTGCTGATGCTCTCAGTCGGAAAGTCAATCTTGAAAGGAAAAGGCCAAGAGCGTTAAGAATTGAAGTCGTCTCGACGATTGTGGAAAGTATCAGGAAATCTCAGGAAGAAGCTTTAGAGAAGAATGACCGAAAGGAAGAACGTTTGGGAAGAACGTTAGTGTTCGATACAAACAGTCGAGGACTGAAAGTATTCCAAGATCGAATTTGGGTACCTAAGACGGGAGGAATAAGAGACCTTCTGATGGAAGAAGTACACAAGACCATGTACTCAATTCATCCCGGTAGCACTAAAATGTATAGGGACCTAAAACCCTACTACTGGTGGCCGACGATGAAGCTCGATGTTGCGAAGTATGTGGCCGAGTGCGTGACATATGCGAGAGTTAAGGCACAACATCAGAAACCGTATGGGAGTTTAGAACCTTTACCTGTACCCATGGGTAAATGGGAAGACATCACCATGGATTTTGTGACTAAACTGCCCTGGACAAAGAACGGTCACGACATGATTTGGGTAGTCGTGGATCGTTTCACCAAGAGTGCACACTTCATAGCAGCCAACAAGAAGTGGTATATGGATATGCTCGCAAATGCTTATGTGAAGGAAATTGTAAGACTTCACGGTGTCCCTCTTACGATCGTATCAGATCGTGATAGTCGTTTCACGTCGAGGTTTTGGAGGAGTCTACAAGAAGAGTTGGGTACAAAGTTGTGTTTGAGTACTGCTTAAGATCCGCAAACCGATGGTCAGAGCGAAAGAACAATTCAAACACTAGAAGACATGCTGAGAGCATGTACCCTCGAATTCCAAGGGAATTGGGACGAGCACTTACCTCTGGTAGAATTCTCCTACAACAACAGTTTCCACTCGAGCATCAAGATGGCACCTTATCAAGCCTTGTATGGACAGAAGTGTCGTACGCCGTCTTGTTGGCTTGAAGCCGGAGAGAAACAGTTTATGGGCCCCGAGATAGTCCATGAGACTGCTGAGAAGTTGAAGGTGATTAGGGAAAGAATGTTAGCAGCCCAAGATCGTCAGAAGAGCTATGCTGACAAGAAAAGACGACCGATAACCTTCAAATTTGGGGATTCGGTTTTGCTAAAAGTCTCACCGTGGAAGGGACTTATACGATTTGGGAAACGAGGAAAGTTGAGTCCAAGGTTTATTGGACCATTCAAAGTTCTTCAGAAGATTGGGAACCAAGCTTACAAGCTGGAATTGCCCGAAGAACTCAATGGTATTCATAACACCTTCCATGTGTGTTATTTGAGGAAATTCACAGGAGATGTTCCCGACATAATTCCAATCTCAGAGTTAAGGATGGATGAGAATAAAAGGCTGATCGAAGAGCCTGAGGCAATTGTTGACCGTAAGACTAAGAAGTTACGACGCAAGATGGTCGACTTAGTGCTAGTCCGATGGAAACATTCGAATGGGCCGAATCTCACTTGGGAAACAGAGGATGACATGATGAGTCGGTATCCACATCTGTTTGTTGATGCATGATTCCGGGACTAAATCATCCTAAGGGGGAGAGAATTGTAACGCCCGGATTTCAGGGCTAAGCATATTTGTCAATGTAATAGTCTAGGTCAACTATTTTAACTCTTTTTGAAGTAATAAAGATGAAATATTTGAGTATTATGTGAATTATGTGTGTTTATGTGCTTACTATTTAATTATATATGTATAATTAATAAAGAATAAAAATGAGCGTCAAAATTAAAGTGTGAGATAAGCCCGATATCTCTACATAAATTTGTAGAATATGTCTCAAGGTTTTCGTACATATAAGGAACACCGAAATCCGAGTTATAACGAAGAAGTTATGACCCATCGAAGTTTCGCGACAGAACCGACACGATACCGAGAAGCGTAAATAGTGAATTTACGATAGAGCGAGATTTAGCCTTAGAGCTCTAAACAAAAGTCGTAGAATACAATAAAATAAGAACATTGATAAAAAGAACGCTCAAATCTGACTTCGTATGAGGAAGATATGATTTTTCGAAGTTTCAGATTAGCAGTGTACAGCCTGAAATTCGAATATTAGATTGAGTGGTTTTTAGCCGACGCGACCTAAACGAGAATCGAAGATCTCGTTAAAAGTAGCGTAACGAGAAAAAGATGGGCGAAAACGGATGTCAGATGAAGAAGTTATGAGGATTTAACGGACTAATCATGTCCCGGTCTGTTAATAGTATAAAATTTAAAATCGAGTCAAAATTAGCCGACGAAGTCTAAACGAAAGTTGTAGAGTGCATTCTCACTTTCGCGTGGATATAAAGAACGTCAAAAACGGAGCTCGTATGCGAAAGTTACGAATTTTTAAAGTTGAAGCATGAAATTGCGAAACCTGTTGCTCGATCGATGACGTGGTGCAATCTGGACCCTCCATTGCTGACTCAGTACCTGCCTCGGATAAGTGACGCGTCGCCCCTCGCTACGCCCAGCGTCCGAGATCAGAACGCGCCGCGTACGAAGGGTCTTCATGTGGTCCGAGATCAGGCCGCGTAGCACCATGTGAAGCTTGACACTTGGAGGTCTGATCTAAAGCTACGCCCCGCGTAGCTGCTGAACGCCCAGCGTACCACCGAGGCTTCGCGCCTATAAAAAGGGTCCGAAGGCAGCCTTCATTTTCACACCAAAACTCACTCTCTCTCTCTCTAAAAACTTTCTCTCTCTAAGTGCTCTAAACACCCCTAAGCCCTAGATAAATCCCCTAGCACCCTAAGGAAGCCCCGAGGCTCCCGGAGTCCTGAGAAAAAGGAGTCTTTCTGTTTCGAAACGCTGCTCCAATTAAGTTCCGGTTTTTGATAAAATTCGCTGTAAGTGTGCTACGCTTACGCAATTTTTAATATAGCTTTTAAATAATTATACGAATGTTATTAGGTACTTAAAATAATTATTTGGGCTATTATTATGAGTTATATTGAGTGTTATTAATGCCTATATAATAATAATAATAGTCAGACAATTAATTTGTCGTGGTTATCGTTAGACTAAACCCTAGTGGTATCGATACTAGGTTTTATCGAAGGAAAATCGTTTTGAGAGTATCGAAGCGCTGTCCGAGTGCTGAGTCACCACCTTTCAGGTGAGTGCATAGTTACTTTCAGCTTACACATAGATATGAAGTATTTTATATAAATTACATGCTATGTGTACATATTATCTGAATACTTGCTATCTATGCTAGATGAACGTTTTTATACATGTTTTCAATGATTTAAACTGTATATGTATTTTATATCTATGAAAATGTTGGGGTGAAACATGGGTAGATGTAATATGTGATGTGTGATAAAATGATGAGAGGCCTCAATGTTGATGTTGTTGATTCTGTCATCTAGCGGAGTATGGATGACGACCACCGACTCTTCTAGACAGTCCAGTGGAACACTAGCAGGCTCGCAACCTGTAGGTGTTTGTGAATGATGTGTTCACCGGTGTACTCCATCCCCCACATGGTTGCCTTTAGGACGTTTATTGTTAAGGAATCCCCTTAGCAGTAGTGTCCGTCCCGATGATGATCCTTATGCTAGGTCCCTTATGATAGGTGTTTAGGGACGTAAAGTGAGGATAACGGGAACGGGTAATCGGGTTATTGTTGATTGATGAAATTAATAAACTTATTTATTGTGGATTGAAAACCCTATGTGCTCACCAAGCTCCCAAGTCTGACCCACTCAGTTTTATGTATTACAGGTAATGGCGCTTGAGCATAGATATGATGTTTGGACGAGGGATTACGGATATAGGCCTGTAGATATGAAATAATGTAGTAAGGCTTTTATTGTACGGTTTATGCTTTTGATCTGTACGAACATGACATCCCAAGTCTTTTGATGAAATACATTTCTATGGAAATGCTTTTGATAAATCTTTATCATATTTTGTTTTGGGACAAATTCCGCAACACTTTTATTTAAAATGTTACTCTGATTTTTAAACAAAGCATAAACAAACCGGTCTTTTCTGGCCGTGATTTTGGGGATGTCACAATTTCATACATAAACTGTCCGATAGATAATCTAAGCAAAACACCATGACATTACTTGGTACTTATTCTTCGGCTTACCTGTTACCTGAGAATACAAGTTATTTTGAAAAATGTCAACATATGAAATGTTGGTGAGTTCATAAGTAATGTTGTGGTAAAATGATTTGGTGTAGTTTGTAAAACCCAGAAAATCCGATATTTTCTGAAAATATAATTGTTTATAAAAAGTGTGAAGATCCGTGAATATATGCTTGTTGATTTTCAAAACATGTATAATTGTTGAACCTTTGTATACATCACGCAAGTGAAAATGTTGAACTTCCCAGGAAAACCTGATGTTTTCCCAATACATAAAATACAATGACTTCTCTATTGTTATACCGATACGTCGAATGATTTTGATTACCCGAGTGGCGTTGGATTAATTAGGGTTGTGAGTTGTTATAATCACGCATTAAAGAAAATGACTAGTTTATAACTACAGTTTATGAACGATCCTTAAAGGCGTCGGCCGTTACTACTCACTTAATCCACCCACTATGATTACTCTTGTTTATCGTCCTGAATCTATTTACTTTGATTTCTCATAAGCCCAACAACCGAGGAGATAGGAGAGTACGAAGTCCCTTTATTTCCAGGAGTTATTCAAGGCTATCGGGAATGCGAAAGACACTTGGCCCCACTCGCATTTGACTTCTCGACCTCACTAGCAGTACTAATGGGCCACTAGGGCCCAATAGTACATTAGAGCTATTGAAAGTCCTTTTACATGGAATTGGGTCATAGAAGGCCCAATAACATGTAAGCATATTCCCTTTAGGACCAAAAATCATGTTAATGGGCTAGCAAGGCCCAACAAGCATGATTTGAAACTTCCAAGCCCAAAGTTTGTAAGTTAGCTCATCATAGTTATCGCGTGTTTATTGAAATGCTTTGGTTTAACGATTTTGTTTTGTTATTGATTCGAGACCGAATCAATTCGTTTTGTAACGATATTTGTTATTGAGAGTGTATTTGTTTTCCGATTCGTCGGTAGTCGTGGATCTTGTATTTTGTATTAATGAATTAATTTGTTTGAAAGTGGAATTTGACCCTTTTCACTACCCTTCTTTTATAAAAATAACACTTTTGGTCCTTTTTATATAAAAGAATTTCATTTTTAGTCCTTAAAACACTTTTCTTGACACTTTTGTATCATTTATTTGATGAAAACATGATTTTAACCCAAAGTTTACTTTGTTGACAACTTCAGCCCCTCTAGAATAGTCATTCCCGGTTAGGGACCCATTTTTCACAACTTTTACAGTTTTAGCCCAAAATCTAAAAAGTTTACATTTTTGGTCCTTTTTATTAGTGAAAAGCATTTTTGACCCTTATAAACATTTTGTTATGGAAATTACCCCCTATTTTACAGGAAGTTACATTTCCAGCCCCTCAACTTCTCATTTTCGCATTATTGAGGCTTATTGGGCCGAGAAGCCCATAAATAGCCCATTAGGCCAAAAATTTACATTTTAAGTCCCTTAAATTCCTAATGTTCAGAAAAATAATTATAGGAACTGTTTTGACACTTTAACCGTCAAGAAACTGTGACTTGTTGATTTGTACCCCTAGTTTTGTATTTTTGACAATTTAAGCCCAAAAATGGGTTTTATGTTAGAACATGTTCATCATAACCTTGTAAACTATTTTTCTTGACTTGTTTAGTGTAAGATAGCTTAGATTATGCTTGTTTCCTTTCTCATGTCATAGATCTCGGGTTTACACCCCTTTTTGGTAACATATTCATCACAAAACACATGATATCACACACATACATGCATCAAATCACACATAGCATACATATACACATAGATCTACACATTTTCTTGTATTCTCCCCCATAAAACTCATAAAAAACCAAAAAGAAAGGGGGTATGAAACTCACCTTGAGTTGTGGTCTCGGTTTTGAAGAAATTTTGGAGAAGGTTGGTGTTATTTTCGGCCCTAGCAAGTTCCTTGGATGGATCTCGAACTTAGTGGGTTCTAAGATGCAAGATCATGAACTTGAATGGATTAAGAGATGATTTTTGATGAAAGGAAGTGAGCTAAAGCATGGATCATACATCAACTTACCTTGGATGATGATTTTTGTGGAAGAATCTCTTTGAAAGCCTCTTAGATCTCGAAAATTTGGAGAGAAATGAGAAGATGTTCTTGAAGAACTTAGAGAGAGTTTTAATGCTACGGACCACCCCGTAGTCTTACAACACTTCTATGCTGCCAGCCAACCAAAGCTACGGGCCGCCCCGCAGTCTTGCTAAACCAGTGCTACGGGCCACACCGTAGCCTAACCATACTCACATACGATTGTTGCGGGCCACACCGCAGTCTTGCTAATCTAATGCTACGGACCACACCGCAGTCTTACTAATCTAATGCAACGGGCCACACCGCAGTCTTACTAATTATCCTCACATACGATTGTTACGGACCACACCGCAGTCTTACTAATCTAATGCTACGGGCCACACCGCAGTCTTACTAATTATCATCACATACGATTGCTACGGACCACAGCGCAGTCTTAATATACTTCTCTTACTATCTAGGCACTGGTGAATGTTACGGCCATCCGGTAGTCTGACAACACCTTTCCACACCGACTAGCTGCTAGTGGAGGCTATGACTAACCCATAGTCGATCATACAGCACAATCGAGTACCCCCAAGTGGTACTCATGTCCCAAATAAAACTCCCAACCGATTCCTATGTAATCCGCGACCAGAAATTTCGAGAATGAGGTCTCACAATTGACAAGTTTTCCCAACTTCCAATTTACACTATCCTCCAATCATACAGTCACCTGAGCCGTCTTTCTTCCTAACAGGAGAGCGAAACTTATCCTAATTTCAAAACCCCTTCTACTCCCATAACCTGATTGTTTCTCCCCCACTTAGCCTCAGCTAAGTCTTTACTGCCTGCGAAAACCCGAAGATTTCCATTCCTTTCTTCCTTACACGATAGGCATGATAACCACCATCGCCCTATCCCTGCTAGCGATCCGTCTCTAGCCCACTCCAACTACCGTATGATTACCGAATACTAGATGAACACCTCCCGCATCCCTGATGATAAAAAAAATCCTCTAAGCTCTGACTACTGTCCTTATAGTCCGAATAACTGGGCACAAACTCCTTGGTGATAAGCCACTTTCCTTGATGCTTCCGAAAGCCATCCCGAACGCCCAGATTAGAACCATCAAACCCTAATGATGGTGGCTGACCACTCCCTGCTCCTCCCCTCATCGTCAGGCAGTCGGTCCTCTTGTGGCCCACCTGATTGCAGTGAAAACATAATGGGCTTGCCCCCCGTGGGCAGTCCCTGCTGACGTGACCATCACTGCCACACTTGTACCAGTCGGAACCCCTGGAACGACACACTCCCTCGTGCGGTTTCCCGCACGTGCTGCACTGACTTCGGCCCTGCCGACCCACTAATCGTTGATCTGAAGTCTTGGGTCTCTTCCCGGGACCCTCCAAAGTGAATGTCTGATCTGACTTCCTCTTCACAATGTGCTCTAGATCGATCTCCCTCTCCCTAGCTTTGGCAATCATAGAGCCCAGGGTCAGGCATGCCGAGAAGCTGACATGCTCCCGAATCTCCGCTCTCAACATTTCATGATAGCGAGTCCTCTGCATCTCTTCATCCCCTGCATACTGAGGAACTAATAGGGCCCTCTCCTGAAACTTGGCGGTAATCTCCGCCACCGACTCTGTCTTCTGTCTCATGTCTAGGAATTCTCTGGCCAGCTGCTGAAGCTCCACTGCCGGTGCAAACTCCGCCCTAAACCTGGTCACGAAGTCTGACCAGGTCATAGCCTCGACGACCGAGGCTCCCAATGAGTCTCCAACTGACTCCCACCAATCTCTAGCTCTGTCTCTCAAACATGTCGCCGCAAAGCGGACCTTCGACCCATCCGGGCAGAAGCTTGCCAACTGTGCAGACTCAATGTCTACGATCCATCTCCTGGAAGCAATGGGGTTCTTCACCCCGTGAAAATCCGGCGCACCACACCCTCTGAAGTCCTTGAAGGACAGCGTGCGCGTACTTGCCTGGCCAGACGCCAAATCACTCCTGAAAGCTCGGAGGCGATCCTCCATCAGCTCAGTGATCCCCTCCTTGATCGACCCGAAAATGACCGGGGTCGCCTCAAGGATGCCTCTCGTAATCTCAGATGCGATGAACTCGTGCAACCCATCATCAACTGGTTCGGATCCCGCGCTCGAACCTGATCCTGAACCGGATCCTGACCCGCCCACTGGTCTCTCTCGCAATGTCACCATGCTGAAAATATAACGCAACCACTATCAGAATACTGATCACTGCTGCAAGACCAACCACATGCACTACCAGGTTCCCGGTCTTGTCTCGGCCCTTCCCGAATCGAGTACGGATCCTTTACTTTCAGTAGTACGGGCCCATACTACCTTCCACAACTATCCGTACTTTCCTCAGGAACTGCTTCGACTCCACCAAGTCCCTTTTCTACTACTACTGCTCCCAGCACTACCTCATCCTAGGCTTGCCCTAGGGAAACCTCTGACCCAACTCAATCAGTCCTCAGCTGCTGAAGGTTTCCTTGTGATGCCAATTAGCCATTACCTGAATACCATCACATGTGACGCGACTCAGATAATCCTTCGAGTAAAAGACTCGTCCCTACCACGGTTAGACTCAAACGAGAGCTGTGCAATAGGGCCAAATCCAACACTCTGAGATTATTCAACCCTGATCACATGTGACATGGCGTATTCACCTAATGGCTAACTCCCATCACTTAGAATCCCACAATGCACAAAGCAAGCAGCATTCAGACAAGGGAAAATCTAACAATAACATACTCAAGCAATCATAATATCATATCAAGAATCTGAACTAGCATGCAGCACAAGCTCATAAACTCAGGCATAACCTAAACAGGTTATCCTACTACTGTCTAGCCACCACTATCATGCAGCTCAAAAGCACATATAACAGGCACATACGGCATCCTCCCTAGATCCTTAGTCCTAATCTAGCATGTTGTTCTATTATCTGATAATCATAACATAAACTTGTATGGGTATATTGGGGTACTTACTTGAGCTCGGTTGATTGCATGCACCACACCCCTTTTCTCTTTTCACAGTTCTTTTCTTTTTGAATTCTTTTTGCTTTTCTAAAACTGTTTTTCGTTCTCAAAATTCTTTTTACCAAACTGTCTTTTCATTTTTGAAAACTTTTTATCCGACCCCTTAGTTTGAGTTCAGGCACACTCGAGAGTATGCCCGAATCCCTCAAACCAAGGCTCTGATACCAACTTGTAACGACCCAAAATTCAAGACTAAAAAAATTCTTTTAATAAAACATTACTTAGAGCAAAATCGTCAATCCAAAACATAATCAGAGTATTAATTCCCAAAACACATGTTCATTATCAGAGTAAAACATTCCTAGGCTGTCTAGTCTATGGTGTGTGCCATGCGATCACCCCGAGCTCTCCCCTCCGCTACCGGAAGTACCTGAAACCAAAACTGAAAACCGTAAGCACGAAGCTTAGTGAGTTCCCCAGATACCACATACCATACAAACCATTCATAGCCAAGAACCATACATAACCGACTTATCCATAATCAAGTAAGGTGCTATATGCCAAACATAATCTTGCCATTATGCCACGGGCCGCGCGTGGTCTTCCTGGTCAAGCCTGGGCCGCTCCCTGGGTCTTACAGATAAGTGCCAAGGGCCACCCCCTGGTCTTACAGACATGTGCCAAGGGCCACCCCCTGGTCTTTTATGCAAGTATCACAAAGACAACCGTACATACTACTCTACTTAGCTAAACATCATACAGTGTGCCAGAAGCTACCTCCTGGTCTTTCATATATAATAGCATACAATGCGCCAAGAGCCACCTCCTGGTCTTTCATACATATTGCCTAGGGCTAACCCCTAAGTCTTCCTATCATCCATAATAACATACTATGTGCCAGGATCCGCCCCCTGGTCTTTCATGCATATTGCCTAGGACTAACCCCCGGGTCTTCCAATCATACATAATAACATACTATGTGCCAGGAGTCGCCCCTGGTCTTTCAAGCATATTCTAAATGGGCCGGCATTGGTGCCTTAGACCCATACAAACAGTGAGGAGACTCACCTCGCACTGCTGAACTCTGCTGATAATCCTCTGGCTGCTGACCGACAACTCTCTGAACTCCTGTTCTACTCGCTCCCCGAGCTACCAATGTCAAAGCAACACTGAGTCTAACTGACCCCCGAAAGACAACCAAGTCAACTCTGGTCAAAGTCAAAGTCCTGGTCAAAGTCAACCTTCCAGGTCAACCCTACTCGCCGAGTCACCCTATTGACTCGCCGAGTTCATATGTTCAGAGTCCTTCTCTTTGCGACTCGACTCACCGAGTCAGTCCATGACTCGCCGAGTCTACCGATTACCGAGTCCTGACCTGTCCAACTCACCGAGTCTCCATTCGACTCACTGATTCGAGTCTCAACTCAAAGGGTTTGGGGTTTTGCGACCTGACTCGCCGAGTCCAGGACAACCTTCAACAGACTCGCCGAGTTGTTCTTCCAACTCGCCGAGTTCCTGCCCAACTTCATCTAACTCGACGAGCTGTTCATCCCACTCGTCGAGTTCCTCCAAATCTTCATGCTACTCGCCGAGTCCACTCAAAGGACTCGCCGAGTCCATCCGGTCCTTCATACATGCAGAGGACTTTTGAGTCATGCAGGGACTCAAATCTGTAGATCTACCCTTCCCAAGCCTATTCCTCACGTAAAGTTGCAAACTTTACGTGTAGAGAATGAGATCTAGGCAAAATACACCATAAACTAGGGTTTAAGGCAAGAAAGCTCCATAATCGACTCAAGGGTTGATGCTTTACGGGATTCTAAACCAAAATAAGCATGGATCTGAGGTCGCAACCTCAGATCTGGACTTCAAGCTCGAGATTGATCTTAAACATGGCTTAAAAGCCCCAAAACTCATAACCAAAGAAGATCTAAAGGAGAGAAACGACTTTAATGCCTTCAATATCTCAGAAGGGTTCCCCAATCTTCGGATCCAAGGCCACTCCTTGATGCTTCAATGATTCCCACTTTTTCTTCTTCCTTTAAATCACTCAAAATGGCTAAAAGCTTGAATCAGCACAATGGAGGCTTAGAGTGCAGTGTTGCTCGGATTGGATCCGGAAGCCATCGATACGATCACTCAACTTATAGTAGTTGTCATCTGTGATATCAACATCTCGTTGGATGGTTTCAATGTTGGAGTTGAGGCGATTAAACTACTCCATATACATGTCGTGATATGGAGGAGCCTCGTAGGTACCAGAAAGGCTAGCACCTCTTGTAGAGGGTTGCCTTGAGTTATGGGGCACTCTTGTTGCACAATGTGTTCAGCCCGATTTCTGGAGGTTGGAATGAAAATTTCGAAGGGTGATACCTAGAGATAACCCAAAATAGGGTTGTATGGGCATAATTTGAATGTTGTTTCGGTTGAACCAGTGGTACTCAACTCGTTTTCATTCATGTTATTTCCGTCATTGGCTCGACTTGTCCACTTTTAATCATATCAATCTTCTAATTTTGGGCACTCTAGTACTTTCACCTCCTCGTTCTATAGTTCAAACCTTGAAAAGCTTTTTGATTTGTTCGCTCATAATTTTTATTGCACTATGCTGAAAAACATTAATAACAATGAAAGGTCTCACTCACGGACAGGGGGGGGTCGAGAGGGGAGGGGGGAGGGGGAGCAAAATGGGCAGTTATACAGGACTCAATTTTTTTATTATATATTATGTATATTTTTATTTAAAAATAAAAGTTTATAATAACAATGAATACCCTTTTTCATAGAGGTGACAATGGGTCGACCTGGGTTGGGTTCGGATTCAACCCATTTAATAATTGTGTTGAAAATTTCAACCCAACCTAACATGTTTATTTAAATGGGTTGATATTTCCAACCCAACCCAACCTTTTAGATAAATGGGTTGTCACAGGGTTGACTTGTTTATCTAGTTCCCGACCCAACCTATTAAATAAATGGGTTAAACTTGGGTTAACCAATTTAAAATCAATTAAATAAATTTTATAATTAAATATTATACCACTTAAATTATAAAACATATAAACTTCATAATTATGACAAAAGCACAATCTTAATTCATAAATACAAATAAATTGTTCAAATAACATTAAAAATGTTTAGTTTCACAATGATTTTGAAGAGTGACCAGTATTATCGGCGTTAAAAAAGGATGAAAATTAGGACTGAATTGTATTAAACATAGATAATAATAGTGCAATATTATAATTTACAAATTAATATTTTGATTAATACATTATAATATTCAAATAATATTAAATTATATATATATATATATATATATATATATATATATATATATATATATATATATATATATATATATAAAAGTTAAATGGGTTGACGGGTTGATAATTTTTACCCAACCCAACTTATTTGATTAAATGAGTTAGACGGGTTGACCCATTTAAATTAAATGGGTTGAAAATCTCAACCCAACCCGCTAATTTTGGTTGGGTCGATTTTTGTCAGCTCTACTTTTTTGTTGGGTCGTCTCGGACCTTTTGAGGATATTTAATTTCTTATGACCGGCCATTGCACGGAACGTAATTTACCGAAAATTAATTTAAAGTAAGAATGGTATAACTTTCGACCGTTTGTGAATACCTTACAAAATATCATTTTGTCGTGGATTATTTTTTTTTTTCCTTTATAGGCGGCCTCGTTTTCATACGCATCCTTATATCTTCCAATTTCTAGATTTCTAGCTTTCTCTAACTTTTTGAATTCCCTATATCCATGTGAAATCATCTTACTGCCAATATGTTTTGTACTCTATGGTGGAGAAATTTGATTAGGTTCCCTCTAGGGTCTTTGATGCTTAATAGATCATTCACATGTGGGATTTGACTTACCCTTTGACCAAAACAACCCCCAATATTATGTTGTTTGCATCCACATTATTTCAAATGAAAATCTCAGTTTGGAGGTTGGATTATGCGAGCTAAGGCCAATCAGTCCTTAAGTTCGTTAAATATCTTCTTACAATCTTCGTTGAATTCGAAATCAATATATATATATATATATATATATATATATATATATATATATATATATATATATATATATATATATATATATATATATATATATATATATATATATATATATATATACTAGCCGTTTGTCCGCGCAAAGCGGCGGCGGCGAATAGTTTCTTTCAAGCAATTAGTTCCATTCGGAGACATGCTATATTTCTAAGAACACTTGCACCATTATCGATCGGTTTCACAAAAATAAAAAGTACAATGTCAAAACCAAAAAATATTGTGGTGGTGGATTCCATGGAGGAAAAGGAGATGAAGATTTGAATTAGTCTCCAGTCAACTATATTTTATGCAAAAAATTAGGGAACTCCAATTTGAATGAACTTTTAAATTTCAAACGATTTGTCGAAAAGAAGTGTTTCAGATTTCGAATGCACCAGATACCAGATAAGAGATATTTTAGGAGTACAAAATGAATCAAAATTGATGAAAATACTAATTCAATCTCTAAAAATAAGGAAATACTAATTTAAATGTGTTTTTAATACTTGTATCTCTAGCATTATCATTTATAAGATATATATTATAATATTATTATATTAATAGTTGGTTGTACTTTAAGCTTAAAGACTTGAACGTCTTAAAAAAAATATTATTATTATATTGATTTTATTTATAGAAATAATAAGATTTCTTTTATAAAATAGAAAAAAATATATATTAAATAATATATATATATATATATATATATATATATATATATATATATATATATATATATATATATATATATTGCAAAAGTTGTCATATTGGCATTGTTAGAAATCGTCTGTTGAACCCTACATGGCCGAGAAAAGAGCATACTTCACGAACATTTTTACGTATTTATAGTATCAATTTTTGACTTATCAACTTGTGAAACTGTGTGACCCAAAATTAGTCTTTGGTTTACCATAAAATGATATTTTCAAAATCCAAGTCTATATCAACGTCAATACATCTTTGAAGAATTTTTATGAGGTTTTGCAAACATACATCAAATGAGTTTTCATATACAGTGAAATTGTCCATAAAAACTTCTTTGATATTTTTGACATACTCGGAAAGATACTTAGCATATACCTTTAAAATGTGATCAGTACATTGCATAGTCCGAAGGGCATACATCAGTTAACTGTGATGTGATATGAGAATAAATAAGAATGGGATATTACAGTCACACTTATTAGAAAAAAAATAAATATGAAAATGATTAAAACAGATACTATTTTATGGTAATCACACTTCTAAGTCAAATTTTAGAATTTCCTTCTTCGTTCTCGTAGAATATACTTGATGTAGATTCTAAAATCTGCTATAATATCGTTTCTTCCTCATTATAACATAATGTACATTCTCATGCAACGTTAGTTTTCTTCTGTCCTTTGTTTTAAACTATAAATTATATAAGATATTCATATTGTTTAAATTTATATTTGCAAAACAAAATTATATTTGCAGAAAAAATCCTCTGATTACTAGGGGATTTGTCTATAAATTATATAAAATATTCTTATTGTTTTAATTTATATTTGCAAAACAAAATTATATTTGCAAAAAAATAAATCCTTTGATTAAAAGGGGATTTGTCAATAATAAATATAGAAGAAATTGTTTGGTAGCGCACACATGATTTTTGGGCTCTTCATAAAAATTAGGAACCGTAAAAGGGGATTTGTCAATCTCTCATGTGTTTTGATACTTGTCATTTTGTAGTATTTTTGAAATAAATAATATCCATATGTCAATTTTTAGTTTTTTCTTTAGTTTTTTCATATTTTAAAATTAATAAGCCACATAAGAATTATATGATATGTAATGTATTAAATGTAATAAATATAGTAATAAATTGCAATGTTTTTTTATTTCAAAACTTACTTTAAAAAATATTTTAATGTTTAGACATTGATATTTTAATACACGGTCTCATGACACCTAATAATTATAAAAATACAACGATGGACCTTATCCTCTCAAGCTTTGATAACTTTTTATCATCACTTGTTGTTTGCAATCCTACGCCATAATATTTTGTCTTGAACTACTTGGATACTTTCACATACTAAAGTAGTCGTGTTCCTCTAAATTTTCCAAGTCATTTCGATCTAAAATTTGATGTGATAGTGGTTTTGTCGTAAGTGTTTTAATGTTACCATATTAACATTGTCTTAAAATTGTACTTGAAAACATGCATGCAAATTATATATTACTATGCCACTACCCCGTAATACAAACTTCTAATTAAGACAATTGCAAATTACTTAGAAAATGATATATAGTAATCCAAGGTTCTTATGAGAAAATGACATTCGTTTACGCAATTAATGTTATTCTAGGAGACTCAAGTTTTTAATAATAAAAGTAGACACAGACACTTCTATTTTAACACTTCTAATAGGATTGAAACACCTTTAGTGCATTCAAAACGTAATATGCTTTTAGGTTTCAAAACGTAAGCACGAGGTGCAGTCCTCCAAGTTTACACGTTAAATAACTTTAGTCCCTTTACTTCAATAACATTCAAGAAAAGCCCATCTCTAACAATTAGCCAAATTGAGCTACTAGCCCAAAGAATTCAATTTCTGCAGTTTACACAATTTAAAAATTAAACACTAAACAATTAAATAAGAATTAAATTTAAACAAAATTTCAATCGTTGAGATTGTCTATCTTTTTCATGCTCTTCTTAATAAAATGCAACACTTCTAGTACCAAGGTTGTTAAAATCTCAATTTTAATCTTACGATCTTACGACTTTAAGATCCTACAAGTGAAAAACGATCTCGATCACACCACGATCTCGATCTTACCTCCTTAGTTTTATTATATAGCTGAGTATCAAAAATTCGTCTAT
The DNA here is from genome assembly GCF_002870075.4 of Lactuca sativa. Lineage (NCBI taxonomy): Eukaryota > Viridiplantae > Streptophyta > Magnoliopsida > Asterales > Asteraceae > Lactuca > Lactuca sativa. The sequence goes on along the minus strand of NC_056630.2, from coordinate 101,511,779 downwards.
TCAACTTGAAATCAAGTGTCACAAGTTACAAGAAGTCTTGTAGAGCATCATCATTTTATCAATTCATCTTGAGTTAGGCAGAGCACGTACATAATAATCCCTTTATGATTTCATTTCTTACTTGTACATGATCAAAATGATCTTATTTCCAATTAAGATGTTTTATTCTTAATGTTTACGGTTTATAGCAACAAAAACTATGGATGTTCCTTAAGAAGTTAAAGTTGGTTACACTATCTTGTGAGCAAATTTGAATATGAGTTCATTTTGGTAGGATTTTACGATCCCGATCCAAGCTTACGATCACGATCTTGCAAAACATAAAACGATTTTAAGTAAAATCTCGATCTTGACAACCTTGTCTAGTACTACAAGGTTGGACGGACACTATGCAATAAAAAAGGTTTTTGAGCATCTTCGGTCGTAAATCCCTAGTAAAAGGTGATAATTAAGATTTTTTAAATTTCATCAACCCCCCCCCCCCCCCCACCACCACCCGGAGGAAAAAAAAAAAAAAAACCGAACACACACATAGTTTTTGTAGCAAAAGAGAAATGCATAAATGGGACGTGGTGTAATTTTTGTTTGAGTTTCTATCTGTTGTCTGTCTCGAAAGGTAGTATGTAGTATATAATTTGTATTATATGTATGTGTTTCTATTTCTTAGTGATAATCAAACCATTGTGATTTTTCGTCTTCTTGGTATCTGTGTTTATGTTTGTTGCCAACAAGTGTTGGCTGAAATGTCCACATGAATCATTAATAAGCTATATATGTTTTTAACCTGATTGAGCCCCTTTATATGTTTTGGATTCAAGATTATCAGCTTTTGGATACATAGTTTGATTTCTCGGGTCAGGTTCATTTTTCTTGGATTTGTTTAATCAGATGTGGAGCCCAATGTCCATGAAAGGTAAAATTTAGTCTTTTTTAATGCTTGTTAATTAAACCTTTCTATGAACAAGAACTTTGTCTTTTTTTTACTTCTGTTTTTATTGAAGTTTTGCATTATTTAGGTATGGTTGGTGTTTTTTTCAAAAATTAGTAACCAAAACCAAGGATATAATAATTTTGCTTCATTGTTGTCAAGAAGTAAACAAAGCCAAGCAAGAAGTAACCATTGCTTGTGTTTAGGAATATATATCTTGTAAATTTCTAGGGGACTCCATTGTACGTACTCTATAACTATTGAGTAATGCAAGTGGAAACCAAAGCATTCATAATGATTTTGTTTTTTTTTTTTTTTTGGTATTGATCATTTAGTGCCATGTTTTATGGGCTTTGATGATGCTTGGAGAACTAGCTGAATTTTTGTTGATGAAATACAAAATATGGTTTTTAGGAGTAATTATATTAGTTCTCATACAATTGTCATCTTTAATTATTATATATAGTAAAACAAATATTATTGTAATGGTTTATTATAGGATGTTCAAAATGATACAATATTTAATTATCTTTATTGCAATTAACATATTGACACGATAATTAAACAGATCGGGTTAAGATCAAGATATCTTAAACCATTTAATATTTTACAACCTACTCAAAACTATGAATCAAAGAAAAAGTCAGGATTCTTCTCATGACCCAAAAATGACATAAAGTCTTCCTTTGGCTCGTAGCAACCACTTGCCTTTATAATCCAACTTCTGTCTCGGATTCCAACTACTGTCTATTTACTTAATTAGGCTTTAAGTTAGTATAATATTGTGTGAATTGTGAAACGTATTTTACAAGATCAGAATGGATATGAGTAGAGAAGTTTCATTATTCTTTACTTATCACAGAATCACTCGTTTGAATATTCTTTCAAATAATAAATTTCATTCGATCGTTCTAGAGAGCTATACAAACACACGTAGCATGGCATGGCTCAGTCAAGGTCTCCTCCTGAGAAGGCGAATATAAAACTAATATTAAATTCTACTTAAATAATTAAATAACCCTTGGATTTTGGAATAAAAAAAAAAACACTTCCACAAGAGTTCCGAAATGAAGAATATCACGAACCCTCTTCGTTTGTCTCTATTTGTAGCCATTATATTGCTTCTTGTGGGAGTAGTATATCCATATCCAATGGAGTCGATGAATTTAGAAGCAAATAAAATCACAAAATCATCGAAGAGTAATAATGTGATTCAAGTTGATGTTGGCTTGCTACTGGACTCGAGTTGGAAAAGTAAAGTGTTGCTGAAATCATTTATAGAAATGGCGCACTCGGATTTCTACGCCACTCATTCTATCTACACGACACGCTTGTACATGCGCACCTTGTACTTCAACAATGCTATTGATGCAGTTTCTGGAGGTAACTTCATATATATTATTTTCTAATATGATCGATAGTGTGTATGTATATACATAAATACGTACGTATATGTGTATATATGAAGGTATATTGGAGAAAATGGTTGTGATTGAAGAGTTACTCATGTATATATTCAATCATAAATCTCAAAGTCATGCAACAATTTAGATAAAATTAGATATTTAATCATAGTAATTATTATATAAAATAATGATGACAGTTATTTGAATCTATAAGATCTTTACTATTTTATTACTAACAAAATGGGTTTTTACATGCAATATCATATTAACAAATACCATCTACTTAACTTGTGTTAAGTTTAACATGTATCATGTCTTACATAAATATACTTTACTTAATTTTCTTCATATAGATGTTTGATTCAAAATACAACATTTTAATTCTCGATGACTTTTTAGTGTAAATTTCGTCCTTGCTCTATTACAATATTGTCATGAATGTTTACATGCTTCGTAAACAAGTATACAAACAAACGTGTGGAAATTAAGGAGTAAGGTTTGTGGACCAGATGGGGATGTTTTGATATTTTGTGGGCCCAATTCCCAATGAGGAATGCGGACTTGAGGCTCATTTTGGGCTTGTAAATTGTGATCCCCAATTTGAAAGCCACTCATTTTAAGATTCATTGATTCTTTATACAAAGCTATAAATAAAACTATTAGCCATATTTTTTATCAATTTTTTATTTCCTCTCTCTTTATTAATACTCTTTATACCCATGTAAACCCTTCTTCTCATTGGCGATTTAATAATAACATGTTCTTATGCCTTGTGGTTTTCCCCTCACAAGGCTTTCCACCTATATTTGTTTTTTGGTGTTCTTATTTATCTTCTTGTGATCATCATATTTGTAACAATCAAGTTGCCAATACACAAACAATACTCGAATAAGTTCAACAATGATGAATAAGTAAATCAAGCACAAAACAAAACTTACAAATGATTTATTGAGCTCCACTATCGATATGGTAGTGTACATAAACACGAAAGGAGGATGAGCATTTATTTTACTAGCACAAAATAAGAGTATACAAATGGAGTGTTTAGTATCTAGCAGTTAAACGATCCAACTCAACATATGTGATATGCCACAAGTCACAATGGTGGTCAAACCAAATAGGGTGATAGGATAAAATATATTTAATTTTCCAAGTTGACCTTTCAAGTCTCCCCAAGGTATAAAAAAGTTTAGCATCACCAAATTTTGTATTGTATTTTTCTTAGATTTGTGCATCCATGGTAACAGAGATTCTTACCCATGGGACCATAACAAAGAAAATCTTCTACCATATATATACAATCTTAATGAAGCTATACATAATTTCTCTTTCAAGATGATATTGTTCCTTGTTTTACATATATATATTAAACTAATATAGTATCTAATACTCTTGTCGCTTCAAATGCTAAACAGTTGTAGAGTTATTGAAAGATCAAGTGAAAGCCATTATTGGGCCAAAGAATCTTGTTGAAGCCATATTTATTACGGAGCTCGGAGAAAAGTCACATGTTCCCATCATCTCCTTTGATAGCTAGCGCAAGTTATTCACATCTACACATACAAAGCCATTACTTAATCAGAAACTCAATCGCTGACTCTTTTCTAGCTCCTACAATCGCACTCATCAAAGAATTTAAATGGAACAAAATTGCCTTTGTCTATGAAGACGACATGTTTGACACTTGCATATTTTCTACTCTCCGTGATTCGTTCCAAGGAGATGGAATTCACATGTCTTATATGAGTATCATTCCTTCCAATGCTACAAATAACCAAATCTCTAATGAACTTGGCAAACTAAATCAGTTAGAAACTACAGTCTTTGTAGTACATATGAGACACTTGTTGGGATCTCGTTTCTTTAAACATGATACAAGATTAGGGATGATGATAAAAGGGTATGCTTGGGTTATCACAGATGTCTTAATTAGCCAATTCACTACATTTGATTGATTCAAAATTGATGAATTCGTTCGATGGAGTCCTAGGCATCAGACCTCATGCACCTTCGTCAAGGGTGCTTGAAAATTTCACAAGGAGATGGCAAGAACATTCACATGCGATCAAACCACACATGAAATTAGTGTGTATGGTTCATGGGCATATCTTGAGAAGAATATCACAATCATCTAATGCTACTACCTTATCGTCACAGCTTTTGCTACCATAATTGCTTTGATTTGTTCTGAAAGCTCATTTGGCAAGAAATGTGCTTTCAAAGTAAAGGATTATGAAAAGAAACAAGGATCCTCTTTTTCTTCGAATAAGGTAGTAGCATTAGATGATTGTGATATTGTTTCTGTGAGTGGTGTCTCTACCAATATCATATTGCCAACACACATCCATCAGGATGATGCAAATGCAAAGGCAAAGGCAAATGCACATGCGCTTCCGTATGTCGATGCAGATGAAGATTCAATATACGAGGAGGTATAACGTATGTTTTAGTTTGTAACTAGTGATCCCTTTAGGTTTTTTTTTATTGGTTTAGATGTAAATCATGTAATGATATTGTTGTATATTTAATCAATATATACTTACTTTCTGAACATCCTTTCAAAACTCACACAATAGGCGTTTGTGTATAAATACGAATTGTGATGTAGAACAATTGTGATATAACCTTCACTAATTATTTGATTCAGAAATCAGGCCCGTCCCAGAGGGTGGGCGATAGGAGCGACCGTCCAGGGCCCATCTTTTAAAGGGGCCCAAATTTTTTATGGAAATTGTTATATTTAGAAGATAATACAAATAATTTTCTTTTAATTATTGATTTATTATAAAAAACTTGATGACATTTGTATTTTTTAAGGGCTCATTTTTTTCTCTCGCCTGGGCCCAAAATATGTTTGGAACGGCGAAATAAATACAAGTTCTTTTTTCACTTTATTACACAAGACTTTGTAGTTATCAATACTATATATCCAAGAACAATTTGACGTACGCAAACCCATCTTCCCAATGCCAATGGGTGGGGCAGGTTGGGTGACATTACAAGAGGTTGGGTGACATTAGAGGGCTTTCAAATTTTAAAGGCCCCATTTTTATATACCATATAATATTAATATAGAAAAAAAAAATCTTGATATATTGTGTATAACAACCTAGTGGAAAATAATAAAAAAATAGAGTCAAAACAAAATCAACGTAGAAAAATTAAGGGGTGTTTGATTCTTCTTAATAATCACCGCATTACGTTTCACACTACCATTGATCAAAAAACTCTATGAATCAATTCTGATTTTCGATTTCAGTATTTGTTTCTAAAATCTAATTTCAATCTTACTTAATACATCGATTATGATAATTGGTATTGTTCTGAGTCTGAAAAACGATTTAGAACTTCATATACTTATTGATGGAAAACGATATGACATCAGAAGTTTGCAACTAGATGTTTTCGTTTCATTTACTTGTTTTTTTTTCTAATTGGGCTAATTCTATTACGAAAACAATCTATGGATAAATTTATAAAAAGAAGGCATCATTTAGAAAAAACAAAAACAAAAAAGTCACCCTTCTTTACTATTTTTTTAGTGTAAGGGCCTCATTTTATCATTTTCCAGGGGTCTCAAATCAATTTGGACCAACCCTGCCCTCCTTGCATCTTCCAAACTCGAATCAAACCAACAGTTACGTACTGTACAATTGAGTAATCTTGTGAAGTTCTTCTTGTGTGGGTCATAAAATTAATTGATCAATCAATTTTTGAGGTTTTTTTAAATAAGTGCTCATATTTGAAGGTGACTAGCCTTTCAATTACCTTAGCGTTCCTATTGATATTTTTGTCTCTCAGTTGGCTTCCAAACTCAAACAAAACAGTTGTTACTCTCCTTTGATTTTTTGGTTGATAAGGTTGACGTGATTGTGCCTAATTGTATTGACAACGACAAGAAAAGTGGCTCTACTATAGTCTACAGTGTGGCTATATTTTCCTCTAGCTAGCTACTATGTATTATGTAATGTTTGTTGTTTTCCAACTTCTCACTAGTTTCGTTAGTTAATTCTGGATGTTCAAAAAACGATATAGAGTACGTACATATAGAAAGGGATTTCAGTACTTTCTATGATTGCAATTTGATAGTTTTTTGTGTTGTTCCGCATGTGAAAAAGAACAATATAATATTAATTTCTTTTAATTATGCAAATTTCTTCTTGGACACATTCAATATTTTCTTTTTTGTCACTAATACAATGTGAAAATCTTTTTTATTACTATTAACTTATATAAATTACTACTAAATTCAGTTATTTTGTTGCAACGCATTGCATTGTTGTGTCGTTACCAACTTTTTAATAGTGATAACGTCAGATAAAGATTTATTAGAATAATTAATATCATACATCTACATACAATTTGCATAGAATAAAATTAAATCTGATTATCGATTAGGTTGGACGGTGTCACATAACTTTTACCGATGGTAAACTGAGGCAACATGTTTTACCGATGGTGTACACTCCGCCGAACCTATTTTTTCACCGCCAGTGCATTTTCACCGATGAAAAATGGGAGGCAAAAATGGCTCTCTCTCTCTCTCTCTCTCTCTCTCTCTCTCTCTCTCTCTCTCTCTCTCTCTCTCTCTCTCTCTCTCTCTCTCTCTCTCATCAACACCACACCTTACCTTTTTAGGTTTAATGATACAAATGAAAATTAGTGAGGTTGGTGGAGCTTAGATGGAATGTGGTGCTATCGGCATCACACCTTTCGGCCTTAATTTATTTTTAATGTTATATATGATTAATCAATATGTAAATTACGAATATTTTTTAAATTTCAATCATAATAATCATTTAAAGTATAAACCATTAGTCGTAATGTAATTATATATTTTCTTACTTTTAACTATGTCTTTCTCTCTCTAGTCTTTAAATATTTTTTGAATTTTAATTGATATTTTGAAAGTTTATAATTGAGTACCATAGTAATATTTTACATTTAATAACATGTATTAAATTAATAAATTACATATATTAAGTAGAAAGTTGAATAGTTAAGGAGTTGCAAATGTATATGTTAAAAGAAAAAAAATGTTCCATTTATAAAAGGAAAATGACATTTTAGTCCCTTTAAGTTATTATTTTCATACATTTTAAGGGAACAAAATTGGTTTTATTAGGTCGAATATGTCATTTTCAACAAAACGAAAGGGTAACTCGGTTATCCCATATTATCCTGTATGTCAACTCACTTACTTTTTTATTTTAATAATTAAAAAGATAAGAGGGGCCCATAAGATCCCAACCTCTCTCTCTCTCTCTCTAATATTTCTCTTTCTTCCCATGCTGTCTATAACTAAATGCTAGAATCCAATTTGAAACTATAGCTCACAACCGCTTCTATTTAATAGTCATAACCTTTAAGTATAATCCATTTGATTTTGTAAAAAATAAAGAAAAATGAATACCACCATGAAAATGTTGCGTTAATGATCGAAATCCCCCACCTTCTCCATCGATGTTAGGCAAGCCGCAAGATAATTTAAGACCTACCTACTGAATCAAATGGCAGTTATAAACAATAACAAGTCTGCTCATTCTTCAATCGATCATTAGGTCTATAAAGGAGATGAAAAGAAAAATCGGGCATTGGATGAGAACCTTCTTCTCCTCTATGCATGTGCAAAAACAACGTCAATGTGTCTTTAGTGGAATCATTTTAAGCAGAGCCACATACTATTGTGGTCTAATTGTTGACATTTTTGTCAGGAAATTCATGAACACTTGGTGTGCGTGATTCAAGTTGCTGAAGACGCAGTACCTTCTAATCAAACTATTTAGCTAATGCAAATCCAAGTCTTAGCCAACTTTTACGAGTTGGGTATGTACCAGTTTGAAGATGTAGGCGATTGTAAGTTGGAACAAACCTAGAGAAGAAAATGGAAGGTGTATTTGTGATCGAGTTGTTATGTACTTGACATATACTCTCCCTTTATTGTAATAGGCATATACTTTACCTATACTCCCCCTTCATGTTGGTCTCGGGAACATGGGGTATAAGAAGATAAAAGAATGTGATGGTGGATGAAGGTAGGTAGCGGTTCCTAATGATGGCCTACTTCGGGAACATTGTCTCTTTAGTTACCCAAGAACATAGATATTTGTAACGTCCACAGATACAGGCTAGTCAATTAAAATAGAACAAACAATAAAAATGACATTTTGATAGAAGGATATTAAGGATAAGTAACCTTAACCAAATTGATAGTATATGCGACAAGGATTCTGTACATATAAAGAACTCTGAAATTTGATTTTGTATGAAGAAGTTATGTTTATTTGAAATTTCGCGATTAAACCGACACGGCTACGCGCGTCGTAAAAAGTGAATTTTAAATAGGTTGCTTATTAGTCTAAGTAATCTAACCGAAAATCATAGTAATCGTAAAACCAAGAGATTGCATATAAAGAGCGTCCAAATTTGACTTCGCGAGAGTAAGTTATGATTTTTAGAAGTTTCAGCGTAGCAGTATGCGACGCGGAAACCAAAATTAAAATCGGTTGATTGTTAGGAAAAAACAATCTAAATGAGAGTTGAAGATCTCGTCAATACCTATTCGGCGATATAAAGACGGTTGATGACGGATATCGTATGAGACAGTTATGATTTTTACACGGACTTTAAGAGTCTAATTCTGTAAAAATATAACTATTAGAAATAAAGTCAAAATTAGACGATGGAATCTAAATGAAAGTTGTAGATCACATCGATAGCTACGAGTGCATATAAAATACGTCGAAAATGGAGCTCATATAAAAAATATGAATTTTTAAAGAAATCAGAATTTCCCGCATGAAGTCGAGCACCCTGGAAAGAGGCGTGGCGTGCTTCTGACCTGCCATAGGATTGTAACACATGTTAATTCAGGAGAAGGCCACATCACCTGATATGACCATTTGCGCGTTACACTTCGACCATCTACGTGGCGTGTTCTCCAAGTTTGGCAATGTATAGTTGCAAGTTTCAGCCTATTACTTGCATACTTTTCTCTAGTTCTCTTTGGAATACTTTCTAGCTTTTAGCCCTTTACTCCCAAGTTTCCAACCACTTCAGTGAAGCTCTGTGGTGTCAGATAGCTGGTGAATAGAAGCTCCCGGATCAAATTTATGTCCGTATAATTCCCTGTTTTCGTTAAAAGCTCTGTAAGTTAAGTTATACGTATTTTATTCAAGTGTAAATTTTAATTATAGTCATAAGCATTATTATGAACCGATAATTAAGATTTATCAGTGATTCCAAGTCATTATACTGATTGGTTTACTTATGAGGATGATGTTTAGGCTGAATTTAGTGAGGTGTTTAAAGTGAGATTTCCAAACAGTATACTTTGTAAACCAAACGGACCCAACCTCCGATATGATCTTATCTGGTTTCTCCTTAATTGATGGATCTTGATGTAGGCATTAGGATTAGTGAGGAATCTAGGCTATCATTAGTCACAATGAATATAAGACTAAGGGGCTTGTAACGCTCGGTTCCTAGTATGTATTTTAATAAAGGATTATTCATTTTTGCAAAGGGTCTCGACGAGTCATAGGCCCCAGACTCGTCGAGTAGGAATGAATGAATGGATGCGGGACTTTGAAGTGTACTCTACGAGTCGAGAGGCCTCGACTCGACGAGTATGGCTGCCAGAGTGAAACCCTAATTTTTAGGGTTTGCACCCTATTTAAAGACCTTAACACCCCAATTGTGGCCTCCCTTATCGCCTCCCATAGTACAGAAAACCCTAATTCGTGATCTTGAGCTTTGTGAGTGTGTGTGTGAGAGTGAAAAAGAAGTGATTTCTTGGTGTTTTCTTAAAGGAAGGAAAGCTAGAAGTGCTTGGTTGAAGGAAGGAGCTTTGGATCCAGAAGAAGAGCTCTATTTCCAGCTCATTTGAGGTATAAAGTCTATACCTTGTCTATTAATCTATTAGATCCCTTCATGGAGTAGTTTAGGGCTTTAAGGAACCATTTTTGGAAACATTCATGGATACAAGCATGTTTGGGGTCAAGACTTCAGATCCAGAGTCTTTAAGGGACTCCATGGCATAAAGGTGCCAACTTTATGGCCATGGGAGTCCCATGCATCATTAGAACCACTTTTTAGGGCTATTTGAGCTAAATAGCCCATGCATGAACGTAAAGTTTGTAACTTTACGTGTTATATCGACCCTAGGAGGCCAGATCTATGTTATGGATGCTTCAAGCCCGACTAAAATCGAATGGATAAGTTTAGAATTTAGGGGACTCGACGATTAGTTCATACTAATCAGCGAGTTGGTTCGTGGTTCCCCAACCTTTTCTGTTACTAAGCAAACTCGTTGAGTCTAGAAGATGCTCAGCGAGTTGGACGTGTTTATGGACTTGAAGATCAAAGAACTCGACGAGTCTATAGATGAACTCGGCGAGTTGAGAACAAAATGTCACAGCTGATATGAAGAGGAACTCGACGACTTCAAGGATGAAATCGGCGAGTTGTGAGTGAAATACCCCGACTCTGTATGAAGGATAACTCGACGAGTTCAAACGGAAAGTCCCAATTATGTCATGAGGAGAAACTTGGCAAGTTAAAGGGTAACTCGACGAGTTAGATCGCGAGTTCGAGATTATCTTAATCATGGAACTCGACAAGTTGACGGACCAACTCGGCAAGTTGATTCAACCAGAATGTTGACTTGGACCAGAAGGTTGACTTTAACCAGAGTGTTGACCTTTAACTTGACCATTGACCATAGTTAACCCTTAAAGGGGTTATAAGTTTGAAAGGGTAATTAAAAGATATGTTATGTGTAGGATTTTGAGGAGAGTTGATCCCAGCACTGAGGACGGTTCAGCTACTTCACGACATTGAGGTGAGTTACCTTCCAGCAGAAGTGGATCTAAGGCACCAAGGTTGGCCCATTAGTAAGAGTTGTAGTAGAGATGATTGTATTTGTGATAATTATCTGATATGTTGCTATCTGTTATGTTTATGTGCTAGTATGCTTTGATGTTATGGGATATATGATAGGAGGGGTAGGATAGACCCCAGTACCGGTCAATAGGGCCGAAGGGGTATGCTAGCACCCAGATAAGCTAGGCAGTATATGATTATATGTTTATGCACTAGGATGTTATGTAGTGGAGTAGGGGTGAAATAGTCCTCGGTACCGGTCGAAAGGACCGAAGGGGTAGGCCAGCTCCCTAATATGATATGCAAGGTACCGGTCGAAAGGACCAAAAGGGTATGCCAGCACCCTGATATGCTAGGCTAGGTGTAGGTCGATAGGACCGAAGGGGTAGGCCAGCACCCTGATATGCTAGGCAGTTACCGGTTGAAAAAGACCGAAGGGGTAGTCTAGTACCTAAATATGTTAGACAGTATGTATGTTATGTGGTATATGGTATGTGGTATGATGGGGGGGACTCACTAAGCTTTGTGGTTATGGTTTTTATTTTTTGTTTCAGGTCCTTCTTCTTCGAAGGGAAAGGAGTCGGCATGGTAGCAGCGCATCACACACATGATTTTCCGCACATAAGATTCTTGGGATTTGTACTCTGACATTGTTACTATTATATGAGATGGTTTTGAGACATGTGATCTATGGTTTTATGAAATGAATTAACTTGATGATGTTTACTTATAAATTGTTTATAAATCGCTATATCAAAAATGAAATTTTTGGTCTTGAATTTTGGGATGTTATAGGGCTATTTGTTTTAGCTTCTAACTGGGTCCAATAAGGGACCGGGTCCAAAAAAAAATTGACATGTTTGATAAGGTACCAACACTCAAGGACTCGGTCCAAGATTTCAAGCTGATTCGGTTCCCTCTTTTCAATCGTTGGACCGGGACAAGAAATAATCAATAGGTTGGATATCCAATTTTCCCTACAATTTTATGAATGCCTCCACAAGAAAGAAAGCTATTGGCGATTCCACAGAGAAAGAAAGCAGTTGGCGACTTGCTACTGTTGTTCGAGTTTGTTGCTCCTTTTTGTTGCTTATTTTCGCCGAGATATTAGAGCATGTTGCTCCTATTTGCTATTCAGTATTTGGTGTGAGTTGTTGCTGATTTTTCAATTTGTTGCTATGAAAATTTGTTTGATAAAAAGTTGAAATATGACTTGATTTTTTGGATTTATTGTTGAATTGTTGCTGATATTTCTTTCTTTTATTTTATCAACTTGGTCTCATAAAAAATACATAACTGAATGATAAATTCAAGATTCAAAACACAACCACATAGTACATTTTGCAATTCACAATTGCAAAAATGTCATGTTGTTTTATAAAGTAGTTGTAGTATGAAAGAAAATGTATGGGTGTAAATTTAAACCTTGCAAGAAAGAGAGCATAAATGGAATGGTTCTTGAAGTATTTTGTCACATGTGAAACATGAATTTGCAGGACATTTACAAGACCTGGTTTGTGCCCTCTGGTTAAACAATATCACTTTTGCATTGTTTATTGTATACGATTGCATTTACAATAATAATATATCTATCAAAAAGTATATTTTCATTTTTTATAATAAAACTCATTTAATATGTGTATGTGTAATTGTGTATTGGATGCTTCTGATTTTGTTTAGTATTAGCTTTTTTAAATTGAAAATACCCCATAAATTATTATAAGAAACGTTGTTTGAGGGTAATATAGTTAGTTTGTAAAGTCAGTCAGATGCAAAATCAAACATTAAGTTTCAGTCAGAAGTTAAACTAGTCACAATTTCTAACTCAATCGCCTTCTAACCGATTCAACTCTAACCCAGTTAGCAACTATCAAACAACTCCTAAGACTTAGTGATATTCATACATTGGTCACGTCAAAAAGAAAAGCTAAGGTGTTAGGAGAAGCTCTGCCAAAATCACCAGTCAACCACTCTTATCAAGTGAGAGCATAGTTACGTTCATCTTACACATAGACATGAAGTATTTAGATAATTAAATGCTATGTGTACGTATTTTCTACGATGTGTGTTGGATGAACCTATATGACATGATTTTACTCGATTTAATTATATAAGTCTTTTACTACTTATATATATATATATATATATATATATATATATATATATATATATATATATATAGAGAGAGAGAGAGAGAGAGAGGTTCAAATGTGTCACAACTGGCATTTTAGCCAGGAAATTTTGTGATCATGTAAATTTCATCTATGATAATATTTGTAACTCTAACTTGTTATCATACACTATGTTCATTCTATGACAACAAACTTAGTCAAGATTTACAATTGAAATTCAAAACTCTATGCAAAACATTTCAGAAAGTCAATTGGGAGTTAAAAAGCCTAAAAATCCCGGTTCAAGTTCTTTATGGACTATGATTTTCTTATTGGGTCTAATGGACCAATAAGCATTCAATTCGACTATATTGGGGCTTAGAAACCCTATTTGGATTCTAAATGGACCCAATTCATAAATCTATAACATTTTGGACCATATGAGCCTAGAATGATTCATTCTAACCCTAATGAGCCTTAATGGGCCATAAACTCCCTTTCTTTCATTTAAATGGGCCGTGAACCATCCAAAGGGCCGAATGGGCCAAAAAATAAAATTGGGCCTATGAAATTCGATCAAAGCCAAGGATTTGAACCCAAAGCTAATTCACCTTCATTCAATGAGCCCATTCTCACCCCAATGGGTTTATATTAAAAAAAAAAAGATTGTGCATGGAGTTAAATGGTGCCACCTCAAGTTTACCTTGTGGTTCTCCATGCTAATTACCCACTAAACAAAATCTAAATCTCATACTTCTAAGCACCCATCACATCTTCACCTCTCTCTCCCCTCTTTTCTTATCCCTCGACCAAGAGCAAGAAACACACACACAATACCAAACTCTCTCCAAACAAACTTTTAAGAACATCTCTCCCCTTTCATCAAGAATTTTCGAGATTTAGAGCATTCCAAGGAGGCTTTCATCTAAAAATCACTTCAAGTTACACTCTAGTGGTAAGATCTCACAAACCTAAGTAACATATTTTCTTTTTAAACTCATTCACTCTTCTTACCACCTTAATTTTGTGTAGAACTCCTCTAAGTTCGAAAATCCCCTCAAGAAGCTTGCTAGGGCCGAAAATCACATTATCTTCTTCCATTTCTTCTTCAAACTGAAACATCAAAGCAAAGGTGAGTTCATAGCCCCTTGTTTTCAGTTTTTATTTGATTTTGGGGGAGAATACAAGTAAAATGTGTAGATTTATGTGTTTTATGCATGCTATGTGTGATTTTCTTGGTTTATGTTGTGATTATGTGATAAATCTTGATGAATCTTGAAAACTCTAACATAAATGGGTGAGATTCATAAGCTAAAACACTCTATACATCATACTACAAAGATAAAAGTGTTATACATGCCTAAGATGTGAAAAACAAAACAAAAATCTTGTATATGGACCATTTTTGACAAGTAAACCAAAGATTGGGATAATTTTTGCCACTTACGGTTTTGTGAGGATCAAAAGGGTCACATTTGTATAAAAATGAGTTCTTATAACAACTATACTTTCCAAAGGACCAAAAAGTATAATATTTTGCATTATGAGCCTTAATTTGGGCCTTACGTTTTTTTTTGAGCCCAAATAGCAAAAATATCAATTTTTGAGGATTAAAATGTTATTTAAATCAAAACTTGAGCCAAAACTGAAAATAAACGAAAATAAAGGCTGAAAATGACTCTTATTTCAAAATTAGGCCAAAAATGTTAATTTTATAAAAATTGGGCCGAAAATGTCATTTTAATTCAAATAAGGACTGAAAATGTAATTTTCTGCAAAGATTGGCTGAAAATGTCAATATATGTATTTTTCGGCCAAACGCGTCAAATACTAAGCAATTGGGGCGAAAATATAAATTTTTATAAATTATTGGGCTAAAATGTTATTTTAATTAAAATAGACCAAAAATGACATTTTATGTAAAAATAAGCCTTTAAATGTTCAACTTAGTTCTTAAGGGACCTAGAGTGAAATTTTTACTAAACACGAGTTCAAATTATATAATTTTGACGTAACGAAATAAAAATATCGTTATAACAAAACACAGGATTTTTATAACATTATGAATAAATATTTTGAAGAAATGAACTATACTATAACAAAAAAACAAAATACAACAACGGTACGACTATTGGGCCTAGTACTCACTATACATGCTTATTGGGCATTCGTGACCCATTTGCATGTCTATTGGGCCCAATATTATCATTTCATGTCTATTGGATCTTTGTGATCCAATTACATGCTTAATGGGCCTAAATTAGCTTTTACATGTTATTGGGCCGTAGTGGCCCATTTACATGCTAATTTAGCCTGAAATAATTCATCAGATGCCTAATGGGCTTTAACGTGTCCATTTGCATACTTAACAAGCCTGGAAATAATTTACATGTCTAATGGGCCACAATTGTCTTTTTTTCAAGTTTGTTGGGCTTTATTCTTTCACATTCATGTATCATCTCGTGTTCGAAATTCTAAATACATATAACGTTATACATATTCATGTGCCAATAACTGGGATCTAGTGAGACTTCTCGGTTGACACCTTTGAGTGTATGGTCGTAGTATGTAGTTATAATCAGAGTCTCTTGGAGGGAGAACGAGAGTTTGTGTATAGATCTATACGGGGGTGACTCCCCCACACCTGAGTTGTTCGCTACAGTTAGACTAGGCCAGTCTAGGGTGACAAAACCTTGATCAAAACCAGTGTTTGGAAAAATGCCAAGACAGGCGAATTAGTAACTGTCATGCATGGTTATAACGACTCACATAGAGATCCATTACCATCACAACACTACGAAAATCAAAACTCGTAAATCATATTGATACAAAACAAATTCATACGATAATACAAGGACCAAAACACTTTTATAAATCTGAAAATATCGGATTTTCTGGGGGAAAATACTATTATTCATTAACTTCTACGTACAACGGATATAATACAAGGAAAAATTGGACCGTTTACTTATACATGTTTTTACTATGAAATTCACACATACATTTATACTCGATTTTACACATCGTTTTCTGACCAATTACAAAAAATATCGGATTTTATGGGTTTTACAAATATTACAAAAACTTCATTCAAACATGTTTATGAACTCACCAATATTATATATGTTGACCATTTTCAAAATAACTTGTATTCTCATGTAATCGATAAGCTGAAGAATCATTAAGAGTATTTTGGAATTTCTTTTATGCAAAAGTCAATCATCGAACAATTTATGTTTTGATTTATGTAATGTAAAACAATATACTTGATGTAAACAATACCAATTGTACTATGTAATGTTTGGTGATGATTGTGTTATGTTTCATATATAATCATTGTGATGATATTTCAATTGATAGTCACACGAGCCCCGAACGATTCCGCCATCTAGTTCGGGGGTGTGACAAAATGTTTCCAACAACTATTGTGTGCATGAATTGACCAATCAGAATTTAGGAAAAAATAAATCATTTATTAAATAATAAAGGGTACTTTAGTCATTATGTATGTACAATTAATTATATTCCAAAATTAAAATCCCTAAAATAATGGATCAATTTCCCTTTAATAACATTTAAATTCCTGCACCGTTCACTACGTTATCATTCATCCTCGAAATGGATATGCCGATGCATGCATTCACTAACACCACAACCATCAAACAACCCTAAAGGACCACAACCTCCGACGAAAGAAAAAAAAAACGAGACACAATTTCCCTTTGTTTTGTTCCCTCGTCGATTGCATATCGGCTACCTCCATCTTAAACCCACAAATACTCAATTAAAGAAGGATTACACTCGTTCTAAATTAAATCATGTTTGACGTCTTTTCCATCCAAACAAGTTTCAAGGTGAGTAATTAAAAATCCCTAATATCTCAATTTTAGCATCAATACTCCATGATTTTCTACCTTTTAGTTTTTAGTTGATGGTGTTTTCTATTATAACCCTTTTAAATATTGATGGAATATTAATTAGATAATCAATGCACATGTATAATTCTAATTGGAAGACCAGAAGGGGAATTCAAGACATGGATGCTTATTTTTTTTTCTTCGGCAAATGCAAGGGTCTTTCAAGGCTTCTAAATGACATTAATTTCTTCATAATTCTTCTGGGTTTTATAATATTCAATGGGTTGCAGTTTTATAATTTTTGATTTTCACATACAATAATGAATTTTATTTGTTTTACTTAATGAATATTATTTCAACCTACAAATTCTTTCATGACGAGCAAATATAATACAACATATTTGTTGTTCTATTTTTTATAATTTTTGGTTATGTTCTCACTTTTAGTTTCGTACACCAAGTGTTTGATGAATTGTCTGACCTAACCAACATTGCAAATAAAATGTTTTATGATCATATTTTATTGCCCTAATTATTATGTCAGAATTACAACTTGCTAATTTACTATATTGTATGTATTCTGCCAAAATTTAGAATGTCATATATATATATATATATATATATATATATATATATATATATATATATATATATATATATATATACTCTGTCATAATTAAATGGTAATTGCACTTTAGATTTAATGATTTTTTTAGAATCTTTTTTGTCTATTAAAATGTCATATATTTTGTCGGTTCGTTTACTGAATTAGTGTTTTTGTTAGATTTTGATGGTTTCTTCTCTTTTTAGGTTTTGAAGAGTTTGTCATTCATGTGGAGAAGAAAGAAAATATGGAGAACAAGAGTGTCTTATAGTAGAATGTATTCTGCCTGAATGTATAAAACGAATCTTAGCAATATTATTCTTTCAGAATAAATTAATGTTTTTTGTTGGATTTTGATGTTTTTGTTGCATTTTTGATAGAAATGGCTTGAAGTCCCTATAGGAATGACGTGAAAAATGAATCAAAGATTGATCACATTCACACTTTAAGAATGTTGTTGTTTTTTAAGAATTACATTTGTTATTTTTTCAGAATGTTGTTATTATTCAAGAATGTTCTTTTTGTATCACAATCATAGAATGTAATTATTTGATATATTATTATTCCAAGAATCGATTTTGTATATTGTTTCATAACGTATTTATTCATGTTTTCTTCTTATTTGTGTATTCTTAAAGGATCTCATAAACTGTTATTTTACCAGAATGTCATTCTAACATAATCGCATTCTGATAGAATAAAATAGGTTATAATCGGTTATGATTACAAATTAAATTAGAATTGAAATTGAATTTTTTTTTTTAAATCAGAATTATCCCTTAAAATTCAAAATTTTCCTTTTTTAAATATAGTTAATTGTCTAAAATACTCTTTTAATTAAATTTGAGTGATAATATGGTACATAATATTCCATTGTAATATCATAGACCCTCAAAATCATAATCTTTCATTATTTTCATCCATTGGTCCAGAATTCTCCTTACATGCACACGATAGTTACCTTAAACACAATAACCTAACCATATATATATATATATATATATATATATATATATATATATATATATATATATATATATATATATATATATATATATATATATATCGGGTAGTGATGGATGATGAGAGATGGGAGATGAGAGATGAAAAACGAATAGGAGAGGTCCTTAAAAATATAGGAGATGCCATGAATTTTACTTGAGATGATTGCGATGTTTGGGCTGTAGTTATCTAATGGAGTATAGATGACGACCACAAACTAATATTAATAGTCCAATGGAACACCGACAGGATTGCAACTTGTAGGTGATGAATTACGAGTTCAAGCAATGTACAAATCGTGTATTCATGCAATGTACTATATTGACATGTTTTGTGGAGGAATCCCCAAGTTATACTGTCAATGCGATGATAGGCAATAAACATTTGGAGAAGTCCTTAGCGATGAAAATATAAAATACGATGATTTGGCGATGAACATTAGGAAAAATCATTAGCGATGAATATATAAAATGTAATGATTAGACGATGAACCTTAGGAGAAGTTGTAACACCCGGAATCCACGAGGCCAAGTGGGGGAAGGAAAAACCCTAAGTCAATGAGTCAAATCGTCGAGTCGAAGGAAGAACTCGACGAGTCGAAGCAAGTTCCGTGTCATAGATTAAGTGGCCTACTCGGCGAGTCGGGGGACTGACTCGACGAGTCTGGTCTGGGTTGGGAAACCCTAATTTCGGGACTTGGTGCCCTATTTAAGCATCATATTCTCATTCCCTCAGCCTCATCTTCAGCCCCCAGACCCCAAACCCTCACCAACGAAACCCTAGTACATCTTGTGAGTGTTTGAGCCACCTTGGTGTGTTTTCTGCGCTCTTGAAGAGGAAGAAGAAGAAGGAAGGAAGGTGGAGGTTCAAGAAGGAGGAAGTAGATGCAAAAGATACACTCAATTTGCTGCATTTCTTGGCAATCAAGTCTTCATCTTGGCTTTTGGTTTATTAGATCTCCTTATAGCCCCTTTTTGGAAGGTTTTTGGTCCAAGAATGGTTGTCGTAGGGTTTTGGACGTCCCCCAAGCATGATGCTTTTAGATTTGGAAGTATTTATGGTGGTTAAGGCATAAAGGTGCAAGCTTTATTCCATTAGGAAGTCCCATGCAAGCTTAAAGAGATTATTTTGGCCTCTTGGAGCCCTAAAGGCCATGCAAGGAAGTAAAATCCAGGACTTTACGTGGTTATTGGATGTCTAGAGTCTAGATCTTGATTTCCCTATCTTGGTTTGGTGTAATAAGGGTTCTTGGACCATGGGGATATGTCTTAATGAGCTAGGGTTTTGTCTTAACCCATTAAGAAGGACTTAGGATGGGTAAAGTTGGAAACTTTACCCTTAATAGGTCATTTCGAGAGTGTTTATGAAGTTTGGAGTTTAGATCTGAAGTATAGGGGCTTAATCCTTTAAGATAGTCCAACAAACCGAGGAACACGGCGAGTCCAGATAGGGACTCGACGAGTTTAAGTGAGTTGTCATGTTTTCCGATTATGGGTGAACTCGGCGAGTCAGGGGAATGATTCGGCGAGTTGACTCGGTTTGTCACGAGTCTGGTTAGCTAGTGAACTCGACGAGTCAAGGGCTGACTTGACAAGTTGGTTCGCGATTGTAGGATTCTGAGCTTTTGAACTCGGCGAGTTGATGGAGCAACTCGGCGAGTCAAGTCAACCTGGAAGTGTTGACTTTGACCATGGACCATGGACCGTTGACTTTGACTTTGACCAGAGTTGGCTTAGTTTGACTTCTGGAGGGCATTTTGGGACTAAGTGTTATGTTGGTATTGGTAGCTCGGGGAGCTAGGGGAGCAACAATTCGGGGAATTATCGGATAGCAGCCGGAGGTTTCAGCCAATCTTCAGCTGTGCGAGGTGAGTTTCCTCACTATGTGAATGGGTCTAAGGCCACACTGTTGGCCCATGTAGTTTATGAGTAGGAAGACCCGGGGGTTAGCCCTAGGCACTATATGCTAGTACGTGATTTCGGACCAAGGTCCGATGTCAGGCGGGTGCCCAAGGAATGTTTACATGTTAGTTATATTTGTTGTCTTTATGATACTTGTATGTGCCTGGTAGGGAGGTGAGTGTAGGCGAGGTACCGTATCTCATCACTAGCTGAGTATGGATGGGGTTCCATATCTTAATATTAGCAGAGTAGTGGTGAGGCCCATGATAGGAGAGAAGTGAGTGTGGGCGGGGGCCCATATCTCACTAACAGCAGGAGTGTGGACGGGGTTCTAGAACTCATCAATGGCAGACCAGGGGCATGGCCCAAGGTATGCGAGGCCTTAGTACAGGAGTACAGGAGAGAATGTTTTCTTTATACGCTAGTATGTCATTTGATTGCATGTATGTGTATAGCAGGCGAGGCCCAGAGACAGGCGGGGCCTAAGAGAGACAGATCTGTATATCGAGCGGGGCTCGATACCAGGCGGGGCTTGATGTTGGGTAAGGCTTGATGCAGCGGGCGGGGGCCTAGTATGTGGTTATGTGTATATGGTTATGCTTCTGTGGCATGTGGTAGGTTGGGGAAATCACTAAGCTTCGTGCTTACGGTTTTCAGTCTTGGTTTCAGGTACTTATGGTAGCGGAGGGAAGAGCTCGGGATGATCGCATGACACACACCAAGAAGTTTTAGCCTGAGATGTTTTTACTCTGATATTTAGAACATGTTTTGAAATGATACTCTAATTTGATATATCTGTTTTTATACTTATGTTTTATTTAATGTTTTAAAAAGAAATTTTTGGTCTTGATTTTTGGAATGTTACAGAAATCCTTAGCAATGAAATGTGATTTAGGTGAAGATCTTAGAAATGACTTTGTGACTTTTGGTAAACCATAGTTACCATTTTTGTAATTGTCTAAAAAATAATTCATTTTTGTCATCATCAAGATTCTAAATGGGGTGAGTCTTGATATGATAACAAAACTTTACTTTTCAAGTCTACTATTCAAAGCTGATATTTTATATACATAAAAAAGATAAATAACATTATATAAATTTATATTAAATATATCATGTTTTTAAAAAAGTTATAATACCACCTAATAACATGTGTTTAATTTAAACTCAATTATTTCATACCCGATCAATAATAATAATAATAATAATAATAATAATAAAACATGTCTTGAAAAAAAACTCACAACATAACGCATATTGATTCACCTATGCATCATGTCTAACATGATCTTCATGAAAGCATTCGGAACATTGTAGTCATGTCTTGGCACCGCCACAACACACCTTATAAATTGTTGATCTAACATGGCAAATGATTATATTAAAGTATTTTTAGATTTTTAAATGATATCAACAATAAGAATGCTCTAATCTACTGAATTATAACGATTAGATGGAGTAGAGATGAGCGTGGAACGGAATCGGTACCGATCGGTACCACTCCCATTTTTCCAAATACCAAATTTCATCGAAAGTCAATCATGAGTACTGTACCAAATTAACGTTACCGATATCGGGGATGGTATAGGATTTCGACACTAGTACTGGTACCGACGATACCAAATTTTGAATTTTGTAATTTTAGAATACCGAATATCGTCCTATTTTTTAGATTCAGTACTAGTTCCAGTACGGTACCAATACAAGATCATAATTTAGTACAAAATGTTCGGTCCCTGTGTTAGAAGATATGGATGAAAATAAGTTAAAAGTATACACTAATGAGTACATTACACCAACTATAATTTAAAACACCATATGTTAAATCTATCTTATGTTAGGATTGGGAGGCATCCCTACTAAGGTTTGCGATTGTATATGATGTTAGGATTGGGAGGCATCCCTACTAAGCTAGGTTTGCGATTGTATATGATCCACTTTTATCTCTTTTACGTGTATTGGTATTAACAACAGAATATTGATATATTAGTAAAGAATTAGTAACACGTCAATTTTGATATGTGACAAATCTTGTTTTGACTCATTATTTTATAACTATTATCGACTATCATAATTAGGGGTGTTTATTATTTGGATAAAACTAAATTGTCTATTAGACAATTTGGATCAGACTATTTAGTTTGGATATTCATATTTTTTGATTGAGTTTCAACAAACCTGAATTATTATTTTGGATTTTGGATTGACTTGATTGTATTGGATTAAACCGAAATTGATTTTGATTCACTTGATTGGATTGGATTAAACCGATCCATCCAAATGAACATCCAATATTATTTATTTCCATTTATACAAAAAAAAATATTTATGAATTATTTTATTTTTCACACAAGACCATCAATAGCAACGTACCAACCAATTTGATAGAAATAAACTGACTTAACAAATCAACAATTATAATACATAGAACAATTAAAATAAAAAAAATCATTAGATAGTAGAAAAATGATATATTATATAAATTAAAATTAAATCAAACAAAACGTTTACTCGATCTACGCCCTCCTGATGTACGATCGATCTGTTTTCTTTTCTGTACATACTTTATCAGATCCTATTTCATTACCATTGATTATATTGTTAGATTCAATTTAAGTATGTTTACTGTGTTTGATTTACTTTTTGATTTAAATTAGACTATTTCAGCCAATGTTTTAAAAACCTGTTTAAACTGGTCGGTTGAACCGGTTGGACCGAGAACCGGGAGAGGGAACGGTTCAACTATCACCGGTTTTACATTGATTTCTGAACCAGATTGAACCGGCCGGTTTTTAGAAAAAAACGGTTGAACCGGTCAAAATAAACCGGTTGAACCGGTTAAACCGAATAAAAACACATAAAAAACATTCATTTACATAATAAACTTTGGTGATTTTTTTCAAATCTATTTAGTTTTCTCTAAATAAAAACATATGGTAAATATTATAAATTCTTTTGATGTGTTTGTATTCATCAAAAACTATAATTTGTTTCGGTATTATACTTTATTTTTCTTTTTGACGTATATGGATTAATGTAAAACACTAAAACTTATGGTTATGTGTTATTTTAATGTATTTCGATTCATCTACAAGTGTATTTTTAATGTTTGAACTTGTAAACATCAAATTTATAATTTATATATGTATATATGTGTAGAAAAATAGAAAAAATAACATGAAAAACATAGAAACCGGTTCATCCGGCGGTCGAACTGGTTAAACCGAGAACCGGTCACCGTACTGGTTCAATTAAAAAACCTTTTTTTTAAAACATTGATTGATTTCAGCCCTTTCCAAATCGATTAGTGTTGAACAACCTTCCACTTCCTTCCAGTGCTTCTTCTTCGTTCTTTCACTTCACTTCAGACTCCGTTTTCCTTTTTTTCATTTGCTCCGCTTTTTGGGGAATCTTCTGAATCTCGCTTCCATCTCTGATGCGTCGTCTCTACTTCCCTGTTTCCTCATGTATGTCTGCGATTTACGACTTCCTTCTGTGCAATAGATCTTCACTCGAAGAAAAAACCTAAGGTACCATGTCATCTATGATTTCACGTTTCCACTGAAACAGAGAGATCGATAGAGGGGAAAGAAATAAAAATTACAAATCAATTTTTTGTGCTTGTCTGTTCGATTGTTGCTAACGAAGAAGGTAGATGAAGAAAGGGATCGAGAAATAGAGATCAAGAGGAGAATGAAGGCAGCGGCTTCGCTGTTGCTGCTTTTCCAGGTTCTATTGCAGTGAAACTGCAGCTGCCGGTAGGGGTGGCTACTGGTGGTAGTGGCGGCAGTATACGGTGAGGTTAGTATCTCACCTCTAATTTGTTTTCTCTTTTCGTTTGGAAGAGGCGGACTACTTTAAAACTGGTTGACCGAGAGGCTCCCCCACCGGTTGACAGCCGCGAAACCAGATCCATGTCCTTATGTCCTTATATAAAGCCTTTACTATCAGCGTTAAGTCTAGTGTTTTCATCCCAGTGACAAAATGTGTATATCAGTGTTTCTATGGCAAGCTCATCCACTCTACCCGTTTCTTCTATTGCTCAATCGAGATGAATATCATATACGGTGAGTTAAATTTGAATTTCAACCCATTTTTGTACATTTTGCAAAACAATTCAACCATTTACAGATTCAATTTTGTTCCAATATACTTGAACTTTGGCAGATGAGTTTTTCTTGCTAACTACTTATTATAATATGACATGTTCGGAGATGACTAATTGCTTTGCTATATATGTAAGACCAACGGAGCCACTGCATTGGTGGGAAGGTGGAAAAATATTGGGTGGCAGAGATGTGACAGCCGGCGGAACATGGTTGGCCTCTAGCGGAGAAGGAAGGGTGGCTTTTGTTACCAACGTTCGTGAATTGAACTCAATATCTACAGCAAAGAGTAGAGGTGATCTCCCAATTCGCTTTTTGCAGGTTGGTTTTTAAGTTTACATTGTATTAAATCATGCCCACCAACTGTTTGTGTTTTTTCCTGTTGGTATGATTTTGGTAATTTTGATGATTACAGAGCAAGAAAAACACCATGGAGTTTGCAGAAGAAATTGCAAAGGAAGCAGATGAATACAATGGATTCAATTTGATAATTGCTGATCTTTTGTCCATGAATATGGTTTATGTAACCAATAGGCTGAAAAGAGATAAGTGCTATGTGACTTCAGTTTCACCTGGGGTCCATGTGCTATCTAATGCAAGTCTAGACACTCCATGGCCTAAGGTTAGCAACTACAGCTGCCTATTTTATGCAACAATATTGTGGCCTTAAAAAGAAAAGTTGTTGCATAGATTAGAATACTTGTGAAAACATTGTTGCATAAAAGGTTAATGTTTTCTTTTTTCTAATATGTATTGTATCTATCTAATTCTCTACTCAGGCTCAAAGATTGGAACATGGTTTTAAAGATGTTTTGAATGAATATGGTGAAGGTGAAATTCCAATTACTGAGTTGATTGATAAACTGATGAGAAACACTGTAAAAGAT
This sequence comes from Lactuca sativa, assembly GCF_002870075.4. Classification (NCBI taxonomy): domain Eukaryota; kingdom Viridiplantae; phylum Streptophyta; class Magnoliopsida; order Asterales; family Asteraceae; genus Lactuca; species Lactuca sativa. Next base: position 101,486,094 of record NC_056630.2, on the reverse strand, counting down.
GACATCAGCATGCTTCCCGGGATCTATGGTCCAGAATTTGAGTATGAGTTGAGTTCTGTATTTGTTAATCCAGTATCTCCAAAGGTAACAATTTTCCCCAACTTTCTAATTTTGTTCCATTTTGTCAAAGGTGCTGACGTGGCGTTGACATGGGAAAACATATTGGGTTTATACCCATGTGGATGCCACGTCAACAGTAGGTTGGTATTTCAAGACCTTAACATTTATATATTTGATTCTGAATGTTGGTGATATGAAGGACTATGGTACACGAAGTACTTCTGCATTGGCTGTAAAAGCAAGTGGTGAAGTATTGTTTTATGAAAGGCATCTTGAAAATGGGTTATGGAAAGAGAACACAGAAACATACATGATTGAGAAAATGAAGTGAGGGTTAATGTGTGAAGAAATATAAGTATGTTGCTGTTATGGGTAAAGATATGTAAGTAGTAAGTGAGTTGTTATGGGTAAAAAAATAAAAAGTGTTGCTATTTCCTGCAACTTGTCTTATTATTTTTTTTAATCTTATTTGGGATGAAAGTTAATAGTGTGTGCCTTGAACACGACACGATCTCGGATTTTTTTGAACTAACACGAAAACGAACCGATTAAAAAACGACACAACACGACAAGGATAACATGAAAAACAAGACAAACACGACAAAAAATGTTAAATCGTGTCAATTTCATGTCAAATTTTGAACATGAACACGACACGACGTCGTGTTTTTTACACTTGACACGAACACAAATTCGAATTTCAATTTCGTCTCAATTTCGTTTCGTGTCATGTATTTTTGTCGTGTCGTGTTATCAATTGCCACCCCTATCCTCTACCCACAAACCAAAACTGCAAACCTCCCAAATAATAAAATTTTAAAAACAACTTGTGAAATATGAAAAATTAAAGTTCGACAAAAAGTGAACTAACATAAGACAACTTCTTATTCATATGTATTTCATTAATCTTGTTCAAGCTACTATAGAAAGGAAAGTTGTATTTTAAGCATATTGAGTTTGGCAGTAAAGATTTCATTACTTCATATCTAATAGACGAAATCGAAGATGAGAAAATACTGGCAAATTTGTATGAAGATGTGATAGAAGCTCTCAAAAATGAGAAGAAATATCATGAAAATTATATGAAATGTTAAATTGTGATTTTTTGTTTATATAAGATATGTAATGGTTTATTTATTAAATCCGAATTATCAATGAATCTATTGATGTTACTGTACCTGTACTTTGATTACATAAATTATATCAAGGTTATCAACGTACAATGACATTAACTACTTGTAAATAATGTTTTTTCAGTTTGAACTTAACGCCGCCAATAACATATATTTGGTCCACACACATGTATTCACGATAGAGCATTTATCATATTATCTTTAGTTCGATTTAACGACCATGTTGCCGGAAAACTATATTCGCTACCAAAAACATATACCGAATGTCGCAGACTATTTATCTGCTAACATGAGTCAAACCGAGTTATTATGGATCAATGGGAATTCAGGAAAAAACAAATTTGAACCAATCTTTTAATTAGACATTCCCCAATTATATTAAAATTAATTAATTGACTAGTTTCTAAAAATTACTGCTACAAGGGTATTTTAATCTTTTAGGCACTATATAAGAAAAAAAAATCAAATTTAGAGATTCTACCAAAAATCAAAGGATGTTTTTTTTAATAATCAAAAATTACTTTTCAGTTTTCATTATGAGAGAATGCCTTCATTCTTAAATTGCTTTTGTTAATTATCAATTTTTATAAGATTTGTAAGGATTCTTGAAATTTAATTGCAAATAATTAATTAACATTACCAATCTACAATTCTTTAGAATATACCAAAAGCTGGTTTTTATAATAACATTTTTTAAGAATACATACGATTCTAATACATACATATAGGAAACACGTGATCATATAATGATTCTCAAATTCAAATTCATATATATATATATATATATATATATATATATATATATATATATATATATATATATATATATATATATATATATATATATATATATATATATATTAGAATACATTCTAATATAATATATTTCATCTTCTACCATAATCTAGAATGCCCTTGATCTTCTACTAGAATATAAAGTGTGTTTGATCTTCTTTTTGAATCCAAAATACACTTAAGAAAATTCATTTTTACAAGATCGCTTGATTCCAACCATAGAAAAATTGCACATTACCTAATTTTCTTTAAGAATCTTGAGTAAGTGAACCAATCTCTTGTAATTAAAAGATTAGAACTAAAGAATGCATTTATATACATACAAAGATATCTTGACGTAATACGTTTATACAAAGATATTCTGACAAAATACATAAAAAATGCATAGCTTTATATATTCTAGAAAATGGATTTAATCATATGCAAATCACCATGTTAATTTCTTAGCTTTCTTAAACAAATTACTTAAGTGTTTTCACTTAGACATTTCATCTAGCACTTGTTATGCAACATATACAAATGCTAATAATAATAATAATAATAATAATAATAATAATAATAATAATAATAATAATAATCAAAGAGACAAAGAATTTTGTCTCACCTAAATTCCAGTGCATAAGACTAACGCAAGCTGAAAATTAACAAACCTCCATGAAACACACACAAATAGAGCAAACATAGATTCAATTCAGGTGGAAATTTAAAATGGTGGAAAATAGATTGTACATCACCTACACACAAGAGAGATACATATATTATCTTCGGTTGGTTAGTCGATATGCAAATAGAGATGGAAAGAGAAACCATGGTCTCATTATTGGTGATAAAATCTAAACCCTCGATGTGATCGTTAAGGTAATGATGGTGGTGGTGTTGGATTGGTCGAGAAGGAGGTGATGATGATTAGTGATGTCGACGATGATGGTGGTCTAGCGGAGACCTATAGAAGAAAATGGTCATGATGATTAATTCCTTTAATAAGAATGAATAACATGCCCCTTTCCCTTCTCATGTTGAAGCAATGATGGTATTTTAATGTGGATAACTAACAAATTTGCCTTAAATAAAGGGATGATATTATTTATATTTGATTTATGTAGTTAACATAACTAACTAATAGCTAAACTTACTATTCAACCCCTATATATTCAATTAATTATTTAATTTTAGTAATTATAATGATTGGTCTACATTAATTCTTACATCCAATATATATATATATATATATATATATATATATATATATATATATATATATATATATATAGGGCTAGGATTAAATATGAACTACAAATATTGTGTGAATGTATTACCAATTCTTGTCCATTAGATTAAAAAGATTGAATGAGTGTGAATTGAAGGAACATATGATTAACATAGGATAACATGCACTATATAATTACACTTATTTAATTATTAATTATAAAGGTATTTAATTTTATTAACATATATCTAAAAAAGGAAGAGTGCTTATTTATTGCATATTTTAATTGGATTTTTAATAAATTCTTATTTATAAAATTAAACGTTACTAATTACATCTTTTTTTTTAAAACACATGTTCATATGATATTAGGATGAACATACATTATTATCTATTCATTCTTAATGAATATGATTACAAACAAGTGATTTTTCTAAGAGTTATCCTTCTTAAAGAATATAATTGTAATTAAATGAAAATTATCTACATTTTAGACAACTAAGTCAAATGATTTAATAAAATCAAATCAAATAAAATTCAATTCACATCAAAATATAATATGACGATGAGTACATATTTTCATTCTTTCATTCTTAAAGAATAGTAGTATTTCATTCAAAGTCATTTTTAGAATTAATATTCATAAAGAATACACTTCACATATATTAGACAATAACATATCATTCTTTAAGAAAAATATAATGCAATATAATCAATAACATGTATTATAAAAATAAGAGTCATTCTTATAACATAAAACAACCATTTTTATAATATAAAACAATATTATAAAAACAAGAATATATACAACATTTTGAAAAATATACAAACAACCTTCTATACTACACTATTTCATAATTTGTCACAATTCTTAAAGAATAAACAAAAAGAATTATAATTTATACTGCATTCTTTAAGAATCTGTCATCATTCTTGAAGATTTTTTGTTTGTTTTTTGATGGTTTTCCTGTACCTCCTCACACTTGAACCTAAACGAACAAATTATTCACTTAAAACTTTCGTTTTCCTCCTATAAACAAAAACGAGAATAGTTAGAACATTTGGTGCCAAAATTAAATATTTTTTAATTAAGAAAACAACTTAAATTACATAACAACCTACCTTTCTCATGATCCACTTCATAAATATGGAATGAGCATTCAAAAAGCTTATTTCTAAAATACCAACCTCTTAATATATAGTGTATGCTATTCTCTATTTCTGGTCGCCACTCAAATTGATTCCCTTCTCATGTATGATTATTTGATCGCCAACTGATAGAAATTCAAGATTTTGCTTCAAGGAATTATCAACCATCAACTATTAACATCCAATAACATCTACATTTTGACATCATATAAAGTAATTTAATTTAATGAAATTATAAAGGATAATAAACTAAAAACAAAAATCACGAGGTGGAGCAGTAGACAAAGATAGAAGCTAATTCCCAAGAGGCATGCCTTTTTTAAATGTTAAAATATTGGTAATTGAATTAATTTCTCACTTACGCATACAAGAAACAAACTTAACACCTCCATTTTAGAGAAAGTGAAGATTTTGAATAGTTTTCTAAGTTGGTAATGGCTTCTCTTTCTGATGTATTAACTAATCATCTAATCTATAAGAAAATTTCATTTAAGCATATCAACAAACAGTTAATATGCATGTAAAATCACAAAGTTTTTTTTTTTTTTAAAATCAATCTAATAAAAGTGAACCTAAATGTTTTGGGATTTGATACAAAGAATAAAATGGAAAACAAATCAAAACATAGACCTGGTTATTCTAAAAAAAAACACTTAGAAATTAAAGACTAAGGCTACTACAGGGCGTAAGAAGAGAAGAAAGATTGTTTTTAGCTCATTTTGATAATAACTCCAACCAGGATTCCTAATCTCTTAAACGTTCAAAATCAAAGAAAGAAAAAGTTCTTTAATATTCAAAATCAAAGAACAAGAGTATGTTTTTCAAGTGTGTTGACAAATCAAAAAACAAGAGTAAATTGATCTAGAATAAGAAAACTAAACAAAATTCAAATTATTGATCATACCTATATTTATTCATACACAAGTCATTAAATTCAACATCTTCACTGTCTAATCTACTTCATTTACCTATGGTAGTCGGCAACAACGGCGAAAGTGAAGATAGTTAGACTATGAGAAGTTGATGATGAAGGATTGTTGTCACTGGAGGGGAGACATCGGTTGAGGTCTTCTATGGCCGAGAAGAAGATGGATGTAGGGGAAAAACCGGGTGAAAAGAATTGGGGGGGGGGGGGGGGGGGGGGGGGAAGAACCGAGGGTCGGATAAATAAGACTCATACGAGATGATAGGGAAACAGTTATTAGATTAATTATTTTACCATAATTAAACATAAAACGATATTATTATATTTTATCAAAATGAGTGGTTAAGATTTGGTTATACACTCACACAATATTTATGGTTTATATATGAACCTAACTCTCTCTCTCTCTCTCTCTCTATATATATATATATATATATATATATATATATATATATATATAATCACAAATAAGTAAGAACCGAAAAACTCGAAGAGAATGATAACAACAAAGCACTATGATTTACAATTAATTATCAAACCAAACCAAACTAATGGGTTACAATGTTACATTATTGCATAATCTCAAATAAGAATATGCAATTTCAAGTTTTTTACAAGATAATACAACTAACACATTTATAAAATAAGTATTTAACACCACTAAATTCCCAACCCTATGAGCTCACGCGGTTTGTATCACTTTCCTTTGATCATGATCGACTGAAAAGGTACCCTTTTTATGTCCAAGAAAGTTGAGAACTCATTGTTCATCGGTTGTTTCCATGGTTCTCCATCCATCTGCATAAAAGCTTCTTTCCAAGCTCCACCTCTTAGCTCAAACCGAATCTCTGAAGCCTGAGAAATGTTACAAAATGACTTATCACATACATTGTAAATTTACTTTTTTGCCCTTTTGTAAACCTAAATACCTGTGCAATGTGTTTGGCTGAGATTAGATCGGCCATAACAAATGATGCATGCCATCCATGTTTAAAGCCAAAAACTTCTAGAAGACCATCATCTGCTTTAGCCTCAACAAAACCTTTCTGCAAATAGATAATTAATAATATAGTAAATTCATTGTTTTCTTTTTTTTTTTTGGTAATCAATTGTAAATTCTATAAAGAAAATCTTACCTTTTGTAAATAGTCAGGCTTCAAGTTACCCCATGGATTCCTTCCACTTGCATAACTATGAAGATTCAAAGCGACTATTGACCTAACACTGAAAAAAAAAAGACACTTTAGACATTTGACAAATTTTTTTTAATAATAAAACAAAATAAAATAACTTTACCTTGATGGAATAGCAATAGGTTCCCATGTTGTGCTGTTTAGCCTTTTAACATGCAGCCTCAAGATGTTATTTAGTCCCCTTACATTATTAACAATTACATATAACAAATTAAAATCTTTTAATTTTAATCCTAATGCATTTCATAACTTACAACAGGATATTAAAATATGAGAATTTCTTACCTCAAACTTGGATCAGCTATACAAGGTGTAAAAAACCACCCTTGTTTGCAACTATAACTCGAATAAATTATCTAAAACAGAAAAGTTTATAAATTAATAAAGAAGATATAAGAATATAATGCATGACATTTTTCAAGAAACATAGTAAAGTTTATTACACCTTGTTTGAAATAGGACCTTGTGCAAGATAAGGTTTCTCATTTCTTAGATGATGAAACCCATAAGCCACTTGTGCATCCATTCCTATAATCAAAAGTTCAAAACTCAAAATTAATTATAAAACTATGTTTTAAATTTTAATTAAGAAAATATAATAGCATACCTATGCTGAAGTAATTATAAAAAACTCCTTGGTAACAAGAAACTTTTTCAGGCAATGGTCCATCAACTTTTAGATCCTGAAATTTATTATTATAATAGAATTTAACATATGAAGTTATTTTTTAACAGATTGTCTACAATCCTAACCTGATCAAGAACAACTTCTTCAGTTCGTTTTAAGGAATAAGGTGCATCCAAATCTGTGCCATTTGGCATTGATATTACAAGATTCCAACTATATTTCATAAAAGAACACACAATTAATTAACACTTTTCAATTTTCACTTTTCACTTTTCATTCACACATACTTATAAATTATAATAATGTAAAGATTTAAAAAAAAAATGTAAATGTAATCAAAGAGATTTGAGTCTCTCACCTATCGAGGCGACTAGTTGGAGCACGAATAGACTTGTCAAGAGTCTTTTTTATAGCTGCTTTCCAATTAAAAGGAAATGATCCACCCTGAAAATTAAATTTAAAAAACATTTCAAAAACTTATAACAAATTTAAATTTAAAAAAAAAAAAAAAAAAAAAAAAGTAAAAATAAATTACCCAACCAAAACTTCTTGACAAATCATTTCCTGTGCCAAGAGGGACAATTGCAGTTGGTGGAACTGGGTCCCGCCCGGCTTTATGAAGCTCTCCTAGGCACCCAAGAACCCATCCTACCGTTCCATCACCACCCGCAACCTATCATTATTAAACAATTTATAAACCTTAAATTTTTACCTTAAAATTATATAAACTTTGTATATATATAGTAATATAGTAACATTGTACGTTGAAAATTAATTTTAAAGAGTAAAAAGTAAAAATAAATGAGTGTGGGATACGAGATTTACCACAATTCTTAATCTTTCACGGGTTTCTTTAGCACACCCATCGCCAATACTAGCGAGCTTCTCAAGACAACCCAAACCATATTGAATAAACTCATGAGGCTTTACACTCAGAAGGTCAATAACCTGAAAATCAAAAGCGAAATCATTGAAAAAGGAAGTGAAAGAAGTTTGAATCTTTTGGCGTTTGTATATGGGTTATAATATGAGGTTTACAAGAAAGGATTTGAACAGATGGGGTTTGAGTTTTTGATCGGGTCTCGAATTGGTATCAAGTATAGAAATTTCAAGAGCATAATCAAAATTGGTTTTAGTTTATGATTAAAAAGTTCAGAAAGATCAGTATTGATGATGTAATTCGACTTTAAAACCATAAAAATCGTCGATTTTCATGACGCTTGACTCTGACCAGATATGCAAGAACAGAAGATAAGATTTAAAATGAAAGGTTACTGATAAATTAATGAAATCAAGAGAATTTTACGGGGTTTTGAACTGATTAATGGAGTGAATTAGACGTTACCTGTTCTTCCCCCATTAAATCCTGCAACCTAGCCATAAGTTCCGGGCCATAGCGTCCACCGCTCTTGGAATTAATGAAAACAATCAACGGCGATTCAGGGGCGACTTGCGGTGGTTTGTCGTGACCGGTGGTAATGAGTTCGTAATGAGGTTTTCCGGCGTCGATGTCTTTTGATGCAATGGCGTCTTTGATAGCGAGGCGTAAATATTCCGGCATCGTAATCTTCTGCCTCAGCTCCTCCTTACGAATCCGAACCCCAGATAACGACGACCACCCTTTGATCGACTCTATCACAGATGACCTTACGGCTACTTTAGCCACCACCGTCTCCGGTCCCGGCGATTCCATTATTGATTCTCTATTTCTCTCTCTCTCAGGCGACACACGAGCTAACACAATCAAGACAAGACTCGAATATGTTCCTCTTTTAAACCTCTAAGATTATCGTAACCGAATATTCTTACGTGTTGAAAACTTGGAATTGACTTCAGTTATTCTTAAGAGAGAAAGTGTGTGTGTGTGTGTGTGGTGTGGGAGGAATGGGGCCGGAGTCCGGGTGGGTGGGGTTCTGTTTTAGAACGCCGGCGGGAGGGCATTTGATAAATGCCCTTAAGGATGGAATTAATTACGAAAGTGCCATCTGAATCCTCAGGTTCTACGCCCTATAAAGATCCACGAGTTTGAAGTGTATAAATAAGCTTATTTTCATTTTAGACCCTCAACTTTAAGTGAAGTTTCACTTCACTACTTTCTTATAGAAAATGTTTGCTTTCTATAAAACTATGTATGAATCGTTAATAACTGTTTTCAAAACTTCTAAATTCAGTACGAAAAATCACATAAATATTAAATGCGATTAGTAAATGTATGATTTTTCCTTCTATCTCGGCAACCATTTTGCATAATCGTAATTGAAAGCAATGTTATTATTCTTGATGAGAAAAAGACATGAGATTTTGTATAGAATCAAGAAAGAAATCAAGATTTAAAAGGAAAATAAATTTGCATTTTAACGAGATACCATATAGACTTTAAACTTTAAAATTATATTGTAATTATATTTACTTGCATCCATGATTAAATTTACTAAGAGTCTAAGACATGTTTTTGGTTGTGAGATGCGTTTATATACTCAAAAGTATAAATGTGAGGGATATCATGAAGTAATACAAAAATATTAGTATGGCCCCTCAAAAAAATATAATCATTATAGTGTTGCCCACCAAAGCGTAGTGTCTAAAAAAGTTTTATGTGGTGAATATGTAAAATCAACTATTTATTATTGTACATATGTCAGTGTCACAATATATCTTATATAATTCTTCTAACATTTTTACATGGATGTATATCTTATCATATTTTAAATGTGCATAAAATGTATGACAAAGATGGTTGTAATTTCTATTTTGTTTAAATATAAATTATGGATTTTGTTTTAATGAGGAGTTGGATCAATTTTTCTTTCTCAATTTACAATAAAAGCTTATATCACATTGCATTGCACTACTCACAACTAGTGAACTAATAATGTAATAAAAACAAACAATTTCAGTCTTTTAGACTATTAAGCATTAATATAATAAAATAGTTTTATCTTATAAACAATGAAAACAAATTCAGTCTTTGCAGTTAGCTTTCATTGACTTCTTAAACTTAAAGAGTTCTAGAAATTCTTAAGAAAATGGGTTGTTACATTGACTTCTTGAAGAGTTCAAGAAATTCTTAATAATGTTCTATTTTTAGGTCCATTTTCTGTTGAGACCATATCAACACGAAAATATTATATTATTTCATAATGACATACTCTTCACCTCATGTCACTCTGATTAAAGTAAAGCATATAAAAAAATCTCATAAATTTAAGACTTGTTATAAATTTGAGAATGAATGAAATGATATGAATAATAAAGGGAAAATGATACGAATGACAAAGGGTAAACAATTAATATAAATGTGAAGTTTGATCACAAATCTATATAAATAATTATTTGTGACAATGAAAACAAATAAACGAATTATCAAAATAAGTTCATGGGAGATTTGGAAACATAATATGTGAAAATTTCATTAAAGAAGAAAACAGGGAACTCATGTGTATGTCTAATAACCTTTGGGGTAAAAAAGGAACTTTGTTCTCATTTGATTTGGAAATAACAAGGAAAGCAATACACCATTTGGTCGACTTGTCGTTCTTCCATGTATACACATCATAATCATTACATACCGTATTTATTGCACTTATTTTTGTTTTTGTGACATATATATATATATATATATATATATATATATATATATATATATATATATATATATATATATATATATATATATATATATATATATATATATATATATATATATATTTTGAATTTAATGTAATATGGTATAATTATAACTTTTTTTAAATAAATCAAAGGTACTAGATCTATGTAATAATACAAACAAACCCACAAAAGTGGTCGAGTCGTAGGAGGACTTGTTGGAGATGGCTTAAAATTTATATGATTTAATTAGTAATTTATATTCTAATAAAAGAAAATGTTAAAAACCTTTTTTTGTTTTGCCCTCTTTCAATTATTGTCCACTTGTATCATACGTGAGTTGTATTTCTGTTTTTAAAAATTATTTGTTGACACATGTGAGCCCATCGCTGTATACTATACATATAATTGTCGACTTGTACCTTTCGAGAAGGAATACAACAGAAATAATCAATGAAATTTTAATATCTTTTATAATTATGTATTGTGCTAAAACAGATCAATCATATATTTAAATCACAATAATTATATTAATTGTTACAGTAGAGATAGTTTAATATTAGAAATTTTAATTAAATTAGAAAATATAAAATAAAATAAAACATAATATATTTTAAGTATTTTTACAAATTTCAAACATAATATATATATATATATATATATATATATATATATATATATATATATATATATATATATATATATATATATATATATATATTAAAAACAACATTTAGTTAAAAAAAAAATACTACAACAAAACATAAATTAAATCCCAGAACAACAACTAAAAATGAAAATAAATACTAAAAATAATACTACAAACGACAAACTAAAAGAATACTTAAATTCTAAAAATAAAGAAGGGTGGATTTCTACATTATTTCAAGTCGTCTCCTAACGAAAATATTTCATGATATCGTGTTTTTGATACTCAACTTTTGTTGCGTTTAAAACTTCTCCATCCAAAAGCTCCGGCCTCAGGGGTATTTATCTTGTTGGTGAAAATAACATTAAATTTTTTCATTTTTTGATGTATATTTTTCTATTTGGGAGCAATTTAATGTGTTGAACTGTATAAACCCCAAGTAGGCCTGACAATTGGGTTGGGTTCGGGTTGGCGGGTCAGAAAACATAAACTCAACCCAACCCATATAATATATAGGTTGACGGGTTGGCGGGTCACGGGTTGGTGGGTTAGAAACCTCAACCCAACGCAACCCATGTTACCCGTTTAAGTATATGGGTTCGCAGGTTCACAAGTTAATGGGTCAAACCCAACCCATATAACCCGTTTAATAAATAAACAACACATTTTAAAAAATTGAGGTTTTTTCAACATAAATTTATAAAATGAATAAAGTAATTAACTTAAAAAAAGGTTTTCAACATAAATTCATGAAGACAATAACATCCAAATAAAAATGCAAAATGAAAACATTCATAGAAAGTGGATGTGTTCTTCGTTCGTGACTCGTGAAATAACGACATGTATTTTTTTTTCTGATTAACAAACCGCAAACGCAGATTACTCATATACGAATACGGAAGGAATACAATGATACGAAATATTAGCTAGGTTCAAATGTTTTTAGCAAGTATTGTGTGCCTAAATGCACCAGTGAGAATTCAAGAAATAATAAACAATTAAATAAATCATTTAAGGGTATTTTGGACCTTTTATACTTTTAATTAAGGAAATCATTTAATTGAATCTTGCAATTAAGGAAATAGAATAAGTATATTTGACCTAGTCTCTCTCTTAAATCATGTCTAATAAAACCTCCAGAATCCTCAAACGCTTTTCACTCCTAGTTCACCAACCGGAAGATGCGATTGAAAAATTCTTCAATGGCGGAAGATGCGAAGAAAGGCAGTCAACGGTTCTTCATTCCTCTCCCGTCGTCGGCAACAAAGAAGATCAAGGGGAAGATCCCCCTGTGCTCATCTTCGTCGGATTAAGGAGGAGAAGCACGATTGGAATCAGAAATCGGGAAGCACCTCCAGTGATTCACCGATTCGAAGGAGGAGGAGGAAAATATCGGTTCCATGAAATCGTTTATCGCTAATCGAGTCATCTGTCATCAAAATCAATTCTAATCTTATTAATTAATTTTGTGTTTGAACTAAATCAATCTGTTGAACAGAAATCGACGTCAATTTCAGATCTTGAATCGTGTTTGGTATTGATTGAAATAGAAGGAATTAGTTGGATGTGGTTGTCTTGATTCACATCGGGTTTGTGATTGCGAAAGGTCAAGGAATCGGGTTCACACTCATGATCTATTGACTAGTTGTGAATCACTCACAATTGCTTTGAAGAACGACTCGAATTTGGAACTCAATCGGGATGATTTGAGCAGATATTCCTGCGAGTCAACCATAAATGTTAAAATTGGTTTAAAAGTCAAACCTACAAACGTTCATTTACTTTGAAGGTGGGTAAAGTATTCACTGGATTTGGCAGGCTATAAATCTAGGTAATTGCTCTTCATCTATATTTTTCAATAACACCATGAAATTTGGGGGAATTTTTAAACCTAAAGATGGGGAAAACATGATACTAGTATGTTGTTTTTTCAACTATACTGCATGTTTTGCCATTTCTGACTTTTCAAATATTCATGATTTAGATATTCTGTTGGAATTTAATGTATGTTAGGATGATGCAGGAATGATGAGGAAACTTATGAAAAAAAGATATATGATACTTCATTCTCAAAGAATGAAGAAAAACAACAATATTCTTTCAGAATTTCAGGATTCAACATCAAAAAACAGCAATATTATTTCAGAATTCAAGAATTCAAGAATAAAACATGGAGAACGAGAGTATTCTAGCAGAATCTTGTTATTTTTTTTAAGAATGTTATTTATTTTTGTTTATATTCTTTTAGAATATTTATAACTATATTAAAATGTATAAGACTTTTAGTCTGTAAGAATATGTATGAATTTGTATTTAAGTTCGGATGTATAAGAATATATTAGAATGTTTGTTATTTGAACATCTTATTCAAGAATTTTGTTTTTCTTCAGTAATATTCTATTAGAATAAAATCTGAAAGAGTATCATTCAAATAAAAAATATTCTGATAGAATAAAATCAGTAAAAATTGAAATTGAATTAATTAAAAAAATTCAGATTTTTTTAAATTAGGAGAATTAATCATCCCTAAAAATCCGAAAATTTCCTTTTATAAATGTATTTAATTGTCCAAAATACCCTTTTGCTAAAAATTGTGTGATTATATGGTACATGTTACCCCATTGTAATATCATACACTCTCAAATCATGTCCATTGATTAATTTCATCCGTTGGTCCAGATCTGTGCATTCTGGCACACAATACTTAGTAAAAACAAAATAACCTAAGCCTATATATATACACGAGTTAGCGGGTTGACCCGCAAATCCAAACAGATAATCCAACCCAACCCATGAAATAAACGGGTTGACAGGTTGGCGGGTCAAAAATCTCAACCCAAACCCGTCTAATTTCGGGTTGGGTCAGTGTCGGGTTACGGGTTGGGTCGAGAGTTGTCACCCCTAACCCTAAGTTGCTGCTTAAAATTAAAGCCGATAAAAATAAACCCAACTCGAGCCCAACCCAAAATTAGTGGGTTGGGTTGAGATTTTCAATTCATTTAAGTTAAATGAGTCAACCCGTTTAACTCATTTAATTAATTAGGTTGGCTTTGGTAAAAATTATTAACCCATATTCAACACACCAACTCATTTAAATTTAATATATATATATATATATATATATATATATATATATATATATATATATAATTTAATAATTTTTTGAATATTATCATATATTAATCAAAGTATTGATTTATAAATTATAATGTTATATTATTATTTACGTTTTAAAAAATACAATCTTAATTCTCATCCTTTTTCTTAGCACCAACAATACTAGGTATAGACAAAAATATAATAACCCATAAACTTAATATTAATTCTTCTTTCAGACCAATATAACAAGAAGAAGTAGAGAAACTTCTTAAAACATGAATGATCAAGGAAGTAAAGTTCCCAAGGTGGCTAACCAACGTAGTCGTTGTACAAAAGAAGAATGGAAAATGGAGAGTATGTGTGGATTATATGAATCTCAACAAGGCTTGTACTAAGGATCTTTTCCCTCTACCACACATAGACTTCATGATAGACGCCACAACTGGTCATGAGTTACTAACGTTCATGGATGCATCAGCAGGGTTCCAAAAAATCCAAATGGAACCATCTGACCAAGAGGATACATCATTCATAACCCCAACAGGTATATATTGTTATACTACTATGCCATTTGATCTTAAAAATGTAGGTGTAATATATCAAAGGCTCATTTAATTAAATAGGTTGGCTTTGGTAAAAATGATTAACCCATATTCAACACACCAACTCATTTAACTTTAATATATATATATATATATATATATATATATATATATATATATATATATATACATATATATGTGTGTGTGTGTTTAATTTAATAATTTTTTGAATATTATCATATATTAATCAAAGTATTGATTTATAAATTATAATGTTATATTATTATTTATGTTTTAATAAATACAATCTTAATTCTCATCCTTTTTCTTAGCACCGACAATACTAGGTGTAGACAAAAATATAATAACCCATAATAGATAATAAAAATGAAAGAAAAAGAACATAGGAATGCTCACAGATTGGGAGAAGGAGTTCAACTTCTTTAATGCCTCCTCTATCTCGACGTTCTCAAGATCCCAAGCATCATCAGATGGCTTTCTCTTGCGAGATGTCGGGGTCTTCATAGTGAGGTCGATCTGAGTCTTCTTGGGAGCAATTGAAAAGGGATCTTTTCCTTTTTTACCATGAGAAAACCACTAGACATGTCATCTTGAAGTCCAGACAAGACAAATCGGGCACTAGAGCGAGTGTTTTTGGATCCTACACATTAAGAAGGATCCCCATAAGTTCAGGATCTTTATGATAAAATAGATAAGAACACCGAGAAGGATCCTTACCAGTGGTCATCGAAGTTATGGTAGAAGAACCCTCTTGAAGACTAGGAGCAGTGTTCTAAAAGGCGCGCCATGGCGCGCGCCAAGGCGCGCCATGGCGTGAGGCGTGGCTTCGCCGTTACGAAAAGCTTCATAACGTTGCTGTTAGGCGTAACGCGTGGCAAGGCGTGATATGGCGCGCCATGGCGCGTTATAGCGTGTTATGGCGCGTGTTTTTTCGTTTGAGACACAGTTTTTTTCTCTTTGTTATGTCTTTTCAAACCGGAGATACAAGTATTGTGGTTTTTGTTAACTTTTTGTTATTAGTTATTGATTTAACACTTCTAAAAAGTAGTTATATTTAGTATAAATTTATATTTATGTGGTAATATAATTTTAAATTAATACAAAACGGCCGCCTTACATCACGCCTTGAAAAACGCCGTGGCTCGCCATGGCTCGTTAAGCTTGAGGCTTGGCCTTGCCGCCACGCCACGCCTCATGCCATTTAGAACCTTGACTAGGAGACTTGAGTTTGAATGATCTAATGTCTGTAGGTAAAGCAAGAAAATACCTCACCTTGTCTTCAATATTCTCAACAGCAGGAAAAGCTTCACCAAACTTGTAACTTGCATCAAAATGAGCAAAATAAGAAACATAAACCCTTGGATCCTCAAGATAAATAAATAAGATCCTACCCCTTTCAAGTTAGGCTTTAGGCAAGAGATCCCCACCATCGATAGAATCTCACCTCATAAAAAAGCACTTTTCCTTCCAGGCTCCATCGTTGTGTTTGGTTTTTAAGACAATAGGAGATTCGTTGGTCTTAACCCTAAACAGAAAACAAGAACTCCCAAAAGTAGAGAGGTCATAAATGGAAGCTAACTCGGTAATGCCAATGTCTAAATTATGGGAACGATTCACTCGCTCAATCTAGTACAAAATCCTCCAAATAATGGGCGTTGCTTGGACATAGGAAAGCTTGGTGGCTTGGAAGAAATCCGAAATAATACCCGAAAAAGGATATTTAAGGCCCAGAGAAAAGGGATATTTAGGAAAGCATACCCAAGAAGGAGAAACAAAATTAGGCTGGACAGAAAGATCAAAGGACCTAAAGATTGTACCAGAGGGAAAAGTTCCATTGGTCTTAAGATACTGCATGTCATCATCATTGAAAGAACAAACCTCATCATGGGCCAGAAGCCCTTGATCGAAAAGGTCATTCTCTGGAGGAGCGGTAATGCTAGCGCGAGAATGGACTATCTTCTTGCCCATGATCGGAGAAAGGAAAAGTACAAAAGGAACAATATGGGTAAGAAATTACCTGAGAAGGTAGCCGTGGATGTATTGGGGAAGGTAAAAAGAGTTAAGAGGGTTACCCTATATAACCAAATGGCATAAGAGATAGGCTACGATTTGACCGTGTGATGATTGACCTTGGGCAGATAAACCCTATCCGATTAGGGTTTAAAAATTCAAAATCTTTTATCTCCTTCATTTATTATTTTTAAATTATACCGTTAATACGGACAACTAACCCCAATATTTCATAGGTATAATTTGGGGGCAATTGTTAGGGGCAGGATCCTTGACTCATTCAGGATCCTCAAATACGTCTAAAGCCTCAGGATCCTTAAACATATTCCAGGATCTTGACTGTTACCACTAATATCTCTAACAATTGTAACGACTATATTTTCTTTATTTTTCTCACATGTGTAGAACTAGTCAACACAAGACTCATTCTCAACGAAGAGTCATCTCAACTAGGAAAAAGACATGGAATACCTAGTTAAATAATGTTCATATGCTGATTCTGGAGGATCCCAAAATTATCTGACTTCTTGTTATTAACATTAGACTATAAATAGCATATGTAATTAGCACAATAGGGACATATTGAGCTCATTCACGATACTTGTACTTACATTTACACATTCATCTTTGTATTCAACATTTTATATCAATAAAATCATCAAGGCAGGTGATCATTATCACCTCCCAAGGTTTTATGCTGAAGATCCTATCAAGGATCAAGGGCTTTCCTTGTAACTCACTTGTGTGACTTTGATTATCATTTCTTACTTGATTTATCACAAAAACCATAGCATGTTATACAGTTTGGTTAGACTCTACTTAGTTGATATTTGACAAAAACAATATCCCATAAAGAAATGGGAAGAGAAGCTCGACTCATCATGGAATGAACCATATCTAACAAGGTCCGATGGCACCTCTCAGCCACACCATTAAGTTGTGGAGTCCTAGGAGGAGTCAATTGTGAAAGAATTCCACATTCCTTGAAATAGTCGTGGAACTTGATACTAATATACTCTCTACCTTTATCAGATCGAAGTATCTTTATATTTATGCCTAATTGATTCTCGACATCATGTTTAAACTCTTTGAATTTTTCAAAGGTTTATGATTTATGCTTGATTAAGTAGACGTAACCATATTTGCTATAATCGTCAGTAAATGTTACATAAAATTTATTAGCATCCCATGTGGTGAATTTGAAGGGCCCACACACATCTGTGTGTATGAGATCCAATAGACCCTCACCTCTTTCACAAGATCCAATGAAAGGTGATTTTGTCATCATCCCCAAAGACAAGATTCTCATTCATCATATGGCCTTAAGTCATATGATTCCAACACTCCATCCTTTTGGAGTTGGGCGATAAGTTTCTTGTTAATGTGAACAAGACGACAATGCCACAAGCATGTCTTGTCTAAACCATTCGACAGATCAATATGAAATACATTATTACCTAAGCTATCAACACAAATCATAGTTTCATACACACTATTACAAGAAAGCTTCAAACATAAAGATATCATTCTTATAAACCAAAATCGATCCATTCATGCCGCTAAACAAATATTGTAAACCTTGTCTAAATAGTGCATGAAAAGAAATAATGTTTCATCCTTCCATGCTCCACCTCTACACTTTATCTTAGTTCCTGCAAATCAAAACAAATATGAAAACCACCTCCTATATCAAGGACGCAAGAATGAGTGGGTTGTGAGTTATTAGTTTGAATAGTGTAAATACCTGATGATGATGGCTTCACTTTTCCATCCTTGATGTCCTGCAAGTACTTGGGACAGCTTCGCTTCCAATGGCCTTATCATAGAAATAGAAGCAATTTTCCTCTTTGGGATCACTCACATGAAGGATGTCAAAACTGGGCTATGCTTTTGCGTCAATGTTGGACGACCCAATATGGGCCTTGCCCTTCCAGTTCTTCTTAGAAGCACCTTTCCTTTTCTTCCCTTTATTTTGCACAATTGCTAGTACAGGAGTACTAGTAGTAGTAGGGGTGTAAATCTTCTTCATCTCTGACTCTACTATATGCAATAGGTTTTGGAGTTGGGAAAATGTTGTTTCATTGTTTTTAAAATGATAAGTCAAGATGAACTGACCATAACAAGGTGGAAAGGAGTTAAGGACCATGTTAATGGCCAACTCCTCATTGAAATTCACATTGAGTCTTTCAAGGCGCTCCATGTATCTTTGCATTCTTCATACATGGTTGCAGTCCGACTCTCCTTCCTTCAACTTGCATGCTATAAGAGCTTTGACGACTTCATACTTTTCTTGATGAGCTCTCTTGTGATAACTTTGAACAAGATCTAAGTTCATCTCGTATGACCAATAGTCCTCATAGAGCCTTTGCAACTCAGGAATCATGGTGGCAACCATGATGCAAGAAACCTTAGTCGCATCATCATAATGTTTCTTGTAGGAAGCTATTTCTTTAGGAGTAGCATGGGCTTCATCGATCTCGATAAGTTGTTTTTTAGGGACATATTCTTTGCCCTCGCATCGAAGAGCCATCTTGATGTTACACATCCAATCATTGTAATTGGTTCCATCTAATGTCACCTTGGACACGATTGAGAGAAGAAAGAAGTTGTGGGTAGTTGTTTGTGAAGCAGAAACATCAGCAGAAGTATAGATATACTGAGAAAAAGTAGTTTTTAGTTAGATGAAAATAATCCTTAATCTTTTAACCCATAGTAAATAATTAAGGCTAGGATCCATTATAACATTTCACAATTAAGAAAAGGGATGTTGTAATTGATGGGTTTTGAGCATTCTAACACTTCGATGGTGTACATGCAACCCTATAAACCTTGGATCTATGTTTTCTCTATTATACATGCTAATATTCAATATTCCAAGGTTTTATCCTAACTAGCATAATATGAAGCAACTATACTACAAAAGCCTAGTTAGATAACATACCTTTTTATATAGCTTGAAGTCTTGAACTTTAAGAGCTTAGCCCCAATAGTGTGGAAGCCTCAAGTGGAATCACAAATCACCAAAAACACCTTGGAAAACTTGAGAGAATAGTAAGCACACTAGAAATTGCCCCACTCTTGTTTACTCACACACTAGTGCCCTTTCATGTTCCAAAGATGTCTTTATATAATATGGAGGATTAGGGTTACATTCATGTAAACCCTAATACCCATGACCTTTCATTTCCATAGGATCCATGGGTTAAAAATTCCATGGACTATCCATGCAAGCTTAGCCCAACCTAAATGAACTTGGCCCATGCTATATATAAAAAGAGTCCATATTTAATTTAGTTCCTTTTGATCACTTAATTAATTCTTGATCAATACTAATTAAATAATATGATTCCATATTAATATATTAGAACTTATAATATATTAATATAAATCATAAACATACTATTCTCAAAAGACTATCCATATAAATTGTTCTGGTGAAGTGCAACCCAAATGGACCAGGACAAATCGAGTCAAGTACATACCAACTAAAGTTATGGGCTTAGACACTAATCCAATAGTCTCCCACTTGGATAAGTCTAAAACTATTATTGTGTATGACTCCAAAACCCGACTAGCAATCATAGCTCTTAAAGCCGCTGTTGAACTCTGACCTTAGTCAACGACTTGTCTATTAGATAAGGGTTCATATATTCCTCCATTCTAGATATCATATGGACTGAGACATGGAATATAATCATTCTCTCTGTCCATTTGTTGTTTCTCGATTTCCGATTTACGATGACTGACTAATTGAATAAATCAAATCAGTCCAGGCTTGGCCAAGCACTTCGGGGTGTCATCACTAAATCATCGAGGGGCCCACAGATATCGCTTTTATCCCTTCAAGGGTAAAAGGAATAGATAAACTTCGAATTATATGCTTGTTCTACTACTTATTGAATCATACACAAAGGCACATTGTCACACCATAAAACCGGAACGGCGGAAACGTTCTGGGACGGAGGACGTCATGTACAGTATCACAACAAAGCATAATAGTAAACAAGCAACAACATCATCCATTACATTAATAATATAATTTAATACAAGTGTGTTCTGTATAGTTTATATGACACCAAAAATATGAATCAAAATAAGAGACGAGTCTTAAACATGCTCCATCTTCTCAAAACTTGGCATCGGTACCTGTCTACTGATGACCTGAGAATACAAGTTATTTTGAAAGAGTTGATTAGCTTTAAAGCTCGTGAGTTCATAAGAATTTTAGTGTCATTGTTAAGATGAAAATGTTTGTAAGTGTTTGATGTATAAGTTTGTAAAAGTTTGTAGTAAATGTTTGTATCTCCTAGAAAATCCTATATTTTCTACTAAAAGTAGCCTTCTACCAAGGCATCAAATGTTCTGTATGTTGTTTCTTGTAAAAGTATGTATTTTCCCAAGTGTGACTATCATTAACAAAATATAGTTTATACACTACCGTTTATGTGAGAAGATCACAATGTGAATGCAATGGGAAAATAATAAAGTACTGTAGTGTTGTATTATAGTGACTACTGTTGTACTAACTACCTTAAGCCAATTGTTAATTAAGGTATAATGTGATATGATTGTAACCATACTTGATCGACTTAGTATAACACGACGCTCGAATATGTCAAAATGGTATGACATTCTTCACCCATAGACCTGCAGGTCTGCCATAGCAGTGATGCCATGCCCCGAAGTATTGACTCACATTTATTTTATAGTATTCTTGTATATGTATTGTATGTACTAGTGTAGTGTATGTTCTCTCTATCTAGTATGCAGTATGTTCTCTTTGTTTCTCATCATAGTATGCTCTCTTTTATAGTGTAGTGTATTGTATGTTCTCTTAGTTTCTCATTATAGTATATTCGTTCTGTTTCTCATAATAGTATACTATCTTAGTTTCTTATCATAGTAAGTTTGTATTGACTCATGAATGAACTGACTCTTGTATGTTTCATTGTACAAGAAAAAGTGAATAATGACTTCCTAAACTATATCTATTATAGTTTACTAGTAGAGTTGTTTATATGACTAAGTGTGTCGAACTGAGATACAAGCTTTTATGCCTATACATATATACATAATATATAACTAAGGATCAAATGACACTCGGACAAACAACAGGGTACTCTAAGTCCACAACCAAACAAGGAACATGAAATAAAGTTAGTTATCAGTCCTAAGTCCTTCCAACCTTACTTATATAGCTATATATGCATTAGACATGGTTTTGACAATATATAAGTTTGAAAGAGTTAAAAGAAAAGGTTTGGCATATATGAACAAGTTTGATAAAGAGTTTAGCATGTAAAGGAGTTTTATAATCATTTTGAAGTAGTTTGTTTGATAAAACAGTTAAAAGTATAGTAAATCCATTTGTTTGATAGTTATTAATAACATGTGATTGATATAATAACTATAATGTTTCAACTTGTATTCCCCTCCTCCCCATAAAAGCATTTAAAATCATTTAAAAAGTAGATTAAGGGGTATGAACTCACCTGTAGTGGTTTGGATGAATGAGTGGTATAGGATGCTATGTGTCAAGTGAAGACTTGAGCACACACACGGATCCTATTTATCATATAATGATACATATATGTATACAATTAGTGTTTAAACAACTAATTATACAAGTAAGGACACCCTAGGTCATAGAAAACACTTAGATTCGAGTGCTAGAAGTAAAAAGGGTTGCATATAATGGGTGTATGGCCACACATAGGAGTGTAAGGCAAGAATATTGTGTCTCATGGGTGTGTACCACCAGAGTGTACGGCCCAAGTGAGTGTACGGCCGTACACTCATGATGAAACATGCCATTTTGTGTTTCCAAGCCTTAGGAATGTTCTAGGGAAGGTGTTTTGACCATTGCTTAGCCGGAATGGAAGTTCGATGCTATTTTGGTCCTTTAAAAGTGTGTGTACGGCCACACAAGGAGTGTACGGATGTACAACCTTGAAATTCATGTAAAAATGGTCAAAAGTGTATTCCAAGTCTCCATCTTGCATTCCCTAAGTGTTCTTGATCAAGTGCAAGCCTAGAACATGAGTTTTAAGGCCTTTAAGCACCAAATGGAGGGGTGTACGGCCACATGGGGTGTGTACGGCCGTACACTCCTTATTGATCATATTTTGGACGTTTTATAAGGATTAAAGTCAGTAAGTAATAAGCATAAGGAGTGGTACTTACAATAGAGAAGCCTTTTGGGGTGTTTAGGGTCCAAAACCTAGTAGGTGTGCTTGGTGTTCTTGATGAACACTTGAAGATCTAAACAAAATGAGTAGTTTCATGGATGAAATGGTAGATCTTTACTAGATAAAGTAATGAATCATCAAATAGATGGAAGAAAACACTTACAACTTGAAGATTTGAAGGCAAAATCCGATGATACTTGAGAGAGAAGTGATTTTTGGCCGTAAGAGTGTGAAAAGAGATGAAAGGAGGCTAACACTCTCATTTATAAATGAGAGTGTATGGCCAGAAGGGGGTGTACAGCCGTACACTCCATGTGTACGGCCGTACACTCCTTAAGTTGGAGTGTTTGGCCAATTTTTGAAGCATTGAACTTGTGGAACTCCTTTCTAAACCCTAACTTTGAAGATACAAGGCTTAGAACACTCTAATTGACTCTAAACAATTCTAGAAGATAGCAAAACAAGTCTGAACTTCATTGATTTGAATGGTTTGTACAATAAAGAAATTTTGGGTTGTCACATCATCCCCCCGTTAGAGAGAATTTCGTCCCGAAATTAGAGTTTAAGCAATTAAGTAGTTACAAAATTACTAAGCGAAAAGATGAGGATATTTCACTTTCATTTGATCCTCGCGCTCCCAAGTGAATTCAGGTCATCGCTTGGTGTTCCAGCGAACCTCCACTATCGGGATACGGCTTTGCTTCGTCCACTTGACCTCTCGGTCCATGATCTCTACAGGTTCTTCCACGAAGTTGAGGCTTTCTTTGATCTCGATATCTTCGAGTGCAAGAGTCTCGTCAGACAGACACTTTTTCAAGTTCGTTACGTGGAAAGTAGAATGTACGTTACTAAGTTCGTGAGGTAGATTGAGTTTGTAAGCTACAGGCCCGATTCTAGTGAGAATCTCGAAAGGCCCTATGTATCTTGGATTTAGCTTTCCACACTTTCTGAAGCGTATCAAGCACTTCCAGGTTGAGACCTTCAATAAAACATGGTCACCAACCTAGAATTCCAAAGGTTTCCTTCTCTTGTCTGCGTAGCTTTTCTGTCGGTCTCTAGAGGCTTTCAGTCGTTCACGGATTTGAACGATCTTCTCTGTCATTTCCCGAATGATTTCCGGACCTATGAGAGTGCTGTCAGGAACACGTCCTTTAGCTAGGTGTCACCCACCTCAACCCAGCACAGAGGGGATCTGCACTTTCAGCCATAGAGGGCTTCAAATGGAGTAGCCTTTATACTCGTGTGATAACTATTATTTTAGAAGAACTCGACAAGGGGTAGATGAATATCCCATGCCTTCCAAAGTCAATCACACAGGCTCGCAGCATATCTTCCAAAGTTTGAATGGTCCTCTCACTTTTTCCATCGGTTTGAGGATGGTAGGCTGTAGTCATGTCGAGCCTAGTTCCTAGGGAACTTTGTAGCGACTGCCAGAACCTCAAAGTGAATCTACTGTGACATCCCCAAAATCTCGGCCAGAAAAGACCGGTTTCATTTATGCTTTTTAAACATTTTCAAAGTAAATCCTTTTGATTTTAAAAGAGATGCAGAATTTGTTCCCAAAAACAAAACATGATAAAATGGAATTTTTATCAAAACATTTCATAAAGAAATATAATTTCATTCATAATAAAAAATCGGGATGCCATGTTCCGATACAGACCATAAAGCATAAACGATAACATTACAAGTCATTCAACAAATATATACATATACAGACTTGTAAACAAAACAACTTGATTATTCATCCATCTTATGCCCTTGCGCCACTTCATGTAATACAAATAAACTGAGTAGGTCAGGTTTGGAGGCCTGGTGAGCATATAGGGTTTTCAACCCACAATAAATAATTATATTTAATCCAACAATCAACAATAACCCGATTACCCAATTCCGTTATCCTCACTTTACGTCCCTAAAATAACATCTATCTCAAGGGACCTAATCTAGGATTTTCATCGGGGTAGACATTACTGCAGAGGGGCTTCCTCAACAATAAGTGTCCTAAAGGCAACCATGTGGGGGATTAGAGTACACCGGTGGACATCAAGCCCACAACACCTACAGGTTATGATCCTGCCAGTGTTCCACTGGACAGTCTAGAATAGTCCGTGGTCATCATCCATACTCTGCTGAATGACTAGAATAACACCAACAAAGAGGCCTCTCATCAATTTATTTCATTGCACACCAACTGTCTACCCATGTTCTTCTACCCAACATATTAGTAGATAAAAATATACATGTTTTATACATAATTTAAAAAAAAATGTATAGCATGCTCTTTCAATACTCCATCCAAATAGCAAGTAATACGTAAACACATAACAAGAAATTTCAAGGAGAGTCATATAAGTCTATGTGTTAGAAGGTAATAATAATACCCTCACACAACCCTTATTCTTAAATACATTCAACGATTACTTGTATAATATCGTATATTTGAAAGGGACTATACACTCACTTGATCAGAAGATGACCGGGCAGCACTACGGCTTGCAGAAGTAATATTCTTCGGTAGATCTGGAAGATCTTCACAAAAACCGTGCTCCTCGTGGGCAGAGCGTCGACTCGGGAATCTCACTTCTCGGGATCTTCGGGACTTCGGAACTTGCTTCGGGACTCAGGAATGATACCGGGGCTTCGGGATATAATTGGCACACAAACCAAGGCGAAAACTAGAGAGAAAGAAAGAAAAATGGCAAGGAAAATGGCCGATCTAGGTTTCTATTTATAGGGTGTTGGGTCTGGGATTACGCTGGGCGTAACTCCAAGTACGTTGGGCGTACTCAGTACGCTAGGCATACCAAGCATTACGTTGGGCGTACTCAACGTCACTGCATGCGTCACTTAGTGGCACTCGAGTATTGGTCAGGCAACTTGCACTCATCCGAGTACGCTGGGCGTACTCAAATTACGCTCGGCGTAATTTGACTCGTCAAACTTCTAACTTGCGTAACTTTCGCTATGAGCTCCGTTTTCGACGTTCTTTATATCCACGCGTAGGTGAGACTATGCTCTACAACTTTTGTTTCGACTCCATCGGCTGATTTTGACTTCATTTTTTATTATTTATTTTTAGTAGGCCGGGACAGGAAAACTCCGTTATAAATTCATAACTTCTTCATTCGACGCCCGTTTTCGTCTGTCTTTTCACCAATGCACTACTATCAACGAGATCTTCGATTCTCGTTTAGATTATTTCGAACAACAATCACTTGATCTCGAATCGAGTATTCGGGCTACATATTGCTAAGCTGAAACTTCAGAAAATCATAACTTCCTCATACGAAGTCAGATTTGGATGATCTTTTTATGCACGCTCTCGGTTTAACATTATCTACGTCTTTCGTGTTGATCACTAAGGCTAAATATCACTCCTTCGTAAATTCACTATTTACGTCATGCTGTGCCACACTGGTTTTGTCGCGAAACTTCGACAGGTCATAACTTCTTCGTTATAACTCGGATTTCGGCATTCTTTATATATTCAGAAACCTCGTCTCAACCACTACATCTTCGTGCATCGAAATCGGGTAATATGACATTTCATTTTTATGCTTATTTTTATTCTTGATTAAATCAAATCACATAATTAAGCAGATAAGTATAAAACACATAATTCGCAAATAATACATTCTTATTATTTCAAATGGGTTACAAAGGTTAACCTAGATTATTACATTGCTAAAAATGGCAAGCCCAGAAACACAGGCGTTACATCTACTATCTTTATCAGAGATAGTGGATATGGGAACACCGTGCAGTCATACTATCTCTGTAATGTATGTTTTTGTTAGTTTCTCCATCTTGTGAGTTTCCTTGATAGGTAGGAAGTGTGCGGACTTTGTTAACCTGTATACGATCACCCATATGGTATCGAGACCACCCGTTGTCTTGGGCAACTTGGTTATGAAGTCCATTGTGATACGCTCCCACTTCCATTCAGGTATCTCCGGTTGTTGAAGTAAACCTGATGGTTTCTGGTATTCGACCTTAACCTTTGCGCAAGTAAGGCATTTACTCACGAAGGTAGCAATCTCTGCTTTCATGTTAGGCGACTAGTATAACTTTTTAAGATCTAGA
Source organism: Lactuca sativa (assembly GCF_002870075.4). Classification (NCBI taxonomy): domain Eukaryota; kingdom Viridiplantae; phylum Streptophyta; class Magnoliopsida; order Asterales; family Asteraceae; genus Lactuca; species Lactuca sativa. The sequence continues at coordinate 101,458,803 of NC_056630.2, read as the reverse complement.
TACATCTTATCTGAACCTGGGTGGACGGAATAACGAGTGTTATGCGCTTCGTTCATGACCAAGTCTCTAAAACCACCATGTTTCGGTGTCCAGATCTGATCCATGAAATATAAAGCTCCGCCACCCTTAACTTCGAAATTCTTATCCATCCCTCTCAAGGATTCACCCGTCACATTTTTAGGTTTCAAAGCTTCGAGCTGAGCCTCCTTAATTTGATGGATAGTTATAGTCAATGATTTGACTCTACGACCAAAGTATTCTTTCCAACTCAGGGCGTCAGCTATTACGTTGGCCTTGCCGGGATGATAACGAATTTCACATTCGTAATCGCTGAGTAGCTCGACCCACCGTCGTTGTCTCATATTGAGCTCCTTCTGGTCAAATATATGTTGTGGGCTCTTGTGATCGGTAAAGATAGTGCTTTTTGTACCATAGAGGTAGTGTCTCCAGATCTTCAGAGCAAACACAATTGCTCCTAACTCAAGATCATGCGTAGTGTAGTTGACCTTGTGCGTCTTCAGCTGTCTTGAGGCATAAGCATTGACCTTACCTCATTGAATCAGAACACAACCGAGCCCTTGATTGGATGCATCGCAATAGACCACGAAGTCTTCTATTCCTTCTAGGAGGGATAGTATCGGTGCAGTGCATGAGGGATAGTATCGGTGCAGTGCATAAGGCTCGCTTCAGCATTTGGAACGCTTTTTCTTGCTTCTCTTCCTAGTCAAAGGTCACGCCCTTCTGGGTCAAAGTTGTAAGAGGTTTCGCAATCCGAGAGAAGTTCTGTATGAACCTACGATAGTAGCCAGTGAGGCCTAGAAATTGTCGAATTTCTGTAGGCATCTTTGGTGCTGACCGGTTCTCAATGGCTTTGATTTTGGAAGGGTCTACATGAATTTCCTCTTTACTAAAAATGTGACCCAGGAATTTGACTCTTCGAATCCAGAACTCGCATTTAGAGAACTTCACATAGAGCTTCTCTGATCGTAATGTGTCCAAGATCTGATGTAGATGCTTACTATGCTCTTGCTTACTACGAGAGTAGATAATTATGTCATCAATGAAGATGATGACAAAATGATTTAAGTAAGGACGGAATACCCTATTCGTTAAATCCATAAATACCGCGAGCGCATTAGTCAATCTGAATGGCATCACTACAAACTGGTAGTGTCTATAATGAGTTCGGAAGGCTTTCTTCGGAACATCCTCCTCTAGCACTCGTAATTGGTGATACTCAGATCTCAGATCTATATTTGAAAAGTAGTTCGCCTCTTGAAGTTGGTCAAATAAATCATCTATGCGAGGCAGAGGGTAACAATTCTTAACGTTCAGTTTGTTTAGTTCTCTATAGTCGATGCACATACGAAACGATCCGTCTTTCTTCTTCACGAACAAGACCGGAGCTCCCCAGGGTGAGAAGCTTGGTCTAATAAAGCCCTTGCTGAGCAGTTTGTTAAGTTGACCGGATAGTTCCTGCATCTCGACTGGTGCTAGACCACAGAGCGATTTGGCTACTGGGGTAGCCCCTGGAACTAAGTCAATTCTGAACTCGACTTGACGTTGCGGAGGTAATCCTGGTAGTTCTTCTGGGAAGATGTCGGGAAAATCGCGTACTACTGGAATGTTCTTAATGTCCTTCATCTCTTGGCTCACATCAACAACATGAGCAAGGCATGTGCGACATTCCCTTCGCAAGTACTTCTGGGCTTGAATGCTCGAGATGATACGAAGGTTCGTGCCGGGTTTGTCGCCATATACTATTAGAGTTTCGCCAAACGGCAGATTAAGGCGAAAAACCTTTTCATAACACATGATGTCAGCACGATGAAGACTCGACCAATCCATGCCGATAATGACGTCGACACTTTTAATTGAGACTGGCATGAGGTCAATTGAAAATGAATGGCTATCTAGAATTAGAGTACATCCTATGTATATACTACTAGTGCTCTCTGTCTTCCCGTTAGCCATTTCTACAGTGAACGGTTCTTTAAGTGTTCGTGATTTTTGCTTAAGTAAATGAGCAAAATTTTGGTTCACGAAACTCCTCTCCGCTCCACTATCAAACAGTATGCATGCATAAGAGTTATCGAGGAGAAACGTACCAGTGACCACTGTGGGGTCGGAAACCTCTTCCTCGTGGCCTATAGCCAAAACTCTTCCTACTCCATCGGCATTCCCTGCCTTCGGGCCGTTCCTTTTGTATTGGCCCACCTCGCCACAACCATAGCAATCCTGGCCCACACCAGCGTCGGGGACTTGGTTGATTGGCCTTGCTGGAGCTTTGCAGAAACAGGCGGTGTGCCCCTTCCTGTTTCAGTTAGAACACTGCATTTCCCGGTAGGGTCCAGTGTGGTGGAAGCTGCATTTGTTGCACTTCGGCAAACTCCCCGCGTACTGCTTTACCGGAGCAACAACGGCAGGTGCTATCGCAGCATGAACTGCCACGACCTGCTGCTTTTTGGCAGCTTTTTGCTTCTTCTTGTCATCCCAGAATTTACACTTGTTATCAGAAGCCTTGGGGGGTTCTGAGATGGCTAGGGTTGTTGTTGTTGACGGGGTACAGACTCCATGGTCAATGAGCCATTGTGCCAATCGCTTGGCACTATCGAAGGTAGCGGGGTTTGAAGCTAGTACATTCCCATGAAATGGAGGTACCGGACCCCAAATATACCTCTCCACCTTATTTTCTTCAGAAGGGAACATTCCCGAACATAGTGCTACTAGATCGCTGAATCTGGGAGTGTAGGAGACTATGTTGGAGCCCTTCATGGTTAGGCTCCAGAGTTCTTGTTCAAGTTTCTGAACTTCGCCCCTCGGGCAGTATTCTTCGATCATGAGCTCCTTAAGAGCTTCCCAGCCTATAACATTTGCCACTATAAGGAATAGTGAATTGACATGGCTATTCCACCACCTCAGAGCTCGGTACGTGAAGGTGCAGGCGGAAAATTTTACCTTGCTCCCTTCCGGACAGGAGCAGATCTCAAAGATCAACTCCGTCTTCTCGAACCATTATGAGAGGGAAATGATTTCGCTAGTTTCATTGACGGACCTGGGTTTGCAGCTGGTGATGTCCTTGTATGAGCACTCTCTAGAGCGCACTAGAGCTTCGACAAAAGTGGGAGACTCATAAGTCCCACTCCCACTAGTACCGGTCGAGTTGTGCTAAAGTTGCAGTAACAGCCGCATTCATAATAGTTTGAATAGCTGTTGGGTTGTATTGAGTAGGAGGTGGTTACGTAGGAGTTATCGGAGGATTACGCCTCATCACTCTTCGAGGAGGGATTGCTTAACTGAAAGTTTACAAAGATTGATGGTGATAATAAGAATCAATTGAAAGTATGATTGAATGTAGATCTAGTACTAGAAAGATGATAGCATTCAGATAATAATTTCCATGAGATTAGATATCTGTCAATAATACTAGTATTACAGATGTAACAAGTTTGGGCAAAATGACCTAGAAGTAGGTCTTACATCAGACCATGATGAGAAAATTTTGACAGAATAAAGACTTATCAAGTTTAAAGTCTTATCAAAGATAAGAAACTAAAACTAGAGTTTTTACATAGAATTAAGTTATATCCAAAAGAGAAAGTTGAGTAGGCTCTATCTACGACGAGAACCACTGGAATGAGTCCTTGATTCTAACAGACGGCGCTCCATGTCTCTCATGCGCCTTTCATACATTTCTTAACGAGCTCGAAGCTCCCTGACTTCAGCTTGGGATGCAGCTAGTTGTTGCTGCAGAGCCTCATTGGCTCTCCTAGTCCCTTCCATAGCCTCTTTGAGATGGAGAATGTGAACCGTGTTAACGCACGAATTGGCATCAATTTCCATGACTCGGTTGATGGCTGCTCGACCTTGCTCATCATTCCGAGCAATCCTGCGGACCATAATGGGCAGGACTCGGTCAACTGAGCCTCCCTCGCTTAGATTGTAAAAGCTTCTATCTCCATTGTAGGGTAAAGGTTGACCTTGTTCGTGACTCCATCGATTCAAGTTTGTTGCTCACAGGGGTGTGGCGCCTTGAAATGCTTGACGAGGGTTAGGGTTTGGGATTTGAGCCACTGGGAGTAGGTTATTGACTTCTGGTTCGGAGTCAGAACTCTCCGAAAAGTTCTCTACAAAGTCGTCATCCAGAGGGATTGGATGATTCTCTTCTGGTTCTGCAACGAGCCATCCTGCATTGCCTTGGTTTGGGAAGTACGGGTCGCCGTGGGGATGGTATCCAGCCATGTTATCTATGCGAGAATAGGGATAAAGAAATAATTAATATACGTACTAATTTAGATATTTGTAAGATGATCTTTTTTAGTTCTTCAATACTTGCACAGTGCATACCAGTTATATGTAGTCAAAACAGGATAGACCTTCGAATAAGTGACCCTAACTCCAAATCCACAACCAAACAAGGAACAGGAAGTAAAGCAAAGATCACAAATTCTAAGTCTATGACATCCTAGTCACATATAACCTTAGTGTATCCACTTAGCAACTATTGAACTACTAATAAAGACCTTTATTTCTCAGGTAAGAATTATAGTAACACAAAATACTCCTATAGTATTTTAGGTTTATGTTCTATTCTAATATTTTCATTGTAGTAGTGTTGGTAAGTTTTTATACTTGTTGCAGCCTCACAACCATTCTTAGGCACATGCTAGTCACTCCTCGGAAAAATATAGTTGATCAGGCTATATCACTCCCAGATTTAACTATATGTCTCTAAACCTAATTGTGTTGTCCAACAATCATAATACTTTTGTTTTGTCCTAGTGACATTGATTTTTAGTATGAATGTGGGTATGTATACTTGGTTAAATATTTTATTATTTAAAAGTATAAACTCTTGGTCAGAGTATTTTAATCCCGTTGTGTTTATAGTTTGTATATCTTTTATGGGTTGATATACTCGATTCACTATAAACAACGCTCTTATACCAATCAGTCACACCCAAAAACCGGAACGGCGGAAGCATTCTGGGGCGGAGGACGTCATGTACAGTATCACAATGAAGCATAATAGTAAACAAGCAACAACATCATCCATTGCATTAATAATATAATTTAACACAAGTGTGTTCTGTATAGTTTATATGACACCAAAAATATGAATCAAAATAAGAGACGAGTCTTGAACGTGCTCCATCTTCTCAAAACCTGACATTGGTACCTCTTTACTGATGACCTGAGAATACAAGCTATTCTGAAAGAGTTGATCAGCTTTAAAGCTGGTGAGTTCATAAGCATTTTAGTGTCATTATTTATATGAAAATGTTTGTAAGTGTTTGATGTATAAGTTTGTAAAAGTTTGTAGTAAATGTTTGTATCTTCTAGAAAATCCTATATTTTGTACTAAAAGTAGCCTTCTACCAAGGCATCAAATGTTCTGTATGTTGTTTCTTGTAAAAGTAAGTATTTTACCAAGTGTGACTATCATTAACAAAATATAGTTTATACATTACCGTTTATGTTAGAAGATCACAATGTGAATGCAATGGGAAAATAATAATGTACTGTAGTGTTGTATTATAGTGACTACTGTTGTACTAACTACCTTAAGCCAATTGTTAATTAAGGTATAATGTGATATGATTGTAACCATACTTGATCGACTTATTATAACACGACGCTCGAATATGTCAAAATGGTATGACATTCGTCACCCGTAGACATGCAGGTCCCACTGTAGCTAGCAGCAAGGTGTAGGACGGCCAGTCCCATATAGATCTATACAAAAATTCACTCTCTCCCTCCAGGAGACTCTGGTTACAAAACGAGCCATAGCGGTGAAGCCATGCCCCAAAGTATTGACTCACATTTATTTTATAGTATTCTTGTATATGTATTGTATGTACTAGTGTAGTGTATGTTCTCTCTGTCTAGTATGCAGTATGTTCTCTTTGTTTCTCATCATAGTATGCTCTCTTGTATAATGTAGTGTATTGTATGTTCTCTTAGTTTCTCAATATAGTATATTCGTTCCGTTTCTCATAATAGTATACTCATTTAGTTTCTTATCATAGTAAGTTTGTATTGACTCATGAATGAACTGACTCTTGTATGTTTCATTGTACTAGAAAAAGTGAATAATGACTTCCTAAACTATACCTATTATAGTTTACTAGTAGAGTTGTTTGTATGACTGAGTGTGTCGAACTGAGATACAAGCTTTTATGCCTATACATATATACATAATATATAACTAAGGATCAAATGACACTCAGACAAACAACAGGGTACTCTAAGTCCACAACCAAACAAGGAACATGAAACAAAGTTAGTTATCAGTCCTAAGTCCTTCCAACCTTACTTATATAGCTATATATATGCATTAGACATGGTTTTGACAATATATAAGTTTGAAAGAGTTAAATTAAAGAAAAGGTTTGGCATATATGAACAAGTTTTATAAAGAGTTTAGCATGTAAAAGAGTTTTATAATCATTTTGAAGTAGTTTGTTTGATAAAACAGTTAAAAGTGTAGTAAATCCATTTGTTTAATAGTTATTAATCACATGTGATTGATATAATAGCTATAATGTTTCAACTTGTATCCCCCCTATAAAAGCATTTAAAATCATTTAAAAGGTAGATTAAGGGGTATGAACTCACCTGTAGTGAGTGGTTTGGATGAACGAGTGGTATAGGATGCTAAGTGTCAAGTGAAGACTTGAGCACACACACGAATCCTATTTATCATATAATGATACATATATGTATACAATTAGTGTTTAAACAACTAATTATACAAGTAAGGACACCCTAGGTCATAGAAAACACTTAGATTCAAGTGCTAGAAATACAAAGGGTTGCATATAATGGGTGTATGGCCACACATATGAGTGTTAGGCCAGAATATTGTGTCTCATGGGTGTGTACCGCCTGAGTGTATGGCCCAAGTGAGTGTATGGCCGTACACTCATGATGAAACATTCCATTTTGTGTTTCCAAGCCTTAGGAATGTTCTAGGGAAGGTGTTTTGACCATTGCTTAGCTGGAATGGAAGTTTGATGCTACTTTGGGCCTTTAAAAGGGTGTGTACGGCCACACAAGGAGTGTACGGCCGTATATCCTTGAAATTCATGTAAAAATGGTCAAAATTGTATTCCAAGTCTCCATATTGCATTCCCTAAGTGTTCTTGATCAAGTGCTAGCCTAGAACATGAGTTTTAAGGCTTTAAGCACCAAATGGAGGGGTGTACGGCCACATGGGGTGTGTACGACCGTACACTCCTTATTGATCATATTTTGTACTTTTTCTAAGGAGTAAAGTCAGTAAGTAACAAGCATAAGGAGTGGTACTTACAATAGAGAAGCCTTTAGGGGTGTTTGGGGTCCAAAACCTAGTAGGTGTGCTTGGTGTTCTAGGTGTTCTTGATGAACACTTGAAGATCTAAACAAAATGAGTAGTTTCATGGATGAAATGGTAGATATTTACTAGATAGAGTAATGAATCATCAAATAGATGGAAGAAAACACTTACAACTTGAATATTTGAAGGAAAAATCCGATGATACTTGAGAGAGAAGTGATTTCCGGCCTTAAGAGTGTGAAAAGAGATGAAAGGAGGCTAACACTCTCATTTATACATGAGAGTGTACGGCCAGAACGGGGTGTACGGCCATACACTTCTTAAGTTGGAGTGTTTGGCCAATTTTTGAAGCATTGAACTTGTGGAACTCCTTTCTAAACCCTAACTTTGAAGATACAAGGCTTAGAACACTCTAATTGACTCTAAACAATGCTAGAAGATAGCAAAACAAGTTTGAACTTGATTGATTTGAATGGTTTGTACAAGAAAGAAATTTTGGGTTGTCACACACATTTTATAACATCGAGTTACCAATGCGTTTTCGTGCAATCAATGTATAGCCAACTCATAGTCAACAACTCATATCTCTAGGTTTGAAGGATATAAGATATTATCGTCTCATGATCACTCGTGATAAAATCCATGAAGTGAGTCAAATGAGCATGGGTTTAATCCAATACTCAGAACTTATGAGCACTCATGAGTGTTGTAGCAACTCTTGCTATGTCCAACATCTTAGACATCTACAAGCCAACTTCATGACAGTCTTGATTCATATCTACTTCCAACATATGACCGACTGTGGATGGTTTGAATAACTTATTCATTCGGGAAGAATGACCTATTTGTTCTAGAAGTCAAAACACGCAAAGTGAAACACAAGAATAATCGAATCGAATATGGTCTCAGAACTTATGAATATAAATAGAACACCTTTTATTTATCACCATATTGATTACACATTATTCATTATATACTGTTTCAACTAATCAACTTTATACTTGAATCAAAACACTAGTCATGCCATGCTCTAAGCATGCACACTATGTTTATCCAAACAATAGTCATGCCATACACCAAGTAGGCACGTTATGTTTGTCCAAACATTAGTTATGCAATACACCAAGTATGCACACTAAGTTTGTCTATGATCTTCACTTTATGAAATAGATCGATAGAACATAACTCCAGTGATTCTCATTTCACAATCCCAAATCATTACTAAAAATGCAAGAATTCCAAATTCCCGCCATTTACCGAATTCTGTTAGATTTTAAACTTATATGCATTGATCCTCTTGTAATGATTATGCACAAAGTCACAAAGACTTATCAACAAACATTATAGATTATTCCAATAGAGATTAACTCCATGGTACCGAAGTCTCATATTCAAAGTACATTGCTTTGCACATCCTTCTTGCATTATGTTTTCTAATCTTACACATATTGAATAACTTCCACCTATGGAGTCATTTCCATATTCCTATTTTGACTATCATTTCTGAACAACAGTTGCCTCCTTTCAGAATATTGCAATATGGTCCTTCCGAAATTAACACTATACTTCCAACTGTCCCTGAGCAACCAATATTTGGTAAACCTTAGATTGTCCTCAACAATTGCTTAATCATTTTAGTCATATCCAATTCTAGACCTTTTTCCCCTCTTAATGCCACCAGGCATTTGGAAAAATTTAGAAAAGGATAATATTATAGCACATGCAATCCATCCAACACCTAAAGCATATGGGACACGATTCATGATGTCTCACATAAAGACATGATTCTAGACCAGTCTTTTGCTACAATATTTTTATTTGCCATGTTTTTATAATTCGACTATGAAGCGGGATGCCGTAATCATAATCGGATTTTGAGAACGCAAAATATGTAGAATTTCCTTAAGCTGAGCCATTCCAATATAAAATTCATATATATATATATATATATATATATATATATATATATATATATATATATATCCTTGACTAAAGATGATTAAAATCTCAATCTAAGATTTTAGAATTGAAATGAAGTACAATTTCCTCTCCTTTAATTATAGCAAAACAACTTTTCCCAATTGAAACTTTTTTTTCTATAATTAACATTGCTAACTTGCAACACTTTATCATAATTATCATGCTCACACTAACATGAGACTTATCAGCATAACACTTATGCTCCCACTAGCTTTGACATGTACTCAGAAATCAGCTAGACTTTTAGAAATCAATATTTTATTGACTTTCTTACCAAAGTTCAAATTTCTGATACGAGATGATTTGATAAAACTTTATCAAAATCATACACATTTCCTTAGATAGCACACATGTGTGTCTAAACAATTTCAGAACTATGAAAAGGGATGTCGTAATCATAGTCTTAATTGTTTAGACCTTTGCCATTCTTCACAAGTCCATGTTAGTGTGCCAGTTAACCACACACGCTCCACTAACGAATTTGAGAATGCAAATATCACAATTGCTATCTACCTAAAATCACTTAGTGAAAGCGCTTCTTCACCATTATTTTCATGAATCGGGGAGAAACCTTATAACACTTAGATTTTATGGTGTATGTGTTCCTATCCATGTGAATTTGTCAAAACCATAATCACAAGACAAGGTTAGTGACAAATCCAAACTCATATGGATTGAACTTGTGCAGTCTTAACTTCTTGCCACCTGGCAGCACAAGGGCCTACCATTGCTTCCAAGTTGTTATGCAACCAATTGAGAACTCTCAGAACTCATATGCAAAGCCAAGTTTAACTGGAATGGGCACAGAAATAGGAATATGTCAACACAATAGGTTATAAACCTCAAGTCGTGAGCTAGTGAGAAACAACAGGTTTTATTCTTGATTAGATCTTGAAATTCTTTCAGGATCTTTTAGACTCCCACTATCCTCTTGATATATAACACTCTCTTTCCAAGACCCATTCTTTGACAAACAAATATTCAAGAGATAGTGTGGATTCTTATCAAGACAAACACTTCACACAATTGGCCTAAGTTGGTCTCTGTTTTATCCAAATCATCACAACTTACCAATTTCAAATGTACAAGAGTAGGACACATTTTAGTCTTACATTTGACAAGTGTTAATAAACCTTCTTTAAGATGTGTCACTCAAATTACAATCTTGGAGTATGAATCTAAGACTTGTTTTTGGAGAAAAGTATGACTTGTCTTCTTGATTTAACCATTTCGACAATTCACGATTCCTCTTCTTAGCCATAGGAATGCACTAAGATGTCCTTAGAGAACGAATTGTGATATGGTTTTCTTAATCATTAAGATAATCACAAAACATGATACTAAAGTACTCTCCCATCTTTTCAGATTTGAGAAACTTTTATCTTTCTGCCTATTTTGATTCTTCCCATTCATTCTGCCATACATCGAAACTTTTCTAATGTTTCAGAATTATACTTAAACTGTTAGGTATAACCATATTTACTAAAATTTAGTAAATCATGACGAATAGTCTTAATGATCTTTTGAGGTGGACTTGACCTGTTCACACGAATGTGTACTTGATCCCTTAGTCCTTCACTTGACTCACATATCCATGTGAACAAGGAAGTAGTCTTAATTTTCCAAAGATGAAAATTCTCATTCATCATACTATACAACTTGGATGATTCCAAGTTTCGGTCCAATTGAAAACTTGGGTGATGAGAATCTTTCCTTATTTGGTAAATTTAGACACTACCACAAATGAAAGAATCAAATTCATATTTCCAATATTGCTAGAAACATACAAACATCAATTTTCCCTAAATGTCAAAATTTTATTTATTTATAAAATGTTGAAAACTTTTCCTTACAATGCAACTTTAAATGGAAACTATGCTATTACATATTTCCTAGCAATCTATCATAACTCCTAAGTAGTAGCTCAAGAATCCGATCTTCGAACCATGCGATTGAAATCCATCTCCGCGATCAGATTCAACATACTCATCCTTTAAGTTTCCTTCCCTTTAATTGATCCTGCCATACATCAAAATGTATTAAGAATCTTCAAATTGGAACTTAAGAGAGTTAGATAGTGGACTTAACTGAAGCATAGTAAAACTTTTTGACTTGACCTTCTCTCAGAACTTTCAGGTAGTTAGGGCAGCTACGTAACCAATGCCCCTTCCTTTGGCAACAAAAACATATGGACCCTTTGGGAATGGTACACATGACTATCTCAGACTTTGCCTTTCTCTTTACCATTTGGTCAACCGAGTTGACTATGGCCGATCCCTTTCCATTGGGAAGAGAAAGCTTTTCTGGATATCTAATGTTACCATTGTCAATGTCCATGGAATTTTGAGAAGTTGATCTTCTAATCAAATTTGCTTTACCAGTGCTCCAAATCATTGCTGATTCAGCAGCACCAAGCAAATAGATAAGATCATTAAGGGTCATGTCATAGTCTTTTACATAGTAGTCCCAAAGGAAACTCACTATGTGACTTAGAAAGTGATTTAACAACCAACTTTCTCAAGACTTTGATACCCAACTCTCCCAGCTTGTCAATATGTGAGTTCATCTCCAAGATGTGAGCACACATAGATCTTTCTTGCCAATAGGGCTTAAGTGACCTTGAACCTGTGGGTCAGTGAGAATAATTGTAGGAAGTGGAGGAAGAGAAGTATGATTTCCATGAGATTTGGGAAGATTATAGTTGTCTAAACCAGACATTTACACTGGGAGAAATTCAAGTTAATTGATTTAAAGTCCTTAATATAACACCCAATATGAAATATTAAGGCTAGGACCCAACACAATATTTTATAACTTGGAAGAGGGATGTCGTAATCCAAGCTATAAAATATTTGAAGGTTAGCGAATGACGATTCACCAATTTCCACCATGAAAAATGAAATAATTTATTAGGTTTTAATTGGATTTCAAACTCCTAGATCTTTTGAGATTCATTGAACCTTTCAATGACATGTTTCAGTCTCGTTTGTGCCCTCTCAAGTTTTGTGACTGGGATGTCGAGGATCACAAAACAAGGTGTGAATAATCATGCAAATATACTTGGTACCCCTAATATTTATCACTTAATCGATGTGCCGGTTAACCACACACGCTCCACCGATCCTATGATAAACATTAAGTTACCCTTCGCCTACCTTGTTAAATCCACATTAGTGTGCCGATTAACCACACACGCTCCACTAAGGACTTAAGCAAGGTACAAAGTGTAATTTCATGGGTTAGCACCAAATTTACATTTTCCTAAAGTAACTAAGGTTGAGAATTTATAAAAAAAAGTTTAATTACTTTATATTTATCATTATACTTATAATGAGAATTATAGTCCTTTTCCTACCCGCTCGGCTAACAACCCTCCACCAGTCAAGGAAGCGGTGGGTAAGAGTGGACAACCATTACACTGCCATTTATTAGGCAGTAACTTTATACCCCCCCTTATAGACCGGCTTCGTGAATTAGGCCTACTAATGGAAAGACTGACTTTGTTCTTATACAAATATATTATTAACTTATAATACTATAAAGTATAAGTGTTGAATTTTAACTTTTAAAACTCTAGGGTTTGGAGTTAAAGTGTATGTGAGACTTTACAAATTCCAAAACTTGAGGGCAAGTTTGAACTATTCAAAAACTTTTGGATTTTCTTAACTTATGATTTTAATTAAGGTTTTAAAAACTTTAATGAAGAGACTCTTGAACATCCATAACTTGAGGACAAGTTATGGTGTTCATAAGACAAAAAGACTCTTCAATTGTGTAACCTATGAATTTTAATGGATCTTTAAAAGAAATGACTTTTGGTAATCCATAACTTGAGGACAAATTATGGACTCCATCAAAATACATTTAGATCAAGAATTAACTAACAAACAATTTTGCAAATAATTCCTATGATCTACCAAAACTCATAAGTGTATGAACAATCATATCAACAATTTCAAGAATCACATAAACACATATAAAAATTGAAATTTTGATAATTATCATTTATTTGGATGAGAATAAACATTACCATAACATCAAAAATCAACTTTTATGAACAAAAACACTTTGTGGTAATGATTCTAATCCAAAACAAGCCAAAAAAAGTAAAAAAAAAAAAACAATTTAACTGAACAGTCACCACCTCGTGGTGAACTGGCAGATTCCAAAAAAATGATTTCTCTTGCAAATAGCATCAAGTATAATTAAAAACAAGCGTAGGCTCTGATACCACTGATGGGTTTTGAGCATTCTAACACTCCTATGGTGTACAAGCAACCCTATGAACCTTGGATCTATGTTTTCTCTATTATACATGCTAATATTCAATATTCCAAGGGTTTATCCTAACTAGCATAATCTGAAGCAACTATACTACAAAAGCCTAGTTAGATAACATACCTTTTTATGTAGCTTGTAGTCTTGAACTTTAAGAGCTTAGCCCCAATAGTGTGGAAGCCTCAAGTGGAATCACAAATCACCAAAAAACACCTTGGAAAACTTGAGAGAATAGTAAGCACACTAGAAATTGGCCCACTCTTGTTTACTCACACACTAGTGCCATTTCATGTGCCAAATACCTCTTTATATAGTATGGAGGATTACGGTTACATTCATATAAACCCTAATACTTATGACCTTTCATTTCCATAGGATCCATGGGTTAAAACTCCATGGACTATCAATGCAAGCTTCGCCCAACCTAAATGAACTTGGCCCATGCTATATATAAAAAAGTCCATATTTAATTAGTTCCTTTTGATCACTAAATTAATTCAAAATTAATTCTTGATCAATACTAATTAAATAATATGATTCCATATTAATATATTAGAACTTATAATATATTAATATAAATCATAAACATACTCTTCTCAAAAGACTATCCATATAAATTGTTCCGATGAGGTGCGACCCAAATAGACCATGTCAAATCTGGTCAAGTACATACCAATTATAGTTATGGGCTTAGACACTAATCCAATAGTAATCTTATCGCGGATTTATAAAGGTAGGTAAAAACAATTCATCAATTTTAAACTATGAAAATTCTGGATCTTTTAAAATTCATTAAATCTATCAATGACATGTTTAATCTCATATTATGCTCTTGTATTTGTGTCTAGGATACCAAGGATCACAAACAATATGTGAATAACCATATAAATATGCTTGACACTCTCGATGTCATTTATGATCTCTCATTAATGTTTCGGTTAACCACACGTGATCCATTAACAATATAATTTTAGATAAGCCCGTTATTACTCTTTATAGTCACTATTAGTGTGTCGGTTAACCATACGCGCTCCACTAAATACATATAAAGTATATTGTGCAATTTTATGGATTAGCATATTTTTTACATTTTCCTAAAGTAACTAAGAGTGAGATTTTTTAAAATAGCTTAGTTTACTTTATATCATTATACTTATTAATGAGATTATGTCCTATCAAATCCGTTCGGCTCGACCATCCACCATACAAAAGAGATGTGGGTATGAGTGAATACCAAATGACGGTCATTTTATAAGCCGCTTCCTTAAACTCCCGTTATAGTATGTCTTCGTAAATAAGGCGTACTAGCGATTTGACTGACTTGTTTTATACATACATTATATTAATATTTTAATTATATATAGTATAATGTGTATTTAAACTTTTCTAAAATACTAGGTTTAAGTTTAAATTATCGAAATTAATATAAAACTAATTTAATTTAAAAATAAACTATTTTTGATTTAATCTTTATATTTTAATTATACAATTAATTAATTTAATTAAATCAATTTGGATCAAATAGTTATTTACAAGTAAACAATTAATAAAATAATTCAATTTAATCATTATCCTAAGCCTTCTACTTTTCGAAAATAGGCTAGGGTTTATCATGTTTTAATTTTTTAAATTTTAAGGCTTTTAAAATCACAAATAAGGAAACAAGGTAAACCCTAAAAGGGTTCCTCAATCTTCGAAAATTGGGAAAAGAGGGCTAGGGTTTCTAAAACCCTTTCAAATTTCGAAAATACTAGGGTGGAGGCTAAGGTTTCAGGAACCCTAGGGGTTTTCAATAATTGCCTCCTTAGGGTTTAGTTTCTATAAACCCTAGTTTTGATCTATTCAAGTTTGTACAAGATCAATGGTAACAATGACTTTGATACCACTAATGGGTTTTATATGTTACAAAAAATCTATTTTTGGTGGAAAAACATAAATCCTAAGTCCACAAGCACCCTAAAGGATCTATGTTCTCACTATGATTTGTAAACAACTATTGAATATCATGATCCCTGAAAGTACATTGCTATTTTTGAAATTAATAAAGGGTTAGTAGAAAATACATACCTTAGTTTATTATTGCAAATAAACTAGTAGTAATTCGTTGTTGGTCTTCGGAAAGTAAGCACCAAAAGTCTCGTGCTTCTAATGACTCACACCCAAACCCTAGCAAAGTGGAGGCTAAAGAGGAAAGAAGAGAGGGACGAAGATTTTCAGTTCTAACTCCTATAGAAGGGATGGCCAAAAATCATAACCATTTTAAGGGTTTATATAGGTGACTAGGGATGTTAGGATAAGCCAGTTTCCTGGTAGTTTCCTTGAATAAGTCTTATCCTTTTTCTTGCTCCCTAAGGATTCCTTGGCTTCCTTAATGCCGAAGAAAAGATCCTTAAACCTCTTCAAGAACCCCCCCTCCCCGCGGGAGGTTCTAGAATTCGTCAATGTTTAATTTTTGAATATTGTCACCTTTAGTCCTTCCGCTTTTAATTATTCCAATTAATCCCAAAATTCCAATTAATTTCTGATTAATTCTTAATTAAATAATATTATTTATAATTAATATATTATTCTCATAATATATTAATAAATGATTTATTTTCATTTCTAATAAACTTATTATTCATATAATAAATTAATAAATCAGTCAATCTCTCCAAATAGAATTCTAGTCTATTACTAGGTTTGAGGGCAACCCAAGAGGACTTTGCTAATAATTCAATATTATACTAATTTAGTTATCAACTAAGACACCTAATCCAACAATCTTAGTTATTTTTTATTAAATGAATTAACCAAGTTTAACCAATTTATGTAGTAGTTTGGGTTGAGAACTACATAAACAAGTCAACCCGGTGACAACTTATTTATCTAAAAGGTTGGGTTGTATTGAAAATATCAACCATTGAAAACTTCAACCCAATTAATAAATGGGTTGAACCCAAACCCAGTCCGTATCGACCCATTGTCAGCTCTACTTAAAATGATCTATAACCAATCATTAAAAATATGACGATATATGTTGAGTAACCTACCTATTTTCAAAAGCCTCAGTGTATGTTGATCGACACCGCTTCTTCGATTTTTGGTCATTCTACGCATACGACTCGCTTAGGAATGGAATCAATTTCAAAATTGAATTGAAAGTGAGAATAAAATTTAAAAAGTAAAATAGAATGAAAGTGAACGAAAGAAGAGATGTTGTTTTGAAATGTAATTGAGGATATTTATAATAAGAAATTTTATTAAAAAGATAATAAAAAACATTAAAAGTTGTTATCGTTTGAGGAAGAGTCACGAGTTATATAATCCACCAAATACCCAACATGAGGTACTTGGATATATTTGGAATCGAGCTACTCGTGGTATTGCAACACCCTCCAAGACATAAAATACAAATTGTGAAGGCCTAAAAAGAAATTATACCCATAATTTTGACCCAAAACCCTTCATTTTATGATTTTACTTTATAAGCACTAAACTCTCATCAACAAACTTTTCTTTTGTTTATTGATTTAATAATGACTCATTTTTTAAAATATCATAAAAACTAAGATAATAGCCCTTGTAATATTATAAACTTTTTAAACTCTTTTTTCTAACATATTGTTAGGATTTCTAATATAATAAAATCGTTCTAACAAAATGAGACAATGTAAAGGCAAATGGTGATTAGGCATATATTATGGACTATATTCAAGTAAATTGATAAATGATTTTTGATTTTGTATAGTTTTGTTAATCACTAATAGAATAGGTCCTTTGATATTGTTTTAATGTGGTTGTAGGAGGCAAACAAACAACTTAAAAATGTCATATCTTATGGTTCATACATGGTTATTTTAGTTAATAGCTAGTTATAGAGCTTTTTTGTTGCTTGAGAAGGCAAACAAACATCTTACGAGGATTTATGTGAATATAATTGTCGTGTGAAATTATGAATTACCATGTATAGAAGGCATTGTTTGTAGATGATTTCCGATGATCATGCATTTGTCTTTTAAGATGTGATCAAGTAAACACTTATAAAAAAATATGTTGGAAAATTCTACGTTTTTTAGTGTTTAATATGTAACAATTCATTTTATAGTAGGTTGTAGATAGACATGTGTATTTATCGGCTTCCAAATATTATCATCTCTAGTTAGTTGATGTTTTTTCACTTATCTGTCTTGTTTATTGGATTTTTGATGTGACATTTGTAATATAATAGTTTGTTCTCAAATATATTATTAAATTTTTTTATCAAGGTTGCTAAATATCTATTTATTCTCTTGTATTATTTATGAATATTATAAATTTTCTATAATCAATTGATTGTTGCAAAGCCATGAGAGCTATTTTCACAAAAAAACAAACAAATATTATAATACTTATTGTGAAAACAACTACCATCATTGATAAAATAGCCCTAAATGATACAATGTTTTCATACTTCAAACTAATTCTTTTGTTCCACTTTTTTTTATTTATTTTTATTTTTTTTTTTTAAACTCCAAATGCATTTCTTTGAGTTTTCTTCGGTTCTAATTGTGCAACTTTAATATCTTCGTGCATTTCAAGAAGCAAATATTTGTAGCTTTGTAAAGTTAGTTCCTCATCTATCAATTTAAAATATGTGTAATATTTATTTTTGTCCTACATGTTGGATTAAAGGGCTTTCTATACACATAAATTTAAGAGGGAAGACTTAAAAAAATTTCATATGCATTCAACCTATAAAGATTTATATTTCAATTTATTACTACGTTACTTGGATTGACAGAATAACATACCATTTTTGCAGCTAGAGTATCACACCCAAGACACTAAAGAGAAAACCAAAACAAAACTAGAAGGATTGATTCCTACAAACCCTACAGATGGTTAAGAAATCGTCCAAAGAAGATAAATGAAGAGAAGACCGGAAATTCTAAGTCAGTGAGCAATGCGGGATTGATCCCTAGTATCCTGTTTATACGTTGCAGAAGCTTACCCTAAAAGTAACTCCAATCCTATGTGTGATAGCTTCAATTTTTATCCCCTCTATTATTCATATGGGATAATTTTTTATTAATTAATATTCAAACCCTTAAATTAATTAATTCTCAATCAACTCAAAAATAGTTTCTGATAAATTTATTAAAAATGATAAATTAATAAGCTAATTATTCTTTATAATTTATTTTCTTTTAATTCCTCTAATGGGTCATTAGGACAATCCAAAATGACGTTGTTATTATGAGAAATGCTATGAGTAGTTAATGACCTTTGACATTCTTTCCAACACTATAAAACTACACTATAATGTATGAGTTCATTACACTTCACTTCCAACAAAAATATTTATTACTCATACCAGGAAATTATAACATCCGAAAAAACTTATATACATGTTCAAGGGAGTCATTAAGGGAGTCATTAAGGTAAATAATGGAGCTTCGACATCACACTGACACATTTAGATTTGAGAATTTCGTATGAACCTCCCCTCCTCCAGAAGCTTGACAAAAAAATGATGAAGCCTTTATGAAGAAGCAAGACATACTCAATTGGAGCTTATAATAAAGTGAAAATAAACCATGAAAAGTATTTGTAGGCATCAACTACCAACGTTCATTACCCTTGTGATATGTAAGGGTGATTTCCTCACTAAATGCAAGCGGTATGCATGTGTATTATTTATGGAATTTTTGTTTCCCATGAAACTTTTAACGTTGAACACGAAGCAGTGGTGTTATCCATGAATATTAATTATGATTAACGGACTATGTGTATATTATGCCAACTATCACATCATATCCCATTCTCAATGGAAAACACGGTTAATATGTGGTAGATCATGATGACATGTGTGCTAAAAACTAGTAGAATAACTAAGAACACTGGAATATATTGAAAACTACCTTTTGGATGCCTTTTCCTATTTCCATTTCCATTAGATCCTTTTTTTTAGGGTACATCTACTCCTAATAAGGCAATTCTAGATTCCATCTAATATTCATATATTTTCCCTTTCTTTCATTTTTGACTCTAATAGATATTTATAAAACATACTAGTTTATAACCCGTAGAAACCACGGTTACAACAAAAATTAAATTTTCATTGTAAAAATTCATAAATTATTTATCAATTACTTTAAATAAATCATTAATTATGAGATATATCAAAAATTTAAAGTTATTATAACTTCAAATTTAAAATATAATTAAAAAAAATAAATTTGAATTTTAAAGGGTTGCCTAATATATCTCTTTGACATGTGACATGATATTAATAAAGAATTGTATTAGAGTGACACATGTCAAATGGAGATTAAAACTATTCATTTATTAGAATAGGGATTGGAAGAAATTTAGGTGTTGGAAAATTGTATGGAGATATAATTATATTAATATTAACTGCAAATATTGTTTTTAGAATATCCTTTGTGGCTCATCTATTTTCAGGGTCGTTCCAATGTTTCAAATCCCCAACATGAGTACCTCCCTCGAACCTCTCACAAACAAAAAGAAGAATACAGGGTAGGGGTGAGCATTTGGACCGGCCCGGACCGAACCGGACCGGACCGGCTCTTGGACCGGACCGGTTATGGAGAATTTTGTGGACCATGGACCGGACCGGATGAGTCGTGTCCGTGTCCGTGTCCGTGTCCGGGTCCAAGTCCGGGTTTTCCGGTTTTTGGACCCGTTTGGACCGGTACAACTTTAATTGCGTAAAGTATAATAAGTAATCTACATTGATGTATAATATTATAACTTGCAAATTTAATATGTTTCCGTTTCATGCCTAACTAATCTACATTGATGTATAATATTATAACTTGCAATTTGCAAAAATTAATTTTCCAAATAAAAGCAACTAACATATAAATCAAGTTCACCAACAAAAGTTAAACAATTTTAAGACAAACATACAAAAGTATTACCGTAACAACAAAAATCATATCAAACTAACAAATTTCATAAACTCATAATCTAATCTTCCATTGGTCTGACCTCTTCCCCATATCATTATCATCCATATGTAACATATTTAAAGCTTGTGCAATCTCTACATAAACACAAATGAAAATGTTGTTAGTATTTAATAAAAAGTAATAATTATATAAAAAAAAGAATAAAGATTGTAATTTTTTTACCCAAAGCTATATCATCATCGTTCAAGATGTCACCAACATTGTCAACTATCGAATTTGTAAACTTTATCACCCAATCTTGGGTGCATAAAAAAGCTTCAACTATCAATGTCGATAAACTAGTTTGATACTCACTTACAACTCTACCACAAGTGCTAAACGCGGACTCGAAATTATAGTATAAAATAATACTAAAAAGCTGAAATATTTCATCTTTGATAGCTCTACTTTGAAGGATTGTAACTCAATGAATATAATACCAAAATAAACAAAATTATAGTCTAAATTCATCTACAAATTGTAAACTAAATGTTGGAAAAAACCGTAGGTCAATCCGACTTAAAACGAATGAGTTATGACTGTTTAAAAAACGTCACAGATTATAAAATCTTGCTAAAAAGCTGAATTTTTTCAACTTTGATAGCTCTACTTTAAAGGATTGTAGCTCAGTGAATATAATACCAAAATAAACAAAATTATAGTCTAAACTCATCTACAAACTGTAAACTAAATGTTGGAAAAAATCGGAGGTCAATCCGACTTAAAACGAATGAATTATGGGTGTTTAAAAAACGTCACAGCTTACAAAATGTTGCTGAAAAGCTGAATTTTTTCAGCTTTGATAGCTCTACTTTGAAGGATTGTAACACGGTGAATATAATACCAAAATAAACAAAATTATAGTCTAAATTCATCTACAAACTGTAAACTAAATGTTGAAAAAAACCGCAGGTCAATCCGACTTAAAACGAATGAGTTATGTGCGTTTAAAAAACGTCAGAAAAATCTTAATCATGTCCAACCGGTTCTAAACCCGGTAAAAACCGGACCGGACCGGCAAGAAATCTTAGAACCGAGAACCGGCCCGGGGGTCCAAATAAACGGTCCGGTCCGGTCCGGTTCACCGGTCCGGTCCGGTCCACCGGTCCAAATGCTCACCCCTAATACAGGGGGGTTGTCAAAAATCATAATTTCCTGTCTTTTTCTTTTTCTATGTTACCAATGTATATTTTGTTTAAAAGTTCCTCTCATTGATTTATCTTTTATGGACACAAATATTAAAGAGCGTGAAGGTGATTGAAAACATTAATAAACATGAAAATGATTTGTTTAAAGGAAAAATTATAAGTCTGTATATCCAAACAATTTTTTTTTTAATTCGAGTTTTTTCTTAAAATTTTTAAAAACTCATTGGCAAACATACTCCTAATATACCATGACATCTTATACTTCAATTATTTATTGGTCATTTTCCAAAGGTAATGTTTAATCTTTTGGTCCCAAATTATAGTTAATTAAAACAAAATGGTGGTGGTTTGGCATTATTGAACATTTTAGATATATAGTTGGTATTAGACGAGTACATTATTTTAAAGTTAGAGTAAAATTATAATTTTAGGATCGTAAATACCTAAATTAACGTAGCTAATAAAACTAAAGATGATCATTATGTATTGATGGATTAATAGCTACATATGTTGGTGTTTCTTATCCTAATGCTAAAAGTAATTATCCAAATACACCTCAAAACTATTTTAATAAGCAACTTGGGATACTTATTTTTTCTAGGAGTATGTAACATCTAGTATAAACACCTATTAGTACATGTAATTTTCGCTCTCCATTCCAGTTTCACATACACCATTAGGCAAATCTAGTACTTGAAATTATTCTGTTAAAAGTTAAAACTTGAAGTTGTTGGTTCTATGGGAATATCCTCGAGTAAATTTTGCAATACCTAGGCATTATACATTTTTCACATAAAATGGCTTTCAAATATGTATAGTAGTGGAAGGATGTTTGGAGTTGGTATTTTGATATTTATAAAATATAACATTTTGAAAAAAAATGTATAAACTTTATAAAATCTAGCTCTAAATAGCTTGTGAACGGGACAAAATATTGTTAAGGAACAACTAAAGATTTTACAAGTTACCTTAGTTGACCAATGCAACATGCATGTATTGTCGTGTTCGATGTGGAATATATGGATGTGCTTTAAGTTGAGGCAATATTGTTGAATATGGAGTTCGAGGTCAATTTTTGTCAAAATTGATCAATGTTCTCGAATTCTCGTGATCAATGCAGGGTGGAACATGACATGCATGTCACATTAACTGCTTTTTGACTTTTTGACTTACATTTACCTTATAATGTAAATAGAGGACATTTCATCTATTCTGGTCAATTTCCAATTAGTACAACTTGGAATAAAGGAAAGGGGTATTTTGGAATTCATATATAGGAGGATCGATGAAATAACAATCTCTATCTTTATTATAATGAATTAAACCTTTTGATTGACACATGCCGTATTTTTATGCATAATGATGTCACGTGTCTTGGTATTTTTATATTTCAATTAATATAAATCCTAAAATTTAGAATGTCATATTTTTTTCCATGTATTCTTCATAAAACATATTATTTTGCTACTATTTTTGTAACGCTTTTAAATTCACTTGATAGTGTTAGTTTTCATGATCAAAAGTGAGAGAGAAAAACTTCAAACTCTTCATTAATTAACCTTATCTATACAAAGCTTATTACATATATACAAAAATCAAAAAATCTAACTAACTGAATCATGAAGTACAGTTTTACCCTTCGGTTCATTTGAGAGATGCTGACCCCCCCCCCCCCCCCCCCCCCCCCCCCTTCTTCAAGCTTGAGGATAGGGAAAAAATCCAATCTTGGAAACAACATGTCTATGTTGAGGTCCACAAATGGATTTTGTAAACACATCCGCCACCTGTTCGTTGGTATTGACATGGGAAAAAGAAATAAGACCTTCTTGCAACTTTTCTCAAACAAAATGGCAATCCAATTCAATGTGTTTTTGTTCGTTCGTGAAATACAGGATTAGTTGTAATGTAGATGGCCGCCTGATTATCGCATTTCAATGGAATTGAAGTGATGTTGGATACATGTAATTCACTCAAGAATTTACTAAACCATGAAAATTCTACACATACACGCCTCATTGACCTGTATTGAGCTTCTAAAGCAGATAATGAAATTTTGACCTGCTTTTTTGATTTTGATGAAATTGGATCGTTGCCAAACAAAATAAAGAAGCCACTAACACTTCTCCTTGTAATAAGACATGATGCCCAATCAGAATCACAGAATGCTTCAAGATTGAATAATGGTTTATCATTAAAGAACAATCCTTGAGAAAGTGATCCTTTTAGATACTTCAACACATGTAGGGCTACTTGATAATGACCTTGAGAAGGTGTCTAATTAAATTGGCTTAATTATTGTACCATGAAAGCCAAATATGGCCTTCTGTGAATAAGGAAATTCAACTTGCCAATTAACTATCTACACATTGTAGGATCAGTCATAGGATCATCTATTTTAGGAAAAAAAAATGAAGTTTAGGAGGTAAGGGTGTAGTAATTGTTGATGAATAAAGCATAGAGTAATTAGAAAGTAATTCTTTGATGTACTTCTGTTGATGAACTACCATTCCTCTATTTACTTTGTTGAATTCAAGACCCAAAAAATAGTTTATATGTCCTAAATCTTTGATTTGAAATTATGCATGTAAGGAAGCTTTGAGAGTGTCAATTTCAATAGAATCATCACCTGTTACTAGAATGTCATCCATATAGACTGTTACAATAACAATATTATCCTGAGTTATCTTGATAAAGAGTGAATAATCATTGCATGACCTTTTATACCCTCTTGAACATAAGGATGAAGACAATTTGGCATACTATTGTCTAGAAGCCTGTTTTAATCTGCATAACGGTTTGTTGAATTTGCAAACTTGTGAAGGAGATGAAACAATGAATCCAGGTGGAGCACACATATAAACATCTTCATGCAAATCACCATGAAGGAATACGTTATTAACATCAAATTGATGAACATTCCAGCCCCGTTTAACAGCAACTGAAACATTGCATCAACTTGTGTTAAACTTTATCATATGTGAAAAGGTTTCCTGATAACCCATACTTTCTTTTTAAGTGAAACCCTCTGCAACTAATATTGCTTTGTATCTCTCAATACTACCATCTGCTCTGTATTTTATTTTGTATACCCACCTACATGCAATAGGTTTTTTGCCTTTAGGAAGAGAAACAATTGTCCGTGTGTTATTCAAAATTAATGCATTTAACTCCTTCATTGCTTCTTCCTAGTGTGGTATTCCTTTGGATTCATCATAAAATACATGCTTTTTATGATTGTCCAAATTTACTTCATCATGTGTAGAGACATTCATAGAATAGCTTGTGAGATATTGAGAAGGAATATTAATGCAAAGATTTGTGAGGGTATGAGAACAAACATCTGTAGAACCTTAAGAAGCCACATGTTGACATAAGTAATCTTGTAAATGTGTTGGAGGTCTACTGGTACGTGTGGTTCTCTTTAAAGGTTGATTGATAGGTGGCAAATTTGTTAAATTTGTGAAGGAGCTATAGTGTCAGTAGGAGTTGAAATGAATTGATTTTCTGAACATAAATCATAAGTACAAGAATTGGGTAGAAAAGATTCCAATGTAGAAGAATAATGAACGGAATGAAAGGGAATGCGTTTTCATAGAATTTAACATCGCTTGAAATAATAATGTGTTTTGTTGTTAAATCCAACAATTTGTATGCTTTTTTGTCCCTATGGATACCCAATAAAAATGCAGGATCTTGCATGTCGCATAAACTTGTCTCTACCATTAGATGTAGTTGAAGCATAACATAAACACCCAAAACTCTTCAATTGTTGTAAAGAAGGTTTCTCCTTTTAAAGAAGTTCAAAATGACTTTTATTATTGAGAATTGTGGATGGTATTCTACTTATGAGATGAACAAAAGTTTTGACACATTCTCCCCAATGTTGTACACCAATTCCCGATTGAAAATAGAGGGCTCTAGCAGTTTTGAGGATGTGTTTGTGTTTGTATTCTACTATCCTATTTTGTTGAGGGGTATAAGATGTGAACTTTTGATGAATTATACAATTTTCTTGAAAACAATAAATACACTCAACACTTGATCCCAACTTCATTACATTATCTGTTCGAATAATGTAACATACACGTTTTGAAATCGTGTTTTGTAAATGTTAAAAATAAATAATATTATGAAATATTATGTGAATTGAGTATTGAGTTCTAACAAATAGTTTTTACTAGAAATGAAGTAAAACTATGTTTAGAATCACTCGAAAAATATTGGAAGTCTTATGAGATTCCAATCAAAAGACAAATATTGAAATTTAACGAAAATATAAAATTCGAAATAAGTAAAATTTTAGTATTGAAAGTTGTAAAGAGTCTCGTTAGAAACATTTAGGCAAAAACTTCATCGAAATCCGAGTTATAACGAAGAAGTTATGACCAATCGAAGATCCGTGACAAAACCGACATGGCGCCGAATGACGTAAAAAGTGAGTTTTTGATAAACTAGTTTTTAGCCTTGGTGATCTAAATGAAAGTCGTATTATTTGTTAAACCGAGAATTTCCATAAAAAGAACGTCTAGATCTGACTCCGTATGAGGAAGTTATGATTTTTCTAAGTTTCAAAATAGTAGTAGACAACTAAAAATTCGAAATAAAGATCAAGCGATATTTAGCCAACACAACCTAAATGAGAATCGAAGGTCTCGTCAATAGTAGTACAACGGTAAAAAGACAGACGAAAACGGACATCGGATGAAGAAGTTATAAAATTTTAACGGATTTTCCTGTTCTGGTCTATTAAAAATAATAATATTAAAAATAAAATCAAAATTAGCCAACAAAGTCTAAACGAAAGTTGTAGAGCATAATATTACCTACGCGTGCATATAAAGAACGTAAAAAACGGAGCTCGTATGCGAAAGTTATGAATTTCGGAAGTTTTTGGCTCAAAAATCAAGAAAAGCCGAAATCCGAGGAATTTTGCATGGATGGTGTTCGGCCACGTCACCCTCGTCCGGATCTCGCCCCGTGTCCGACTCATGTCTGAAGCAACTTAGTCACCGATGCGCTGTGCAACCGAAACTCCGACACATGCCTGGTAACTCCTCGCATCCAAGGTGCTGGACCAGTCCGAAGCCGACGCGTGTTGCGCCGGTGTCCGAACCTCGCACCCTCCACTTGGCCTTTGCTGCTGCTGCCACCTGCCCTCCTCCGGATCTGAGCTTCGCCTATAAAAGGGAGGCTGCGAGACCTCCCGACAAAATTTTAGAAATTTGCACTTTTTCACCCCAAAATCAATATTTTAGCTATTTCGACTTCCCTCGAAGCCCCGGTATAATTTTTAACACCGGAAATCCGTTCCGAAGTGCCCGAGAAGCCCGAGAAATTTATCTTTTCGGTTTGAAGCCCAACCCTCGCAGGGTCCGGTTTTCAATTAAGCTCCAGGTTTTTAACGAAGAAAGCTATTTATTATAATGAAGTGCTGCACAAATTACTATTTTATCCTCCGGTTATTCCACGGTGAGTTCAATATATATGAGAAATTGTATGTTATGTGTTATATGTGGTATGTGCTTTTCAATGTTATTATTCCGGGTTATTTTCCCATGTTATTTTTATTCGCTATTTTAATAGCAAAGTAATACCTTTGACCATGTGATCAGTGAAAGGACTTAGAGCGTGTCTCCGTAAGAGAATGACTTATATTTTATGGCATTGGCAGAAAGTCAGACAGGGATATAAGCCTGAAATCTACCAAAATGTTAATCAGAAGTTGTATGTCTTCTGTGCCATTTGGGCCAAAGCTTTATTGATATATATCAAGTACGTAAATTGTTATGTCTCATTGATTGTATATCTTTGAATCAAATCATTGATTTATATGGAAAGCTTGTCACATGATTCACGTATGCCTTTGTTGTTCCTTGTTCCTCTTTGCTTCTTCCATATTAAAGTGTGTGTGTATATATATATATATATATATATATATATATATATATATATATATATATATATATATATATGGCATAACGTTATATTGTATCTATTATTAAACTCACTAAGCGTCACCGCTTACCCTCTCAATGTTTAACAAATTTGCAGAAGACAAGTAACCAATATAGTCATATACTGTTGGAAGGTTTAGAATAGTTGTAATATTACTTTAGTATTTAGGGATCATGTATGTATAAAAGTATAGTATCCTGGGTAGTTGTGTAATATATAATACTTTGTAATAGTCGGTTTGTATCCAGCCGTTTGTAATCACTTTATCAATGTAAAATATTGTTTTTATGAATATGTAAGTAGCATGTTTTGGAGTAACTATATTGTCAAGTATGAAAGTTTGGGTCTTTTAGAAATACGAAAGTGTGGGTGTTTCAAATAATCTTTACCATTGTCAGGAATTGAGTTTTAACCATCTTAACAAAAGCTTTGATCACGGAAAAAGCATAACTCTTATGAGAAAGAAGATGAAACCAATTATACATGTTGTAGTCATCTATAATAGTTATGAAGTACTTGAAACCATCATGTGTTATGTGTTTATATGATCCCCAAACATCCACATGTATCAAGTCAAAAGGTGATTTAGAAAAAGGCGAACTAATGGAAATGATAACTAGTTTTGTTTAACTTTATAGAAAATGATACAAGAATGATCATCTGAATCATGACAATTAGATGTTACAAGAGACAATATTTTGAGTTTTGCAACAGGAATATGACCAAGTCTGTTATGCCATAAAATTGTGTTTGAGCTTTTACAAGGATTAAAAATAGAAGTTTGACAAGACAATGAAGATGTAAAAACATACAAGTTGAATTTGAGTGAAGTCTTTAGATCATAATGATCAAAAACATACAAATCATTAACCCTTTTTCCAAGAATTCCAAGAGAAAACTTATTCTTCAAGGAATGGTCCTGCAAAAGATAATTTTCATCAGTGAAAATTGTAAATGTTTTGAGATGTGACGTGATTTTTGGAATCAAAACAAGATTATATTTAAAATCAGGAACGTATAAGAAACCGTGAAGGATTATTGATTCATTAATCTCAAAATCACCAACATAATTGATAGAAGTGTCATTGCCATTAGGAAGTCCAATTAGGTGTGGAAGAGCAAGTTTGGACATGGACTCAAAAAATGATTGATTAGAACAAATATGGTCAGTGGCACCCGAATCAACAATCCATGATTTATGCTTATGTAAGAGATTGGATGGTTTGTACACATTAGCACAAAAATGTTTGAAGGAAAAAGGTTTACTATATGAATTGAGTACCCCTTCAAAGATAGAAGAATTAACTTGAGAAGAAATGATGTTATTGTTGCTAAGTAATTGCAACAGTTGATGATATTGTTCAGCAGTGAAGTTCATGGATGGAGATGTTGAAACACCTTGTCCAGTAGATATTACAGTAACATTATGAATAGATGAAGAATCTTCTTTTTAACCTTTGGTGAACTTGAAATTTTGGCGGAAATCCAACCAATTGATATCAATGAATTTTATTATGACCATTCTTCTTACAGTGAGTGCAATTCAATGTTTGTTTGGAAGAATTATTAGAATTGTGAAGAAGAAATTTACATGGCCGTGGCATCACTGTTAAGAATAGAGGAAGAATGAACCTCTCTTTGATGTTCCTCTTTAACAATAAGGGCATAAGCAGTTGACAGATAAGGAAGAGGCTTCATTATGAGTATTTATTCCCGAATTATCTTATATGAATCATTGAGCCCCATTAGAAGTTGAATCAATCTCTAGTCATCAAGAAATCTATGCATTGTTGTTGCAGTACCACATGGATATACCGGGAGATCTTGTATAACTCGAAGTGCATCCCATATCTTCATCAATTTTGTATAATATGTGGAGAAATCATCCGATCCTTGTGTAACTGAATAGAGTTGTTGCTGAATTTGATAAATCACAACACCACTGGATTGCTCATATACTTGATTGAGTTCTTTCCAAATCTCATAAGTTTTCTGAAGAAAGAGCACATTGTCCGCAATGTTCTTAGGAGTGAATTAAGAAGCCAAATGATAACCATTGAATTAGCACGGTACCGGTTGGAATAAGAAGAAGAATTAGGATCAGGTTGTGAAATTGATCCATCAATAAAACCTAGTTTGTTGTTAGTTGATAAGGCGATGATCATAGATCGACGCCATGTTGTGAATCCAACACCATTGAAGACATTTGTGACCAAAATGGAGCTAGGGTTATAAGAGAATCCAATATAAAATGGACTGGAAAAAGGACGAACACTTGGATCGGTGGAATTGCTTGTTGATTCAGCCATTTCTACAGATTATATGTGAAACAACCGTTTTCCTAGATGTTTTGGTTTAGGGTTTCAAGGAGTCAAAAGGTTGGATTTTGGAGGAAAAGGAGCCTCACGACGTGAGACGTAGAGGCCCACGACGTGATATGGGCCAAGTTGGAAACTTTCATTAGAGACTGGTCTCACGATGTGAGATATAGGGGCTCACAACGTGGGATCTGCTGCAGCTCGAGCCCATAATCTGTTAGGGTTTCCTTTGTATTTAAGCACATCTATACCCATTTTAGGGATTCTTATCAGCCTCAAAACCCTCTTTCACCTCAGAAAACCTTAGCCTCCATCCCTTGCTTGATTCTTGGTCATTTTGGAGCCTTTCTTGGTTTGAAGAAGAAAAGAATAAAGAGAAGGAGATCTTTTGTAAAGGCTTGAAATGAATCATCATCATCATCATCATCATCATCACCTTACATTGTTTCTGGACCATTGTAAGTGTCAAAGCTTCCACCTTTATTGCTATATGTGGTATGATATAAGTTTTGTCCCAATTTCCTCTTTGGTTGAGCAAGTTTGAGTGGATGGAAACCATAAATTTGGCAACTTTATGGGTTATAATGGCCTTAAGATTGTTAGGGA
Organism: Lactuca sativa; assembly: GCF_002870075.4. Taxonomy (NCBI): domain Eukaryota; kingdom Viridiplantae; phylum Streptophyta; class Magnoliopsida; order Asterales; family Asteraceae; genus Lactuca; species Lactuca sativa. The sequence goes on along the minus strand of NC_056630.2, from coordinate 101,428,262 downwards.
GTTCAGATCTAGTGAATGGTTGGGTTTTGGAACCTTTCATGAAAGTTAGATGTCTTTTTCTTCAACTATCACCAAAATGAGATCTAGCCATGTATTGGACATATATTTATTTAAAGCATCGACTTTCAAGTATATTAAGGTGTTATTAGACCTTCTAGAAAGTTAGATTCTAAGGCTTAATGGACTAAGGACTTAAAATATGGATTTTTGGCCTTAGAATGTTCTCACCACGTGAGACATAAGGCCTCACGATATGAGGAGTGGTTGATCCCATTTCTTATGAGCTTCTTGGGGCTCATGATGTGAGGAAAGGATGCCCATATTGTGAGGTCAGATAAGGTGTCATTCCCTAACTGAGTTGGCCAGGTTGACTCGTGATGAGTTGGAATCGGACCAAGTGAGCTCTCATGACATGACCAAGGGCTGGTCACGACCTGAGAATGAATGGTTGACATTTGGGTTGTTAACTTTGACTTTGATAGTTGAATTTTGGCATTGGTTGACTTTTTATATGGGTTGACTTTTGGTCAAATTCTATTTTTTAGAAGGTAGACTTAGGGCTTACCTTGTGTGGATTAATAGGAGGTGTTAAGCACCCATCTCTTGGCAGGAGAGCAGTTAGTTGTGGTCGACATGGTTATGAGATGAGTGTTGGTCGAATTTGTGATTCAGGTGACTCTCCTCACTATACTAGGGGGTCAAAGGAACTAATGTCGGCCCATTGGCTTATATTGTATAAGAAGACCACGGGGTGGCCCTTAGCATTTGTATGAAATAACCGAAGGTGGCTCCTGGAAAATTATATGCAAGGCCAAGGTATAGACCTTGGCAGTTATATGTAGTATGTTAGTTGTCTTTATGATACTTTCATTGAAGACCAGGAGGTGTCTCTTGGCACTTTTCTGTAAGACCCATGGTTTTGGCCCTGAGCCTGGAAAGGAAAGACCATGATAAGGCTCGTGGCATAATGGCAATACTATGGTTGGCACATATCAATCTCTATTGTTTGTATGGTATGTGGTATTTTGGGGAGCTCACTAAGCTTTGTGCTTACGGTTTTATGTTTATGGTTTCAGGTACTTCTGGTTCGAAAGGGAAGCGCCCGACATGATTGTACAACATGCCCCAGAGTTTTTTGCATTGGCAATTTATGATCTTTACTTTGATGTTTAAATAATATACTCGCTTTAATCGGTTTTGGAACAACTCTTTTGTATGGTTTACTATTTTTTTTAAAAATGAAAATTTTACTATGAATTTTTTGGGACGTTACAAGTCTATATCAGAGCTTTGGTTTGAGGGATTCGGGCACACTTTCGGGTATGTCTGAACTCAATATGAGGAATTTGTAATCTTTTGAAAGAAAATAAGTTTCTAAATTTTTTTTGTAAAGATAATAAGTTTCTGAATAGACTTTTATTAAGAAAAAGGGGGTGTGATGTGTGCATTCAGGCGAGATCATGTAAGTGACTCCCAAAATACCTATACATGTTTGATATGTCATATGTTGTGAGAATTACATGCTAGATTAGGGCTAAGGATCTGCTTAGGATTTCATGTTAGGAGATATGCCTTTATATGCCTGATTGTTTGAGCTTTTGGAATTGCAGGCTAAAATGGATTTCAGATGATTGGATGGCTTCGCCTGATATTTGATATCTCATAGACTAGGAGGATCGAATGCTATGCTAGATTTGGAATTTGTAATTTCTAAGAGTATTATTTAAAAATGGTATACAATTACGATCATATAGCCTTAGAATGACTGAGTTAGCCTTATTTCTCGTTCCTCGTTTGGTTGTGGTCCTAGGGTAGAGTCTTTTATTCGATAGTATATCTGATCTTTTATCGTGTATAATTTGCATGCATAATGCAAACGACAGTGAGACTGGAAGTTTTTAGCATGGGTTGTAGTGAGTGAGCTTTAGATGTTTTTGGTTTTTTTGTGGCTTGGAGTGTTACAACACAAATGTTGCTTTCTTTGTGCTTTTTGGGACTCTTAGTGATATGAGTTAACTATTAAGTGAATAGATTAAGTCACATGTTGCAAAGGTTAAATAATCTCAGAGTGATGGATTTAAATCTATTACGCATCTCTCGTTTGAGTCTAACCTTTGTAGGGTCGAGTATTTTAATCGAAGGATTATCTAAGCTTTGTGGCATGTGATTGTATTCATGAAGTAGTTAGCTGAGATTAGTGGGAGTTCTTCAGCAGCTAATGGCAGGGTGAGGTCGAAAACCTTGGAAAGCCTAGGAAGTGTTTTAGTAGGATTGGTTGCGCTTTTTAGCGGGTATTTGGAGTATTAGTTTGAGATGGTGAGTTGGAGGATTCATAATGATTCTTGAGGAAAGTATGGATAGGTATGGAAGGTAGTATTAGGCCTGTACTACTGAAAGCATAGGATGCATACTCGAATTGAGGATAGTCACGGAGAATCTAGGAAGCCTATGGGTTGAGGATTCTTGGGTATATCTAATCATTTGCATGTTTTCTTTTCAGAATGGTGATGAGAACATGTGGAGGAGGTTCAGGTTCTGGTTCAAGCTTAAGTGCAGGTATTGAGTCGATTGATAAGCAGATGTAGGAGTTCATCTCGTCAGAGATCACCCGCGGTATTTTGGAGCAGGCTACTGTGATCTTCGGATTGGTTAAGGAGGGGATTATGGAGATTGTGGATAAGCGTCTAGGCACATTCTGCACTGAGATTATGGCTATTGTGTGAGCTTGCACCCTTTCATTCCACGAGTTTTGTGTTTGTGGAGCTCTCGATTTCTTTGGGGAGAAGGACCCCATTGCTAGTAGGAGGTGGTTAGCGGATATGGTGAACGCTTTTCGGACGAGTTTTTGCCCCGTGGGGTTGAAGGTTAGTTTTTCATCCTGTCTTTTGAAAGATAGAGATCGACATTGGTGGGAAGGGGTAGACTTCTCTTTAGGAGGCGAATCCATTAAGACGATGACTTGGGATGAGTTTGTGACCTGGTTTAGGGCGGAGTTTAAACCAGCTATTGAGGTGCAACAGTTAGCGAGGGAGTTTTAGGAACTTTGCCAGACGACTAAGACTGTGGTGAAGATCACCTCCAAGTTTAGGGAGAGGGCTCTTTTGGTTCAATAGTATGCCAAAGATGAGAGTAATCAAATCCAAGTGGGGGAGAATCATTTGGTCGAGGGGTTGCACAATTATGGATATGCATGTTACCTTGCACAACAGTAATGATGCATGGTGGGTATGTGATCATGAATAGGTTAAGGTTTGTCTTAGAGCCTCTCTGCCTGTTCTTATCTTATTAAGGATTAGGTACTCACAACATAACCCGAACACCTGGTTAGGGTATCTTCGGATGTGAGTTCGACTCATGATGATTATGGTTGGTATGGTAGATAGACAGTAAGACCATGGGTTGGGTCCATGGTAGTGTGGAAGTGCTAAAAGACTACAGAGAAGCTATAGCATTCACGAGGTTGGTAGACAGTTGTGGAAGTGTTGTAAGACTATGGGAAGCCGTAACATTCACTAAAATGGAAAGTAGTGGTAGAAGTCTTGTAAGACTGCAGGGTGGCCGTAACATTCACTAGATTGACAAGTAGTGATAGAAGTGTTGTAAGACTGTGGGGTAGCTGTAGCATTCACTAGATTGGAGGATAGTGATATAGGTATTGTAAGACTATGGGGTGGCCATAACATTCACTAGGTTGGAAAGTAGTGTTTATAAGACTGTAAGGGTGGCCTGTAGCATTCACCTGGACCAAGAGCAGCTATGAGAGTGTGGTGAATCCATGATTTGGCTTGTAGTTTTCCTTGATGTGGGATTAGACCATGGCAGGACAGGTTGTGAGACTATGGGAAGGCAACAAAATTCATGGAATTGAGGAAGGTTGTGGTCCGTATGAGGTCGGGTGTGATATAAGACTACAACTGGGCATGTGTAACGCCGATGGATCCAGGCTAGTCAATTTAGAAATAATAGGGGTTGAAAACGAGTTTTTGAAAAAAGATTATTTAGGATAAATAATCTTAACCAAGTTGTAGAATATGAATCAAGGGTTCGGTACATATAAAGAATGCCGAAATCCAAGTTATAACGAAGAAGTTATAACCCATCGAAGTTTCGAGACGAAACCGGCACAACACCGGGAAGTGTAAATAGTGAATTTACGATACAACGATATTTAGCCTTAGCAATCTAAACAAAAGTCGTAGTGTACGTTAAACCGAGAGTGTCCATAAAAAGAACGCCCAAATCTGACTTCGTACGAGGAAATTATGATTTTTCAAAGTTTCGGCTTAGCAGTGTATAGCCCGGAATTCGAATATTAGATCGAGCGGTTTATAACCGACACAACCTAAATGATAATCGAAGATCTCATTAATAGTAGCGTAACGATAAAAAGACAGACAAAAACGGAAGTCGGATGAAGAAGTTATGAGATTTTTACGGACCAATCTTGTCCCGGCCTGTTAATAATATAACTTTTAAAATAAAGTCAAAATTAGCCGACAGAGTCTAAACGAAATTTGTAGAGTACGTTCCCACCTACACATGAATATAAATAACATCAAAAACGGAGCTCGTATGAGGAAGATATGAATTTTTAAAGTTTGGAATGGAAATCACGAAGTTTGTTGCGAGAGGGATGATGTGGCCTCATCTCAGCCGTCCATCGCTGATCGCAGAAAACCGTCGGATCTCGCCACATCGCCTCACCTACACGCTGCGTACGAGGTCGGAACGCCCCGCGTAGCTTTGGTCTTATCCCATCCGATGTGCGAGCCAGCTGGTGCGAAGCTGGCAACCCTACCCGAGGAACGCCCAACGCTCCCCTTCCGAACGCGCAGCGTAACCGAGCTGCTGACCGTCAATAAAAGGTTGCGAAGGGATCTAAGCATTTCACACCAAATCTCATTCTCTCTCTAAAAACTTTCTCTCTCTAGCCTATTTTGAGCTCCCTAAAGCCTAGGTGAACCCTTAGCACCCGAAGGAAGCCCCGAGGCTCCCGGAGTCCCGAAAAAAAAGGGTCTTTCGGTTTAGAAACGCTGCTCCGGGCAAGGCCCGGTTTTCTTTAAAACCCGCTGTAAGTGAGCTACGCCTACGTAATTTTTAATATAGTTTTTAAATAATTATAGTAACGTTATTCGGAACTTATAATAAGTACTTGGGCTATTATTATGGGTTATATAAGTATTGTTTAACGCTTATATAATAGTAATAATAGCTAAACTATTAATTAGTCGCGGTTAATGTTAGACTAAACCCTAGTGGTATTGATACTAGGTTTTGTCGAGGGAAAATTATTTTGAGATAACGAAACACTGTTCGAGTACAGAGTCACCACCTTTCAAGTGAGTGCATAGTCCCTTTCATGAACATGATTTTAATACAAGTATTGATTAAAGTATTAAATATATGTTTATGTGCGAATTATTTGATGTTGCCTGCAATACGTGTTAAAGAACATACCTGATTATATATAATAATTTGGGATAAAGAGTAAACCTAAATTAATTATGAGGAATATTGGGTAGTATCTTCTTATGAGTATGAGCGAGTTGTACTCCGAGAATAGAACATTAATATATGTCATTGATCCGGGAGCATGGATTAGACATAGTCATTGTCCCTAGTCCGAGAGTATAGACTAGACATACTCAAATGTCATTAGTTCGGGAGTATGGATTAAGACATAGCCAGACGTCATTAGTCTGAGAGTATGGATAGGACATAGCTTTTCATCATTAATCCATGAGTATGGATTTACACATCGAAACTTGCTCCTAATCCGAGAGTATGGAATAGGCACAATTATTAATCCAAGAGTATGAACTAGATCCGAGAGTATGGGTTAAGTAAGAGGTAAAATTTAAGGTCTGAGAGTATGGATAGTCTCGTGGTGAGGATTGATGGGGTAGGGTAAGAGTTGATTATATATATGGGGAAAGTGAATATTTTGTGTGTTCTAAATTATATATATATATATATATATATATATATATATATATATATATATATATATATATATATATATATATATGATATAACATTGTGGGATTGAAATCCCTATGTACTCACCAGGTTTCCCAACCTGACCCACTCCATCTTATTTGTATCACAGGTGACGATACGAAGCTACTTTACACTGAGAGTTTTAAAGAGATGTATATCACTAGTGTAAATAAATGTAGGTTCTGTTTATGCTTATGTTTCTGTATTGACGATGACATCCCAAGGTTTTAAAATGAATAAAAATACATTTCTATGGAAATGCTTTGATAACGTAATTATCATGTTTTTCTAGGAACAAATTCCGCAACATTTTCATTAAAAGAAGTACTCTGATTTTTATAAAGCATAAACATAATCGGTCTTTTCTAGCCGTGAAAATGGGAATGTCACAGTTGGTATCAGAGCATTAGTTTATACGAACTAGAAATATGGATTTATTTCTAGACTTAAACTTAGAATGCTAAGCAATGATTGTGAGGAGTGTGTCTAATGGATTTAGGTAATACACCTGAATAGACACAAACACTAGCTTATTCATGGAAAATGCCTAACATGCTTTTATGTGCTAAATGATTTATGATAGGCATTATATGAACGGATCTATGGTCTGTTGCCAACCGGATCTGGAAACTTTATGTGTTCAGGTTTTTAAACGTTTAATTACGGTATTAGAACTGGCATGTAATTTTTCGGAGTAATAAGGCGATTTACACATCAATCGTTATTAAAATCTTTCCTATCTTAATTCTCGTCATTTCGCACCGAACTTATGATCTGGTGTATAGATCGAAATGGAAAGAACCCGAAGTGGAGTCGCGAAAGCGATGGAAACAGGAATCAACCTCTAGTGATTGAGAAAATACCTGTTATAGTAGGCGATCCTGAGCCAATCACAATGGCTGGAGTGCAAGCGATGATCCAGATGATGTTGGATCGTCAAATGGAGGAAATAAGACGTTTAATTCAACAACATCGAGAGGAAATTACGATGCCTATTGAGCAGCCCAAACTGAATGACGGGCAGTCAGAGGAAGGGAACTGCAGTGGGACCGTTGGACAAGCCGATGCACTGGTGATTAGGAGGATTAATCAAGATGACAGAGTCGAGATGAATGGATGCAAATACAAAGATTTTCTGACTTGCAAGCCATCGAATTTCACTGGAAAGGAAGATCCGATCGGAGTTATGGATTGGATCTCGGAGATGGAGTTGGCTTTCATGACGTGTGGTTGAAGAGGCAAATTACAGACCACGTTTGCAGTGCGACAGTTCTGAGGAGGTGCTGTTCATTGGTGGAACACCCAGGGGAATACTTTAAGCCCTAATGAGCCCCTGCAACTGACATGGGTAGAGTTTTTGGTATAATTCAAACGTAAGTATTGTTCAGCCCAAAACCTGATCGAGCTGGAGAACCAATTTCTAACCTTGAAGAAAGGAAGCATGTCGATTGATGAATACACCAACAAGTTCATAGAGAAGATGGAGTTTGCCTTGCGTCTTGTCCCAGATGAGCTAACAAAAATCGACAAGTACGCAAAGGGACTCCCATGGGAGTATGCAGTGCCAGTATGTTAGGCACCTACTCTGGAAGCAGCTACCTAGGCTGCCAAGTCTGTTGAAAATATGATCAAGGGAAGAGCCGCCAACAAGGTGGAGGTTGGTGAGAAGAGAAAGTTTGAAGGATCCTCGGTCCGACGAGAAGAGAAAATTCTCGAAGTTTGGTTCAAAGAAGTTCGAAGAAGGAGCGCAATGGTGTGACAAGTGCAGAAGGAAGCACATTGGGAAGTGCTCTGAAGAGATGACCTGCTTTAAATGCGCAAAGACTGGTCATTACGCCAGCGAATGCACAACCAAAAAAGAAGTCTGCTTTAAGTGTGGTGAAGAAGGAAACTTCAAGCAAGACTGCCCAAGGAGAGAAGAAGCAGCAAAATCAAATGTGCCTCCGAAACCGAAGGCAAGAGCATTCCATATGATCATAGACGAAGTAGCAGACGATGTAAGGAATCAGGAGTTAGGATGGATATATGAAGATCAAGTTATGAAGAAGCCATGTAGATAGTATCATATGGCGTAGCCTATTAAAGGCATAGTCTAGGGTGAACTTGAACACCAAGAAGCTAGTAACTGATTCCGTTTTGTTAATGTATGTCGTTACCATTATTTAAGTAATGACTAAAAAGATGATTGTTATTCCGACCCTAGTGGTCATATCGAATTGATTCCGACTACGATGAATATGTTACGTGGTTCAGAGAACCAAGTTTGATGTAACATCTGACTTAAGACAGAAGATTGAAATAAAAGATAATCAAAGCGATCGGTAAAGGTATCACGATAGTTGCTTGTAGCTAGAAATGCTACCTTTTAAGATGTGATTAGAACATGAAGGACGGTATAGCCTGTTTTGGAATTTGACTCTAAACGACCCGAGTCCAAGAAATGCATCATACGATGAGAGGTCATTAGAACATGACCCATCGGTCTATTATGATAATCGAAGGAAGAAACTTATCTCAAGTTTGTTAAAGAAGGATTCCCCAATAAAGATCGAGATTGTGACTTGAAGGTCATAATTTGGAGTCTAACGTAAGATAGGGAGCAAGTCCAAGATCGGGCACCGCCTGCAGTCAGGAAGCCCAAGAGTTAGATACTCCTTCGAAGGAACAAGGAAGTTACGATTATTGCCTAGGATGAAGAGATAACGTATGAAGTCATTATACTGCCCAATTTCGTAGATGATTCCGGAACGTAATCATCCTAAGGGGGGGATAATTGTAACGCCTGTAGATCCGGGCTAGTTAATTTAGAAATAATAGGGGTCGAAAACGACTTTTTGACAAAAGATTATTTAGAATAAATAATCTTAACCAATTTGTAGAATATGTATCAAGGGTTCCACACATATAAAGAACGCCAAAATCCAAGTTATAACGAAGAAGTTATGACCCGTCAAAGTTTCGAGACGAAACCGGCACAACCCCGGGAAGCATAAATAGTGAATTTACGATATAGCGATATTTAGCCTTAGCAATCTAAAGGAAATTCATAGTGTATGTTAAACCAAGAGCGTCCATAAAAAGAACGCCCAAATCTGATTTCGTACGAGGAAGTTATGATTTTTCGAAGTTTCGGCTTAGCAGTGTATAACCTAGAATTCGAATATTAGATCGAGCGGTTTTTAGCCGACACAACCTAAACGAGAATCGAAGATATCTTTAATAGTAGCGTAACGATAAAAAGACAGACGAAAACGGAAGTCAGATGAAGAAGTTATGAGATTTTTACGGACCAATCTTGTCCCGGCCTGTTAATAATATAACTTTTAAAATAAAGTCAAAATTAGCCGACATAGTCTAAACGAAATTTGTAGAGTACGTTCCCACCTACACATGAATATAAATAACATCAAAAACGGAGCTCGTATGAGGAAGATATGAATTTTTAAAGTTTGGAATGGAAATCACGAAGTTTGTTGCGAGAGGGATGATGTGGCCTCAACTCAGCCGTCCATCGCTGATCGCAGAAAACCGTCGGATCTCGCCACATCGCCTCACCTACACGCTGCGTACGAGGTCGGAACGCCCCGCGTAGCTTTGGTCTTATCCCATCCGATGTGCGAGCCAGCTGGTGCGAAGCTGGCAACCCTACCCGAGGAACGCCCAACGCTCCCCTTCCGAACGCGCAACGTAACCGAGCTGCTGACCGCCGATATGGGGGAAAGTGAATATTTTGTGTGTTCTAAATTATATATATGATATAACATTGTGGGATTGAAATCCCTATGTACTCACCAGGTTTCCCAACCTGACCCACTCCAGCTTATTTGTATCACAGGTGACGATACGAAGCTACTTTACACTGAGAGTTTTAAAAGAGATGTAGATCACTAGTGTAAATAAATGTAAGTTCTGTTTATGCTTATGTTTCTGTATTGACGATGACATCCCAAGGTTTTAAAATGAATAAAAATACATTTCTCTGGAAATGCTTTGATAACGTAATTATCATGTTTTCCTGGGAACAAATTCCGCAACATTTTCATTAAAAGAAGTACTCTGATTTTTATAAAGCATAAACATAATTGGTCTTTTCTCGCCGTGAAAATGGAGATGTCACAGCATGTAGCATTCATTTATAGCAAAGTGGATTGTTGCATCGGTGTAATGGTTGGTTATGTTCTCCTTGGATGGATCAGGAGTGTTGTTGGAGACATTATGGCAAGCAAGCTAGCACAACTCTTTTAAGATAGAGCCTCATTCAGGAGTCGCGTGGTGCGATTGTATGAGGCTATCAACCTCAACAACCGTTTGGAAATCCGATATATCGGTTAATTCGTAGGTAAGTATGAGACCAGGTGGTCTCAGTTGCATCAGAAATGTAATTATGAGACAACAAGATGAATCTGAGATGGTACCCATGATGGAGACTTGTGATAAGAGTCGCCTTCAAGTGAAAGGTTTTCGACAACGATGAATGATCAAGGATCATGTTTCCCAGTAAAAACAACGAGATAATCCAGGGTTGGGAGGGTTTATGCTCAGATGGGTTGCGAAGGTGAGTCGAATTGGTTGTGATTCAGAATGGTCTATACGTGAGGGAGGTAGACAAGGTTTTGGGATTTTGGATTTCCTTCAGAGTAGTAATGGTTATTCTTTAGTGGTTAACGCTACTAAGGAAAGTCTCTGTTTGTCATCAGGGTATGAGAGCCCTTCTAAGGTTGGGTCCGGTTATAGTTTTGGAAGGTCGTTGTATGTTTGGGTCGACTTCTTAGTCAGTATCGAGGTTGTGGGAGTATTGCCCAGACTACCTGGTGTTTTTGAAAGATAGTATGGAATGATTTTGAGGATGAAATCCAATTTAAGTGGAGGAGAGTTGTAACACCTGTTTTCCTGGATGTTTCAATTTTGGGTTTCAAGGAGTCAAAAGGTTGGATTTTGGAGGAAAAGGAGCCTCACGACGTGAGAGGTAGAGGCTCACGACATGAGATGGGCCAAGATGGAAGCTTTCGTTCGGGATTAGTCTCATGACGTGAGACATAGAGGCTCACGACGTGAGTGAGAGATGTTGCAGCCCAAACCCATGATCTTTCAGGATTTCCTTCGTATTTAAGCACATCTAAACCCATTTTAGGGTTTCTTATCAGCCTAAAAACCCTCTTTCACCTCAGAAAACCCTAGCCTTCATCCCTTGCTTGATTCTTGGTTAATTTGGAACCTTTCTTGATTTGAAGAAGGAGAAAAGAAGATGGAGAATGAGATCTTTTGTAGAGGATTGAAAGGAATCATCATCATCATCACCTTACATTGTTATATGAGGCTAGATCTAAGTTATGTCCCACTTTCCTCCTTGGTTGAGCAAGTTTGAGTGGATGCAAACCATATAGTTGGAAACGTTATGGGTTAGAATGGCCTTAAGAGTGTTATGGAGTTCAGATCTAGTGGATGGTTGGGTTTTGGAACCTTACATTAAAGTTGGATGTCTTTTTCTTCAAATTTTGACCAAAATGAGATCTAGACATGTATAGGACATATATGTCTTAAAAACATCGACTATCAAGTGTATTAAGGAGTTATAAGAACTTCTAGAGAGTTAGAGCTCAAGGCTTGAATGGATTAAGGAGTTAAAAGTTGGATTTTTGGCCTCAGACTATTCTCACGACGTGAGACATAAGGTATCACGATGTGAGTAGTGGTTGAACTCATTTATGATGAGCTTCTTAGTGCTCACGACGTGAGGAAAGGCTGCCCACGTCGTGAGGTCATCTCAGATATCATTCCTTGACTGAGTTGGCTAGGTTGAGTCGGGAAGAGTTGGAATCGGACCGAATGAGCTCTGATGACGTGACCAAGGGCTGGTCACGGCGTGAGAATGAATAGTTGACATTTGGGCTATTGAATTTGACTTTGACCGTTGTCTTTTGGCATGAGTTGACTTTTGGTCAAATTCATTTTTTTAGAAGCTAGACTTAGGTTTTACCTTGTATGGATTGATAGGAGGTGTTAACCACCAATATTTTGGCAGGAGAGCAGTTAGTTGTGATCGGCACAGTTTTGAGCTGAGTGTTAGTCGGATTTGTAATTAGGTGAGCCTTTTGACTGTACTAGGAAGGTCAAAGGCGCCATTGTCGGACCATTGACTTATATTGTATAGAAAGACTAGGGGGTAGCCCTTGGAATTTGTATGAAATACCCGAAGGTGGCTCCCAACAAATTATATGCAAGACCAAGGTCTGGACCTAGGTAGTTATATGTAGTATGCTAGTTGTCTTTGTGATACTTACATGGAAGACTAGGAGCTGGCTCTTGGCACTTGTCTATAAGACCTAGGGTTTTGGCCCCGAGCCTGGCAAGGAAAGACCGTGATACAGCTCGTAGCATAATGGCAAGACTATGGTTGGCACATAGAAATATCTATTGTATGTATGGTATGTGGTACTTTTAGGAACACACTAAGATTTGTGCTTACGGTTTTATGTTTAGGGTTTCAGATACTTCCGGTTCGAAAAGGAAGTGCCCGACATGATTTCACAACATCCCCCAGAGTTTTCCGCATTGGCAATTTATGATCTTTACTTTGATTTTTAAATAATATACTCGTTTTAATCGGTTTTGGAACAACCATTTTGTAAGGTTTACTGTTTTAAAAAAATGAAAATTTTACAATGAATTTGTGGGACGTTACAAGAGAAGAACACTTGAAATTAAATAAGAAGGATGATTGCGGAAGGTGAAATCAAATCTTAATCTGATACCATGTTAGTTTTCATGATCGAAAATGAGAGAGAAAAACTTCAAAATCTTTATTGATTAACCTTCTGTATACAAAGTTTATTACATATCTACAAAAATCAAAAAATCTAACTACCTGAATCATAAATTACAATTTTACCCTTCAGTTCATTTGAGAGATGTTGACAGATAGAAACCTATAAATTTATGGAGTTTAATATCGAATAAAAATTTATTCTTGGTATTCTTCATATAATATTCTATACATATTCAAAATCAAAAAATTTAATACATAGATCCCTATATACAAAGAATTGTTTTCATATTTATAATTATATCTAAGATTTTTTCTTATTATTGAACTTTTTTTTATATCTTACGTGTGAAGTACACAAGTTTGTAACATAGTCTAAGGATAGACATTACCAAGTTTTAAGGTAAAAATCTTGAATCTTATCTATCTATCTATTATTATATTAGGATAAAATATTTTTTTTAACAATATCTATTTAAAAACACTTAACCTTTCATCTTTAAACCTTATATATATATATATATATATATATATATATATATATATATATATATATATATATATATATATATATATATATATATATATATTAAATTTATTAATTTAAATATATTATTAAATGTAAAATATTATCATATTAATTATAAATTTTTTGAATTATCAATATAATAAAGAGAAATTTCTAAATACAACTTAATCCCTTAACGCTTTTTCAGTTTCACAAAATAGAAAAAAAAAATTAGGAGTTTCCACAAAATGGTCACTCAAATCGTAGATTAGGGGATTTGAGTAGATTAGGGGGACGCTCATCAACGGTTCCGTAAACTTAACTTCAGTTTCATCAAATTTTCCCATACACGCCTTTGGTTTCATCTTCTAGGTTGCGGTTCATGGCCCATTTTTGTTTTTCCAACCCGTTAGCTAATTATATTTTAAGGTAAATAACCATTATAAGTGAGTTTTTCAAAGAAAATTACTAATTTTGTCGGTTTTTGAAAGATAACCACTTTACCTAAATGGCTTCATTCCTACCATTCTTCAAATTCCAAAGTTTTATTTTGCAATTTTTTCAAAGAAATCTCTCTACATATATCTAATGTCTATTTTTAAATGCTTTATATCACCGTTTTCAATCAAATGTTTGATTTTAAGCCATGGTACCGTATATATCTCCTATTTATTATGTTTATATGATTTTAGGTAAAATACTGAAAATCGAGAACAAAATCGCAGATTAGATAAGGAAACTGGAGATAAGGCCATGTTATATGCAACTTTGTTCTTTATATGAGCATTAAATTTTTTACTGCTAAATTTGTCTTGAATTTTCCAGCATGCAAACAATACACTACATGCAAATGTTACAATTAAAGCTTTGTGTCACATATTATGGGAAGTCCTAAGACCATTTGCAACCCATCTCCATTTTTTCCTTCATAAATAGAGTAAATAGTGTTTCATATTCAACCCTACTTTATTTTTTACCCAATTTTTTATCCCAAAAAATATATTCCTAGAATATTTCATTTTTATAACTTATATCTGTATTGTCAAATACACCCTTCTACTAATTAAACTCTATATTTATGATTAATTAATATAAATTAGTATATAACATAATATTATAAATATTAAATATTGCATTTAAATTATAATTAGTAGATAAAATAAACTAGAAATGTATAAAATAAAAATGAGAGGGACTAAAATTGACAACCAAACTTCATTTCCATTTTTGGAGATATGAATAGTATTTCCCCTATTCATATCTCCAAAAATGAAGGTGAAAATGGGATAGGGTTGGAGAAGAATGAGTGAAGAAATGGAGTTTGGGAATGGGTTGAAGATGCTCTAAGTCGTTTAGATAGCCCACGTCATCAACTATTTGGGACTACTGCATTCAGTAAATGGTTGGAATATCACATTTGAGAGGAGATCCATTACTTTGTCATGGTTTGTTTCTCCATCAATTACGCCCCACTACTGAAATGGACGTTGAAAAATGGATGTACTATTAGATATCTAGATATAGGATATCATGTGGTGCTAAACATTTTTTCTTGATCACGAGTTTTTGGTTAAGAAGGCATCGGAAAACAAAAAAGAAATGGGAATTTATTTATAAAAAGGACAAGGACATTCATTGTTTTTTTTATCAAAGTTGTTCTCAGATGGTACTAACACTACGATAAGCATAGAAAATGCAGGACAATTTATATCTAGTTAACACTTTGATATTGCTTATGAGGAGGATGTTGTGAATGTTTGTTTATTAATTAGTGTGAATAGTGGAGTTTTTGGAAAAATAAATAAAGATAAAATAACAAAAAAATGATTGTGGATGATCTAAAACCTAAACAAAGGGTCTGGACTTAGTGCATAAATGCATAATTTGGATGTGATTAAACTATATTTAAATCTCTAATGATGAGATATTTAATCCCCTTCTAATACCATGTTAGAAATTAAACTAAGTACATAAAGTTTATACTTAATGTCTGAAAAACATGTGCAATGTCATCCCATGTGTTAAGATCTTCAAGTAATATAAGGTTGAAGTTCATCTTCTTAATAACTCATTTAATATATATATATATATATATATATATATATATATATATATATATATATATATATATATATATATATATATATATATATATATATATATATATATATATATATATATAGGTAAAGGTTCAAATGAGAACCAAAAAAGGTTAAGAACCGTAAGAACCTCTAATTTTAGATGTTTATAAAGGGTTTAGGGTTACCCTAAACCCTTTATAAACATCTAAAGTTAAAGGTTCTTACGGTTCTTAACATTATATATATATATATATATATATATATATATATATATATATATATATATATATATATATATATATATATATATATATATATAAAGAACTACATATATAACAACAAAGTGTAGTTACTTCATGAAGTTGGGACATGCCTTTGTATATGATCTTAATTGAAAATGGATACAATAGAGTATGTTGATAAATTATGTGTATATAATATTAAGGATTTAAGCGAGCCAATCAATTTAGTATATAGGATACCATTATTCGTAAACCGTACTCCTCAGGCAATGTGTTTCACACATTAATTGGGCCGTTTATCTGCGAAGACCAAGGACGAACACTCATCGTTACCGCATGGACTACTAGAGGTATCCAATCATATTTGCTCCTTATGTGTTTCATCCCTTACTACTATAAAAACATCCTTTTACGACGCTCATTGCGCGTCATAAAAGGCTCAGACGACGTGCAAATGCACGTCAAGGAAGACCCTGTGATAAAGAGAGACGACGCGCAATTACGACGCTCATTTACGATGCGCGTTTACGACACACAATGTGTATCAAGGAAGGCCCTGTCATAAAGGAAGACGACACGCATTCACGTGTCGTAACCTTACGACGCGCGTGTTAATGACACGCAATGCGTATCAAGAAGGCCCCTGTCAAGAAAGGCCATGTCATAAATGAAGATGACACACATTTTTGCGTATCATAATTTTAAATGTTTAAAAAAATATATTATTTATAGATTTACTTATTTTCAAATTAAATTTGTATTTAATGTTTCATAATAGAAAATAAAATATCATATACAAAAAATAGAATCCATTGCATAAATTTAATGTCATACAAATAATCGTTCCATGGAAAGATAAAACAAATCAATAGAAGTTGTAACAAAAATTTACAAACGAATTAGATAGAAAAAATACAATCAATTGCCCCTTTGCTTATTCAAGATCAACCTGCAAGTAGCTAACTAATCTGTACAAATTCACCCTTGTTTCTAATCATTTTCTTAAATACTTTACAAACATAATTCATCCATAGTACCTGAACTATAGTTGCAACCTTGTTTCTTCTTCTTCTGAACTCATCTCTTGCAACCATTGCTCTAAGCCTAGTCTGAATAGATACAACAACTCCTTGTCAATTATGTGAAAAATACAACTGGAGAGTGGCCTACCTTCATAATAGCAACAACTAACAAAGCATGAATGAAAGAGAAGTCAATACTCACAACAATAGCTGCAGTGAATGCATCTAGGTCCTACAAGATCATTAAAACCACTATTTAAATACACACTACATATAAAGGTGTCAATATTCTGATTGCATGTACTTAATATATAAAGACTCCAACAATAAATAGATATGTTATGTTACCTTGAGACACCTTTGAAGGGGATCCAAAATGCCATACCAATTTGGGATCTAAAATGCCAAGTTACAAACTGATAAACAAAGTCAACCAAGTTAAGATTAAGATGATGGGATCTAAAATGCCATACCAATTTGGGATCTAAAATGCCAAGTTACAAACTGATAAACAAAGTCAACCAAGTTAATATTATGATGATGGGATCTAAAATGCCATACCAATTTGGGAAAAGCATCCAGCACCTGGATAACCGTAAAGGTTAGGAAGGTAAAATTAGTTGAAAAAAAAGAATAATAATGTAAATTCATTGGTAAAAGGGTAAAAGGGTAAGAAAGTAAACTCACTTGTAGAAGGGGATAAATCAGTAATTGTCCCAATTCCCACTCTAGAATTCCTAGCTTCTTCATGTGCAGTTGCTAATTAAGTGACGAGTCAACCGAAATCCTATGTGGCATCATTTCTTCTCCAGCCTCAACCGTATCCAACATTAACTGTCAATCCAACACACAACCATCAATAAAAATCCAATAGAAAGTATACGTGTTTATATGATGCATAAATGTAAATTAAGTCTCAAACTGTAAGCATAATTACCTCTTCAGGGCGTGCTTTTTTAGTTAATCATGCATGCTTTCTATGCTTTACAACCTTTTGTTGCTTGCTTTTCAGAGTTCATTGGTCCAATCCTGCAATACAAAAACATAAGTTTAGAGATAAAGTGTGTGCGTGTGTGTGTGTGAGAAAGAGAGAGAGAGAGAGAGAGAGAGAGAGAGAGAGAGAAAGAGATTAGTGCTTACATTCTGCTGTTGGATTAGTGTCTAAGTCCATAACTATTTTGGTATGTACTTGACTCGATGGTGCATGGTCCTTTTGAGTTGCCTTCACCAAAGCAACTTGATAGGATGAATTAAGGAGAGAAAGGATTAAATATGATTTATTAATATATTATGGGAATAATATATTAAAGGAGAAATCATATTGTTTAATTAATATTAGTCAATAATTAATTGGTAATTAGTTTTGTGACTAAAAGAGATTAATTAAACTTAAGGGACTGGAATTGTAATTATAAGATAATTGCAATTTGGGCCATGGATTGTCTTAAATCAAGAGGTGGACGAATTCTTATAGGAAGCCCATAAGGAAATCGTCCAAGGGCTTGATTAAAGGAGTCTATGGGTTGCTTAGGGCTTAAGCAACCAAATTAGGGTTTCCTTGTTAGATAACCCTAATTGTCTCACTATATATAGATCCCTTAAGGACCAAAAACGTGGCTAAGCTTCTTGCTAGGGTTTCACATGAGTTTTGGCAGCCTCTATCCTCTCTCCTCTTCATCCTCTTGCTTATGGTGTTTGTGAGCCATTAGAGGAGTGACACTTGTGACTCTAAGCCTTCCAAAGTCAATACAAGGAGATTTGGGATTGTTATTGCTACATAACAATCAAGGTAATATTATAAACCTATTCTCATGTTAATATGATTACTTGTATGCTAGAATTAGGGTTTATAGTCTTGGATTCAAAGCATGTGCAATAGAGAAACCTAGATCCAAGCATTAGGGTTTGTAAGAGCACATAGGATGTCTTATGACCAAAACCCATAAGTGGTATCAGAGCCTAGCTTGGTTTCAATTGTATTGATGCATTGCATATCTGGAAAATTCGTTTTTTGGGTTTCTGGAGGCTGGACTCGCCGAGTCTATAGCTGAACTCGCCGAGTCCATAGCTGAACTCGCCGAGTCCAAGGTGACTCGACTAGTCCAGGCTTGACTCGACGAGTCAACTCATCAGATGGAGGTTATCTCGGGATTTCTTGCTTTTTTTGCAATTGGATAGTTACCTTATCATGTTAGATCAATATTAATCCGATTATATGATATATTTGACTATAATTTTGATCTAATTGAAGATATTTATCAATTAATAAGATAATTGTTTCCTTATAAGATAATTGATTAATTATTTTGACAAAATTGATAAATTGTTTTGCAAGAAATCATTAAACAAATCAAATATGGATAATTATGTGATTAAATGTTAATTTAAATTATTTTTTATTTGATCCTTGTTGTTATGAAAAGTTTCATATTTTTCCCTTTAGATTTTATAGTTTAAATTTGAACCCAAAAGTTTTGAAATTTAAATAGTTGAAACCCTTATGTTTTGAAAAAGGTTTCAAAACTTGCCCTCAAGTTTTGGAATTTAAATTTTGATTAATAGTTTAATTTTGATGTGTATTTAAATTCTAAACTCTAATGTTTGAAATGTTTCAAAACTTGCCCTCAAGTTTTGGAATTTAAAAGTTGATTAAAAGTTTAATTAGGAATGTTAAATTCTAAAACCCTAGTATTGTTTTGAAAAAGTTCAAATCACACCCTTATGGTTTTATTAATTAATTAAGGTGTATAATTAAAAGAGGTTTAATAAATCCATAAAAGTTTTGGTTTACAATTTAATTAAATTAAAGGTATAATTGTTAAATTTGACCACCTAATATTTTCAAAGTATAAAATACACCCTATACTATATATAACATTAAAACTCTAACATTATATATATGTATGAGTAAAAGTCAGTCTTACCGTTAGTAGGCCTCATTCACGAAGCTGGTCTATGATGGGTGTTTAAGGAAATTGCCTATAAAATGGCGATTGAATGGGTATCCACTCTTACCCATCGCACTCTTGACTAGTGGAGGGTCGTTAGCCGAACGGGTAGGATAGGACGAAACCTTCCATTATAAGTATAATGAATTATCAAAGTAACTAAATGTTTTTATAAAATTCCCAATCTTAGTTACTTAGGCAAAAGTGAATTGATGCAATTCCATGAAATTACACTTTGTGCCCTTGCGAAGACGTTAGTGGAGCGTGTGTGGTTTACCGGCACACTAAATGGTTCTAAGCAAAGGTAGCAAAGGGTGACTCAATGTTTGTCATAGTTCGGTGGAGCGTGTGTGGTTTACCAGCACATCGAATAGGTGACTGTAACATGTGAGGGCACCATGTAAGTTTGCATGGTTATTCACACCCGCTTTGTGATCCTCGGCACCCCAGTCACAAACAAGAGGGTCATATCGAGATTTAAACATGCCATTGAAAGTTCAATGAATCTCAAAGGATCTAGGAGTTTTCATAGATTTAAAACTTAAATTTCTTTTTCGTTTTTCGTGGTGGAAATTAGTGAATCGTCATTCACTTACCTTCAAATATTCTGCAATTAGGGTTACGGCATCCCTTTCCCGAGTTATAGAATATTGTGTTGGGTCCTAGCCTTAGTATCTCATTTGGGTGATTTACTAAGGACTCAATCTATCAACTAACTTGAATTTGTTTTTCTCCCGTTTTGTAGATGTCAAAGTTCGACAACTATGGTTTTCCCAAATCCCGTGGAACAAGCTTTCCACATGAAGATGGTATTCCACGATTCAATCAAGGAACAAGAAATCACGCTTCACTTCCTCCTCCTCCTCCTATTGTTCTCCCCAACCCACAAGATCGAATAATTGAAAGGTTCAATATCACTAAAGCCCTATTGGAAATGAAACATGCAGATGGTAAACCCGTGTGTGCCCACGTTCTAGGAATGAAATCACACATTGATAGGTTGATAATGTTGGGTGTGTCATTCCCAGATGAGTTGGCTGTGAATTGGGTTTTGCAGTCACTTCCTGAATCATATAATGAGTTCAAAAGAAAGTATTATATGATGGATCATGACGACAACCTCATTGACCTAACTTACATGCTCATTGCTGCTGAATCAGAAATGATTTGGCGAAGCAATGGAGTGTATTTGTTGGGAAAGTCAACCGACCATGCTTCCGAGGACGTTCTAGGAGAACCGACCTGCGTTTGCTGCCAAAAGAAACGGCGTTGGATACAAGTCTGCCCAAAGAGCCTGAAGAGTCCAGAAGATGGGAGAGTCAAAGAGTATGGCTGCGCTTAAGGTAAAATCCACTAACTCCATTAAGTTCCTATTCATTAATTCTTAATACATAATGTAATAAGATTGCATTTGAATGTTTTACAGGATCGGTGAAAAGAAAGGAAGCTTGGTGAAAGAGCAAGATGAATCTAATCACAAGGAATGGATCTTGATCGCATGGACTTGAAGATTAGATTTTGAGCTTAGATAGTTATGATAGAGTTGTTAGAAATATTTCTTTTGAAATACATAGTTTTCAATGGATTTTGCATTGTAAGGACAAATGTTTTCCGTTGCTTTTATAAATAAAATAAATTTTCGTTTGACTTATTTATTTATTTGTTTATTTCCTTGCAATGAAATCGTTATGAAAATTGGTGTTTGCATATTTCTACAACAAATGGATATGATTCTTATTTATGGTGTTTATGGAAAAGTCGAGAATTTACCAAATAGGGAGAGTTTCTCATCGCCCAAGTTTCAATTGGACAGAAATTTGGAATCATGCAACTTGGTTGCACAATGAATGAGAAATTTCATATTTGGAAATTAGACTAATTCATTGACAAAGTGTCAAGTGAAGGACTTGGAGATTGAATACACAAAGTTGCGTATTGATCAAGTCCACCATAAGAGTAACAAAGATATTCGTCATTATTTACTAAAGGTTTAGTAAATATGATTATACTTACAAGATTAAGTGTAATTCTGAATTGATTAAAGGGTTTAGATCAATAGCAGAACGAATAAGAAGAATCAAGTAGGCAGAAAGATAAAAGTTTCTCCATTCTAAGAAGAAGGGAGAGTGCCTTTTATGCTTTATGATAGGTCTTAATGATTAAGAACCATATCTCAATTGATCCTCTAAATGAGTCTTAGTACAATTGTATGTCTAAGAAGAGGAATCAAGAATTGAAGAAATGGTTAAATCAAGAAGTCAATCATACTTCGTTCCAAAACAAGTCTTAGAGTTAAGATTGTGACAATGAGTGACAAGTATTAAAAGGTTTATAACATTCATCAAATGTGGAAAGTTGTGATGTCTTGGATAAGACAAAGACCAACTAGGACCAATTTATGAAGAGTTTGATAAAAACTACACTAACTCTTGAATATTTGTTTGTCAAGAAATGTTTATTGACAAGAGAATCTTATATGACAAGGAGTAAGTGGGAGTCTTAATGGTCTTGAAAGGTTTCAAGAACAAATAAAATAAACCTTATCGATCATCACTAGCACACGAGTTGAGGTTTACAACCTATCGTGTTGACATTATTTTGTTTATGTGCTGTTCCAATTGAGTTAATTATGCATGTGAGTTCTATGAGTTCTCATTTTGAACGCATAAAAGGCAAAGCACCTTAATGAATGAAAAGGTACATTGATAGGAAAGGGTGAGCTGCTTAACTGCTTGGAAGACATGGTGGGCAGCTGTGCTACCATAAGGCAAGAAATCAAGATTAAGAAAGATCGGTCCATATGAGTTTGAATTTGTCGTAAACCTTAGTTTCAACTAATTCACATGGATAGGAACACATACACCGCTCAAATCTAAGTGTCATAAGATTTCCTCCTTCATGAAAATGATTGTGAGGAAATGCTTTCACTAAGAATGATTTAAGAAGATAGTGATTGTAAAATTGCATTCTCAAATTCGATTATGGTTACGGTATCCCTTTCCATAATTTGAATTGTGAGGTTTGACAATTGGTCTGAATTGTTTAGATGCACATATGAGCTATCTAAGAAAAGGGTGTATAAGTTCAAGAAGCCTTGATAAAATATTATCAAAGCATTAAGTATTAGAAACATGGACTTAAGAAATTCAATAAGCATTGTTTTTCTGAAAGTTAAGCTGTTTCTAAATACATGTCGAAGGTAGTGGGAGCATAAGTGTTATGTTTTATAATAATCATCATGATAGTGGGAGCATAAATGTTATGATTGTATGATTATTAAGGCACGTATTGCAAGTTGGCAATATTAATTATAAAAAACAAGAGTTATACCTTGCAAAGTCGTAAGGGTTGTAAAGTTGTTTTGCTATAATTAAGGGAGAGAATATTATGCTTCATTTCAAATCTAAAGGCTTAGGTTGAGAAATGTTAGTAAATTTAGTCAAAGGTACATAGTGCGTTCTTAAAATTTTGATTATGATTACGGCATTCCTCTTCACAATTCGAATTTTGAGAACATAGCAAATAAAACATTATGTGTCGTGTCCCATACGCTTCGGACATAGGATCGATTGCAGATGCTTTAATGTTTGACCATTCTAAAATTTTCCAAATGTCGAGCGCATTTAGAGGGAAAAGGGACTAGAATTGGTTTTTGACTAAAACAATTAAACAACTATCAAAGGACAATCCAAAGTTTGACGAGGATTGGTCGCTTGTGAGTAGTTAGAAGCATGGTATGGACCATATCGACATTATTATGAATAGAAAAGATTCTATTAAGAATGAGTTGTCATATGGAAATTATGGAAATGTTTCCATATTGGATGGACCATATCAACTTCATCTTGAATAGAAAAGATTCTATTAAGAATGAGTTGTCATATGGAACATATGGAAGTGTGTCCATATTGGGAATTGAATATTGAAAATCTATGTCTAGATTAGAAACTTTTATGCAAAAGGATGTTCAAAGGAATGTACTTTGAGTGAGAGACATCACATCTATGGAATTGTCTTGTAACAATCTCCGATAGAGGACTTTGTAATATCATTGGCAATAGTCTTTGTGACTTTAGAGCAGTGACATTACAAATGGATCATTGCATAAAATGTTAGAATCTAGCATATTCTATAAGTGGCAAGAATTTGATATTCTTACACTTATGAAAATGATTTGGAGTTGTGAAATGAGAATGATTGGAAATGTGTTCAATTTGATCTATTTCACAAAGTAAGAACCATAGGTAAACATTGTGTGCATGCTAGGAGCATGGGACAAGTGTTGTAATTCAAGTAAGAAGTTGATTACCCGAAACGAAAAATAATGAGTAATCAATATGGTGATGAATAAAAGGAGTTTTATTTATACTCAAAGGTTTGAGGCCATATGGGATTAGTATTATTCTTGTGTTTCACATTTGCATGTTTTGACTTCCAGAATAATTGAATTTATTAAGAATAATCGAATTATTCGAATGGGCCACAGTCGTTCATATGTTGGAAGTAGATATGAATGAAGACTGTCATGAATTGGTGTGTGGATTGTCTATAAGGTATTAGACATAAGCAAATGTTTGCTGCAACGTTCATGAGTGCTTATGAATGAGAATTTAAGCATTGGATTAAACCCACGCTCACTTAGATCACTCCATGAATTGTATCACGATTGATTGGTGAGACGATAACATCTTATATTCTTGAAACCGAGATGTGTGAGTTGTATCTTGCAAATCAGTTGCACATTGATAATATGTAAACGCACCAGTAACTTGGTGTTATAAAACATATTGTTGTGTGTGATTCGCTGAGTGAGTGCAAGCAAGCATTGTATCAAAGTTTATCCGTTCCTTTTATCCAAGGTAGGATAAAAGCGATATCTTTGGGCCCCTCGATGGTTTAGTGATGACAAACGTAAATGTTTGGCCGGGCTAGGGCTAATTTGATTTGTTCAATTAGTCAGTCGTCATAAATCGGAAATCGAGATATAGTACAAAGAGAATGATTTGAAATCATATCTCATACGATATCAAGAATGGAGGAATATATGATTCCTTATCTAAGGACAC
Source organism: Lactuca sativa (assembly GCF_002870075.4). Classification (NCBI taxonomy): domain Eukaryota; kingdom Viridiplantae; phylum Streptophyta; class Magnoliopsida; order Asterales; family Asteraceae; genus Lactuca; species Lactuca sativa. The sequence continues at coordinate 101,403,632 of NC_056630.2, read as the reverse complement.
GCGTATCTGATAGGATCATAGTTGACAGCGGCTTTGGAAAGCTACGATTGCAGATCAGGATCTGAAGTCATACGCATAATAGTTATTAGACTTATCCAAGTGGGAGACTGTTGGATTAGTGTCTAAGTCCATGACTATTTTGGTATGTACTTGACCCGATGGTGCATGGTCCTTTTGAGTTGCCTTCACCAAAGCAACTTGATAGGATGAATTATGGAGAGAAAGGATTAAATATGATTTATTAATATATTGTGGGAATAATATATTAAAGGAGAAATCATATTGTTTAATTAATATTAGTCAATAATTAATTGGTAATTAGTTTTGTGACTAAAAGAGATTAATTAAACTTAAGGGACTGGAATTGTAATTATAAGATAATTGCAACTTGGGCCATGGATTGTCTTAAATCAAGAGGTGGACGAATTCTTATGGGAAGCCCATAAGGAAATCGTCCAAGGGCTTGATTAAAGGAGTCTATGGGTTGCTTAGGGCTTAAGCAACCAAATTAGGGTTTCCTTGTTAGATAACCCTAATTGCCTCACTATATATATAGATCCCTTAAGGACCAAAAACGTGGCTAAGCTTCTTGCTAGGGTTTCACATGAGTTTTGGCAGCCTCTATCCTCTCTCCTCTTCATCCTCTTACTTATGGTGTTTGTGAGCCATTAAAGGAGTGACACTTATGACTCTAAGCCTTCCAAAGTCAATACAAGGAGATTTGGGATTGTTATTGCTACATAACAATCAAGGTAATATTATAAACCTATTCTCATGTTAATATGATTACTTGTATGCTAGAATTAGGGTTTATAGTCTTGGATTCAAAGCATGTGAAATAGAGAAACCTAGATCCAAGCATTAGGGTTTGTAAGAGCACATAGGATGTCTTATGACCAAAACCCATCATCTGCAGCATCCAAGAAAAATAAGACATGATTCTAAAGGTCTAGGAAATATATAATGAAAAAAACATATAAATATTGATACACCTGTGGCACTCCCACTAGATATTTCACAAGATTCTTGTAGACACTTGTAGAACCAATCAAGGCATAAAAAAACATGGATTATGAAAAAAAGGAATATTATTATTTATTGTTTTACTGCCTTTCCATTTGTTGATTCCAAAGAAGGGCATATCTGTCACGTATGGTACCACCTGAATTTACCAAAGCATCAAGTTCTGATTGCTTATTTCTTTTAAACCTTTCTCATTGTTGTTTGATTAATGTTCCTCTGAAATCTTGTGGCATGTAGCTTATAACTGACATTCCATACACAACCGGATGTTGCCTTAAGCTGGATTCGAGTACTTGGTGAGTTAAGCCGACCCCTTGGCTGAGGCTCACTCATTGCTTCTTCATAACAGGTGAACCACGGTCAGAGTCTGGGTTTAAGGGCTCATGTTCATAGGTGGCAGGGGTTGGGGCAGAGTTTTTGATGATGGATGGAGGAGGTGGAGTGATAGGGTCGGTTTGGTTTTTGGATTCCTGACAGTTGTCGTCTGATAGGACTTCACTCAACTTCTGTTGCTCTTCAATGATCTTCTTTAGGTACTTCCCTTGGGCTTCTTTTCGTAATTGAAGCTGTCTTTGGACCTATAAACTTTCATCATATATGTAAGCTACTTTCATCATGCAGTCGCTTTTGCACCTCAATCTGCAGCTTCAGTGCTTCTGTAATCTACATTCCACTCCACAAACATATTTCACAAAATAAATTTCTAATTTTATTAAATCATTTAAATATATAATTTTATCATTATAAAAAAATGGGTTATAAGAAATGTATATCAACAATCCTTCAAGAATTCTCATTAATTTCGTTCCATCAGACAATACAAAACAAACAAGACTTACGATGATCCATCCAAGCTAGAAAGCATGTCACCCAATTCTTTCTGGTCAAACACTTTTCCTTGCATTACCAATTTCACCAAAATAATCAATCAGCAGTCACCACATTCGTTTTTTTTTGGGCTAAATGCAATAAACAAATGGCACCCTACAAAATAAAGATTAAAATACATAATACCTTAAGAAGAGGAATCATAGAGGTACTTTGCCAGCCTATATTTCTGCAAGTGGATCTTGACATGATATCTCCCACATGCTGAAAAATGAGCACCCATTTCACTACAACAGCATACAATAATACAAACATCAACCCCCACCAAGCTCCTTATTTTTCTTTTTTAATCTAAAAATAAATAAATAAAAAGGATACATGCAAAGGTCAACATGGGGTATTGTTATGCAACACCGTTCAGGTTTGAGAGAGGCACATGGATTGTTTGAATCATGAGACCAAATTCTTAGCTTTACAATGCAAGGCAACTCAGCAGCAGCTGTGGCAGTAAGTGATGCAGACAGTTAAGACTGTATTCGACCAATCATAGGGACAGAGGCTCCAAAGGAACCTGCAGAAATATAAGTAACTTAAAGGACAAATTGACCTAAAATGAAATTAAAATTTACAAGAAATTTAAGTAAAAGGAATATGTTACATATTTACATACCTTTTTCTTCATCTAGTACTACATTTCCAGATTGAGTGGATGAATTAGGAGACTTTTTAGAAGCCTGGCGTTCAGCTCGTTTGACATAAGTTGACGTTTCTTTCCCATGTGTGCTCTTTCCACCTTCCCTTAGGGCATACTGTTAAATATATCACAACAACATATGAGATATTTAAAAAAAATCACCATCTTGCAATATGTATTTACATATAAATTCATTTGATAGTGATACCATGGTAGAACTTCTCTTTTCAGAACCACGTTTCACTACAGTAGAATTTGAACTTGAAGATGATGCACCATTCCTTCTCATTAATTTCCCATTAGGCAAAGACCTCTACAGAAAACAATGGAAAGCAGTGGGGATGAATAGAAATTAGATAGCTTTATTACATTAAAGATGATATCACTTCACAAAGGATTTGTTGTAGTAAGGTAAAAGCTTGAACAAAGAACCAATGTGTAGAATCACTATTGTTATTACTGAGTGGTTCTAGGAATTCTTGCTTAACTTTAATTTCGTCCATGGAGGTGGATTTAACTAGGATTCGAGTTACATAAATTAATAGGAGAAGAAAAGTAAATAGACACCGTCGATTCTGCTTGGACAAATCATCATTCGGTAGGAGCATGGCCGTCGGTGAGGAGTGAGATGTTTGATGAGACCGATAAGAAGGAGGCTAGGAGTAGCGGAGAAGCGGATCGGAGAGGATAGAGAATGAGGGAGAGGGGAGAGTCGATTGCGGAGATGAAAGAAGGTAGGCGGGTTTTCAAAAATTTGGGGATTTCGTTTTCCCCCTTGTCTACTAAACACGCGTTTCATTAAATTTATAAAGTTACAGGTATAGAGGACGCACATTTAAGATAAAGCGCCCTCCGTGCTTTTTTTTTTCTTGAGACACTAATTTAAGGGCACACAATAATGCGGGACGTAAATCCTTAAAATTTTTGAAGAGATGACACTATTTTAAGGTCACTCTCTTTTGCGTAACATAAATCAACGAGTGTCGTGGTTTGTGCGTCATTAAAGGGCAGTTTTCTTGTAGTGCCTACACACAAAGTTCCACTATCATCTGTCTTACTTAAGTGACTTGGTTTTGAAAGCATTATATTCACTTTCGAAAGCATTATGGGGCTTTTTGACAACTTATTTAGAGGGTTTTTTTGGACATCATGAATTTTATAAAAGAAAAGCTAGTGAGACGCTAGATAAAAACAAAATTCATTAGACCAACCAACCCAACTAAAGGAACTCTTAGACCTACTATGACACCAAGAGTACCATTTAGTAACAATATTAACAAAAACATTACTTTTTAGGCGAAATCTTATCAAAAATCATATTGTTCCTAAAAATCCATATATGCCACCACATAATAAGAAAAACCGCCTCGAGTTAATCCATAGTACCCATACATAACAACAAATAATCAAACCAAATAAGCCAATCGCCATACGAAAAGATGGTAGGTCAACTCAACCACCACAAATCCATTGTTTTCTCCAAAAGAGTCATATCCACTGGACATGAGAAGAATAATTGGTTAATAGAATCCAAACCATTATAACAAATCGAAAAACATGAACTAGGAATCTCCATACCCCTCCTCGAGAGATTAAGACGAGTATGTAATCTACCTAACACGAACTTCCAAGAAAAAATATTCACTTTGATAGGACCCAAATTCACCCACCTAGTAGCGACCGGGTCTAATGGTAATAAGCAACCATCCACCAATGAATGGGTAGAAACCATAAAAAACTCCCCCAAGCTAGACTGTACCCAAATCCACATATCCACCACTGGAAATAACAAAACCGACTGAAAAAGAGAAGCAAAAGCAATTTCTTGGACTCTCTCGTCCTTACCCATTGGGATCCGACGAAAAGAGTGAACCAAAGGGAATGCAACTTCTTTGCAACAGTAGATTCTTCCAACATTCTAATTATAATAACTACAATATAGGAAAACGAGCACGCAAAGAAACATCCCCAACCTAAAATTCCTCCCAAAAATTTGAATCTTCACCATATCCAATTTGCTTCTTGCATTAAGCCATAAAGTGCACACCCTTACCCTTCAATTGGGAAATGGTCGAGATAATAACGAGCCAAACCAAATGCTTATTAGTTGGACTCGCGTGATCGAAAAAACCATGACTCCCGTGAATTTCTTTAACCACCCTACCAAAACACATTTCATTTTTTTAAAAGCAACAAGAACTAAATTCACACTTCTAGAAAAAAAACTAGAAAGAAATTAAAATGGGTTTTAATCTAGTCATTCCAAATCGGAATATTAGAATATCTATACTTAAACCAAGATAAAGAAAATAAAAGGATACTATCAAAAAATTTGTCTTTCTCATTTTTCAAGAATCAAACACAAGATTATTTCTAAATCTCCATATCATCCACCAAGTAGTCAACACCACCACTTCCAACCTTTTCTTAGTCTCAATCGGCTGCCTAATATCATCAATCCAGGATAACTATAAAATCCTAACATTTTATCATGAAATTGGGTATTTTGGGAAAACTTACAAAGGCATCTCTCCTAACATTCTATCATGGGCCGACATTGGTGCCTTCGAACCGTCAAGCACGGTGAGGAGACTCACCTTAGACTGTTGAAAATCAGATAAATGCTCAGACTTCTTATTCGAAAAATCCCCGCGTTAATCAATCATATAAAACCCCAATTAATATTCAGGACATAAAACATAACTAGGAATCTAATTCATTTGTCCAACTCCTAAGGTAAAAGACCATTTTACCCTCTCCTTGCTTGGCCTAACTATCGAGGCCCAACCTAATGGCTCCAAAATCTCAAAATGGCCCAAATTCCTAAATGACGCACAAAACCCACTATAGGCCCAAATCCAGGAAGTCCTAAAACATAACAATGGCCCAAAGCGAGAAAGAATAATAACCCAACAAGGACCAAAACATCAATAATCCAAATATATACCAAATTGCAAAAGCCCAAAACCAGGCCTGGTACGATGCGCGTACCCGGGGTACACCTTGCGTACTAGGTCGCATGCATGATTGCGGACACGAGCACATACGCATAGCGTACTCTTGTGTACGCCCAACATACACGCCCATTAAGTACTTTTTCCTTAAGTTCTTAATACTTGCATTCCAACATCCAAATTACAGATCCAAGTCTATAGGAACGTCTTTATCCATAAAGTCATGAACTTGGAGCCTTTGCATGTCTCAAAAGAACCTAAACCTTACTTTAGCATTCTACTTTCAGCAAATGGACCTAAACACATGCATCGCTGATCCACAACCATCAATATGCTAACTTTATGGACTATGGACCTCATAAACATCAAGAGAAGCAACACCTAACTTCTGGAGTGGAAGAAATACACTAGATCTCATCATAGGACCAAAAGGGGACCAAAACTTCATCAAGAATAGATCTAAGCATACAAGGAGCAAGTTCCAAGATTTATACCTCAATGAAGCTAGAAATGATGTGTGAAATCTGGATCTACAAGTTCTCCTTTGATCACGGCTCATTCTTCCAAGCTCTTCTTCCTCAAATCTCACCAACACACACTAACAAGGGGGTCAAATCTCCTCAAGAAGGTCTAGGTTTTCGAAATGGGACTCAAAGGGAAATGGAGGCTAAGAAATTAGAGATGATGGGTCATAATGTTGTTTAAATATGGTCCAAACCCTAAAATTTAGGGTTTGTCCCATGGGTGCGTACGCCCCGCGTACTCCTAGATTATCGAAATTGGAAAAATTGCCCCCTGGGGACCAAAACTGCAAAAATATTTACATACCTAGGGTAAAAAATAAAAACTACCATGCATCGGGTATTATATCCCCCCCTACTTGAATTAGAATTCGTCATCAAAGAACGTTGCCGCACATAACTTTGGGTAATGCTTCCTCATCTCGTCCTTAGGCTCCCGTGTCCATTTAGACCCCTTTTCGGTGTTGCCACTACACCTTCACCAGCTCCAAAATCTTGTTCCTCAAGGTTTTCGTCTTTTTTTCAAGGATGGAAATCGGTCTCTCAATATAATTCAGTCAATCATTCACCTGAATATCCTCCAATGGAACCGCCACGGAATCATCAGCCAAACATTTTCGTAGCCGTGAAACATGCTACGGGTCTAACTAAGCTCCTTGGGTGGATCCAATCGATAGGCAACCCTGTCCACCTGGGACAAATCCCTGAAAGGACCGATATATTTAGGGCCCAAATTGCCCCTCTTCCTAAATCGGATGACACCTTTCCAAGGTGACACCTTCAGGAGAACCATATCCCTAACCTGGAACTCTAGATCTGATCGACGCTTGTCGGCATAGCTCTTCTTCTAACTCTGAGCTGTCTGAAGTCTACCCCGAACTTGTTGAATCAAATCGGTAGTCTTGAGTACCACCTCATTACTCCCCACGACTCGCTGACCGACATCACCCTAACATATCGAGGTGTTGCACTTCTCCCATAGAGCATCTTAAAAGGAAGTCTATCAATTTTGGCATGATAACTATTGTTATACGAAAACTCCGCCAAAGGGATATACGTATCCCAACTACCACCAAAATTGAATACACATGCCTGAAGCATATACTCCAGGGTCTGGATAGTCCGCTCACTATGCCCATTAGTTTGAGGGTGGAAAATCATTCTGAAATGCATACAAGTACCCAACTCCTCGTGAAACCTCTTCCAAAACAGGGAAGTAAATCAGACATCCCTGTCCGAAACCACTGAAACCGGCATGCCATGCCATGCCACAACCTCCCTGATGTAAAAGTTGGCCAACTTCTCTGTAGAGATACTCTCCTAAATTGGAATGAAATACGTGCTCTTAGTCAATCAATCCACGATGACCCATATCGAATCCACTCCATGCGCTATTTGTGACAACTTCGTGATGAAGTCCATAGTAATCTCTTCCCATTTCCAAACTACAATGTCTAACAGTTGCATTGTGTCATGAGGTTGTTGATGGTCGGCCTTGACTTTTCTACAAGTCATGCACCTCTCCACATACCAGGCCACATCCAGCTTCATACATGGTCACCACTAATCAGGACAGAGATCTCTATACATCTTTTTTGCTTTGGGATGAATAGAGAATCTCGACTTGTGCGCCTTTTCCATCAAAACCTGCCACGCACCACCCTAGTAAGGAACCCACACCCTCCAATGAATGGTCAATAACCCCCGAATATCATATTCGAAGGAAGCCACCTGAACCACAATGCGCTCACTCTTTTGTTGCTCTTCCTTCATAGCCTCAATTTGACCCTCTCAGAAAAAGTTGAGTAATCACTATCATCCTCAAAAACATATCTCAGATTGGAGCCGCGACCTCCTTGGAACTAAGTGATGGGTGTCGAGCAAAACATCATTCCTATGGTGTACATGCAAACCCTAATAGCTTTTGGATCTAGTTTATCTAATGAACATGCAATTGAAAATCCAAAGCTATAAACCCTAGATCTATCATGTAAGAACTGAAATAAGGGTTTAGTAATTACCTTTGATTGTTATATTGCAATAACAATCAATTCCTTGCTTTGATTGGCTTCAGAAAGCTTAGTGCCTTAAGCGTTGAACCTCTAATGAAGTCACAAACACCACTAAGCAACTAGATAAAGAAGGATAAGAGATAAGGCACCCAAAAATGTCTAGAAACCCTAAGGAATCAGTTAGCCACGTTTTTGAGGCCTAAGGGGTTCTTTATATACTTGTGTGGGATGCTAGGGTTTCAGTTAAAACCCTAATGGACAGCTTAAAATATGATGGGCTCCCATCATAATTTCGTTCACCCCTTATTCCTTTAGCATTCCTTAGCCCAATAACTCAATTATCCAATAATTGCAGTCCCGTCCCCTATATTTAAATAATCTCTTTTAGCCACAAAATTAATTATCAATTAATTCTTGACTAATATTAATTAAACAATATGATTTCTCCTTTAATATATTATTCTTATAATATATTAATAAATCATAATTAATCCTTTCTCTCCTTAATTCATCCTACATATTGCTATGGTGAAGGCAACCGAAAAGGACCATGCTCATAATCGGGTCAAGTACATACCAAAATAGTTATGGACTTAGACACTAATCCAACAGTCTTCCACTTGGATAAGTATAATAACTATTTTCTGTATGACTTCAGAACCTGATCAGCAATCGTAGCTTTCAAAAGCCATTGTCAACTCTGCTCTTATCAGATATGCATGTCCTTTAGATAAGGGATCATATATTCTTCCATTCTCAAGATATCGTATAGATATAAGACATGAATTTTAATCATTCTCTGTATACTGTTTCCCGACTTCCGATTTATGACGACTGACAATTGTCACACCCCGAAACCGATGGCGGAAACGTTCCGGGGCGGAGGACGTCATGAAGTATCGCAACCAATGTACATAGTAAGCATAGTAAACACAACCATTACATTACATAGAAGTATTACATTTGTTTGAAATCAAAGTGTTACAAGTGTTATACATGTATATCATATGAACAAAAGTTAAGATGAGTCTTCTATACGCTCCGTCTTCCCCAAAAGGTCGCAGGGTACCTGTCTAATGTGGACCTAAGAATACAAGTAGTTTGAAAATCAGCATAAAGGTGGTGAGTTCATAAGCGGTTTGTTTCTGAAAATGAACAAGTTTCCTTTGGTTTTCTATAAAAGTCGTTATCCAAGAAAATCCCATATTTTCTTATAAGTAAAGTTTGTTTATCCATTTGTTATACAGATTGGTTAAGAACAGTTTGTTATCTGGTTACTACATGATCTAGTTATAAACGAGTTCTGTTATCCCAGGAAAAACCCTTATTTTCCTTAAAAGTTTGTGGTTGGTTATCGGTCCTGAATGTAATGTACAAGTATCTACCATACTTAATGTGTTTGTGTGAAAATTTCCTGAAAGTCTAATATCCTAGAAAAGTACATTAGTCTTAACACGTATATAAAACTAATAAGTAAGTAGAAAAGTTTTCATAATCTTGATTGCGAGTTCCATAACCATACTACAGACTACATAAGGCTCGGAACGGGGCCATTATCTTTTTATGACTTTTTTCACCCTTGAACCTTTCGGTTCGGCTGTAGCTAGCAGCCAGGTGCGGGGTAGTCAATCCTGTATAGATCTATACACTCAAGTCACGCTCTCCCTCCAGGAGATTCTGGTTATAGGGATAGTCCTCCACTCTCGAATCTAGGGGAAGTGTTACAAAGGACGTGTCTCCAATCTTAAGATTAATGAATTTAAAATTGACATTACTAATATGAAAAATTATGTTTTATTAATCCTTTACTCTCGTATCTAGGGGGAGTACTATCATGTCCTTCACTCTCGAATCTAGGGGGAGTGTTATCAAGGACGGTTCTAATATTCTAAGTTTTAATATTATTAGTCCTTCACTCTCGTATCTAGGGGGAGTGTTACCAAGGTCGTTTTTAAAGTTCTAAGGTTCATACTTTTAACAGTAATAATGTGGAAGTCATTGATGAAATGTAAAATATAACATTTTATAATGGAATTCACAAACGGTTTGAAAACTAACTCTGGAAGTTAAAACGGTTGGTTAATACGGATTTCAGTGTTAAAAGCATATGAAATATGAAACATTTCAATTTAAAATAATAAGTTTGAGTACAAGATTTCCTTGTACTTTTGCTTGTATTCCCCCCTGAAAACATTGAAAAACACGGAAAAAGGTGTAGGGGTATGAACTCACCAATCGAGGAATGTGTCGGTTTGGATGCTAAACGTCAGTTCGGGGCTTTAAAACGCGCGAGGTTCCTACGTAATATGAAGAGATACACATTTTTATCTAATTAGACCATGAACCACTAATCAAATATGAATAAACACTTCATTACAAGTGTTTGGAGTGACCCGGGTGGCATCTAAGGGTGTGTATGGCTTGAATAGGGATTTTGCTCTTCAAGAGTAAACTCCTAATGGAGTTTTCGTCCCAATGACCAACTCCCATGATTTTACGGCCGTAAACTCATGGTGGGGAATGGTCTTACAACTCTTGTGGGGTAATGCTAGACTTGGTTTTAAGGCATTGGAATGGAATTTAAACAACATAAGGACCATTTGAGGAGTTTACGGCAGTAAACTATGAGTTTACAGGCGTAAACTCTCATGTACCCATTCTTATTGTGTTTTGGTGGTCCAAGGTCAATTACAAGAGTTTCTAGTCCAAAGTATAAGCTATAGGATGAAGTTAGGGCACCATTTGACCATGTTATAGGAGTTTACATCCCATGAACCTTTCCTTGGGTGGTTTACGGCCGTGAACTCCTAAGGGAGTGATTTTTATCAATTTTAAGGTCCCTAACACATTTGTGGTTGCTTCTAGACTTTATTCCAAGGCTTAGGAGGTGTTTTAGGGGCATCTTAACACCTTAAAAGGTGTTTACGGCCTATGAAAGGGTGTTTACGGTCCAAGCATGTGCTTGGGCCGTAAACTCATGTTTACCCCTTAAATGATGAGTTTTTGGTGTTCTAAGCCCCTAAGTCATATCTAAGCTCCACTGGTGGTTTGGAAGGGTTTTAAGGCTCAAAAACCCCATTTGTATGTGTTTATGGCCTAAGGCTATTCCAGGGCCGTAAACACATGTTTATGGTCCTATTTTATGATTTAAACATGAATTTGAAGGCTAAAGATGTTATACTATGAGCTAGGATTGATTCCTTACCGATTTGGAGCTTGAATTGGATGGTTTTTGGATCAAGAACTTGGATTTGAGGAGAGAGAGTAGAGAGAGAGTGAAAAAGCTTCAAATGAGGCTCACTCTACTTTATATATGGTTTGAGTTTAAGGCTCGGTGGAAATCTATCCGATACTGACGTTAGACGGGGCTTTTGGTTGTACCCGATTTAATTGTTGTAACCCGATATGGTCGAAACTAAAAATTTTCCAAATAATAATTTGGGGCGTTCTCATGTTTTTCTAATTGGTTTGGATACTTACGAGGTCATAATAAAAGTCTTAAATTTATGACCTATTCCAAAAGTCAATGGAAAAATCGGAAATACTAACGGTTTTATTAACATAAACGGAATATCGTGACGGAAATAATTTCGGGTTATCACATTATCCCCCCTTTAGAGGGAATTTCGTCCTAAAATTCAAAATTAAGATACAACTCATGGATTCGGAAAGAAATATAGATACTTTTGTTTCATCGGATTTTCGCGCTCTCAAGTGAATTCGGGTCCTCGCATGGCATTCCAGCGAACCTTCGCTATTGGGATACGGCTTTTTTTCGTACGTTCAATCTCTCGATCTATGATTTCGATTGGTTCCTCCATGAGGTTCAGAATTTCGTTGGTTTCGGTCCCATCAAAGGGATTACTAGGGTTTCATCGGATAGGCACTACTTAAGAATGGAGACAGGGAATACCGGATGGATTCTGCTAAGTTCTGAAAGTAGTCGGAGTTTGTAAGCTACGGGATCGATCCTAACAAGGATTTCGAAAGGTCCTACATTCCCCGGGTCAAGTTCTACGTGCTATCCAAAGCGTATCATGTCTTTTCTGGGTAAAACTTTCAACAGGACACGGTCTCCAACAAAAGAGTACACCTTTCCGTGTCGGAGTGGTTAGGGGTTTAGCGATCTTGGAAAAGTTTTGAGTGAATCTACGATAGTAGTCAACGAGACCCAAGAATTGACAAATTTATGTGGGTGTCTTCGATGCCGACTAATTCTCTATCGCCTGGATCTTGGACGGGTCCACGTGTATGCCTTCCTTGCTTACCACGTGAACAGGGAAAATGGTTAGACCGAAGGGCATCACTACGATCTCGTAGTGATCATATCGAGTCCTAAATGCCGTCTTGGAAACATCATTCTCATGAACTCGTATCTGATGGTACTCTGACCTGAGGTCTATCTTCGCGAAGTATTTGGCTCCCTGAAGTTGATCGAAAAGGTCGTCTATTCGAGGAAAAGGATATCGGTTCTTGATGGTCAATTTGTTCAACTCACGGTAGTCGATACACATTCGAAAGGAACAAACAATACCGGGGCTCCTTAAGGTGAGGAACTCACTCTGATGAACCCTTTGCGGAGTAGCTCATTAAGCTGACTGGATAACTCCTGCATTTCTGCTGGAGCTAAGTGATATGGGGACTTGGCTACCGGGGGGTAGCTCCAGGGATTAGGTCGAAAGGCATCGGGAAAATTGCAGACTTCGGGGATGCTCTCGAGGTCTTTAACTTCCTGTTTCTCGTTGATCACATGGGCTAGGAATGCATGGTACTCCTTTCGCAGAAGCTTTTGGGCTTTGAGGCACGAAATGAGGCGAAGGTTGGAATTAAGTTTATCTTCGTAGATTATGAGGGTTTGACCAGGGGAAAGGTTGAGATGGATAGATTTCTCATAACTAGGATATTTGCATGATTGGGACTTAACCAATCCATGCCAATGATAACATCAAAGTTCTTTATTGAAAAACCGGTATAAGATCGATGGGAAAAGAATGATCACCGAGGGTAAGGGTACAACCTACGAATATATCGCTAGCGTCCTCTTTCTCGTTGTTAGTCATCTTAACGGTAGACATTTCGGTTACTAATGGAGGACTAAGATTAAGATGACGTTTGAATGAATAGATAACAGATTCTCTTTCAACAATATAATCGAAAAGGATTGCAAATATAAGGGCTGTCGAGGAAGGATATACATGTGGCAACGGTGGGATCGGCGACTGTCTCATCTTGTCCTATACCTAGGACTCTTCCAGTGTTGCCAGTTGTTGCTGTCTTGGGGCAGTTTCGCTTGAAATGCCCGACTTCGCCGCAACCGTAAAAGGCCTGACTGATACCCACCCCAGAAGCTTGATTGGTTGATTGGGTTGGTGTCTTGCAATTTTTCGCAGTGTGACCCTTTTTGCCACAGCTGTTACAAAATACCTCTCGACATGGGCTGGAAGTGAGGTGATGATAGTTGCACTTTTTGCACATAGGAAGGGTACCAGCATACCTACTGGTAGGAGTTTGAGCTGTGGATCCGACAGCAGAAACAGCAACAGGGGCAGTAGCAGCGCGAACTGCCACCGTTTGCTGCTTCTTCGAGGTCTCCTGAGAAGGCTGACTTTTCTTCTTCTTCCAAAATTTTCTTTTCTCACCACTCCTCTCTGTCATCTCAGGAGTGGTGGTTGCATCCTCTAGGTCATCGCTATGGTCGATCAGGGTTTGGGCTAGGCATTTGCTGCTGTCGTAGGTGTCTGGCTTTGCAGCCAAGACATTACCCTTGGTTGGCTGGGTCAACCCCCAGATAAATCTCTCAATCTTTTTACTCTCCGGGGTAACCATTCCCGGACAGAGTAGCGCCAAGTCATCGAATCTAGAAGTGTAAGCGGCGATATCAGAACCTTTCATCTTCAGGTTCCAGAGTTCATGCTCCAGCTTTTGCATTTCGCCCCGAGGGCAGTACTCCACAAGCAGAAGTTCCTTCATGGCCTCCCAACCCATAGCATTGGCTACAGGTAGGGTTAAGGATTATACTCGGCCATTCCACCAAGTCAGGGCTTTATCGGTGAACGTGCAGGCGGCGAACTTCACCTTATCCGATTCAGAGCAGGCACAAATTTTGAAAATAGATTCGATTTTCTCGAACCATCAGGTTAGGGCAATGACACCTCCAGTGCCATCGAAAGATGTGGGTTTCGCGTTCATAAAGTCCTTATAGGAACACTCCTTCCGGTGTCCCTGGCCACCGTCCTGGTTTTGAGATTGGGTACCACCTCCTGGACCACCGGGGCCACCGGGGTTCATTTGAGACATGGCAGCTGCCACTGCGGCAATAACAGCTGCCTGGAATATTACGGGATCAAATTGGGGAGGAGGTGGTGGCGGAGGGTTGTTCTTCTTTGAGCTGGGTCTGTTTCTTGGAGTCATCTTGATTTAAAAAGATCAGGAAAGAGAGGATGGTAAGTCCTCTGAATTAAATCAAGAGATATGATACAAGGGATATCTCATTATGACAGATATAGAATTCTATTAAGCGATAAAGCAGGAAAGAGTTATCAAAGCAGATAAACTATCACTAAAGGAATGATTGAGAAGCAACGTTGGAATGAGGATTTCTATAACGAAGTTGGCTCTAGAAATACTCCCATAGTATTTCATGTTTCGTTGCGACGACGGCTCGTTGTTTTGAGTATTGGGTAAGTTTTAGGCATGCTGAACACCACAGTCACTCCCAAGCACATGTTGGCCGTGTCTCGAATGAATATAGTTGATCAGGCTATATTGACCCTAGACACAACTACATAACTGCCCAGGTTTAACTGCAGCGTACAACACCCATTTACTTATGTTTTGTTCTACTCGAAGTTACGGATTCCGGCGGTTAGGTATACTTGTATACTTTTGAAAAACACTTATATTTTAAAGTATACTTTTAGTTCAGAGAACTTCAGCCCCTTAGTGTTTATAGTCTTATACCATGTAAGGTTTGGTATACTAGTTCACTATAAACAGGGGCTCTGATACCAATCTGTCACACCCCGAAACCCATGGCGGAAACGTTCCGGGGCGGAGGACGTCATGAAGTATCGCAACCAATGTACATAGTAAGCATAGTAAACACAACCATTACATTACATAGAAGTATTACATTTTTTTGAAATCAAAGTGTTACAAGTGTTATACATATATATCATATGAACAAAAGTTAAGACGAGTCTTCTATACGCTCCGTCTTCCCCAAAAGGTCGCAGGGTACCTGTCTAATGTGGACCTAAGAATACAAGTAGTTTGAAAATCAGCATAAAGCTGGTGAGTTCATAAGCGGGTTGTTTCTGAAAATAAACAAGTTTCCTTTGGTTTTCTGTAAAAGTCGTTATCCAAGAAAATCCCATATTTTCTTATAAGTAAAGTTTGTTTATCCATTTGTTACACAGTTTGGTTAAGAACAGTTTGTTATCTGGTTACTACATGATCTAGTTATAAACGAGTTCTGTTATCCCAGGAAAAACCCTTATTTTCCTTAAAAGTTTGTGGTTGGTTATCGGTCCTGAATGTAATGTACAAGTATCTACCATACTTAATGTGTTTGTGTGAAAATTTCCTGAAAGTCTAATATCCTAGAAAAGTACATTAGTCTTAACACGTATATAAAACTAATAAGTAAGTAGAAAAGTTTTCATAATCTTGATTGCGAGTTCCATAACCATACTACAGACTACATAAGGCTCGGAACGGGGCCAGTATCTTTTTATGACTTTTTTCACCCTTGAACCTTTCGGTTCGGCTGTAGCTAGCAGCCAGGTGCGGGGTAGTCAATCCCGTATAGATCTATACACTCAAGTCACGCTCTCCCTCCAGGAGATTCTGGTTATAGGGATAGTCCTCCACTCTCGAATCTAGGGGAAGTGTTACAAAGGACGTGTCTCCAATCTTAAGATTAATGAATTTAAAATTGACATTACTAATATGAAAAATTATGTTTTATTAATCCTTTACTCTCGTATCTAGGGGGAGTACTATCATGTCCTTCACTCTCGAATCTAGGGGGAGTGTTATCAAGGACGGTTCTAATATTCTAAGTTTTAATATTATTAGTCCTTCACTCTCGTATCTAGGGGGAGTGTTACCAAGGTCGTTTTTAAAGTTCTAAGGTTCATACTTTTAACAGTAATAATGTGGAAGTCATTGATGAAATGTAAAATATAACATTTTATAATGGAATTCATAAACGGTTTGAAAACTAACTCTGGAAGTTAAAACGGTTGGTTAATACGGATTTCAGTGTTAAAAGCATATGAAATATGAAACATTTCAATTTAAAATAATAAGTTTGAGTACAAGATTTCCTTGTACTTTTGCTTGTATTCCCCCTGAAAACATTGAAAAACACGGAAAAAGGTGTAGGGGTATGAACTCACCAATCGAGGAATGTGTCGGTTTGGATGCTAAACGTCAGTTCGGGGTTTAAAACGCACGAGGTTCCTAAGTAATATGAAGAGATACACATTTTTATCTAATTAGACCATGAACCACTAATCAAATATGAATAAACACTTCATTACAAGTGTTTGGAGTGACCCGGGTGGCATCTAAGGGTGTGTATGGCTTGAATAGGAAGTTTGCTCTTCAAGAGTAAACTCCTAGTGGAGTTTTCGGCCCAATGACCAACTCCCATGATTTTACGACCGTAAACTCATGGTGGGGGTGTTCTTGGGGTGCTAAATGGTCTTACAACTCTTGTGGGGTAATGCTAGGCTTGGTTTTAAGGCATTCGAATGGAATTTGAACAACATAAGGACCATTTGAGGAGTTTACGGGCGTAAACTCTCATGTACCCATTCTTATTGTGTTTTGGTGGTCCTAGGTCAATTACAGGAGTTTCTAGTCCAAAGTATAAGCTATAGGATGAAGTTAGGGCACCATTTGACCATGTTATAGGAGTTTACATCCCATGAACCTTTCCTCGGGGGGTTTATGGCCGTGAACTCCTAAGGGATTGGTTTTTATCAAGTTTAAGGTCCCTAACACATTTGTGGTTGCTTCTAGACTTTATTCCAAGGCTTAGGAGGTGTTTAAGGGGCATCTTAACACCTTAAAAGGTGTTTACGGCCTATGAAAGGGTGTTTACGGTCCAAGCATGTGCTTGGGCCGTAAACTCATGTTTACCCCTTAAATGATGAGTTTTTGGTGTTCTAAGTCCAGTCTTGTAAGCCCCTAAGTCATATCTGAGCTCCAATGGTGGTTTGGAAGGGTTTTAAGGCTCAAAAACCCCATTTGTATGTGTTTGCGGCCTAAGGCTATTCCAGGGCCGTAAACACATGTTTATGGTCCTATTTTATGATTTAAACACGAATTTGAAGGCTAAAGATGTTATACTATGAGCTAGGATTGATTCCTTACCAATTTGGAGCTTGAATTGGATGGCTTTTAGATCAAGAACTTGGATTTGAGGAGAGAGAGTAGAGAGAAAGTGAAAAAGCTTCAAATGAGGCTCACTCTACTTTATATATGGTTTGAGCTTGAGGCTCGATGGAAATCTACCCGATACTGACGTTAGACGGGGCTTTTGGTTGTACCCGATTTAATTGTTGTAACCCGACGTGGTCGAAACTAAAAATTTTCCAAATAATAATTTGGGGCGTTCTCATGTTTTTCTAATGGGTTTGGATACTTACGAGGTCATAATAAAAGTCTTAAATTAATGACCTAATCCAAAAGTCAACGGAAAAATCGGAAATACTAACGGTTTTATTAACAAAAATGAAATATCGTGACGGAAATAATTTCGGGTTGTCACAACAATAGACTACAATTGAACACATCAACTTAGTCCCGGCTTGGTCATGCGCTTAGGTGTCATCACTAAATCATCGAGGGGCCCACAAATATTGCCTTTATCCCACTTTGGGTAAAAGGAATGGATAAATTTCGACTCAAATGCTCGCTTACATTCACTGATCGAATCACACACAACAATAAGTTTTATAACACCAAGTTACTGGTGCGTTTTCTTATTATCAATGTGCAACCGACCAACAAATAACAACTCACATGTCTCGGTTTTAAGAATATACAAATTATCAACTCACAATCACTCGAGATAAAATCCGTGAAGTGATTATCGTAAGCGTGGGTTTAATCCAATACTCTAATCTTATCAAAGCACTCATGAACTCTGCAGCAAACTTGTGCTATGTCTAAACACTCTAGATAATCTACAGACTCTTCACGACAGTCTCGCTTCATACCTACCTTCAAACTATGACCGACTGTGGAGGTTTGAATAACCCAGTTATTCTGGAAGTCAAAACATGCAAAATTTAAACACAATAATAATACTTAATCCTATATGGCCCCAAACTTGTGAGAGTAAATAAAACACTTCTATTTAACCATCATATTGATTACTCATTATTTATCGTTATTGTTTCAGAAAATCAACTTATTACTCAAATTACAACAATAGTTGTCCCATGCACAAAGCATGCACACTATGTTTCCTATGGTCCTTTCTTTGTGAAATAGATCAATTGAAAAACTTTTCCAATGATGCTCATTTCACAATTCCCAATCCTTGTCAATTGTGTAAGAACACAAGGTTCTTGCCACTATTAGAATATGCTAAATTCTAACATTTTATGCAATGATCCTTTCGCAAAGTCATAGCACAAAAGTCACTAACACTTGGGCAATGAAATTACAAAGTACTCTATCAGAAATTGTTACAAGACAAGTCCATAGACGTGAAGTCTCACATTCAAAGTACATTCCTTTGAACATCCTTCTTGCATTAAATTTTCTAATCTATACATAGACTCTCAATATCCAACTCCCAATATGCAAACATTTCCATATTTGCTATATGACAACTCATTCTTAGTAGAGTCTTATCTATTCATAATAATGTCGATATGGTCCATCCAATACCATACTTCCATCTACTCACAAGAGACAAATCCTCAGCGAACTTTGGATCGTCCTTTGATAGTTGTTTAATTATTTTTGTCAAATCCGATTCTAGTCCTTTTTCCTTCTTAATGCGCTAGACATTTGGAAAATTTTAGAATGGTCAAATATTATAGCATTTGCAATTGATCGTATACCCCGAAGTGTATGGGACACGATGCATAATGTCTTACATGAAGATATGATACTTTATCAATCTTCTGCCATAATATTTTATGTGTCACATTCTCACAATTCGAACTATGAAGAGGAATGTCGTAATCATAATCAAAATTTGAGAACACACTATGTATCCATTGACTATATTTATTAAAATTTCTCAATCTAAGCTTTAGATTTTGAAACGAAGTATAATATTCTCTCCCTTAATTATAGCAAAACAACTTTTCAACCCATGGAACTTTGCAAATTGAATATTTATTTTTCTATAATTAATATTGCTAACTTGCAATACTTGCCATAATAATCATACAAGCATAACACTTATGCTCCCAATATCATGATGATTATTATCATATAAGCATAACACTTATGCTCCCACTAGCTTTGACATGTATTCAGAAAACAACTGAACTTCCAGAAAACAATGCCTATTGAATTTCTGAAATTCATATTTCTAATACCAGATGCTTCAATAAGCCTTTATCTAAGCTTCTTAAACTTATACACCTTTGCCTTAGATAGCTCATATGTGTGTCTAAACAATTCAGAACTTATATCAATATGTCCCAAATGTTAGACTAATTGCCAAATCTCACAATTCGAACTATGGAAAGGGATGTCGTAACCATAATCAAATTTGAGAATACAATTTTCACAATGGTTATCTTCTTAAAATCTCTTTTAGTGAAAGCATTTCCTTACAGTCATTTTCATGAAGGAGGGAATCTTATGACACTTAGATATTTTATGGTGTATGTGTTCCTATCCATGTGAATTTGCCAAAACCAAGTTTGCGACAAATCCAAACTCATATGGACTGAAATTTATTAAACTCGATTTCTTGCCTTGTGGTGACACGAGTGCCCACCATGTCTTCCAAGTGGTTTATGTAACACCCAAAGTTTTGAAGGCCAAGAAAGGAAAGAAAACCTTAATTTTAAGGGGCGACTCTGCGACTCCAAGGAGGAACTCAGTGAGTCCGAGCGGGATCCGAGTCGGGGAGTAAGTGACCGACTCGGCAAGTCGGCCAAGGTGACTCGGCGAGTCTGGTCTGTGCGAGGAAAACCCTAAATTCGGGACTTGGAGCCTTTATAAACGCCTTAACCTCCTTCCTAGGGTCCCTTTACTGCCTCTTGCACCCAGAGCATCAAACTCCAAACCCCATAGTTGCCCATTCAAGCTCCCAAGCCATATGGAGTGATTTAAAGGAAGAAGAAGAAGGGGAAATCATTGAGGCTTCAAGAAGTGGTCTTGGATCTGAAGATTTGGGGAACATTTCTGAGTATCTGAAGGTAATAAGTTGTTTCTCTCTTTTAGACCTTCTATGGTTGTGAGATTTGGGGCTTTTAAGCCATGGTTTGCCACCCAAGTGAGCTAGAAGCCGGATCTGGAGTTGCTACTTCAGATCCAAGTGTGTTATGAGCTGGGGATGCATAAAGTATCAGCCCTTGAGTCGATTTTGGAGCCCCTTTGGCCTTAAACCCTAGTTTATGGTGGATTGTGCCTAGATCTCCTTCTCTACACGTAAAGTTTGCAACTTTACGTGGGGAATAGGCTTGGGAAGGGTAGATCTACAGTTTGGAGTCCATGCATGACTCGAAAGTCCTCTGCATGTAAGTAGATCCGAATGGACTCGACGAGTCCTTCGAGTGGACTCGGCGAGTAGCATGAAGATAAGGAGGAACTCGACGAGTGGGATGAACAGCTCGTCGAGTCGGATGAAGATGGGCATGAACTCGGCGAGTTGGATGAAGATTACCTTGTGCTCGGCGAGTCTGTTCTTAGACTCGGCGAGTCAGGCCGCGTAGTCCCAAACCCTTCGAGTTAAGACTCGAGGCAGCGAGTCGAGCAAGGACTCAGTGAGTTGGACAGGACAGGATTCGGGAATCAGTAGACTCGGCGAGTCAGGGGCTGACTCGGCGAGTCAAGTCGCGATTGGAAGGACTTTGAGCATAAGAACTCGGCGAGTCAGTAAGTGGACTCGACGAGTAGGGTTGACCTGGAAGGTTGACTTTGACCAGGACTTTGACTTTGACAAGAGTTGACTTAGTTGACCTTTGTAGGTTAGTTAGACTAAGTGTTATGTTGATATTGGTAGCTCGGGGAGCTAGTGGAGCAGCAGTTCGGAGTCACTGGTCAGGTAGCGGTCAAAGGAATTAGCAGCAGCAGTTCAGCAGTATCAGGTGAGTTTCCTTTTGTGTGAATGGGTCTAAGGCCACAATGCCGGCCCATGTAGGTATGAGTAGAAGACCCGGGGGTTAGCCCTAGGCACGGTATGCTAGTATGATATTCGGGACGAGGTCCAATGATAGAGGGCGGGTGCCCAAGGAATGGTTTAAATGATAGTTTATACTTGTTGTCTGTGTGATACTTGTATGTGCCTGGTAGGGAGGTGAGTGTGGGCGAGGTCCCGTACCTCACCAATAGCAGAGTGTGGATGGTGTTCCATATCTCAGTAGCAGCCGATCAGGGGCGAGGCCCAAGTTAGGGAAGGAGTGAGGGTGGGCTGGGCCCGTATCTCACTATCAGCAAGAGTATGGATGGGGTTCCATGACTCATCAATAGCAGGACATGGGCGGGGCCCAGTGATAGGAGAGGCCTTAGAATAAGATCCGTTAGTATGTATTTAGCTTATGTGATGTGATGTAATATGTTTATGTGCTATTATATGTTAGTGGGCGGGGCCCTGTGACAGGCGAGGCCTAAGTGAAACAGATCTGTATCCGAGCAGGGCTCGAAGCCAGGCGGGGCCTGGGGCGGCAGGACCGTTGTAGCGGGCGAGGCCCGAGGTAGGGGCGAGGCCCAGGATAGGGGGCATGGCCCAGTATGTGCAGTATGTGGTTATGCATGGTATGTGGTAGGGTGGGGAACTCACTAAGCTTCGTGCTTACGGTATTCAGTTTTGGTTTCAGGTACTTCCGGTAGCGGAGGGAAAAGCTCGGGGTGATCGCATGGTACACACCATAGTTTAGACAGCCTGGGGATATTTACTCTGATAACGAACATGTATTTTGGAAACTAATACTCTGTTTATATTTTGAAATGATGAATTTGCTTAAAGTAATGTTTTATTAAAAGAAATTTTTAGCCTGAAATTTTGGGACGTTACAAGTTGGTATCAGAGCCTTGGTTTGAGGGATTCGGGCATGCTCTCAGGTGTGCCTGAACTCAAACTGAGGGGTCAGATGAAAAGTTTTCAAAAATGAAAAGACAGTTTCGTAAAAAGAATTTTGAGAACAAAAAACCGTTTTAGAAAAGCAAAAGAATTCAGAAAGAAAAAGAACTTTGAAAAGAGAAAAGGGTGTGGTGCATGCAATCAACCGAGCTCAAGTAAGTACCCCAAAATACCCATACAAGTTTATGTTACGATTAACAGATGATTAAACAGCATGCTAGATTAGGACTAAGGATCTAGGAATGATGCCTTATGTGCCTATTATATGTGTTTGAGCTGCATGATAGTGTTGATTGCTTGAGTATGTTGTGGTTAGATTTTCCTCTTGTCTGAATGCTGCTTGCTTTGTGCATTGTGGGATTTTGAGTGATGGGAGTTAGCCATTAGGTGGATACGTCACGTCACATGTGATCAGGGTTGAATAATCTCAGAGTGCTGGATTTGGCCCTATTGCGCAGCTCTTGTTTGAGTCCAACCGTTGTAGGGACGAGTCTTTTACTTGAAGGATTATCTGAGCCTCATCACATGTGATGGTATCCAGGTGATGGCTAATTGGCATCACAAGGAGACCTTCAGCAGCTGAGGACTGGTTGAGTTGAGTCAGAGGTTTCCCTAGGGTAAGCCTAGGAAGAGATAGTGCTGGGAGCAGTAGTAGTGGATAAGGGACCTGGTGGAGTCAAAGCAATTCCTGAGGAAAGTACGGATAGATGTGGAAGGTAGTATGGGCCCGTACTACTAAAAGCAGAGGATTCGTACTTGATTCGGGAAGGGCCAAGACAAGACCGGGAACCTAGTAGGGAGTGTGTTTGGTCTCGCAGCAGTGATGAGTTTTCTGATAGTGGATGTATTATATTTTCAGTATGGTGACGTTGCGAGAGAGACCAGCGGGCGGATCAGGCGCCGGAGAGGGATCAGGCTTAGGTTCAGGGGCCGAGCAGCTTGAGGAGCGAATGAGGGAGTTGATATCCGCCAAGGTTACGCGCAGTATTTTGAGTCAGACTCCTGTGATCTTTGGCACGGTCAAGGAGGGTATATTGGAGATTTTGGATGAGAGGCTGGGAGCCTTCCGTACTGAGATGATGGCTTTGATGGGAGCGCATACCTTGACATTTCGGGAGTTCAGGGCTTGCGGGGCACCAGATTATCATGGGGCTAGGGACCCCATCGCTAGCAGCAGATGGTTGGCTGATGTTGACAACGCATTCCGTACGAGCTGGTGTCCTGAGGGGGACAAGGTCAGACTCGCTTCCTGTCTTTTGAAGGACAGAGCGAGGGATTGGTGGGAGGAGATTGGTCATGCTCTGGGGGATGATGCCGCATTGGACGCGATGACTTGGAGCAATTTCTCAGCCAGGTTCAGGGCGGAGTTTTTGCCAATTATTGAGGTGCAGCAGTTGGCACGAGAGTTTCAGGATTTGACGCAGACCACTGAGACTGTCGCAGAGATCACCGCCAAGTTCAGGGAGAGGTCTCTTCTTGTACCGCAGTATGTCGCGGATGAGGAGATGAAGAAGGCCCGATACCATGAGATGTTAAGGGATGACATCAGGGAGTTTGTGAGTAGATCCAGCTGTAAGACGCTGGAAGATATGATTTCTCGGGCTAGAGAGAGGGAAATCGATTTGGAGCAGATCCGGAAGAGGAAGTCGGATGAGGTTCAGGTAGCTGTAGGTTCGGGCAAAAGGCCCAAGGGATCGGATTCGAGGTCGAGGGATTATCAGGACCGCAGCCGGTGCGGGAAGTGTGGCAGGGCGCACGGGGGCGTGTGCATGAGTGGTAGCGGTGGCGAGTCTGGCTGTTTCAAGTGCGGTCGGATTGGTCATTTCAGCAGGGATTGTACTGTTACCACCATGCAGGGATCCAACTTGATATGTTTTCACTGCAACCAGCGGGGCCACAAGAAGGCCCAGTGTCCCAGTTTGCTTTCGGCAGGACGGGTGATGGCACCCACCCCTGCAACCTTGAGGATCACGGATGGTCGTCAGGGCCGGGTAGAGGCGCCTGCAGCAGGGAGCAGGGCTTTTCAGATGACTACCTTGGAGGCACGAGCAGCGCCGGACATTGCAGGTATGTGACTTCCGTTTTTAGTTCTTTTATGTTTGCAAGATTATATTGTTATGGTTATGCATCAATTTTTGGTATGAGTATTGTATTATGGTGTGGCTTGCTTGTGATTATGTTATATGCCATCTGCATACCTTGGTTATTTGCATGGTAGTTAGGGGAAGTGCTCAATGAAAGAAGGTTTAAAAGGATGCAGTAATTGTAACATGCGTGGAAGGGAATTGGTACGTCTCTCTAGTTCGGAGTGGCAGGGCGTTAGAAAGGGAATGGTTAGATCCCTAGCCATGGCAGACTTGGGTTCCTTAGCAGATGGATTATGGAATGGCAACTAAGATCGGAATCTCTTTTGGAGTATTGAGCATCAAGGGGTAAGCGGGATCGAAGTGGGGGAGAACCCTCCGAGGGTGCCCAGGTAGGAGCACGCAGACCCAGGATAAGAATGTGACCTCCGAGAAGGAAAAGAAGTAGTTCAGCGTTTGATGGATTGAGAATTTAGGGTTGGGAGTTTGAGAAACTCCCCGTCAGTTAGTGTGTGTGATGGAAATGGTTAGTGTGTAGTTGGGAATTCGGGTTGTGGTCGCCCGAAGGACTCGAGGGAGTAGGAATGAGGATCTAGAGAGCTTATGGCATGTGGGTGCCTTTGTTCTAGCAGTCAGTGGTGGAAGTGTTGTAAGACTACGGGGCAGCCGTAGCATTCACTAGCAGTTAGCAATGGATGGTGATGTAAGACTACGGGTAAGCCATAGCATTCCTTAGTAGCTTCGTTAGCGAAGTTGGGGCGAGGCCCTTATCTCCTAGTGATCTGATAGGGATCAGGGATGGGTAGTGGATGAGAATGATAAGGAGTTTGACTGTATAGCCCTAGAGAGGTGAGACCTTGGGAGAGGCCTTTCCAGGATATAGTTGGGTGAGACCCGTGGGCGAGGCCCGTATGAGACTAGCAGTGTAGGTGAGACCTGAGAGCAGGGTTGCTTAGTAGTATGGTTGGGTGGGACCCGTGGGCGAGGCCCGTGAGTTTTAGCAGCACAGGTGGGACCTAGTAAGAACATTAGTGTCAAGATAGGGGATCGAGGACCCCAGGATTGTAGCGCCTGAATGGCATGATAGATTGAGCAGTTATAGGTGGTCAAAGTTCCTTAGAAAGTCGCTGGGAGCGGCTAGGGTTGTGTTGGGTCAGCGACCGGTGGGAGCCGGTAATCCAGGTATTGATAGCTTGGTGGGGACTCGGGGTGGTCTCAGTTCATCAGGAAGTCAGATGAGGAATAGCAGGATTGCCAATCAGTTGCAGTGCGAGTATGCAGCGTTTGGTGGAATTCAGTTAGTTGATCGTGTGGTGCTCGACACCAAATTGTAGTAGAAAGAAATTCCCAGTGGATACTGGCGATAATGACCCGTACTAGAAGTAGTGGGAGTAAAAGAATTGGTGAAGATAGGGTCTTCACAGTGGCAGAGGAAATAGTTGGTTATGGAGCATTACCTTGGGGAGGCAAGGAAATCGCGCAAGGAAGGAAGTGGAGAACCCCTATGGGTTCAGCGCAGTAATCAGAGGGTACTAGAAGGATTGTCGGTTGAGTAAGTTGTGTTTCCAGGATGTTCAGGGTCAGGGTTGACCCGAGATGATTGTCTGCAAGGACTAATGTTAGTCGGAATGACCAAGCGAGAGGCCAGCGAGGGTAGGCAGCTGGTATTGGAATAATTGGTTGGGTATTAGAGGCAGATCGCAGGCGGTGGGCCATAGCAAACTTCGAGGACGAAGTTTAGTTTAAGTGGGGGAGAGTTGTAACACCCAAAGTTTTGAAGGCCAAGAAAGGAAAGAAAACCTTAATTTTAAGGGGCGACTCGGCGAGTCCAAGGAGGAACTCGGCGAGTCCGAGCGGGATCCGATTCGGGGAGTAAGTGACCGACTCGGCGAGTTTGGTCTGTGCAAGGAAAACCCTAAATTCGGGACTTGGAGCCTTTATAAATGCCTTAACCTCCTTCCTAGGGTCCCTTTACTACCTCTTGCACCCAGAGCATCGAACCCCAAACCCCATAGTTGCCAATTCAAGCTCCCAAGCCATATGGAGTGATTTGAAGGAAGAAGAAGAAAGGGAAATCATTGAGGCTTCAAGAAGTGGTCTTGGATATGAAGATTTGGGGAACATGTCTGAGTATCTGAAGGTAATAAGTTGTTTCTCTCTTTTAGACCTTCTATGGTTGTGAGATTTGGGGCTTTTAAGCCATGGTTTGCCACCCAAGTGAGCTAGAAGCCGGATCTGGAGTTGCTACTTCAGATCCAAGTGTGTTATGAGCTGGGGAAGCATAAAGTATCAACCCTTGAGTCGATTTTGGAGCCCCTTTGGCCTTAAACCCTAGTTTATGGTGGATTGTGCCTAGATCTCCTTCTCTACACGTAAAGTTTGCAACTTTACGTGGGGAATAGGCTTGGGAAGGGTAGATCTACAGTTTGGAGTCCATGCATGACTCGAAAGTCCTCTGCATGTAAGTAGATCCGAATGGACTCGGCAAGTCCTTCGAGTGGACTCGGCGAGTAGAATGAAGATAAGGAGGAACTCGACGAGTGGGATGAATAGCTCGTTGAGTCGGATGAAGATGGGCATGAACTCGGCGAGTTGGATGAACAACTTGACGAGTTGGATGAAGATTACCTTGTGCTCGGCGAGTCTGTTCTTAGACTCGACGAGTCAGGTCGCGTAGTCCCAAACCCTTTGAGTTAAGACTCGAGTCAGCGAGTCGAGCAAGGACTCAGTGAGTTGGACAGGACAGGATTCGGGAATCAGTAGACTCGACGAGTCAGGGGCCGACTCGGCGAGTCAAGTCGCGATTGGAAGGACTTTGAGCATAAGAACTCGGCGAGTCAGTAAGTGGACTCGGCGAGTAGGGTTGACCTGGAAGGTTGACTTTGACCAGGACTTTGACTTTGACAAGAGTTGACTTAGTTGACCTTTATAGGTTAGTTAGACTAAGTGTTATGTTGATATTGGTAGCTCGGGGAGCTAGTGGAGCAGCAGTTCGGAGTCAGTGGTCAGGTAGCGGTCAAAGGAATTCGCAGCAGCAGTTCAGCAGTATCAGGTGAGTTTCCCTTTGTGTGAATGGGTCTAAGGCCACAATGTCGGCCCATGTAGTTATGATTAGAAGACCCGGGGGTTATCCCTAGGCACGGTATGCTAGTATGATATTCGGGACGAGGTCCAATGATAGAGGGCGGGTGCCAAAGGAATGGTTTAAATGATAGTTTATACTTGTTGTCGGTGTGATACTTGTATGTGCCTGGTAGAGAGGTGAGTGTGGGCGAGGTCCCGTACCTCACCAATAGCAGAGTGTGGATGGTGTTCCATATCTCAGTAGCAGCCGATCAGGGGCGAGGTCCAAGTTAGGGAAGGAGTGAGGGTGGGCTGGGCCCGTATCTCACTATCATCAGGAGTATGGATGGGGTTCCATGACTCATCAGTAGCAGGACATGGGCGGGGCCCAGTGATAGGCGAGGCCTTAGAACAAGATCCGTTAGTATGTATTTAGCTTATGTGATGTGATGTGATATGTTTATGTGCTATTATATGTTAGTGGGCGGGGCCCTGTGACAGGCGAGGCCTAAGTGAAACAGATCTGTATCCGAGTGGGGCTCGAAGCCAGGCGGGGCCTGGGGCGGCGGGGCCATTGTAGCGGGCGAGGCCCGAGGTAGGGGCGAGGCACAGGATAGGGGGCGTGGCCCAGTATGTGCAGCATGTGGTTATGCATGGTATGTGGTGGGGTGGGGAACTCACTAAGCTTCGTGCTTACGGTTTTCAGTTTTGGTTTCAGGTACTTCCGGTAGCGGAGGGAAGAGCTCAGGGTGATCGCATGATACACACCATAGTTTAGACAGCCTGGGGATGTTTACTCTGATAACGAACATGTATTTTGGAAACTAATACTCTGTTTATGTTTTGAAATGATGAATTTGCTTAAAGTAATGTTTTATTAAAAGAAATTTTTAGCCTGAAATTTTGGGACGTTACAGTTTAGCAACTTTTCCTTACATATCAATGTACTTTCCATCGATCAAGGTAATTTGTGTTGATGCATTCAAATGAGAACTCATAGAACTCACATACATAATTAACTCAATTGGAATGGCACAGAAACAAAATATTGTCAACATGATAGGTTGTAAACCTTAAGTCGTGTGCTAGTGATGATCGATAAGGTTTATTCTTGATTTGTTCTTGAAACCTTTCTTTCAAGATCATTAAAACTCCCACTGACCTCTTGACATATATGATTCTCTTGTCAGGAAACTTTCCTAGTCAAAACAAATATTCAAGAGTTAGTGTAGTTCTTATCAAGACAAAACACTTCACACAATTGGTTCTAGTTAGTCTTTGTCTTATCCAAGACATCACAACTTACCAATTTCAAATGTACAAGAATAAGAAACTTTCTTATTCTATATTTGATAAGTGTTACAAACCTACTAAAGACTTTTCACTCAAGTCACAATCTTGACTCTAAGACTTGATATTGGAACGAAGTATAATTGACTTCTTGATTTAACCATTTCTACAATTCTCGATTCCTCTTCTTAGACACGCACTTGAACTAAGATTCACTTAAAGGATCAATTGATACATGGTTCTTAATCATTAAGACCTATCATAAAACATAATAAAAGTTACTCTCCTTTCTTCTTAGAACAGAGAAAATTTTATTTTTCTGCCTTCTTGATTCTTCTTATTCGTTCTGCCATTCATTGAAACCTTTTCAATTAACTGAGAGTTACACTTAATCTTATAAGTATAATCATATTTACTAAACTTTAGTAAATCATGACGAATATCTTTATCACTCTTGTGGTGGACTTGATTGATGCAAAACATTGTGAACTCGATCTCCTAGTCCTTCACTTGACTCTTTGTCAATGAATTAGTCTTGAATTTCCAATTATAAAGTTTCTCATTCATCACACAACCAAGTTTTATGATTCCAAGTTTCTGTCCAATTGAAACTTGGGCGATGAGAAACTCTCCCTATTTGGCAAATTCTCAACATTTCCACAGATAACATAATTAAGAATCAAATCCATTATTGCTAATAATATAAACCTTCAAACATCAATTTTTTTTTCATACATGCCATTGAAAGGATAAATAAATAAGATAAAATCAAATATTTATTTAATTGCGGAAAAACTTGTCTTTACAATACAATTCAACTGAAAAACTATGCTACTACATATTTCTTAGCAATATACCCTACTCTAAAGTAGCAACTCAAAAATCCGATCTTTGAATCCATGCGATCGAAATCCATTTCTTCGTGATCAGATTTAGCACGCTTCTTCCTTAAGCTTCCTTTCTTTTCTTCGATCCTGAAGTAGAGCCATACGTCTTGACTCTCCCATCTCTTAGATCTCTCAGGTAAACAGGGCAACTTGGTCTCCAGTACCCCTTCTCTTGGCAATAAAAGCAAATGGACTCCTTTGGCACAGCACATGGGACAATCTCATGCTTAGTCCTTTCTGGACTTCCAATGTTGCCAACGTCCATTGATGTTTGGGAGTTTGATTCACCAAACATATTTGCTTGACCAGTACGCCAAATCGTTGTTGATTCAGAAGCTATAAGCAAATAAGTGAGAACAATTAGGGTCACGTCGTGTTCCATCATATAGTACTCTCTTACGAACTCACTATATGATTCAGGAAGTGACTGAAGAACCCAGTTAACAACCAACATCTCTGAGATATCGACACCTAACATCCTTAACCTATCAATGTGTGACTTCATCTCTAAGATGTGTGCACACACATGTTTCCTATCTTCGTGTTTACTTGCCAAAAGGGCTTGAGTGAGCTTGAACTTTTCAAGCCTTTGAACTTGTGGGTTAGGGAGAAAAATTGGAGGAGGTGGAGGAAGTGAAGCATGACTCTCATTTCCTTGATCGTATCTCGGAACATCATCTTCATTTGGAAAGCTTGTTCCAAAGGATTTGGGAAGACCATTGTAAGATTCAAACATCTACAAAACGGGAGAAAATTCAAGTCAGTTGATAAGGATCCTTGATGTAACACCCAAAATGAAACATCAAGGCTAGGATCCAACACAATGCTCTACAGCCTAGATGAGGGATGCCGTAATCTAGTTGCGGAATATTTGAAGGTAGGTAAATGACGATTTACCAATTTCCACCATGAAAAACGAAAACGAAGTTTAAGTTTTAAATTAATTGAAACTCCTAGATCTTTTGAGATTCATTGAACTTTTCAATGGCATGTTTAATCTCGATTATGCCCTTCAATTTGTGATTGAGATGTCGAGGATCACAAATAAGGTGAGAATAACCATACGAATCATGTGGTGCACCCAACGCTAATATCACCTAATCAATGTGCCAGTTAGCCACACATGCTCCATTGATCTATGATAAGCATTGAGCCACCCTTCACAGCTAATGTCATCCCCAAATTAGTGTGCTGGTTAACCACACACGCTCCACTAAAGTTTGAAAAGGATACGAAGTGTAATTCCATAGATTAGCATACAATTTCACATTTTTCCTAAAGTAACTATGATTTGGGAATTTGTAAAAGCATGTAGTTACTTTGTACTTCATTATACTTATAATGGAAGGTTTCTGTCCTATCCTACCCGTTCGGCTAACGACCCTCCACTAGTCAAGAGTGCGGTGGGTAAGAGTGGATACTCATTCAATCGCCATTTTATAGGCAATTTCCTTAAACACCCCTTATAGACTAGCTTCGTGAATGAGGCCTACTAACGGTAAGACTGACTGTATACTCATACATATATATAATATTAGAATTTTAATATTATATATAGTATATGGTGTATTTTACACTTTTAAAATACTAGGTGCTTTAATTTAGTAAATTATACTTTTAATTTAATTAAATGTAAACCAAAACTTTATGGGTTTATTAAATCTCTTTTAATTATACACTTTAATTAATTAATAAAACCATAAGGGTGTGATTTGAACTTTTCAAATTACTAGGGTTTTAGAATTTAAAATTTCAAATTAAGACTTTTAATTAATTTTAAAATCCAAAACTTGAGGGCAAGTTTTGAAAATTTTCAAAACATTAGGGTTTAACCTATTTAAATTTCAAAAACAAAACTTTTAAGTTCAAATTTAAACTATAAAACCTAAAGGGAGTTATTTGAAACTTTTTTTTCACAAGATAATTCGAATCTAAATTACAAATAATCAATATTTACCTAATAAAACAAAAGATTATCTAAATTTGACAATTATCTTCAATTTTGACAAGGATAAACTCCAAATATTTATAAAAATCGGATTTTATTAATATAAAATGTTTTAGGTAATTATATACAGCCAAAACAGGAAGAAAATCGCGAAATATAGCTGTCAGACCCGCTGACTCGTCGAGTACCCTGTGAACTCGGGGAGTCCAGCTCCAAAAAGCCAAAAATTTTGATTTTTCATTCAAATAAGCATCCAGTTCACTAACAAACAGCCCTAGGCTCTGATACCACTGATGGGTTTCGAGCAAAACATCATTCCTATGGTGTACATGCAAATCCTAATAGCTTTTGGATCTAGTTTGTCTAATGAACATGTAATTGAATATCCAAAGCTATAAACCCTAGATCTATCATATAAGAACTGAAATAAGGATATAGTAATTACCTTTGACTGTTATATTGCAATCACAATCAATTCCTTGCTTTGATTGGCTTTAGAAAGCTTAGTGCCTCAAGTGTTGCACATCTAATGAAGTCACAAACACCACTAAGCAACTAGATGAAGGAGAAGAGAGGAGGCACCCAAAAACGTCTTGAAACCCTAAGGAATCAGTTAGCCACATTTTTGGGGCCTAAGGGGTTCTTTATATACTTGTGTGGGCTGCTAGGGTTTCAGTAAAAACCCTAATGGACAGCTTAAACTCTAAGCAGCCCATGGAACCTTCTGGGATAAGGCCATGGACGAAAATATGATGGGCTCCCATCATAATTTCGTTCACCCCTTGTTCCTTTAGCATTACTTAGTCCAATAACTCAATTATCCAATAATTGCAGTCCAGTCCCCTATATTTAATTAATCTCTTTTAGCCACAAAATTAATTATCAATTAATTCTTGACTAATATTAATTAAACAATATGATTTCTCCTTTAATATATTATTCTTATAATATATTAATAAATCATAATTAATCCTTTCTCTCCTTAATTCATCCTACATATTGCTATGGTGAAGGCAACCCAAAAGGACCATGCTCATAATCGGGTCAAGTACATACCAAAATAGTTATGGACTTAGACACTAATCCAACACTAAGATCATGGGCCACCACGTTGGCCTTCCCGGAATGGAAAAGGATCTCACAATCATAACCTTCAGCACATCCAACCACCTATGTTGCCTCATGTTTAGATTCGGATGATCCATTAAATACCTTAGGCCCTTGTGATATGTGTAGATGGTACAACAGGCTCCATAGAGGTAATGGATCCAAATCATGAGGGTAAACACCACAGCCCCCAGCTCCAAATCATGTGTAGGATAGTTCGCCTCATGAGGCTTCAGCTGCCTCGAAGTCTAAGCAATAACGCGACCCCTCTACATCAGAACTTCACCCAACCCCATGATTGGCACATCAAATAAACCACAAAATCCTCAACACCCTATGGATGCTTTAGAATCGGCGCCTCACACAAATTCTACCTCAAGGTCTATAAATTTACCTTCTGCTTAGGCCCCCAATGAAACGTGATGGTATTCTTCGTAAATCGAGTTAAAGGAACAGCTATCTTAGATAAATCCTAAATAAATCTCTGATAGTAACCTGCCCAACCAAGGAAACTCTGAATCTCATATAGGACTTCGGAACCACCCATCCATCACCTCCTCGACCTTGGCCAGATCGACCAAAATACCATTCTGGTTGATAAGGTTCCTCAGAAACTGCACCTCGTGCAACCAGAACTCACACTTGGAGAACTTTGCATACAGTCTCTCCTTCCTCAAGGTCTCCAATACATCCCTTATATGTTCCTCATGCAGTATCTAATACCTTATGCAACCAAAACCCTATTATCGAGGTTGGTTCCCTATTTAAGGACACTAACTCGTAGGGTTGCCTCATTTGCCAGCCTCCACCCCTTGAGATCGAATTCCATCTAAAACCCTAGCCCTTTTTTGTATTTTGAGTCCTTAAAACTCATCCTTGTGAAGGTTAAAGGAAGAAGAAGCTTTTGGGTGTTGCTTGAAAGAGTGGTTCCTTCCTAGATCCATTATCTACACCTCTTTTCTGCATCATTGAAGGTATAAATTCTTTACCTTGATCGTTGATTCTCTAGATCTAGTTCTAGGTCAATTTCATGAGTTTTTATCCCAAATCCTCTTGTTTATGGACTTGTATTGAACACCAAAACCTTTTAGTGCAATGGTTAACTTTTGGACCTTGGGGATGGTTAAGAAGTTGGTTTGCATGGCTTTTTTAGTATACCCATGGCTTGGGATTGTCATTAGGATCTTAGAGGTTGAGATCTTGTCATAATAAGAGGTCTTAATGGATGAAGTTGGAAACATTATTCATCATGACCATGAGGAGGTCCATATTTGGAAGTTTGAGCTATTGCGATTGTAGCAAAGCAGCTTAATCCATTAAGTCTTTACTAACTAGTGCCCACAGCGTGGCTACCTGGTGCCACGGCGTGGCGGCTAGTGTTTTCGATACCATCTCGTTGGAAAATTGCCATGATGTGGCCCATAGTGGACATGGCATGGGAGTTGATCCGTTATCGACTGCTTTGTCATGAAATGACCATGACATGGCCATAAGTGGCACAACGTAGGGGACTGCCAAGTTGACCTTGACAATTGACTTTTGACTATGGTTGACTTTTGAGTCAACTAGAGTTCTAGGATGTACGCTAATAGGGTATGACTTTACTGGTATTAGTTGTCTCGTTGATCCTGTCTACCCTATGTGTGAGAGTTGTCATATTTCTAGCTGTTATTTTCAAGGTGAATCTTCTCACTACTTTTACCTGTGTGGTATTTATGTTTATGACCAGATGGGTCCTTATCATTGATTGTTTTCATATCTTATTTGAACTTATGATAACTTTGGGATTGCATAAAGTCCCTAGGGTTTGCGATAACCCCTAAAACGTGTTGTTAATCCACAAGGCATGTTATTAAACCACTGGGATTACTGATAATACCCAGGGTTGCTGATAACCCATAGTTTTTTATTATTGTTGTGATGTATGGATATTTTGTGAGGGAATCACTAAGCTTTATGCTTACAGTTGTGGATTAAATCTGTTTCAAGTACCTCTAAAGATCAAAGAAAGGCAAAGGCATGATTCTCCACTCCGGCTCACAAATCTTTTATGATTCCACATTTTGATACTCTGATTTGGGGATGATTGTATTGATACACCTGGGATTTATTGTTTGGGTTTTTATGATACTTGGAGGTTTTTTCTAAAATAAAAATCAAAATTTTGCTATGAATTTTTGGTTCTTACACCCCCACGCACACATCTTTCCAAAATCGAGCCTTGGCTCCCACTCCCACCATATAATGTAACCTCCTGTATCATCACCAAGACCCACATCATCGCCATGAATGGTTTTAATCAGCCGAACCAACAAAATATAATCGTTATTTATCAACTACCACATCCACTTTTGTAGTAGAGATTGATTATCCTTTAAGGATACCAATTCCTAGCCCATCCTTCTCCATTGGTGCTAGAACACTCTCCCATTTAATCCACGCCATCTTTTTTCCTCATCACCACCCAAGAAAAATGTTGCCTTTAGTCTTTCAATAATTTTCAAAACAGCCTGTGACACTTTAAAAATAGATAGGAAATAAATGGCATGGATTCCCAACACAAAATTTATAAGCGTTAAGCGCCCCCAATTGAAAGTAATTTAGCTTTCCAACTTTCCTGTCTCTCCTTAAATCTCTCCACCACTGTATTCCAACTTTTGAGTAGCATGTTACAACCAATAGGCAAACCTAAGTACTTCATTAGCCATACTCCTACGGAACATCCAAGCATCCTTGCCAAATCTAAAACTTCAGAGTTATCCACCCCACCCCAAATAAATTTGGCATATTAATGTTTAGCTTCAGCCATGATGCCATGTAAAAATAGTTTAGAACATGTACAATTTTCTCCATATCTTTATTACACCAATCTGAGACCAAGATCACATCGTTTGCATATAAGAAATATGACATTCCCATTACCGGATTACCCACTAAAGCACCTTTCAACAATCTAGCCTCTACTGTTATGTTAATGGCAATATGAAGACCCTATTGCCAAATGAACATGAAAGGCGATATGGATTACCTTGACAGAGACCTTTGTGCAATGAGAGCTCAGATGTAGGACCCCCATTCACAAGAACAGACGCTCTATCAGATCTAAGAGATGCACTTATCCAACGACTCCATTTCTCTCTAAATCTGAACGGAACCATTACATACCCCAAATACTCCCAATTTATCAAATTGTATGCCTTTTCAAAATCGACCTTAAAGATCATCAATTCCTTGTTTTTCTTTTTGTACCAACTTATAATTTCACTAAGCATTAACAGACCAACTAAATTCTGCCTCCCAACTATAAAAGCAGATTGCTCTATATTGAATACTTTATTTATCACCTTCACGAGTCTTATTGCTAGGATCTAAGCCAAAATCTTTTATTGGATCCCAATTGAGGAAATAGGGGGAAAATATATACCCAGAACCGGATTTTATATTTTTGGGATTAAGGTGATAAAAGCAGAATTGCGCCCATTTAGCATACTGCATATTCCAAAAAATTCCTAAACAAAATCAAATATATCTTCTTTTAAATTATTCTAGAACCTTTTAATGAATTTAAAGGTGTAACCATCTGGTCCTAGGACTTTATCACTACCATAGCTCCACACCACTTCTTTAATTTCTAAGTTTGTAGCCTCTCTTTCTAACTCATTATTCTCGGTTTCATCAAGTCTAGTAAACCGAGAGTTAGCTTCCAATGGAATTTTTGGTTTAAAAGTAGCAAATTTCTCTTTATATAAATTAAGAAAAGTTTGTTTAGCCACATTATGATCTAAGCACCAAACACCATTATGCATAACCCTGCACCGCCTGTCCCCATCTTTGCTACTTGAGAAGTGCATGAAAGAATTTTGAATTTTCAGCACCTTCGGCATCCCATTGGATTCTTGATTTCATGAGAAAATCCATATTATCTAATTTTCGAAATTCTCTAATTCTTGCATAAACTTGAGACGTTCTTCCAATTCCATAGGAATGACAATTTGTTCTTCCTTTTTCGTTTCAATTATATTTATCGAATCAACTAGATTTTTCTTACAATTATACTACTTGGCTCAAGATTCCCGATTCCATTCCTTCAACCACTCCTTGAGACTTTTTAACTTTAACTCTAACTTGACACCAACCCCTTCAGAATCGCATATGAAATCCAGAAACGCATTATTCATGGTTTCCTCAAAACCATCCCTGTGAAACCAGGAATGGAAAATTTGAAATGGTGTGGGCCCGTAACCCAACTTCGATTTGTGTAGCAAGACAGGAACATGATCCGACCATTTACAATCTAAAACAATAAAATGTTTGGGCATTCATCAAGAATACCCTCATACACCAAATATTTATCTAGATTTGTCATTTTTTATCCCGCATTATTAATCCATGAATAACATTGGCCTCCCAATTTAATCTCTACCAACTTGTTACTATCAATAAACCTATTAAATAGATCAACATAATGTTGTAAAAATACAAACCCACATCTCTCTTATTCAAACCAAACTTCTCACTTCTTCAAATCGAAATTCATTAAAGTCGCAAAATAATATGTAATGTCCTTGATAACTATTCATGAATAAATGAAGCTCATCCCACAACCTAGCTTTCGCAGACGAGTCTTGAGGTGCATAGATATTAATTAAAAACAATTTCCAGTAATGTTCATCCATATTCCTTGGACAATCACATAATTATCAATGTACCAAATCTTTGATTTCTCAACACAAGTCGGATCCTAAATCGAGACAATTCCACCGTAATGCCCCTAGCCATACTATACGCATAATCAAAGGTATAATTTCCCCATAAAGATTTCAACTTAAATAAGTCTAGCCTAGTCATTTTAGTTTCTTGGATACTTGGAACTGGATCCCATACCTATAACACAATTCTTTCACACATACCCGTTTCTCTTTTCCCCAAAACACATTTCCTTGGGTGTGTAATACACTAAGATGGAAATTCAATCACTACGATTTTCATTTATGCATAATATTTTGTTTCTCATTTTTTATTTTGTGTAAATTTATGGATTAAAATAAGCTAGACGAGGAATTTTGATGATTTTAGTGTCATCATGTATTTTAGATAATTGAAATTTATAGGAGTACAAATAAGGTTTAGATTAATGCTCAAGCACAAGTACAAATGTATGGAACTCACACTTTTATTGTTTGACCTCACATACATTGATTGACAAAGTGTTTAGGGGGCATACCCTTTTACAGCGGACAAAGTTAAGGAGTAGTCTTACAAGATCTTAATGGGTTTTAAGGCTACAAGTGCAGTTCCATAAGGTGAACTATATGTTTTTGATATGACAATAATTAATTATTGATACTAAAAGTCAAGGATGTCAACAACTACAAATGTTATAAGTTGCAAATGATGAAATTTGTTGATGGGAACAATAGATATTGTCTACTATGGTGTTGCTTCTAACTTGGTGCTGAAAGTAAATAACTACAAGAAAGCTAGTAGAACCATTTTTAATTGCCATTTGTGATAATTGTTCATTTTGGGTGTAACTATTGGAATAAATACCTATTGATATCGGTACTTTCAGTTCTCTCTAATTGTTCTAATTTCAAACAAACAATCATACAAATCGAGAACATTTTTTGTTTTTTTTCTTTTCCAAAATTTGAAGTAGTCGGTTTATTGGAGTATCTTCTAACAAAATTCTTGATACCCAGTTTGGGATCAAGAAATTGTTCAAGGATACCAACTTCATGATTTAGTATAAATATCCAAGTTCATAATTATTATAAATAGAGAATTTGTCAAATGATCAAAATATGAAATAGGTTTGAAAATAATGACCAAGAAAATTGGTTTTCAAAAAATAACCAAGATTTCGACAGAGCCCATCTCTGTGGAACGAGTTTACGATTGTAGAACGAGTTTAGAATCTGTGGAAGACAAATTTCTCTAAGGAAGTGACTTTCCAAGGGCATAATACTAAAACTACATATGTAAAATAGAAAAGGGGAAGACTTTTGGGGATGTCGATCGGGACTCCGGACTCCAAATCAATCGAAGATGGTGAGGAGATCTTGAAACCCCAGCTTTTAAACTCTTATAAACATAGGTTTTTAGTTAAATTTTTTATATTGAATTAATGATATACGCTTAAGGTGAAACTGATGAGTATTATGCAAAACATATAATCCTATGTGTGCATGCAACCCTAAAAATTTTGAACTATGTTTTCTCTAATTGAACATACAACTTGAACAACAAAATAGGAAAACCCTAGCATACTAGTATATAATTAAAATACACAATTAATGTTAGAAGATTCGTACATTGATTGTTATATAGTAATAACAATGCAAATCCTTGTGTTGATGAAGCTTAGAGAACAAGCGTCACAAATGTCACACCTCTAGTGGTTCACACCCAACACTAGCAATGGAAGATGATTGAGAAGGAGGTCAGAAGCTTCAAATTTTCAGCTAGCTCTTCAAGGGAATGAGTAGCCGAAAATTGTAGGGTTTAGGTTGTTTATATAGTGCAGTCAGGAAACCCTAGATAAGCCCTAATCCAAGATTATCTTAAACCGGGTAATTATCTACTTGCCTGTTTATCCATCAAAGACTATTCTAGAAACCTAAGGCCTATGAAAACCGTCCATATCCTATGGATGATTCTAGATTGCCTCTTGCTCAACTATTGAACAACTGCACTTCAGTCCCTGCACTTTTAATTAATTACTTAATCCCAAAATTAATTCCAATTAATTTATGATTAAATATTAATTAAATATTACTATTTCTAAGTAATGTATTATCTTTATAATATATTAATAACTATTTATTTCTATTTATTAATCAAATAATAAATCAACCTCTTTCTCCAAAATCATCTTGTCTAGTTGCTAGTCTTGAGGGCAACCCAAAAGGATTATGCTACTATCAAATTAAGTATATACCAATTATAGTTATGGGCTTAGACACCTAATCCAATAGTCTCACATTTGGATAAGTCTAATAACTATAACTGCCAATATATTCTTCTAAACTGATTAGCAAATTTTAGCTCTCAAAAGTCAATGACGGACTCTGACCCAGTCAGATAGGGGTCCTAAGACAAGTGATCATATAATCCTTTGTTCTGCAAGATATCATGTAGACATGAGACATGGAATAAAATCAATCTCATTGTCCAATACTTTGTTTCCTGATTCCTTATTTATAATGACAAAGAACTACTAATCGAACACATCAATTTAGTCTTGGTCGGGCCCGACATTATAAGTCAACACCAAATCATTGAGGGGCCCAAAGATATCGCTTTTTCTCCCTAAGGGTAAAAAGGAATAGATAAAATTTGACTTATATGCTTGTACTGTCTACTCATCAAATCATGCACATCAATACATTTTATAACGTCAAGTTATCGATGCGTTTACATATCATCAATGCAAAATCAACTCGTAAACAACAACTGATATATCTTCGTTTAAATATTATAAGATAAGTCTCATAATTACTCATGATAAATTTCAGGGACCTAATCTAGGATTTTCATCGGGACGGACATTACTGCTAAGGGGTTTCCTCAACAATAGATATCCTAAAGGCAACCATGAGGGGGATAGAGTACACCGGTGAACACATCGTTCACAACACCTACAGGTTATGAACCTGCTAGCGTTCCACGGGACTGTCTAGAAAGAGTCTGTGGTCGTTATCCATACTCCGCTGAATAACTAGATCAACAACAACAACATCGAGGCCTCTCATCTGTTTACACACCAACTATCTACCCATGTTCTACCAAACATATTAGTAGATAAAAATATATATTTTTATACATAGTTTAAAAAATGTATAGCATTTTCATTCAATACATATTCCACATAACAGATGAGGAACACCCACATAACACGTATTTCATAGAAAATAAATCAGATATATGAGATAGAAGAGAGTGAATATACATTCACACACATAACAACAAAATTATACACATAACACGTATTTCGTATAAAATACTTCATAATTATGCGTTAGAAGAAAGTAACTACACACTCACTTGATCAGAAGATGATCGGACAGCATTACGACTTGTAGAAGTAGTATTCTTCGGTAGATCTGGAAGATCTTCACAAAAATCAGGCTCCTCGCGGGCAGAATTTCGGCTCGGGAATCGCACTTCTCGGGATCTTCGGGGCTTCGAAACTTGCTTCGGGGCTCGGGATTGATACTGGGGCTTCGGGATACTTCTGGCACGCAAAACGATGCAAAACAAGAGAAAGAGGAGAGAATTTGGCAAATGGAGTCGGCTGCCCTCACAACCCTTTTATAGGAGGCTGAGGCATCGCAGTACGCTAGGCGTACTCCTCTGAAATCGTCATTGCATGCGTCATCCGAAGAACTCGAGTGCGAGGGTCGTCATGCTTCGCTGTACGCTGGGCGTACGCCAGTACGCTGGGTGTACTTCGGATAAGTCCGGTGACTCCCCTTCGGATAATGTCGGATTTAATAATTAAATTTATATATTAATTATTTAATAAACTTCAAAAATTCATATCTTCTTCATACAAACTCCGTTTTCGACGTTCTTTATATCCACGCGTAGGTGAGACTGCGCTCTACAACTTTCGTTTAGACTCCGTCGGCTAATTTTGAATTTATTTTTATTGTTTATTTTTAGTATGTCGGTACAGGAAAACTTCGTTATAAATTCATAACTTCTTTATCCGACATCCATTCTCGCCTATCTTTTTATCGCTTCGCTACCACTAACGAGATCTTCGATTCTCGTTTAGATTGTTTCGGCTAAAAAACGCTCGATCTCAAATCGAGTATTCGGGTTGCATACTGCTAAGTCGAAACTTCAGAAAATCATAACTTCCTCATACGAAGTCAGATTTGGGCGTTCTATATATATTCGGAAACCTCGTTTCGGCCATTACAACTTTATGTAAAGATATCGAGTTTACTTTACACTTAAATTTTGACGCTTATTTTTATTCTTAATTAATCAAATCACATAATTAAGCAATTAAGCACAAAACACATAATACTCAAATAATACACTTCTATTATTTCAAAACGAGTTACAAAGGTTAACCTAGACTATTATATCAACATTAATGACAAGCCCAGAAACACAGGCGTTACAATTCTCTCCACCTTAGAATGATTCCGTCCTCGGAATCACACATTAACAAACAAATGTGGATAGCGACCTATCATGTCACTCTCCGTCTCCCAGGTGAGATTCGGCCCATTCGTGTGTTTCCATCGGACAAGCACTAACTCGACCATCTTGCGTCGAAACTTCTTAGTCTTTCGGTCAATGATTTCCTCTAGTTCTTCAATCAACCTTTTGTTCTCATCGATTCTCAACTCCGAAAGTGGAATCATGTCGGGAACTTCTCCCGTGAACTTCCTCAAATAACACACATGAAAAGTGTTATGAATTCCATTCAGTTCTTCTGGTAGTTCGAGCTTGTAAGCTTGGTTCCCAATCCTCTGAAGAACTTTAAACGGTCCAATAAACCTTGGACTTAATTTTCCCCTTTTACCAAATCTTATAAGTCCCTTCCACGGCGAGACTTTAAGCAAAACCGAATCTCCAACTTCAAAAGTCATCGGTCTTCGCTTGTTGTCAGCATAGCTCTTTTGACGATCCTGAGCTGCTAACATTCTTTCCCTAATTATTTTCAACTTTTCAGCAGTTTGATGGACTATCTCAGGTCCCATAAACTGCTTTTCCCCAACCTCAAGCCAACAAGACGGCGTACAACACTTCTGTCCATACAAAGCTTGATAAGGTGCCATCTTTATGCTCGAGTGGAAACTATTATTGTAGGAAAATTCTACCAAAGGTAAATGTTCATCCCAATTACCTTGGAATTCCAGGGTACATGCTCTTAGCATATCTTCAAGTGTTTGTATCGTTTGTTCGCTCTGACCATTAGTCTGTGGATGGTAAGCTGTACTTAAACACAACTTGGTACCCAATTCCTATTGTAGACTTTTCCAAAATCACGAGGTGAAACGGCTGTCACGATCTGACACAATCGTTAACGGAACACCGTGAAGCCTCACAATTTCCTTCACGTAAGAATTCGCAAGCTTTTCCATAGACTATTTCTCCTTGGCTGCTATGAAATGCGCACTCTTAGTGAATCGATCAATGACCACCCAAATCATGTCATGACCACTTTTTGTTCTGGGCAGTTTAGTGACAAAATCCATAGCAATGTCTTCCCACTTACCCATAGGCACAGGCAATGGTTCTAAACTCCCGTATGGTTTTTGATTTTGTGTCTTGACTCTCGCACAAGTCACACACTCGGCCACGTACTTTCCAACATCAAGCTTCATCGTCGGCCACCAGTAGTAGGGTTTCAGGTAGGGGTGAGCAATAAACCGCAACCGAAAAACCGAAACCGATGCAAAAACCAATGGTACGGATTTAATTTTTGCAAAAACCGAAGGTCAACGGTGCGGTGCGGTTTTTATCCAAAAAACCGGTCCACAAAAACCGAACCGCACCGCAAGCATGTATATTAATAAATCAATTAATATATATTATATACATGCTATTTAAAATACTTATAAACAATAATATATTTATTATATGTTTACTTTGTTTTTGTGTAAGACTATACGGGGTGCAAAACAAATTTTCTATTGTTAACCAAACGTACTAATCGATATGTGTAATAAGATTGTAACAAATTAAGACAAAGTTAACCAACCTTCGATTATTAATTAGTTTATGAGAGTAGTCACATGTTCTTACGCTTTTAAAAAACCGTACCAATAAACATAAAAAACTGCATCAAAGTTTATACATGGTTTAAAACAGAAACCGCACCGATACAAACCGAAACTGCATTTAAAAACCGTAAAACCGAACCGTTGCAAAACCTCACCCAACGGTTTTAAGAATGCAAAAACCGCACCATACGGTTTGCGGTTCGGTTTGGCCTTAAAACCGCACCATGCTCACCCTAAGTTTCAGGTCCCTATACATTTTAGTGCTACCGGGATGAATCGAATACATGGTCTTGTGAGCTTCCTCCATCAGAAGATCTCTGATTCCTCCTGTCTTACGTATCCAAATCCGATCTTGGAACACCTTCAGTCCATGACTGTTTATACCGAACACCAACGTTTTGCCCAAACGTTCCTCCTTTCAGTCATTCTTCTCAGAAGCTTCCTCTTGAGCTTTCTTTATACTTTCCACAATGGTCGAGACAACTTCAATTCTCAACGCTCTTGGCCTTTTCCTTTCAAGATTGACTTTCCGACTGAGAGCATCAGCAACAACATTAGCTTTACCAGGGTGGTAAAGTATCTCATAGTCGTAGTCCTTAAGTAACTCTAGCCAGCGTCGTTGCCTCATATTCAATTCTTTCTGATTAAAGAGATATTGGAGACTCTTATGATCAGTGAAAAATTTGCATTTCGTGCCATAGAGGTAATGCCTCCATATTTTCAGAGCGAAAACTACCACTGCCAACTCCAAATCATGATTCGGGTAGTTCTTTTCATGCTCTTTCAATTGTCGAGACGCATATGCGATCACCTTATCTCTTTGGGTCAAAACACAACCCAATCCAACCCCAGACGCATCACTATAAACAACGAAGTCTTCAACTCCATCGGGTAGAGAAATTATCAGTGCCTCACATAGTTTCTTCTTTAGCTTCTCGAATGCTTCTTTATGCTTATCACTCCAAGCATAGGTAGCT
The DNA here is from genome assembly GCF_002870075.4 of Lactuca sativa. Taxonomy (NCBI): domain Eukaryota; kingdom Viridiplantae; phylum Streptophyta; class Magnoliopsida; order Asterales; family Asteraceae; genus Lactuca; species Lactuca sativa. The sequence continues at coordinate 101,359,209 of NC_056630.2, read as the reverse complement.
CCTTTGTGGGTCAAAGCTGTCAATGGACTAGCGATCGAAGAAAAGCCTTGGATAAACCTTCGGTAATATCCGGCTAATCCCAAAAAGCTTCGGATTTCTGTGGGACTTTTTGGTTGTTCCTGTTGGATAAGGTGTCTAAGTCCATAACTTATTTGGTACATACTTGACCCGGCCCGGCATGGTCCATTTGGGTTGCACTTCACCCAAACGATTTATGGATAATTTTATGAGAATTGTATACTTACGATTTATTAATATATTATAAGTTATAATATATTAATATGAAGTCATGTTATTTAATTAGTTTTAGTCTTAAATTAATTATGAATTAATTTAGAGATTAAAAGAAGACTGACTAAATTATGGGCTATTATATTTTATATAGTGTGGGCTAATACTCATTTGTTAATGGGCTAAGCTAATATGAAAGTCCATGGATGATCCATGGAGCTTTTAACCCATGGATCCTTGGAAAGGAAAAGACATGGGTTATTAAGGTTTCACCCTAACCATGCACACTATATAAAGAAGCATATGATGCAAGAAATAGGGCCTAAGGGTAGACACTAGTAGTGTGAGACTTAGTGGTGGCCGATTCCACAAGAAAGTATACTACTCTCTCAAAGTTTTCCAAGTGTTTGTGGTGATTTGTGATTCCATTTGAGGCATTCACACTATTGGTGCTTGGCTCTATAACTCCAAACAATCAACCATCATCAAAAGGTATGTATTTCTACTAGTATTTTTATGATTCATAATCCTTATGATATGCTAGTTAGGAAGAAACCTTGGAAGTTATTATTTGCATGTATTTTAGAAGAAAACATAGATCCAAGGTTTATTAGGGTTGCATGCACACTGAGGAAGTGTTAGATTGCTCAAAACCCAACAGTGGTATCAGAGCCTAGTCTTGTTTTCTTGAATACTTGATGCAGATTGCTGAAAATCGAAGTTTATGTGCTGTCTGCACAGCAGACTCGCCGAGTCCATGAAGGGACTCGACGAGTCCAAGACAAAATTCATCCAACTCGGCGAGTTGGTTCATGCACTCGACGAGTTGGAACCCCAGACAGCATATCTTCGAGTTTTGGTGTTGGAATTGGTCTAGAATCATTACCTTAAACTGTTTTGGACTCATAAAACCTGTTTTTGATGTGGTAATGATGATGGTGGACCAATTTCAAAGTTATAATCAAAATTTCAAGTTTATATGTGTTCATATGATTCTTGAAATTGTTGATGTGGATGTTCATGTTCATATGAGTTTTGTTAGATCATAGGAATTATTTGCAAATTGTTTGTTAGTTAATTCTTGATCTTAAAGTGTTTTAATGGAATTCATAATTTGTCCTCAAGTTATGGAATTCCAAAAGTTTTTTCTTTTAAATGTTTTTTTAAGAAGTCATAAGTTACACTTTAGAAGAGTTTTTCTAATAAATGCTTTTATGGACTTCATAACTTGTCCTCAAGTTATGGATTTCCAAGAGACTCTTCATTAAAAGTATTAGACACTTAATTAAAACTCATAAGCTATGAATATCCAAAAGTTTATGAATTGTTCAAAACTTGCCCTCAAGTTTTGGAATTTGTAAAGTCTCACACAAACTTTAATTCCATACCCTAGAAGTTTTAAAAGTTAAAATTCTACCCTTATACTATTATAAGATTAATGGTTCATTATTATATATATGTATAAGAACAAGTCGTTTTACCGTTAGTAGGCCTCATTCACGAAGCCGGTCTATAAGGTGGGTATAAGGTTGTTGCCTATAAAATGGAAACTTAATGGGTGTCCACTCTCACCCACCGCTTGCTTGATCGGTGGAGGGTCGTTAGCCGAACGGGTAGGACAATGACTTTAAATCCTCATTACAAGTATAATGATTATTATAAAGTAACTAAATATTTTTATTTAATTCTCAATCTTAGTTACTTTAGGAAAAATGTGAATTTGGTGCTAGCCCATGGAATTCACACTTTGTACCTTACCAAGTCGTTGGTGGAGCGTGTGTGGTTAACCGGCACACTAACTTGGACTAGTAAGGATCACGAAGGGTGACTTAATGTTTTTCATAGATCAATGGAGCGTGTGTGGTTAACCGGCACATTGATAGGGTGATAATATTAAGGGTACCAAGTGAATTGGTATGGTTATTCACACCTTGTTTTGTGATCCTCGACATCCCAGTCACAAAATTTGAGAGGGCACACTCGAGATTGAAACATGCCATTGAAAAGTTCAATGAATCTCAAAAGATCTAGGAATTTCAAATCCAATTAAAACCTAATAAATTATTTCGTTTTTTTATGGTGGAAATTGGTGAATCGTCATTCGCCTACCTTCAAATATTTTATAGCTTGGATTACGGCATCCCTCTTCCAAATTATAAAATATTGTGTTGGGTCCTAGCCTTAATATTTCATATTGGGTTTTATATTAAGGACTTTGAATCAACTAACTTGATTTTCTCCCATTATAGATGTCTGGTTCAGACAACTATGATCTTCCCAAATCTCTTGAAGATGGTGTCCCTCAACATCATGCTTCACTTCCGCCACCTCCTCCAATTATTCTCCCTCACCCACAATTTCTTGAAAAGTTTAAAGTCACTCAATCCCTATTGGCAAGCATAGTCTATGTGTACTCACATTTTGGAGATAAAGTCACATATTGACAAGCCGGGAGAGTTGGGTGTCAAAGTCCCGTGAAAGTTGGATGTTCAATCACTTTCTTAGTAACATAGTGAGTCTCTTTGGGACTACTATGAGGCAGACTATGACATGACCCTTAATGATGTTATCTATTTGCTTGGTGTTGTGGAATCAGCAATGATTTGGAACACCAGTAAAGCAAATTTGATTAAAAGAACAACTTCCCAAGTCTACATGGACATTGACAATGGTAGCATTGGATATCTAGAAAAGGATTTCTCTTCCCAATGGAAAGGGATCGGCTATAGTCAACTCGGTTGACCAAATAGTAAAGAGAAAGGCAAATTCTGAGATAGTCTCATGTGCCATTACCAAAGGGTCCATGTGTTTTGTTGCCAAAGGAAGGGGCATTGGTTGCGAAGCTGCCCTATTCACCTGAAAGGTCATAAGGTTGATCAAGTCAAGAGGTTTGACTCTACTTCGGGTAAAGTCCACTGTCTAACTCTGTTAAGTTCCTATTTGGAGATTCTTATTACATAATGTGAATGGGTCACATGCTGATGTTTTCTACCAAATTCATGCGATATAAAGGAGTAGTTGGCTCCAGAATCAAACAAAATTTGGGCAGGCAATTTGTTTAGGAGAAAGGTACATGAAGCGACATCAGCTTCATCTTTAGTAGCTTCCAGTGTCATCTGGAATGCTCTCGCCTTCGGCTTTGGCGGAATGTTGGGTCTAGCTGCCTCCTTCTTCTTCGGGCAGTCCCTCGACATATGTCCCTCCTCACCACAACCATAACAAATTTTCTTAGCGAGGGTGCATTCATTGGCATAGTGCCCTGGCTTTCCACACTTGTAGCATGTGGCCACTACCTTACATTTTCCATGATGCTTCTTCTTACATTTGTCGCACCATTTCTCTTCGCCTCCACCTCCCCTCGAACCAGACTTCGAGAACTTGTTTTTCTTGTTGGACCCTGAAGTTCCATCGAACTTCCTCTTTTCACCAACATCTATCCTTTCCAGACCCTTTTCCTTCTGCTGGGCCTCCACATTCTTAGCTGCTCGAACAGCTGTTTTCAGAGTAGTTGTCATCTTGACTGTCGGACCAAAGTCGGCAGGCAGTCCATTAGCAAACCTCTCAATCTTGGAGAGTTCCGTTGGCACTAGGTATGGAAATAACTTCATTTTCTCAGTGAATGCAGTAGCATAGTCATCTATGCTCATTCTCCCCTTCTTTAAGTTTTGGAATTCATTGTTCAGATCAATCAGATCTATCTCTAAACAATACTGCACCCTTAATTGTTCCAAGAACTCCTCCCATGACATTTTCAGGGCTTCTCCTCATGGCATAGTATCTGCCAACAACTTCCACCAACTCAAGACTCCAGTCTTTAGTTGTCTAACTGCAAAGACAGTCTTCTGTTTGTTGCTACAGTCGCAACTTTCAAATACCATCTCCATTTCGGAGATCCAATCCATAATCTCAACAGGCTTCGGGCTTCCAGAAAGACTTGGCGGCTTGGCGCCCAAGAAGTTCTTGTACATTCGCCCATCCTTGTTGTTTCTCCTTTCTGGATCGTTCCTTCGTTCTCCTTGAGTCCCAACTTGACTCACCATGCGACTATTGTTCCCTTCCTCTGATTGTTAGGGAATCAATTCGGGTTCCTCAATAGGTATGATAGGTTCATCCCTATTATCATGCAACATCTGTCGCATTTCATCCCTTTGTTCGGCTAACATAGCCCGAATCATGGCTTGCACCCCATCCATCGTTATTGGTTCTGGTGTTGCTGCTACAACAGTTATTTGCTCAATCACTGGTGGATGATTCTTGTTTTCATCCGTGTTTCCAACGCCACTCCTTTTTCTCACCATTTTTTATCTACACACCGAATAAGGTGAAATTAGATCCTCATTCACGATAGATATTCAAATCATCCTTATTACTCCGAAACGTTTACATGTTAGTTCTAATACTGTAGACATACGCTTAGAATCCTACACACATAAGGTTTCTAGATCCGGTCGGCAACAGACCATAGATCCGAACAATTAATATCATATATGGCAACATATAACATTTAGCACATAAAAGCATTTTAGGCAACTTTCCTAAAATAAACTAGTGCTCGTATTTATAATATATCAGACACACTTCTCACAATCTCCACTTAGCATTCTAAGTTTAAGTCTAGAAATCCTACAAATTCCTAGTTCGCTTAAACTAATGCTCTGATACCAACTGTGACATCCCCAAAATCACGGCCAGAAAAGACCGATTTCATTTATGCTTTTTCTAAATAATTTCAGAGTAAATCCTTTTGACTTAAAAGAGTTGCGGAATTTGTTCCCAAAACAAAATATGATAAAATAATATTTATCAAAGCATTTCATCGAGAGATGCATTTTCATTATATAATCAAAACTCGAGATGTCATGTTCCGATACAGACCATAAAGCATAAACGATAACATTACAAGTCATTCAACAAATATATACATATACAGACTTGTAAACAAAACAACTCGATAATTCATCCACCTTATGCCCTTGCGCCACTTCCTATAATACAAATAAAACCGAGTGGGTCAGGCTTGGGAGCCTGGTGAGCATATAGGGTTTTCAACCCACAATAAATAAATTATATTTAATTTCACCAACCAACGATAACCCGATTACCCATTCCCTTTATCCTCACTTTACGTCCCTAAAACAACATCTATCTCAAGGGACCTAATCTAGGATTTTCATCGGGACGGACATTACTGCTCCCTGACCCTCATCTGATGATACCCTGAACACAGATCAATCTTGGAGAACCAAGATGCTCCATGTAGCTGGTCAAAGAGGTCACCGTTACCTTATTCAGCTCCCGATAATCTATACACATCCGATGCGATCCATCCTTCTTCTTCACAAACAGAATCGGGGCTCCCCGGGGAGAACTACTCGGTGTAATGAATCCCTTGTCTAACAGCTCCTGCAGCTGTGTAGACAACTCCTGCATCTCAGGAGGAGCCAACCGATACGGTGCCTTGGCTATCGGAGCTGCACCAGGGACTAGGTCAATCCTGAACTCCACCTGTCGCTCCGGAGGTATCCCAGGCAACTCCTCAGGGAATACGTTCACAAACTCTTGTACCACGGGCACATCGACCATTGTCTCCTTTCCCGCCTCCCGGGTGTCCATGACATAAGCGACATATCCTGCGCAACCCTGCTGAAGGTAATGCCTTGCCCTCGCTGCCGAACATATGGCTAGCCCTCGCTATGGCCTCTCGCCCTGAATCACTAACTCCCCCCTCCTAGGGTCCTGACTCGCACCAACTGTTGTGCGTAATCTATCACCGCCCCATTGGGGCTCGGCCAATCCATGCCGATAATAACCTTGTTCCCCCGCAAGGGTATGGGAACCAAGTCTACCAGGTAACGCTCCTCGAACAATCTCAAAACACAATCTCAGAAGACCTTTGACGCTCGCACCGACCTGTCGTCCGCAATCTCGACCTCTAAAGGGCAATCCAACATGCCTGAAGACTCAAGAAACTTCTTGCTAAGCGCAAGAGAGGCAAATGATCGAGTAGCACCTGAATCAAACAATACCTAAACTAGGATACCCTTAAAATGGAACGATCCAAAATAGAGCACATACATAACATATCAACATCACAGCAGCATATCATAAAAGCATAAACAAGAAGTCATACCCGTCACCACATCGGGTGCAGTGCGTGCCTCCTCGGTAGTCAACTGGAAGGCCCGACTCCTCACCACTGGAGCCTCATCCTTGGCCTGTCGGCCATCAGTAATCTGCAGGGTCGCTGGAGCTGGCGCCTTCACTTGCGTTGTTGCTGTTGTCAACTGGGAGCAGTTGGCCTTCTTGTGGCCCCTCTGGTTGCAGTGGAAACATAGCAACTCAGACGTCTGAATAACCGGTGCAGGGGCGGTACAATCCCTGCTGAAGTGCCCCTTCTTGCCGCACTTGTAGCAGCCCGACGATCCCAATCTACACGCCCCCCCCCCCCCATGTGGCCTGCCGCATTTCCTACAGCGGCCTGACCCTAACTGGCCTTTCGGCCTACCATCTGATCCCTTGGGCTTCTTTCCCGAAGCCCCGGTCGTCTACCCCTCCTCTACCTTCCTCTTCCGGACATGCTCCAGATCGATCTCCCTCTCCCTTTCCCTAGCAATCATGGAATCCAGGGTAGGGCAAGCTGAAAAACTAACATGCTCCCGAATGTCGGCTCGCAGCATGTCATGATAGCGGGTCCTCCTCATATCCTCATCTCCCGTATACTGGGGCACCAGCAATGCCCTCTCCCGGAACTTGGCGATGATCTCCGCCACAGTCTCCGTAGTCTGTCTCATGTCCAAAAACTCTCTGGCCAGCTGCTGAAGCTCTACAGATGACGCAAACTCCACCCTGAATCTAGTCACAAAGTCTGACCAGGTCATAGCCTCAACAGCCGAGGCTCCCAAGGAGTCACCAATAGACTCCCACCTATCTCTAGCTCTGTCGCTCAAACACCCTGCTGCATATCTCACCTTCGACCCCTCAGGACAGAAGATGGTCAGCTGTGCAGACTCAATGTCCGCAATCCATCGGCTGGCAGCAATGGGGTCCTTCGCCCCGTGGAAGTCTGGCGTGCCACTGCCCCTGAACTCTTTAAAGGAAAGTGTGTGGGATCCTGACTGGATGGTTGCCATGTCACTCCTGAACGCCCTAAGGCGATCCTCCATCAGCTCAACAATCCCTTCCTTAATCGAACCAAAGATGACCGGGGTCGCATCAAGGATGCCCTTAGTGATGTCAGACGCGATGAACTTGCGTAGCCTCTCGTCCACTGGTTCGGAGCCTGAACCCGAACCCGATCCCTCTCCTGAGCTACCCACTGCTGGCCTCGGACGTAGTACCACCATTCTGCAATACATCATGACAACCGTCAGTGATACTAGTATATCTAGAGGGATCACACCCATCACAAGTTCCTTGGTCTTGCCTCAGCCTTCCTCAATTCGAGTACGGATCCTCTGCTTTCAGTACGGGCACATACTACCTTCCACATCTATCCTTACTTTCCTCGAGGACTTCCTTGACTCCACCAAGTCCCTTTTACCACTGCTGATCTCTGTTACTCTCATCCTAGGCTTACCCTAGGGAAAATCTCTGACTCCATCCAAACCAGTCCTCAGCTGCTGAAGGACTCCTTGTGATGCCAATTAGCCATCACCTGAATACCATTACATGTAACAAGGATCAGATAATCCTTCAAGTAAAAGACTCATCCCTACAACAGTTAGACTCAAACAAGAGCTGCGTAATAGGGCCAAATCCAGCACTCTGAGATTATTCAATCCTGATCACATGTGACGCGACGTACTCACCTAATGGCTAACTCCCATCATTCAGAGTCCTACAAGCACGGAGCAAGCAGCATTCGGACACAGGAAACTACTCAAACAACTCTCTTCTCCTAACGAGAAACTGTACCAACATACCATGTTGAGCTCATACTACCAGGCATAACCTAAACAGGCTATCCTATTACTGTCTACTCAATACTAGCATGCAATTCTTATAAGTTGGAGCACATAAAGCAGGCACATAAGGCATCATTCCTAGATCCTTAGTCCTATTCTAGCATGTTGTTCTACTGAAACAGATAAACATAATATAAACTTGTATGGGTACTTTGAGGAATACATACTTGAGCTCGGCCGGTCGCACACATCACACACTTTGTTCTTCCCAAAACTCTTTTATCTTAGCTTTTAAGAAATCATTTCTCTTGTAAAAGTCTTTTAATCCCTCGATTTGAGTCCAGACACCCCCAAGGTGTGTCCTAATCCCACAAATCAGGGCTCTGATACCAACTTGTAACGACCCAATTTTCAAGTCCAAAAATTTCTTTTTAATTAATTGACTCATAAAAACATTCATAAGAAAATACTGTGAAATCACATCATCACATAAAACAACATATCATGTCTGATAACCCGAGTACTAAAATAATAACATGTCAGAGTACAATCCTAGAATATCCATAGTGCGGAAAACAATGAGTGTGTGTGTATGATGCGCCGCTACCGCGCCAGCTCCTTCCCCTTCACTGAAGAGGTACCTGAAACCAAAATTGTAAACTGTAAGCACGAAGCTTAGTGAGTTCCCCCATCATACCACATACCATACAGTCACATAGTATACATACTGTCGGGCAATTATGGGGTGCCCTACCTACTCGGTACGGCCATTCTAGGGTACCGACCTACCCGTACGGCCATTCAGGGGTGCCAACCTACCCATGTCAAGCCATTCTGGGGTGCTGACCTATCCATGTCAAGCCATTCTAGGGTGCTGACCTACCCGTCAGTCCTAACAACCGACCCTCGGGGACTATTCCACCCCCTATCGCTACTATCACATATATCATATCATAAACATACTATCAGACATATCCGGGGTGTCCAAACTACACTTCGGTCCTAACAACCGAACTTGGGGAGTGTTCCCCTCCTACTACCACTATCACATATAACGTATCATGTCAGCATATAAACATATCATCACATACTGTCAGACATATTTGGGGTGTCTGACCTACCCTTCAGTCCTAACAACCGAACTCTACTACTATCACATATAACATATCATGTCAGCATATAACATATCAGGTAGTAGCAAACCTAGATGATATCACAGAGACAATCATCTAATCATACAACTCCTACTAGTGGGCCGAAATTGTGGCCGTAGACCCACTGCTACTGGAAGGTAACTCACCTCGTACAAGTAGCTGCTGATAATCTGTGCGGGAAACCTCTGTATGCTGCTGCTCCGAAAATCCTCCTGCTATAATCCCCACAAAACACTCATTCAAAAACTGATATCTACTCTTGGGGTAAAATGACTATTCTACCCCCAACCAAGTCTAAGTCAAATTCAACTGCCAGTTGACCCGACTCGTCGAGTTGGGCCGTCAACTCGTCGAGGCCCCAACCATTTACCCGTCCTTATCCACGACCCGAATCGTCGAGTTTTTCAAGTTCATGATCAAGTTCATCCTTCAATGATTCACATCCTCATTTCTTCTTAGCCCCTGCAAATCAGAACAAATGTGAAACCCACATCCTATATCATGGACCCAAGAATGAGAATATGATGAGTTATTAGATAAGATAGTGTAAATACTTGTCGACGTTGGCTTCACCTTGTCATCCTTGATATCCTGCAATTATTTCGGGCAACTTCATTTCCAATGCCCCTTGTCATTACAATAGAAGCAAGTGGCCTCTTAGGGTCAGAGACAGGGGAGCATCAGAACTGGATTTTCCTTTGGGTTTTGTACTTGACGACCCATCTTGAGACTTTCCCTTCCAGTTTTGTTTAGGAGGAACTTTCCCCATCTTCCCTTTCACTTGCCATATGGCCAAAGCAAATGTACTAGTAGGAGTGGAGGCAATACATTTTCCCTTCATTCCTACTTCAACTTTTCGAAGGAGGTGGTGCAATTATGACAAAATAGTTTTATTGTTGTTGTACAAATGATAGGTCAATATGAACTGATCATAACAACTTGGCAGAGAGTTCAACACTATGTCGATCGCCAACTCTTTGTCAAAATTCACATTGAGCTTGATTAGCTTATCCACCTATCGTTGCATTCTAAAAACGTGGTTGTTCACAGACTCTCCATCCTTCACCTTGCTAGCAATGAGGGACTTTACCACCTCGTACTTTTCTTGACGAGCACGTTTATGTTATTTCTCCATAAGGACCTTGTTCATCTCGTACGGCGAGTAATCCTCATAGTGCCTTTGCAATTCTGGATTCATTGTCGCCACCATGATGCACACAACCTTTATGGCATCTTTATAGTGTTTTCTGTAGGTGACCATTACTTCAAAAGTGGCCTTCGTTTCGTCGATCTTATCCAAAGGTTTTTCAAGGACGTATTCCTTGCCCTCGAAGCGAAGAGCCATTTTGATGTTGCACATCCAATCATTGTATTTGGTGCCATCCAATTGCACCTTCGAGCAGATGTTCAACGGAGAGAAGTTGTTGTTGGAGGAGGATGAGGAACCAGAAGCATCAGTTGGAGTAAACATCTAAAAAAGTAGAAAGGATAGTTTTAGTTAGATAAGAATAGAATAATCCTCAATATAACACCCAAAATGAAATATCAAGGCTATGATCCAACTAAATAATTTACAAATTAGAAAAGGGATGTCGTAATCTAATTGTTAATTACATAAAGTAGGTAAATGATGATTTACCAATTTCACCATCGAAAAACAAAATTTTAACGAAATTTGGTTTTAAATAAAAGTCGTAGATCCTTTTGAGAATCATTGAACTTTTCAATGGCATGTTTAATCTCGATTATGCTCTTCCATTTGTGATTGGGATGCCAAGGATCACAAACAAGATATGAATAACCATGCAAATTAACTTGGTACTCTCGATGTCATTGATCATCTCATTTTAATGTGTCGGTTAGCTACACACGCTTCATTAATCAATGATAATTTTTTAGACATCCATTGCCACTCTTTATTCGTTCCAATTAGTGTGTCGGTTAACCACACATGCTCCACGAATGACTCATAAAGTGCAATGTGTAATTTCATGGGTTAGCATATAATTTCACATTTTTCCTAAAGTAACTAAGATTGGGAATTTTATAAAAAAAATATATATGTTTAGTTACTTTATAATTCACTATACTTATTAATGAGGATTAGGTTGTCCTATCAAACTCGTTCGGCTAACGACCCTCCACCAATCAAGGGAGCGGTGGATACCTAATGGCGGTCATTTTATAGGCCGCTTCCTTAAACACCCCTTACAGATCGGTTTCGTGAATAAGGCGTACTAGCGGTTCCACTGACTTGTCTCATATATATATATATATATATATATATATATATATATATATATATATATATATATATATATATATATATATATATATATGACTTTTAATGTTACATATAATATAAGGGTGTATTTTTTTAAACTTTTTCAAAAATACTAAGGTTATATTTTAAAATTTCAAAAGTAATATTCAATTAATTAAATTTAAAATAAACCAATCATGAATTCAAGATAAGGATATCAAAATACTTTTAAAAAAAATTCAGTTTTATACAATTAAATCATTATTAAAGGTAATTGTCCTAATCAATTCATGAGATATCTATAAAACCGAAATTTGTGGATCTAACTGTCCAACATGTCGTGGTGAACAATCACCACGCCGTGTTTGGAAGATTTCGCAGGCCAACACGCCGTGACGGAAGAACACCATGTCGTGTTCGCGGAACAGAATAATGATTCTATCTGCTTCTTCTCGTTCAAGTTCAACCATTGTATCAATTCAATAGAAAACTAAACCTACACTATGATACCACTGATGGGTATTATGCAAAACATATAATCCTATGTGTCCATGCAAGCCTAAAAATTTTGATCTATGTTTTCTCTAATCCAACATACAACTTGAACAAAAAATAGAAAAGCCCTAGCATACTAGTATATAATCGAAATACACAATTAGGGTTAGAAGATTCATACATTGATTGTTATATAGTAATAACAATGCAAATCCTTGTGTTGATGAAACTTTGAGAGCAAGCGTCACAAATATCACACCTTTAGTAGTCCACACCCAACACTAGCAATGGAAGATGATTGAGAAGGAGGTCAGAAGCTTCAAGTTTTCGGCCGGTTCTTCAAGGGAATGAGTGGCCGAAAATTGTAGGGTTTAGGCTGTTTAGATAATGCAGTCAGGAAACCTTAGATAAGCCATAATCCAAGATTATCTTAAACCGGGTAATTATCCACTTTTCTGTTTATCCATCAAAGACTATTCTAGAGACCCTAAGACCTATGAAAACCGTCCATAGCCTATGAATGATCCTAGATTGTCTCTTGCTCAACTATTGAACAATTGTACTTTAGTCCCTGCACTTTTAATTAACTTTTTTATTTCTAAAATTAATTCTAATTAATTTCTAATTAAATATTACTATTTCTAATTAATATATTATCTTCATAATATATTAATAAATTATTTATTTCAATTTATTAATCAAATAATAAATCAACCTCTTTCTTCAAAATCATTATGTCTAGTTGCTAGTCTTCAGGGCAACCCAAAAATACATTGTTACTATCAATTTAAGTATATACCAAATATAGTTATAAACTTAGACACTTAATCCATCAAAAACCTCGTTAAATTAACAACAAAACATTTAACAAAATCATAAGAATCTTTGGTTCTGTGAAGATCAGTTCCTCAGAGCCATGTTATCTGAAGAACAGATCCGCAGATGGTTGCTCTGAGGGTTTTCAAAGAAAAAAAATTCGCACAGGCCATGCTAAAAATGCACGGCCTAAGAATAGACCATGTATTTCAATTTCTAATGAATTTCTAGAAAAACACACGGGCCATGCTAAAAATGCACGGCCTAAGAATAGACCATGTGTTTCAATTTTTAATGATTTTCTAGAAAAACACACGGGCAACATCCAAAATGCACGGGCATAAGTCAAAAATGCACGGCCTGAAATTAGACCATGCATGAGTGACGCAACTCCTATTTTTTTTCAAAACAATGCACGGGCTAGCTCCAAATCACATGGGCAAGGAAGAAAAAGGCACGGCCTAACCACAACCCATGCTTGTAGATGCAACTTATCCGCCTCAAGAAAAATTAGCACGACCATTGTTCAAAAACACATGGTCCGTACGTATTGATCGCTATCTCTCGAGAAACACAACAAACGCACGAGAAAATCTCAAAAACTCACGGCCTATGCGTTTTTGATTTACCTCTACATCACACTCAATTCTCTCTAGTTCTCTATCCCTCACGATCGTGTGCTTCTTCTCCCTTCTCTATCACTCCTCGGCCGAACCTCTAAACCCTAGTCTAGGGCACGATTTTTCTTTCAATTAATCCGAGATTAAGCCACCAAGGTATGTTACTATTGGTTCCTAACTTCACTTCATTCATCATCTAGGTCGAATTCATCCATTAGTGGGTAAAAATCGGATTTTCTTCATAAACCCTAGTTCTTGATTTGTAAAATTTGAATTGATTCTTGTATTGAGTTTCAAAATTCTTGTATAGGGTTTGAAGAACAAGCTTGGGGAGGTACTTTTAGGAAGGAAACTTGGAAGCTTTCATCCAATTGGGCATTCCACCATTGAAGAGTTCAAGCCTTTTTGAGGTTGAAGATGAAGTGAAAAAGTCAAGCACACATCACAAATTCAAGTATTTGAATGGTACATTCCTTCCATATCTCAAGTTTGATGCATGAATCCTAAGATTGTTTGACTAGAATTGTTGAGAATCCGTTCATATGTTCTATATAGTTATACATTCCTATTTTAGTAGGTTGCCCTACCCTCTCCGAGCATCGAGCATCGAGGACGATGCTAAATCTTAAGCTTGGGGAGGGGTTTGTACATTAGGTTTTAGTTTCCACATGCATTTAAAAAAATAAAAATAAATAAAAATCCAAAAAGATTTTACTTTTCTTATTTTTATTTTCTTTTCGTGCATTCATTTAAAAGCATTTAAAAAAAATCAATCTAAAGAAACCTAATCTCCTTAAATAAGTTGAAGTGGTAAATTAGTCGTGGCTTGAGATTAGAACTTGTTCGTTTTTCATTTAAAAGCTTAAAGCAACCTAATCTCACACGAACACGTCTCCCGAAGCTACTCGTGCAAAACAAAAAATGATAAGGTTATCAACATCGAAGCATAACGACATATATAGTTTAGCCCTTGGAACACACGATCGGTCTTATGAGTTATTGCTCATTCATATCCAAACTCCAAATTCAAAAGAGTCATACAAATGAATATAAAATTTCAGTGACTCGGATCCTCTAGCGCTCTAAAAAGTCTTTTCTACCTATTCCCTTCTAAATACCCTGCTTGGGGACATTGTTTCCGACTATACTTACGGGTCTTGGCGCGTTTACATCAGTCCCCCTAAAAGAGTCAAGATTAAAATATAAGGAAATAAACCTGGCAAACAAAATAAACAAAAAACAAATAAAATAAACAAAAATAAATAAATAAAAATAATAAAAATAATAAAAAAAATTATTAAGTTAATAGGTGACCTTTGGGACTCGAATAAGTAAACCCTGAGGGGTGTTCTACACCTAATCGCCTAAAGCTAAATTGTTTGGGACCGATTGGGTTGAAAGTTCGCTACACGGGTTCCATAGAAAGTCATGAACTTAATAATAACAAATAAAGCTAATCTGTGGCCTTTGAGGTTCGGGCAAGTAAACCCGAGGGATATCTTTAAATCTAGCACACTAAGGTCATCTGATTTGGATGTGTTGGTTGGAAGCCCGTTACACGGATTTCAAAGAAAGCCATGAGCTTTATTTGTAGAAAAATATAATTAGATAGTTTGTATATATATTTATGTTTATAGTTTAATTAAATAATGTGTTTGAAAAAAAAATGCTTGGTTGTAAACATTGGAACTGACTGTAAACTACTTTGACTGGTGTAAGTGGTTTGAAACATGTAACCAATCTGGGTAAATATTATGGAATTTTTAGAAAATATTTTTTAGAAAAAAGATTGTTGTTAGTCAAAAAATAGCTGGAGTCGGTCATTGTCATGATTTGAAAAATGAAAATGAGCATATTTTGCATCACATGTTTTCATGAGAGTAAGACCATAATTTGTTCCATGTGCTAACCCAATACCTGTAAAAGTGAACAAGTGTTGTAACTTTTGATTTTGTTGAGTTGCGTTAGGGAATGGCTAAAAACCTTGTTTTACATGTTATATATCTTTATGGGGTTAATGTCAAGTTATCTCAAAGCCCGATAGGTACACCTTCGACTTAATGACATAATGAGGTTAATTGGATTGAATATGTTCGTTTTGTTTTGTTTATTGCATTAATGTCAAAAAAAATCTTTTTTTACATATGTTATTTTCATTAGTTCTTCTTTTATTGCATGCATGCACTCTTAATTCCATTTAGTCCTTTTCATTCCTTCCATTCTTTTCATCTTAGTTTCTTTTTTAGTCACCTATCGTCTTCTCTAGGTAGATACTCAATTTTGTTCTTTCTTGAGGACAAGAAAGGTCTAAGCTTGGGGAGGTTTGATAGGTGCATTTTATGCACCTATTTTGCATGTTTATTTCAGTACTTTTATAGCATTCTACTTCATAATTCTTGCATTTAGTTAATTATTAGGGCAATTGCACATTTCATCAAGAATGTCTGGTACTTCACTATTTTTGATTTATTTTGCAGGCATTATGGAGCATGGAGCTTTGGAGCATGAAGAGAAGATGAACCGGCCATACAATGGAAGAGAACAAGAAGACGGAACCCGAGTCATTGTGCATTATCATCATAGCAAAGGACTACGTTTGAAGCACGACTCATGTCACATTGACACGAGTCGTGTCTGTCCTTTATCATCTCATATTTGAGCAACGCGACTCGTGGTGAAGCTAGACTGAAAATGGAGCCAACAGTGGAGACTTGTTTGATTTTTAGCAAAAAGCATGGGTCATGCCAAAAACACATGGTCAAGACAAATGGACATGCCAAAAACACATGGGCAAAAGGCATGGCCATGCTAAAAACGCATGGCCTTATGGCAAGTCACGTGAACTTTAATTAAAAGAGCAGAAGAACGTCATTTGAAGGGAGAACGGTTTTGGGAGCAGTTTCTGGTGATCTAGGGCAATTTTGGGAGAATTCTTGGAGCTTTTGAGAAGACTTAATCATTGCAAACATTTGATTTGATTTTTGTAAGAATTAAACATTCCAATTCCATCTTTATTCTTGTTTGATTTGTTCTTAGCCATGTGTGGCTAAGAAACCCTAGTTTCTAGTTCTTGTTCAAAACATGTTGATTGCTTGACTTGAAGCATATGATTTGATGTTTGATTTGTGATTCTATTTTAGTGATTATGTTTTTGTTTAAACTAGAATCCTTGAATTTGATTTGTGTTTGATTGGCCACTTTCATAAATTGAATTTTTGTGCAGTTAATTAACTTTTAGGGCACCTAATCATTCTATTGAGTTAATAATTGGTAACAAGCAATAAGTTTTCTTATTGTAAAACATATATCACATGTTTTCACACTTCCGAGCGTATGAGAAGAAATGAACATTGTTGGGAAGCTTGTACAAAACTTAATGCAGTTTTTCAATACAATCTAAGAGCGTGTTTAGGTTGAATTAGTAAAGCTAGGTCTAATCAAATAGCGTGTTTTGGTTAGATAATTTGGCAAGCGAGAGTTATTAGAGCGTGTTAATATCTTTCAGTACCAACATAGAATAGCAATCTTGAATTACATCAAGTCATAATCAAGTTGAACAACAACATTGAGAACTAGAACTAGAACCATTCAATCAATTTGTTTACAAATCTATTTCATTTTGTGCATGCTTTTAAAGTAGATTGTTATTTAGTTGTTTACTTTTGCAAACAAATCCTCCTTTGTGACCAAAGTACCTTGCGTAAAGAGGTATAGACTTTTGTCCCGTGTCTCTGTGGTTCGACCCTGCTTGCCTTGTATTACTTTTTAGTGCATTAAAGCAGTGTATTTGGAGTCAGTTGTACCCCTTTATTTGTTGGGTCTGACACACCTAACAGGATCCGTACCATTGGACCTCATAATTTTCTTTTTTGCACAAGAGTCCACTTTCTTAGACCAATTTAGCTTCCACATCGCATAAACTTATTCCACATAGCCGACTCTTTGAAAACCTTTGTTATTTTTTGAAAACCAATTTCTCTTGGTCATTATTTTCAAACCGATTTCATAGATTTGTCCTTTTGACAAATTTTCCCTATAATATACCTTTTTCTTGGCATGTCCGTATTCCTAATAAAAAAAAGTCTATTTTTTAAATATCACTATCTTGAAAAGAAAGTGTAATTAAATTATAAAAAAGATACAGAACTTTTAGAAAGAAGACAAGATAAATAATCGTGTAAATATTTTAAATAATCGTACATTGATCATTGAAAATGAGCAATAACTTTAAGGATAATGACTTAAAAGGGTAATATATTCTTCGATTTATACATATTTGATCACTGAGTTTATTTTTTGTTCACATTTACCCCTTCAATTTGTTAAATTGTACACATTCAGTCCTTATGACCGGTTATTTCAGGTTAACCGGTAAAAATGCCTTAATAGGGTAATATATTTCTCATTTTGTACACATTTAGTCCTTAATACTTTTGTACACATTTAGTCCTTAATTTTTTTTTGTTGCAAAATAATTTATTTTGTTTTTGTACTCATTTAATACTCATGAATGTTTTCTTTAAGTTTTTCGCACAATATCCTACATAGAACAATCATTAACGAGGTGTTTTAGGCTTTTGATGCTTATGTTCATCGCGATCCCGACTTGATTGCTTAGGTCATGTGTTTTGAACGTCATAACTTTTTCATACTATCTTGGATTTTAACGATCTTTATATTTATACGTTTGTATTTTAGTCTACTACAACTTTCGTTTAAATTACTCTCATTAAAAAGTAATATATTTTTTAATTACGATCTTTATATCCATATGTTTTTTATGAATGCATGTATGGATGTTTTTTTATAAAATCGTAAGTAAAAATATATTATATTTTAATGGGAGTAATCTTAACAAAAGTTATAGCAGACTTAAAAAACGAACACGTAGATATAAAAATCGTTAAAATCAGATATCGTATGAAGAAGTTACGACGTTCAAAATACAAAACCAAAGCCAAACCACAAGAAAATATGCAACCAAGCAGTCGAGGCCGCGATAGACATAAGCACCAACAACCCCAAACACCTCATCAATCAGGGACGGACGCATGATTTGGTAGTAGGTGTTGCCGGTAAGTAGAATAAAGGGAAAAAAAATCAAAAAATATCAAAAAATTTACACTGCGTACAGAAAAAACAGGGGTTGTCGGTGCCACTGCGGGCACCCAAAGAGAACCGTCCCCATCATCAATGATAGTCTCACGTTAGATGTCGTGAGAAAACCCTAAATAAATCATTCATAAGTACTGAATTGGTACAAAAACAAAAAATGATTTTTTTTAAACAAAAAGAAAATATTTAGGACCAAATGTGTACAAAAATATTAAGGACTAAATGTGTACAAAATGAGAAATATATTACACTAATAAGTCATTTTTTTCCGGTTAACCTGAAATAACCGGTCATAAGGACTGGATGTATACAGTTTAACAAGTTGAATGGGTAAATGTGGACAAAAGGAAAAAAAAAAAAAAAAAAAAAAAAAAAACCTCAATGGCCAAATGTATACAAATCGAAAAATATATTACCCTTTTAAGTCATTATCCCCCAACTTTAATTCACATGGTTTATCAATGTTGGTTGCCTAAATTAGTAAAATTTCAAAGTTAACGTCTTTTTATGAATATAAAATAATTAATAACAAACGTTACTTTATATATTACATTTTTTATTCAAAAAATTTTGCATGACAAATGGTTATATATTATAGGGGTGATAACTGTTCAGATAGACATGTCACATGTTGGCGAGTCATAAAGTTTAATTCGGACATAATCCAAAAAAATATGTGTCCTCTTACTCAATATTAATCTGGATTAGCCATAGATAGATCAACCGTTTAATTGTATGGGTTCGTAGTTCAGATTAAGGTCTGTGAGTCGGAATTGGATTTGTGGGTTAGGGGCAAAGTCTAAATATCACATATTTACTTCTTAGTCCTTTCTCTTTATTCTCTCGTTTATTTAATAAATATATTTTTTATTTTTTTTTTAATCTAATAAAATAAGTAGGTTCATATGTCAACCCACAAAATTAATTGCAAACCCGAACATAACTTGTATAATAAATGGGTTGACGGGCCAAAAAAACTCAACCCAAATTCATTATCTTCGTGTTAGGTTTGTGTCGTGTTGAGACTTGAGAATTGTAGCCCCTAAGTTATACAAGAACTTGCATGCAAAATAATACATTTACAAGGAATAAAATGACAATAACGAAAATCTTGTGGTGCTTGAAGCGTAAATTTGTGAAGCTAGCAGACAAGGGGTAGAAAGGGAAATAAATCTGAACATCGTTCCTCGTGTTTGACCACTCCGTCGGCGTAAGAAAAGCCCACATGACGGAAACTTCGACCTTTAAATAACCGTAGATGAAATTTCAACTTTTTTTCCCTCTATAATAAAATTAAAGCAATTTATTAGGACTTATCAAAAAATTAGATGTTTGTTTATTCATTTTATATGTATTATTGATTTTATTTATATTATTTAATGGTATTAAAATATTTTATCATTATGTATATCAAAACAAACATTACCTAGAAAAACCAATAAGCTTGTCACCCAAAAGAATATAGAATACATGAAATAGATTAAAACATATTCAGTCTTGGTTTAGTCATATTTGTGTGAACAATACAATAAATTAGGAGAAACAAATTATTTTCAATCTTGGTTTAAAAATCATTTTGACTTTATTATGAGTTATAAGATGTTAAAATAGTCACAGACTCACATTAGAGAATTTTGTCAAAGTTTAATAGTTTTGGTAGTAAAACACACATTAAAGTTGCAAAAAAAATCTTTAATACATACATAGATAAATATGTAAAATATTTAGTAAACAAATTTGTTAAAAGAAACTAATTTTTAAAATAAATGTGAAAACAAAAATTAAGCAAATTTATAAAAAAGAAAATAAAAAAATAAAAAGGTAAAAAAAATTAGGATCCAATTCATGACAAAATTAAAATCTATCTAAACTGTAAAAAAAATTGGGTAAACCCGAAAACCATGTAGGCTTGCGGTGACCAATTTATGGCAACATTCATACTCGGTTATCATTTAAAAGAATTAATACCATAAAAATCACTATATTTTATTAATTGTTATGGTTTTTTTATAAACGATTGGTTAATGCTTAGAAGTTAATTTCATCAAGTTATAATTCGTCTACGCTCAGATTTGAACATGAGACATTCAATCTAAGAAGTTTTCACCTCTATCGATTATTATGATTTGACCAGCTAATTTATTTTAAAAATCATAGTTTTTGGATAAAAGTTTTATCTCGCCAATTATGACATACATTTCAAATACAGGTCAAACGGGTAATTTTAAAAATTGATGGTTAAACATTTTCTTTAAATATACAACATTTATATTATTTTGTATTTTTATTCAAACTAGAAAAAGTTGTTAAATACACTAGGTTTTTTGTATCTATCTGTATGTTTATGAATGGATTATTTGTTCTTCATGATAACTTTTTATAAAAAAAAAATTTTAACTTGGGTGAGTTTTTACGAATGTTTTTCAGTTTTGAAAAAACGAAATTTTATGAGTGTATTCAATTTTATGGGAAAAAAATCTTTGAATAAACAGAATTGGATCGATTCTAGCAAATCAAATAGTTTTTCAACAACAAAAAAAATCAAATAGTTTTTTCAACCTAAAGAAATGAAACTAAATCATAAAAAACCAAAATCAAATAGTTCTTCAACCCAAAAAATAAAACTAAATCATAGAAACATCCAAATAATCTCAACAAAAAAGTCAGACATTACAGTTTGACATCAACACATATCGATATAGATGTTTCTTTATACAAGAATATAAAATGTAATATATTATATTTCTATAAATATAATCCATACAAAGAAAACAAATATAAAAAACGAGTGTATATTTTAACACAAAATAAAATCGAATGGTTAAAGCAACAACAATAACAAAATATAGTTTTCCTTATGTTATTAGCATTATTAAAAAAAAGTTTATTGCTTGTTTTTAACTTTAACCAATTATAGGATTACATTATTTTTTATTAAGTTCGATAAATAAAAAATGAAATAATGACTTACAAGGTAACGAACACTTATTTTTGTTTACATTTAGTTGTTTTTTGTGCATCATTTATCATTTAACTTGTTTTTTGTTTTAAAAAAAATAATACAACTATGACCGTTTATTATTGTATGTTTAGTCGATCAAGATGAATTTTCTAGCAAACATTATGAATTTTTCTGCCAACATGAATGTTTTGGCAAACTCTGAATTTTTCGGCCAATACTTTGAATATTCCCCTTAAATTCTAAAAAAAATGTTTTGGAGTTTAAGTTTTTGTGTTGAGATCGTTGAGTGTTTTCCCGAGTTATGGATCATATTTGGACACATTTCAAAAAAAATCTTCAGATTTTGAAACTCAAGAACATCACAACACAAACACAAGAAATCTAAACACATGAATTTTGAAGTTACTAGGGTTTCGATCTTGGATATTGATGCTTTGAATATCGATCTTGGATATGGAACGTGTTTCCGTGTACATTCTTCAAATCAGGAACATGTTCTTTGTGAAGCTCGATCTTGGCTATGCTCTAAATATAAAACAAAACTAAAAAGTTGTTACCTCCTAAACCATGGGGTATACTGACCATATGACCATATAAATTGTACCGTCATGTCATGTACCGTCTCATTTTTACGACCAATTTTTTTTCATTTTATTTAAAGTAAAAATTCTCAATTATTGAATCATTTTAAGAAAACTATATATTCCCAGTTACAATTATTAAAACTCAGAGTATTATAATGAACGCAAAATCTTCAATGTTGCTGATGAGTGTGTATAGTCTCGTCTTTGCCTTCCCATAGCCACCAATGATACCTAAAACAATAAATAACTGGGTAAGCATAAAGCTAAGTGAGTTTCCCTTAAAATACCTCATACGATAAACATACAAGCATGCATAACGGCCCACAACCTTCTAGGTTGAATGCTAGACCCAATCAATCCGTGGACTGGAATGCCAACATGCAACGGGCCGAATCAACCATCGCGCTGGAATACCCAGGTTTTTTTGGCCTACTACCTCAATCCAACCGCTCTTCCCAAGCCTTCGTGCCTACGGCTTACAGCCGGTCCACACCCGATATCTTGGCTTACAACACAAAGCAGGACCGCCTCAACCCACTATTACCATATGTCAACATATAAACAATCAGGATGAAGTAGGCACATAATACAGGCAAATAACAATCATACAGCTTACTACCACCTACTAATCCTTACACCGAACACGGTCCAGCTACCAGCTAACCTCCATGAAATGTGTAACCATAAGTAACCAGATGTGAGATAGCCACCTGACCATATGATCCTACTCTAGAGTCATAACCAAACAAGGAACAGGCAAGAAATCCTAGATTAATAGTTCTCAGGCTATCCTACATGACTACATACAGTCCCTAGGGAAATCCACTAGATGATAACCAGTAAGTACATGTAAACATACAGATATACAAATCCCTACCACATAACAACATCCTATATATCAGGATACAGATCTAACAAATCACTACAACATTACAACATCCTATATATCAGGATATAGATCTAACAGATCACTTCAACATAACAACATCCTATATACCAGGATACATATATAAAAAATTATTACAACATAACAACATACTAAGTACGAACAATCCAAAGAATACATGGCCGTATATACTCAGATGTGAGATAGACACCCGAATAAGTGATCTTATTCTAAAGCCACAACCAAACAAGGAACATGTAAGAGAGCCTATATCAAGAGTCTTCAGTCTATCCTACATGACCATATACAATCCCTATGACATCCCTCTACTAAAAGATAACCAAAACTAGTGGGACGACATTGGTGCCTTCGACCCACTGGTACAATGAGGCAAAACTTATCTGAATCGAAAAACTCTAAAACAATCCGATACGAGTCCTTTTCAGCACTACTTGCACCCACGAATCCACTAATAACCAAAACCAAGTAAAATCTTAAACAACAACCCCAAACCCTCAAGTGTGACCCAAAGTCAAACTTGGTCAAAAATTCAATGCCACGTCGTGGTCCTCTTTAGCCACATCGTGGCAAATGCCAAAACAAGGTAGTCATGATTTTTGACTTCACCATGTCGTGGCTACCCTCGCCACACTGTGGCCACTAGAAAATCACCAATCTCTTACTAAGAGCTTAATCCTTTCAGATTTAAGCTCATACTTCCAAATCTACTTCTCCACACTGACTTCATGGATAAAGTTTCCAACTTTATCCATTAGGACCTCACTATAGGACAAGATCTTAAACTCTAAGTCCATTAAGTCCTAAATGTGACCAAAACTCAAACATGAGGCTAAGAACATTCAAGTTAAGACCTTTTCACACTATCTCAGAAGTTCAAGACCAAATGAGCACCACATCAAACTCTAGAGTTCCTTGGTCAACGCCACATCGTGGTCCTCTTTGGCCACATCGTGGAAAATGCCAAAACAAGGTAGTCACGATTTTTGACTTCACCACGTCGTGGCTACCCTCACCACACTGTGGCCACTAGAAAATCACCAATCTCTTACTAAAAGCTTAATCCTTTTAGATTTAAGCTCATACTTCCAAATCTACTTCTCCACACTGACTTCATGGATAAAGTTTCCAACTTTATCCATTAGGACCTCACTATAGGACAAGATCTTAAACTCTAAGTCCATTAAGTCCTAAATGTGACCAAAACTCAAACATGAGGCTAAGAACATTCAAGTTAAGACCTTTTTCACACTAGCTCAGAAGTTCAAGACCAAATGAGCACCACATCAAACTCTAGGGTTCCTCAAACTCCAAGAGCACTCAAGAATGGGACCAAATCATCCAAAAACGGGCTCAAACATCAAACAAGAAACACAAAGGTCAAGATATGAACTTTATACCTCTAATAACTCAGAAATATGAAGAAGATCATGGATCCAAGTTTCCTCCTTGCTTCCTTTCACCAAAATGAACCACCTTGTTCTTCAAGTTTCACCAAATGAAGCAAACAACCTCAAGATATAGCCACCAAGCTCATTTCCATGGAAGAGATGCTAGGGTTTCGAGAGGAAGGAATTGAGGTTAAAGAAGATGACCTAAAATGGGGATTAAGATGCTTAAATATGGATGAAACGCTAGAATATGTGGGCTTGGGCCTGAACATGCGCCACGTCGTAGTCATCCATTGTCATGCCGTGGTGAGCCTAAAAAACATGCGTTCAAAAAATATCACGCCATGTCGTGGGCATCCAAGCCCCACGTCGTGGCTGAGGGTCTACTCCAAAAATCCTTATTTGATTCCTTAAGTCTTTGCCCACCTCCTTTGAAAAACAGAATATTACATGTCATCACCACAATGAACTTGGTACATCCACCACACCTCATCACCATTTTCATTTAATAAATAAATAAATTGAAGTCCTAGATTTCAATATGAAAGTTAAAAGTTTAAATATAAAGAAAAATTAAATTATAGAAAACAAGGTTACATAAATTTAAATAAAACGAAAATTATAAAGTATGAAATTTAATTTTTATCTTCAGCATGTGTATGTGTGGACGGAAACAATTTCGAAAAATTACACAACTAATACCAAGCATTGATATAGGTAAAATGTTCACGGGTAAGTTGAGATTTCTTGTATTGTTTCAGTGTCGCATCAATGACCCCAAAATCGTTACTCCTATTTAGATGTGTGTTTTTTTATGTTATTGTAAATGTCGTTGAATTTTGTTGTTTTTAACCGCATATCACGTCATTTTGACAAAAGTTTGTCGAGATGCCGACAAACACATATCCCCCATTTCGTTGTGGAAAAGGTTTCGTATAAATTGCCAAAAAGTTTCTCTTCTTTGGAAGAGGTCTTCGAACACCGAAAATGGAAGCAGGAGCTTCTTCCTTTTCATTCTAAGGTTGTTGAATTTGAAACTTTGATGGTTGTGAAAATTGTTCTATGATAGGGAGTAAGAAATTATAAGTGAACATATTGTGGGTTGTCAAGTAAAGAAAGAAAAAATGATGTGAAATAGATTGTAGTAAATGAATATATTTATAGGTAAATTCTTAAATACCTAAATGTATAGTTGTTACCTTCTTGTAATAAACTAATAATACTCATTAATATCATTGGCCCTTTGCATCTCGTAGTAAATGGCACAAAGCATCACAGTCATAATAGGAGAGGGTTGGTGTTCACAACCGTGGTGGCCTTGTTGGTGAATATCTGAGTCCAATGTGGCGAGTTATATGTGTTTGGTCCAGATCACAGTTACTTGGAGTGTTGTCCAAGTTCTAGAGTCCATGAGTCATAAGGAAACGTATATTAGGAAAGTGTAGATGTTCCTATAACAGAATCCTAGTTATATTCTATTGTGTTTTGTGTAGTATATAATGAGATAGGATCCTGTAATAAAATTGGAGTTTTTGAGATAGTTTTCTTCAATAATAAAGTTTGCAAGTTTATGCAATTACCTCTTTAATTGGTATCAGAGCAAGTGAAACCTGCGATAGTTTCTGTGAAGGAGAAGGAGAACTCGTGAAGGCGAACCAAGACAGAAATCGCTACCTGTTCAGAATTCTCGTATAGAATCCGAGCAGGAAGTTAAATCACGACATCAATTGAAATTCTCGTGCATTAAAGATTTCCTATTCGATTATTTTGACCTGTTCGCAACTAGTGTGGTGAAATCGACGATTTCTGCGTTAGTGAAATTGGCAATTGCTTGAAGTCCTCGTGTGAAGAAATTGTTCAGAGTTATCGTGTGGAGAAGAATCGCTATTGTTCGATTTCTCGTGTTGAGAATTTGAACAACAAGAAGCATCACGAAAGCAATAAAACCTACGACACACGAAGTGAAACTGCGGGTTCTTAACCTGCTACAAATCGTAGAACGCTTTTTGCCCTAAAGAAGAAATACAAACGTGTTTTTTTCTTCCTAACCACATAAGGCCTGTTTGGGTTTTTTCTTTTTTTAATTGGCCCAAAATTTGATTTGTCAATTACAAATCGTGATTTCAATTTTTGCTTATATTAGAAACAAATCAATTTTTCTGATTTGTGGGGAGGAATCAGAAATTGAACCGAGATGTCGGGAGGAGAATCTTCCCAACCACCGGCTAAGGAACATATGTCGTTCACGTTCCAATGTCCGACTTTGACATCGACGAACTACACAATTTGGAGGATGCGCATGGAGGTGCTACTCGGGATTCATGGCGTTTGGGATGTAATTGATCCCGGACTAGATGATGTGAAGAAAAACAACATCGTGAAAGGATTGTTGTTTCAATCGATTCCGGAGGATTTAATCCTTCAAACCGGTAATTTGAAAACCGGAAAAGAGATGTGGGAAGCGATTAAAACTCGTAACCTAGGAGCTGATCGTGTGAAGGAAGCCCGACTCCAAACTCTAATCACAGAATTCAAAAATTTAAAGATGAGTGATACTAGTACGATAGACGAGTTCGCTGCTAAATTATCCGGGATTGCTTCGAAATCCGCTTCACTAGGAGAGGTCATGACCGAAAAAAAGCTTGCGAAGAAGTTTCTTACGAGCCTCCCTAGGCGGTTTGTCCACATAGTTGCAGCCCTTGAACAGGTTTTGGACCTTAAAACGATTGGCTTTGAAGACGTGGTTGGTCGTTTAAAAGCTTATGAAGAAAGAATCAAGGGTGAAGACAAATTAATCGAGACTCAAAATAAATTACTTTATTCCAAAACCGAATCATCCAACAGAAACACTGATTCATCAAGAGGTAGAGGTCGGGGTTCAAATAACCGAGGAAGAGGACGAGGTAGTGGACGTGGCGGTGGACGTGGTCGGGGTAATACCCAAAATCACGGTCACTCGGAATCCTCTAAAAATCATGAAGATCAAAAGCAAAAAGGAAAACAATGTGAGCAAAGAGATCTCTCAAATATTCAATGTTACCGGTGTGACAAGTATGGTCACTTTGCTTCAAGATGCCCGGACCGAATAAAAAATCATTAGGCTAACCTTAATCAGACACACGAAGGAGATACAAATCATGAAGAAGGAATGTTCTTTATGATGAATACAATTCAATAAACGGTGTTCTTGAATGAAGACAAATATATCCCTCCAAAAGTTGAAGCAAATGTCGATGAAGACGAAATTTGGTACTTAGATAATGGTGCGAGTAACCACATGACCGGAAACTACTCTTATTTTTCTAAATTAAATAAAAACATAACGGGTAGAGTGAGATATGGAGATGGATCATGTGTTAGCATTAAAGGAAAAGGGTCAATTTTGTTCGAAGGGAAAAGTGGTGAGCAAAAATTAATGAAAGATTGTAACGACCTAAATTTCACGTCCAAAAATTTCGTTTTAAAACGTTACTTTAGAAAACATTAATAATTAAAACATTGTTTGATAAAACCATAACACAACATAAACCATGTCTAAAAGCCAAATCATACAACCAATCAAACATCAGAGTATAAATCCCAGAGAATCTCGTAAATGCGGAAACCAGAGAGTGTGTGTGTGACATGCTGCTACCACACCGGCTCCTTTCCCCTAGCTGAGGAGATACCTGAAACCAAAACTGAAAACTGTAAGCACAAAGCTTAATGAGTTCCCCCACCGTACCACATACCATAAAATCTCATGACATACATATATTGTCAGGCATATCTGGGTGCCCGACCTACCCCTTCGGCCCTCTCGACCGGATATTTCCTAGCATATCTGGGTGCTGGCCTCCCCTTTGGTCCTTTCGACCGGATACTGCCTAGCATATCTGGGTGCTGGCCTCCCCTTCGGTCCTTTCGACCGGATACTGCCTAGCATATCTGGGTGCTGGCCTCCCCTTCGGTTCTACCGACCGGATACTGCCTAGCATATCTGGGTGCTGGCCTCCCCTTCGGTCCTACCGACCGGATACCTCGGGGACTATCTCCCCCTACTGTTACTAGCACATAGCATCATATCATACTAGCACATAACATAACACAGGTAGTAGTAATTCCTAGATGAATATCACAGAGACAAACATCTACATATAACTCCTACTGGTGGGCCGGCATTGTGGTCGTAGACACACCGCTACTGGAAGGTAACTCACCTCGAAGTAGCTGCTGATCTGATCGGGAACTGACTATCTGCTGCTGCTGCTCCGGAAATCCTCCGGCTGCAATTCCCACAACATACTCAATCAAACACTGCTAACTGTCCTTTGGGTAAAATGACCATTTTACCCCTGATCATCTCATCAAACAAAGCCAGAGTCAACTTTCAGTTGACCCGACTCGCCGAGTTGGCTTTCCAACTTGCCGAGTCCCTACCCAAACGATTGCCCTGAATCCCGTTCCTACTCGTCGAGTTAGGCGACGACTCGACGAGTTCACCTTCTAAACTGATATTCAAGTCCTTCATCCTACTCGCCGAGTTGTATGAACAACTCGTCGAGTTCATCTTCATCCGACGAACACATATGCTAAGACTCGCCGAGTTGTATGAACAACTCGCCGAGTCCATCTTCATCCAAAGAACACTAATGCTGCGACTCGCCGAGTTGTATGAACAACTCGCCGAGTCTGTTCTTGATCTAAGGAGATTGCCTTGAACTCGCCGAGTACCTCCATAGATGAGTTCAGCTTCCAACTCACTGAGTCACACCCCGTGACTCACTGCTCACTCGACACTACGAAAAGGGGACAAACTCGGAGACTCGCGAACAGACTCGCCGAGTCACATGAACGACTCGCCGAGTCGTTGCCATGCACCCACCAAATACACAAATTTGATCGATTCCAGTCCATGCCATTCACAGATTTGGACTTCTAGGACACGGATCACACGTAAAGTTTCCAACTTTACGTGTAGATATTTACCAATATGGATTTTAGGGCTCAAAATGCCTCAAAAGGGTAGATCTAGGGTGGACAAGCAACATGGGGCCATAAAGCTAACAGATCTGAGCTCCTGGAGCTCAATCTTGCCTAGATCTAGAGGCCAATCGACTTATTACAAACCCTCAAGCATACACAATCTTGGAAATGGCTCAAAAAGGACTTTAATGAAGCTATAAGGGACAATAAGCTTAAAAACAGAGGGGAAACGAGCTATACCTTAGGGGAAACGTTGGAATGACACAGAGATGCTTGGCCTCCTTCTCCTCTTCTTGATTCCCTCTTCTTTTCCTTCAAAGAAACTTCAAGAACACCACAAAACACTTCAAACTCACAAGGAAGCAAGGCTAGAGAGAGATACAGGGCTCTGAGGGTGAATGGGGGCGAGGTTGGGGCGGATAAGTCGTTTAAATAGAGTGCAAACCCCTGAAACTTAGGGTTTCATCCAACAGCTGTGACTCGCCGAGTCCAGGATATAGACTCGCCGAGTCGCCAACTTAAACGTGTCCCGGGTCCCGCATCCACTCGGCGAGTCGGACCTATGACTCGCCGAGTCCAAGGCTAAAAGAAAGGAAATACTCAAATAACATTTACGTACCAGGAACCGGGTGCTACAAATCTCCCCCACTTATTTTAGACTTCGTCCTCGAAGTCTGCTGCTCGATCCCGAAACAGCTCGGGATAATGCTCCGTCATCTCGTCCACCGGCTCCCAAGTCCATTCCGAACCCTTGCGGTGCTGCCATTGCACCTTCACTAGTTCCACCCCCTTGTTCCTCAAATCCTTTGATTTCCTGTCGAGGATTGCGACTGGGTGCTCAATGTAATTCAGGCTGTCGTCAACCTGAATATCCTCCAAAGGCACTACTGCTGAATCGTCCACTAAGCACTTCCACAACTGGGACACATGGAAGGTGCTATGGATTTGGCTGAGCTCGACTGGCAGATCCAGTCTATACGCCACCTTGCCCACCCAGGCTACGACCCTGAACGGTCCGATGAATCACGGGCCCAACTTGCCCTGCTTCCTGAATCGAATGACACCTTTCCAAGGCGACACCTTTAGGAGAACCATATCCCCGACTTGGAACTCCAAGTCGGATCGACGCTTGTCGGCATAACTTTTCTGCCGACTCTGTGCAGTTTGAAGCCTGCTCCGGACCTGCTGGATCCTCTCAGACGTCTTGAGCACCACTTCGGTGCTCCCCATGACTCTCTGGCCAACTTCACCCCAGCATATCAGGGTCCTGCACCTCCTTCCGTACAACATCTCAAATGAGGAATGGTCGATACTCGCGTGGTAGCTGTTGTTGTAGGAGAACTCGGCCAGGGGAAGATAGGTATCCCAGCTACCACCGAAGTCTAGCACGACGCCCACAACATATCCTCCAGAGTCTGGATGGTCCGCTCGCTCTGACCATTCGTCTGCGGGTGAAAGGCGGTGCTAAAATGCAAACGAGTGCCCAACTCGTCATGAAATCTCTTCCAAAATCTGGAGGTAAAACGCACATCCCTGTCCGAGATAACCGATACTGGCACCCCGTGCCGCGCCACGACCTCCCTGATATAGATGTCGGCCAATTTCTCGGCCGATAAGCTCTCCTGAATCAGGATAAAGTGAGCACTCTTGGTCAATCGATCCACGATGACCCAAATCGAATCCACTCCATGCGCGGTCCTGGGAAGCTTCGTGATATCTTCCTATTTCCACAGTGGAATATCCAACGGCTGCATCTTGCCATGCGGCCTCTGATGTTCGGCCTTGACCTTCCTGCAGGTCAAGCAGCGCTCAACGTATCATGCCACATCCCGCTTCATGCAGGACCACCAATAATCTAGACGAAGATCCCTATACATCTTCGTCGCCCCGGGATGAATAGAGAATCAGGACTTGTGCGCCTCCTCCATCAAAATCTGGCGCACGCCTCCGTGATACGGCACCCACACCCTTCGGTGTAGTGTCAATAGTCCTCGGCTATCATAATCAAAGGAGGAAACCTGACCCACCACACGCTCGCTCTTCCGATGCTCCTCCTTGATAGCCTCCTGTTGAGCCTCCCGAATTCGCTCCAACAGGGGAGTCACCACAGTCATCCTCATGCAAACGTCCCAGATCGGCGCCGCCTTGCAGCTAAGCGCATCAGCCACCACATTGGCCTTCCTCGGATAGTAGAGGATCTCGCAATCATAATCCTTTATCACGTCCAACCACCGACGCTGCCTCATATTCAGATTCGGCTGATCCATGAGGTACCTCAAACTCTTGTGGTCCGTGTAGATGGTACATCGAACCCCGTAGAGGTAATGCCGCCAAATCTTGAGGGCAAAAACCACCGCCCCCAACTCCAAATCATGCGTCGGGTAGTTCGCCTCGTGAGGCTTAAGCTGCCTCGAAGCGTAGGCAATGACATGCCCCCTCTGCATCAGTACCGCGCCTAACCCAGAAACGGACGCGTCGCAGTATACCACAAAATCCTCTACGCCCTCTGGCAGGGCTAAGATCGGCGCCTAGTACAGTCTCTGTCTCAGCATCTCAAACGCAGCCTGCTGCTCGGGTCCCCATCGAAAGACCACGGCTTTCTTCGTCAGCCGCGTCAGGGGTACGGCTATCTTGGAGAAATCCTGAATAAATCCAATAGTAGCCTGCTAATCCCAGGAAACTCCGAATCTCAGATGGAGACTTCGGAACCTCCCATCTCATCACGGCCTCGACCTTGGCCGGATCGACCAGAATCCCGTCCTGGTTGACAAGGTGTCCGAGAAATTGCACCTCGCGCAACCAAAACTCACACTTGGAGAACTTGGCATACAAGCTCTCCCTCCTCAGGGTCTCCAACACCTCTCTCAGATGCTCCTCATGTTCCTCCCGAGTCTTGGAATAAACCAAGATGTCATCGATAAAGACTATCACAGACCAATCCAGCATCGGTCTGAATACGCGGTTCATGAGGTCCATGAACGCGGCAGGAGAATTGGTGAGCCCAAACGGCATCACCACAAACTCATAATGGCCATAGCGCGTCCGAAACGCGATCTTCTGCATATCCTCCTCCCTGACCCTCATCTGATGATAACCCGAACGCAAATCAATCTTGGAGAACCAAGATGCTCCCTGAAGCTGGTCAAAGAGGTCATCAATCCTCGGGAGCGGGTAACGGTTCTTCACCGTTACCTTGTTCAGCTCCCGATAATCTATACACATCCGATGCGACCCATCCTTTTTCTTCACGAACAAAATCAGGGCTCCCCAGGGAGAACTGCTCGGACGAATAAATCCCTTGTCTAGCAGCTCCTGTAGCTGTGTAAACAACTCCTGCATCTCGGGAGGAGCCAACCGATACGGCGCCTTGGCTATCGGAGCCGCACCAGGAACAAGGTCAATCCTGAACTCCACCTGTCGCTCCGGAGGTATCCCAGGAAGCTCCTCCGGGAAAACATCTGCAAAGTCTCGAACCACCGGAACCTTGCTCACTGTCGCCTTACCCGCCTCCCGGGTATCCATCACATACGCATCCCTGATGAAGATAGTGCCTCGCCCTCGCTGCTGAACATATTGCGGGTCCATACTGCGGCCTCTCGCCATGAATTACTAACTCTCCCCCACCTAGGGTCCTGACCCGCACTAGCTGCTGCGCGCAATCTATTACCGCCCCATTAGGGCTCAGCCAATCCATGCCTATAATCACCTTGTTCCCATGCAACTGAATGGGAACCAAATCTACCAAGTAGCGCTCCTCAAACAAACGCAACACGCAATCTCGAAATACCATCGATGCTCGCACCGATCGATCATCAGCAATCTCCACCTCCAAAGGGAAATCTAACTCGCCTGATGACTCATGAAACTTCTTGCTAAGCGCAAGGGAAACGAATGATCGGGACGCACCCGAGTCGAAAAACACCTGAACTGGAAGGCCGTTCACATGGAACGATCCTAAGGCATACATATACATACGGAGCACATATCAATAACATAACATCATAAAAATAAAATAGAGGGAAAGAATCATACCCTTCACCACATCGGGTGCGGCGCGTGCCTCCTCGGTAGTCAGCTGAAATGCTCGGCTCCTCACCACTGGAGCCTCTGCCTTGCCCTGCCGGCCATCCGTGATCCGCAGGGTCGCTGGAGCTGGCGCCTTCACTGGTGCTGAAACTGTCAACTGGGGGCAATTGGCCTTCTTGTGGCCCCTCTGGTTGCAGTGGAAACATAGCAACTCTGATGTCTGAATAACTGCTGCCGGAGCAGTGCAATCCCTGTTGATGTGCCCAGACTTGCCGCACTTATAGCAGCCTGATGATCCCATCCTGCACGCTCCCTCGTGTGCCTTGTCGCATTTCCTGCAGCGTCCCCGTCCCTGTTGGCCTTTCGGCCCCGAATCTGATCCCTTGGGCTTCTTCCCCGAAGCCCCTCCTGACTGACCCTTTTCTGCCTTCCATTTCCGGATGTGCTCCAAATCTATCTCCCTTTCCCTCGCCCTGGCAATCATGGAGTCCAGGGTAGGGCAAGCCGAAAAGCTAACATGCTCCCGGATGTCAGCTCGTAGCATATCATGATAATGAGTCCTCCTCATATCCTCGTCACCAGCATATTGGGGCACCAACAAAGCCCTCTCCTGGAACTTGGCAGTGATCTCCGCTACAGTCTCCGTCGTCTGTCTCATGTTTAGAAATTCCCTGGCCAGCTGCTGAAGCTCGACAGCCGGCGCAAACTCTGCCCTGAACCTGGTCACAAAGTCCGACCAGGTCATAGCCTCGATAGCTGAGGCTCCCAACGAGTCGCCCACTGACTCCCACCAATCCCGAGCTCGGTCCCGTAAACACCCTGCTGCATACCTCACCTTCGACCCCTCGGGGCAAAAGCTATTCAACTGTGCAGACTCGATGTCTGCAATCCATCGCCTGGCAGCAATGGGGTCCTTCACCCCATGGAAATCCGGCGCACCACTACCCCTGAAGTCCTTGAAGGACAGTATGCGAGATCCCGACTGGCTAGATGCCATATCACTCCGGAATGCCCGAAGGCGATCCTCCATCAACTCCATGATCCCTTCCTTGATCGACCCAAAGAGAATGGGGGTCGACTCAAGGATGCCTCTGGTGATCTCTGACGCGATGAACTCGCGTAGTCCCTCATCAACCGGCTCGGAACCTGATCCCGAACCTGACCCCTCTCCTAAACCGCCATCTACCGGCCTCGATCGAAGTACCACCATCACAACAAACATTAGAGATATTGATACTTCCTGAGGGATCACTGCTACTTACAAGTTCCCTGGTCTTATCTTGGCCTTCTTTGGTTCGGGTACGGATCCTCTGCTTTCAGTAGTACGGGCCCATACTACCTTCCACATCTATCCGTACCTTCTTCAAGGAATGCCTCGACTCCACCAGATCCCTTTCACTACTGCCGATCACTGCTATACTCATCCTAGGCTCGCCCTAGGGAAATCTCTGATTCCACTCTATCCAGTCCTTAGCTGCTGCAGGCCTCCTTGCAATGCCAATTAGCCATTACCCGAATACCATCACATGTGACGAGGATCAAATAATCCTTCGAGTACCCGACTCGTCCCTACAACGGTTGGACTCAAACAAGAGCTGCGTAGTAGGATCAAATCCGGCACTCTAAGATTATTCAACCCTGATCTCATGTGACGTGACGCATTCGCCTAATGGCTAACTCCCATTATTCATAGTCCCACGTAGCACAAAGCAAACAACATTCAGACAAGGGTAACAATCTCAATCAACTCTATCTGCTTACAGGAACTGAGCTGGCATAAAGTGCTAAACTCATACTATCAGGCATAACCTAATCAGGCTATCCTACTTACTGTCTACTCAATATCTAGCATGCAATTTTCATACAACTGAAACACATAAAGCAGGCACATAAGGCATCACTCCTAGATCCTTAGTCCTATTCTAGCATGCTGTTCTACAAAAGCTGATAAACATAACATAAACTTGTATGGGTACTTTGGGGAATACTTACTTGAGCTCGGCCGGTCGCGCACATCACACACTTCGTTCTTTCTCGAAACTCTTTTCTCAATTTTTTTTTTGAAAACATTTTCTTTTAGAAAATCTTTTAATCCCTCGATTTGAGTTCAGACACCCCCGAAGGTGTGTCCGAATCCCTCAAACCAGGGCTCTGATACCAACTTGTAACGACCCAAATTTCACGTCCAAAAATTTCGTTTTAAAACGTTACTTTAGAAAACATTAATAATTAAAACATTGTTTGATTAAACCATAACACAACGTAAACCATGTCTAAAAGCCAAATCATACAACCAATCAAACATCAGAGTATAAATCCCAGAGAATCTCGTAAATGCGGAAACCAGAGAGTGTGTGTGTGACATGCTGCTACCGCGCCGGCTCCTTTCCCCTAGCTGAGGAGGTACCTGAAACCAAAACTAAAAACTGTAAGCACAAAGCTTAGTGAGTTCCCCCACCGTACCACATACCATAAAATCTCATGACATACATATATTGTCAGGCATATCTGGGTGCCCGACCTACCCCTTCGGCCCTCTCGACCGGATATTGCCTAGCATATCTAAGTGTTGGCCTCCCCTTCGGTCCTTTCGACCGGATACTGCCTAGCATATCTGGGTGCTGGCCTCCCCTTCGGTCCTTTCGACCGGATACTGCCTAGCATATCTGGGTGCTGGCCTCCCCTTCGGTCCTACCGACCGGATACTGCCTAGCATATCTGGGTGCTGGCCTCCCCTTCGGTCCTACCGACCGGATACCTCGGGGACTATCTCCCCCTACTGTCACTAGCACATAGCATCATATCATACTAGCACATAACATAACACAGGTAGTAGTAATTCCTAGATGAATATCACAGAGACAAACATCTACATATAACTCCTACTGGTGGGCCGACATTGTGGCCGTAGACCCACCGCTACTGGAAGGTAACTCACCTCAAAGTAGCTGCTGATCTGATCGGGAACTGACTGTCTACTGCTGTTGTTGCTGCTGCTCCGGAAATCCTCCGGCTGCAATTCCCACAACATACTCAATCAAACACTGCTAACTGTCCTTTGGGTAAAATGACCATTTTACCCCTGATCATGTCATCAAACAAAGCCAGAGTCAACTTTCAGTTGACCCGACTCGCCGAGTTGGCTTTCCAACTCGCCGAGTCCCTACCCAAACGATTGCCCTGAATCCCGTTCCTACTCGTCGAGTTAGGCGACGACTCGACGAGTTCACCTTCTAAACTGATATTCAAGTCCTTCATCCTACTCGCCGAGTTGTATGAACAACTCGTCGAGTTCATCTTCATCCGACGAACACATATGCTAAGACTCGCCGAGTTGTATGAACAACCCGCCGAGTCCATCTTCATCCAAAGAACACTAATGCTGCGACTCGCCGAGTTGTATGAACAACTCGCCGAGTCTGTTCTTGATCTAAGGAGACTGCCTTGAACTCGTCGAGTCAGGGCATTGACTCGCCGAGTACCTCCATAGATGAGTTCAGCTTCCAATTCACTGAGTCACACCCCGTGACTCACTGCTCACTCGACACTACGAAAAGGGGACAAACTCGGAGACTCGCGAACAGACTCGCCGAGTCACATGAACGACTCGCCGAGTCGTTGCCATGCACCCACCAAATACACAAATTTGATCGATTCCAGTCCATGCCATTCACAGATCTGGACTTCTAGGACACGGATCACACGTAAAGTTTCCAACTTTACGTGTAGATATTTACCAATATGGATTTTAGGGCTCAAAATGCCTCAAAAGGGTAGATCTAGGGTGGACAAGCAACATGGGGCCATAAAGCTAACAGATCTGAGCTCCTGGAGCTCAATCTTGCCTAGATCTAGAGGCCAATCGACTTATTACAAACCCTCAAGCATACATAATCTTGGAAATGGCTCAAAAAGGACTTTAATGAAGCTATAAGGGACAATAAGCTTAAAAACAGAGGGGAAACGAGCTATACCTTAGGGGAAACGTTGGAATGACACAGAGATGCTTGGCCTCCTTCTCCTCTTCTTGATTCCCTCTTCTTTTCCTTCAAAGAAACTTCAAGAACACCACAAAACACTTCAAACTCACAAGGAAGCAAGGCTAGAGAGAGATACAGGGCTCTGAGGGTGAATGGGGGCGAGGTTGGGGCGGATAAGTCGTTTAAATAGGGTGCAAACCCCTGAAACTTAGGGTTTCATCCAACAGCTGTGACTCGCCGAGTCGCCAACTTAAACGTGTCCCGAGTCCCGCATCCACTCGGCGAGTCGTACCTATGACTCGCCGAGTCCAAGGCTAAAAGAAAGGAAATACTCAAATA
The DNA here is from genome assembly GCF_002870075.4 of Lactuca sativa. NCBI lineage: Eukaryota > Viridiplantae > Streptophyta > Magnoliopsida > Asterales > Asteraceae > Lactuca > Lactuca sativa. Next base: position 101,321,460 of record NC_056630.2, on the reverse strand, counting down.
ACATTTACGTACCAGGAACCGGGTGCTACAAAGATATTTATTATATCCCATCACTTCGTAGCAATGTTATTAGCCTCGGGCAATCTACAATAGCCGGTTGTGATATTCGGATGCGAGGTGATTTCCTAACCATGCGAGATGGAGACGGAAGATTACTTATGAAAGTCCCGAGAAGTGCAAACCGACTCTACAAAATAAAGTTAAAAGTTGGAAAACCACATTGCTTACAAGCCAAGTTTAATGATGAAGCTTGGTTATGGCACGCGCGACTTGGCCACATTAATTTTGGCGCGATAAACTTGATGCACAAGCTAGCTAAAGGGGTACCGGCAATCCAACATCAAGACAAACTTTGTGAATCTTGCATGTTTGGAAAACAAACAAAGTAGTCATTTGCAAAGAAAGCTAATTATAGAGCTACAGATATTCTCGAGATGGTGCATGGAGATATTTGTGGACCGGTTGATCCCCCCTCCCAAGCGAGTAATATTTATATTCTAGTTCTTATTGATGATTATTCTAGATATATGTGGTCTTTTCTTTTGAAGCACAAAAGTGATGCATCCGGGATTATTAAAAGATTCAAGATATCAATTGAAAAACGAACCGGTAAAGAGATCAAGACTTTCCATACGGATAGAGGTGGAGAATTCACATCAACGGAGTTGAATCGTTTTTGTGATGAAGAAGGGATTTCACGTATGTTGACGGCTCCTTATGCACCTCAACAAAACGGTATAGTCGAACGGAGAAATCGGACGCTACTCGAGATGACACGGTGCCTAATGAAAGCAAAAGATATTCCAAACCACTTTTGGGGCGAAGCGGTACGACATGCAACGTTTATCATAAATCGTACACCTACTCGAGCATTGATAGGTGCTACACCATTCGAGAAATTTTATGGTGAAAAACCAAATCTTGAAGACTTGAAAGTATTTGGTTGTGTTGCATATGAAAGAGTAGTCTCTAAACACTTGAAGAAGCTTGATGATAGGTCACGACCGTTGGTATATTTTGGAAAGGAACCCAATTCGGGAGGATTTCGGTTATATAACCCGCGAGAAAATAAAATTATTATTAGTGCCCATGTAATTTGTGATGAAAATAAGACATGGCAATGGAATAATGAACCCAAAAATCAAGATGGAAATGGACCGGGTACATTTACGGTCTTGTGGAGTAATGGTCAAGCAACCCAAGATAATGGTGGTTCGAGTCCAACTGCAACAAAAACCGAACAGTTCACTGATCCGACACAAACCGCCCAAACCAATGACACTTATAGTGATGATAGCAGCCCATCACAACCTGTTGATGATCAAAATAATGATGCAAGTTTTGTCCCACTTCGGCGGTCCACTCGAACTTCAGTGTTGCCAAGAAGATTAAATGACTACGAGCTAGATGTGGATCATTTAATGTTGTCATTCGATGAAGAACCGAAGAACTTTAAGGAAGCCAAAGTGAACAAGAATTGGCTCGATGCAATGAAGGCCGAAATTGACTCCATCGAGAAAAATAATACTTGGAAATTAGTTCCTCCGCCTAAAGATGTTAAGCCTATTGGGTTAAGATGGTTGTATAAAATTAAAAGAAATACAAATGGAGTGATTACAAGGTACAAAGCGCGTCTAGTGGCAAAAGGCTATGTACAAGAGCAAGGCATTAATTTTGATGAAGTATTCGCGCCAGTAGCTCGACTTGAGACAATAAGATTATTGATTGCTCTCGCGACCAGGAACGGATGGAAGATTCATCACTTAGATGTAAAAACTGCATTTTTATATGGAGATTTAAAGGAAGAAGTGTACGTTTGCCAACCGGAAGGTTTCGTGAAGCAAGGTGAAGAAACAAAAGTCTACAAATTGGCAAAAGCTTTATACGGTCTCCGACAATCTCCGAGAGCATGGAATTTGAAGCTTAATAACACGTTGAAAAATATGGGTTTTAAACGGTGCATGCAAGAAAATGCGGTTTATAGAAAGGTTGCAAATGGAGAGTACATAAGAGTTGCGGTTTATGTAGATGATTTGTTCGTAACGGGAACAAGCTTAGAGTTTATAAACCAATTCAAGAGACTAATGGCATTAGAGTTTGAAATGTCAGACCTTGGTGAACTAACTTGCTACTTGGGTATTGAAGTATTGCAAGAAAATGGTTGTGTAAAGGTGAAGCAAGAGAGTTATGCTATGAAGATTCTAAAAGAGGCAGGCATGCAAGAGTGTAATGCAACTCAATGTCCGATGGAGCCAGGACTAAAGTTGTCAAAAGCTGAAGATGAACCAGAAGTTGAAGCTACCTATTATCGAAAAATAGTAGGTTGCTTACGATATCTCTTACACACGCATCCAGATTTAGCATATTCGGTTGGAGTAGTTAGTCGTTATATGCAAAGCCCAAGAGAATCTCATGCACGCGCTATTAAGCAAATTCTTCGTTACTTGCGTGGTATTCCATCTTTTGGGATTGTATACAAACGAAGTAAAAATATAAGCTTGATAGGTTACAGTGATAGTAGTCACAATGTGGATATTGATGATGGCAGAAGTACAACATGGCATGTCTTCTACCTTTGTGACTCACCTATCACTTGGTGCTCCTAAAAGCAAGATACAATAGCATTGTCATCATGTGAAGCAGAGTTCATGGCAACTACTGCAGCTGTGTGTCAGGCGGTTTGGTTAAGGGAGTTATTGGCTGAGCTGACAGGAATGAAGAAACAGAAGGTGCTGATTCGCATAGACAACAAATCAGCAATAGCATTGTCAAAGAATCCTATCTTTCATGGAATAAGCAAGCACATTCACACTCGATTCCACTTCATTCGAGAACGTGTTGAAAATGAGCAAGTGATTGTTGAGCATGTTTTAGGAGATGAGCAACGAGTAGATCCACTTACAAAGGCCTTAGCTCGAATAAGGTTCGCAGAGATGAGAGCGTTGCTTGGCGTGCAAGAATTACCATTGACTCAGAAATTCAGGGGGTGATTGTTGGTGAATATCTGAGTCCAATGTGGCGAGTTATGCGTGTTTGGTCCAGATCACAGTTACTTGGAGTGTTGTCCAAGTTCTAGAGTCTTTGAGTCATAAGGAAACGTATATTAGGAAAGTGTAGATGTTCCTATAACAGAATTCTAGTTATATTCTATTGTGTGTTGTGTAGTATATAATGAGATAGGATCCTGTAATACAATTGGAGTTTTTGATATAGTTTTCTTCAATAATAAAGTTTGCGAGTTTATGCAATTACCTCTTTAGCCTTGCCACCTAGCCACAAAACCCGATCGTATGTAGTATACCGTTGGCCTTATCCAGATTTAGATGGTAGGAAGCATGTGTTATGAATACCTTGTGAATTGGAATTGTGATGAGAAACCATATGTCAAGAAACAAGCCATCATAGCTTACGTCGTTGTGGTTTATTTTTAGTTGGGTCTAAAAGTCAAAGCGAAAAGCCATGTCAAATTCACAACAACCACACTAGAAAACTCTTCGGTTGGGGTGCTACAATTTCATTTATTTTTAGTTGGGTTTAACATTAAAACCTTTTAAAAATATATCCTGAAAGAATATGGAAAATCTTACATCATTAATATTTAATAGAATGAAAGAACGATTATTTGTGACATAGAAATTGACTTTTGTGCTTTATTTTACCATTGGAACTTGGAACTTGGAACTTGGAAGGTAGTAGTAACGCGTGGCTCTTTGAAATCAAATTCTACCTACATTGAAAAATCTGTGAAGCTTTCAATGCAAATGATATACATTCTTTTTCATTTTTTAGGGTATTGAATACGCTCTCTTATAATTGTAAAAATATTTACAAAAAGTTGTAGTTTATAAAATGGTTAATTGTTATTAAAAAAAAAAAAAAAAAAAAAAAAAAAAAAAAAAAAAAACCTTATTTTATGATTTAAATACAACTTTTTTAGTTCAATAAAAAATTCTTATACTTTTTCATTTTTTATTTGGCTATTTTAACATTTATTCATTAATATTTTCCAGACTTTACATAAGTTATTTTTGGAAAAACACTTTATTCTTTTTTTAGGAAAAAATTTCATATATGTTTTTCTTAAACATCAAAATATCTTATTTGTCTAACTTAGGGGTGGCAAATCGGGCCACGACACAACACGACAAGGTTTTATGTAACACGAATATGACACGACACGACGTCGTGTTTTTTTAACTAACACGAAAACGAAACGATTAAAAAACGACAAACACAACACGATGATAAAGATAACATAATAAAAAAATTAGTTTATTTAATTAATATTTAATTATAAATAACACGAAAAACACGACAAATAAATGCTAATTGTGTCAATTTCATGTCGAATTTTAAACACGAACACGACACGACATCGTGTTTTTTACACTTAACACGGACACAAATTCAAATTTCAGTTTCATCCCAATTTCGTTTCGTTTCGTGTATTTTTGTCGTATCGTGTCAACAATTGTCACCCCTATTCATATATACCCTTATTAAACATAGAGCTCGCAATGGATCGATCTAAGTTTGGTTGGGTTTGGGTTCAACCCAACCCACCCAGTTTATTTAAATGAGTTGATATTTCCAATCCAACCTAACATTTTAGATAAATGGATTGTCATCGGGTTGACCTGTTTATGTAACTTTCGACCCAACCTACTACATAAATTGGTTAAACTTGGATTAACCCATTTAAAAAAAAAAAAAAAAAACCTTAACTAAAGTTTGCACCACTTAAATTAGTTTCAAACGTAAATAAAGTTTCAAAATATGATAAAAGCATAATCTTAATTCACAAATACATATAAATTATTCAAATAACATTAAAAATGTTTAATTTCAAAGTGATTTTGGAGAGTGACTAGTATTATTGGTGCTAAGAAAAAAGATTGTGTTTTTTTAAACATAAATAATAATACAACATTATATAATTAATAAATTAATATTTTGAATAATACATGATAATATTCAAATAATTATTAAATTAAATATATATTAAAGTTAAATGGGTTGACGAGTTGAAAACGAGTTGATAATATGTATCCAGCCCAACTTATTTAAATAAATAGGTTGAGTAGGTTGACCAATTTAACTTAAACAGGTTAAAAATCTAAATGCAACCCGCTAATTTTGGGTTGTGTTAGTAGGTTGGATCGATTTTTTTCGGCTCTAATTAAATATCAAAATATCATATTTTGCCCAATTTAATTTCTAAATATCATATTTGTCATTCTTAAAATTTTAAAATATCTTATATATCATTCTTAAACATCAAAATATCATATATATATATATATATATATATATATATATGTGTGTGTGTGATTTCTTAAATATCAAAATATCATATATGTCATTCTTAAACATCAAAACATCAAAGTAATATTTAAAATATTAGCTATCTATAACATGAAATTATACTTTTTTGGAAAAAAAAAACCTTAACTTTTCTTTTTTTTTCAAAAAATAACCTTTGAAAAAAAGAAATTAGTTTCAACGGGATTCTTTTTTGGAAAATAAAAGTTAAGGATTCTCTATACAAAAATTATGTAAAACTGAAATATTAACGGTAACCCGTTAAAAGTGTCAAATCATAGAAAAGGAAAATATAAAGGATATTTTGAAAATACAAATAAGTTTAAGTTTAAACATACAATATCATAAAATGTTAGGTATTTTATAGAATTAACCATGTATAAAAAGAAAAGGTATTCTAAACCAAAAACGTTGGACTCGCTTTTATATTATAATATAATTAAATAAAAACATGCAATAAACACAAATCAAAATAAAAGAAAAGAAAATGACAAAAATAGTCATTTACACTAATTACATTACAAAAATAGCCAAAAATAACCGAAATTGCAAAAATAACCATGAATTTCGCAGATGAATAGTCTTATCTGTGAAATGGACTTTCCATCTGCGAATGTATAAGCAGCTAAAGCACATCTATGCTTTAGCTGCTTGTACATTTGCAGGTGGTTTATTTTTTTTATTTTTTTTCTCTATATATATTGAAATTGTAGGGTAAAATCGCAGATGGAATAGCCCCATCTGCGATTTATTCTGATTCCATCTGTGAAATTGCGGTTATTTTTTTAATTTTTTTTTAAGTTTAACTATGAAATCAATTGGTTTGTAGCTCGGTTATATCTAAACGTACATCACCAACATCAACATAATGCCCGTAAACATGCTTTTTTTCATTTTTTTGACTTGAATTTTTTTTCTTTTTATTTTTATCTACCACACGTCTATTCATAACTTTAACTTCTTGTTCGGCAATATTATTTCGTAGTCAAACCAATTGATTTCATAGTTAAACTTAAAAATAAAAATAAAAAAATAAAAAAAAAAACCCCCGCAATTTCACAGATGGAATCAGAGTAAATCGCAGATGGGCTATTCCATCTGCGATTTTACCCTACAATTTCAATATATATAGAGAAAAAAAATAAAAAAAAATAAACCACCTGTGAATGTACAAGCAGCTAAAGCACAGTTGTGTTTTAGCTGCTTGTACATTCGCAGATGGAAAGCCCATTTCACAGATGGGACTATTCCATCTGCGAAACTCATGGTTATTTTTGCAACTTCGGTTTTTTTTTGGCTATTTTTGTAATGTAATTAGTGTAAATGACTATTTTTGTCATTTTCTCATAAAATAAACACAGCCAAATACATAATCACTACCTTAATCCTATGTATTTAGTGTTTTCTGGTAAGCCGGCACGTAGAAACATGGTTATTCTAGAAACAAAATGGATAACAATATGATGTCTCAGCTGCAGGTGGCAATGGGTCGATTTGAGTTGGGTTCGGGTTTAACCCATTTAATAATTGGGTTGAAAATTTCGATCCAACCCAACCTGTTTATTTTAATGGGGTGATATTTCCAACCCAACCCAACCTTTAAGATAAATGGGTTATCACCAGGTTGACATGTTTATGTAATTTCCGATCTAACCTATTAAATAAATGGTTTAAACTTCGGTTAACCCATTTAAAATCAGCTAAATAAATTATATAATTAAACATTATACCACTTAAATTATAAAACATAAATAAAACTTCATAATTATGACAAAAGCACAATCCTAATTCATAAATACAAATAACTTGTTCAAATAAGATTAAAAATGTTTAGATTCATAGTAATTTTAGAGAGTGACCAATATTATCGGCGTTAAAAAATGATGAAAATTATGATCGAATTTTATTAAACATAGGTAATAATAATGCACCATTATAATTTACAAATTAATACTTTGATTAATAAATGATATTATTCGAATAATATTAAATAATATATATATATATATATATATATATATATATATATATATAGAGAGAGAGAGAGAGAGAGAGAGAGAGGTGGGTTCAATTGAGAAAATAAAAAAGGTTGAGAATGGGAGAATCATTCTCAGCCACTCATTTATCTAAGCATAAAAAGACGCGGTGGCAAACTTGTAAATATGTTAATAACCTTCAACGTCAAATACGTAACTATAGAGAATTCGATAACAGTTCGTTCATCCTCAAAATTTCTCCTCCAACCTTCAACAATCATCCAAATTTCTTCAACTAAACCATCACCAATGTCATCCAGTTTTAATCAATCATCAATATTCGTAGATGGGAGGTTCGTCGTTCAAGACAAATTCGCAACCCAAATTCATCAATTTCATCGATTTGTTAAAGTTTGGAACTGGAATTTCTCATATTCGCAAACAAAATCAGTTGGAATCGGAATTTCTTCGCTGTTCATGAAATTGGAATCGGAGTTCTTGACTCGCAGTCACGGTCGACATTGAAGGACTCAGAATCGGTACTCACAGGTTCCCAATCGGATTTTCGAAAATCAAAATCAAAATGAGAAATCGATCAGACATAGGTGTCGCATCTGATGTCGAAATCGAAAGTATATGATGATTTGGAATTGATAACTTGATGTTTTTAACATTTTTAAAATAGTTAACTTGTATGCACTCCAACTGTTTGATGAAATGCAAAAATTAAATTACCACGTTATATTCATATATGAATATGTTTTCTCACTTGAATCAGTATATGATTATTAAAACAAAAAAAAAACGAATATGCAAGTCTGTATGTTATTCATATGTGAATAACATTTAAAAATTATATATATTTGTGAAAACACATTGTAATATTCATATGTGAATATACTGTGTAATATTCATATGTGAATATATTCACCTATGAATATACTGTGTAATATTCATAGGTGAATATATCATCTAATATTCACAAGTGAATATACTATGTATTATTCACATGTGATATACCATGTAATATTATGTAATATTTAGATATGAAAATATTATTTAATATTCATAAGTGAATTTACCATCTAATATTCACAAGTGAATATACTATGTAATATTCACAAGTGAATGATTCGTCTAATATTTAAATATGAATATACTATGTTTAGTATATGCTATATTCATATATGAATGATACTTAAAATGTAAAAAAATTAATCATAGTTTTTATTCATAAGTGAATAACGAATGTACTGTAGAAAAAACTTGATTCATTTTTATTCACTTATGAATAACGATAGCTGAAAATATAAAAAAAAATATTTTATTTTAAAACTATATCAATATGGATGTCTATTTGTAGATATTAAAAAATCATGAATTTTGGTATATTTAAAATAATTTTTCGATAAAAATAGCTTCTTAAAAATTAAAAAAAAACGAAAAAGACTATGTTTTTGTATATATATATTAAGGTAACGATTAGCATAGTTTAAGGAAATATGTTTTTTTGGAAAACACATGTCTATTCTTTTCCCATTTCCGGTGGTACGACGGAGGCTTTTGCGGCAAAAATAAATGAGTGGCTGAGAATGATTCCTCCATTCTCAACCTTTTTTTTTTCTCAATTGAACTCTCCCCTATATATATATATATATATATATATATATATATATATATATATATATATATATATATATATATATATATATATATATATATATATATATATATATATATATTAAAGTTAAATGGATTAACGGGTTGAAAACGAATTGATAATTTTTATCCAATTCAAACTATTTAATTAAATTGATTAATAAGATTTACCCATTTAAATTAAATAGGTTGAAAATCTCAATCCAACATTGACAGGATAGTTCAATTTTTGTCGTTGTAGTCTCAAGCTCCCATTAAAATGGTCATCATTAATGCATGAAAAGCGCGCGAAGACTTTATTCTTCATAATTCCTATTTGGTTGTCTTAAGTCTTCAAATTGTTTTTTTAATACAATTTTTATCAAAATTAATCTACTATTATTACATGAAAATTTACATTACAATATAACAAATAAACGACAAGCATGGCGCATAATAATTAATATTACATAACCGAAAAATAATACAAAACATCACAAACATAGAATGAAAAATAACACTTCAAAGCTCAATTTCAACAGTCTACTCGAGAATATGATGACGCGAAAAAAATATAATAAGAAACAAACTAAAATTTAAAGTCACTCAATCTTTACTATAAAAAAAACCAACTTTACTATTAATTTAAACCCTTTTGAAAATTTCAATATGTATATTTCATACACACAATATCCTATTTACCATCTTAAAATCAGTTTTAAGTTTTCAATCTATTGGAAGGTAGTGTGTTATATACACATTTGAAATCAAATGTCAGCTGCATTGAAAATTCAGGTTGTATGTTATATACACATAGCCTTTGAAATCAAATGTCACCTACATTGAAAATCCAAGAAGCTTCCAATGCCTGATAATATTCTCAATTTTTAAGTTATGTATGCTCTCTTATACTTGTAAAAACATTTACAAAAAAGTTTAGTTGTATATAAACAAGGAATTTTGAGCTAAAAACGTTGGACTCGTTTTTTATATTATAATTAATAAAATTCAACCCATATTATTAAATACAAGCACTACATCTCTAGTATTATTTTTCGTTATCTTAAGATTAGAACCCACAAGTTCATCTTCATTTTTCCAAATATTTTATAGAGTCAAATAATGACAAATTTTTATAAGGCAGAGTTTAAATTACAACAAAAAAAAATCATATGAGAAACCAACAGACTCCACAACAATAAAAGGTAAGGTCCCGTTTGATAGTTGCTGACTGAGAAAGTGCTGACTGAGAAAGGTCTGTTTGAGTAAGAAATTCTGACTGAGTAAGAAATCATGTTGTTTGATTGAAAATTTGACCTAATGTGCTGACCGGTGTAAAATGACCATTTTACCCTGATGCTATACACGTTTCTATGCAATATTACAATAATAATAATAATAATAATAATAATAATAATAATAACAATAATAATAATAATAATAGACATTAATAGTAATAATAATAATAATAGACATTAATAATAATAATAATAATAGTAATAATAATAATAATAGACATTAATAATAATAATAATAATAATAATAATAATAATAATAGTAGTAGTAATAATAATAATAATTTATACAAAAACTTCCACCATAATAGACATTAAATATATTATTTTAAATATAAAATGCAAAAAACTCTTTAGCTTGCTGGTAAACACAATTGCTACTACAAGAAAGACCCAAGTTCTATTCTTGTAGCCTTCATTAGTTAGCAAATTTTTATCCAAGTCAAAGATATTATTAAAAAGTCTTGTTTTCTTTCTCAACTCCCAACTTCTTTATGAGACATGGGCCTAAGAGTGTCTATATCATTCATCATATCCCCACGACCTCATAAAGTTCGAGTATTTATTATTATTGTGTCACTTTTGTAGTCTTTGAAAAAAAGCCTTTTCATGATTCACAACCACCACATATAAATAACAAATTAATACTATAATTTACAAGAGACGTTGTCCTTTTACCTAAAAAATATCAAATTAATATTTACATGAAAATTCAAAAATAATATTGTTTACATTATTATACACTCGGGAAAACTTAATCTTTCCAAATCATTTCCTCATTTAAAAACTTTAATTAATTATGTGTTAAATCTCATAAAAGTATACTTAATTGAATATGACAAAGTGTCGAGCTCAGTTACTTTCGGGTGGTATGGAGACAAATAAATTAACACGAAAGTTTAAATAATAATAATAATAATAATAATAATAATAATAATAATAATAATATCGTGCGTACAAAACCAAAATATAGGACATGAACTTTTGAAATTAAATTCCACCTACTTTGAAAAATCTAAAAAGCTTCCGATGCTAATAATATACATTCTTTTCATTTTCCAATTTTTTGTTTTTTATTTTTTATTTTCATTTCCCAGTTTATTGTATATGCTTTGTCCAATTTTTTATTTTTTATTTTTTATTTTCATTTCCCAGTTTATTGTATATGTTTTGTCTTATAGTTCTGAAAATATTAGTAATAAAAAAAGTCATATTCTAAAAATAGTGAAATTTAAGCCAAAAACGTTGGACACATACTATAATTAAAAAATGTTCCAATCCTTATTATTAAATACAATCACCACATGTTAAACATCATGTAGATGTAGTTGTCATTTTATTTTAATAAATTACATTTCATATTTTTAAGTTACATCTATATTAATATTTTTCATTATCTCTTACAGATTGGAACCCATAAAATAAAATTAAATAACAAAAGTAAGAAAACATCATGTAATCTGTCTTTTTAAAATAATATAAAAAAACAAATACGTCTCCAAAAAAAAAATCCTTTTTTTTCAAGTTAATAATACTAGGGTAATATCCTCCACGAGTACATTACCATTTAATGTAATTCTATAAGTAACATCAAATCCTTCTAAATTCACGTGATAAATTGTATCATGAGATTCATTTGTAGAAGATTCTTCTTCTTCTTCTTCATCTTGGATTCTTTGTGATACCGATCTTATGTCCCATGAAAGCACTTGTTTTATTAAACTTTTAAATTCTTCGGGTGATTTATATAACGACTTCTTAACCTACAAATACATAAATGAACACAGAATCATTTATTTTTTATTTTATTTTTCTTTATTTAATGGACTTAATCAACTAATCCTGACGTTTGTTTATCTTTATTATATACAAAAATGAAAAATAAGTCGGGAAAAAGAGGCTTTCCAAAATCCTTTTTTTTTTTTTTTGGAAAATTTGTCCTTTGTTTATTTTTCCATTTACTTTCCTAAGGTGTGTCATTTTCCCACATAGTTTTAAAGTAAATTACATTTTTGGTCCCTAGGTATAGTTGATTTTTGCAATTTTGGTCCTTATTTGAGGCTTTTGTAACATTTTTGGTCCCTCTTTCAAGTTAAATGACTATTTTTTGGTACCTGGATAGCTGATTTTTGCAAATTTGGTTCCAAAATAGAAGTCATTTTACTTAAGAGTAACTTACATTTTTAGTCCCTAGGTATAGCTGATTTTGCAATTTGGGTACTATAAAATTTTCTTTTGCAACTTTGGTCCTTATATGAGGTTCTTGTAAACACTTTTGGTCACTGTTCCAAGTAAAATTACTACTTTTGGTCCCTGAGTATCATTGATTTTTGCAAATAAGGTCCTAAAAATATAATCATTTTACTTCAAACTAGGACCAAAAACGTTACAAAAACCTCAAATAAGGTCCAAAATTGAACAAGAAAACCTTATGGGAACAAAAAATTGAAAAAATTATACTTAGAAACCAAAGATGTAATTTACCATTTTTCTTGGAGCATAGACCAAAAATGCTTACGAAAACACCAAATACAGACCAAAAGGGTAAAATTTAAAAAATCAATGATACTCAAGGACCAAAAATGTAATTTACTGTGCATATATTAAAGAGGATGAAAACACTTACCATTGCAGGCCAATAACGAGTTAAAGTTGCTAAAAAATCGTCAGAGAAATCAACAGATCCCACAGCCAACATATCATCCATCTATTTAAAAAAATATATTAAAATTTCAAAAAAGGAAATTATCATCCATGATAAAAAGGGTAAATGGGTAATTAATACAATACCTTAACCCAATTGGGTACTATTGCTTCTTTGATGCTGTCACAGTATGGTAGATAGGGCTTCACATCCAGAACAGGCTATTCACAATTTCACATTTCACAACATTATTATTCTTTTAAAATTATATTTTTATTTTATTTTATTTATTATTAATAAATATTAAGTTTGTAATGGAAAAGAAATGACTTACAGTGCCATTAACTAAATCCACACCAGAAAGCAGGATGCTATTTCCTTGAATAGACTCCACCTAAATAATTAAATTTTATATATATCTTGTAATGATTATTATTTATTAAACATAAATAATATATGATTCAACTTACTTTTGCAACTGTAAGACCAATTGGACATGGGCGATGTGGTGATCTTGTAGCAAAGAGCCCTTTCTTTTCACCTTTCAATCTTGGTACTCTTACCTTAAGATTTTTAAAATAAAATAAAAAAATAAAATTGAGGGAAATAGAACAAGACATACACATTACATAATACATACCTTTGCTTTCAACTTAGACCTAGATGGATGTTTCCATAACTTTTCAAGATCTGTATTGAGATGAAAAACATATATGATCCAACAATGGGAATACTCTTCAAGACCTTCAAGAGAAGATGGTGGGACCCGCGATGTATCAAATGTCAAAAGTGCCCTTGCAAGAGGTACAATTAGAGGTTGCCTTGGTGTTCCATTCCTGTGTATTTCAAAAAAAATTGATGAATTTATAAGTGAGCAGAATCATTGGGTATTAACATGTCAATTCATGAACATGTTCATAAGAGTAGCACATTTGGGGCATGGCAATTGGCATATTTCTTAATTGAAGCTTTTGAAATGTTATACATTTGATTATGGAATTGTGTTGGGAGTTTAATATTGAAAGAGACTTGAAAATTGTAACAATTACCTCGTAGAGAAACACGATCTGATGATGGCAATAGTAGCCATGGGATAAATCGTCTCCAAGTTCTCCGTTTTAGCTTGGAGCATAGCTTTTCTTAAATCCTGTTCATATATGATTGTTGAAAATTAAAACAAATGAGCTTCGAATTGCAAAACAGGGGACACATTTACGAAATCAAAAAGGGGGTTTGCCGTTTGTGTGGGTTTAACCTGTTGAGCTCTAATTCGGCCCTGCCTCTCAGCAGCACACTTTTCTAATGATTCCTTCAGAGATTTTTGAAGCTCCTTTATAAGCTTATCAACGGAATCTTGCGTTCTTCTCTTACTCCAGTAGTAAACTGAAAGATATCAGATTGAATGATATATTGTCTAAGGAGTTGATGAAAACATGAGAATATGTTACCCGAGACGGCGGCGGATGTAGAAACGGTGGCGAGGGCGAGTGTGACGGATAAAGTCAGCCATTTTGAGGTTTCAGTAGAGCTCGCCATTGACACCATGAACAGTGAGCTCCAAAAAAACGAGGGCTCACTTCATTCGTGCAATATTGATGAAAGGTAAGTTACGAGTATGGACCCTTTACTATATGCTGGTGTCACTTATAGTTAACTGACTTAATTTTACACTTTAACCCTAACTGACTTACAGTTTTACAGTTTTAACTCTGATTTCCTATATAGTTTTTTTTTATGGGTAAAACGACAAAAAATACCTTAACTTTTTTACTAATTTTTATTATTATTCTCAAGTTTTTAGTCTTAAACCAGTCGTTTACTTTTATTTGTAACATATTTATGTATAAAAAATGGATATCGACTAAAATAAACCTAATTTTAGTTTGGATCTAAACAAAAATATCATTTTTTGCGTTATTGGTGAAATGACCACTTAATTTGGAACACCATGTTCTAGACAAAAACGTTTTGTTGGAGTGTTGGTGGATTGACATGAGTTGACATAAAGTTCTTGGAAATCTAACATGTCAGAATTACTTTTCAGTAAGTTTATTCTGGATGTACTTTATCTTGTTCCAAACAAGAGCAAGTTGTTATTAAGCGTTGGTGCATTGGTGGGCTGACATGAGTGACGTAAAGCGATTCAAAATCTGACATGCCATACTTAACTTTTAGCAAGTTCATTACTGGTAACGTTATGAACATACATTTCGAACTATTATTTTGAAGTATGCTTGTATATGTGAATATATATTGGTTAAGGAATAGAGATCTATATCACCACAGATAGAATTTTAAGCTGAAAATGTGTTCGTCCAAAAGATGCACGAATTGAGCTTAATGCGTATGTTATTGAATTTAATGTTTATGTTTTCAAACATCATACCAATCAATATAAGGAAGACACATAACAACACAAATAAATAGGAAATCATTTTTTCCTACACATATAACAAAATACATTACAATGTGCAACATAAACCATAAACTTTAAATCATAACGGAACACAATATTTTCATAAACAATCCATAAACCTAAAACCTAAATTGTAATACAAAACATTGTGTAAGTTTACTTGGTCTAGATATACATTGTTACTTTGCGACCAAAATATCGGAATACACATTCAGGTCCAAAATTTGATGATATGTTCCGGATTATGGCGAATTCTTTTTGAACAATCTTTTGGAATATTTTTGTTATGGCCTCATACATCTAAACAAGGGTGTACTCTTTGAAACCAGTGCAATATAACATGAGTAGAAACGCAATGCAATATAACATGAGTAGAAACCAAATGGATGATATGTTACAGTTACAACTTTGAAAAAACTATAATTTCTAATTTCATGTCCGAATGACACTTCCGACATTCAGAATAACATTGGTAAAACTCAAAACATTACTAATGACAAAGTATATTAACGATATAAGAGAATTATTTGTTGGCATTTTGAGTAATTCATGGTGATTCCAATCAATCTCTCGGAGTAGAATTAAGAGAAAATTCTTGAGAGGGGATTATGTAAATGAAAATGAAATCAACTTTTCCAAAATTGTTTGTTCCCGATCTTATGAATACGGTGAGATATGTTATATTCCGGCACCCTGCCTTACCTATTTTTTAGTCTAAACAACATTAAATATGTATCGAACAACATGTTATGAATATTGTAATCATTTTTCAAAACTACCAAAACTCTTGTCATTTTGTATAATAAGTTAATAACTTCATTTCTAAAGTTACATTAAGAATATCACCAAAAAAACATTCTTTTGCTCATCAACACTTACAAAAGTTCATAAAAATAGATCTTGAAGTGTAATGCGAAGGGGACAAAGACAGGCTGTCGCTATCTTGAAAGATCATAAAAGATCTTCTAGTAACATGAAATACGGAGTTGCTTGGAGTAGAAAAAATATAATATTTCAACTTAATTAAGTAATTAAGCAGATGGGTATGAAGTATAAACAAGTACGTATAATTCAGATTTGTAGTATGGGTAAAAGCTGAAGATATAGACACCCACAGCCTTTTAATTTCCCTTTCCTTTTCAATTGAACAGGTACGCCTATCTCTGTGTTAACTTCTTTAATTCCATTTTTATTTTATCTCTTTCTGTAGCTATTTCATCATAAAGATTCTATATGGGTTTGGTGCAGATTGAGATGTCAATAAATGATATTTTTTTCCAACTAAATCTGTCAAGAAATTGATTGATTCAAATAAAAAAGATTTTAAACTCTTGAGCGAATTCCCACTTCTAGAAAGAGGTTCTAATGGAACTGTATGTTTGTCTATACGCTCAAGTCGAAGACTTTTTGATCTTCTTGAAATCAACTCTTCTACAATTAGAAATGCCAAAATTAGGGTTTATGATTGTGTTGATCTTGTTCTTGTTATTGGCATTGCATACTGTGATATCCAATTTCACGATCTTTAAGCCTGTTATCGTATGTAGAAACAGTTCTATCCTTTCCCATAAATTAGTCAAATCTCAAATATGGCTTCATCAAATTCGTATTCTTTCCGAAAGGTTAGATAACATAACATGCTACTTGTATTTGATTCTGTCAACAGATAGTTTCTACTCATAATTTGATCAAAGTCAAAAGATTTGTGTTCTTTCTTTCTTTCAATCAACAGATTGTTTTTCTGTTGAAATTTGATCAAACTCAACATACCCCATTTGCTAGTTTCTTTTTAAATATTGATTTTAATTATGAATCCAGAAATTCGAGTAAAATGGAAGAGGATTTAGATACTCAATGGAAACCATTGCTAGAAGAGTTCACATTCACAAAAAACTCGGCTCCTTTTAATAGCTGTCATGCTTCCACAATAGTCGAGGTAATTAATTTTCTTGACTTTCTATAATAAGTATATATATATGAGTGTTTCTTTTTTTACTTAACATAGAAAGAACAACTTAATAAAAAAAAGTCAACTGATTTTGGTTACTTTAGGTTAATAAAGACTGCTTTTTAGTAGCCTACTTTGGGGGTTCATATGAAGGGGCACCCGATGTCAAGATTTGGTTACAAATGCACAAGGTATGTATAAATTGGCATTAACTTACTTTCATTTATTTGTTTATTATGATTTTTTTTTACATATTTAGCCCTTCAAAACTTATCGGGCAGCGGTTTGATTCGGGCAGGATGGTTATTGGCATGCCCCTGTTATTGCTGATGAGCAACAAGATGTTCCAATGTGGAATCCTGTATTATTTAAGCTTCCCTCAAATGAGTTACTTCTCTTCTATAAAATCGGGCAAGAGGTTCAAAAGTAGGTTTCTTATTATTCATCTTCCAAATAACATTTCAAAAGTAGAAAATGGTTTTTAATGGATTTGGTGTTTTAGATGGAGTGGATGTATGAAAAGGTCATATGATAGTGGTGTAACTTGGAGTGAAAGAGAACAACTTCCTCCTGGTATCCTAGGACCAATAAAGAACAAGGTTATACATTTAATTCATTATGTTTGTGTTATTTAAGGATTTATAGGTAAAAAAAAAATCATGATGTTAATTAATTCTCTTGTGTTTGTTTTTTGTTTAGCCTTTGTTGCTTGAAAATGGGAAGTTACTTTGTGGTTCATCTGTTGAAAGTTGGAACTCTTGGGGTGCTTGGGTGGAGGTTTCTACTTTATACTTCAACTCAATCATTACATCTTTACTCTTTAATGGTCACGAGTCAACTCAGTTTAACATTCTTGTTTTGTAAAACAGATGACTTCAGATTCAGGAAGATCATGGAAAAAAAACGGGCCAATTTACATTCAAAACGAGTCACTCAGTGTGATCCAACCGGTTCCTTACAAAACCTCAAAAGGCAATCTTCGTGTTTTATTAAGATCATTTGAGGGAATTGGTCGAGTTTGTATGTCGGAATCACTTGATGGAGGTGAAAACTGGAGTTTTGTTGTTCCAACTGAGTTACCCAATCCAAATTCAGGTCAAGATAATCGTATTTCTTATCAAAAAATGCCAAAAGTATACAATTTAAAAAACTAAATATTCAAAGATGATGTGGTTTTATTATAGGGATTGATGGTGTGAAGCTAAGTGATGGAAGGGTTTTGCTTGCTTATAATACGGTTTCCAGAGGGGTGTTGAAAGTGGCGGTTTCCGGCGATGATGGTGATTCCTGGCGGGAGGTTGTGACATTGGAGGAAACGGATGGAATGGAATTCTCATATCCGGCTGTAATTGAAGCAAGTGATGGATGTGTTCATATCACATATACATATAATCGTACACAGATCAAGGTAAATGATGCTTTTCTACTTTTCTTGATTATAAGTTTTTTGATTAAAATATTTTGCTAATTCCTTTTTTTTTTTTTCTTTCTTTCAGCACGTTGTTCTTCAACCAAAAATGATGCTGTAATACCATGTTGATTATAAGAATGGTGGTTTATGTATTAACGTAACATCTTTGAATTTTTAAGGTGCAAGTGTTGATTAATTTATATATGTATTGCATTCTTTCACTAGAAAAATCATTGTTGTATGAGCAAAATTAGGGTTTTATGTACATATCAAAATGTAGTACATTAGAAACAAGTACAACACGATATTTAACTTATACAATGTTTAAATAAAAATTACATGTCTCAATGTTTAAAAATTAAAAGGTTATATCTTTATCAATCTCATAGAACTCGATGTTCTTATACTTCTGAGAAATTATCTCCGCTTGAACTTTTCTTGCAGTGTCGGTGGCACAACCAACCAAAATCAAAACCGAAGTACCTGCGAATCCTCGAAAAGCCGTCAAATGTGTCGTTTGTTCCACAACAGCGGGGCCCGCTGCAAGAATCGCCAAAAACACCGACCCTAAAACGGATATCCGACTCAAAACCTAAATCAATCCCAACAAACACTTTTATTTAGTCGAATAACAAAAATATTTAATATTTTCGTGATTATGAAAAAGAAAAAAAAGAAAATTGAGAAATTACCGTTTTGATGAATGCGGCTGTGTTTTTCCCGGGTCGGACAAGTGGAATGGAGGCGCCTTGGCGTTTCAGTTGTTCGCTGACGTCATCGGGGTCCAATTGGAGGAAAGTGTAGTAATAGTTGAAGAATGCGATTAATAAAACGTTTGTTGGGAGATAAAACGCACCTAAAATTATTAAATATAGTTAGATTGGATTGGATTTGCGAATTGAATGGAATCCGTAATTCCAATTCCACCGAAATCCACAAACAAAACATGGGAGATTTTAATTTTTAATTTTAGTCATATTCTAATATTCTAGTATTTCTTACCCCCTGGGGTCAAACCCACAGCGGCATTTTTTAGCACATTTAAACCAGTAAACCGTGCCAGAGTGGCAGGAAGAGCCAAAGATGACGTGGAAAATATAATCGGCATCACTCCTGAACTATTCACCTGACCAAAATGCCCTTGAATTTTTTAATAAAATCATTATCCAGAAAAATAATTTATTTCAAAAAAAAAAAAATCAAACCTTGAATGGCAAATAAGCAGATTTCTGAATCCCTCCTGTTCTACTACTGTATCGTGAAGCATAATTCAGTGGAATCTTTCTTTCAGCTTCCTGAAACAGTTCATAGCCAAAACTATATTATTCATTAATTATAATTATTTTTTTAAGATAAAAACTAAGAGTAAAGTACAAAAATGGTCCCTGTGATTTCTGATTTTTGATGTGTTTAGTCCAAAATCAAAACCTTTTTCAATTTTGGTCCTTATTTCAAACTTTCATGTCGATTTCGCTCCCTTGAACTTGAAATAAGAACCAAAATTGGCAAGTTGCAGAAAGAGCAGCATACTTTACTCTTTTAACCAATATAGATAATGTACTTTAGAGTAAATTACAAAAATGGTCCCCTTGTTTTCTGATTCTTACTGTGTTTAGTCCAAAATCAATATTTTTTTCAATTTTGGTCCTTATTTCAAAATTTCATGTCAATTTTGCTCCTTTGAATTTGAAATAAAGACCAAAATGGTCAAGTTGCAGAAAATAGCAAATGGTCCCCATGCTTTTTATTTTTACCATGTTTAGTCCAAAATTGAAACTTATTTTCAACATTTGGTCCTTATTTCAAGGTTTCTTGTCGATTTTGGTCCCTGAAACCTTAAAATAAAGACCAAAACTTATATAAAAACTTGAAACAGAGATCAAAATCAATATGAAACCTTGAAATAAGGATCAAAAGCTGAAAGAACAGGGACTATTTTTGTAAATTAGTTTGGAAATAGAAAAAGAAAGGATTACCTGAACATAGACGATGCTAAGAACTAGAAGGAAGAAGGAGATGATGATGGCAATTAGGCCAAGATAGTTTCCATCTTGAAAAGCTTCTGCAACTGTTCTTCCAAAAGATGCAGGCAAGTAGGAGATGATGCTTGTAAATATAAGAAGCGATGTGCCATTTCCAAGTTTCAAATCTGTGATTCTTTCACCAATAAATGTTGTAAATACAGATCCAAGTGTTAATAAAACAACAGTAGATATCACCCATTGACTGCTGAAATCATCCACATAAGGTTTAAGAAACAGAGCTTGACCAATCGCCTGATCATGTAAAAAAAAAAAATTAGATTAATACTTTGTAATCTGTTTCGTATGATGGAATGGAATCACAAAAAGGGTAATAATGTAATTTCTTACCTGGACAAGAGCAAATCCAACAGAAGCATAACGAGTATATGCAAGAATTTTCTTTCTTCCTGCTTCGCCTTCTCTCTTTTGAAGTTCTTGTAATTTAGGGTAAATTTGTGTAAGAAGTTGAAACACGATTGACGCATTGATAAATGGGACAATTCCAAGAGAACATATTCCAAGTCGACCAATTCCACCTCCAGAAAACGTATCCAAAGTGCTTAAAATACTATTTTGATCCAAATTTCCAACAAATGCTTCTCTATTCACTCCACCAAGGGGTATATAAATCCCGAGTCTAGATAAAGCCAAAAACCCTAAAAGTTTGAGGAATTTTCCAGGTAATGGCCCTTTGAAAAAGTCGCCAAAATCAATGGATGTGTCCTCTATTGCAGCTGTTGAAAACAAAGAATCATTCATAATTCAGATTGAAAGATTTTGGAAGGAATGGAAAAGTTTATAGAAAAGATTCAAACCTGCTGCTCCTTTAGATGATGGAGATTTTTCGTTTCTTGTACTTGAGCTGCTATCAAATCTTTCTGAAAACAAGCCTAAAACATTTTCCCAAGTGGAATTCAGACCAGGTAATTTACCTGAATTGATACCTAGTGGATCAAAATTAGAGCTCTCACAGCTGAAAATACAAAAAGAATTGTCAAAATACTAGAAAAGCAACCAAAGAATAGATATATTGTCCATGAATTACGTTGTTTTATTAGTCATTTTTGGAAATAAAATGGTTCGATGAATCATACTACATCCATTAATGGTCTACACTAGTAAATTCAAGAGGCGAAAGATCAATTCCCAATGAATTTCTTCGGGCAGGCTTACAGTGATGAGGAGCAAGTGATTTCCAATCGTAATCAAGAACACTAACTTCCCAATCAAATCGAGTTTTGGGAATGACCCATTTGTAGTAACAAAGTGCAACGGTTCAAATCATAATCAAGAACATCAAATTGGCAACGAAATTGAAGTTATTAGAAAAAAAAAAAAGCATGTACGATAAAGCGCAATTTGTTTCTAATCATACTCAACAACACCTGAATTCCCAAAAGAACTGAATTACTGAAAACGCCCATGTGCAGGAAGACATTGCGATTCAGTTAAATGATAAAAATGAGAAATTTACGGTATCTCGAAAGTGAAAACACGAAGAAAGTTCAGTAGCTCATACCTGGTGGATGAAGATAATGAAAAGAGAGCGTTGGGTTTTCCTTGGACAGAAAGTGTTGCTCTGCAAATGGATGAACTGTTTCGAAGATTTCTAGAGGTATGAATCGAATTGCGAGATTGAGTTGGTAAGTTGCAACAAAGAGACCATGAAGATGTAATTTCTCTTCCTGTTATCAACATTATCCCAGCTCCCTATCTTTATCTCTGGCTTTGAGCGGGTTCATACGAACCTTACAAGTTGGGGTTTGCATTTGAAGACGGGGGTGCATTTATTTGACATCAGAGAATAATTTGAGGACAGATTTCTGAAAAATAAATGTTTAGGGGCATCTTGACCAAGTTACAAAAGATGTAAGAGTATATTATAGATTTGGTCCGTTTGGTTTGCTCGAATCTGCACATTTGGTCCATCTTTTTCAAAATTGATATGGTTGGTCCTTGTGGTTTCAAAATCTTGCACCAAAGGTCCTTGAGGCCATTATTGATTTATTGTCTAAGAAGCTTTGTAATGTACATGTGAAATTACAAAAATGCCCCTGTTTTGTCATTTTTGTCATTCTTTGAACATGAGGAACAATTTCTTTCATTTATATGAAAATGATACAAAGAATCCTAAAGTAGGCAACCACTAACCTCTTTCGGATCTCTCTCTACCCTCTCATGCACCATCAACAACACCCTTCATCCCGCTAGCAAGGCTTATTCCTCATCCACCTCCAGCCGCCGAAAGACCTCCTCTGCCTTCCCATCGACTTTCTCCATGACTTTGTCTCTTTTACAGCTGTCATTGTCAATACTACATATTTGTGGCTCGGTCTCTCGTGCCTATGCCTATCTGTGACTTTATCTCTCTGCCTCCTCTTCTCCTATGGTCACCTCTTTCTCTCTATAGGCTTCAAAACTTACTGGCAATGATGGTGGAGATTGCTAAACCTACTTAACTTGCTCCTGTTGATTAACTCAATAAAATAATCCTTACGGGAACCTAAAGTTTTAAATTTTTTTATTTTGTTCTTGCCTTAACTCTGATCTTGTTCTCTAGTCAGAAACAATACATGAAACTCTAATATCTTATTAGAAATGTTAATAACATCATTGAATATTGCCTCCATAATTGTTTCTTTATTGAAGCTTTTATTGTTCTAATTTTGGTTTGAATTATGGTGTGATTCTTGTTTGAATTGTGGTATGATTGTGGTGTGATTATGTCGGTGAAAATAATCTTGGTGTAACTTTGGTTTAATTCTGGTTGAGTTTTTATTGATACTTTGCACTACTAGATCTCGTCGAAAAAGATAAATGGTAGGGAGGGATGGGTGATAGTTGGTGTGTCTAGTGTTTCGGAATACCGTCTCAAATTAATCAAAAAATACCAAACAAATCCATTCAATGCATAAAAGTTTCATTTTCTCACCCTGTGTTTGCTAAAGAAGATGACCGAAAAAGAATATCAGAAACGGGACATAGACCGGGGAAAAGGACGGGGTGATGGTTGGTGGTTGATTGTAGTTTCAAGTGGTGGTGATGCTAACAGAATGTCATGATGGTTGCTTGAGAATAATCTAAAAATAATTAAATGAAAAATAGAAAATGACAAAAAGACAAAATAAAAATAAAAAACATAGGCAAAAATAGTCATTTTTTAAAAAGTAACAACTAAGCTGTTAGAGTTAACGGCCAAAGGACCTCCGGTGCAAGATTTGGAAACTATATGATTCAACCAGCCATATCAAAATTTTAAAATGTTGGACCAAATATGCATATTGGAGCAAACCATAGGGACCACATATATAATTTACTTAAGATGCAATGAATAAACGATAGACAAAAGACTAAACTGCACAAATGGTCCTTGTGGTTTGCTCAAAATTGTCACTTTGGTCTAAAAAAGTTTGGACTAGCATCAAAGGTCCAAAACTTTCACTTTGTTGCGTTTTTGGTCCAATCTATTATGTCCTTTTTCAAAATGACGGATTTACCCCTGCTAATATGATTTTCTTTTTTTTCTTATTTGCTTTTTTGATTTTCAGATTAAAAAAAAATTAAAAATAAATATACATCTAATAATCCACCAAACCCCACCCCACCTCTCTCTCTTTCTATCTCTCTCTCTTACTTCTCTGGAAACCATCTCCATATCGGCGCCCCTTCTCCAATCTCCGATCTCCGCTCCAGCCTCTGATCAACAGTACCGACTATTGCTCCTTCTCTGATTTGGTAAGTCCAATTTTCTTTATCGGGCTACCCCTTCTGATCGATACAGGAATTTTGATTTCTGGAATTGATAAATCACATGGTTCATCTTCTGTTTTGAATCTAAAGATCAATTCGTTTTTTATTTTTGGTTTGGTGTTAAACCTATTTTCTTTTTCTGGTTCAGTAAGCTGATGATTTTTTAATGAAATATATGAAATACATTTTGAGGGGCTTGGCTAACTTCTTTTGAAGAGCAATATGTGGCTCTAATCAAAAATCGAAAGACCATGGCAAATCTCTTATATGTTTTTGTTCTCCTGTGATTCGATTTTGTTTTATGGGGCTGATTAATCGATGACCCCTTTTGACCCCTTATTACATGTATTGTTCTCTACGGTTAAAAAAAGAAAAGAAAGAAGAGACATGTCGTGGCTTCTTGTGTGGGGGCAAGAGAGATTTATGACCAACGAAAACTCGAATTCCAAACATTTAAAGAAACTACTTCTTCTTCAACTCTTGTTGGCAGAAAGAACTACGGAAATTTCCGTTTCAAAAAGAGAAACTTGAAGAAGGAAATTATCTTAAAAGAATTGTTGTGGGCAGTGGCCTTCATCACGATTATCTCTGATTCCTTCATCTCCAATGAAGATCTGGTGAAAAACAGGGGTATGGTGTCTAATTAGTGGTGACGAGCAATTGAGATTAGGGTGTAATGATATGAAGCCAGAGAGAGAGAGAGAGTATTTTATTTATTTATTTCTTTATAAAAAAATTATTAAAGTAAAATAGCAAAAAAAAAAATTATTTTTCTTTTAAACATAAAAGTATTTAAATAAATATAAAACTAAAAAAGAAAAAGTAAGGGCAAAATCGTCATTATGAAAAAGTTCAAAGCAAATTGGACCAAACTCGCAAGAAAATGAAAACTTTGGACCTGTGGTGCCAGTGCAAACTTTTTTGGACCAAAGTGGCAATTTTGAGCAAACCACAAGGACCATTTGTGCAGTTTAGTCTAGACAAAACTGTTTCATGTGGTTTACCACATATTTAACACTAGGGATGAGATTTAGAACCGGAAAACCGGATCGGAACCGGAATCGGAATCGGACCGAAACCGGAACCGTTAAAACCGGAATATATAGAACCGGTTCCGGGTTTAAAAATTGGCTTTATCTGGGTTCCGGGTAATCCGGGTTTGGGTCAATCGGGTCCGGGTAAACCGGGTCTAAAAACCAGAACCACTTTTAGGGCCGGAACCGGTTTTTGTGAAACGTTTAAAAGATGCATATCTCATCCGTTTCAACTCCAATTGACATGCAGTTTTTTCCAACATGTATTTTAGAGTTTGTACATGATTTTAGACTATAAATTTACCATTTTTAGTATTATATTCATTGATTTACAGTCCTCCAAAGTCGAGATATCAAAGCTGGAAGTTTTTAGTTTTTCAGTTTTTTTGTATTCGGTGAAAGTTTACAGTTTGTACATGAGTTTAGACTATAATTTTGTCATTTTTGGTTTAACATTCAATGATTTACAGCCCTCCGAAGTCGGGATATCAAAAATGAAAATTTTCAACTTTTCAGCTATTTGTTTTTGTACTTTGTATTATGCGAAAATGTTAACACATGAAAATCTCATTCGTTTAAAGTCGATTGACATGCGCTTATTTCCAGAGTGTATTTTAGAGTTTGTACATGATTTTAGACTATAATTTTGTTAATTTTGGTTTCATATTCAATGAGTTACAGTCACCCAAAGTCGGGATATAAATATGAAAATATTCAAAGTTCAACCCACTAAGTAGTAAGTAATTACCAAAAAATTTCGGTTTTTCCGGGTTTTCCGGTTCTAAACCCACTTTATCCGGTTCTAACCCACCCACTTTGATGTTTCCGGGTTTTCCGGTTCTAGACCCACTTTACTCGGAACCGTACCCGGAACCGAACCGGAACCGGTTCCTATATACCGGTCCGGTTTCCGGTTCTACAAAATCCCGTTAACCGGTTCCGGGTTTTTCAGGGTCGGTCCATCCGGTCCGGGTTTGGACCCACTTTCATCCCTATTTAACACCATGAGGATAATGTTTGAAACCTATACACCTTTGGTCCTTATGGTTTTATTTTCTTGCTTGGTTAGTGCATGAGAAATATTGAAAGAGTTTATTGCCCTTTTTATTTTGTTTTAAAACTTTTATTTAAATTCTTTTTTACTAAAACTCTCTCTCTCTCTCTCTCTCTCTCTCTCTCTCTCTCTCTCTCTCTCTCTCTCTCTCCTCCTAACCATAAAACCTACCATTACACAACCTATTTTCCATCAAATATCTAACTCTCTTTGTATGTGTACATGTGTGTCAATTTGAAATTGATTTTGTTCAGGAACTAAAAACAAATCTAGATTTTTGGTGACAAGACGGTGTGTGTTTGTTTGTGTGAATTTAAAATCATTTCTAGAACGATTTATGGGCCGAGATGGAGATAAATACACAAGTGGTTTCTCTATTTTGTCTCTATTGTGAGACATGTGTTCATGTAGATGTTCATGAGTGTATGTGCAATTGCATAAACTACCCCTATACGTTTAAAATATACATATACATTCAACATTATCGTTTCTAACTTCAATTTTCAAAATATTTGTGGACTAGAGACATTTTTCCATTAGTATAAACAAACTTCTAGCCGTGAAGAAGCCAAAAGGCTCACTTTCACCTCTACATTTCACTTGCTACTTGCTACAACAACAATACTCATATATTACAAACTTCTATTAAAAGCTTGTTAGCCAATATAACTTCAAAAGATTTCAACCAAAAACAATGTAAACTTGTGATTCATTGTCTTTTAACTAACTTCCGAAAAATCCGGTTCTTCGGGTTTCTGCAACTTAAGCCTATTCGCCATCCCCCTTCTTGTATTCGCCGCAAATCTTGACGCCAAAATCGTCACCCCAAGGTTTGACTTTACTTGACCACCCGCCACATCACCACCACCACCACCCTCTTCTTCTTCTTCACCCTCATGTTCTTCCTCATCCTCACACTCTTGTTCATCGCGGTCAACAAAAGACTCCATGGTCAACAAATTCTTCGCCATCACCCTCCTCTTATACCGCCTCCACGCTGCCTGAATAAAACAAGCCGCCCAAGTCCGCCAATGATGCGAATAATGCCTAAAAGTATGTTGCAACTTCTTACTATGCAATCTTCTAAATTGATTAGCCACAAATTTCAAATCTTCTGCTCTTAACGCAAACGCTTCGACTTCCGTGAGTGATCTAACGGTTCTTGTGGACGATGGTAAGTTGACCGTTGACTTCGGGTGTAGGGCCCACGCGAGAAGCTCTTCACCACAAAAGTCACCCGGTCGCATAATAATCGAATTGAAGAACCCCGTTCTACCTCCATTCGTTGTCGAGCTTTCGAGGCGGCCCCGGATTATGAAAAACATTTCGGTCACGGGGTCGCCTTCGCGGACTATGTACGCGCCTTCCGTGCTTAAAGAGGACACGAGCCGTTCGCAAATTGCATCGAGCAATTGGTCATCCATTTGTGAGAAAAACGGGACCTACCATATCAAAATAATAGCAGTGTACTGAGAATTTCGTATATACCCTTATTAAACATCAAAATTGTCATATTTACCCTTCATAAAAGAAGTTAAAGATTTGGGAAGTATACCCGTCGAACAAGGTCTAGGCATAGGTGGCGTTGAATATCCCTACGAAGATCCGCGGGTAATCCGTTAAGGATAACATCTTCATGGACTCCACGGGTCGCCACCCATTTATATTGAACAAAACGTCGAACACGTTTTCTCAAATCTTCTGGAAGCTGGCGATGCCTCATCCATTCCTCTGTGTCTCTTCGCCTGAG
Source organism: Lactuca sativa (assembly GCF_002870075.4). Taxonomy (NCBI): domain Eukaryota; kingdom Viridiplantae; phylum Streptophyta; class Magnoliopsida; order Asterales; family Asteraceae; genus Lactuca; species Lactuca sativa. The sequence continues at coordinate 101,293,198 of NC_056630.2, read as the reverse complement.
TCTCCATTCCTCAAGTCTCATTGTTAATGACTGCAAGTAGGTCTACATAACACACGACACCACGTATGGAATTAGAGCTAAATGAAACAAATAGCAACGTACTATTGTTAAAGTTACTTAATTTTAGTAATGATCACTAAAATGCCAAAAAAGAGATTTAGAAATAACCCATTAAGGGAATCTTGCATTTTTTTTGGGGATACTAAAAACAATATTTGTTGTAGTTATGGAGGGAGTATTACGTAGTATGAATGTGGACTTATTAATGCATGATTTTTTTTTTTCTTAAAGAGAAAGAATACATAAAATTTGTAAACTTTGAGGGATAGGGTTACTAAATTTACATGACTTAAAAAAAGTAATAATTTGTTTCCACTTACCTGCATATTGCCAATCAAATGTGCAAACAAAACAAGACCAACAATGGCAATGAGTATTGCAAATGATGTCTCCCCTATGAATGTGCTTGTTGACAAGTTTTGCCCATATGAACTGGAAAACAACATAAAATCAGATGCACCAAATAATTAGTTATTACTATTATACCCCACATCTAAAGAATGGTTTCAATTTCAAAATGTCAAACTTCCAAGATTATACTTAAGCATATTGGTAGACCTCCAATCAAGTTTATTTATGCTAGAACTAGAAGAAGAGAGAATTAAGAAGAACTACTATCCTTTATGTTAGTGAGGGGCAAAAAAGTCTTTCCCTGTTATGAGTGAAACTAAGGGAGAGATCTAGCCTCTCGATAGCTAGGAGACTATCTTGTAATCATTCGATTTGTTTTTCAATCATTTGATTCAATTCTAAGAAGTAGCCACCTAATAACATTGTACTTTTAACTTTTTTTTTCTTATTAGCACATTATACTTTGAAAAAGTCACACAATTATAACAAAAGTAGGATGCAATAATAAACAAATCAACAAAAGTACATTGTTGTTTCTTGCATCTAACCCAAATAAACAATCAAATAAACTTAAAAGAAACACATACCTTAATTGTTGTAATCCCCACCACAAACAATAGAAGTACTTATGAAAAATACTTGAGGAAATCACATTTTTCTGAACTGCATTTTGGAATATTCCATACTTAAAAGGCAAATCATCATCACCTGTACACCCCTTAAAAACATTTGTCACTTCTGCCCATTTTTTTCTCTCAATATCATTGATTGTGCTACAATCAAGATAACTAGCTTTACATAATTCTTTTTCATCATTGCAAATAGATTTCCAACATGACAGGTGTCGATCAATCGATAACAAATACCATGCTGCCCCCAATACCTAATTATGAGAAAATCAATAAATTGTTATTATTTATAAAAAAAAAAGGGTATATACTATTATACTATTATACTATATACAAATATAGAATTATTATACATACATGACTAGCCAACATGTATAACATTAAGTTATATGCAGCTCCTGCCCAAGCTGTTTTTGTTACAACTCCAGTTGCTTTGACTAACTCAGAACTTAAAGGAAAGATTAAATATAATCTTGGAATATATTGTAAAAGAACAATCAAAGCAAGGGCATTGTTATTGTGATTGGCTTTTGAGTTTCTTGTTGCAGGTATAATGAACCATATAACAATCTGCACAAAATAACAAAACACATCAAGAATGTAAAAAAGAAAAAGAATTGTTACAATTTTGTTATAATTTTGTTACAAAGTACCTGAGGAAGAGGAAGAGTTGCAATTAGATCAATGAAGAAATCGGTTCTAATATATCTTTTAGCAATCTTTTTAGGATCCATAACAAGTTCACCCCTTCCAAACACACGTGAGCTAGGGGCAATATAAGCTGTTCTAAACTTAATTGCAACATGCAACATGTAAAACAAATCTGCTAATGTCCGAAAAGCAGTCACAACAATTCGGAGATTTAAATCTGTTTTCACACACCAAGAATCTTGATTTTCAACTATTCCAGGTAGATAAAAGTATAATGGATCGATAAATAATGCCAACAAGCATGAGACTATGAAAATTCGGTTCCATTGTAATACAATCTCACTACCAGGATCAAGTATTCGTTTCTGCCATGGCTCATGATCTTCAGGGAATAAGTTGCTTGTTGTTGTTGTTGTTGTTGTTGGTCCATGTTTAGGGTTTGTGGGGACATTGAGTTTTCCCCTGACTGGTAATTTTAGCAGGGTGGATTGACCATTGTACCCTGAAGATGATTTTTCAAGGTGTAAAGGCTCGGTTTTTCCCCATATAACATCGTTCTTTTGCTTGCCATTAGCATAAAACCTGCAAATATGATCATGAATCGGGTTTTAATTGAAGTTATTTGAATCTATTTGTTGCTAGGCATAAAAACAAACACTTGGCTGGCAACCAATGAACACCACGTTAAACCATACAAAAAGCAGATTTGTTGTATCATGATTCATGCATCTTTTCGTTTCGTAAATCTGAGTAAATTAAACGAGAATTGTAACAGAAGATCGAATTCTGAAGAGAACCAACTTCGTTTTCTCGTTGATAGGATTGAAATTCCAAATATATGGGAAGGAAAGAAAAAGAAGGGATTAGATCAAGCACCAACCTGACAAGCTTCTCCTTGTTTAGCTCCATGGGAGCTTGAGCTCAAGATTTAAGACTAATAGTCAGCCGCCAGTCACGAGTCACCACAGACGATTGAAAAATGATAAATACATACTCATACAGAAACGAAGATCATCGTTGAAACAGAAGAAGAAGCAACGAAGCTCTAGAAATACCAACAACCAGCAGAAAAAAAAATATTGAAAAAAAGGGGAAAAACCCTAATCGAATCACTGTATGTATTGTAGGTAAATCTTCATTGGTTTTGGGGAAACTTCAGAAACGGGGAAAGAGTGAAAGTGACGATCGATGAGCGAGCAATTATTGAGTGAGATGGGTAATGGATTTGTTTCCGGAAATCGTAAAATATGGTAGGAATTTAAGAATAATCGGTTGTTAAAGACACATTCTAGGAATGTTAAAAGGGTATAATCCGATGTGATTAAAGAAAGCAAATAACGAATTCTTACCGATAATTTGACACAAGAAGCAGTGTGATTTGTGGGAAAGGTAAAGTAGAAAGGTGAAAGAGCATTAAAGAATAAAGATTTCGAAAATGGTGTCTGAATCACGAGTAAACCAGTGTGATAGCAAGTGAACAGTGGGCCCAGTCATCGTTGTTGACCCACGAGTCACGACACTATAAGTTAAGGGAATTTTCTGATTTAATAATTCTTCAATTTGTAATGTTTACAATTTTATATCATTGTATTAGTAATGTCTTATTTATGTCTAATTAATTAATGTGAACACTCAATTTTTCAACAAAGACTATGATTAGAATAAACCATTTGTAATATATTAATCATTTCATGTTCATTTGATCATTGGATCTTATTTTTCGTGGCCAAACTCAAAATAGTTCTAACTTGTTTTTCTTGTGAGTGATACAGGTCCAGTTAGAGGGATCTAGAAATTTTTTAATACGCAGCAAAATAAAGTTCCAAAAGTGTTAGAAAAAAGTTAAATTGAACAAAGTTAAATTGAACGGTTGGTGATTATGTAAGGGGCTGTTTGTTTTTCCTTTTAATAATTTCATTAAGAGGTTAGCTCTGGATCAATATTTGGTTGAAGCTCTTTTAAAAAATGGTATGGATCGTAAAGAGGTCAGAAGGAGTAAAAAAAACTTTTAATACCCTTGCCCTAACATAACACGTCTGCCTCTTTTGTTCTTTCTCCCCCGCTACGCATCGAACCCTCCTCCATCATTCTCCCTTTTCTCAGGCATAGACCACTTCCCCATGCCAGCCTCAGGCGTTGGCAGTCTTGCTAGCCTCCGACTTCATCGTCGCCTCCTCTTGCCACCCTCCGGCAGCGCTGCTCCATTCCGCCTTCGTCATCTCCTTCCTCGCCTCCTCCCTCTTATCTTATCTGGTAAGTTTTTTATAATTGTTTTTTTGCTCGAAATTAATGTTTGTATCGTGTTCTTGTTGTTCGATTTTGGATGAAATTGGTGCTTTGATTGTGTTCTTGTTGCCCTATTTTTTGTGGTTTGTATGAAATTGATTTTTGTGTTCTGTTCTTGTTGTTCTTCATAATTTCGTTGAGTTGTTGTATGAAGTTTATGATATGGGTTGATATTCTCTTTACCCAATCTTCCATTGTTGGCGTTTGTAAGGGGAGCAAGTATTGTGAGAGTACATTGCAATAAATGGTGAAGTATTTGGGGATTTGATGTCACTACAGGTTAATACCGAGAGGATGTCAAAAACAGCCACAATGATCCTCTTTTTTTGGAAAATTTTGTGAGATATTGTTATAAATTTGTTATATTATGATATAAGGATCCATATATAACAAATTTGGATGTTTATATGATGTCTAATGTTTAATTTGGATAATTTATGATGTTTAATTTGTATGTAAAAATTAGTTTAGAGGGTTAAAATGGCATTAAGATGTAGGGATTCAGATGCCTAAACAAACATCAATTTTTATCATCCAGATATGAATCATCTAGATGCTACCAAATAGCCCCTAAGCCTTTTTGTTTATTATCTTTTAATTAGACCTAATCACTACCGTTAATTTACAAGTAGTCAACTACTGTGACAACCCGAAATTTCTATCTTGTACAAACCATTCATTTCAATCAAAGTCAAACTCGTTTTTGCTAACTTTTAGCACTGTTTAGAGTCTGTTTGAGCATTCTGAGCTTAGTACATCAAAGGAATCAGTGTTTGGATTTGTCAGTTAAAGTTCCAAACCATCTAGCAAACCGTAAACCTCCTCAAAAGGAGTTTATGGTTAGGACTTTAGAGCTTACGGTCATGGTGACCGTAAACTCCATGTTATATATATGACACTTAGTCATTTTTCAATCACTTTTACAATTCCAAGCCTAGAACTTGATTTCTCTCCCAATGATCATAAACTTTTGCTTCCAAATCTTCAAGAACAAGTAAGTGATTCTTTCTTTGTGTGTTAGATCCTTCCTAAATCCATGTTTCACTCTTGATTCATCCAAGGATTTCATCTTTTATCTAGATCATCAAAGTTTCTCAAGAACACGGTTGTGTTTTGGATTGAAAACACCTTCCTTGCCTTCAAAACCGTAAGTATCATCCTCCTTTACATTTATCTAGTTAGGATCCTTCATTTTGGACTTAAGATCATCACTCTTCACGTGAACAAAAGAGTTTACGGTTCTATGAATCTTCATAGACCGTAAACCCTTATAAAGGGTGTTCTTATAGCCTTTACCCTTCCTAAGGCTAAGCATGGTCCCTAGAATCCGATGCCTTTGATTGAAGCCCTTGAAAACCATCATTTGTGAAAGATTTGGTGAGTTTGCGGTTGAATCTCCTTAGACCGTGAACTCCATGACCATAAGGTCATTAGACCGTGAACTCCATGACCGTAAGGTCATTAGACCGTGAACCCAAGACCCGTAAACTCCAAGGACCGTGAACACTTGGACTGTGAACTCCCTTTTGGTCATGCCTCTTTGGACCGTAAACTTAATAGGGTGGCCATACACCCTAGTTATGCAATCATATGTGATTGTATCCCTTCAATATAAGAGTTTCCTAGTCTATTAGGGTGTTATCCCCGATAATTAGTTGTTTATACACTAATCAAATACACATACATGTCATTATATGTTTATTAGGATCTTTGTGTGCTCAAGGTTTCACCTGACACTCTACATCCTTTTTTCAAACATACTTCCGTACCACTCACTATAGGTGAGTTCATACCCCTTAATATATCTTTTAAATGATTTTAAATGCTTTTATGGGGGGGGGGGGATACAAGTTGAAACATTATAGTTATTATATCAATCACATGTGATTAATTACTATCAAACAAATGGATTTGCTGTACTTTTAGCTGTTTTGTCAAACAACTACTTCAAAATGTTTATCAAACTCTTTTATATGTTAAACTCTTTATCAAACTTGTTCTTACATGACAAACCTTTTCCTTTGACTCTTTTAAACTTATATATTGTTAAAACCATGTCTAATGCATGTATAGTTATATAAGTAAGGTTGGAAGGACTTAGGACTGATAACACGCTTTATTTCATGTTCCTTGTTTGGTTGTGGACTTAGAGTACCCTGTTGTTTGTCTGAGTTTCGTTTGATCCTTAGTTATATATTATGTATATATGTATAGACATAAAAGCTTTTATCTCAGTTCAATACACTCAGTTATACAAACAACTCTACTAGTAAACTATAATAGGTATAGTTTAGGAAGACACCACTCATTACTTCTAGACTCTAATACAATGAAACATACAAAGAGTCAGTTCATACATGAGTCAATACATGCTATTATGAGAAACTAAGAGAACATACTACTATGAGAAACTAAGAGAACATACTATTATGAGAAACTAAGAGAACATACTATTATGAGAAACTAAGAGAACATACTATAATGAGAAACGATACATACTATACACTATACAAGAGAACATACTATGATGAGAAACAAAGAGAACACACTACATACTAGACAGAGAGAACATACATTACACTAGTACATACAATACATATACAAGAATACTATAACATAGATGTGAACCATTATTTCGGGGCATGGCATCATTGCCATGGCTCGTTTTGTATCCAGAGTCTCCTGGAGGGAGTGCGTGAATTTGTGTATAAATCTATACTGGGTTGACTATCCTACACCTTGTTGTTCGCTACAGTGAGACTTGCAAGTCTACGGGTGCCAAATGTCATTTCTTCCGACGTATTTCATCGTCGTGTTATTAGTCGATAGTATGGTGCAATCATATCACATTATACCTTAAATAACAATTGGTTCGAGGTAGTTGGTACAGCAGTAGTTACTATAATACAACACTACAGTACTTTATTATTTCCCCATTGCATTCACATTGTGATCTTCTCACATAAACGGTAATGTAAAACTATATTTTTGGTTAATGATAGTCACACTTGGGAAAACACACACTCTTACAAGAAACAAACATACAAAACATTTGATGCCTTGGTAGAAGGCTACGTTTAGTAGAAAGTATAGGATTTTCTAGGAGATACAAACATTTACTACAAACACCTACAAACTTATACATCAAACACTTACAAACATTTTCATACAAACAATGACACTAAAATGCTTATGAACTCACCAGCTTTAAAGCTGATAAACTCTTTCAAAATAACTTGTATTCTCAGGTCATCAGTAGACAGGTACCGATTCCAGGTTTTGAGAAGATGGAGCTCGTTCGAGACTCATCTCTTATTTTGATTTATATTTTTGGTGTCTTATAAACTTCATAGAACACACTTGTATTAAATTATATTATTAATGCAATGGGTGATGTTGTTGCTTGTTTACTACTATGTTGATACTGTACATGACGTCCTCCGCCCCCGAACGTTTCCGTCGTTCCGGTTTTGGGGTGTGACAACTACCATCACCACTTAAACCACAACCATAACCATAATGTAACGACCCAAATTTTCAAAAGAAAATTTTTCATTTTTAAATTATCAAAACATTTCTAAGTATCCATAAAATCTCAAAAACAATTGTTTTCAAATTTATACATCAACAAACTTTATTTCAAATATCAGAGTGTCCCAAAAGAAAAACGTCTATGAGAGTGCATGTCGCGCCATCAACCCTTGTCTTTGCCCTTAGGCTCAGAAGTACCTAAAACAATCAACAAATTGTAAGCTAATGCTTAGTGAGTTCCCCCGAGCATACCCCACACTACCCACATAATCACATAATCATATTAGCTATAAAATCTACATAAACCACATAAGTCATGCATACAACATATAGGGATGTCGTGGGTAGGGCTGACAATTCTCGACATAACCCGCGACACGACACGAAATAAATGGGTTTGGGTTGAGTTTTTCAACCCGCCAACCTGCCAACCCGTTTATTAAACGGGTCATATATAGGTTTCTCAAAAAATAAACGGGTTGACCTGCCAACCCGTTTATATTCTTAATAAAAAAATTATTTTATTTTTAAATGTATTTATGTATCAAGTATTAATATTTAATAAGTATTATATAATATATATCATTGATTCATAGACCATTTGAATGTTTTGACATTTTGACTCGTGGTGGATGGTCAAAGGTCATAAGTCGTGAACTATAAGGCTAAGTCTGTAACATGTTTCTATGAATGTTTTTAATTTTCATTTGGATTTTTAAGACTTAAATGTCTAAAATTTGGACCCACGAACCCGCCAACCTGTAAACCCATATAAATAAATGGGTCGTGTTTGGATTGGCATATTTTGAACCGCCAACCCACCAACCCACGACACACCAACCCGAACACGACACGATTGCCAGGCCTAGTCGTGGGCTCGTCCCTAGGGTCTTACTCCAGGATGTCATGGGCTCCCCACTAGTCTTACACCTAAGTGTCATGAGCTCTCCCATGGTCTTTAATAGGAAAGCCATGGGCTCTCCACATGGTCTTACATTCGAGTTCCATGGGCTCTCCCATTGTCATTAGTAAGAAAGCCATGGGCTCTCCACATAGTTTTACATCCAAGTGTCATGGGCTCTCCCATGGTCTTCCATACAAGCGTACCACATATACAACTAGCATACTTCCTAGCACATAACCAACTATCATGTCTCATAATATAACTTCAGCTAGTGTACCACATATCATAAAATGGGTCATCCTTGGTGCCTTCGACCTATTGGTATGGTGAGAAGACTCACCTCTCAAGAATGTTGAACTGCTAAGATCGGATAAGTCCCAACGCACAAATCCAACTCAAGTGCCTATAACCATCATGTGAATAACTCGTCAAATCCCTGAGTACCATAAATCCCTCAAAGTCAACCCTAGTCAAAGTCAAGGTCAACAGTCAAGTTCAACGGTTCCTGTTGACCTCAACTCGTCGAGTGCATCCAGCAACTCGCCGAGCTACCTGAGTAACTCTTCAACTCGCCGAGTTACCAGAGTAACTTGTCAAGTTCCTTAATGTCCAGAAGACCGAAAATTTATATAGGCTGAAAACTCTAATCCTTTACCGAAATCGTTTAGAATCCCAAAAACGGGTAAACCCTACCCGACTTATCGATTTGGCTAAGGGACTCGTCGAGTCCCTTCAGTCCTTTTTGTGTTCAGACATTTTTAAGCTACCCCAAAACTCCAAATTGCAGATCTAGCCTCCAAGGGCATGGTTTCCACGTAAAGTTGCAAACTTTACGTGCATGCAAGCTCTTAAATGCCAAAACCAAGCTAAGGGAGGGGTTTCATTTTTGCTTTTAAAATGATTTCAGAGTAATCCTTTGATTTAAAGAGTTGCAGAATTCGTTCCCAAAACAAAATATGATAAAATACGATTTACCAAAGCATTTCTTAAAGAAATGTATTTTTCATTATATTACAATACTCGGGATGTCATGTTCCGATAAACAGACCAAAAGCATAAACATTTCAATACGAAACTTACAATAGTTATTTACAACAACAGGTCTATAATCCAAAAATAACTTGACAAATCATCCAACTTATGCTCTGGCGCCACTACCTATAATACAAAGAAACTGAGTGGGTCAGGCTTGGGAGCCTGGTGAGCATATAGGGTTTTCAACCCACAATAAATAATTATATTTAATTCCACCAACCAACAATAACCCAATTACCCATTCCCGTTATTCTCACTTTACGTCCCTAAGACAACTAACATAAGGGACCTAGTCTAAGAATATTTCTTCGGGGCGACAACACATGCTTCGGGGGTTCCTCAGCAATATAAGTCAAATAAGGCAACCATGAGGGGGATGGAGTACAGCGAATGAACACCCAAGTTCATTAACACCTACAGGTGGCGAGCCTACTAGCGTTCCACAGGACTGTCTAGAAAAGTCTGTGGTGCTAGATGACTAAATCAAAAACAACATCAAGGCCTCTCATCTGTTTATCACACATCAACTATCTACCCATGTTCTACCCAACATATTAGTAGATAAAAATATATATTTTTATACATAGTTTAAACCAGTATAGCATGTTCAATCAATACATATTCCACATAACAGATGAGGCACACACACATAACACGTATTTCATAGAGAATAAATCAGATCCATGAGATAGAAGAAAGTGAATATACATTCACACATATAACAAGAAAATATACACATAACACGTATTTTATATAAAATACTTCATAATTATGCATTAGAAGAAAGTAACCACACATTCACTTGATCAGAAGATGATCGAACATCACTACGGCTTGTAGAAATAGTATTCTTCGGCAGATCTGGAAGATCTTCACAAAAACCGGACTCCTCGCGGGCAGAGCTTCGGCTCGGGAATTGCACTTCTCGGGATCTTCGGGGCCTCGGGACTTGCTTCGGGGATCGGGAATGATACCGAGGCTTTGGGATAATTCTTGCACGAAAAACGATGCAAAAACACGAGAGAAAGGGAAGAAATGAGCAAAAGGATCGGCTGTCCTCGACATCCTTTTATAGGGGGCTGGAACTTTGATTTACGTTGGGCGTAATATGAAATTACGCTGGACGTAATGAGGATAGGGTCGCTGACTCCCCCACTTCGGATAATATCGGTATTTTATATTTAAATTAAATATCGAAAATATTTAATAAACTTCAAAAATTCATATCTTCCTCATACGAACTCCGTTTTCGACGTTCTTTATATCCACGCGTAAGTGAGACTACGCTCTACAACTTTCATTTAGACTCCGTCGGCTAATTTTGAATTTATTTTTATTATTTATTTTTAGTAGGCCGGGACAGGAAAACTCTGTTATAAAATCATAACTTCTTCATCCGACGTCCGTTTTCGCCTATCTTTTCATTGTTTCACTAGAATTAACGAGATATTCAATTCTCATTTAGATTGTTTCGGCTAAAAATCGCTCGATCTCAAATCGAGTATTCGGGCTGCATACTGCTAAGTCGAAACTTCGAAAAATCATAACTTCCTCATACGAAGTCAGATTTGGGAGTTCTTTTTATGCACACTCTCGGTTTAACGAACTATACGACTTTCATTTAGATCACTAAGGCTAAATATCGCTCTAACGTAAATTTCACTTTTTACGTCATTCAGCGTTGCCGGTTCTGTCGCGAAACTTCGACAGGTCATAACTTCTTCGTTATAACTCGGATTTCGGCATTCTTTATATCTTCGGAATCCTTGTTTCGACCACTACATCTTTATGCGAAGATATCGGGCTTATCTCACACTTTAAATTTGACGCTTATTTTATTCTTAATTCATTAAATTATAATAATTAAGAAAATAAACACATAATTCACATAATTCACATAATTCACATAATACTCAAATATTTCATCATTAATACTCCAAAAAGAGTTACAAGGGTTAACCTAGACTATTACATCAATGATAATGCCTAGCCTGGAAACGCGGGCGTTACAATTCTCTTCCCCTTAGGATGATTCCGTCCCCGGAATCACACATCAGCAAACAAATGCGGATAGCGACTCAACATGTCACCCTCCGTTTCCCAAGTGAGATTTGGCCCATTCGAATGTTTCCAACGGACAAGCAGTAATTCGACCATCTTGCGTCGAAGCTTCTTAGTCTTTCGGTCAGCAATTGCCTCTGGTTCTTCAATTAACCTCTTGTTTTCATCAATTCTTAATTCAGAAATTGGAATTATATCAGGAACTTCTCCCGTGAACTTCCTCAAATAACACACATGGAAAGTGTTATGAATTCCATTCAGTTCTTCGAGTAATTCAAGCTTGTAAGCTTGGTTCCCAATTCTCTGAAGAACTTTAAACGGTCCAATAAACCTTGGACTCAACTTTCCCCTTTTACCAAATCTTATAAGTCCCTTCCACGGTGAGAATTTAAGCAAAACCGAATATCCAACCTCAAAAGTCATCGGTCTTCGCTTCTTGTCAGCATAGCTCTTTTGACGATCCTGAGCTGCTAACATTCTTTCTCTAATTATTTTCAACTTTTCAGCGGTTTGATGGACCATCTCGGGCCCCATAAACTGCTTTTCCCCAGCCTTAAGCCAACAAGACGACGTACGACACTTATGTCCATACAAAGCTTGATAAGGTGCCATCTTTATGCTCGAGTGGAAACTATTATTGTAGGAAAATTCTACCAAAGGTAAATGTTCATCCTAGTTACCTAGGAATTCCAGGGTACATGCTCTCAGCATATCTTCAAGTGTTTGTATCGTTCTTTCGCTCTGACCGTCAGTCTGTGGATGGTAAGTTGTACTTAAACACAACTTGGTACCCATTTCCTCTTGTAGACTTTTCCAAAACCTTGAGGTGAAACGGTTGTCACGATCTGACACAATCGTTAATGGGACACCGTGAAGCCTCACAATTTCCTTCACATAAGAATTCGCAAGCTTATCCATAGACCATTTCTCCTTGGCTGCTGCTATGAAATGTGCACTCTTAGTGAATCGATAAACGACCACCCAAATCATGTCGTGACCATTCTTTGTTCGGGGTAGTTTAGTGACAAAATCCATAGCAATGTCTTCCCATTTACCCATAGGCACAGGTAAACGCTCTAAACTCCCATATGGTTTTTGATGTTGTGTCTTGACTCTTGCACAAGTCACACACTCGGCCACATACTTTGCAACATCAAGCTTCATCGTCGGCCACCAGTAGTAGGGTTTCAGGTCCCTATACATTTTAGTACTGCCAGGATGAATCGAGTACATGGTTTTGTGAGCTTCTTCCATCAGAAGATCTCCAATTCCTCCTGACTTAGGTACCCAAATACGATCTTGGAATACCTTCAGTCCATGACCGTTTGTACCAAACACCAACGTTTTGCCCAAACGTTCCTCCTTTCGGTCATTTTTCTCAGAATCTTCTTCTTAAGCTTTCTTTATACTCTCCACAATTGTAGAGACAACTTCAATTCTCAACGCTCTTGGCCTCTTTCTTTCAAGATTGACTTTCTGACTGAGAGCATCAGCGACAACATTAGCTTTACCGGGATGGTAAAGTATCTCACAATCGTAGTCCTTGAGTAAATCCAGCCAGCGTCGTTGCCTCATATTCAATTCTTTCTGATTAAAGAGATATTGGAGACTCTTATGATCAGTGAAAATTTTGCACTTCGTGCCATAGAGGTAATGCCTCCATATTTTCAGAGTGAAAACTACGACTGCCAACTCCAAATCGTGAGTAGGGTAGTTCTTTTCATTCTCTTTCAACTGTCGAGACACATATGCTATCACCTTTTCTCTTTGGGTCAAAACACAACCCAATCCAACCCCAGACGCATCGCTATAAACAGTGAAGTCTTCAACTCCATCGGGTAGAGAAAGTATCGGTGCCTCACATAGTTTCTTCTTTAGCTTCTCGAATGCTTCTTTATGCTTATCACTCCAAGCATAAGTAACTCATTTGTGGGTCAAAGCTGTTAATGGAGTAGCAATCGAAGAAAAGCCTTGGATAAACCTTCGGTAATATCCGGCTAATCCTAAAAAGCTTCAGATCTCCGTGGGACTTTTTGGTTGTTCCCACTTCATCACAGCTTCAATCTTTGCTGGATCAACCATTATCCCTTCCTGGTTGACCACGTGACCCAAGAATTGGACTTCACGAATCCAAAAATCACATTTGGAGAACTTTGCATACATCTTCTCCTTCTTCAAGACTTCTAACACTTCTCGCAAGTGTCTGCCATGCTCCTCTTGGCTTTTCGAGTAAATCAGAATGTCATCTATGAACACTATCACAGATTTATCAAGGAACGGATTACAAACCCTATTCATTAAATCCATGAATGCTACTGGAGCATTGGTTAGTCCAAACGACATAACCAAGAACTTGTAGTGTCCGTATCTAGTTCTGAATGCAGTCTTCTCGATATCTTGTTCTCTTACCTTCAGCTGATGATACTGTAACATCCCGAAATATCAAGAGTAGAGTAGAAGGGCTAAAAGAGTAAATTAGGAAAGAGTGACTCGGCGAGTCCATGGGTGGACTCGGCGAGTAGAGTCGCGACTGGGTCTCGTGTTAAGTAGCCGACTCGGCGAGTCAGTAAGATGGACTCGGCGAGTAGGCGCTGAGTGGAGAAAACCCTAATTCTCGGGTTTGAGCCCTATATAAAGATCATTATGTTTTCCTCCCAGCCTTTTTGTTCCCCCTTAAGTTCCAGAAACCCTAAAATTGTGGAGAAGCACCATTGTTGAGCAATTTGGAGCTTGAAGAGGTGGTTGTTGAAGAGATTCCAAAGAAGAAGAGGCTTGGATCAAAGGGCTTTGCAAGGATTCGGGATAATCTTCTCCTGGAGCTTCCTTTTGAGGTATCTTTCCATTGTTTGAGCTGCTATTGTCTAGATTCTTCATTTTGGGGGTGTTGAGATCATATCCTTTGGATGTATTGGAGTTTAGAGGCTAGATCTGAGGTTGCTACCTCAGATCTGGGATGGAGAAGAGTTAGAATGCATGAAAGTCCCTGTGTTGAGTGTTGGATGAAGCTATCTTGTCCCAAACCTTAGCCCTAATGTGCAAAATGCATAGATCTCTTTGGATTCACGTAAAGTTTGCCACTTTACGTGATGAATGAGTTGTAGGAGGCTAGATCTATGTTTTGGAGCAATTGTATGGCCTGGAGTGCTTCTTTATGGATTCAGACCGGTGGTACTCGGCGAGTCACATGGGTGGACTCGACGAGTTGCTTGAAAATTGCCTGGAACTCGGCGAGTTGTATGAACAACTCGGCGAGTAGGTTGAAGATAGCCTTAGACTCGGCGAGTCTGTTCTTGGGCTCGACAAGTCTTGTCGAAGAGTCCCAATATTTTCTGGTCGAGTCGAGAATCGGTGAGTCAAGGGATGACTCGGTGAGTGGTGTGCGAGTGGACTCAGAGTTGTTGAACTCAACGAGTCTCGGGGTGACTCGGCGAGTTAGGTCGCGGATTGAGTGAAGTTCTGATTATGGGAACTCGGCGAGTCATAGGGTTGACTCGGCGAGTAGGGTCAGTCAAGGGTTGACATTGACCTTGTCTTTGACCAAGGGTTGACCAGTGGTTTCCAGGAGCATTTTGGTAATTGTTGATTGTTGTTTTGAGTTCAGTGCATTGGCGGTTGTCCAGTGGTAGAGATCGTATCAGTGATCGGAGCAGTTCGGGTTATCTGTTCAGTCGGCAGTTTCGAGGTGAGTTATCCTCACTATATCAACAGGGTCTAAGGCACCAAGGCCGGCCCTTATCGGATTGAGATCCGGGTAGTTGTTATTATGTTATTGCTTTGATATGTTTGCATCCTGTGAGTTAGGATGGTATATGCTAGAGACCTGATTGAGATCGGTATCCTGAGAGATAGGGTGATGCTATGCTAGTGACCTGTTAGGTCGGTATCCTAGATAGGATGATGATATGCTATGTGATCTGTTTGATCTGCTTGTTGACTGTGAATTGCTATATGATTGTATGTATATGTGCACATGGTTGTTTGGACTGGAGTTGGATTGAGGCGGGTCCTGCTGTGTGCGGTAGGCCAAGATACCCAGGGCGTACCAGTTGTCCCGAAGGCCCAGCGAGCGGTCCGGATAGGCTGTAGGCCCGAAAGGGCGGACCAGACGTGCCGAAGGCTCGGAGAGTGGACCAGATAGACTGAAGGCCCAGTGCGGGCGGACCATTCATACTGTAGACTCAGAGAGTGGACCAGGTGGATTGAAGGCCCGGGACCGGGCGGACCAATCACACTGTAGACTCGATGTATGTGGATTGTAACGCCTGTGTTTTCGGGCTTGCCACTTTTAGCAATGTAATAGTCTAGGTTAACCTTTGTAACCCAATTTGAAATAATAATAATGTATTATTTGAGTATTATGTGTTTTGTGCTTAATTGCTTAATTATGTGGTTTGATTAATTAAGAATAAAAATAAGCGTCGAAATTTAAGTTTAAAATAAACTTGATATCGTTGGATAAAGTTGTAGTGGTCGAAACAAGGATTCCGAAGATATAAAGAATGCCGAAATCCGAGTCTTAACGAAGAAGTTATGAGCTGTCGAAATTTTACGGCAAAACCGGCACGGCACCGGGAAGCGTAAATAGTGAATTTACGATAGAGCGAGATTTAGCCTTATCAATCTAAACAAAAGTTGTAGAATATGTTAAGATAAGAGCGTCAATAAAAAGAACGCCCAAATCTGACTTCGTATGAGGAAGTTATGATTTTTCTAAGATTCGGCTTAGCAGTGCACGACCCGAAACTCGAATTTTAGTTCGAGCGGTTTTTGGCTTACGCGACCTAAATGAGAGTTGAAGGTCTCATTAATAGGAACTCAACGGTAAAAATATGGACGAAAACGGAGTTCGTATGAAGGAGTTACGAATTCTTCGCGGTCATTTAACAGTCTAAACTCCTCCTACTGTTAAATTTGAGATCGGTCAAGATTTAGCCGACGGAGTCTAAATGAAAGTTGTAGATCTTGATTTTACCTACGTGTGGATATAAAGAACGTCAAAAACGGAGCTCGTATGCGAGAGTTATGATTTTTCTAAGTTCGAAGGCTAACACGCGATAGGGGTGACGTGGCACCACCCAGAATTTGACACGTGGCACCACCAGAAAGCCGCCACATGGACCAACTCGGCGAGTAGGTGTCCCCTACTCGGCGAGTACATCAGATATTTTCACTATAAATAGGATGTGAGGGTTCAGGGTTTATTTGCTCATTTCTTCTCATCTTTGTGCCGAAGCTCTGCATTTTTATACCCCGAAGCCCCGGTATCATACTCTAGCCCCGAGGCAAGTCCCGAGATCCCGAAGATCCCGAGAAGTGCGGTTCTCGAGTCGAAGCTCTGCCCGCGAGAAGTTCGATTTTCGAGGAGATCTTCCAGATCTGCTGAGGAATACTACTTCTATAAGCCGTAGTGCTGTCCGATCATCTTCTGATCAAGTGAGTGTATACTAACTTTCTTAAACACAATAAGAATACGAGTTTGGTTCGAGTGTATTAAGTATATTGTTGTTTATAAGTGTGAGTGTGTAGTTATTTTCTTTCTAATACAATAATACGAAGTATTTTATATAAAAATATGTGCTATGTGTATATATTTGGTTGTGTTATGTGTGAATGTGTATTCACTCTCTTCTATCTTATAGATCTGCTTATTTCTTTATGAAATATGTGTTATGTGTGTGTGTGCCTCATCTGTTTTGTGATATATGTGTTGATTAAAGCATGCTATACAGGTTTTCTTTAAACTATGTATACAAATGTATATTTTTATCTACTAATATGTTGGGTAGAACATGGGTAGACAGTTGGTGTGTAATAAACAGATGAGAGGCCTCGTTGTTGTTTGATTGAGTCATCTAGCGGAGTTTAGATGACGACCACTGGCTATTCTAGACAGTCTTGTGGAAACATTAGCAGGTTCGCCACCTGTAGGTGTTAATGAACTTGGGTGTTCATTCGTTGTACTCCATCCCCCTCATGGTTGCCTTATTTGACTTATATTGCTGAGGTACCCCCGAAGCATGTGTTGTCGCCCCGATGAAATATTCTTAGACTAGGTCCCTTATGTTAGTTGAATTAGGGACATTAAAGTGAGAATAACGGGAATGGGTAATTGGGTTATTGTTGGTTGGTGAAAATTAAATATGATATTTATTGTGGGTTGAAAACCCTATATGCTCACCAGGCTCCCAAGCCTGACCCACTCAGTTTTAAATTGTATTACAGGAAGTGGCGGAAGGGCATGAGATGGATGATCCATCAAGTTGTTTTGTTTACAAGTCAACATATGTTTATATTTGTTATATGATTTGTAATGTATTCGTTTATGCTTATTGGTCTGTATCGGAACATGACACCCCGAGTTTTGATTATAATGAAAATACATTTCTTTTATGAAATGCTTCGGTAAACATTGTTTTATCATGTTTTGTTTTTGGGAACAAATTCCGCAACTCTTTCAAATCAAAAGGATTTACTCTGAAAATATTTAAAAGCATAAATGAAAATCGGTCTTTTCTGGCCGAGATTTTGGGGATGTCACATGGATAGACTCAGAGGGTGGACCAGGTGGACTGTAGGCCGGTGCGGCGGACCAGTCACACAGTAGACCCGAAGTGCATGGCTGTTCTATGATCGAATATGTTATGGCATGTTATGCGTGTATGGTATTTGTGGTTGGTATTTTGGGGATATCTCACTAAGATTTCGGGCTTACAGTTGTGGTTTCATGTTTTTCAGGTTCTTCAGGAGACTGTGGCAAGGCGAAGGCGTGATCGTACCGCTCCTCATGATTTCGTAGTATTGTGATTCTGGGAACACGTTAAATGTTTTGTATTGAAAACCTTTTTGTAAAGATTTAATGGAATCGAGATGTTTTTGGAAAAGTTAAAATTGGTTGTATTTTTCGGTCGTTACAGATACCCTGACCTTAGATCGATCTTCGAGAAATAGCTCGAACCTTGCAATTGATCAAATAGGTCATCAATCCTCGGCAACGGATATCTATTCTTTATTGTTGCATTGTTCAACTCTCTGTAATCGATGCACATTCTCATACTTCCATATTTCTTCTTCACGAATAACACCGGAGCTCCCCAGGGTGATGAACTAGGTCTAATGAAACCTTTGTCCAATAACTCCTGAAGTTGCATCATCATCTCCTTCATCTCCGTCGGTGCTAATTGATAAGGTGCTTTCGCTATTGGCGTGGTTCCTGGTAACAAGTCTATTTTGAACTCCACTTGTCTATCAGGTCGTAATCCAGGAAGATCTTCAGGAAATACTTCCGGATAATCACACACCACTGGAATACTCTGCATCACCTTCTTTTCCTTCTTAGCATCAATCACGAATTCTAAATATGATGTACATCCCTTGGTCAAACACTTTCTTGCTTTCATTAGGGAAATGATTCCAGAATTCACTTTGCGTTTATCCCTATACACCATAAATGACTCTTTCCCTGGCGGGTTTACTTTTACTATCATCTTCTTGCTCAATATTTCGGCATCATTGGCGCTAAGCCAATCCATTCCCAACACGATGTCGAAACCATTAAGTTCGATAGGTAATAATTCCTCGTGAAACTTATTCCCATTAAGGTCGATTAAGATGTTTTTCATACGATGGCTAACAGGTACAAACTTGCCACTAGCAACTTCGACTAATAAAGCATTATCTAGTCTATCAACAGGCAAAGCTAGTTTTCTACCAAACTCATGCGAAATAAAGGAGTAGTTGGCTCCATAATCAAACAAAATTTGAGCAGGTAATTCGTTTACGAGAAAGGTACCTGAAGCGACATCAGCTTCATCTTTCACAGCCTCAAGTGTCATCTGAAAGGCTCTCGCCTTCGGCTTTGGTGGAATGTTGGGCTTAGTTGCCTCCTTCTTCTTCGGACAGTCTTTCAAAATGTGCCCCTCTTCATTGCAACCAAAACACATCCTTTTGTTGGACTCATTGGCAAAATGCCCAATTTTTCCACACTTGTAGCAGGTTACATCCTCACTACATTTCCCAAAGTGCTTTTTCTTGCACTTCTCACACCATTTCGCTTTGCCTCTTTTTCCTCCAAACTTTTTCGAATCAGACTTCGAAAATTTGCTTTTCTTATTGGAACCTGAAGTTCCTTCAAACTTTCTCTTCTCGCCAACTTCAACCTTGCTGGCGGTTCTTCCCTTGATCATGTCCTCAACAAACTTGGCAGCCCAAATAGCTGCCTCTAGAGTAGGTGCCTGAAGAACTGGCACTGTGTACTCCTATGAGAGTCCCTTCGCGTACCGGTCAACCTTTGTTAGCTCATCTGGAACGATGCGCAAAGCAAACTCCATCTTGTCTGTAAAGTTATTAGTGTATTCATCAACTGACATGCTGCCTTTCGTCAATGTCAGAAACTTATTCTCCAATTCCAACAGATTTTTAGCCGAGCAGAACTTGCGCTTGAACTGCGCCAAGAACTCTGCCCATGACAATTGCAGTGGCTCATTAGGGCTTAAAGTCTTCCCTAGAGTGTTCCACCAACGAACGTGTAACATCCCAAAAATACAGGCCAAAAATTTCATTTTTAATTACGTCATTTTAAAACCAACAGTGTAATAAAACATCTGTAATATTATGTCATGTCAAAACCAAAGTAGAAATAATTAAACATGTTATCATAAAACAATATCAGAGTGTAATCCCAAAGATCTCATGTGCGGAAAACCATAGTATGATGCGCTGCGATCAAGCCGACTCCTTTCCTTTAAGCACGAAGTACCTGAAACCAAAACTGAAAACCGTAAGTACGAAGCTTAGTGAGTTCCCCCATCATACCACATACCACACAATCACATAACATACATACTGCCAGGCATTTCTGGGGTGCCCGACCTACCCGGTACGGCCTTTCTGGGGTGCCGACCTACCCGTGTCAAGCCATTCTGGGGTGCTGACTACCCATGTCAAGCCATTATGGGGTGCTGACTACCCTTCGGTCCTAACGACCGAACCTCGGGGACTATTTCACCCCCTACTACTACTACTACTATCACATATCATAACATAACATATTATCAGACATATCTGGGGTGTCTGAACTACCCTTCGGTCCTAACAACCGAACTCGGGGACTACTCCCCTCCTACTACCTCTAACTCATATAACAGATCATGCTAGCATATAAACATAACATCACATACTGTCAGACGTATCTGGGGTGTCTGACTACCCTCTGGTCCTAACAACCGAACTCTACTACTATCACATATAACATATCATGCTAGCATATAACATATCAAATAGTAGCAAACCTAGATGATATCACAGAAACAATCATCTATCATACGTCTCCTACTGGTGGGCCGGCATTGTGGCCTTAGACCCACCGCTACTGGAAGGTAACTCACCTCACATTGCTGAAGTCCCGTAGACACAATCCCACACTGCTGAAGTCCCGCAGACTCGACCCCAGCTGCTGGCTGACAAATTCCTGAACTGTCAACACCAAAATAACACCCAATTAATAATTGGGTCCCAATACATAACCATAAGTATATTCTTTGGATAATTACTACATTACCCCTAACTTGGCTTATTCAAGCCCAAGGCCCAATCCATAGGCCCAAAGTCAATTAGAAATCAAAGCCCAACACATGGCCCAATTTTCCAAATTGGGCCTAGGCCTAAACATGGTCTGATTCTAAGGCCCAACATCATATAATCATTAAGGCCCAAACTATGGCCCACCTATGGCCCAATTTTCCAAATTGGGCCCAAGCCCCTTACATGGGCCTTACCCCAGGCCCATTAAATTATTCTAGTCCATTGGCTTGACTTTGGATGGTCCAACAATAAACCCAAGTGAAATTAGGGTTTCATATAAAATGATGATTAGGGTTAAGTTTCCTACTTAACCCATTAAGGACTTAATCCATTAAGTCCAATATCGCTTAGATTAATCTTTACCAATGATTATTATTTAATATCTCAAGTTATTAAATCATTCCCGTGTGTCCCGATTAATTCCCCAAATTAAGATTTACTGGCATTAGGGTTTTCCAACTCAAATACTAGCCCATTATTAATTTGTTGGACTTTTAGGTTATTTAGGGCATTATTGGGCCTATCAAGCCCACAAGAATGTCATCAAGCCCATTAGGGTTATATTGGGGCCATTAGAGTTCATTAAGCTTCATTGGGCCCATTAGAGCTCCGTTGAGCCCATTAGGGTTTCACTAAGCCCATTAGGGTTTCTAGCACCCCAAACGAATCAATCACAAGAGGCAAAACGCACCGCCACCCGACACGGCGGCCGGTGGCGGCAGCCACCACCCTACGGTGGTGGTTTTGAGATTTCATTTCATTATTCCGACACTATTACAGTTACAAAGTAAAATATCCAATACCACACACTCACACTAATGCTAACACACACCCAAAAACATGGTGGTTCATGGTGGCAGCCACCACCTCATGGTGGTGGCGGTGGTTGTTCTTGGTATTCCAACTAGACAAAGCACACGCACATAAACTTCAGATTGCATCCAACACTCCAGCCACCCACCTGGTGGCTCAAGGCGGTGGCAACAACACCAAAACCGTAGTAACAGCAGCGGTTATGACGGTAGCCACCACCTCACGGTGGTGGCAGTGGTTTTTTCTTTGTCCCCAGCCAAGCAAACATACACATGCACTCGTAATCAAGAACTGGACACCGAATTACTCCCAATCCAGCCACTACAATGGCAGGTACCGATCGGAAACACCAACAACGATGATCTAAAACCACCGACAACCCCTGCCGACATAAACTATTCCAAATCACAGAAAGAACGAAGAGAAAGGAGTAGATGAGTGGGTAAAATCATTACCGAGAACTTCGTATCCACACACACACCTTGCACAGTGGCGAACATTGCTCGTTTCACCGGAGGAGGGCAGCGACAACCCGCTGTTGGCATCCTCGTGCTGCTCTTCGTCGCTGCAGCAGCTTTGCCGGCGATCTTGGGTGCGGTGGACTCCAGCTTCAACGTCAAGGAGGCGGCGGTCGGACTCAACAGGGCAGGTGGCGGCCGAACTTGTCTTCATCAATGGCGGCGGCTAGTGAAGCATTAGGGTTAGGCGTGTTTAGAGAAAAACGGGAAGGAAGGGAATGACGGGTTTAAGTCCCGTGTTCCTTTCAGACTTTCATCCTTTTGACAAGTTTAGTCCCTCCCCTACATAGCCTTTCCAACTTGAGTCCAATATTTACCCTTTCTACCCTGGCTTTAGAATGCTTCTTCAAATTAAATCCGATAATTACCATCTAGACCCTCAGCATTAAAATCCTTTACACCTTAGGTACAAAATTTAACAAACAACTCCCAATATCATAATTATGACATAATCAACCCTTCCACCTCATTTCCTTTTAAATTAAATCCAAACAGTTACCACAGAACCCTTGTCTTCATAAATATTTACAAACTGAGTCCGGAACTCACACTTTTAACCCCTGACTTCTAAAACTGTGCCAATTAACTCCTCGAAACCAACACCCTGCATATATAATTATTTGTTTTAGGGCTACGAGCCATTCATTAATTAATTTATTTATTTAATAAATAAACGGGGTTTTACAACTCTCCCCCACTTAAATTAGATTTCGTCCTCGAAATCATTCCTTGCCAATCCTTACATACCAAGCCACTCTAGTAACATAGTCATCATCCTGGACACACCCTAGCCTTCCTAGGGTAGCCATGACCAATCCTCGTAAAGCCCTAAATTCGCAGGTGTTGAATTCCTTGCAACAAGACCACATATACTCTGTCCGAAATCTGCTGTCTCGAGATGGTCTGAATCCCTGAAAGACCACTCATACTAAATCATTATCATTGAATCTAGCATGTTTATCCCTCAACTGACTACTCGACTTCTGATAGCTTTAGGTCCTCACTATAAAACAGGTGCACAGACCCAATTATCCCTGCGAATCACTTACACTTAGCCAAGGCTCAGCTAATGTCACTGTGAGTGACTTGTCACTCCCCAAATTCTCTAGCTATTCCGCCCAAACTTGAAACCCTAAACAAAAATACTAATATTGCCAATCGTTGAAGCAGTCCGAACATTGAACTGCCTGAAGCGGTATGTTGCCACATGGCTGCTTTCCAGAGTCTAACGAGACCTGCCTTGTCTCAATTCGTTAACCAACCATCTGAAATACCGGGTTCCGGCTCGGCTGCAGAGCCAAAGGACTCCCACTTAGTCGCCTCACACGACTTCTGAACGAAATCCTTCTCTTGGACTAGTCGCCACTAGTTATCATGTCACTGTGGCTCAAACATCCTTCCGATCTAATCGATCGCGCCCATGCGTTGAATCCTGTCATCATCAAATCCAAGACTAAAAGTGATTGCTACCTGACCAATGGTAGCCTTTTCTCACACTCAATCTTACACAGTCCATTGCTTTTCTGATCCCATAACTGTAGTGGTTCTCCTACAGTCCTATCACTGGCTCAACGAGATCTAATCCATCTGGGTAATTCCGAAATCCAATCTGTGGATTTCCTTATCCTTACTGCTACACTCGAACTGGTGGGTACTACTGTTCCTTCTGCGTCCTAACAACGCGCTCACACCTATCTGCTAACCTAATGAATGCTATGGCTATACACCCGCAGACTTACAACACTCCATTACTATCTAGCTGCTAGTGAATGCTACGAATACACCCGTAGACTTACAACACTCTGATACTATCTGGAAACCTGGTGAATGCTACGGATACACCCGCAGACTCACAACACCCTAACACTATCTGCCCACCTGGTGAATGTTACGGCTACACCCGCAGACTTATAACACTTCTCACACTATCTGTTACTAGTGAATGCTACGGCTACACCCGCATACTTACAACACTTTCCGTGCTAACTAAATGCTAGTGAATGCTATGGCTACCCCCGTAGTCTTAAATCACTTCCCACACTATCAAACTGCTAGTGAATGCTACGACTACCCCCGTAGTCTTACAACACTTCCCACACTATCTGACTGCTAGTGAATGCTACGGCTACCCCCGTAGTCTTACAACACTTTCCATACCATCTGACTACTAGTGAATGCTACAGCTACCCCCGTAGTCTTACAACATTTTCCATGCCGGGTGGGACACGCACTCGACCTAACACATCACTGAACTAGAGTCCTAACCGGAACTCTGACATGGTTCCCGAAACCTATTATCATGTGACCCCACTGTATCAGTACCGTACCCATGCCCATGATCAAAGCGTCACAGTAAACCACGAAATCATCTACACCCTCTAGCAGGGTGAGAATCGGTGCCTCGCACAACCGCTGTCTGAGAGTTTCGAAGGCTACCTGCTACTCAGGCCCCCAACGAAAGGTCACCAGCTTCTTGGTCAGTCAGGTCAAAGGAACCGCAATCTCGTACAAATCCCATATAAATCTCCGATAATAACTCGCTAGACCCAGCGGACTCCAAATCTCAGATGGAGACCTCGGAATCTCCCACTGCATCACGGCCTCTACCTTGGCCGGATCAACTAGAATACCCTTCTGGTTGACAAGGTGGCCAAGAGATTTCACCCCGCACAACTAGAACTCACATTTGGAGAACCTTATAAAAAGTCTCTCCCCCACTTAGATTCGACTAAGTCTTCACGGCATGCGAGAATTGAAGGATTTCCAATCCGTCTCGCTTTCTAATATCCTACTGATGACAAAATGTGCTTACCAATGCTAGCGTTTAATCATTGATTAAACCTTAAGATCGCCCATCCTCTAAAATCTTGAAGAGTACTCTTGAAATCTGTTCCATTCTGACACCTCAATTCATCTCCCAGGCTGACCACTGAAGACCTTAATCTTCACTCTGGCTGATGAATCCTCGTTCTCATTTCCAATATTGCAGTTCCACTGAACTCTGACCGAACACAACCCATGCGAAAATACAATTCTCTTGAAATGCTATGACCAACCACTTTTGCATCTAACACCCGCAACTAACATTATCCTTTTCATGTCACCAGTTCTGTCCTAGCAACGGTAGTGCCTTGAACTCTAAAGTTCATCCATAGACAATTACCGACCACACATGAACAATGATAGAACCTCTGAACGCTGACTTCACTAGAGAACTATCACTCTAACCCTAACCAAGGATCTTCCAAATAATACTCTTGTACAGATCTCGATAAAGATCCAAAATGATAACGGTACACGTGGAACCCACTCCGCAAGATACGTCCCTCTGTAGGTTCATCAAGGACCTTTCGGCATGCAAAATGGCATATACGGTCCTTGATAACCAAACACTAGCAGAAAACTGACTCGAGATCCGACTTATCCAAACTCGCTCACAATTCCATAGCGATACATATTCCCAACATGAATCGGGTAGCAGTAAAAGATAACATACTCGCAACATCTGGAGGAACCCTAGTCACCTCCAGCTAACATGATCAACCCTGCCACACCTGTAGCAGCCTAAACCCTTGGAGTGACAAACTCCCTCGTGTACTCTCTCTTACGCATTGAACTGACTCTGGCCTTGCTGGCCCTCCACCCGATGATCAGAAGTCATGGGTCTCTTCCCGGGATCCTCTACTATACCCGCCTAGCACAACCCTCTCTTTCTAGGGTGCTCCAAATCGATCTCGCATCTACAACCTCTTGGAAATCATATCCTTCAGGGTCTGACACCCTGTCACGCTCACTATCTCGCTTGCCAATGGCTAAGCTGCAACAACTGGAACATCCTATGTCCCCAAACTAGGTCACACACTCTTCCCTGAAGCTTCTTAGATTCTCTAAGACTCTCACCGATTCGAGTATGGATCCTGTGCTTTCAGTAGTACGGGCCTAATACTACCTTCCACACCTATCCATACTTTCCTCAGTAATCCTCCCGGATCCTCCAAGTCACTTCCTCAACTGGTACACCCAAGTCTCACTAAGCCTCACTACTAACCCACTGAAAGATATCCTAGGCTTTCCTAGGTTCCCATACCCACCCAGTCCTCAGCTGCTGAAAGATTCCCGGTAATGTCAACTAGCTACCTCATGAATATAGCCACATGCAACAGAGATCAGATAATCCTTCAAGTAGCAGACTCATCCCTATAACGGTTAGACTCAAACGAGAGCTGTGCAATAGGGTCAAATCTATCACTCTGAGATTATCCAGCCTGTGCCACATGTGACTTAGCATATTCACTTAATAGTTAACTCACATTACTAAGAGTCCCACAAAGCACAAAGCAAGCAGCATTCAGACAATGGAAAATCTAACCATCATATTCCAATCAAATCATTCTATCCTCTAATTAGGAATCTCTACATGCAATTTAAAGGCTCATACAATCAGGCATAACCTAAACAGGCTATCCTATTACTGATTGATTTGTACTAACATGCAAGTCTACAAGCACACAAAATAGGCATATAAGGCATCCTCCTAGATCCTTAGCCCTAATCTAGCATGCAATTCTCATAATCATATCATAACATAACTTGTATGGGTATCTTAGGAAAACTTACTTGAGCTCGGCTGATTGCACGCATCACACACTTTGTTCTTCTCAAAGTTCATTTCTCTTTTCAGATTCTTTTCAAACTCCTTTTTATAAAATGGTTTTACTTTTGAAAATTTTCATACCAATCCCTTAGTTTGAGTTCAGACACACCCGAGAGTATGTCCGAATCCCTCAAACCAAGGCTCTGATACCAACTTGAAACATCCCAAAAATACAGGCCAAAAATTTCATTTTTAATTACGTCATTTTAAAACCAACAGTGTAATAAAACATTTGTAATATTATGTCATGCCAAAACCAAAGTAGAGATAATCAAACATGTTATCATAAAACAATATCAGAGTGTAATCCCAAAGATCTCATGTGCGGAAAACCATAGTGTGATGCGCTGCGATCAAGCCAGCTCCTTTCCTTTAAACACAAAGTACCTGAAACCAAAACTGAAAACCGTAAGCACGAAGCTTAGTGAGTTCCCCCATCATACCACATACCACACAATCACATAACATACATACTGTCAGGTATTTCTGGGGTGCCCGACCTACCCGGTACGACCTTTCTGGGGTGCCGACCTACCCGTGTCAAGCCATTATGGGGTGCTGACTACCCATGTCAAGCCATTATGGGGTGCTGACTACCCATGTCAAGCCATTCTGGGGTGCTGACTACCCTTTGGTCCTAACGACCGAACCTCGGGGACTATTTCACCCCGTACTACTACTACTATCACATATTATAACATAACGGATTATCGGACATATCTAGGGTGTCTGAACTACCCTTTGGTCCTAACAACCGAACTCGGGGACTGCTCCCTTCCTACTACCTCTAACTCATATAACAGATCATGCTAGCATATAAACATAACATCACATACTGTCAGACGTATCTGGGGTGTCTGATTACCCTCCGGTCCTAACAACCGAACTCTACTACTATCACATATTGATGGGTTTTGAGCATTCTAACACTTCCTAAGTGTACATGCAACCCTAATAACCTTGGATCTATGTTTGTCTAATTATCATGCAAAGTTGAATTCCAAGGTTATATTCCTATCTAGCATACATGGGGAACAATTTTAACTTGAATCATAGATAGAATAACTTACCTTGTTGTTGCTTGTGTTCCTTGAAACCTTGTGAGCCTAGCACCCCAAGTGTGATGCCTCAAATGCTTCACACAACACCAAATGCTCTTGGAAAGACTTTTGAGATAACACACACTTCTCAAAATCGGCCAAGCCCTCTAGTTTCTTAGTGTTCAACTTGTGTAGCCAATTTTGTGGAGAATGGGACTCTTATATAGTGTTGGCACATCTAGGGTTACACCATGTAAACCCTAATGTGTCATGACTCTTCATTTCCATGACCCATGGGTTTGTAACTCCCATGGAGCATCCATGGAGCATCCTATGGGTAGAACCCAACTTGATAATCCATGGAGCCTCTTAGCCCACTATACAAGATATGGATGATTTACATAACCAACCCATATATTTAATTAGTTATCCTTTGATCACTTAATTAATTCCAAATTAATTCTTTGATCAACTAATTAAATAATATTATTAATATATTAGAACTTATAATATATTAATAATCTCCAAGTGTTATTTCTCTCATTTAGTCTATCCAATTGCATGGTGCCATGCAACCCAAATGGACCATGCCGGGTCGGGTCAAGTACAAGCCCGAAATAGTTATGGACTTAGACACCTTATCCAACAGTCTCCCACTTGGATAAGTCTAATAACTATATCTCTAGTACTTCAGGAACCGACCGGAAATCGTAGCTCTTTCAAGGTCTCTAGGAATTGAGAAGATGATGATACGCCATTTAAGATAAGTGATCATATAATCCTCTGTTCTAGATATCAGCCGGACAAATACATGGAACATTGTCTTGCTTATTGTCCAGCATTTGTTTCCCGATTTCCGATTTGTTTGACATAGAACTTAATTGAACACATCAACTTAGTTCTGACCGGGCCCGGTACATGGGTGAAAACAAAATCATCGAGGGGCCCAAATATCAGCTTCTAATCCAAGAAGGAACAGATAAACTTCGACTCATATGTTTGTTCTACCACTCATTGAATTACACACAAAAGTACGTTTTATAACATCGAGTTACCAATGCGGTTTCGTACAGTCAATGCATAACCAACTTGTAAGTAACAAATCATATCTCTAGGTTTGAAGACTTATATGATATTACCGTCTCACGATCACTCGAGATAGAATTCCATGAAGTGATTCCAGTGAGCGTGGGTTGAGTCCAATGCTCAGAACTTATGAGCACTCATGATTGTTGTAGCCTTGTCCAAGACCTCTACAACCAAACATGACAGTCTTGATTCATATCTACTTCCAACATATGACCGACTGTGGAGGTTTGAATAATATGTTATACCAAACAAAATTATTCTGGAAGTCAAAACATGCAAAAGAAATATAGTAAACGATTGACAAGAGATAGCAACACTTTACTCATAAATAAAACATCTTTTATTCATCATCTAATGTCAATTACACTTTACAAATTTCGAGATTATCTAACTACTAAATCTAATATCATCCTTCAGCCCTATGCTCCGAGCATGCTGAAGATGCTTAACCCGAGTCAATCCCTTTGTGAGGGGATCTGCCGGATTCTCATCTGATGATACCCTCTTTGCCACGAGGTGTCCTTCTTCGATCCGATGTCTAATGAAATGGTATTTTCTGTCGATGTGTCTGGATCTCCCATGATCCCTTGGTTCCTTGGCTAAGGCAACAACACTTTCACTATCACAGAAAATTTCCATTGGCTCTTTAATAGCTGGTACAACTCCAAGGTCTCCAATGAAGTTCTTCAGCCATATCGCCTCCTTTGCTGCCTCGCTAGCTGCAATATACTCTGATTCACAAGTAGAATCTGCCACTGTCTCTTGCTTGGAAATCTTCCAAGAAATTGCTCCTCCGTTTAGGGTAAAGACCCAGCCCGACTGAGAGCAGAAATTATCCCTATCAGTCTGGAAGCTAGCATCACTATACCCTACAACTCTCAAGTCATCACTCCCACCGAGGGTAAGAACCCAGTCCTTAGTCCTCCGTAGGTACTTGAGGATATTCTTCACCGCAGTCCAGTGTGCCTTGCCAGGGTTCGCCTGATACCTGCTAACCATGCTCAAGGCAAAAGCTACATCGGGTCGAGTACACGTCATAGCATACATGATCGATCCTACAGCCGAAGCGTAAGGTGTTCGACTCATTTCTGCTATCTCAGCCTCAGTGCTAGGGCTTTGTGTCTTACTTAATCTGGTGTTACTCTGGATGGGTAACTCTCCTTTCTTGGAATCCTGCATGCTGAATCTCTTTAGCACCTTATCCAAGTAGGTACTCTGACTAAGTCCAATTAGTCTTTTACTCTGATCTCTCAAGATCCTTATCCCAAAAATATAGGCAGCTTCACCAAGGTCCTTCATAGCGAAACACTTCCCAAGCCAGGACTTTACTTCCTGCAGGGTTGGAATGTCGTTTCCTATGAGTAGTATGTCATCCACATACAATACCAAAAAGCTAACTATACTCCCACTAGCCTTGACATACACACAAGATTCATCTTCACTTCTAGAAAAGCCAAATTCCTTGACCTTTTCATCAAAGCAAAGATTCCATCTGCGAGGTGCTTGCTTCAATCCATAAATGGACTTCTCAAGCTTACACACTCTATTAGGGTACTTGCTGCTGACAAAACCCTCTGGCTGACTCATGTAGACATCTTCAGCCAACTTTCCATTAAGGAAAGCAGTTTTGACATCCATCTGCCATATTTCATAGTCATGAAATGCAGCTATGGCTAACAGAACCCGAATAGACTTAATCTTGGCTACCGGAGAAAAGGTCTCATCATAATCCACTCCAGGAATTTGAGAGAAGCCCTTTGCAACCAGTCTAGCCTTATAAGTGTGTACTTTACCATCCATGTCGGTCTTCTTCTTGAAGACCCATTTGCACCCTACTGTCTTACGACCTGGTACATTTTCAACCAAGTTCCAAACTTGATTATCATACATGGATTGTATCTCGCTATCCATATCCTCTTTCCATTTAGCAGACTCGGGGCCTGCCATGGCTTCCTCGTAGCTGTTAGAGTCATCTTGACTTACTAGTATCCCATCACTAATAAGTGTCTCACCTTCTGCAGTAATATGGAATCCATAGTAATGTTCAGGTGCACTCCTAACTCTCGTGGAACGTCTCAGAGGTACAGATTTGTCAATTGACTCAACAGGAGTTTCCTCCTCAAGTTGAGGGCTAGAGTTTGAAGTTCCTTCACCGCTTGATTCTTGAATTTCTTCAAGATCAATTTGCCTCCCACTGTCTCCTTGGCTTATAAACTCTCTTTCTCGAAAGACTCCTCTTCTTGCTACAAAGACCACATTGTCACTAGGTCTGTAGAAGAGGTAACCAAAGGATCGCTGTGGGTAACCGATGAAAATACACCTCTCGCTTCGAGGTTCGAGCTTATCATGAGTCTCGCGTCTCACGAAAGCCTCGCAACCCCAAATCTTGATGTGGTCTAGTTTAGTTACTTTACCAGTCCACATCTCGTGAGGAGTTTTGGCAACTTTCTTTGTAGGGACTAGATTAAGAATATGGGCGGCAGTCTCTAAGGCATACCCCCAGAATGAGATTGGTAGCGTAGCTTGACTCATCATGGAACGAACCATATCTAACAAGGTTCGATTGCGCCTCTCAGCCACACCATTCAACTGTGGTGTCCTGGGAGGTGTCAATTGTGAGACTATCCCACATTCCCTTAGATAGTCGAGGAACTCTGAACTAAGATACTCACCACCACGATCGGATCGAAGCATCTTAATGTTCCTGCCCAATTGATTCTCGACTTCCTGTTTAAATTCCTTAAACCTCTCGAAAGTCTCTGACTTATGCTTGATCAAGTAGACATATCCATATCTACTATAATCATCAGTAAAAGTCAAATAATAACGATTAGCATCCCTTGTGGCATGTTTGAATGGTCCACACACATCCGTGTGTATAAGGTCCAACAAACCTTCACCCTTCTCACACGAACCTGTGAAGGGTGACTTTGTCATTTTTCCAAGTAAGCATGATTCGCAACTATCATCTGACTTTAGGTCAAACGACTCCAAGACTCCATCCTTTTGGAGTTGGCCTATGCGTTTCTTGCTTATATGTCCAAGACGACAATGCCATAAAGATGCTTTATCCAAGTTATTATTAGTAGAATCAATACACAAAACATTATTTCCTAAGTTATCTACAACAGATACAGCTTCATACACACCATCACAAGGTAATGCTTTAAAATAAAGAACATTATTAAAGAAAGCATCAATAGAACCAACTTCATTATTAAATGAAAAGGTAAACCCTTGTTTGTACAAAGCATGAAAGGAAATAATATTTCTTGCCATTCCTGGCGAATAACAACACTTATACAAATCTAAACTAAACCCACTACTTAGCGATAAAGTATAAACTCCAATCTTGGTAACAGGTAAAGCTTTCCTATTCCCCATGATCAAGTTTATTCTTCCTTGCTCCACATTCTCACTTCTTCTTAGTCCCTGCAAGTCACTACAAATATGAATACCACAACCGGTATCAAGGACCCAAGAATTAGAATGGGGTGAGTTATTAGAAATGATAGTGTAAATACCTGCATGGTTGGGTTTAACTTTCTCATCCTTCACATCTTGCTGGTATTTTGGGCAGTTCTTCTTCCAATGAGATTTTTCATGGCAATAGAAGCATTCAGCCTCTTTTGGGTCAGAAGAAGGAGTAATGAAACCTTTCTTGGTTCCACTTGAAGAAGAGCCATCAAGGGTCCGAGCCTTGGTACCCTTAGAAGAGCTCTTTCTCTTCCTCCCTCGACTTTTCCCGATTGCCAAAACCGGAGTAGAGTTTTGAGTAGGAGTGATAGCAACCGACTTCCCCTTAAGACCTGATTCTGCGGTCTTGAGAAGTCCCTGAAGTTTGCTGAGGGTGACTTCTTCCTTGTTCATGTGATATGTCATGCGGAATTGATCATAGCACGATGGTAAGGAATGCAAAATAATATCTATTGCAAGATCCTCCGGGAAGTTCACATTAAGCTTCAGCAAACGATCCACATACCTTTGCATTTTCTGCATGTGGCTCGTGACGGATTCCCCGTCCTTCATCATGGTTGTTATCATGGAGCAGATGATTTCATACCTCTCTTGTCTTGCACTTTGATGGTATCTTTCCATCAAATCTTGGTGCATGTCATAAGGGTAGAAATCCTCATAAGACTTTTGGAGTTCCGCTGTCATCGTGGCCATCATGATGCAAGCCACTTTCGTAGCATCCCTTTCATGTGCCCGAAATTCAGCGATCTCCTGAGAAGTTGCAGTGGACTCATCAATCTCCTTAAGCTCCTTGTCAAGGACATATTCTTTGTCCTCGTAGCGGGTAATCATCCTGATGTTTCTGATCCACTCATTGAAGTTGGATCCATCAAAGGTGACTTTCCCACACAAGTTCATAAGGGTAAAGGAGCCATTAGGATTAAAGCCAGAAGCATTGTTGAAAGACATCTGAAGAAAAGAGGACAAGATTAGTTTAGATATAAGAGAGTCCTTAATAAAACACCCAAATGTAATATTAAGGCTAGGATCCAATCACAATATAATATAACTTAGAAGAGGTATGCCGTAATCTAAGCTATATCATATTTGAAAGGTAGGTGAATGACGATTCACCAATTTCCACCACGAAAACCGCAATATTTTAGTATTAGGTTTTTGAATGGTTCTTAGAAATTCCTAGATTCTTTGAGATTCAATGAACTTTTCAAAGGCATGTTTCAATCTCGAGTGTGCCCTCCAAGTTTTGTGACTGGGATACCGAGGATCACAAAACGAGGTGTGAAGTAACCATGCAAATCACTTGGTACCCTTAAAGTTTATCACTCAATCGATGTGCCGGTTAACCACACACGCTCCATCGATACTATAATAAACCCTAAGTCACCCTTTACCTACCTTGTTAAGTCCAAGTTAGTGTGCCGGTTAACCACACACGCTCCACCAACGACTTAATCAAAGTGTAAAGTGTAATTTCATGGAATAGCACCTTATTCACATTTTTCCTAAAGTAACTAAGATTGGGAATTTAATAAAACATTTAGTTACTTTATAATATTCATCATACTTTGAATGAGAATTAATAAGTCCTTGTCTTACCCGTTCGGCTAACGACCCTCCACCGATCAAGCAAGCGGTGGGTGAGAGTGGACACCCATTAAGTCACCATTTTATAGGCAACAACCTTATACCCACCTTATAGACCGGCTTCGTGAATGAGGCGTACTAGCGGTAAGACGACTTTATTCTTGTATAAGGGTTGAATTTTAACTTTTACAATTCTAGGGGTTGGAACTAAAGTTTTAACTTAACTTTACTTGTTCCAAAACTTGAGGGCAAGTTTTGTAAACTTTCAAAACTTTTCATTTCTTGTAACTTATGAGTTTAATAGAGTAATAAAATGAGGACTTTTCATTTTTCCTAACTCTTGTGTTCTTTTAATGGTTTTTAATCCAAGAGACTTTTGGTTTTCCATAACTTGAGGACAAGTTATGGACTCCATTAAAACACATTATGATCATGAATTAATCTACCACATAGGTTACAAATAATTCCTATGATCATCTAAACATCATAAGAACAAGAATATGAATATGAACACCTTCAAGAATCAAAATCACATTTAATCTTTGTAATTTTGATAACTAGTTGTTGTAAATGAGTTAGAAAAGACATTACACCTTCTAAAACAAGTTTTCAAGTACCAAAACAATTTAGGGTAATGTTTCTAATTCATTTCCAGCAACTGAAGTCGAAATTCTGCACTCTGTCGACCCTACTCGCCGAGTGCATAAACCTACTCGCCGAGTAGGTTGAAGATACAAGTGGACTCGGCGAGTCCTCCCCATGGACTCGGCGAGTCCATCAGCCAGACAGCAAGATTTCGACTTTTTTCAACTTTTAAGCACAAATAACAAACAAACAAGCCTAGGCTCTGATACCACTGATGGGTTTTGAGCATTCTAACACTTCCTAAGTGTACATGCAACCCTAATAACCTTGGATCTATGTTTGTCTAATTATCATGCAAAGTTGAATTCCAAGGTTATATTCCTATCTAGCATACATGGGGAACAATTTTAACTTGAATCATAGATAGAATAACTTACCTTGTTGTTGCTTGTGTTCCTTGAAACCTTGTGAGCCTAGCACCCCAAGTGTGATGCCTCAAATGCTTCACACAACACCAAATGCTCTTGGAAAGACTCTTGAGATAACACACACTTCTCAAAATCGGCCAAGTCCTCTAGTTTCTTAGTGTTCAACTTGTGTAGCCAATTTTGTGGAGAATGGGACTCTTATATAGTGTTGGCACATCTAGGGTTACACCATGTAAACCCTAATGTGTCATGACTCTTCATTTCCATGACCCATGAGTTTGTAACTCCCATGGAGCATCCATGGAGCATCCTATGGGTAGAACCCAACTTGATAATCCATGGAGCCTCTTAGCCCACTATACAAGATATGGATGATTTACATAACCAACCCATATATTTAATTAGTTATCTTTTGATCACTTAATTAATTCCAAATTAATTCTTTGATCAACTAATTAAATAATATTATTAATATATTAGAACTTATAATATATTAATAATCTCCAAGTGTTATTTCTCTCATTTAGTCTATCCAATTGCATGGTGCCATGCAACCCAAATGGACCATGCCGGGTCGGGTCAAGTACAAGCCCGAAATAGTTATGGACTTAGACACCTTTCCAACACATATAACATATCATGCTAGCATATAACATATCAGGTTGTAGGAAACCTAGATGATATCACAGAGACAATCATCTATCATACGTCTCCTACTGGTGGGCCGACATTGTGGCCTTAGACCCACCGCTATTGGAAGGTAACTCACCTCACACTGCTGAAGTCCCGTAGACGCAATCCCACACTGCTGAAGTCCCGTAGACGCAATCCCACACTGCTGAAGTCCCACAGACTCGACCCTAGCTGCTGGCTGACAGATTCCCGAACTGTCAACACCAAAATAACACCCAATTAATAATTGGGTCCCAATACATAACCATAAGTATATTCTTTGGGTAATTACTACATTACCCCTAACTTGGCTTATTCAAGCCCAAGGCCCAATCCATAGGCCCAAAGTCAATTAGAAATCAAAGCCCAACACATGGCCCAATTTTCCAAATTGGGCCTAGGCCTATACATGGTCTCATTCTAAGGCCCAACATCATATACTCATTAAGGCCCAAACTATGGCCCAATTTTCCAAATTGGGACCAAGCCCCTTACATGGGCCTTACCCTAGGCCCATTAAATTACTCTAGACCATTTTCTTGATCTTGTATAGCCCATTTGATATCCCAATCATTAAGGCCCAACAATAAACCCAAATGAAATTAGGGTTTCACATAAAATGATGATTAGGGTTAATGTCCTACTTAACCCATTAAGCACTTAATCCATTAAGGACTTAATCCATTAAGTCCCATAATGCTTAGATTAGTTTTTGCCAATGATTATTATTTAATATCTCCAGTTATTAAATAATTCCCGTGCATGTCCCGATTAATTCTCAAAATTAAGGTTTTATTGCCATTAGGGTTTCCAACCCAAATACTAGTCCATTTATTAATCTGTTGGACTTTTAGGTCAATTAGAGCTTTATTGGGCCTATTAGGCCCACTAGAATATCATTAAGCTTATTAGGGTTTTCACTAAGCTCATTAGGATTCATTGGGCCCATTAGGGTTTCAAGCACCCCAAACGAGTCAACACAATCCAGCAAGGCACACCGCCACCCGACACAGCAGCCGGTGGCGGCAAGAGGCGGCAGCCACCACCCTACGGTGGTGGTTTGAGTTTCTTTTCATTATTTTTCTTTCCGGTTACATTTTACAATGCTTAAACCCCCAATAATCACACACACACACACTAATAAAAACACACATAGCCGCCTTAAGGTGGTTAGCGGCGGTAGATGGTGGCAGCCACCACCTCACGGTGGTAGTGGGGCTTTTCCTTCATTTTTTTTCCGGCCAAGTTACACACACATACATGCTTCTGATTCACGAGGTGCACTCCAGCCATCGATCTAGCGGCGTACGGCAGCGGTAGAGTACTCACGAGTGGCGGCAGCAGCCACAACCGGAGAAGAAGAAGCTTTCACGATGTCACAGCCTCGTTCCAGCTCTTTCCAGCTTCACCCGACGTCCTCATCGTTCCTTTCGTCGCTTCACGTTCTTCACCGGTGACGGCCTTTTCCTCCTGATGGCAAGAGCTGGTCGGATGCATCCCAATCGTGACGAGCCCTTGGTGACGCCGCCTGCGGTCGTAAACCGTTGTGTAGCTGCGGGAGAACATGGAGGAAGCGATAACATCAACCACAACAAACGCAACCTCCGAGCATCATGACTGAAAGCCAACTCCCTCCCTTCCTTGTTGGCGGTGAGATGACGATGACGCTCCTGGTGGTCTTTAGCTTCGACTGCGGTGGTGGCGACCTCAACAAAGGTGGTGGAGTGCGGCACTAGAGGTTGAAGAGGTGAGGGGTGGCGGCTGGGAGGAGGTATAAGGGTGGATGACGACTGCCTCATGTATTAGGGTTAGGGTTTTTCTTTGTGGAACCGGCACATGCTACGCTTTATACCCGTCCCTTCAAATTATTGCCATAATGTCAAGATCAGTCCCTCTCCATAAAATTCTTTTCATATCAAGTCTATAATTTACCCTTTTAACCCATCCATGCAAATCCTTTACAATTGAAGTCCAAATTTTACTAAAACAGCCCCTCCTCTACAAGTTCTTTTCAATCTAAGTCCATTAATTACCAAACACACCCTAACTTCTCAATTCCTTCTCAATTAAATCCAGAACTTACACTTTTAACCCCCAACTTCTAAAATTATGACAATTAGCCCTTTGAGACCATCCTTTTCTATATAATTATTTATTTTAGGGCTACTATTCATTCATTAATTAATTTATTTATCGAATAAATAAATAGGGTATTACAACGGACCATCAGAAGGGTTAGTATCAAATGAAACATTTTCCTCAGTCAATAAAGAAGAAGTTGGAACCACCTCATCAGATGAAGGCACATCTGCCTCACCAGACTGGTTGCTGACATTAGAGGGAAAAGTGTCATCCAAGTTATGGTCTGCACCAACACCCTTCAACTGATGGGCACCTCTCAATTCATCTAAATTAGTATTGTCTAGTAAAATACTAGAAGATATTGACTCATCATAGGAAAAGAGATCATCTAAAACAACAGTAGATTTATCTGTTAAAGATGAATGCTTTAACTTGAAAGGAAAAACAGACTCATAGAATTTTATATCCCTGGAAACAAAAACAAGATTTGTATCAAGACTTAACACTTTATAACCTTTTTTTTTATCAAAAGCATAACCAAGAAATATACACTTATCAGCTCTTTCAGAAAACTTATCAGAATTATTCAACTTTGTTGCAAAAGATAAACAACCAAAAACCCTAAGTTAATCAAAAACAGGAGCAACTTTATAAACCAACTCATAAGGAGAAGATCCATTTAAAACAGATGTAGGGGTTCTATTAATTAAAAAAACAGCAGTTAAAATCGCTTCTCCCCGAAATTTTAAAGGTAATCCAGATTGAAACATCAAAGATCTAGCAACATTAAGAATGTGTCTATGTTTTCTTTCAACAACTCCATTTTGTTGTGGAGTGTGAACACATGAAGTTTGATGCAAAATACCTTTTGATTCCATTAATTGTCTCATTTTATAAATCAAAAACTCAGTTCCATTATCTGACCTAACTATTTTGATTTTAACCCCAAATTGATTAAACAAAATATTAAAGAAAACAAGAACACAACCATAAACTTCATATTTTGATTTCAACAGATAAACCCATGTAGCTCTAGAATAATCATCAACTATGGTCAAAAAATACCTAAACCCTTCTGAGGTTGTCACTCTATAGGGTCCCCAAACATCCAAATGAATTAACTCACCAAGTTTAGTAGTAACATGTTGACTAGAAGGAAAAGGCTCTCTAGTTTGCTTAGCCTTATGACATACATCACAAGGTGGCAGTACTTCATTACCAAAATTTAGTTTAGTTATTAGAGATCCTAAGGCTTGATCAGAAGGATGACCAAGTCTATTATGCCAAGTTAATTTGGACACACAACACACAGAAACATAATGATTATAACTACATGAATTACCTAAAGGTACACTATTGATGTAATAGAGACCCCAAATTCTCTACCATTCCCCACCATCTCCTTTGATTGTAAACCCTGAATTTTACAACTATGTTCATTAAAAACAACCTCACAATTACTATCTTTACAAACCTTATGAACAGATAACAAGTTAACATTGAAATCAGGAACAGGAAAAACATCAAAAAGAGTCAAAGAATTAGACAAATTCATATTGCCAATTTTTTCAATTTTAGCTGAAGTACCATTAGGATGGCTAACAAGAAGATCTAGTTTAGACACATCCACAGTGTCATGAAGAAGAGACTCAGAAGCAATCATATGTTGATTAGCTCCAGAGTCAACAATCCACTTTAGAGAACTAATAGATGAATTAAAAGCTTGAAACAAACAGGTACTTGCCATATTAACACTGGCAGAAGTTTCCTCATTAAGCTGTCTATCACCAATAAGTTGTAAGAATTTGAAGTATTGCTCCTTAGTGAGCTGATGAAACTCTCAATCCCCACTAGAATCAGGGGCACTAGAAGGGATAGTATTCCCTGAGGTAGTAGTAGAGGAATTGGCAGAAATTTTTTTATTGAAGCCATTCTGATTATTAGACTCATTCCTTGATTTAAAATCCTTAGGATAACCAATTAGCTTATAACATTTATCAATTGTATGACCCTTAATTCCACAATTTTTACACTGAACAGATTGAGTTTTGTTTTTATTAGTGTTATTGAAACCAGAGCTGTTATTAAACCTGCTATTAAAAGCAGCAGGTTGAGACTTAGACAAAGACGGTGAAGACTGAAGAGAAGATAAGTATCCATTTCTTTGAATAGATTCTTCTTTTTGAGTAGATTCTTCTCCGGTTCTAACAACCGAACTCTACTATTATCACATATAACATATCATGCTAGCATATAACATATCAGATAGTAGCAAACCTAGATGATATCACAGAGACAATCATCTATCATACGTCTCCTACTGGTGGGCCGACATTGTGGCCTTAGACCCACCGCTACTGGAAGGTAACTCACCTCACATTGCTGAAGTCCCGTAGACACAATCCCACACTGCTGAAGTCCCGCAGACTCGACCCCAGCTGGTGGCTGACAGATTCCCGAACTGTCAACACCAAAATAACACCCAATTAATAATTGGGTCCCAATACATAACCATAAGTATATTATTTGGGTAATCACTACATTACCCCTAACTTGGCTTATTCAAGCCCAAGGCCCAATCCATAGGCCCAAAGTCAATTAGAAATCAAAGCCCAACACATAGCCCAATTTTCCAAATTGGGCCTAGGCTTAAACATGGTCTCATTCTAAGGCCCAACATCATATAATCATTAAGGCCCAAACTATGGCCCACCTATGGCCCAATTTTCCAAATTGGGCCCAATCCCCTTACATGGGCCTTACCCCAGGCCCATTAAATTATTCTAGTCCATTGGCTTGACTTTGGATGGTCCAACAATAAACCCAAGTGAAATTAGGGTTTCACATAAAATGATGATTAGGGTTAAGTTTCTTACTTAACCCATTAAGTCCAATATCGCTTAGATTAATCTTTACCAATGATTATTATTTAATATCTCAAGTTATTAAATCATTCCCGTGTGTCCCGATTAATTCCCCAAATTAAGATTTACTGGCATTAGGGTTTTCCAACTCAAATACTAGCCCATTATTATTTTGTTGGACTTTTAGGTTATTTAGGGCATTATTGGGCCTATCAAGCCCACTAGAATGTCATCAAGCCCATTAGGGTTATATTGGATCCATTAGAGTTCATTAAGCTTCATTGGGCCCATTAGAGCTCCTTTGAGCCCATTAGGGTTTCACTAAGCCCATTAGGTTTCCTAGCACCCCAAACGAATCAATCACAAGAGGCAAAACGCACCGCCACCCGACACGGCGGCCGGTGGCGGCAGCCACCACCCTACGGTGATGGTTTTGAGATTTCATTTCATTATTCCGACACTATTACAGTTACAAAGTAAAATATCCAATACCACACACTCACACTAATGCTAACATACACCCAAAAACACGGTGGTTCATGGTGGAATCCACCACCTCATGGTGGTGGCGGTGGTTTTTCTTGGTATTCCAACTAGACAAAGCACACGCACATAAACTTCAGATTGCATCCAACACTCCAGCGACCCACCTGGTGGCTCAAGGCGGTGGCAACAACGCCAAAACCGCAGTAACAGCAGCGGTTATGACGGTAGCCACCACCTCACGGTGGTGGCAGTGGTTTCTTCTTTGTCCCCAGCCAAGCAAACATACACATGCACTCATAATCAAGAACTAGACACCGAATTACTCCCAACCCAGCCACTACGGTGGCAGGTACCGATCGGAAACACCAACAACGGTGATCTAAAACCACTGCCGACATAAACTATTCCAAATCACAAAAAGAACGAAGAGAAAGGAGTAGAGGAGTGGGTACAATCATTACCGAGAACTTCGTATCCACACACACGCCTTGCACAGTGGCGAACATTGCTCGTTTCACCGGAGGAGGGTAGCGACAACCCGCTGCTGGCATACTCGTGCCGCTCTTCGTCGCTGCAGCAGCTTTGCCGGCGATCTTGGGTGTAGTGGACTCCAGCTTCAACGTCAAGGAGGCGGCGGTCGGACTCAACAGGGCAGGTGGCGGCCGAACTTGTCTTCATCAATGGTGGTGGCTAGTGAAGCATTAGGGTTAGGTGTGTTTAGAGAAAAACGGGAAGGAAGGGAATGACGGGTTTAAGTCTCGTGTTCCTTTCATACTTTCATCCTTTTGACAAGTTTAGTCCCTCCCCCACATAGCCTTTCCAACTTGAGTCCAATATTCACCCTTTCTACCCTGGCTTTAGAATGCTTCTTCAAATTAAATCCGATAATTACCATCTAGACCCTCAGCATTAAAATCCTTTACACCTTAGGTACAAAATTTACCAAACAACCCCCAATATCATAATTATGACATAATCAACCCTTCCACCTCATTTCCTTTTAAATTAAATCCAAATAGTTACCACGGAACGCTTGTCTTCATAAATATTTACAAACTGAGTCCGTAACTCACACTTTTAACCCCTGA
Source organism: Lactuca sativa (assembly GCF_002870075.4). Lineage (NCBI taxonomy): Eukaryota > Viridiplantae > Streptophyta > Magnoliopsida > Asterales > Asteraceae > Lactuca > Lactuca sativa. The sequence continues at coordinate 101,250,731 of NC_056630.2, read as the reverse complement.
CTTCTAAAACTGTGCCAAGTAACTCCTCGAAACCAACACCCTGCATATATAATTATTTGTTTTAGGGCTACGAGCCATTCATTCATTAATTAATTTATTTAATAAATAAACGATGTTTTACAGAACGGCTCCACCTCGGAACTGACGCACTGCAATGGTAGTCTGCAACTTGCCTCTGCAGCCACAAGTCATGAAGGCTAACTCCATTTCGGAGATCCAAACCATCACTCCGATCGGGTCCTCCTTTCCAGTGAAGGTCGATGGTTTGCAAGTCAGAAAGTCCTTGTACTTGCATCCCATTCCATCATTCCTTCCATCCTGGTTGTTTTGCCTAACTATCGGTGGGTTGGCTTGACCAACAGACCCACTGAAGTTTCCACCTTTAGAGTGCCCTTCATTTAATTCGGGCTCTTCCACCTGAATTGATAGTTATTCATGATTCTGTTGAAGTAACCGCCTAGTCTCCTCCATTTGACGATCCAACATTTTTTGAATCATCATTTATACACCAGCCATTGTTATCGGCTCAGGTGTTGCTGCTATGACAGGTATTTGCTCAGTCACTGGTGGTTGATTCCTGTTTTCATCAGCATTTCCAACTCCACTCCTCGTTCTCACCATTTTTGATCTATACACCGAATAAGGTGAAATTAGATCCTTATTCACGATAGATATTCAAATCATCCTTATCACTCCGAAACTTTTACATGCTACTTCTAATATCGTAGACGTACGCTTAGAATCCTACACACATAAGGTTTCCAGATCCGGTCGGCAACAGACCATAGACCCGAACAAATAATTTCATATATGGCAACATATAACATTTAGCAAATAAACTAGTGCTCGTCTCAAAAATATAACAAACACACATCTCAAAATTTCACTTAGCATTCTAAGTTTAAGTCTAGAAATCCTACAAATTCCTAGTTCGCTTAAACTAATGTTCTGATACCAACTGTGACATCCCCAAAATCACGGCCAGAAAAGACCGGTTTAATTTATGCTTTTAAAATGATTTTTGAGTAATCCTTTGATTTAAAGAGTTGCAGAATTCGTTCCCAAAACAAAATATGATAAAATAAGATTTACCAAAGCATTTCTTAAGGAAATGTATTTTTCATTATATTACAATACTTAGGATGTCATGTTCCGATAAACAGACCAAAAGCATAAACATTTCAATACAGACCTTACAACAGTTATTTACAACAACATGTCTATAATCCAAAAATAACTTGACAAATCATCCAACTTATGCTCTGGCGCCACTACCTATAATACAAAGAAACTGAGTGAGTCAGGCTTGGGAGCCTGGTGAGCATATAAGGTTTTCAACCCACAATAAATAATTATATTTAATTCCACCAACCAACAATAACCCAATTACCCATTCCCGTTATTCTCACTTTATGTCCCTAAGACAACTAACATAAGGGACCCAGTCTAAGAATATTTCTTCGGGGCGACAACACATGCTTCGGGGGTTCCTCAGCAATATAAGTCAAATAAGGCAACCATGAGGGGGGATGGAGTACAGCGAATGAACACCCAAGTTCATTAACACCTACAGGTGGCGAGCCTGCTAGCGTTCCACAGGACTGTCTAGAAAAGTCTATGGTCGTCATCTAAACTCCGCTAGATGACTAAATCAAAAGCAATATCGAGGCCTCTCATCTGTTTATCACACATCAACTATCTACCCATGTTCTACCCAAAATATTAGTAGATAAAAATATATATTTTTATAAATAGTTTAAAAACAGTATAGCATGTTTAATCAATACATATTCCACATAACAGATGAGGCACACACACATAACACGTATTTCATAGAGAATATATCAGATCCATGAGATAGAAGAAAGTGAATATACATTCACACATATAACAACAAAATATACACATAACACGTATTTTATATAAAATACTTCATAATTATGCGTTAGAAGAAAGTAACCACACACTCACTTGATCAGAAGATGATCGAACATCACTACGGCTTGTAGAAGTAGTATTCTTCGGTAGATCTGGAAGATCTTCACAAAAACCGGACTCCTCGCGGGCAGAGCTTCGGCTCGGGAATTGCAGTTCTCGGGATCTCCGGGGCCTCGGGACTTGCTTCGGGGCTCGGGAATGATACCGGGGCTTCGGGATAATTCTTGCACGAAAAACAATGCAAAAACGCGAGAGAAAGGGAAGAAATGAGCAAAAGAATCGGCCGCCCTCGACATCCTTTTATAGGGGGCTGGAACTTCGATTTACGCTGGGCATAATATGAAATTACGTTGGGCGTAGTGAGGATAGGGTCGCTGACTCCCCCCCCCCCTTCGGATAATATCGGTATTTTATATTTAAATTAAATATCGAAAATATTTAATAAACTTCAAAAATTCATATCTTCCTCATACAAACTCCGTTTTCGACGTTTTTTATATCCACGCGTAGGTGAGACTACGCTCTACAACTTTTGTTTAGACTCCGTCGGCTAATTTTGAATTTATTTTTATTATTTATTTTTAGTAGGCCGGGACAGGAAAACTCCGTTATAAAATCATAACTTCTTCATCCGACGTCTGTTTTCGCCTATCTTTTCATCATTTCACTAAAATTAACGAGATATTCAATTCTCGTTTAGATTGTTTCGGCTAAAAACTGCTCGATCTCAAATCGAGTATTCGGGCTGCATATTGTTAAGTCGAAACTTCGAAAAATCATAACTTCCTCATACGAAGTCAGATTTGGGCGTTCTTTTTATGCACGCTCTCGGTTTAACGAACTCTATGAATTTCGTTTAGATCACTAAGCCTGAATATCGCTCTAACGTAAATTTCACTTTTTACGTCATTCAGCGTTGCCGATTCTGTCACGAAACTTCGACAGGTCATAACTTCTTCGTTATAACTTGGATTTCGGCATTCTTTATATCTTTGGAATCCTTGTTTCGACCACTACATCTTTTTGCAAAGATATCGGGCTTATCTCACACTTTAAATTTGAAGCTTATTTTATTCTTAATTCATTAAATTATAATAATTAAGAAAATAAACACATAATTCACATAATACTCAAATATTTCATCATTAATACTCCATAAAGAGTTACAAGGGTTAACCTAGACTATTACATTAATGATAATGCCTAGCCTGGAAACGCGGGCATTACAGAAAAGGACCAAAGCTTGATAAATTTAACAACTTTATAACTCTAAGGACTTAGAGGAATCCATATCTGAAGTTACAACTTCAGATCATGCCCAACATCCGAAATGCTCCACAAATATACTAAAAATGGCCTTAAACCCAAGAATAAGGAGATCTAATACTAGAATGATCAAGGTAACAACTTGTTGCCTTCAAATGGAAGCCAAGACGATGTAGATGTTGGGTCTACAAGTTTCTTACCGTTCCAAGCTTCTCATCCTTTAACTTCTTCAACAAAATGCACCAAAAACACTCTATTAGCCTCACAAGCACAAGGAAGCAACAAAGAACATATAGGGTTTCTTCTCTGGGTAATGAGGTGGTAAGAAAGGCCAAGAGATGCGAATTAAGTCCTTTATATAGTGTGCAAGCCCTAAAGATTAGGGTTTTCCTTTAAAACGCCTACTCGTCGAGTTGGTGCCTTCCGAATCGTCGAGTAGGATTTAAATCTCGTGACCTCATAAATGATCTCTACTCAACGAGTTGGAGCTCCCCAACTCGTAAAGTCCTAGCATAAAACCCTAAAACTTGGAAATTTTAAATGATAGTTGGAACAGGTGTTACAAATCTTCCCTACTTGAACTAGACTTCGTCCTCGAAGTCTGCTGACACGAATAAATCTGGATAGTGATCTCGCATCTCCTCTTCCGGCTCCCATGTCCATTCAGAGCCCCTTCCGTGTTGTCATTGCACCTTTAGTAACTTCACTTCTTTGTTCCGAAGAACCTTGGTCTTCCTATCCAAAATCGCAACGGGCCTCTAAATGTAGTTCAAGCTCTCGTCCACCTGAATGTCGTCCAGAGAAATGACCACGACCTCGTCGGTGACACACTGCCAATGCTGAGACACATGGAAGGTGTTGTGTATCTGGCTAAGCTCGTGCGACAGATCCAAGCGGTAAGCCACCTTGCCTACTCGGGTCGAGATCCTAAACGGGCCAATATATTGCGGCCCCAACTTTCCTCTCTTCCGAAACCTGATGACTCCCTTCCATGGCGACGCGTTTAGTAACATAAAGTCCCCCACCTGGAACTCAAGATCCGATCGCCGCCGGTCAGCATAACTTTTCTGACGGCTTTGTGTGACTCGCATCCGGTCGCCCACCTGCTGAATCATCCCGGTAGTCTTGAGCACTACTTCGATGCTCCCCATGACTCGGTGTCCAACCACGCCTCAACAGACCGGGGTCCTACATCTCCGACCATACAACATCTCAAATGGAGGTCGTTCGATATTGGCATGGTAACTATTGTTGTATGAAAACTCTGCCAATAGGAGGTATGTATCCTAACTACCTTCAAAATCCAACATGTATGCCCAAAGCATATCCTCGAGTGTCTGGATCGTCCTCTCGCTTTGGCCATCTATATGGGGGTGGTATGTCATGCTGAAATGCAACTGAGTACCCAGTTCCTCATGGAACTTCTTCCAGAATCTAGATGTGAATCAAACATATCGGTCGGAGACTATTGACATTGGCACCCTGTGCCTATCCACCACCTCTCGTACATAAATATCCCCCAATTTCTCTACGGAGATGCTCTCAGAGATCGGAATAAAATGGGCACTCTTCGTCAACCTGTCAACAATCACCCATATGGCATCCACACCTCTTGCTGTCCTTGGTAACTTCGTGATGAAGTCTATAGTGATCTCTTCCCACTTCCACATGGGAATGGGTAGCGGTTGAACCTTGCCATGAGGCCGCTGATGCTCGACCTTGACCTTCCGGCAGGTCAAGCACCTCTTAACAAACCAAGCGATCTCTAGCTTCATGCAGGGCCAGCAGTAACTCCGTCTCAAGTCTCTATACATTTTTGTATCCCCTGGATGTATAGAGAACATGTAATTGTGTGCTTCCTCCAATATCTTATGTCTCACACCCCCGGTTACACATACCCACACCCGGATGCACTGTGTCAGAAGACCTCGACTATCCTGAACAAACAAGAGAAACTGGCCCCGAATCCGCTCTATCTTCTAGTTCTCTTTCTTCAAACCCTCCACTTAAGCCTCCTTGATCATATCCAACAATGGAGAGATCACTTTCATCCTCAAACAAACGTTCCCGATCGGGGAACCTACCGTCTTGCGGATCAAAGCATCGGCCACCACGTTGGCCTTCCCTGGATGGTATAAGATCTCGCAGTCATAATCTTTCAGTACGTCCAACCACTTCCTATGTCGTATGTTGAGGTTCTGCTAATCCATCAAGTACTTCAAACTCTTATGATCAATATAAATAGTGCACCGTACTACATAAAAGTAGTGCCTCCAAATCTTGAGGGTAAACACCACTGCCCCCAATTCCAGGTCGTGAGTGGGGTAATTTACCTCATGAGGCTTTAACTTCCTCGAGGCGTAAGCGATCACAAGCCCCCTCTGCATCAGTACCGCGCCTAACCCTAAGATCGATGCATCACATTACACTACCAAATCATCCAGCCTCTCAGGTAGTACTAGAATCGGAGCCTCACATAACCTCTGTCTCAGGGTCTCAAAATCCAACTGCTGATCCGTGCCCCATCGAAATGTCACATTCTTCTTGGTCAAGCAGGTCAAAGGTACGACGATCTTGGAGAAATATTGAATGAATCTCCGGTAGTACCCCACTAGACCTAAGAAGCTATGAATCTCAGATGTATTCTTCGGTACTTCCCACCGCATCACAGCCTCAAGTTTGGCCGAATCAACTGAAATGTCCTCCTGGTTGATGATGTCCCTTAAAAACTGTACCTCACACAGCCAGAAATCACACTTTGAGAAGTTGGCATACAACCATTCCATTCTCAGTGTCTCCAATACCTCGCTCAGATGCTGCTCATGCTGCTCCTTGGTCTTAGAATAGACCAGAATATCATCAATAAAAATGATCACTGACCGATCCAACATTGTTCTACACACTCTGTTCATGAGACCCATGAATATTGTTGGGGCATTGGTGAGCACAAATGGCATCACCACAAACTCGTAGTGCCCATACTGAGTCCTGAAAGCCGTCTTCGGTATATCCTCATCTCGAATCCTCATCTGATTGTTCCTCGACCGAAGATCAATATTGGAAAACCAAGACGAACCCTGCAACTAATCGAACAAATCATCGATCCTCGATAGCGGATAATGGTTTTTCACTGCTAGTTTGTTCAGCTCTCGATAATCGATACACATAATGTGTGACATGTCCTTCTTTTTCACGAATAGGATCGGAGGTCCTCACGGAGAACTGGACGGATAAACCCTAGGTCTAGCAGCTCCTGAAGCTGTGTAGATAGCTCCTGCATCTCGGGCGGAGCTAGCCGATACGGTGCCTTGGCTATCGGAGCGGCACCCGACACCAAATCAATGTGAAACTCCAATTGCCTCTCCGGAGGCACTCCAGGTAACTCCTCAGGAAAGACATCCCAAAACTCCTGTACAACCGGTACACTTTCCAAATCCCATGGGGTCTCAACCATCATATCCGAGATATATGCCAAAAATCTCATACAGCCATGCTGCAGAAATCTCCTAACCCTCGTAGCTGAAGAGAGGGTTGGCCGCTGCGAGGCCCTCTCTCTATGAATAATAGTTCTTCCCCACTTGGGGTTCGAACCCTCACCAACTGGTGTTGGAAATCTATCATGGCCCCGACAACCAGGTCATCTCGACAATCACCTTCAGCCCTCGCAACGGTATCATGACTAGATCAACATAGAACCTCTCCCCAATCACATTCAAGACACAGTCTCGATCCACCCTCGCAACACTCACAATGCGGTCGTCCGCAATCTCAACCTCAAGCGGGGAATCCAAAGTCTCCGGCGCATCCTGAAACTTCTTGTCAAGTGTAAGAGATACAAACGATTGGGTAGCTCCCGAATCGAACAAAACGTGGGCAGACATACCATTGACCAAAAAAGTCCCTATACATAAGCACAAATACACATAAGCAATGCAATAAATATAGAGCAGGAAGATAAAATACGTACCAGCCACAACGTTTGGTACTGCCTGAGCCTCTTCGGTGGTCAACTGAAATGCACGGCACTTCACCGCAGGAGCATCCGCCTTAGCAGGGCGGGCATCAGCAATCCTCAGTGTGGCGGGTGCAGGCACCGCCACTGCTCCTCCTTCTCCCTGCAACCTCGGACAATCAGCCCATTTATGGCCGGTCTGGTTGCAGTGAAAACAAAGCAAGCCCTTCTTGGGGTAATCCCTGATCACGTGGCCCGACTGGCCACATGCATAGCATCCCGAGCCTGCCTCTCGACCAACCCCACTGTGCGGTTTACCACACTTGGCACACCGGCCGCGACCCTACTGTCCCCTACTGTAAGAACCTGAGGTCTTAGGCTTTTTAGCTTGACCTACTCCTGTTTGTGCGTGCTCCGACTTCCACTTGGTGCGGAAGTTCAACTCCATTTCCCGCTCACGGGCCTTCTCCACCATCTCATTCCGGGTTTTTCACCCTTTATAGCTCACAAACTCTCGGATATCATCCCTCAGTATGGAATGATACCTTGTCCTCCTCATATTCTCATTCGTAGCATACTGTGGGATCAATAGTGCTCGTTTCCGAAACTTTGTGGTGATCTCCGCCACAGTCGCGGTGGTCTGATGGAGCTCATGAAACTCCCTCACTAAGTGTTGCACCTTAATAGGTGGTGCAAACTCCAGATCAAATTGCCTGACAAACTCGACCCATGTCATCTTAGCCACACCGGTTGCTCCCACCTGACTAGTCACCTCTCCCCACCAATCTCGGGCTCGATCCCTCAACATACATGAAGCAAACCCCACATTTGCCGCATCAGGGCAAGAAACTTGTGCGTTGGGCATTCTTTATGTTCGCCAACCAGCGTCGGATAATATTGGGGTCCCTAACCCCGAAAACTCTGACGCCCCACATGCCTGGAACTCTCAAAACGAGGGAGTTCAGGCCCCGAACTAGCCCACAACAATTTCGGCTCTGAATGACCTGAGCCTCTCCTCCATGATCTCCATCATACCTTCCTTGACCGTCCCAAAGATAACCGGGGTAGCGTCAAGGATGTCCCTCGTCACCTCCGCTGCAATAAGCTCGTGCAGACTCTCATCAATGGGCTCGATAGTGTCACCAGACCCAGACCCAAATCCTGATCCCCCTTCTCCGAACCATGTCACCACCATACGGTACTGCAATATCACAAAACATAATGATTAGGATTTCCAAAAAGGGGACCCTCCCACACCGGTCCCCCTTAGAGCTTCCAGATCTAACATTGGTTCGGGTACAGGTCATGTACTTTCAGTAGTATGGGCCCAATACTACCTTCAACACCTACATGTACCTTCCCCACGGATCTACCTGATAACTCTAATTCACCCCAAAACAAATCATATTTCACAGGCTACTGGATAGCTTAAATCCTTGGCTATCCTAAGATTTCCTCCATCCATATCAAACCTGAGCTCAATCATAACAGGTTGCCTTATGCATGCAAATTATACACAGAACATGATCAAATAGACTTTCGAATAATAGACTCTACCCTAAGACCACAACCACACAAGGAACAAGAAATAAGGCCAAATCAATTATTCTGAGGCTATAAGACCCTAACCGTATACAATTTGGAAAGCATATACATAGTAAGATTCATACGATTATCATAACTCACATGTCAGTATAACATGGCTAAAACTGGGGGAACTACTTACTTGGCTCGGCCAATCGTGCGCATTACACTCTCTTCTTTCTCATTCAAAAAAAAATTAATTTTTATTTTTGAAAACAATTTTAACATTTCCTTAGTTTGACTCCTGACACACCTGAGAATGTGCCTGAATCCCTCAAACAAAGGCTCTGATACCAACTTGTAATGACCCAAATTTTCAAAAGAAAATTTTCATTTTTAAATTATCAAAACATTTCTAATTATCCATAAAATCTTAAGAACAATTGCTTTCAAATTTATACATCAACAAACTTTATTTCAAATATGAGAATGTCCCAAAAGAAAAATGCCTGTAAGAGTACATGTTGCGCCATCAGACCTTTCCTTTGCCCTAAGGCTCAGAAGTACCTGAAACAATCAACAAATTGTAAGCTAATGCTTAGTGAGTTCCTCGGAGCATACCCTACACTACCCACATAATCACATAATCATATTAGCTATAAAATCCATATAAACCACATAAGCCATGCATACAACATATAAGGATGACGTGGGCTCGTCCCCAGGGTCTTACTATAGGATGCCATGGGCTCCCCACATGGTCTTACACCTAAGTGTTATGGGCTCTCCCATGGTCTTTAATAGGAAAGCCATGGGCTCTCCACATGGTCTTACATTCAGGTCCAATGGGCTCTCCCATGGTCTTTAGTAGGAAATCCATGGGCTCTCGACATGGTCTTACATCCAGGTGTCATGGGCTCTCCCATGGTCTTCCATACAAGCGTACCACATATACAACTAGCATACTTCCTAGCACATAACCAACTATCATGTCTCGTAATATAACTTCAGCTATTGTACCACATATCATAAAATGGGCCATCCTTGGTGCCTTCGACCCATTGGTATGGTGAGGAGACTCACCTCTCAAGAATATTGAATTGCTAAGATCGGATAAGTCATAACGCACAACTCTAACTCAACTGCCTATAACCATCATGTGAATAACTCGTCAAATCCCAAAGTACCATAAATTCCCTCAAAGTCAACCCTGGTCAAAGTCAAGGTCAACAGTCAAGGTCAACAATCCATATTGACCTCAACTCGTCGAGTGCATCCAGCAACTCGCCGAGTTACCTGAGTAACTCTTCAACTCGCCGAGATACCTAAGTAACTCGTCGATTTCCTTACTGTCCAGAAGACCGAAAACTCATATAGGCCGAAAACTCTAATCCTTCATCGAAATAGATTAGAATCCCAAAAACGGGTAAACCCTACTCGACTTGTCGAGTTGGCTAAGGGACTCATCAAGTCCCTTCAGCCCTTTTTTTGTTCAGACGTTTTTAAGCTACCCCAAAGCTACAAATTGCAAATCTAGCCTCCTAAGGCATGGTTTCCATGTAAAGTTTGAAACTTTACGTGCATGCAAGCTCTTAAATGCCAAAACCAAGCTAAGGGAGAGGTTTAAGCCAAAGAAAAGGACCAAAGCTTGATAAATTCAACAACTTTATAACTCTAAGGATTTAGAGGAGTCCAGATTAGGGTTTTCCTTTACAATGCCTACTTGGCGAGTCGGGGCCTTCCGAATTGTCGAGTAGGATCTAAATCCCACATCCTCATAAATGATCTCTACTCGACGAGTTGGAGCTCCCCAACTTATCGAGCCCTAGCATAAAACCCTAAAACTTGGAAAAATTAAATGATAGCTGGAACAGGTGTTACACATAATTGTTGGAATATGATGGTTTTTTATAAAACAAATGCCAAAGAAGCAACATCAAAACCGTTACCATCATATTGCATCAAGGATGACAATTTCATATCTAAATGCAAAAAAACCTAAAACCCTAGAAAAAGGGTCAAATGGTATTTTTTAAACGGTTTCTTGCTTTCGTTTGTATAATTGGAGAGCCCAAACCAGAACTTTTATAATGTGGAAGCACCCCAATAGCATAATCAAGCAAAAAACAACATCCTTACTCTTTCTTGATGTCAAAGCGAGCCTAGAAAATGATGTTGTCCAACAAACAAAAGAAGAGTTTATGGAGCCTATGGAGTTGATCTCGAAAATTCAACTGTACATAATGTTGATATGGATGTTAGGAAACCTCTATCCAAAAATCTAGACATTCCGACCATTAGATCTCCGAAAAATTACCAAACAATGCACTATGTCTTCAAAACTGAGAAATCAAGAAAAAGTCTATATGGAGAGATGGAAAATAATGAAGAGAGAACAGTTGTAACGTCCCAAAAGTTTCAAAGAGATTTTTTCTTTTTTAAAAAATTAGCCGATTAAAACTTTTATTCTAAAAACCATTGAGTGATATTTTTTAATTGAAACCATACATTATCAGAGTTGAATTTATAAAACTACAAAAACAAATATCTCTGATGTGTGTGTATAATATCACCGAGCTCTTCTCACGAACGACCTGCAAAATAATTTTATTCATAATTGTAAGCATAAAGCTTAGTGAGTTTCCCAGTATACCACATATTCCACCATACATACAATGCATACGAGCAAGGTCCTCGTCTCTAGCACCGAAAAACCAAACCTCCTATCCACATACATACATAAAAATCATACGAGTCATATATTGTACTCTGCCATTGGCTCTAATGTAACACCGTGATTTTTCACCAAAAATTTTCTTTCATTTTAACCAATTATTATCATAAAAACGTTAGCAGAAGTCTTATAAAATCACCATCAATAGTTATTTAGAAAATCTTTCAAAAACAACCCATTAAAATCCATATTTGTAAAAACTCAACCAAAACAAACACCAAAACCAAGTGTAAATGAAGCATCACAAAAAGTCTCAAATTGGTATCATCACTACTAAAGAAAAGACTATAACTACCGATGAGATCCCAACCTCACCAGGTCATCAATAATCAAGCTACCTGTACCAATGCAAAGCTACAACAACAGACAAGAAACAAGTGTCAGCATCAACACAATGATCCAATCTCGAGCATATAAGCATGGAAACAAAGCATACACATATATCATGTTAAGTCATGCAACACATCAATCCATGCAATATTCATCTTTAATTATTAATATGTACGTGTATACATTAATCCAAACATTCTTTCATTGTAGTAATTATTGATTTATTTGCTTTGCTATAATTACTATTAATGTCGTTCGCTAAATTAGGGTCTAAAGCATCACTAAAACATCCCTAAATAAAGACCCCGTTCACTAATAACATGAGCTGGCGACCCAATGCACCAAATTGGGGCGACTCCTACCCGTAACACTGTCCCTGGTTCTCCACATTCGCTACTCTGACTTTGCATGTACGAACATGATGTATTGTCGTTCTTAGGTGGTATTGGGTACCTCCACAAGCATACCTACTCCTAAACGTGATGTTTGTATATGGCATCCAAGATCACAGACATTACTCCAGTCCCAGTATACCATCGTGCACCAGGACCATGTCTCTAAATGGCCAGCTAGAAAACTGTCTTACGTCGCCTCGGCTTAAGCTCTTTTCGTCCAATGATACCCTTCCACCGCAATATCCCGTAAGGGCAGGTACGTAAGTTAGGTTACTACCATTTACACCACTATGTGTATTTACCCTTTTATTTAATTAATTATATAATTAATTAATTTTCTCTCACATAGGTAAAACACACACCTCACCAATATCATTATTTAATCATGCAAGTGAATTATTATTATTAATCCATGGCATACTACATATACCAACATGCATCAAAGCTACATCAATATAAGTATACATAACAATATGTCATGGCATATAATGAGATACACATTTCAACCACACAACATCCAGCATGTATTTCCTAGTTTCATTTAAGGGTGACAAAATAGAAAATATATCATTTATAACATCACAATATAACCACACAAAAGCGCTCACTTCTAGCATGGACAAGACACTCACATATTGCACCAATTGATTAGTTCAAGGATTCTAGCATGCATGAATTACCTAAGTTTAATTGCATCATCAATAACATTATATGTACAGGTGTTATTCTATCCTTGACATTTAGTTTCTAACTTCAAATAACATCAAAAGACAAGAACACAAACATAGGTGTATGTTATCCTTCCAAACTAGTGCTTAAACCACACAAGAAATGACTCACCTCTAGTCCAAGTGTTGTGAATATATGAACAGAGGAAAACCACCTTCTTACAAGCACTCTAATGCCCCTAAAAGAATACCCAATGCACTAATAAAAAAACTCATAGAAACAAATTAGTTCTGTCCAGATAAGTCTCACATCGTGACCAAGGGGGTGTCACGTCATGAGCTCAGGCTCCTTCGTGATTCAAACCCGATTAGTTCCATTTTTCACGCCGTGACACTTGGGTGTTCACGTCATGACATCAAATGACCGTTAGGGTTTGACTAGTCCATTCCACGTCATCACGACATGAAAAATGGTTTGCTCACATCATTACTACAAAAATAGTCATAAATTCAATCGTTCAAGACTCATCCTCGCGACATGACAAGGCAATGCCTACGTTGTGAAAACCGAGAGTTACATAATCTTGATCATTGATTGATCCCATACTTCTGCTCTATTTGGGTCCGATCAAAGCATCCATTGGGTTGTTCTTAAACCCTAAAGACCCTTTTTAGGTGACCTTAATGATAGGGACATGAGTGGGACAATCAAACACACCAAAACCAAGAATTTTGCATCATTCATGGCTTCTCCTTGTGTGTGACTTGTGGGACAACAAAAATGAACTTTAGATAGGTGTCTTGCCTTCTGGAAATCCAGAAATGAACCACCAAAAGGATGCTAAGGAAGAAGCTCTTTGAATCTCACCATAAGTCCACCAAGTACACCAAAGATTCCACCTTTCTTCTTCACTTCAACACACCACCAATGACAAGAACCCTAGAATACTCTCTAAAGAAGATGGAGGCTTAGAGGAGGGTTTGTTGGCTATAAATGAGATATTAATCCCGGATTAGGATTTAGTGTGGTATAAATATGTGAAGCCCAAAACAAAATGACGAGTGTGGAAATAGAATAAGAATCACGAATCAATCACATAAATTTGCAAATAATTTGTTCAAAGCTCTTGTATACTATTGATTGAGAAAAGGAACATACAAAGAGACTTTGGAGTTTTGCTCAACCTAACTAATGTTGATGCATAAAGAGAGTTTTTGGGAAGCTTACCTAACAAGTTAAGCTAAAGGCTATATATATATATATATATATATATATATATATATATATATATATATATATATATATATATATATATATATATATATATATATATATATATATCATAGTTGCAGAAATCGGGATTAATCGTTCGGCGTTCTCCAATCGTCGATGATTAGGGTATTAATCGGAAATTTTGGATTAATCGGGTTTGGCAGGATTAATCGGTCAAAAAAAGTCAACAAAAGTCAAAAAATATAAAAAAAAATTTAAAAATTCAAAGAATCAACTTTTTTTTATTCCAAAAATTTCAAATTTTCAAACATTATACAAAAAATTTCATATTTTCGTATTTTCAAATTACAAATTTTCTTATTTTCTAATTTTGAAGTACTTGTTTTTCTTAAGATATATTACCATTTGATTAATTTTAATATTTTATTAATAATTTGTGGTCCCCGATTAATCATCGATTAATCCTCGCCAAGACCGATTAATCCTTTAACACCAGTCGACTGTCGAGCTACCACAAAACGATTTTTATAACCTTGATATATATGGTTAGATACATCACATGTCGAATAAATAAAATAAACCACTAAGTAAGAGATACTCCAAGTAAAGTCTTCAACATAACTTTCTCAAATACCTTCATAAATGTCAACATCAATTTCAATATTTTCAATACTCAACAATCTCCCCCTAAATGTTGAAACTGATGAAGATCACAATTTACATCTTCTTGGCATTACTCCTCCTTAAATTGTGAGACTAATCAAAACATGAGGTCTTCAAAGAGAGAGGAACATATTTGAAAAATATCATCAACAAGGTACATACATCTGAACATGCGAACTCCCCCTTGAATAAACATCACTTCCCCTTGAATCTTCAACAAATAATATGGAGAGGATCTGGAAAGTTAAGAAGAATCAAATTCATCAGCAACCTACTCTAATCACAAGCAAGTTGACTAGCAAACATGAAAGCTTTCTCATGGCTAACATGGATCTTCAAAACCCATCAGATTTGAAATAATCTTCAAAAATTCGTGCATATAAGATATGACTTTGAAACATTGCACTTTTGTACCCATTCTTTGGCAATAACATCATAAACTTCAAATAACCAACAAAAAGTCGGCAAAACACGGAAATAACCAATGTATAATAGGTTTCACCGACGCGTAAGAACACCAAAATTTTGAATGCCTCTGAAGATCAGAACATTTCGGAGATGAACAGTAAATTCTGAAAGGATGTTGACATATCAATTCCAAACAGTAGTCAAGCACACAAACGAAAACAAAATATTTTTGGTTTTTCGAGTTTTTCAGATGTTAAAACGAAAAGAAATGATTTTTTTTTTATTTTCGATTTTTTGAGGCTTCAAAAAGAAAGAAAGAAAGAGCAAAAACATATTTTTGTGATTTTCATGTTTTTGAGAATCAGAAATAACGAAAAGATAAGAAATAAAAATAAGAAGGGATTTAAGTGTTTTAGACAAAGAAAAGATAAGAAACGAACTTAAGAAAGGGTTTACGAAGAATTTTAGAGGTGAGAAATAAAATATTCAAAGTGCGAGAGAACCAAACCTCCAAAAAATCAAATTAAAAAATTGAGATTTTGATTGGTTCCGACGCTTGCATCATCTCGGCGGTCGTCACAAAAAATCTTCAAATTTCAAAAGTTCGTCCGCAACTGATATCTAGTACAAATTGCGAAATCAAGGGTATATATGAAACCCATTTTTCTAAGAAATTCGTTTTCTACGAGATGTGATTTCCAAGACGAACACGGTCTTAAAAAAACTACTTTCTAGTTGTACATGATAACCGATACATGCTTTTCCAGATAAAAGAGTCATTTACCAGCTGACGAACACGTATTTCAAGATTAGCCTTTTACAAAATTTATGACGCATCTTTTCAACTTTTTCTGCAAGATGAAACTTCCGAGAAATGCTTTCCAATATATTCGTTTTTTGTAACACTTGGATTTTGTAAGTTTCTTATTCCACCCTTGTTAATTAAAAAATTTGCAAATTGGTCTTTAAGTTAGTACACGGGGTGTACTAGGAGGTACACTTGGCGTACTATCTTGGGTTGGTCGTGCCTTTGGTTTACATACATTAGGCGTACAAAGGGTACGCATGACATACATGTGATTTAGTAAAAACCTAATTTTAGGGTGTTGCACCATATTTAAACCTTGTGATAGGCTTACTAGGTCATTTTTAAACCGCCTCCATCCCCTCTTGTCTAGAAAATCGAACCCTAAGTGAGATCTTGGGAGTTTGAGCCTTAAAGTGTGATTTTTGGTGCTTTGTGAAGGAGAAGAAGAAGTGAACCATTTTGAGTGGTGCTTTGAGCTTGAAGATCTGAGATTTGTTCTTCATTTGTTTTCCTTGTGAGGTAAAAAGCTTCCATCTTGCTAATCCACAATGCTAGATCTAGTTTGGTGCCATTTTGTGCTTTTTGAGTCCATGGTTTGGTTGTTGAGCCTCTTGATTCATTCTAGAAGTGATTGATGGTAGATTTAGGGTCCTTTAGGTCCCTTTGTCCATAAAAATGCAAGATTTATGGTATTTGTGGTCTCATTCATGTGTTAAGTCATTTTTAAGCTCTAAAAGCATCATTAAGCCATGCATGCACATAAAGTTGGCAACTTTACATGATAAAACACCTTAAGGAAGTCAAATCTAAGTGTTGGAGTGAAGTCTTAACCGTTTAAGAGTTGAAAGAGAAAGTTGGCTAAGAGGGTGGAGTACGTTGGGCGTACAAGTAGGTACGCTATGCGTACAAGCCCTTAAGCAAGTACACTAAGCGTACAAGATGAGTACGCCCTGTATACTCAGTAGTGGGCTTCGGACATGTGGGCTTCTTGGTATTGGTCCATGTTGGGTTTTTGTTGTCTTGGGCCTTATTGGGCCATTAGAATTCTCTTGTTGGTCTATTGATATTTTATTGGACTCTTTTGGTTGAAGGCCCAAGAAAGGGGTTTAGGACCAATTTGGAAAATTGGGCCATATTTGGGCTTTGGGTGATTATTTTGTAGTTTGGGCTTTTTAGACATTTGGATTAGGCTTTGGCCTTGGGCCAATTTGGGGAAAAGGGTAAATTTGGTCTTTTACCCTGGTTTGGACTCTTAGTGTGAGTCAGGATCCAATTATTAATTGGATGTTATTTTGTGATTGATAGCGTGGGGATTTTAGCGGGCCAACAACCATATATTTTTCTGTGAGATTCAGCAGTGCGAAGTGAGTTTCCTTACCATCTTTAGCGGGTCTAAGGCACCAATGTCGGCCCGTGATCTGTTATCCTACATTACTAGATGTATGTGTGACTCTTGTATGTGTATGTGCTTGTATGCTTACTGGGCGGGGCCTGATGGTTATTTTGTATGCTATTATCTATTATGCTTAAAATACTTGTATATGGGCAAGGCCCATTATGCGAGTCTGGGCGGGGCCCATTATACTCTTTAGGTGGGGCCCGTTATACTTAGTGGGCGGGACCTGTTTTACAAGTGTGGGCGGGGCCCATTACACTAATTGGACATGGCCCATTATGTGTTTATTTATGTATGACATGTGGTATTTTGGGGAACTCACTAAGCTTTGTTCTTAAGGTTTTCAGTTTATGTTTTAGGTACTTCAGGATCGAAAGGGAAGACCTCGGGATAATTGCAAAGCACACACCACGTTTTTTCGCATTTTGAGAATTAATCTGTTATGTTTTGATGTATTGACATACTTTGATCTTTTTGGGTTTGTATCACAATGTTTGGATTAATGTTCTATTAAATGGTCATATTTTTGGGACGTTTCATTTTTGTTGTTATTTTTGTAACATTCGATTTCGAGAAGCATCCTATTTCAGGAATTATGGACATTAATGAATCAAGATAGGACCCTGGACTTCAAAGGATTGAGTTTTGGACCCAATTGGGTGTGGAATATAATGGTTGGGTGATTTAGGCCTCCGATTACGTTTTGGGAGTCCAAGGGTATAATGGTAAAAGTGGTGCTTCAGGCTTTATTGAATTATGGATTCTGGTTCGGAAGGTTTTGAGTCAAAGGAGACTTGATGGGATCGTCGAGCTTTTCTTTTTCTTTCCGATCATATAAAAGACGCCAAAATTGGATATGGGATGCGAGAGTTATGATCATTAGAAGTTAGGAGGGTTTTGGGTTTAAGCTAGTATGTTGGGCGTACAGGGAGTACGTTGGACGTACAAAGCTTAAGTGATCATGAAGTTCATCCCAGTACGTTGAGCATACGTCGGTCAGGGTCTGATAGGTGCATTTTATGCACCTATTTTGCATGTTTATTTTCGTCTTTTTATAGCATTCTACTTCATAATTCTTGCATTTAGTTGATTATTAGGGCAATTACATATTTCATTAAGAATTCCTGGTACTTCACTATTTTTGATTTATTTTGCAGACATTATGGAGCATGGAACGTGGAGCTTGGATGCATGGATGCATGGAGCTTGGATTCTTGGAGCTTTGGAGCATGCAGAGAAGATGAACCGGTCATTCCATGGAGGAAAGCATGAAGACATAACCCGAGTCATTATTGCATTATCATCATAGCAAAGGACTATGTTTGAAATGCGGTTCTTGTCACACTGACACAGGCCGTGTTTGTCCTTTATCATCTCATATTTGAGCAACATGACTCGTGGTGAAGCTAGATTGAAGATGGAGTCAACACTAAAGACTTTTTGGAATTTTAGCAAAAAGCATGGGCCATGCCAAAAACACATGGGCAAAAGGTATGGCCATGCCAAAAACGCATGGCCTCATGGTATGCACGTGAACTTTAATTAAAAGAGCAGAAGAACATCATTTTGAAGGACGAACGGTTTTGGGAGCAGTTTGTGGCGATCTAGGGCAATTTTGGGAGAATTCTTGGAATTGAAGAACATGGTCAAGACTCGTGGTGAAGCTAGATTGAAGATGGAGTCAACACTGAAGACTTTTTGGAATTTTAGCAAAAAGCATGGGCCATGCCAAAAACACATGGTCAAGACAAATGGTCATGCCAAAAACACATGGGCAAAAGGTATGGCCATGCCAAAACCGCATGGCCTCATGGTATGCACGTGAACTTTAATTAAAATAGCAGAAGAACATCATTTTGGGAGCAGTTTGTGGCGATCTAGGGCAATTTTGGGAGAATTCTTGGAGCTTTTCAGAAGACTTAATCATTGCAAACATTTGGATTTCATTTTTGTAAGGATTAAACATTCCAATTCCATGTTTACTCTTGTTTGATTTGTTCTTATCCATGTGTGGCTAAGAAACCCTAGTTTCTAGTTCTTGTTCAAAACATGTTGATTGCTTGACTTGAAGCATATGATTTGATGTTTGATTTGTGATTCTATTCTAGTGATTATGTTTTTGTTTAAACTAGAATCCTTGAATTTGATTTGTGTTTGATTGACCACTTTCATGAATTGTATTTTTGTGCAGTTAATTAACTTTTAGGGCACCTAATCGTTCTATTGAGTTAATAATTGGTAACAAGCAATAAGTTTTCTTATTGTAAAACATATATCACATATTTTCACACTTCCGAGCGTATGAGAAAGAAATGAACATTGTTGGGAAGCTTGTACAAAACTTAATGCAGTTTTTCAATGCAATCTAAGAGCGTGTTTAGGTTGAATTATTAAAGCTAGGTCTAGTCAAAGAGCGTGTTTTGGTTAGATAATTTGGCAAGCGAGAGGTATTAGAGCGTGTTAATATCTTTTAGTACCAACTTAGAATAGCAATCATGAATTACATCAAGTCATAATCAAGTTGAACAACAACATTGAGAACTAGAACTAGAAGCACTTTTACAATTTGTTTACAAATCTATTTCATTTTGTGCATGCTTTTAAAGTAGATTGTTATTTAGTTATTTACTTTTGCAAACAAACCCCCCTTTGTGACCAAAGTACCTTGTGCGAAGAGGTATAAACTTTTGTCCCGTGTCTCTGTGGTTCGACCCTGCTTGCCTTGTACTACTTTTTAGTGCATTAAAGTAGTGTATTTGGAGTCTATTGTACCCCTTTATTTGTTGGGTCAGACACGCCTAACAGGGTCAAACCCTGATGTTTGGGTCTTGGACCCTATTTAAGGACCTTAACTCATTCCAAACCCTTCTTACATCCAACCTCCATCCTCTTTAACCCTATATTCAAAACCCTGGACCCATTTGAAAGATTATTGAGCCTTTTAGTGTTTTTGGTGCTTTTGGAAGAAGAAGAACTCATTGGAGGAGTTTTGGTTAGCTAAAAGCTTGAAGATCCAGAACTCTTTTCCCTTTTGCAAGCTTTTAGAGGTGTAAAGTCTTAATCTTGATGGTTCTTTCGTGTAGATATAGTTTAGGTTATGATTTGCTATGTTTTAGTCTGATGGTCATGGTTCTTGTGAGTAGAAGCTACTCCAGAACCTTTCAGCATCATTTTTCATCATGGTTGAGGTCATTAAGTCATAAAAATCGGATCTTAATGAGTAGTATCCTTCCATACATGAGCTCGTGGCCTTTTGATGAAATTATGGATTTAGTGTTGGGTTATGAGCATTCTAACACCCCTAAGTGTACATGCAACCCTAGAAAACCTTGGATCTATGTTTGTCTAAAAATACATGCAAAATATGATTTCCAAGGTTTATAATCCTATCTAGCATACATGGGGAACTTTTAACATAAAAGATGGTTAGAATTACATACCTTGTAGTTGATTTGATTCCTTGAAAACCTTGAGAGCCTAGCACTCCAAGTGTGATGCCTCAAATGTTTCACACAACACCAAGTGCTTTGGAATGACTTTGAGAGAATGTATAACACTTCTAAAATCGGCTTGCCCTCTTTATATTCTTAGTGTAACCGATTTTGGTGAGCATCATGTTCTTTATATAGTGTGTCACATCTAGGGTTACACCATGTAAACCCTAATGTGACATGACTCTTCATTTCCATGACCCATGGGTTTCTAACTCCCGTGGAGCATCCTATGGGTTTTAACCCAACTTGATAATGCATGGAGCATTAGCCCACTATACAAGTTATGGATGATTTACATAATCAACCCATATATTTAATTAGTCATCTTTTGATCACTTAATTAATCGTAGATTAATTCTTGATCAATACTAATTAAATAATATTATTAATATATTAGAACTTACAATATATTAATAAACCATAAGTGTTATTTCTCTCATTTTAGTTTATCCAAATACATGATTCCATGCAACCCAAATGGACCATGCTGATCGGGTCAAGTACATCCCAGAATAGTTATGAACTTAGACAACTAATCCAACATTTAGGACTTTGGTTTGGACATCATTAAGCCATGCAAAGTCATAAAGTCAGGGACTTTATGACTTAGGACGTCTCAAATGAATCAGATCTAGAAGTTAGACATTTTTTCTTAAGGCATTAAGAAGCTTGGAGTTGAGTTTGGGTAGCCGAGTAGTACATTGGGCGTACCTTCCTAGTACGTTGCGCGTAGTGGGTTTCAACCTGGTGCCCCTCTTTCGATCATGCAGTATGTTGGGCGTACCAAGATGGTACGTGGGATGTACTCACCACAGGCCTTTATGGGCCAATTTTGGGCCTTAGGTCATTTGGCTTTTGTGCCATGAGTTGTTAGGTCGGGTATGGGAAGGGTAAAATGGTCTTTTACCCGTTAGTATGACAGAATATGATTTGGTCCTTGGATTATGGGAAACTGCCTAAATTTTTTTATCAGGGATAATTTGAATATATTCAGTGTGAGGATCCCGGTAGCAGCAGAGCGTGTGATTCGGTTATCTCTAGATTGAGGTGAGTTTCCTCATGATACCTGTGGGTTGAAGGCACCAATGTTGGCCCACTAGGATATGTTATGTAGGATGCTAGTTGTCTTTGTGACTCTTGCATTAAGATGTTGGGCTAGAACCATGGTATGTCAGGCTAAACCCATTATATATTGGGCTAGGCCCATTTGTATGTTGGGTGGGGCCTATGGAATAGGAAGGGCTAGGCCCATTATTATGGGTTGGGCCGAATGTGTATCGCCCTGTTTCGAATCATTTCCCATTACGGGGTAGTGATCAAGGAGTGGGTATTAGCAGGCTTAGAACCCTTGAATAATTGAGGTTTGGGCTCATTTGGAGGTGGATGATGTAATTTGGATGATTTGGGTATTCGGTTTGTGTTTTGGAGCCTAAGGGTATCGATAAAGGTGTTGCTTTGGGCCTTTTATGAATTTTGGATTTTCGTTCGGTTGGTTTTCAGGCTAAATAAAGTTGATAGAAGTGTAGGGATTCTTGTTACCTTTTTGTGGATATAAAGAGCATCGAAAACGGATAAGGGATGCAAAAGTTATGACCATTTGAAGTTAGAGGGGTGTTGGGCCAAAACGGGTACACATGACGTACCATGTAGGAATGCATGGTGTTCAAAAAGGAATTTGGACATGGGAGCATTTGGGAATGCCCTACGTTCCCCAAAGGAACGCGATGCGTTCGCTAGGCCAAGTTAAAACCCTAATTTAGGGTCTTGGACCCTATTTAAAGACTTTAACCCACCTCCAACCCTCATTTCCTTCAGCCTCCATCCTCTCTAACCCTAAGAACAAAACTCTAGCCTCCATGTGAGTGATTCTTGAGCTTCAAAGTGATTTATGTGTGTTTTTGGTGCTTGAGGAAGAAAAAGGAACTTCTTGAAGAGTCATTGCTTGACTTTGAGCTTTTGGATCTAGGCTTTGTGCACCTAGATTTATCTTCTAGAGGTATAAAGTCTCAACCTTGACAACCCTTTCATGTAGATCTAGCTAAGTGGTATTTTTTATGGTTTTTCTCCCTTTGAGGTGGTTCTTGTTAGTAGAAGTTACTCCAGAACCTTTGAGCTTCATAATTGGTCCTTGTTGAAGTTATGGAATCATAAAATTTGGATCTTGATAGGTGTAAACCTGCCATGCATGATTTGGTAGTCATTTGATGAAGTTTGGGACTTAAGTTGGAAACTTTATGACTTAAGAAGTCCCTTGAAATCAGATCTGGAAGTTTGGATTGAGGTCTTAAGGTATTAAGAAGTTTTAAGATATTTTTGGAGTGATTTTGACCTTTTGGAGCTCACATTTGGTGATTGGGATTCATTAAGCCATGCAAAGGCTTAAAGCCTTCGACTTTATGGATTAAGTCACTTATATTTAGCTATTATAAGGTTTCGGACGTTTGGATTAAAGGATTAAGTCATTAGAATGACTTTTGGGTGGCCTTCCGGAACGTCGTGCATAACATTGGGGAACACCGTGCGTTCTGGTTATGATGCCCGTTTTTGGACCGACGACGTACGCCGTACGTACAAGCCATGTACGCCGTGCGTACGTCTGATCGTACGTCTAATCAGATAGGTATTGGGCTTTATGGACTTGGACTCTTTGGAATGGGCTTCGATTGGGCTGGGTTGTTTCTTTGGGCTATGAATTATCTGTTTGGGCTTTGGTTGGGCCTCTGGACTTTGAGTTGGCCTTAGGTTTGGTTTGGGCCTCAGGTTGTGTTGTTGGGCCGTTAGTGGGCTTTTTTTCTCACTCATAATGCTCTCAGGTTCTCTGGTGCTCTCAAGGGTGAAGGTGGCCATAAGATCCCTTAAATAGGGCACATGCCCGAGGATTTAGGGTTTTTGTCCACAACGCGGACTCGTCGAGTCAACTCACTGACTCGTCGAATCCATTCATTAAATCCAATCAGCAATCGCGATCCTACTCGACGAGTCTAGGCGTCAACTCGTCGAGTCCCTCTTCTTGACACAAACTAAATAATTAAAATATGATACCTGGAATTCCGGATGTTACACAACTCATCATGGAAAACATCGCTAAACTCCTTGACCACCTCCACGTCAGCAAGATCCACTGTCTTCCTTGGGCTCTCGATCGTATGAGCCAAGAAGACCTCACATACTCTTGCCAGGTACTTGTATGACTTCATCACGTAAATAATCTGTATATTTCCCACATACCTATGCCCCTGATCCATAATACTCCCTCCCTTGGTAAGCTTGATATGAAAACATTTCTCAAAACAAAGGATCTCAACTCAATTACGCGGACAACCAATCCATACCCAAAACAACATCGAAGGATTTGATTTCAGTTGGAATCAGGGTAAGAAGAAAGGTGTGACCAAAGATAATGATCGAACACACATCGAATTTTTCCCTCACCAATACAGAACTCCATACTGCTACCTCAATGTCTAACATACGACTCAAAGGACTACGAGGTATCACAAACCGAGCACAAAATGTAGGGGATACAAACGATCTACTAGCACCAACATCAAATAAAACCAAAGCAGGAAAATCATTAACCAAAAATGTTCCAAGAATCACCCCATCATCACGTCTGGCCTCTTCGGTTGTCATTTGAAAAGCATGTATTGGAGCTTTGCCTTTCTGTCTTCTAATTTGAACTGCCAACAAAAGCCTTTGGATTAGGGCACTGCTTGCTCATGTGTTCCATATGCTTGAAATTATAGCAAATAGACTTGGTACTCGTACACTCAGATATCTTGTAGACCAGTTTGCCACAACGTCGGCAACTGATAATGCTGCTGCTGCAAGGACCCTTGTGAAAAGACTGACACTTCCTATAATAGTTCAACCTGTCTTCTTTCTTCCCGGAAAAGCTCTTCTTCTTCTTGGAGGAGTCAGGTTGACGCTCCCACCTCTTCTTCTCTCCACTCTTGACAACGGTACGTCTCAATGTATCTAGATTCACTGTAATCCGAATAGCCTCATCCATGGAATCTGCTAAAGTGTTGTACTACCTCACAGTAGCCCGATACTCTTCCGGTAACCCCTCAACATAGTGGTCCACCTGATTTTCCTCGGTGGGATAGTAATTCTTCCCGAACTTTAGTTTCTCATAGAACATGGAATTATATTTCACAACATACATGATTCCTTTATCCAGGGCAAGGAACTCCCTCTCGATCCTCCTCGTATGAACAGGTGGACAAAAACGCTCATGAAACCTTTGTTTTAAGGCCTCCTAGGTCATGACACGAAGTTTAGCCTTAGGAACACCAAAATCCAACGCCTCCCACCACTGAAGGGCCTCACAATCCAGCTTCAGTGCTACATAACTGACTTTTTGTGACTTAGTGAAGTCGCTTGAACGAAAAATCTGCCTCATCTTGCGCAACCATTGTATGCACAATGTTGGGTCCTCCCCTCGTCAAAAGACAGGGGGTTGTGGTTTGTGAATGTACGAAATGAGTTACCCCGTCCCTCGTCATGATCCTCAATAGGCTCCAAGCTCCGCTCCCGAGTAACTGAGAGGCTCTCAGCTTTGGCAACTCCTTTCAAGAATGTTTGACCAATCTCACCAATATTTTGAAAAGATGCATTGAAATGAATTTGGCTTGACGGTGACAAGTATCTGATTTATATCCTCCTTAGTTGGGTCGGTGATTCATTCGATCTGAATGAACCCAACACTTGTTTTCCTCCGGATCAACAGACTCCAGCTGGGTGTGCTACCTGAATCTGAGGATGAAGAATAAGAAGATGAAGAAGAGCTTCCCGAGGTGGAATACCATTTTGACCAACCTCCGATGCAGCAACAGATGTTTCAGGATGACCACTTTTAGGCTCCTCCACAACATTTTGACCAGCCTCAGTATCAGCCGTAGCAGCAGGGGGGACACGAGATCCCAACATATTTCCCCCTACGTTCTTTGACCAGTTCACCACAATGTTCTCCATCGTTCAACGAATCGACACACAAACTCAAAAGAACACCCGTGCCCTTCAGGATATGGCGACACACATTAGTAGACTGGAGAAGTCCTTCCCATCCACTTCTCTTCAGGTCCAGAATATGTGGGACTACCACTACCACCATAGACATTTTTCACCGCCCGATCCTCCGATTTAGGTCATTTCTACCCTTACCTTAAGTATTGAGGACAATACTTATTCTTAAGCTTGGGGTGGGGTATTCCCTTTTTCTTTTTCATTATTTTTTTTAGTTAGGTTGCATAAAATATTAGTTTTAGACTAATTTGTATTCATTTTTTAATATTTATTTATTTTGTAAAATTCCAAAAATATTTTATTTTCTTCTTTTCCAATTTATTTTTGCATAACATCTAGCTTAGGACATTAGCATGCATGCATTCTTGTTTTCTATTTATTCTCACCCCCTTGGATGTCATGGAACAAGTTCATAGTTATTGTATCATTATTGGTCCATGATCTTGTTGCTATCTCACACATCGAACCAGGACCATTAGGCCGCAGTTTGGGACTTCATACTTGGGATTAACTGTTGGAGCTTAAAGGGGTAAGTGATCATAGTCAGGTAGTTTTCATGAAGAATTATGCATGTAATACTAACAAATTTAGGATATACTATATCAATGGATGTTTTAGCCTGTGGTCCATACCTCTGAGAGGATCACACTTGATCATGTTTGAATCGTTAGGATGAAGCACCGTTGCTTGTCCCCAAGTAGAATCCATATTCGGTCTCTTTACGTCACTATATTTTTTTTTGAGATTTCCTTAGGATTTTAGAGAGACTTTTAGCCCTCATTTCGGTATTTTCATTATATTTGGAAAATCACAAGTTTAAAAAATGAGCGTATATCTCTATGCTCCATACATGGTCATTTTCACACTTAGACCATTCAAATTATTATCATTACCCTTCGATTCCACTTACTTACTTTTGGGAACCAAATTTAGAGTCAAACAGTTTTCTTGATAAAAAATTTGACATGTTAGTGCATTACCTTCAAGTGTCCTCTTATTTAAAAAAAACAAAAAATAATCTCAAGCAAGCAAATTCTAGACTGCGATTATCTTAGAGGGGTGAACGGTTCAATTATTGAACAAATTTTCCTACATTTTGGTCACCCGACATTTGATATTCATTTATATAGGTTTGTTTTATTATATATAGATCGAGTTGTTTTTTCAAAAATTGGTGATGTTAAGGAGTCTGTCGAGCCGGATACTACGGGAGGTTCGGGCCAACACTAAGTGAAGTGATTCCTACAATGATTCCAGAGCGATGAAACCTAATCACATGTGAGAGTAGACTTCAAATGTGAGATCACACAACCTTCGTGATAAGAGTGTACACTTAAAGAAGAGCTTCACACGAGCCCATCCATCTGCTTTCTCCCTAATACAAATATTCTTCATTGTATGCATGTTCCATTGGGGCTGCGACTAACCATCCCTCCTTACTCACCTAAAGGAGTTGTTATGGTTGTGGTTTATGGTTCCATTTTCATGGGATGAAAAATTCATGAGATAATAGCAAAATCAATTCTGATCATGTTGACTAACAGTGATCAGGTTCAATGGTTCTATCCATTCTTTTTATTTTTCCTAGGATAATTCATCCCCAGTTCATTTTAGTCATGTCTTACTTGAGGACAAGTAAGCTTTAAGCTTGGGGTGATTTGATAGTTTCATTTTATTTAATTCTTTTTATAGTTTATTTTAGTATATTTCATTCATAATTTAGTTAATTTCCATGCATATTTTCCTTTTTTGTTATTTTATGAGTATTTTAGGTACTTTTCTAGTTTTGTGAGCATAAATGCAGATTTTAAGGAGACTAGCGGAGCGTGATCTTTTGGAAGCGATTGGACTTAAAGGACAATAAAAATTTTGGGCTTGATAGCTAATGGAGTTGATGCATGGAGTGGGCTTGCTGATTAACTGAAGGCTTGGAGGAAATAAACTTTAAATTTGCAAGATATGGGGGAATTTTTGAGTGTGCGTAGATTATTGACCGGGCAATTACGGGAGCTATGGATCATTTGGAAAAACCAATTTGGGCTTAAAATAAAGAGAACTTCAAGAAAAATGGGCTAGAAGTTGATCGAACTCGAACTGGGCCAGTGGATTAAGCTATGGAGCCCCAAAACTCAAAGAAGCATACATTTAGATACCACCTGTGCAGGGATGCACGGTCGCACACGATACTGCAGGGGTATTTTCAGAATTTCATTTGGAAGGCTATTTGAGGAAGGTTGGTGTGCATCTTTTGCACACTCTTGCACATCCAAAAATACAACATTTCTCTGGAGAGAGAGCATTTTGATGACCAAGAATACCTCAAGAACTTCATCTTTTCGCTCTTGATTCTTGTTAAATGTTTGGTATAATCTATCCTTACTTTGTTTTCTTGTGTTTAGCCATGTTAAGCTAGACTAAACTTGGTTGAATTTGGTGAAATCATTTGAATGTTTGTTGAATTTTGAAGACTGTTAGATGCATTTTATACGCATCTTTTAGCACAATTTCCTACGTATTTCATTATAAAAAGTTAACTAATTCCCGATTATTCTTATGTATTTCGTGTTTTATGATTATTTTGAAGATTGTCCGTACTGCTCATGTTTGTTATGACATTTCAGGGCCATTTGGAGCACATGGATGATTGTGCAAGTTCGGGATGCGTTTGTGGATGCTTAGGAGCTTAATTAGAGTCTAGATCAAGGAAGGATGTCGGGAAATGATCGAGAACTACTTGGAAGGGGAACGACGAACAAAAAGAGCCAAAAAGTCTCATTTGCGATCGCAAGTTATGGCTTTGCGATCGTAGGTATAGCCCTTGCGATCACAGGTTGGGTCGCAGGTTGCCATCGAGGTTCCAACGAGTCATAAAATTCATCAGATGAGAAAAAAAGAGAACCTATGATCGCAGGTTGTGCCTTTGCGATCACAGGTTGGTCAAATTGCCTCAAAATAGCAACGTACTTCATTAAATAATCCCGTGACACATTTTTGGGTGATACCTGCGATCGCAGGTACGGCGTTTTGACATCTAGACATATAAATAGTGTCTGAAACACTTCTAGTAACCCTAATTTGGCGATTCTTGGCGATTCAGAGGAGATTTTCAGAGGTTTTCAATTGAAGGAGCCGATTCGATTGTAATTCATAGTTTAGTAAGATTTATCGTTTAGGTTCTATTTTCACTGTTTGTAATACGTTTTTAGCCATGTCAGGCTAAAAACTCATATTTCAGTTTCGCAAGACATAACCTTTTCGTATGATTAATCATTAGGCACTATATTTGACTATGATTACTGTTTAGTTTGATCAGTTCTGTGTTAAATTGAATGTTTGATTTTGATTTCAGTTTCTGTTTGCCACTTAAATTGTTTGTAAATCACTCTAGTCATCTAATTGTTTAGACCCGTAATTGTCTAGATTAATTAGTAAAAAGTGACAAGTATTAGATTAATTCTGAGTTTAGGGTTAACTCTAATATGAAATGATCAAACAAGTTTTTACACCTCCGAGCTTATGAGAGGTATTGAACTTTACTGGGAATTACACTGTATCTAATGCAACTTTTCTTTATTAGTCAAGAGCTTGTTTGGTTAATTTAGTAAAAGGTTAGATTTAATTCAAAGAGCTTATGTTGATTAAATGATTTTTGTAATAAAGGTCATTAGAGCTTGTTAATGAACCTTAGTACTAGTTTAAACAAGTGCATAGTCCAATATTGTGTTAAAGGTTAATTATATGATTAGGGGAGTCACCGCGAAACTAGAATTGCTTTCTTCTATTTGAATTTTCACCACTTTAAATTTGGTTATTCTTTTTTCATTTTTGATTTCTATTAGTTTAATTTTCAGAAATAAACCCCTCCTTTTATGTTTATTGCATTCATCAAGAATTAGATCACACTTTATGCAAAGAGGTGTAAACATTAGGACGTGTCCCTGAGGATCTAACTCTGCTTACCTGTACTATCTGTAGTGCAATAAAGCATTTTATTTATTATTTTTATTTGTTAAATCGTGCACGACAGCGGTATTAACAAATTGGCGTCGTTGTCGGGGACACGGTAAAACACTAATAGTTTTATGCCAAGGTCTTCACGTATAGGTAATCTGATTTTTGATCCAGAGATTGAGAAGACTGCTAGGAAGCTAAAGAAGGAAGCAAAACTTCGAAAGCAACAAACAGAAACCTCAACCTCACCCATACCACAAGGCACTCCCTTGTGGAACGAACCTGAACACTCATTTCAACCTTTTCCAAAAGCACCCCCTACCTCACCCGTTAACAGCCCGTTCAAAACATACTCATCATAATCTTCAGACAAACCCGAACTCACAGATTCTTCTGAAACTGAATCAGAATCCATCATGAGCGTAAACGGAGACGAAGCTGAAAAAACTCTTCGTGAGTGGGCAACACAAGAGGTTACCCAACAGCCCTTGTGTATCACCTTTCTAGAAGCTCGAAATTTTGAGCTCAAATCCGGTTTAATCCATCTGTTGCCCCCATTTCGAGGCCTTGAGAATTAATATCCTCATAAATTTCTCAAGGAATTCCATGTTGTCTACTCTAGAATGAAACCCCATGGATTTACTGAAGACCAAATCAAACTCAGGGCGTTTCCCTTCTCAGTTCAAGATGCAACAAAGGAGTGGTTGTATGATCTCCCATCTGGTTCAATAACAAGTTGGAATGAACTCGCCAAACTCTTCCTAGAAAAATATTTTCCTGAGGCGAAAGTGTCAAATCTACGCAGGGAGATTTTGGGTATAAAGCAAGGCAAAAGAGAAACTCTCCACACTAATTGGGAGCAATTCAAGAAGTTGTTAGTCCGATGCCCACAACATGGAATTAGTGATTACCAGTTGTATTAGTGTTTCTGGGAAGGATTGATACCTATGGAGAGGCGACTAATAAATGCATCCAGTGGAGGGTCACTTTCAAACATGACACCAACAGAGATCAGGGCATTAATAGAGAAGCTGGCCAATGAATCAAAACATTCAGCAACTGAGGAAGAGTGGTACCCAGACCATCCAAGAGGATTCAAGGAGATAGGAAATGCCCACCTGGAATCTCAGATTTCAAAATTGACTAAAGTTGTCCTTTAGTTAACAAAAGAAAAAGGTGTAGAGCCAAAGGTCAAACCTTGCGGGATCTGCTGCAAAACCAGGCACCCAACCTATATGTGCCCAATACTTCAAGAAGATAATGAATATGTGCAAGCTATGGGAGGATTTCAGAAAAGACCATTTGATCATCATCGCAACAACCAAGCTTTGGGAGGGCCTCAAAATAGCAATTTCCAGCCAAGACCTCAACAGAACTTTAAGCAAAGAAACCAATATCAAGCTCCACCCGTGTTTCAGCAACCTTTTCAGCAAAATCAGCACCATAGCAATTTTTAGCAACCACTTGTACAGTCACAAGCTAGTAGTTCCATCATGTCCTTGGAAGACATAGTTAAAAGTCTTGCAACCAGTTTCCAAGCTTTCTAGAATGAAACAAAGTCTAGCATTAAAAATCTGGAGCAGCAGGTATCGCAACTCGCGAACTCCATGAGCAAATTAGAAGCACAAACACAAGGAAAATTCCCATCTCAGAATGAAAAGAACCCGAAGCACAATGCTTGTGTTGTCACCCTTATAAGTGGTAAAAACTACAAAGGACCAGTTCAGCAAGAAGATGAGGAAGAAGAGATCGTGGTTGAGCAAGAATCTGAGGCAACTGAAGAGGTGCAGAAAAACGATGGACCTGCTGAAGCTGAAGTGAAAATTACCCCTCCTCCTTTTCCCTCAAGACTGAAAAACACGAAAAAAGAAAAGGAAGACAAAGAGATTATAGATTTCTTCAGAAAAGTTGAGGTAAATATTTCCCTCCTTCATGCTATTAAACAACTACCTCGATATGATAAATTTTTAAAAGAGTTATGTACTTCAAAAAGAAAATTAAAAGGAAACGAAACAGTTAAAGTAAGCGAGAATGTTTCAGCTGTTTTACAAAAAAGGCTACCCCCAATGTGTAAGGATCCAGAAGTATTTACTGTTCCTTGCAAGTTGGGGAACCTTTCAGTGCCAAGAGCTATGTTGGACTTAGGAGCTTCTATAAATGTTTTACCATATTCACTTTTTAAAACTATCGAGGTATGGCCTTTAAAAAGAACAGGAGTAATCATTCAGTTAGCTGATCGTTCTCTGGTGCACCCGAAAGGTGTACTGGAATACGTTTTGGTTCAAGTGAATGAACTCATATTCCCAGCTGATTTCTATGTTTTGGATATAGGAGATGACGACTCACCAAACTTAGGTTCCATTCTTTTGGGGAGAACATTTTTAAAAACCGCAAGAACCAAAATAGATGTTTATGATGGTACCCTTTCAATGGAATTTGATGGTGAAGTTATCAACTTCAATATTTATGATGCCATGCATTACCCAGATGATGTTTCAACCCTTAATTTCATTGATGTAATTGAACCGTTATCTGCAGAATATTTTGAGATTGCTAACCGTGAGTCACTAGCATTAGTGCTCCACAGATATTTGTCTATTAATGTAGCTCAGGTTATATTAGAAAACTATGTAGTTGATAGAGAAGTTCAAGAGATGGCAGCTCATATGGACCAACAGAGAAAGTTGAGATATGGTACCCAAACACTTAAATTACCAATTTCTAACTCCAAGCTTTTTCCTTCTGTAGTGAAAGCCCCCATCTTGGAGCTAAAGACACTTCCAGAACACCAGAAATATGCATATCTTGAGAAAAAAGAAACATTACCAGTTATCATATCCAACAAGTTGTCAGAAAAAGAAGAGTTAGAGCTGATCAGAATTCTGAAGGAGTACAAAAGTGCAATTAGATGGACTATTGCAGACATTACAGGACTCAGCCTATCTCTCTACATGCACAAAATTCTGATAGAAGAAGATTATAAGCCATCGCGAGAGGCCCAATGCAGATTAAACCCACCAATGATGGAGGTGGATAAAAAAGAAGTTATGAAGTTACTGGATGTTGGGATGATATACCCAATTTCTGACAGCAAGTGGGTTAGCCCAGTTCAAGTTGTTCCCAAGAAGGCTGGATTGACAGTGGAAGAGAACAAAGAATGAGAGTTGGTTCCAATTCGGGTTTAGAACGGATGGCGCATGTGTATAGACTACAGAAGATTAAACACAGTCACCCAGAAATATCATTTTCCTCTCCCATTCATAGATCAGATGCTAGAGAGGCTTGTTGGAAAATCCCATTACTGCTGCTTGGATGGATTTTCAGGTTTCCACCAGATTCTAGTCGCTCCAGAAGACCAGGAGAAAACGACTTTCACCTGCCCTTTCGGGACATTCGCGTATAGGCGTATGCCATTTGGACTCTACAATGCACCCGCTATCTTTCAAAGGTGTATGGTTAGTATATTTTCTGAGTATGTTGAAAATACCATAGAAGTCTTCATGGATGATTTAACGTCTATGGAGACTCCTTTGATATTTGTTTAAAAAACCTCACAAAAATTTTACAAGGATGTATAGAAACAGACTTGGTCTTAAATTTTGAAAAATGTCACTTTATGGTTGACCAAGGTCTGATTCTTGGGCATATTGTTTCAAAAAGAGGTTTGGAAGTCGATAAAGAAAAAATAGATGTTATAAAGAGCTTACCCTACCCGAAGAATGTTCGGGAAGTACGTTCCTTTCTTGGCCATGCAGGGTTTTACAGGAGGTTTATAAAAGATTTTTCAAAGATAACAGTTCCCATGTGCCATTTGTTGCAAAAAGACGCTGAATTTGACTTCAATGAAGATTGCAAGAAAGCTTTTGATGTGCTGAAAAATCTTCTTACTTCTGCCCCCATCATTCAGCCCCCAGATTGGAGTTTACCATTCGAGATAATGTGTGACGCCAGTAACAATGCTGTTGGAGCTGTTTTAGGACAAAGAAAAGGTCGGGTTCCCCATGTTATATATTATGCATCGAAGACTTTCGACAACACCCAAGAAAATTACTCCACCACTGAAAAAGAGTTGATGTCAATTGTTTTTGCATTGGAAAAATTCAGACAGTATTTTTTGGGCACAAAAGTCATAATCTTTTCAGATCACGCAGCCATTCGGTACCTTCTTGCCAAAAAAGACTCAAAGCCGAGGTTGATTAGATGGATTTTGCTGCTACATGAATTTGATATAGAGATCAGGGACAAAAGTGGGTGAGAAAATTTGGAAGATGATCATTTTAGCCGACTCAACCCACCTGAAGACCCGACACGATCCGCGAAACATTTCCTGATGAGCTACTATTCGTTGTTCAGAATCCTCCTTGGTTTGCTGATATTGTGAACTACTTGATCTCCAGAGAACTCCCTCCAGATCTCACTCGGGCCCAGAAAGATAAAATAAAGAAGGAGGCGAAAAGATATGTTTGGGACGAACCGTATCTATGGAAACACTATGCTGATAAGGTGATTAGAAGATGTGTACCTCAAGATGAAGTCAAGTCAATCCTGAATTTCTGCCATTCAGAAGCTTATGGAGGGCATTATGGTCCACAACGTACCGCACGCAAGGTCTTGGACAGCGGTCTTTATTGACCTCATATTTTTTGTGACTCTTTTCTATTTTGCAAAACCTGTGAAAGATGTCAAATGACTGGGTCTTTGACATCTCGTAATCAGATGTCACTTACTCCGATTTTGGTATGTGGAATTTTTGACGTTTGGGGTATAGATTTCATGGGTCTGTTTCCGCCTTCTTTTGGGTTTGTATACATCTTACTTGTTGTGGATTATGTATCCAAATGGGTCGAGGCAAAATCTACACGAACAGACGATGCCAAGGTTGTGGTTGATTTTGTCAAGACAAATATATTCGCTAGGTTTGGGACACCAAAGGCTATTATTAATGATCGGGGCACGCATTTCTGCAACTGTACCCTCGAGGCAGTCCTCAAGAAATATGGCGTCACACATCGGGTATCCACAACATATCACCCGCAAACCAATGGGCAGGTTGAAGCTTCAAACATACAAATCAAGGGCATTATAGAGAAAACCATCAATTCGGTCAAGAAAGGTTGGAGCATTCGATTGGATGTTTCGTTATGGGCTCATCGGACAGCATACAAAACTTCTATTGGTATGTCACCGTATAGAATTGTTTTTGGCAAACCTTGTCGATTACCGGTTGAATTGGATCATCGAGCATATTAGGCTGTCAAAAACTTGAATATGAGCATGGATGAAGCTGGGAAGAAAAGAAGATTGGATATTCAAGAGTTAGAAGAAATCAGGAACGATGCTTACGAGAACGAGACAATCTATAAGGAGAAGACGAAAGCGTTTCACGATAAGATGATCTTGCGAAAGGTATTCACTACTGGTCAAAAGGTACTCTTATATCACTCTCGTTTCAAACTTATTTCCGGTAAATTGAGTTCTCGTTGGGTGGGACCTTTTATTGTTAGTAACGTGTTTGATCATGGTGCTATAGAAATTAAGAGTGAACAATCAGGAAAGATTTTTAAGGTAAATGGTCACCGTCTCAAACCATTTTACGAAGGGTTTCATGTTACAAATGAAGAAGTGGAGGTAGTCGAGGTCCCGACTTACCGCAATTGAGGAAACCAAGTAACAATGTCGAGCCAACGACAATAAAAATGGGCAGCTTACCTGGAGGCAACCCAGACGTTTGTTTTGGTTTTCGTTTTTGAAACTTCTTAATTTTTGTGTGTTTTTAGCTACTTAGGTCGTTTCTTTTTAATTGAATCGTGTTTTTAAAATAAAAAGGAACAGAGAGATTTTGTAAAAAGTTGAAAAATAAGGTTTTGGTGGAACCTACGATAGCAAGTCCAGTCTTTGCGATCGTAGGTTATACGGATTAAGGTCACAGCACGAAGTCGAGGATTTATTGGGTCATTTTTCACAAAAAAAACAAACTTGCGATCGCAGGTATAGCCCATGCGATCACATGTAACAAAATTTATGACGATTTTACCCTCGACCCTTTTAAGATCAAAATTTTGAGATAATCAGCAAACCTGCGATCGCAGGTTTTCCCCTTGCGATCGCATGTATCTCGTTTTTCTTCCTGGCTCACTTTTGAAAGAAAAAAAATCAATTTGAGTTTACAAACCTGCGATCGCAGGTTCCCCCCTTACGATCACAGGTATCCGTTTTTTAATTCTATCTGTTACCTTGCATTGGAAAACATGCCCAACGGTCAAAAAAGTCAAACCTGTGATAGCAGGTTCCCCCTTGCGATCACAAGTATCCGTTACCTTGCATTGGAAAACATGCCTAACGGTAAAAAAAAGTCAAACCTACAATCGCAGGTTCCCTCCTTGCGGTCGCAGGTTGTGTTTTCCCTATAAATTGCGATCGCAACCTTCATTTGTAACCACCACATTTCAAAAACACTCTATGAAATCCTCTAATTTTTGAGTTCTATCACCAACAAACACCCAAATCGCTCGTTTTTTTTGTCCAAATCAAGAAAAAAAATATCAATCTCCTCTATTTTACTTCTACAACATCTTTACGGTAACGAAATCATGATTTAACGGTTAAAATTCTCCAAAAATTCCATTTTATTCATTTTTTCATTTGAATTTTTGCGAGTTTCTTTTTCAGATCTACACTCCGTTACTTACTCGTAGGCCACGAAAAGTAGATATGTTTGTTCCCGACACAATTTAGAAGAGATCCATCCGAACGGAATTTCAAAAATCAAAAATAAAAATCCGAGCGAGAAATATATTGCTGCTCAGCGCACAGTCAGGTATTTTCGTTCTGAAACTGAAATTTTTGTTTTTGTCATATATTTGTGCAGGCTTGTGTATCCGCTTGGGAGTAGTTAGACATAATTACTTTTGCTTGATTTAGATTTTTACCTGGAAATTGTGCCTGCCTTGTACCATTTTTTGTGACCTGACAAAATGCCCCCAAGACCTTCCTGTTCACGCAGACATGTTGACACCTCATACCCATCATACACTGTCTAGGTGGACAATGTCACTGTACCAGACCGCACTCGACTGTTACCAGCGACTTCTCTGCTGCGGGATTTTGCCACAGGTCTGGGCCCCTATCCGCACCTTAATGCAGGAACTCTATATTTATGATGGTGTTCGCACTCTTTTTGCCATTATTGGCTGGGAGCGCCTATTATCTACAGATTTTGGCACTTGTCCCCTATTGACCCGAGAGTTTTTAGCCATGCTTAGTGAGATAAATCATGAGGGAAACATAACTTTTTGCATTTTTAGCACCCCTCACACTCTTCACGTAGACCAGTTATGTACTATCTTCCATACCCCCATCACTAGTTTATCCCAGCCCACCCCCGCTTTTGACGTACGCAAGTTTTGGTACACCATCACCGGTTTGGAATCTTATGATTCTGCCTCATCCGTACAGACTAGCATCGTGCACCCTGTTCTCAAAATTGCATTGAAAATTATATGCAATATCATTTATGCACAGATTGAGACTACGAAAACCAGCAAAGCCGAGCTTTTTCTTTTGTGATGCATGATCACTGGGTCACACTGTCCACATTTTGGTGATATTATCATTAGGCGGTTCCATAGAGTTATAGCTCTTCTCACTGGCAATGCAATTCGATGTGGTGGTTTGATTTATGTCATTGCCCGCTCCCTCGTGCCGCAATCTCCTCCGGAGTATACCTTTTTTACAGGTGATTCTTTTCGTCTGACCCTGCAGAACTTTTGAGCTATGCACATGCTTCGTACTGCCCCAGGTGGGTGTGTTTGGATGCAAGGTCGGTCCACATATTTCAAGGTCACTAGACCTGATGTCATCACTCTCGCTGAGCCCGTCAGCGAGACTATGTGGGTGCTCCCTTCGAACATCCCACCACCTCCTCGCCCACGTAGGGCACAGCAGGCTCAGCGCCCACAGTCTGATCGACCATCTTCATCCACTCAGCACCCAGACTACACAGACGCCACACACATATCCTTTAGCCCACCTGATCCTATGCAGACTGACTTTCAGGATCAACCCCTAGCCCACCCTCACCCCAACTCTCCCTTCACCTACCAGCATTATCTTTACCTCCATTAGGATATTGCTTCCCTTCAACAGACGATGACTGGTCTTCGCCTCGACTATCAGCAATATAGCACTCAGGTCACCGACTATTGTGACAAGCTCTTAGGTCTGCGCGACGATTTCCGCGACGAGTTCTTCCGTCGCTATGCTCCCCCGTCCGAGTAGTCGTCTTCCACTCCTCCCTAAGCATTGAGGACAATGCTTAATTTTAAGCTCGGGGAGGGGACTTCCTATCTTTTTGTAAAAAGTTTTTATTTTGTTTTAAAAAAAAATCCAAAAAGATTTTTCATTTATGTTTTCTTTTATTTGTCATTTTATTTCTTTCTAGTTTTTCTAAAATATTTTCATTTTGTTGCATTTTGCCTTTGCATTAAAATTTTTTTTACGAGATGATGACACTTTTTGCATACGATAGCTCCATGAAGTGGGATATTTAGAATTGAAAATGAAAAAAAAATCCAAAGCGACTTGATTGTTATTGGAAGTGTAGAATCAACTGTCATAACCAGGGGACCCAAGACACCGTGATTCGAGACCCTAACCTTAGATAATAAAAAAATAGCGTACTGAAATGTTTTTAGGCGGTAATAACAACTCTAGGATGATTTGCTTATTAATGTTTTAAAAGAATCTTTATCGGCAACTCTGAACCCATATTTGTTGACACGCGTTACGCTCGTGGTAACAAAGAGCTTAAGTATCAGATCCACACAGTCAAAATGAAGAAAGGGTACAACGTTATATCTAGTACCCAAATCAAAGAATTTCAAGCACTCAATTGAAGAAACTTCAAGAAGTTCCAAAAAAAGAAAAAAAAAGAGATTGAAGAAATCAAGCTCAAAACAAAGTATAAATCAAGTTTAATCAAATTAGAAGCCGTTCCAAAGTTACATATGGCGAATAAAGAACTGTGTGATATGATACTTGTGGCTCTCGAAAAAAGTGAAAGCATAGAGCTCGGGCTCCTACGGGGATTGGCCCTTGTTGCTTTGGCGAAAGCTGATTTGGTCATGCAGGTTCTTAAGGATGTGTCGATTCTGATTCTTGGCCATCTAGTCTTAAGGACATAAGATCCAGACTGTGTTATTTTCGCCCATAAAGCTAATTAAGGTACAAAGTTTAAATAAAACTAGAGTTGGATTATTGTGTCACACCGTTTTGTGGTCTTCCTTACTTTGGGAGTCTGTGATACATGAAAGATAGCAGGATGGTTGCTTTGGTGTTAGTGATTGGAGCCCATTATCGATGTAAAGTCTGATTGTAAAAAGAAAAGAAAAAAAGGAATGTTTCATTTAGTTATTTGTTTCTCATTTGCATATTTTTCTTAGTTCATTGTTCATTTTTGCATGCATGTTTTATGTTTAGCTTTGGTAGTTCTTTTTATTTAGGTTTTCGTTTTTTAGTTTTAGCTAGCGTGTGTCTAGGTTGTGTAGTTATTGCCTTAGCCCTAATTCTGTTTCTAAAGTTATCATTTCCTTACTTGAGGGCAAGTAAGGTCTAAGCTTGGGGAGGTTTGTTAGATGCATTTTATATGCATCTTTTAGCACAATTTCCTACGTATTTCATTATAAAAAGTTAACTAATTCCCGATTATTCTTATGTATTTCGTGTTTTATGATTATTTTGAAATGCCCGTACTGCTCACGTTTGTTATGATTTTTCAAGGCCATTTGGAGCACATGGATGATTGTGCAAGTTCAGGATGCGTTTGGGGATGCTTACGAGCTTAATTGGAGTCTAGACCAAGGAAGGGTGCCAGGAAATGATCGAGAACTACTTGGAAGGGGAACGACGAACAAAAAGAGCCAAAAAGTCTCATTTGCGATCGCAAGTTATGACTTTGCGATCGCAGGTATAGCCCTTGCGATTGCAGGTTGGGTCGCAGGTTGCAATCGAGGTTCCAACGAGTCATAAAATTCATCAGATGGGAAAAAAAGAGAACCTGCGATTGCAGGTTGTGCCTTTGCGATCGCAGGTTGGTCAAATTGCCTCAAAATAGCAACATACTTCATTAAATAATCCCGTTACACTTTTTTGGGTGATACCTGCGATCGCAGGTTGTGCCTTTGCGATCGCATGTATGTCGTTTTGACAGCTAGATGTATAAATATTGCCTGATACCCTTCCACTAACCCTAATTTGGCGATTCATGGCGATTCAGAGGCTATTTTAAGAGGTTTTCAAGTGAAGAACGCAGATATGAAGGAGACGATTCGATTCCAATTCATAGGTTAGTAAGATTTATCGTTTAGGTTCTATTTTCATTGTTTGTAATCCGTTTTTAGCCATGTCAGGCTAAAAACTCAGATTTCAGTTTCGCAAGACACAACCTTTTCGTATGATTAGTCATTAGGCACTATGTTTGACTATGATTACTGTTTAGTTTGATCAGTTATGTGTTAAATTGAATGTTTAATTTTGATTTCAGTTTCTGTTGGCCACTTAAATTGTTTGTGAATCACTCTAGTCATCTAATTGTTTAGACCCGTAATTGTCTAGATTAATTAGTAAAAAGTGACAAGTATTAGATTAATTCTGAGTTTAGGGTTAACTCTAATATGAAATGATCAAACAAGTTTTTACACCTCCGAGCTTATGAGAGGTATTGAACTTTACTGGGAATTACACTGTGTCTAATGCAACTTTTCTTTATTAGTCAAGAGCTTGTTTGGTTAATTTAGTAAAAAGTTAGATTTAATTCAAAGAGCTTATTTTTATTAAATGAATTTTGTAATAAAGGTCATTAGAGCTTGTTAATGAACCTTAGTACCAGTTTAAACAAGTGCATAGTCGAATATTGTGTTAAAGGTTAATTATATGATTACGGGAGTCACCGCGAAACTGGAATTGCTTTCTTCTATTTGAATTTTCACCACTTTAAATTTGGTTATTCTTTTGTCATTTTTGATTTCTATTAGTTTAATTTTCAGAAACAACCCCCCCCCCCCTTTTATGTTTATTGCATTCATCAAGAATTAGATCACACTTTACGCAAAGAGGTGTAAACATTAGGACGTGTCCCTGAGGATCTAACCCTGCTTACCTATACTATCTTTTAGTGCAATAAAACAGTTTATTTATTAATTTTATTTGTTAAATCGTGCACGATAGCGGTATTAACAAAGACTCCATGAAATTGTTCTTGAATCTTTATGAGAATGTCTTGTGTTATAACATCTTATTACTACTAGTATGTTTTTATTCATGAGTTTAAATGTGCTTGTGATGATTAGCTGGCTAATTTCTTGATTAAGTAAAGGATCTTCAAATTAGCAACCAAAAAATGATTTTTGTGTTGGTTTTACTTCACATAATCATAAAAACACTTTCTCCAACATTGACGTGAAAGCATTTGACTCCTCTTGGATTTGGTGACTTTTGGTTCTTAATGCTAGTTGACTTTCACTAATTACATGCTTAATGGAAACTGTGACTTTGACTAAGGAAATTGTTATGAGCTTTTTTAACCATTTTAAAAACTAAGAAAAGTATAGGTAATCTCAAGCTTCTTGGGTTACTATAGCCAAATTAAAGATTTAAAACAAGTATTGCACCATTGGATTTTAATGATATGTTCATCAAATGTTAAAGTGAGGAAACTTAAGTCAACAATCTTTCTCTTATTGATTTTACATCAAACCCTTGTTTTTGTTGAAATTTTCTATTTAAATCTTAGTTTAATTCTAGTTTATTTTAAGTATTTCAAAAGAACAAAACCCCCCATTTTTACTTTTATTGTCATTTTACAAGTACTTTTACAAAGAGATTTTCATAGAGTTATAAAATTGAAACAATCTCCGTGGATTCGGCCCCTTTACTACTATACACTATGTAAGTGTAAAAGATTTAGGGTTATTAATTTTGTTGGCCTCAACAACCACCATCCACCTATCATCGCTTACACCTAGTGAACAACCGCCAATCGACTACCACTAGAAAGAACCATCTACCGCCACTTAACCAAACCAAACCAATACTGAATCCCTAGGTGGTGTTCGAAACCCTAGGCGGTGGTGTTAACAACCCTCATATCGGACCTAGAGATGGTGAAGTTGGTGATGCTCCAACCCTGAGACAATGAAGGTTCGAAGCAACTCACCTTTGTGACAAAAATTATGCACATCATCCTCCAAATCTATGAGCTTTGACGAACTACCACCTTAGTCTCCCGATTTGCGAGTCCATCGAACAATCACTTCGAGATCTGCAAGCTCCAACGAACAGATGGTGACGAAGATGAAGGTTTTCAAGCGAATAGTTAGTGACGTGGAATGTGTAGATATGATATGGTATAGATCTGAGACGAAGAAGGTTTTCAGGGAAAGAAACAATCACGAAGATGAAGGCGATGGTGACAGAGACAACGATGGTATAGATATGAGGAAGAGGTCACTTTCTCCAGCAAGGTGGAAATCAAAACAACGTAACAATTCCAAAGAAGGTGAAGCGTTTGTGAAAAATGAAGCTTTTGATGGTGGTGGAGACGAAGATTCAAGTGTGTTTTAGGGTTTTAGACGAAGATGTGAGATGGTGGTAGTTGACGACAGCACACCGGAGATGGAGATTTCAGTGGTAGTTCAGATATATGACATATATACAATAGTGGTGGTGAATATTTCCGTTGATGGTATCTAGAGAGAGAGAGAGAGAAATAAATACTATAATAAAAGTTTTAAAAAGACGGGGTATGTAGGGCCATAATTCTTTTTTCTAATTTAAAATAATAATAATAATAATAATAATAATAATAATAATAATAATAATAACATTAAATTAATTAGAAAAGAAATATACAGATGGCATTATGATCATTTTAGATCTGGCATGGACTACATTTGCAACAAAAACGCATATCAGGGACGAAGAATGCAAGTTTTAAGCACACGAGGGACGATCCAAGTTAATGTTTAAGAATAGGGACTAAACGTACGTTTTGACACATACACGATGGACGATTGACATAATTTATCCTTTTATATTTATTCAATATAAAAAGAAGTAAGAAAAAGAAAAAAGAAATTAGAAAGGGTAAAGTAGTCTTTTAATACGGATGGAGGGATCAATGGTGTAATTTCTCATAACCGTTGGGACATTGGTGCAATTTCTTTAAACCATGGGGATTAGTCCTATCAAATTCTCAAAGATTGGACTAAACCTATGAATTTAAACAAACCACAAGCACTATGTCTGTAATTTACTCCAAAATTACATAGTTCCTAATGGATTCTTGGTGTTCTATATTTTTAAGGTTATAGTTGTATTAAATTAATATTAGAAGAAAAAAAAACATGAAAA
This sequence comes from Lactuca sativa, assembly GCF_002870075.4. NCBI lineage: Eukaryota > Viridiplantae > Streptophyta > Magnoliopsida > Asterales > Asteraceae > Lactuca > Lactuca sativa. Next base: position 101,207,535 of record NC_056630.2, on the reverse strand, counting down.
AATAGACATACTTTTTAGAAAGGAAAAAGTATTTTCCACCAACTAAAAGTATCTTTCACTAGAAATGGTTATTTGAATGATATAGTTCCCCATACTCATGATCCTTTTTATTCGTGTATAGATAGTAATACAAGCATGTGTATGTTTAGATATCAATCTTTAGAGTGCTTAGCATTTGTTTATTCATCGTTATAGAAAAAATATTGTTTTTATTATTTTTTGTGAGGATTTAACTTACACCACATCAAGTGTTGTTATTTATAATTTTTATTATTCAATCTTCTTTTTACAGTTTATTTATTTATATTTAGAAGAAAAAATTGCAAAAATGGTCTTTGTTTGTTAAAAAACTATGATTTTTTGTGTACGAGTGGTCTAATTTTGAATATTTTTAGTGGTTTTGGTCCCCTATTAACTTGAAAAGACAATTATACCCCTCACATTTTTTCATTTTATATAATTATTTTAATGCTTTTAATTAACTCAAAATAAAAATGGTCCTCTCTCTCTCTCTCTCTCTCTCTCTTTCACTCACTATATGTGTGTGTGTGTTTGAGTGATAGTGTGTGTAAGTTCTACTATGTGAAAAATATCCTCTCCTTGTATTAGACAACCATGGTCAACGTTCTACTATTACCAAGATTCAAAAAAAAATATTCATGTGAATTTAAGGAAAGAAAAGTTGAAACTATAACATAAATTCATGAACTATTGAGTTGTTTTTGTTGGGTTTCATCATCTTTGAAGAACCCTTGATGAATCACATGGTCATACATCATGACCATCTTCCTCATCACTATCAGATCCTTCTCTCCCAACTTTCGTCCATGCCCCCGTCACAAACCCTAACCCTAATTCGTCAAGTTCATCTTACGGAAACGCAAGCTTTAGTATGCCCAGGTAAACCCTGTCGGATGCCTATAAATACACAACCTTAAATCATTATTCTATGATTTTCTCCACTGCCACCATTAAATCGAGGACCATTGCAGCTTCCCCAACTCTATCTCTAGTATTTAAATCAACAACCATTTTATGATTAATGGTCACATCTTTTGTCATTCATGAAAGGTTCTATGAAGGTTTTAAGTGTGGCAGTTGAAGTTCTATGGATGTGTCAACTTATCATAAAATTTAGTATGTTTTATGTTCCTATGGTCTCTGGGTATGCTTACCCTCAATGGCGGTGTGGAATTTTGGTTCATAGCAGGCTTGGGTTGGGTGGCACTCAGGATCACTTCAGAAGTCTTCTCGAGTTGGTTGCGTATTGGTGGAACCTGTTCAGTCTCAATCAAGTATGGAATCTTGTTTCAATCGATCATGAGGATATCTTCTGTTAATGATTGAGGTTCATCGTTCGATAGAACTTTGGTATTTCTGCCCTTTTGGATGAGGTTATGAGTTCCCTAAGGATGTGCATTGTGGTAATTCATTATGTGTATGTGGGCCGGACAAGATAGCATTGGGGTTTGGATCGAATTATTAACATGGTTCTTTTGGGTGATAGCTTTTGAATTGGATCAAGGGTGCAACCATTATCCTGTTCTTGGGTTGTGGGCAACCATGATTTTGTCGGGCTCTACATTGGTAGCAGCTAGTTTTGTGAAAGGGATTGGGCATGGTATAGTCTTGGCCTTGTTGTGCGGTTAGTGTTGAGAGGGACGTTGTTTAGGTACCTACAAGAAAGTGGAAGGAGGTTGAGAGTCTTTTGGCCCGTATTGTGGGTTGCGAGTGCCAGATGAAATAAGTAACGTCGACAAGATCGACGTAATAACGGGAGCATTCCAGACATAGGCTGCAGGTCCAACAATCATGATTGTTGATTTCATCTGACTATTGTACTTTCGGTATTGGTGCATTGATTGAAGTCGAGACACACACAATCAGCTGGTTTAGATAAAGGGAACAATTAAAGGTTGTCGGGAGTATCGGCCGTATATCAGAAAATCTCTTGGAATGTTTGCATTATAACTCCGTTTGCTCGCAAGCTGTTATGGGGGGGGGGGGTATTATCAAGGTTGGGAACCGATCATGAAGCCTCCAATCAAAAGTTCTTTGTTAATGTATCGAGTGTTTTGCTTGATGAGGGTACACCTGAATTGTTAAGGATTGGAGGTAAATATGGAATTCATCGAATTCTCATCTTTGCTCATAGGAGTAGTGGTTGGAATGGCGTGTCAGGGAGTCACGGATTAATTAAAGGCCTTTGGTGCATCTTATGGAATTGGGATTAATGGAAAATTCGCAATTCATGTGTTGGATTCTTTTCAGATAAGGTATTGGATTCCTGGTTTTGGAGCTGAGTAGTGATGGTTGTCCTTTATCAGTTAACGTCAGCAAGAGCAAGGATTCGTCTGTCGTCAGTATGTGAGTTCTGCTTAGAATGGGTTCAATTAATGGAAGGTCACTGTATGTTAGGGTCGAATTTTATCAGGGATCTGGTAGGTGGTCATGGGTATATGTTTTTGGGTATCTGTAAATTCATTTAGGCCTGATAGTTTGTTCGGTTTGGGTTCTGAAGTTGAGTCTTTGAGGGAGCAACTTTGATTGGTTCTGTCTATCTTGGAGTCCGAAATTGTTCAGGGTTTTCAATTTCAGGTATAGCGGTTGGATACTTGTTGGCTTAGGGAAAAGTTGAGATTCATTCTTCGTTAGGACTCGTGATATCTTCTATTTTGGATTCAACATCAGTAAGGGTGAGCGGCCATCAGAGGGGGTGACTTCCCCATTCACGTTTGGGATTCAGGGAGTCCAATCTGGATCGTTTAGTTCGGTAAAGGAAATAGTAAGGAATGATTTCGAGGATGAAATCTAATTTAAGTGGGGGAGAGTTGTAACACCCAGAAATTTGAGGAGCAACTTTGGGTATAAATCACCTTTTCAGGATTGGCCATGGCGTGTTGGAGGCACCAACATTGTGTGTCCAGATAAGAAGAATCACGGGTTTCATTATGGGAAACACAGTGTGTTGCCTCTTGGAACACGACGTGTTGATGCCTGGAATGAAACCTTAATCTTTTGGGTTTTTGCTCCCTATTTAGAGGAATGAGGAGGCTAGGGTTTGTTCACCCTTAGCGCCCATTATCCCCTCAAGCCCTGAAAGAAACCTTAATCATCTTTCCCTCTTACTTTTTAGCTAGTTTGGTGTTCTTGAAGCTAAAGAAGGAAGAAGGTGGAGGGAGGAAGCAAAGATCTAGCAAGCAAGCCCCCATTCTTCAGTTTGGCACTCTTTTGGACCTTTGTAAGTATCTAAGACTCGATTTTTATCATTCAAAGTTGTTAGATCTTGGGTTTTGTCCCTTTTTCTTATTGTTCTTGAATGTTGAAGCGGTTAGATCTCATAAAGTTTGCAACTTTATGAATCTCCAGGTCAAGGTGACCTAGTTGTGTCTTGGATCTGGTCTATAATCAAGTTTTTATGCCATGCATAGAGATTAGGTCATAAATCCTCATTTTGACCTAATATGGGTTCAAGACATGCATTGGACATGTATGTCTAAAAAGCACCAACCTTTAGGATGGTTCAGGTGTTACAATCACTTTTGGAAAGGATGGACTTTCAGACTTTAAGGATTAAGTGAGTTTTGGTTAAGCTCTTGCATTATCAAGTTTTAGGGTTTGGGTTTTGGACCTTTTTAGTAGTCCCAATAGATAAAGTTGGAAACTTTATCCTTCTTATTAACATGTTGGTATAGATCTGAGCTTTGGAGATCTTGGAGTTGAAGAGGCAGTTGGATGTATTAAGATGTTGGAACTCAGGCGTCCAAGGCGTGTTTGCAAGTCAATACGACGTGTTGGCTGAGGTTTTCCTGAATGTTTGGATGCTGGCAGAACATGGCATGGCCAAGGGGAACACGGCGTGTTGGGTCAACGTGGACTTTTGACCTTGATCTTTGAATTTGACCAAGTTGGACCTTGAGGGTATTTTGAGATTTTGATGGAATTGAGCACTTGGTGGAAATAGGTATCGGTTAGAGAGATGAGAGTCGGAGTCGGACCTCATCAGTTTTGTTCAATCTGCGAGGTGAGTTTTCTTCACCGTACTTACGGGTCGAAGGCACCAAGACCAACCCTTTGGATTGTTATTTTGGTTTATCGTATGATTGTGCACTGTAGTGATCTGTTAGATCTATACACTGGTAAATAGGATAATGTTATGCTTAGTGATCTATAAGATCTGTCTGTTTGTTATTGGCTGGTTATTTGTATGCTTGTCTGTTATGTGTGTGTTGACACGGTGTATGTATGGTTGGGTTGAGGCGGTCCTACATTATGCTGAAGGCCAACAGACCCAGGGCGTCCCAGATAGACTGAAGGCCAGTGGGGCGTACCAGTTAGGCCAGATGCCTGGAGAAATGTAACATCCATAAAATTCATGCCAAATTTAAAATTTTAAAAACATTTCAAATAATAAAAGTTATTACAAAAAGGTTCCCAAAATAGTTTATATCAGATTATCCCAGAAATCCAAGTCAAAATATGAGGAAATGTACGGTCACGCCTTCGCCTTCCCGCGATCATAAGAAGTACCTGAAACAAAATCAACAACTGTAAGCGTGAAGGCTTAGTGAGTTACCCCCAAATACTAACCTCATATAACCATAAACATATCATATAACAAACACATAACAACCATGCATCTCGAGTCTACAGTGTGACTGGTCCACCCGCACTGGGCATTCAGTCCACCTGGTCCACTCTCTAAGTCTACAGTATGACTGGACCACTCGCACTGGGCCTTTAGTCTATCTGGCCCACTTTTTGAGCCTCGGATGTCTGGACCGCCCTCTCGGGCCTTCAGCCTATCCAGACCGCTCGTTGGGATTTCGGCCTGACCATGTGCCCTCCTAGGCCCGCAGTCTATCCGGTACGCCCTAGGTATGTTGGCCTACAGCACGAAGCAGGACCCGCCTCAACCCAACCCCCATACTAATCAAACAATCATTTGCACATAATATCATACACTAGCATGTATATAACAGATAATCATACTGATCTAACAGATCACCAACACAACAACCATCCTATAACCAGGATACTAACATAACCGGTCACTAACATAACATCATCCTATATACCAGGAATGGATACCGATCTAACCCAGGTCAATAACATAGCATAATCCTATATACCAGGATACCGACGTAAACTAGGTCACTAACGTAATATCACCCTAACTACCAGGATGCAAATCTAGCAAATCAAAATAAATATATCAAGCAAATACCCGGATACAAATCCGATAAATGGTCGACCTAGGTGCCTTAGACCCTGTTGATATAGTGAGGATAAATCACCTCGCAATGCCGGTCTGAAATGGAGTATCGAATCCCGAAGTGCTGTCTCACCGAAAATCCTAAACTATCCAACATAACGAATACTGAGTCAACATATGGGCTATCAATCTTGAATAAGGGGTCCATATTGTCCATTTTTTCTTTTCTCTAACTTGGGCCAAGGCCCAATAACAAAACCAAAACCCCACACTAGGTAGGTTTTCCAAGCCCACTAATGGCCTAATTTGCTAAATTTGGCCCAATCCCTCTAATGGGCCTTAACTTGAGCCCAAACATCTTCTTGGCCCACATTAATTGACTTCTGATGGCCCTCCAAGGCCTAAAGGACCAAAATCCCCTACATGGCCCAATCCGGGGCCCAAAACTCCCAAGGCCCATATATGTGAGTACGCTAGGCATACTCCTACGTACGTTGGGCGTACTAGCTAAATGGTGAGTACGCTGGGCCTACCTGCATTTACGCTCAGCGTACTCCCCTGTTAAGTCACTGTCCCATTAAGTGCTTAATGCCCCAAACCAGAAGCTACCATCACAGATCCAAGCCCTTTTCAACGTTTTAATACATAAAGTCACTGACTTGGTGACTTTGCATGACCCTAATAAGCCCAAACTCCAAAATAGCATTCCATTCTTATAGAAATGATCTTAACTCATGAATGAATCCCATAAGACATTCAAGATGGCAACTTTCTGCCTTAGGGACTCATTTTGAACTAAGAGTGGCAACTTTAAGTCCAGAAATCGGATTTGAACCAAAAAGTTCTATACTTAGGACCAAAATGACTTCAAAATCAAACCACACTAGATCTAAGCATTCTTGAGGAAAGTTATGAACTTTATACCTACAAAGAGCCTCAAATGATGATGCTATTCTAGATCTATGAGCTCCAACTTCCCAAGTTCTTCCTTGCCAATTTCTTCTTTCCTCTTCCAAGCTTAAAAACCACCAAAATGGGCTTCTCAAGGTTAAAATCACACAAGAATGAAGGGATGAGACGTTCTAGGGTTTTTCTGAGGTTGGGGAGGCTGATAAGGGGCTAGGGTTCCAGTCCTCATGTTCTTTATATAGTGCTTGACCCTAAAATTAGGGTTTTGTGCCGCTAAGCGTGCGATGGTCGTACGTCTTCCAACACCTGCGACCATTTAACCTCCTACGTTGGGCATACCCCAGCTTACGCTGGGCATATACACCCAGCTGCCACCTTTGCATGCATGGTCCTTTCTTGCCACTTCCTTCCAACCAAGGGCCAAAGATGACAAAAATTAATCTGGGGGAGGAATTTGAAGCTACTTGAAAAATGAGATGTTACAAGAACGGTCTAGATAGGCAGAAGGCCGGGTGTGGCGTACCAGTCATGTTGTAGGTTATGTGAGTGTACCAGATAGATTATAGGCCGGTGGAGTGTTCTAGTCAGGCTGAAGGCTCTGTATGTATGTTTTATATTGTTATTGTTATAATTATGTTTTGTGTTGGTACTTTGGGGGAACTCACTAAGCTTTGGGCTTACAGTTTGTGTTATGTTTGAGGTACCTCAGTTGATCGCGGGAAGACGAAGGCGTGATCTTACACCTCCTTGTGTTTTGATTTATGATTTTGGGAAACCTCTGATATTAAACATATTTTGAAAACCATATTGTAAACAATGACGATTTGTGGTTTGGTTTAATAAGTTTAAATTTTTCATGAAATTTTTTGGATGTTACATGTGGTGACTAAATAACAACGAGAATAGTGAAGTTAGTGATGGTTTCTGTCAACAATGGTGGTGATTTCCGATGGAGAAGACGAACCCAGAAGGTGACGGTGATTTGGTGTAGGTTTCCAATGAGAATGGTGGTGATTTCTGATGGTCTAGTGGTGTTCGATGGGATATGGAAGAAAGAGAAGTGTGTATATTAGAAGATGAAGGTTGGCTGGGTTGTTAGGTGGAAGGTTTAATTTATTTTTGTTTTTTTTTTAATTCTAAAAATAATTAAGTAAGTAGAAGAAATAGAAAAAAAAATTGATAAGGGAAAAATAGTACTTTCACAATTACCAAGGACTAAAATTGCAATAAAATTCTTATTTTGGACTACTGATGCAACTTCAAAACTTTTTGAACCAAAGTCCCAATTTTTTACGAACCACATGGATCAAATTTGCAATTTGGTTAATTAAAAACCTAATATATGAGGATTAACTTTTTTATACATTTGTAAGCATAGAAATCAATCAAAACATTCGAATAAATTTTTATGTGTCCAAAATTTAATTATAGAGAGCTAATAATTTATGTATTAAGACGTTTTTTTTATCACATTGTAATTCCAATTATGCATTCAGATTTACTTATGTATTTATTCATTTAAGTTAGAGTAAATGACATATTAACTTTTCACTTTATTTTATTTTTTATTTTATTATTTTTTTTACGATTTTGACACCGAGTTTTTTCTTTTTCAATTAAATCACCAAATTTTTAATTTGTTGCAATTCTACCAACTGGGCATTTTTAAGTCACTATGTTTTCAATTTTATGATTTTGACACTAAGTTTTTTAATCTTTTCTAATTTTGACACTAAGTTTTCAATCTTCTCAAATTTGCAACATAAATGAAATAAACATATGCAAAGACAAACAAAAAGAAACTATAGTTCATGTGACACGCTCGATTAAAAATCATAAATTGATTTTCATTGAGTCTCATTAATTGTTACATAGAATTTGAAAGTAGGTTTACACAACCAGAAACTCTTGGCAAATTACATAGCTATTTCTTGCAATTAAACCATTTGAAGTGGAACCAAAACTTGGACCACATACATAAAGCAAAATAAATAGACACCCTAACTTATAAGATTGATGCAATAGAAATTGATGCAAAAATAGTCGGGTAAAAAAAAGAGTAGGGGAAAGAATGAATATCATAAAAAATTATGAAGTGTTTATTATGAATCCAATGATAAAGATAACGTAATATAATTAGTAAGTTGTGTATATAAAAAATTATGTATCGTTTTTAGAGTAACTTTATAGATCCACTTAATTGTTTCTTAAGAAATTCAACCGATAACAATCATATGAAATCATGAAATAACATAAAGAGCACCGGTCTCTATGAAATCACTAAGTTGGTTTTTATATATCAAATCATAATATAACATAAGATCGTTGGGTTAGTTATTTTTAACTTATCAAGACACACTCGATTTAAATGATTATTTTTTTTCATCATTTTAACCTTATCTGATGAAAAGAAATTCAAAATCTTCGACCAAAAAAATCAAATCAAATTTTCGTTTAAACCTTATATGTGAGCATGGAGAAGAGCATGAGTAGAAGTGTCAAGAATCATAATAGAAGACTAATACATCTACATTTAATTTTAGTCATACCGGGTAGAAGTCTATACATACATCAACATTTGAATTTTTGTTGTATTAGGTAATATTTAAGGTTTACATCTTTTATTATAGGGTAAATTACGCAATCATGTCAAGTTAGTATCACATAACCAAATAGTATCAAACTAGCGTGTCACGTCAGCACCCCATGTCACATTAATTGTGGCATCCGGATGACCTGAAACAAACCAGTCAACTGTTCCGAATTGAAACAACTAAAAATCACAGGGACTTAATTGGAATAGAAAAAAAATTTGGTGTCAAAATCACAAAAAATAAATAGTTAGTGACTTTTTTGCCATTTACCTTTTAAGCTAATGAACTTTTCAAATTAAAAAATGGTTAGTTTGAAGTTGTAAATTTTCGTTTTGTTTATATTCCACCATCACAATTCTACAAATTTATTACCTTATTCACTACAATTAGTATAAACACACTTAGAATAAAAAACATTGAAAAGTAAAAAAAACATTAAAGAAAATACCCAATAATAATAATAATAATAATAATAATAATAATAATAACTAGATACAAGCCCCCCGCTACGCGGGGGTTAGATGGTACACGTATGTTTAAGGTTTACAGTTAAAGGGTATGTTGTTTGTTTTTTGATTATTTTAGTGTTTCACGTATAGATTGTATAATAAGATATGGATCAAATTCATTCATTAGATGGTGGTTACATAGTTTTTCATTACATAGTTGCGTACAATAGTGGTGGATGTTGTAGAAGTGGTTGATAATTTTTCATTACAAAAATGTATGCAAAAGTAGGCATCATGATTGACCAACGAATCCAACATCTGAATAATATTATCATCCTTTCCCTTCATCTAGAGCTGTAAAAAAAATAGGCGTCATGATTGACCAACAAATATACAACTGATGGAATGCAACAAATAACAAAGTGTTTTCGTTTTTGGTCAAAAAAATAAAAAAAATTGTTGAAAACAAAAACCAAAAGTAAACTGCTAGTTAGTGTTTTTTTTGGAGAAAGAATAAAAGAAAATTTAAAAAGAAAAAAAGTTGTAAATTGAAAGTATAATGATATTTAATGCATTAATAACCAAAAAATGGAAAATGAACCTAGTAGCAGTGTATTTTGGTTAAAGCAAAGTACATTGCTATTTGGGACATTTTACTCTTAAAAATGGAAAATACACCTAATGGCAATGTAGTTAGTTTTTTGGAAAAAAAATCAAAAGAAATTACAAAACACAGGAAAAAAATGTGTAAATGCAAAGTACATTGCTATTTACTGCATTTACCATTTAAATATGGAAAATGTACTAAATGGCAATGTTATTTGGTTTTTGGTAAAAAAAATCATACTAAAAATGCAAGGTACATTACTATTTCGTTGACCCATACACTTTAGGTACAGTTCTCAACTTTCCCCTCTCAGTAGACACACTTATCTAGGGTTATTATTAACAATTAGTATGAGGGCAATTACCTTTTTTCATTCACAAGAGATCGAGGGGAGTTCCATAAATACATAATGTCTTAATAGACTAAGCAGGGAAATGATGTCTTTGTCCACTAAAATGCTGTTTTTTTACCCCACATCATCATACTTTCTGCATCCTCCACACAAATTTGGGCTTCAAAAGAGTCATCAGTCACACAAATTCCACAGATTCATCACAGATAAGTGTGTCTACTGAGAGGGGAAAGTTGAGAACTGTACCCAAAGTGTGTGGGTCAATGAAAATCTCAAAATAGATGGAGTTGGAATGTTGTTGTCGTATGTTAGATCATTTTTGTATAATCCAACTTATATTTTGGAATCTGAGAGATCAAAGGAAAGTAATTATTTTACTGAAGAGAATAAGAGGATGCAGACTATGAATCAATTATTAATATAAAAAAATATATTTATCATACCAAACCCATGATAAAAACTTACCAACCCACCACCCGGTATCCGACAAAACAGAACCCTAGGTTTGTACACAAGAGGAAGGGCAAAATCGTAAAGAACCATAACAGGTGAAATTATTGATTTCTAATGTGGTTACCTAAGTTCTAGTAACCTAAGATGGTTTAAAAATTATTATGAGGATTATAGATGATGGATAAATCATATATAAGTAAACAAACAAAAATGTGTACCTGTGGAAAAGAAGATGATGTAGCCTCCGTCTTTGTTCAGTCTGGTTCATAAAAACAAGTCATCAATTTGTATTGATGGAAAAGAAGATGATGCACAATGAATAAGACTATAACATCACGAATGAGGATCAATTTAAGTAAATAAAGAAAAATCGGTACCGATGCAGGTGTCTACATCTGATATCCCCTGCTACAGCTTTTGATTTCGCCACCACTACTACGTCCGGATCAAGTTATGTTACAGACCTGTAGTTGCAAACACATACACATAAACAGTTAAACATACAAGCATACACACACACACACAATGTTAGAGGGATTTTCTAAAAGACGCTCCCATGATTTAAACGAATCCTTGCTTAATACCCATGATATAAAAATCTGAAGTTGATAAAATGTTAAACCATTTATCTTTTTAACTACAACCACTTTTGACCAAAACCTGATTTAGAATAAATAAAATAAATAAAGCATTTTACTCTATCTTTATTGAACAAATATTTCATTGTGACATTTTGTCAAACAGTTGGAGGGTGTTTTTTTTATCTAGATTCTAGCCGAAACTCTAAAAAAAACATTTAAAGAAGTAGAAGTGAGGCTTCATTTAATCGTGTTTGTGTGTGTATGAGTGCAGACAGAACAAAATCATACTGCTATGTAGATGTTGTACCTGAAATCGAGTGTTGCTGATGTTGTGTGGTTTTTCATCAAATTTCCTTTCGATTTTATCTGGTGCCATGACTTCAGATCGGGCACAAAGGGTTTAGACGATAAATGATTAAATCGAAAAGGAATTCATAATCTATAAGGACCAAATCAAAAAGGATGACACAACGTACATGATAAAATTGAAAAGGTAATAGGCGATTCAGAAGACGTAGTCAGCTTCAAATGATGGAATTAGTTATTCTTGTAGACTCGGTTGCCTCCCCTTTTCTGTCGTCCCATGTTCCTTAAAATATTAGAAATGGAAAAAAGAAGGAAATCAACATGGACAGAAACATGAGAGAAAGAAGCAAGTGACTATTTTACCTGGGTAAGATATGATGTCCAACAACAAAAAATCCTCTGTCGTTTGCGTACCTGATTTCGTATCAACCAACGAATTTCATAAATAATTTTTAAGCACATATCAACTTTAGTAAATATAAACAACATCAAGAAAAATCGTCAAAAGAAAAAACCCGATAATCACCTGATATCAGGTTATTCATGTAGATGTAATCCAAAGGAAGCGAGGAGGAATGGATATACAGTTGTTTGAATCTGTATTACCTGATATTAGGCTATCAAAAATCGAGGCGGCGCTCGCCGGTGGTCATCATAGAGGAATCGAGAACCCTTGTGGTTCGTACGTTCATTTTTCCATTTATCAACCTCATCGTTGATCATAAATTGGGTCGTGGGGTCATCAAAATCTAATCAATCAACAAAACCATGATAAACTCTAGAATTTGCAAACCCATCGACCGAATCTCCGTTGATTCTCGCGACGAACAGTGACGATGGCTTCTTCATCGGAGACGGGGCAACCTAAATTCCTTCTTGATTTCCAATCAGAAGCCGCTAGGTTGAGAAGAACGTGTGGCTTCTGTTAGCAGAGTCGACAAATTTAATGTGGAAATTAGTGAGATAAAAAAAGCGAGGAAGCGATGGTATATCAGGGGTGTCATTCTTTTTTCTGGTGGAGACAGTAGTGGAGCAGAGGGTAAACGGCGGACTCCGATGGTTGGTTGTCGGTACATCGCCTGAAGCGGTGGAGGTAGCTGGTAGAAGAAGGGAGGAGACTGGATTTGGGGAGGATAAAGTAAAATGTGAAACCATACTAATGTAATCGAGAGATAGGCGGCGAAGAGCGGGGGACATCGAACCCAAAAGAAAGAGAGAAGAAGAACACGTGGACAACAAACGACAGGAAAGAAAGACACGTAGAAAATTTAAAAGCAAGTCAACAGTCTACGTTGACAAAAGGCTTAACATATAAAATAAAGGAATGACAAATAAACATAAGTACAGGGGGGATAAACAACAATTTAAAATGAATGAATGAAATAGAGGACACGAAAAATAGAAGGGCCATATAAGCCAAAAGAGAATGCAGATAAGGGAAGAAAACTTTAATATATATATATATATATATATATATATATATATATATATATATATATATATATATATATATATATATATATATATATATAAAATAAGAAACATGAGCGTAGAGTGCCTGGAAATAAATTATATTGAGGTAATTTGATCAATCATTTGTCTTGCTCAAGATTATATATTTTAAATTGATAATATTTTAACAATAATTTATTATAAAGTAGAAGTTTTGTTGTTTCAATTCACTTCTATACTATATAATTATTTAGGGTTATTGCCATAAAAGTCCTCATATTTTTATGAAATATGTGGTTATGTCCTAAGTCTGTTTTTATGTTCATTAATGTTCCACATTTGTCTAATTTTGTTCATTTTAACTTTTTAGTAGGTTTCACACCCTCTTAGCTGGTTAACAAGCCATAATGTCATTATATTTACATGAAATGTGTAATTTTGCCACCATCACACTCTTCCACCAGCACCACCACCCAACACCTTTACTATCCCTACCTGCCACCACACTTTTCCATTACTAACCTCTGCCACTAACAACACCGTCTACTAGCACCTGCTCTGCTACAACCATCACCACTATCTTCCACCACAACCACTGCCACGTGTACTGTTCACCACCATCAAGAAATCAAACACAAACACATATAAACCACCACCACCACCACTGGGAAATTAGCACAAGCACATACAAAGCACCACCACTGGCCACCACCATTAGAAATCCACATAAACACACACAATCCACCACCACTGGCCACCACCATCAGAAATCGACATGAAACACACATAGCTACAGAAGTTGACATACACAAACCATGAAATTGACACACATTCCATTTGATTCAGATCTGCATCATCGTCGGATTGTCGTTGGAATCGTTGGAATCGTCTAATAGAGGCGTGTAATGACCGAAAAGTACAACCAATTTAAAATTTTTCAAAAACATCTCGATTCCATTAAATCTTTACAAAAAGGTTTTCAATACAAAACATTTAATGTGTTCCCAGAATCACAATACTACGAAATCGTGAGGAGCGGTACGATCACGCCTTCGCCTTGCCACAGTCTCCTGAAGAACCTGAAAAACATGAAACCACAACTGTAAGCCCGAAAGCTTAGTGAGATATCCCCAAAATACCAACCACAAATACCATACACGCATAACATGCCATAACATATCCGATCACAGAACAGCCATGCACTTCGGGTCTACTGTGTGACTGGTCCGCCGCACCGGCCTACAGTCCACCTGATCCGCCGCACTTCGGGTCTACTGTGTGACTGGTCCGCCGCACCGGCCTACAGTCCACCTGGTCCACCCTCTGAGTCTATCCACATACATCGAGTCTACAGTGTGATTGGTCCGCCCGGTCCCGGGCCTTCAATCCACCTGGTTCACTCTCTAAGTCTACAGTATGACTGGTCCGCCCGCACCGGGTCTTCAGTCTATCTGGTCCACTCTCCGAGCCTTCGGCACGTCTGGTCCGCCCTTTCGGGGCCTACAGCCTATCCGGACCGCTCGTTGGGCCTTCGGGACAACCGGTCCGCCCTGGGTATCTTGGCCTACAGCATGCAGCAGGACCCGCCTCAACCCAACTCCAGTCCAAACAACCATGTGCACATATACATACAATCATATAGCAATTCACAGTCAACAAGCAGATCAACAGATCACATAGCATATCATCATCCTAACCAGGATACCGACCTAACAGGTCACTAGCATAGCATCACCCTATCTCTCAGGATACCGATCTCAAACAGGTCTCTATATACCATCCTAGCTCTCAGGATGCAAACATAACATAGCAACAACATAACAACAACTACCCGGATCTCAATCCGATAAGGGCCGGCCTTGGTGCCTTAGACCCTGTTGATATAGTGAGGATAACTCACCTCGATACCGCCGACTGAACAGATAACCCAAGCCGCTCCGATCACTGATACGATCTCCACCACTGGATAACCACCAATGCACTGAACTCAAAACAATAATCAACAATTACCAAAATACCCCTGGAAACCACTGGTCAACCCTTGGTCAAAGACAAGGTCAAAGTCAACCCCTGACTGACTCTACTCGCCGAGTCAACCCGATGACTCGCCGAGTCCCCATAATCAGAACTTCCCTCAATCCGCGACCTAACTCGCCGAGTCACCCCGAGACTCGTCGAATTCAACAACTCTAAGTCCACTCGCACACAACTCACCGAGTCATCCCTTGACTCACCGATTCTCGACTCGACCAGAAAATATTGGGACTCTTCGACAAGACTCGCCGAGCCCAAGAACAGACTCGCCGAGTCTAAGGCTATCTTCAACCTACTCGCCGAGTTGTTCATACAACTCGCCGAGTTCCAGGCAATCTTCATCCTACTCGCCGAGTTGTTCATACAACTCGCCGAGTTCCAGGCCATCTTCAAGAAACTCGTCGAGTCCACCCATGTGACTCGCCGAGTACCACCAGTCTGAATCCATACAGAAGCACTCCAGGCCATGCAATTGCTCCAAAACATAGATCTAGCCTCCTACAACTCATCCATCACGTAAAGTGGCAAACTTTACGTGAATCCAAAGAGATCTATGCATTTTGCATATTATGGCTAAGGTTTGGGACAAGATAGCTTCATCCAACACTTAACACAGGGACTTTCATGCATTCTAACTCTTCTCCATCCCAGATCTGAGGTAGCAACCTCAGATCTAGCCTCTAAACTCCAATACATCCAAAGGATATGATCTCAACACCCCCAAAATGAAGAATCTAGACAATAGCAGCTCAAACAATGGAAAGATACCTCAAAAGGAAGCTCCAGGAGAAGATTATCCTGAATCCTTGCAAAGCCCTTTGATCCAAGCCTCTTCTTCTTTGGAATCTCTTCAACAACCACCCCTTCAAGCTCCAAATTGCTCAACAATGGTGCTTCTCCACGATTTTAGGGTTTCTGGAACTTAAGGGGGAACAAAGAGGCTGGGAGGAAAACATAATGATCTTTATATAGGGCTCAACCCCGAGAATTAGGGTTTTCTCCACTCAGCGCCTACTCGCCGAGCCCATCTTACTGACTCGCCGAGTCGGCCACTTAACACGCGACCCAGTCGCGACTCTACTCGCCGAGTCCACCCATGGACTCGCCGAGTCACTCATTCCCAATTACTCGTTTAGCCCTTCCACTCTACTCTTGATATTTCGGGATGTTACAATTCTCCCCCACTTAAATTAGGCTTCGTCCTCGAAGCCTATAGCAATTCAATCCCAATGATACTCCCACAACGTGCCGCCTGGACTTAACCGGGCCAAGTCCCTCAAGGCATACCCATCGAAACTCAAACACACTTTCTCTTTCCTTACGGTGTCCTGACCACCGTCTCGAGTCGGGCATCGGCTGTACCCTCTGATAATCACCCTCAACAACCGAGAATTTCTCAAGACGCATCACTGACCCAAATCCCAACATTCACTCGACCCATAAGGGCTTAGAAAGCCATGAACCATCGGATCCCCGATCCGAATCCCACTCTATCCATTCCGCGACGACGGAAAGACCCATTCTCAATCTCAGAGCAACTCCCACGAGTTCTCCTCTTGCATTCACATACACATGCTGAACTTCTCCAGCACCCTCAGGTTGGGAAAAACCTAATACACTGATGATATCCTCCAACATCCCCCAGGATGAACCACTAATACATATCCAATACCCTGATCAGAATCACACTGAGAGCCCAAGACTCTCCCTCCACATCCCTTCCGAGTCTCTTGGCTCTACACCTGCGGAATTCCCTCCGCGACGTCAGCAGACATCCCAAACCGGATGTGCTTCAATTCCACTGCCGCAAACACGCTGCTCAAAAACCATACTCGGATTACTCTAATCATAACTCTGCTTTGCCACTTTCACTTCCATGGACTTGCACTCCCTCTCGGAGTTACACACCTTTCTCACTTCCTTTACTAAGGAATCCACTTGGCCATATTGCCACTCCAACAAGTGCCACGGTGCTCGCCCAATGCTACACCACCCTTTAGCGTATCTGCTATCCATCCAACACACATACTCTGACTCTCATCGCAGGGACTCTCAAGCCCATGCACTATCTCCACTAATCATGATCACTACCCGGGGCCAGACCTTCTAATGCAATCACACTGCAGCATACACAACCCAAAACCTCACACTGATCCAACAATACCTGCAGAGTCTTCAGCATGACTGGACCGCCTCACCAGGCCTTCAGCCCATCTAGACCACTCTCTCAGAACCTTCAGCCAATCTGGACCGCTCTCAGTGCCTTCAGTTTGGCTGGACCGTTCTCCGAGCCTTCGACCTGACTGGTACGCCTTCCGGCCTTCAGTTTATCCGGACCGCTCAACTAGCATTCAACATTCCGAGCTATCCCCCCAGAAATCCTCCCATGCATACCGTTCTAGCCCTTTAGCGGTTCCGAACTCTAACTCCATCATACATACTCAATCCCAGCCTGCTCCCAGGCCCTCCACAATCAAATGCCCTAGGTCTGAATCCCGCCTCGCATGTCCGACTCTTACTCCTATCAGCCTATACTCTGGGCTGACAGTACACTTGCTGAATCCCAACAGCTAAGCACTTACAATTACTCATCGATCTCCCGGAGAATTCTCCAATTCTCCCCCACTTGGGCACTAACTATCAACCACCGGTCGCCATCACCGACCTCCCAGAACAACTCTTCCACAAAGAAAACACTTACACGCGGACTGCTTCCCACAAGCATAAACAACCTCAACGAGATCTCACATCAACACCGATCATCCTGCTCGAAAGAACTCAATCTGCATCAACCACTCCTCAGAACGCAGATGCTACCTGGCCTGAAACCCAATGCCGGGTTGCCACTAATAACCCTCATGAATGATAACCAACAGAATTTCCAAAACCAAAACCCATAACCAAAACCATAACCCGCAAAATGATGAATACCGCATCGAAAACCACGCAAAGATACCAGCACAAAACAATACACCACAATAATCACAAGATAACAAGACATCAAGAAAGAAACATACCCGCAGCTGCATCCGACACTGCCCTGACCTCCTCTGCTACAAGCTGAAAAGCACGACCCTGAGCCCTTGGGGGCTCTGCTCCACCCTGACCTCCACCTGTGATCCTTAAAGTGGCCGGTGCTGGAGCCTGCACCGGTCCTGCAACAAGTTGTGGACAGTTGACCCTCAAATGCCCAACCTGATGACAATGATAGCAAATCCTCAAATCCCGAACTAGCGCTGACTGCCGACAATCCCTCGCATAATGCCCCTCCTTTCCGCACTTACGGCATGCACCACCGGACCTACAAACTCCGGTGTGACCCCTCCCACACTTCCCACAAGTGTGGCTGCTCCGATCCCCCATTCTAACATCAACGGTCTTGGACCGTTTCGGCGCCGGCTGTGACTGCACCGGAGCCTGCCTCAGCTCACGCAACTGCAACTCAATCTCTAACTCACGCCGCCTAGCGGCCTCCTACAACTCCAACAATGTCTCGCACCTCTGCACAGACACAAACTGCCTGATGTCCCTCTTGAGCATGCTCAGATATCGAGACATCTGAGCCTACTCCGAAGCGAACTCTGGGCAAAACATCGCCCTCTCAGTGAACATCCTGGTGATCTCAGTCACCGACTCCGAATCCTGCTTCAGCTCAAGGAACTCCTGAGCCAATCTCTCCCTCTCAACCTGCGGAACATAACGAGTGATGAACATCTCTCGGAACTGATCCCATGATACCGCAGCCCTCTGCGCATCCGAATATGACCCCGTGGTCAGTCTCCACCAATCCTTCGCCCCGAGCCTCAACAGGTTCAGAGCACACCTCACCCTCTGATCAGCAGGGCATGAACACGTGAAGAAACACCCCTCCACGTCTGATAACCACCTCATAGCAACAATCAGGTCCTGAACTCCATCGAATGTGGGAGGCTTCGTATTATCGAAGTCCCGATACTGAAAACCCCGACTAGCTCCTCCCCCTGCCGCTGCAACAGCCGCTGTAGCCGCCGCGGCAGCCGTCTCAGTGAGAGCTGCATAGCGCTCATCAAAATACTCAACCATGGTGGTATTAATCGACCCAAAAAGCTCTGGCAACTCAGCCCGGAACAACTCAGCAATCTCATCACGCAGGATCTCACGAATCCTCGCATCCAACTCGCTCGTGCTCATCTGACTGATAACCTCGGGCGGCACCGATCCGCCCGAAACTCTCTCTCCAGCTCCCGATCCTGATCCGGATCCACTCTCATCATGCCTCGGAATCTCCATACTGAAAAACACCACACAAAATCTCAGACTCATCCCACCATCTTGGGATCCAACTCCCTCAACCCCACCCTAGAGATCATGGTTTCCCTGATATGCGTATGGGTCTTGTGCTTTCAGTAGTACGGGCCCATACTACCTTCCACACCTACCCATATTTGTATGAAGTACTACCACAACGCCCTAGAGAAACATGCATAACAACGCTCAACCCTCACCACTAGAGGAACACTGAAAATATCCCATAAGGAACCCTAGGCTACAGGCATCACAAATCAAGCAACATATCATGAAATCCTGAAGATCCCTAGCCTATCACTAGCATGCTGTTCTATCAAAGCTCAAAAACACATAACATGCATGGTATTTTGGGGTTACTTACTGGCTCCGGCTGATCGTACCCTCCGCGTCCTCCCTTACTCATTTTGAAAACCATTTTAAATACTCTTTTGAAAACATTCCTCGATTTGAGACTGGAGTCACACGAATGTTCCTCGAATTCACTCAAACCAAGGCTCTGATACCAACTTGTAACGACCGAAAAGTACAACCAATTTTAAATTTTTCAAAAACATTTCGATTCCATTAAATCTTTACAAAAAGGTTTTCAATACAAAACATTTAATGTGTTCCCAGAATCACAATACTACGAAATCGTGAGGAGCGGTACGATCACGCCTTCGCCTTGCCACAGTCTCCTGAAGAACCTGAAAAACATGAAACCACAACTGTAAGCCCGAAAGCTTAGTGAGATATCCCCAAAATACCAACCACAAATACCATACACGCATAACATGCCATAACATATCCGATCACAGAACAACCATGCACTTCGGGTCTACTGTGTGACTGGTCTGCCGCACCGGCCTACAGTCCACCTGGTCCACCCTCTGAGTCTATCCACATACATCGAGTCTACAGTGTGATTGGTCCGCCCGGTCCCGGGCCTTCAATCCACCTGGTTCACTCTCTAAGTCTACAGTATGACTGGTCCGCCCGCACCGGGTCTTCAGTCTATCTGGTCCACTCTCCGAGCCTTCGGCACGTCTGGTCCGCCCTTTCGGGGCCTACAGCCTATCCGGACCGCTCGTTGGGCCTTCGGGACAACCGGTCCGCCCTGGGTATCTTGGCCTACAGCACGCAGCAGGACCCGCCTCAACCCAACTCCAGTCCAAACAACCATGTGCACATATACATACAATCATATAGCAATTCACAGTCAACAAGCAGATCAACAGATCACATAGCATATCATCATCCTAACCAGGATACCGACCTAACAGGTCACTAGCATAGCATCACCCTATCTCTCAGGATACCGATCTCAAACAGGTCTCTATATACCATCCTAGCTCTCAGGATGCAAACATAACATAGCAACAACATAACAACAACTACCCGGATCTCAATCCGATAAGGGCCGGCCTTGGTGCCTTAGACCCTGTTGATATAGTGAGGATAACTCACCTCGATACCGCCGACTGAACAGATAACCCAAGCCGCTCCGATCACTGATACGATCTCCACCACTGGACAACCACCAATGCACTGAACTCAAAACAATAATCAACAATTACCAAAATACCCCTGGAAACCACTGGTCAACCCTTGGTCAAAGACAAGGTCAAAGTCAACCCCTGACTGACTCTACTCGCCGAGTCAACCCGATGACTCGCCGAGTCCCCATAATCAGAACTTCCCTCAATCCGCGACCTAACTCGCCGAGTCACCCCGAGACTCGTCGAGTTCAACAACTCTAAGTCCACTCGCACACAACTCACCGAGTCATCCCTTGACTCACCGATTCTCGACTCGACCAGAAAATATTGGGACTCTTCGACAAGACTCGCCGAGCCCAAGAACAGACTCGCCGAGTCTAAGGCTATCTTCAACCTACTCGCCGAGTTGTTCATACAACTCGCCGAGTTCCAGGCAATCTTCATCCTACTCGCCGAGTTGTTCATACAACTCGCCGAGTTCCAGGCCATCTTCAAGAAACTCGTCGAGTCCACCCATGTGACTCGCCGAGTACCACCAGTCTGAATCCATACAGAAGCACTCCAGGCCATGCAATTGCTCCAAAACGTAGATCTAGCCTCCTACAACTCATCCATCACGTAAAGTGGCAAACTTTACGTGAATCCAAAGAGATCTATGCATTTTGCATATTATGGCTAAGGTTTGGGACAAGATAGCTTCATCCAACACTTAACACAGGGACTTTCATGCATTCTAACTCTTCTCCATCCCAGATCTGAGGTAGCAACCTCAGATCTAGCCTCTAAACTCCAATACATCCAAAGGATATGATCTCAACACCCCCAAAATGAAGAATCTAGACAATAGCAACTCAAACAATGGAAAGATACCTCAAAAGGAAGCTCCAGGAGAAGATTATCCTGAATCCTTGCAAAGCCCTTTGATCCAAGCCTCTTCTTCTTTGGAATCTCTTCAACAACCACCCCTTCAAGCTCCAAATTGCTCAACCATGGTGCTTCTCCACGATTTTAGGGTTTCTGGAACTTAAGGGGGAACAAAGAGGCTGGGAGGAAAACATAATGATCTTTATATAGGGCTCAACCCCGAGAATTAGGGTTTTCTCCACTCAGCGCCTACTCGCCGAGTCCATCTTACTGACTCACCGAGTCGGCCACTTAACACGCGACCCAGTCGCGACTCTACTCGCCGAGTCCACCCATGGACTCGCCGAGTCACTCATTCCCAATTACTCTTTTAGCCCTTCCACTCTACTCTTGATATTTCGGGATGTTACAATGCGACTAGAGTTTCGTCTGTGGGGATGGTGGTGAAGGCAAAAAGTGTGATTAAGATGGTGTCGAAGATGGGAGGTGGTGGCGGTGGCAATGGCAGAGTGTGGTAGTGTGGTGGCAAAACCACACGTTTCATGTAAATATTATGGCTTTTATGGTTTGGTGACCCGCTAAGAGGATGCAAAACTTGTTTAAAAGTTAAAATGAACAAAATTAAACAAATATAGACATGAATGAACATAAAAACAGAATTAAAACATAACCATACATTTCATAAAAATATAAAAGCTTTTATGTCAACAACCAAATTATTTATCCCATGATTAATAACATAACCCAATTGTTTATCCCCATCATTAATTTATATTACTGAATATTTATGTCATTCAGTTACCAACAATATATGGGCTTGCTAAAGCCCAATGGAAGGCAATGTGGTGATACCTTAACCATAAAGACAATACAACCAGAACAGGTTCCAACTTCCAAACCACTTAAAAGATGAACATTTAGCCAATGATCATGTAGTGTTTACAATTCTACATTTAACAAGCCTTGCTACTATGATAAAGAGGAACAAATATGAGCAAAAGTTGAAAACATCATCGTTCCTCGTATTTATAACGATGTATAATCTATTAAACATATTATCCATTATTTCTTGTAGATTTATCGCCTAAATACCAAATTAAATCATACCCTCACCGGAGATTTAATATAGGGTACAAGAGATCGAGCTTCAAGAAATAGTGAATGGTCTTATCAATACACAAATATATAACTCCATGCAACACCTGATTTTTCCGGACGCAGTATAAACTTTCCAAATTCTTTTGAATTTTTTTTCTACTATCGTGCAACCCTTAATTTTCCCATGACACCCTTAGAATAAAATCATGTGTCCGCCCCTACATACCCTCGACAACATATATGATAATCCACATGTCATTTAAGATGGACTCCCATGGACTCCCATAGTATGATGGTCATTGTAATTATCGAACGTTTTTTTTTTTTAATACTTTTGCCATAAATCACTACTTTCTAAAAGTTATTTTGATATTATTAAAGCAAGAAAGTTAACACATAAATCTCACTTTATATATAAGGTTAAAATAAAGAACCCCAAAGCGACGAACAAAAGAACTTCCATAAACAAAAGTAAAAACCATGTGTATACGCTCTGTACAAAGAGATTATGTGTGTCTACATAACAACCACCAAAAGTAAAAAAAAAAGATTCAAACACTAAAAAAGAAAAACATAAACCGAAAACCACCCATAACTTTTCAAACACTTGTTTCAAACGAGACCCCAAGTCCCAAACCTTTTGGGGCTTGACTCGAAGCAGCTTCGAGTCCATGAAGCATCTTGATGACATCTACAGTGTCATCAAGATAGTATTTTGCCATACTCGGCTTTTGTCCAACTGTACAAGCAAACACTTCCGCAATCCCTTGTAAAGAAACCGAATTCGCAATTTTCTCAAACATTTCCTCATCCGACCGATCATCTCCGATGCATAACACGAAATCCAACGGCTTTCCTTTACTTTGCATACTCGTAATCAAACTCTCCACTACCGCCCCTTTGCTCACACCCTACAAAAAAAAACAGTCAATCAGTTAGAATCCATAAAAAAAACGTCAGTTTGTATACTACTACAAAGTTTGTAATTGATAGTTTCTACCCTTTAAAAAACCGAATTAACATTTTATACCCCTAACAATGATTCCAAAAGTAAGAAAAGATTTACCTGTGGATTCACCTCCACGATCTGCTGACCACGTTTCACAACAACAGGTTCATTTGCAAGTACACTTTCAAGATGATCAAGAAGCTCCTTAGCTTGCCACGTGCCAAAATCAGGGTCAGCTTCTTGATGATGCCAAACCAAAGCACTCTCTTTTTGCTCAATACAAGATCCATCGGTCGCCTGAGTATAATGCTCCATCACCGGCAGCGCCACCTTCTTCCAATCAGCATCCACCGCTAAACCACCACAACATTCCCACTCAGAATCACCCTTCCACCTCGTCAACCACCCATGCTCCGCCGACAACCCAAGATTCTTACACGAATCAAACCATTTGCTCAACGAGTCTTTCCCTCTTCCACTAACGATGAACACCACGTTCTTTGGGTCGCCGGAGAGAACATTCAAAATCGAAATCACTTCTTTGCTTGGAGTTTTATCGACAGATGCTTGCGGCATCACTGTTCCGTCGTAATCCAGTAGAATCAACCGGGAATTTGTCTTTTTGTAAGAAGAAACGATGTGTTCGACGGAAAGTTTCCTGAAATTAAACCCTAGCGCCACCACTCGAAACCCTAATCCGAACCCAACCCCCCAACACCGTTTGTGAAAATGCTCCTTACACGCCCTCTCCAGATCTTGATCGAAACTTTTCGCCCAATATCCAACGTTATGAGAACTAACGTACTTGTAATGCTTCTCGTGCCGGAGTTTCTTCTCGTTATCCGGCATCGTGAGCGCTAAACTCATCGCCTCCGTCACTGAATCGATGTTCCATGGATTAACCCTAATCGCGCCGCTTAACGACGGCGAACACCCGATAAACTCCGATACAATAATCACACTTTTTCTCTCTTTCGATTCGTTTTCATCAATCCCTAATGCTTTATCTAACTCGGGACTACTTTGTCTTGAGACTGTGTACTTATAAGGAACCAAATTCATACCATCGCGAACAGCATTCACTACAACACATTCGGAAATGGCGTAGTATGCGACCTTATCTTGGGTTGAAACTGGACCATTGACGAACACGATGGGTTCGTATCCATCTTGACTGAACTTCTGGTTAACCTCGTGAGCCACCTTTCGGGTTTCGTATTCGACTTCTTGAATGTCATGGCCACGGCTGCGAGCCGGATTCACGATCTGAACCAGGACGACGGAGCCTCTGAGTGAAGGGTAGTCTTCCAAGAGTTGTCCCATGGCTAAGAACTTCAAGCTGATTCCTTTGAACATATCCATATCATCGACACCCAAAATTACTTGTTTCCCTTGGTATTTTTTCTTTAATTCTTCGACTTTTTTGGCTGTTTTGATCGATGATTTGACGGATTCTATCTGACCCATATGGATTCCGACTGGTAAAATCTTGATACTCACTGTTCTTCCGTAGTATTCGAGGCCGATGTAGCCTCTTTTAGACTTGTAATCGAGTCCGAACATTCTGCTACAACATGAAAGGAAATGTCTGGCGTAATCGAATGTGTGGAATCCGATTAGATCGCAATTCAATAGAGCTCGAAGGATTTCGTCACGAACAGGTAAAGTTCGGTAGATTTCGGATGAGGGAAAGGGGCTGTGCAAGAAGAAGCCGACCCGAACTCTGTGAAATCTTTTCCTCAAGAAAGTGGGCATCACCATGAGATGATAATCGTGTATCCAGACGTAATCTTCATCTGGGTTGATTACTTCCATTACTTTGTCTGCGAATACTTTGTTAGCAGAGACATAAGCTTGCCATGCGACCCGATCGAACCGTACTCCATGGGTTAGGGTCACGGGTAACATGTAATGAAACAGAGGCCAAAGGTAATGTTTACAGAATCCATGGTAGAATTTGTTCTGGATTTCTAGAGATAAGAAGGTGGGAACGCACCGGAACTTGTCCAACAACGTTTGAGCGACTTCTTCTTGCTCCGACGGGTCGATATCGGCGGGTAGGGATCCGACGTAAACGCACTCAACGTCAGGTCCGAACCCGGATTTCAGTTGGAGCACTAGTGCGTCTGGGTCGTATTCGAACACCCATTTGTTCGTTTCTCCGTCGCGGTGGGCTTTCACCGGTAACTGATTTGCAACGATGATCCGGCGTTCAGGAGTAACAGATGAAACGACGTCGGATACCTGATCCGTTTCCGTTTCCGTTCCCGTTCTCGTTCTCGTTTCCCCGTTGCCGGCAATGTTATCTTCTTCAAACTCCGTCAGAATTCCGGGCACCGTCATGATTCTGGGTATTCGAGCGCGATCAGCAACGCACGAATAATCGTCAAGGTTAAGCAGATTAAACGATGATCTTGACAACATTATAACAGAAAATCAAGATTTGTCAACAGAAATGACTGAAAAACAATGAGATTTTGATTTCTTGAAAGATGATGCTATAAGTGGGTATTACAGAGCTGTGAATGGATATTTGAATAATGAAAAGAAACCAGACATGGGGGTTTCATGGGAATTGGGGGAATTCGAATTCGAATTCGAAAAGATTTGTAGATTAAACGCAAAGAGGAAGAAGGTGGTGGTATGGTGAAGAGGATAAGAACGAAAGGAAGTAGAGAGACCGACTTTACTTGCTGAAATCAATAAAAAACCTTTAAATTAAAGACTAATTTGAATAAAAAAACGGGAACAGAATTCGGGTCAACATTTGACCCGGTTTCTTCATCATCAATTCCTTTCACCTTCTAACTGTAACCGACTCTCTCTCCTTTTCTCTCTCTCTTTCGCTAACTGGTTATCACCTCAAAGTACAAATCCTCCTGCATCGCGTACAAGTTCTATAGCTTGATCGTTTTTGATTTGTCTAATAATGTTGCCAAGTCTGTAGAGACTAGAACCAGAACGTTAGTCTTTTACTGATTTGTGTTTTTTGTATTAAAACTTGTAAATTCTTGTGGATTTAGTAAGTTTGGACTTGGAAAAGTGAGCATTTTATTTAGTTTACAAGATTACAGTTTAACCCCTTATAGTTTAAGAGACATACCAGATATACCCACATGGTTTTCATGATAACAACCAAGGATATCAAATTAACTATATTTCTATACCTATATCGTACATATTAATGGGAAAATATAAAATCTACCAACTAGTTCACTGAAGTTTTAACTTCACCCAATTAATCAACAAACTTTTTTTTTTGTTATATTATACAATTAATGATAGTCAGTTATTAATTCATGTGGAATTCATGTCACTGGTTGTGTTCATGTAATTTGATAATATAATAGAACAAGTTCTCTAGTAAAATGAAAATGAATATGAGATATAAAGAATAGGTGGGATAGCTTAGTTGGTAGAGCAAAGGACTGAAAATCCTCGTGTCACCGGTTCAAATCTAGTTTCCGACATATGATTAATTTGTATGAGTCTTTATTCTATTAGTTAATTGATATGAGCAATTAAAAAAAGTTTGTTGGTTAATTGGATGCAATTATATAAGTTTAGTGGCTTAAAAAAACAAATAAAATGTTACTGGTTGCCATTTTATGACATTTCATAGAAAAATTATTAAAAAACTTTTAAACACCATTTATATATCCAAAATCTTCGATTTTGCCTCAACTTACTTATCTTAAAAAATTCAGACCGGCCATAAGGCAATTAAGATATTTTTCTATGACAATTTTTCATTTACTTGTAACTTCATTATTAAACCCATATAATTGTTTCTAAGACTTAACAATTTATATTTAGTGGACTGGTTTGGGAAAAAGATAATGTAATAAACAAAATAATTTTTAATATCTTTGAAAACATAATGCTTAAATTGTTAAGTCTTAAAGATAGTTATATGGGCTTTAACAAGAATTTAGAAAAAAAAATCTCGTTGAAAAATATTTTAACTGTCATATGGCTCATATGAATATTTTTAAGACAAGTAAGTCGATGCAAAATTGAAGATTATATATATATATATATATATATATATATATATATATATATATATATATATATATATATATATATAGTGTTTAAAACTTTTTAATATATTCTATGAAAATGTCATAACATGACAACCAATAACATTTTATTTGCTTTTTAAGTCACTAAAGTTATACTATAATTGTATTTAATTGACTAGCAAAATTTTCTTTTCTGTTATATTATACCATAGATTACATAGACACAACCGGTAACGTGGACTCCACGTAGGTTGGTAACCGGCTATCTCCGATATCAATGATATTTATTCTAATAAATAAAAATCATTTTTGCCACTTATTATCCTCTTATATATATATATATATATATATATATATATATATATATATATATATATATATATATATATATATATATATATATATATATATATATATATATATATATATATATATATTATGTCACATGTCATTTTGTGGTAAATTTAGATTAAATTATATCTATATGTCATTGTGATTTTTTCCATTTTATTAAAATTTATATTATATTTAAATATAATAAATATAATAATAAATGCATGTTCTATTCATCAATTCATTTTTTTTATAATTTCTAAAATTTTAAATTGAATCAAATTATTTTATTTGTTTATGTATTTAAATTATTAAATTAAATTATAAGATAAATAAACACTTTAATTTTAATAATTAAATAATTTTCTTTTTTCTTATAAATTAAAATTTTCTAAATTGTTAGATCTTCATGTGTATTTTTTTTGAATAAACTTATTTAATACATGAGTCTCACAACTAGTAATAAACAACAAAAAAAATTTTGTTGATCAATTGGGTGCAATTAAAATTTCAGTCACCTAGTGGGTAAATTTTTTATTATTGGTTACCATTTTGGACCATTTTCCCTATATTAATCATCTATATATGTTCTCTCCTTCAATAGATTTAGTTGAAATAAATAGATGTAAAGACTTTAAAATTTTTGAACAACTGATCTGTGATTAACCTCTTATATGAGCTATGATACAAGTTAACGTGAACCGTCGAGACGATATGATTCATAATTTTATTTAATTTTAGATATTTGAACAATGAGGTGCTATGGCATTTGAAATTACAAGTTATATCAAATTTTCATAGACAGTTTAAATGTTTATATTCTACTTTCTTTCTGTTCAAAAATTGTTCCAAATTGATAACTTTTGAAAGTTATAGACTATTGGTTATACCCTATGTCAAAAGTATCAAATAAAGGTTTATGTTTGATTTGTTAGTGTTGTATAATTTTTACTTTATTTGACATTTTATTAAAAAAAAGTGTTTATAAAATCTCTTTATAACAAAAGGTCATATAACCTCAACTTTCAAATGATTACTAAAAAACTTAAATAAAAAGGTGATATTGCTTGTTGTCACGAAACAGTGTGAGCTTTTTTGCAAAAGTATACTTTGCCTGTGAGACCAACAACATCGATGAGGCAAAGGTTCTACAAGTGAGTTTAGCCATTTCACATAACTAATAAGGGCACTTGCAAAGCCACACATATATTGTGGGCCTATAACCTAATAATAACATATAATTATAATATATTTATTATATTGCATGAATATATTTATATAATTTACTTATTATATAAACCTAATATTTCATTAATTTATAAATATACTTATACGAACATCTATTTAATTAATTTATTAAATGAGTTCTTGAAATACAGTAAATCCTTGTAAACAGTATAATATTTTCTATTTAATATTTATTAATTATTAATAAGGGACTTTTTTAATAAAAATTATACATTGGTTGTCCATGCATCGATAAAAATATATTAAATAAAAACGCTATTATTATATTTGATATAAAGATAATTGGAAAATTTGTTAGGATAGACACGGTTGAAACTTGAAAGTCCAATTAAAAATGGCTGAATGACTGAATTGTCATTTTTTGGTAAAAGAATGTAGGATATGGGCAATAATTATATAACCGAGGGCTAAAACGAAAATATCATTGGCATTAGTAGAAAAAGGTTAGGAATTTGGAAACTGACACGTGGAGGTGATGACTTGTCGAGATAAACATGACAGCCGGCGGGAGTGAGAGTGGACCCACTTCTCGGGTGCGCCCGCCTCACGTTTATTCGTAAATCTAACAAAATGTTTGTTTTTGATTTTCTTTTAATAATAAAATGACAATAAATTTTGTAATATATCTTATTGCAAATTGCAAAATTGTTTTCTAATAGCTACTACAATAAAATTATTTAAAAAGAAAATGAAGAAAAGTTTTATATATATATATATATATATATATATATATATATATATATATATATATATATATATATATATATATATATATATATATATGGAAAAGTGAATATACCTAACAACCTTATATAAGTTTAGGTACCTAACTCCATAATACCACATCGGTTTGTATGATATTTATATTGTAATTGCCTAAGGTTCTTAAACTTCAACCTCATAACTTGATTGCTTCCAAAATCTTTGGACTTTCATTAATATCTTTCTTTTACATCACGTCTTTCTATCGAATACCACCTGATGAGCTTTATATCCTATCACTACAAACGAAAGGATGCAGGAGAAATATAATGATGAATTTCCAAATTTTTTTGAAGTAAATCAAGTTTAGGGATTAAGTTTAAGAACCTTGGATGATTACAATGAAAATTTAATGCAAAATGACGTAGTTTGATGAGGTTAGGTACCTAAGCTTATATAAGGTTGTTAGGTATATTCACTTTACCCATATATATATATATATATATATATATATATATATATATATATATATATATATATATATATATATATATATAAACCACATTATAAGACTGAATTTTGCAATATATTTTTAAATATTTTTTTTGGTGGTAGAATCGTTCAAAAAATATTTTTGCAATTCACAATGTGGCCATCAAAAAGTGGTGATATTTTTTTTAGAAATTAAGGTTGGTTAACAATGTCATTTTAGTTACTTTGTAATTGAGTAAATTACACGAATGGTCCTTATGGTTAGAGGTAATTTATGTGTTTCTTAATTTATTTTTTTAATTCGGAAAGTTCATACTGATTGTTTTTGGTATACGTTTGGTCCATGTCTTACCTAAAAAACTATTATTTAAATAGGGAAAAATGGTGGAACAGGTAAGATAAGGTGAGAGTGGGGTTAGGTGTGTTTGTTTAAATAAATTACAAAAATGAAGGGCAAAATAGTATTTTTTAGGTAAGATAGGGACCAAGTACGTACAAAAAACAAATAGTAGGGACCTTTTCGAGTTAAAAAAATAAAATAAGGATCAAACGCACAAATTATCCTAAACCATAGGAACGATTTGTGTAATTTACTCTTTGTAATTATTCCTTAAGTTATATGTTACCAACTAAGTTTTAGAAGGATGGTTAGGATTAGGATATTAAAAGTGGCATTATAATTAATAATTGTAAATGTTTCTATAGAAACATGTGTAATATGGTAATTTAAAGAATAATATAAAATAGTTGATTTCCTCAAAATATAGACTTTTGTTTCAAAACTTTAATTGAATGGTTTTATTGGAACATAAAGGCTGGAATGAAAAGGACTTGCAGACAAAAGGTATGTAAAGTTGTTCCAATGATAAAACCAAAGTTTCATGAAATTTAATTCATTTTCAAAGTTGGGACATGTTTATGTTGGGTTTAAACCGAAAATGAGATTTTAATGCATTTTGTGAGCTTTTAGTGAAAAGGGGATAGATAGACATTCTAAACATGTTTCTGGTCTTATGTTTTTTTTTTAAAAAAAAAGTTGAATAGCAAAGATAAGTGAAATCAAGAAAGTTGGATTTGTTAGATAGTTAGTCCCTAAAAGTTCCTTGTCAAAAGTCGCGGGATTAATTTGAAGTTTATTTTGAAGTTTGTTGAAAGTTGATGATACCAAACATGTTTAATGATGTAACAAATTTATTTTGATGGTTTGAATCCATATATAAGATTTTTTGAGTACATTGAATAGTAAGTACTAATTAAATAAATCAAAGGAGATTTTGAAATTGGTTCTAACATGATCTAGTGGTCGTCTCTTTTAGCCAATTTCTGGTTCTAACCTTCCATATACCAAAAGGTAATAGGAAGGTCATTCTTTAGGCAACAATGAGTCTTAAGAAGTCGCTCCGGACTCAAGCAATTCTAGCTAGCTTAGGGAAGAAGCAAGTCTCTTATATGACATATTGTCTCCTAGTTACATACAAATTAGAAAGTCATAATCGACAATATATATATATATATATATATATATATATATATATATATATATATATATATATATATATATATATATATATATATATATATATATATAGAGAGAGAGAGAGAGAGAGAGAGAGAGAGAGATTGTAATCAGTTTTTGAACTATTTTTCTGAATTATATTAAGAGTTTGTAACGTTCCAAAATCACTATAAATTTTAGCTTTTCAAAAACAACAATTCAATCCATAAAGTTTACAAAACCATTGTTTCAAAAGTGTTTCTTAGAAAACAGAGTGTCTCAAAAATCCAAATAACATAAAACTGAATGATGTGCACAATCACACATTCGCCTTGCCACGATCCTTAGAAGTACCTGAAACAAAACTAAAACTGTAAGTCAATGCTTAGTGAGTTCTCTCACGGTACCACCACATAAGATAACAAACAATAGCATGCATACAGAGCCTTCATCACAACTGGACCGTCTTACCAGACCTTCAACCTATCTAGAACGCTCTCTGGGCCTTCGGCCTGACTGGACTGCCTCGCAGGCCTTCAGCCTATCCGGACCACCCTAGGTATCTTGACCTTCAATCTCAACTGGTTCGCATGCACCTAATAAACCATAACATATCAATACATAACATTCTCAATAAAATACAACAAACATAGGTAGTCCTACAGATCTACCAGTCTAATCACATAACCAGTACCACATAACTTCGCATAACAACATACAACAAAACAGGATACCTAATCCAATGGGTCGGCCTTGGTGCTTTCAACCCATAAGTATAATGAGCAAAACTCACATCTCAGTCCGAATATAGTCTGAATGAATCTCTGGTCCGACAAGTGGCTCTACCCGACCCCTAATAATCAAAACATTTCCCATTCTAAATTAATAACAATTTCCCAAAATACCCTTGGTCAAAATAAGTCAAAATCAACGAAATTAGATGCCTTAGCCTAGTTGAGTCAACTCAGCCCTCGTATGCGGGGCGTACTCACTGTCCGAGGAGTCAGAGCTCAAATTGCATACGTGCAACGTACCAACTGGTACACCCAACTTACAAAACTTGTTCTCCATCTAAAGAGTTAAGAGCTTAATACTTGAGCTATTACAACCAAAATGTAGATCCAAGTCCTAAATATCATCCTTGACCATAAAGTTTCCAACTTTATGGTCTTGCATGGCCAATAAGTGCTAAATGCTAAAAACCCCACCCTCTTAGCCCATTAATACAATCAAACACATGCATGGAAATGATTAAGACCAAAAACCCTATTTTTATGCTTCTAAACCCTTCAAAATATCTGAAAGGACAGCTAGAATGGACTAGAGCATGCCATACTCCAAAAGGTCAAGACTTAGGACAAAATGCTCATGAATCAAGGACTTAGCAAGATCTAATGAAATACAAGACAAGTTTGAAACTTTATACCTCTTAGAGGTTGCTAGAGAGGTGAAAATCCCATATCCAAAGCTTCTTCAAGTTCCCAAGGTGGTTCTACTTCCTTCTATCTCCTTCAAGACCACCAAAAACACACAAAAGGGTCAAGAATGCTTAAACAAATGGATAGGGTTTACTAAAATAGAATGGAGGTGTTGGAAGCTGATGATAGATGAGGTTGGAGGCCATAAAGATGGTTAAATAGGGTCCAAACCCTAAAATTTAGGGTTTGCGACCTTCGCACGTACGCCCTATGTACTTGGTGTACGCGCATCATACTAGACGTGCACACGTATCCCCAACGTACTAAACCTCAACCTTAAATTACAAAAATGCCACTATGGGCAATTTTTCAAAATTCCTCATACACAAGGGCTAAATACTATAAGTCTTTATACTTAAGGGTTATATTTGGAAATACCTCATCGTCAGGATGTTACAATTCTCCCCTACTTGAACTAGACTTCGTCCTCAAAGTCTGCTGCTGCGAACAATTCCGGGTAATGCTCCCGCATCTCCGAATCGGGTTCCCATGTCCATTCGGAACCCTTCCCAACTGCCACTGAACTTGACCAAAGATACCACCTTGTTACGCAAGGCCTTCGTCTTCCGATCTAAATTCGCCACCGGTCTCTCAATGTAATTTAGGCGATCATCAACTTGAACATCATCCAAAGGAATAACCGCTGAATCATCAGCCACACACTTCCGCAACCGTGAAACATGGAAAGTTCTGTGAATTTAACTGAGCTCCTCAGACAAATCCAACCTATAAGCTACCTTTCTAACATTGGCATTCACCCGAAATGACTTGATATACCGGGGTCCCAATTTTCCCCTCTTCTTGAAGTGTATCACACCCTTCCAGGGTGATACCTTCAGCAAAACCATGTCACCGACCTAAAACTCCAACTAAGATCGACGTTTTTAACCATAACTCTTCTGCCCACTTTGAGCCGTCTGCAACCTCTGTCTAATCTTCTGAATGAACTCTAATGTCTGAAGGACTACCTCAATCCTTCCCAATACCCTATGGCCAATCTCTCCCCAATAGATTGGGGTACGACACATCCTCCCATAAAGTAGCTCGAAAGGCGGCTCCCCGATACTGGAGTGATAGTTGTTGTTGTAAGAAAAATCAGCTAAGGGAAAGTAGGAGTCCCAGTCCCACCAAAATCTATGACACTGGCCCTTAAAATGTCCTCAAGTGTCTGAATGGTCCGCTCACTCTGACCGCCAGTATGCGGATGATATGCAGTGCTAGGATGCAACCTCGTACCCAGTTCTTTGTGGAATTTCTGCCAAAAACGAGATGTGAACCGAACATCTCAATCGGATACAATGGAGACTGGAATACCGTGTCGAGAAACAATCTCGTGCAAATACAAATCGGCCAGTTTCTCGGCCAAAGAACTCTCTTGGATGGCTAGAAAGTGGACGCTCTTGGTCAAATGGTCCGCAATAACCCATATTGCATCGAATACCTTAGCCGTCCGGGGTAGCTTGGTGATGAAATCCATAGTGATATGTTCCCATTTCCACATGGGAATCTCCAATGGTTGCAGCTTGTCATGCGGTCTCTGGTGCTCGGCCTTGACCATCCGACAGGTCAAGTACCTCTCAACATACTAGGCTATCTCCCTTTTCATTCACGGTCACCAATAACTAAGCCTCAAATCCCGATACATCTTGGTGGCCTAGGGGTGTATCGAAAACCTAGTCTTGTGTGCCTCCTCCAGCACAGTCTGCCTGACCCCACCAAAATCTAGCACCCAAACTCGTCCATACCGGGTCAATAATCCACAATAATTAATGGCGAACCTATCCACCTCACCCCTCAATCTCTCATGCTTCCAATTATCCTTCTTGACTCCCTCGGACTGAGCCTCCTTAATCAAATCAAGAAACATAGAATCAACCGATATTCTCATACAGAAACTCTCAATAGAACTAGCCGTCTTGCATCTCAAAGCATCAGCGACCACATTTGCTTTCCCGGGGTGATGCAAAATCCCGCAGTCATAATCCTTGATCACAAAAGCCATCTACGTTGTATCATATTGAAATTTGGCTGATCAATAAGATATCTCAAACTCTTGTGATAAGTGTAAATGGTACATCGGACCCCATACAAATAATGCTGCTAAATATTGAGATCAAACACCACTACTCCCAACTCCAAATCATGAGACAGATAATGGACCTCGTGTAGATTCAACTACCGAGAAACATAAGCAATATCCCTCCCATGTTGCATAAGCATCGCCCCTAGACCAGTGATGGATGTATAAAAAAAATACCACAAAGTCCTCAATACCCTCAGGGAGGGTCAACACTGGTGCCTCACAAAAATTTTGCCTTAGTGTCTCAGATACAGCCTGCTGCTCAGGCCCCCAATGAAAATCCATGCCCTTCCTCTTCAGATGAGTGAGGGGTACTGCAATTTTGGATAAGTCCTGAATAAATCTGCGATAATACCCTGCTAATCCCAATAAACTTCTGATCTTAGAAGGAGACTTCGGGACCTCCCACTGCGTAACCGCCTCGATCTTGCCTGGATCGACCAAAATCCCATCTTGATTAACAAGGTGCCCCAAGAACTGGACCTCTCGAAACCAAAGCTCACACTTTGAGAACTTGGCATACAACCGTTCTTGCCTCAAAACTCCTAGAAGCTCTCAAAGGTGCTCCTTGTGTTGTTCCCTAGTCTTGGAATACACCAAGACTGATGAGTTTTGATCATCCTAACAACCTTAAGGTACACATACAACCCTAAATGCTTTGGATGTATGTTTTCTCTAATTAAACATGCAATTTGATTTTCCAAAGCATTACCCTAACTAGCATACAAAACATGGGTACTTGTATAACAAAAACTAGTTAGATGACATACCTTTCTTATAGCTTGTTTCCTTGGACCTTTAAGAGCCTAGCACCCCAAATGTGATGCCTCAAATTCTTCACACACCACCACCAACAATGGAGGACTTGAGAGAGAATATCTTGCACACAAAAATCGGCTATGCTCTTCCAAAGATCACTAGGTGCCGATTTAGTAGCCTAGGGTATTCTTATATAGCGTGGCTAGGATTAGGGTTACATCCATGTAAACCCTAATGTGCATGATTTTTCATCTTACTTGGGATCCATGGGTTAAACCTCCATGGACTATCCATGGACTACTATGTTGGTTTAGCCCATCCTAAATAACCATAAGCCCACACCATAAGAATGATTGATTTACCAAATCAACCCCTTATATTTAATTAGTCTCTTTTGATCACCAAATTAATTTTTGATCAATACCAATTAAATAACAATATGATTTCATATTAATATATTAGAACTTATAATATATTAATAAATCATAAATATCCTCTTCTCAAAAGTCCATCCTTATAAATTGTTCTAGTGACATGCAACCCAAATTGACCATGCTACTCTCGGGTCAAGTACATACCAATTATAGTTATGGGCTTAGACACTAAATCCAACAATCTCCCACTTGGATAAGTCTAACAACTATAACTGTAAGTATGACTTAAAACACTGACTAGCAATCATAGCTCTTAAAATCCCCTGTCGAACTGTGACGTGCCATTTTAGATAAGTGATATCATATAATCCTCTGTTCTCAAGATATCAGCCAGACAAATACATGGAACAATGACATACTTATTGTCCAATAGTTTGTTGCCCAATTCCGATTTGTTTGACATAGAACTTAATCGAACACATCAATTTAGTTCTGACCGGGCCCAACACATAATTCAAAACAAAATCATCGAGGGGCCCAAGATATCGCTTTCAATCCTCCAAGGACCAAAAGGAACAAATAAACTTCGACTCATATGCTTGTACTAACTACTCGTTAAATTGTACACAACAACACGTTTTATAGCATCAAGTTACTAATGCGGTTTCGTACTATCAATGTACAACCAACTCATAGTCAATAACTCATATCTCTTGGTTTGAAGAATTATATGATATTATCGTCTCACGAACACTCGAGATAAATTCCATGAAGTGATACAAGTGAGCGTGGGTCTATCCAATAATCAAACCTTATGAGCACTCATGAATGTTGTAGCAATCCTTTGCTATGTCTAATACACTTCAGACAATCTACAAGCCAAATTCATGACAGTCGTGCCTCAATACCTACTTCCAACGTATGATCGACTGTGGACAGTTTGAAGAATACAATTATTCTGGAAGTCAAAACATGCAAAGTGAAACAATAGTAAATGATTGACACAAGATAGTAACATTACTTATATATAAAAAACACCTTTTATTTAATCATCAAATTTCAATTACATTTCAATTATTACAAGTTTCAAAACTATCTAATAATTAAAACTAATATCGTCCTTCAGCCTAATGCGCCTCGCATGTTGTAAGTGCTTAACCCTACTTAGTCCCTTCGTGAGGGGATCTGCTGGGTTCTCCTCAGACGATACCCTTTTTGCTACGAGGAGTTCTTCTTATATCCGATGTCTTATGAAGTGGCATTTTCTGTCGATGTGTCTGGATCTGCCATGATCCCTTGGTTCCTTGGCTAAGGCAACTGCACTCTCGCTGTCACATAAAATCTCCATAGGCTCTTTTATAGATGGTACACCTCCAAGGTCTCCGATGAAGTTCTTCAACCATATTGCCTCCTTCGCCACCTCGCTTGCTGCTATGTACTCTGATTCGCTAGTTGAATAAGCTACTGTCTCCTACTTGGAACTTTCCCAAGTTATTGCTCCTCCATTTAGGGTAAATATGTTGGATTAGTGTCTAAGTCCATAACTATTTTGGTATGTACTTGACCCGATGGTGCATGGTCCTTTTGGGTTGCCTTCAGCAAAGCAACTTGATAGGATGAATTATGGAGAGAGAGGATTAATTATGATTTATTAATATATTATGAGAATAATATATTAAAGGAGAAATCATATTGTTTAATTAATATTAGTCAATAGTTAATTAAGAATTAATTTTGTGGCTAAAAGAAATTAATTAAACTTAAGGGACTAGAACTGTCAATTGTATGATAGTTGAATATTGGGCTAATGGACTCCATATTAGAGGGGTGGACGAATTCTATGGGGAAACCCATTAGAAATCGTCCCAGGCCTCTAAGGAGGGAGTCTATGGGTTGCTTAGGGCTTAAGCAGTCAAATTAGGGTTTCCTTGTTAGATAACCCTAATAGCCTCACTATTTAAGGATCCCTAGAGCACCAAAAACGTGGCTAAGAGTTTCCTTAGGGTTTCCACACGTTTTTTGGTGCCTCCTCTCTTATCATTCTTCATCCTCTTGCTCTTGGTGTTTGTGAGCCATTAGAGGAGTGACACTTGTGACTCTAAGCTTTCTAAAGCCATTACAAGGAGGATTCGAGTTGTTATTGCTATATAACAACAAGAGGTATGTAATCTAATCTTCTTGGTGAATTTCGAAAATAGTATGAATCATTAGGGTTTTATTATGTGTTCATAATGTTGTGTATCTAATAGTGAAAACATAGATCCAATTCTAGGGTTGCATGCACACATAGGATTATTTGTATAAAACCCATCAGTGGTATCAGAGCCTTTGGTTAACTTGTTTTCAATTAGTATTATACAATTGTATGAACTTGACATATTAGGGTTTATTGCCAATAAACCCTAGGAGGCTAGAATTTTCGAGATTAGGGTTTCCAAACCCTAATTTGCGAAAATTTGAACAAGATTTTCAAATCATTTCCTTAAGCCCCAAGATTTCGAAATCTAGGGTTTGCAAAACCCCATGATTTTCGAAATTAGCCTCCTCCCCAAGATAAGATCCTAAATTTTTGGGATTTGGATTATCCTATATCTTGTAATTATCCTTTAATAGTTAAATATGGTAATTAAAGATTTTGGGATATCTCATCCCTTATTTTCGAAATCTATGTAGAAGTTTAAGGGATTAAGATATCTTAAATGTATAAATGGTAATTATCCTCATGATTTAGATAATCACTTATGATTTAATAATTAAAATTAATTGTCTAATTCAAGATAATTATTAAATCAAGAGTTTTAATATTTAAAATTTTAATTTAAATGTCTTAAATTCGAAAATTTTAAATGAGATTAAAACCTAATTGTTTTGAAAAGTTTCAAAGCTTGCCCTCAAGTTTTGGAATTTAAATTGTTGATTAAAAGTTAATTTTGAAAGTCTAAATTCCAAAAACCCTAATTTTGAAAAAGTTCAAATTAAACCCTTATGGTTTTATTAAATTAATTAAGTGTATAATTAAAAGAGAGTTAATAAATCCATAATGATTTTGGTTAATTAAAAAGTATAATTTAAACCACCTAGTATTTTAAAAGTGTAAAATACACCCTTATACTATGTATAACATTAAAAGTCTAATATTATATATGTATAACTTAAATGCTAGTCTTACCGTTAGTAGGCCTCATTCACGAAGCCGATCTATAAGGGGGGGTATAAGGTTATGACCTATAAAATGGCCGTTTAATGAGTATCCACTCTTACCCACCGCTTCCTTGATTGGTGGAGGGTCGTTAGCCGAACGGGTAGGATAGGACAATCCTCACTTCATTAATAAGTATAATGAATCTATGTAAAGTAACTAAACAGTTTTGCAAATTCCCAATCCTAGTTATTTTAGGCAAAAGTGAAATTGATGCAATCCCATGAAATTACACTTTGTGCCCTTGCGAAGACGTTAATGGAGCGTATGTGGTTAACCGGCACACTAAATGGTTCTAAGCAAAGGTAGCAAAGGGTGACTCAATGTTTGTCATAGTTCGGTGGAGCGTGTGTGGTTAACCGGCACATCGAATAGGTGATTGTAACATGTGGGGGCACCATGTAAGTTTGCATGGTTATTCACACCCGCTTTGTGATCCTCGGTATCTCAGTCACAAACTAGAGGGGCATATCGAGATTTAAACATGCCATTGAAAAGTTCAATGAATCTCAAAGGATTTAGTAGTTTTCATAGATTTAAAACTTAAATTTCCTTTTCATTTTTCATGGTGGAAATTGGTAAATCGTCATTTACCTACCTTCAAATATTCTGCAACTAGATTACGGCATCCCTTTTCTAGGTTGTAGCGTATTGTGTTGGGTCCTAGCCTTAATATCTCATTTGGGTGATTTATTAAGGACTCAATCAATCAACTAACTTGAATTAAGTTTCTCCCATTTTATAGATGTAAAAGTATGACAAATATGGTATTCCCAAATTTCGTGGAACAAGCTTTCCACATGAAGATGATATTCCACGATTCGATCGAGAAACAAGAGATCATGCTTCACTTCCTCCACCTCCTCCAATTATTCTCCCTAACCCACAAGTTCGAAGGCTTGAAAATTTCGAGCTCACTCAAGCCCTTTTGGCAAGTAAACATGGGAAACCTGTGTGTGTACACATCTTAGAGATGAAGTCACACATTGAAAGGTTAAGGATGTTGGGTGTCGAGATTTCAGGTAAGTTGGCTGTTGACTGGGTTCTTCAGTAGCGTCTTGAATCATATAGTGAGTTCGTTAGAGAGTACTATATGATGGATCATGACGTGACCCTCATTGATTTGACCTATTTGCTTATAGCTGCTGAATCAGAAATGATTTGGCGAGCTGGTCGAGCAAATTTGTGTGGTAAATCAAACTCCCAAGCTTCAATGGATATAGGCAATGGAAACGAATGGCATGCCATGATCGAAAAGTTTGATCATAAGAGAAAGGCGAAGTCTGAAGTAGTTCCATGTGCTATTCCAAAAGAGTCAATTTGCTTTTATTGCCAAATAGAAGGGGCATTGGAGATGAAGCTGCCCTATTTACCTAAGAGATCTAAGAGATGGGAGAGTCAAACCGTATGGATCTGCTTTAGGTAAATTCCATTAACTAACTCTTTTAAGTTCCTATTCTAGATTCTTAATACATGATGTGATAAGATTACATTTCGATGTCTTATAGGATCGAAGAAAAGAGAGGAAGCTTAAGGAAAGAAGTGAGCGGAATCTAATCGTGAAGAAATGGATTTCGATCGCATTCCTTGAAGATTAGAATCTTGTGCTACTACTTGGAGTTAGAATAAGATTGCTAAGAAATATGTATTAACATAGTTTTTCAATTGAATTGCATTGTAATGTCAAAATTTTTCGCAATAAAATAAATTTTGATTTATATTATTTATTTATCCTTGCAATGGCGTGTATGAAAAATTGATGTTTTGAATGTTTCTATTATTAGCAATAATGGATTTGATTCTTAATTATGTGGAAATGTCGAGAATTTACCAAATAGGGAGAGTTTCTCATCACCCAAGTTTCAATTGGACAGAAACTTGGAATCATGCAACTTGGTTGCATGATGAATGAGAAATTTCATATTTGGAAATTAGACTAATTCGTTGACAAAGTGTCAAGTGAAGGACTAGGAGATCGAGTACACAAAGTTGTGTGTTGATCAAGTCCACCACAAGAGTAACAAAGATATTCATCATGATTTACTAAAGGTTTAGTAAATATGATTATACTTATAAGATTAAGTGTAATTTTGAATTGATTGAAAGAGTTTAAATCAATAGCAGAACGAATAAGAAGAATCAAGTAGGCAGAAAGATAAAAGTTTCTCTATTCTAAGAAGAAGGGAGAGTACCTTTTATTATGTTTTATGATAGGTCTTAATGATTAAGAACCATATCTCAATTGATCCTCTAAGTGAGTCTTAGTACAATTGTATGTCTGATAAGAGGAATCAAGAATTGAAGAAATGGTTAAATCAAGAAGTCAATCATACTTCGTTCCAAAAACAAGTCTTAGAGTTAAGATTGTGACATTGAGTGAAAAGTCTTAAGAAGGTTTATAACATTCACCAAATGTGGAAAGTTGTGATGTCTTGGATAAGACAAAGACCAACTAGGACCAATTTTGTGAAGTGTTTTGTCTTGATAAAAGCTACACTAACTTTTGAATATTTGTTTTTCGAGAAATGTTTATTGACAAGAGAATCTTATATGTCAAGGAGTCAATGGGAGTCTTAATGGTCTTGAGAAGTTCAAGAACTAATCAAGAATAAACCTTATCGATCATCACTAGCACACGAATTGAGCTTCACAACCTATCGTGTTGACACTATCTTGTTTCTGTGCCGTCTCAATTGAGTTAATTATGCTTGTGAGTTCTACGAGTTCTCAATTGAACGCATAAAAGGCAAGAACCTTGATCAATGAAAAGTACATTGATAGGAAAGGATGGGTTGCTTAACTGCTTGGAAGACATGGTGGGCACTCGTGTTACCATAAGGCAAGAAATCAAGATTGAGAAAGTTTGGTCCATTTAAGTTTGGATTTGTCACAAAATTTGGTTTTGACAAATTCACACGGATAGGAACACATACACCATTAAAATCTAAGTGTCATAAGATTCCTTCCTTCATGAAAATGACTGTGAGGAAATGCTTTCACTAAGAGAGATGGTAAGAAGATAGTGATTGTGAAAATTGCATTCTTAAATTCGATTATGGTTACGGTATCCCTTTCCATGATTCGAATTGTGAGATTTGGCAATTAGTCTAAATTGTTTAGACACACATATGAGCTATCTAAGGCAAAGGTGTATAAGCTTAGATAAAGGATTATCAAAGCATTAGGTATTAGAAATATGAACTTAAGAAATTCAATAGGTATTGTTTTTCTGGAAGTTAAGCTGTTTTTTGAATACATGTCAAAGATAGTGGGAGCATAAGAGTTATGCATATATAATAATAGTCATCATGATAGTGGGAGCATAAAATTTGTGCTTGTATGATTATTATGGCAAGTATTGCAAGTTAGCAATGTTAATTATAGAAAACAAGAGTTATACTTTGCAAAGTCGCAAGGGTTGAAAAGTTGTTTTGCTATAATTAAGGGAGAGAATATTATGCTTCATTTCAAATCTAAAGGATTAGGTTGTGGAATGTTAATAAATTTAGTCAAGGATACATAGTGCATTCTCAAAATTTCGATTATGATTATGGCACCCCTCTTCATAGTTCGAATTGTGAGAACGTGACACATTAAATATTATGGCAGAAGATTGATAAAGTATCGTATCTTTATGTAAGACATTATGCATCGTGTCCCATACGCTTCAGGTATAGGATCGATTGCAAGTGATATAATATTTAACCATTCTAAAATTTTCCAAATGTCTAGCGCATTTAGAGGGAAAAGGACAAGAATCGGTTTTGACTAACATAATTAAACAACTATCAAAGGACGATCCAAAGCTCACTGAGGATTGGTCGCTTGTGAGTAGTTGGAAGTATGGTCTTGGATGGACCATATCGACATTATTATGAATAGATAAGATTCTATTAAGAACGAGTTGTCATATGGCAAATATGGAAATGTTTCCATATTGGGAGTTGGATATTGAGAATCTGTATCTAGATTAGAAACTTTTATACAAGAAAGGATGTTCAAAGGAATGTACTTTGAGTGAGAGACATCATATCTATAGAATTGTTTCTTATAGAGATTGGCCAAGTCTTGATGATTTTGAGCTATGACTTTACGAAAGAATCATTGCATAAAATGTTAGAATCTAGCATAAGTAACAAGAATTTGATATTCTTACACTTGTGATAAGGATTGGGAGTTGTGAAATGAGTATGATTGGAAATGTGTTCATTTGATCTATTTCACAAAGTAAGGACCATACGTAAACATCGTGTGCATGCTAAGAGCATGGGACAGTTGTAGAAAAAAAAAATTCAAGTAAGAAGTTGATTACCCGAAACAACAAATAATGAGTAATCGATATGGTGATAAATAAAAGGTGTTTTATTTATACTCAAGGGTTTGGGACCATATGGGATTAGTATTATTCTTGTGTTTCACTTTGCATGTTTTGACTTCCTGAATAATTAATTATTTCAGAATAATCAAATTATTCGAACGGACCACAGTCGTTCATATGTTGGAAGTAGGTATGAATGAAGACTGTCGTGAATTGGTGTGTGGATTGTCCAAAGTGTATTAGACATAAGCAAATGTTTGCTGCAATGTTCATGAGTGCTTATGAATATGATTTGATCATTGGATTAAACCCACGCTCACTTGGATCATTTCATGGATTTTATCACGAGTGATTGGTGAGACGATAATATCTTATATTCTTGAAATCGAGATGTGTGGGTTGTATCGTGCGAGTCAGTTACACATTGATAATATGTAAACGCACCAGTAACTTGGTGTCATAAAACATATTGTTGTGTGTGATTCAGTGAGTAAGTGCAAGCAAGCATTGAATCAAAGTTTATCCGTTCCTTTTATCCAAAGTGGGATGAAAGCGATATCTGTGGGCCCCTCGATGATTTAGTGATGACGCCTAAGCGCTTGGCCAAGCCGAGACTAATTTGATGTGTTCAATTGTAGTCTGTTGTCAGTCGTCATAAATCGGAAATCAGGAAACAACACATAGACAGAGAGAATGATTTAAATCCATGTCTCAGTCTATACGATATCTAGAATGGAGGAATATATGATCTCTTATCTAAAGGATGTGTATCTGATAAGATCAGAGTTGACAACGACTTTTGAAAGTTACGAT
This sequence comes from Lactuca sativa, assembly GCF_002870075.4. Classification (NCBI taxonomy): domain Eukaryota; kingdom Viridiplantae; phylum Streptophyta; class Magnoliopsida; order Asterales; family Asteraceae; genus Lactuca; species Lactuca sativa. The sequence continues at coordinate 101,162,591 of NC_056630.2, read as the reverse complement.
TGCGGATCAAGATCTGATGTCATATGCATAATAGTTATTAGACTTATCCAAGTGGGAGACTGTTGGATTAGTGTCTAAGTCCATAACTATTTTGGTATGTACTTGACTCGATGGTGCATGGTCCTTTTTGGTTGCCTTCACCAAAGCAACTTGAAAGGATGGATTATGGAGAGAGAGGATTAATTATGATTTATTAATATATTATGAGAATAATATATTAAAGGAGAAATCATATTGTTTAATTAATATTAGTCAATAATTAATTTTGTGGCTAAAAGACATTAATTAAACTTAAGGGAATAGAACTATCAATTGTATGATAGTTGTATATTAGGCTAATGGACTCCATATTAGAGGGGTGGACGAATTCTATGGGGAAACCCATTAGAAATCGTCCTAGGCCTCTAAGGAGGGAGTCTATGGGTTGCTTAGGGCTTAAGCAGTCAAATTAGGGTTTCCTTGTTAGATAACCCTAATAGCCTCACTATTTAAGGATCCCTAGAGCACCAAAAACGTGGCTAAGAGTTTCCTTAGGGTTTCCACACGTTTTTTGGTGCCTCCTCTCTTATCATTCTTCATCCTCTTGCTCTTGGTGTTTGTGAGCCATTAGAGGAGTGACACTTGTGACTCTAAGCTTTCTAAAGCCATTACAGGGAGGATTTGAGTTGTTATTGCTATATAACAACAAGAGGTATGTAATCTAATCTTCTTGGTGAATTTCGAAAATAGTATGAATCATTAGGGTTTTATTATGTGTTCATAATTTTGTGTATCTAATAGTGAAAACATAGATCCAATTCTAGGGTTGCATGCACACATAGGATTGTTTGTATAAAACCCATCAAAATACCCAGCCCGAATGAGAGCGGAAATTATCTCTGTCGGTCTAAAAGCTTACGTCACTATACCCCACCACTCTTAGGTCATCACTCCCACCGAGGGTAAGCACCCAATCCTTAGTCCTCCACAGGTACTTGAGAATGTTCTTTACCGCAGTCCAGTGAGCCTTTCCAGGATTCCCTTGATATCTACTGACCATGCTCAAAGCAAATGCCACATCAGGGTAAGTACACGCCATAAAATACATGATCGAGACAATAACTAAAGCATATAGTATTCAACTCATCTCAGCTATCTCAGCCTCTGTACTCAGACTCTGAGTTTTACTCAGTTTGGCATTGCTCTGGATCGGTTAGTCACCTTTCTTGGAATCCATCATGTTGAATCTTTTCAACACCTTTTCCAAGTAGGTACTTTGACTAACTCCAATTATTCTCTTACTCCTGTCTCTCAATATCCTTATCCTAAGAATATAGGCAGCTTCTCCGAGGTCCTTCATAGCGAAACACTTCCCAATCCAGGGCTTATCCTCCTGCAAGGTTGGGATGTCATTTCCTATGAGAAGTATGTCTTCCACATACAATAACAGAAAGCTAAATGTACCACTAGCTTTAACATATACGCAAGACTCATCCTCGTTTCTCGAAAATCCAAACTCTTTGACTTTCTCATCGAAACAAAGATTCCATCTGGGAGATGCTCGTTTCAATCCATAAATGGATTTCTCTAGCTTACACACTCTATTAGGGTACTTTGTGTCGACAAAACCCTCTGGCTGACTCATGTAAACGTACTCAACCAACTTTCCATTAAGGAAAGTGGTTTTGACATCCATTTGCCATATTTCATAATCATGAAATGCAGCTATGGCTGGCATGACCCTAACAGACTTAATCTTCTCTACTGGTGAGAAGGTCTCATCATAGTCAACTCCCGGAGTTTGAGTAAAGCCCTTCACAACCAGTCGCGCCTTGTATGTGTGTACTTTCCCATCCATGTCGGTCTTCTTCTTGAAGATCCATTTGCACTCGACTGTCTTACGGCCCGATACATTATCAACCAAGTTCCAAACTTGATTGTTATACATAGACTGAACCTCGCTGTCCATAGCCTCTTTCCATTTAGTAGACTTGGGGCCTGCCATGGCTTCCATGTAGTTGTTAGGTTCATCTAAATTTACCAGTGTGCTATCACTGATAAATGTATCACCGTCTGCAATAATATGGAAACCATAAAACTCAGGTGGAACTCTAACTCTACTGGAACACCTCAGAGGTACAGAATCATCAATTGGCTCAACAGGAGTTTCCTCCTCAGGTTGATTGCTAGTGTTTGAGGTTCCTTCACCGCTTGACTCTTGAAGCTCTTCCAGGTTAATTTGCCTCTCACTGTCTCCTTGGCATATGAGCTCTCTCTCATGAAAGACTCTTCTCCTTGAAACGAAGACAACATTGTCACTTGGTCTGTTGAAGAGATAACCAAAGGATTTATGTGGGTAGCCGATGAAAATACACCGCTCACTACAAGGTTTGAGCTTGCCGTGAGTTTCGTGTCTCACGAAAGCCTCGGAACCCCAAACCTTGATGTGGGCTAACGAGGGAACCTTCCCTGTCCACATCTCGTGAGGTGTTTTGGAAACCTTTTTAATAGGGAATAGATTAAGGATATGAGCGGCAGTCTCTAATGCATTCCCCCAAAATGAGATAGGTAACGAAGCTCGACTTCCTTAGGAATGGTAGAGGGAGCAGCAGAACCAACCTTGGTCCCTCTTGAAGAGGATCCATCAAGAGACTTTCCCGTGCGGCTCTTTGAGGGAGCCTTCCTCTTCTTCCCCTTCCCTTGTCCAATTTCTAGAACAGGGGCGGTGGTAGGAGTAGTAACAACCAATTTACCTTTGAGACTACTTTAAACAGTCCTCAAAATCCATTGAAGTTTGCTAAGTGTGACCTCCTCCTTGTTCATATGATAGGTCATGCGGAACTGATCATAACATGGAGGTAAGGAGTGTAGAATGATATCTATAGCCAGCTCCTCATCGAAGTTCACATTCAATTTTAGCAAACGGTCCACAAACATTTGCATTTTCTGCAAGTAGGTCGTGATGGGTTCACCATCGTTCATCTTAATTGTTATCATGGAAGAGATGATTTCATACCTCTCTTGATGAGCACTCTGATGGTATCTTTCCATCAGGTCCTGGTTCATCTTAAAAGGGTAGAAGTCCTCATAGGACTTTTGGAGTTCAGCTGTCATGGTGGCTAACATGATACAAGACACTTGTGGCATCCTTCTCATTAGTCCTAAACTCAGGGATCTCCTCAGGAGGAGCAGAAGAGTCACCGATTCCCTTAAGCTCCTTGTCTAGGACATATTCCTTGTCCTTATAGCGAGTGACCATCCTAATGTTCCTAATCCAGTCAGTAAAGTTAGAACCCTTAAAGATGACTCTCCCACACAAGTTCATGAGAGAGAAGAAGCTAGTACGGTTTGAGCCAGAAGCAGTGTTGGAAGACATCTGAAAAGAAAGAAAGATAAAGTTTAGATTAGATAAAAGTCCTTAATATAACACCCAAATGAAATATTAAGGCTAGGATCCAACACAATATTTTACAATTTGGAAGAGGGATACCGTAATCCAACTTGCAAAATATTTGAAGGTAGGTAAATGACGATTTACCAATTTCCACCATGAAAAACGAAATAGATTATTAAGTTTTAATTGGATTGAAATTCCTAGATTCCTTGAGATTCATTGAACTTTTCAATGACATATTCAAATCTCGATTAAGCCCTTCAGGTTTGTGACTGGGATACCGAGGGTCACAAACCAGGTGTGAATAACCATGCAAATTAACTTGGTACGATCGATGTCATTTATCACCTAATCGATGTGCTGGTTAATTACACACGCTCCACCGATCTATGAAAAACATCAAGCTACCCTTTGCAGCCATTGCTAGTCCAAGTTAATGTGTCGGTTAACCACACACGTTCCATTGACGACTTGGCAAGGTACAAAGTGCAATTTCATGGATTAGCACCAATTTCACATTTTCCTAAAGTAACTAAGATTGGGAATTTAATAAAGCATTTAGTTACTTTATAATTTTCATCATACTTTTAACGAGAATTAAAGTTCTATTCTACCCGTTCGGCTAACGGCCCTCCACCAGTTAAGGAAACGGTGGGTGAGAGTGGACACCCATTAAATTGCCATTTTATAGGCAGTAACCTTATACCCCCCTTATAGACCGGCTTCGTGAATGAGGCCTACTAATGGTAAGACTGAGTTGTCTTATATATATATATATATATATATATATATATATATATATATATATTATTGAACTTATAATATTATAATAGTATAAGGGTTGAATTTTAAACTTTTAAAATTCTAGGGTTTGGAATTAAAGTGTTCATAAGTGTGACTTTACAAATTCCAAAACTTGAGGGCAAGTTTTGACACTATTCAAAACTTTTCATTTTGTTAACTTATGAGTTTAATGGCTTTTAATAGGAAAAACTTTTCATTTTTTATAACCTATGATTTTAATGGCTCTTTTAAAAAATGAGACTACTCATCTATATCTATATATCTTATAAAGCTAGCATTTTTCCTTGAACCTCATGCATTTGAAACTCCCAAGACACCACATTCATTTGAAACTCCCATGACTTTTCAAATTCTTTCTAATAATGATTATAAGTATGTTAAGAATGTTAAATAAATATCAAACTTAAAGTGTAATCATATATAAACTCAATATTAAAATAATATATTTACTTTTATTTATAAAGTTATGTCTTTAACTTTTAACATATTATATTTTATTTATTAATTTTAAAATGTTGTTGTATGTAAACCTTTATCATTTTGATGCAACAACTTTTGAACTGTTTAGATAAAATACTTAAATTCTTAATTTAAATATAATATTACATGGTCAAGATAAATATAAATTTTAGTTCAACTTAAACAACGCAAAGAATATTTTGTAAATACTTCAAAGTGACAAATTGTAGTGTCTTTCTAATAATGATTATAAGTTTGTTAATAAAGTTAAATAAATATCAAACCTAAAGTGTAATCATAAACAAAATAAATTTTAATATTAAAATAATATATTTACTTCTACGTATAAAGTTATGTATTTAATTTTTAACATTCTATACTTAATTTATTAGATTTATATTCAGTTTAAAGCTACAAATTCTGAACAGTTTGGATAAAATACTTAAATTGTTAATTTAAATATAACATTACATGGTCAACTTAAATATAAATTTCAGTTTCACTTAAAAAAAAAACCCAAATAATATTTTGTGAATAGTTAAAAGTGATAAATTGTAGTGCTAAATGTAAAAACTAAATTTTAATATCAATTTAACTAAAATATTTCCTAAAGATATTTTTATAATCATTTAAATTTTCAAATAATTAGTTTAAAATAATTTACAATAACTATAGTTAAAACTAACTTTATATAAACGATTATATTGTTACCTTTAAAAACAAAAAGACAATTTTTGATGTTTTAAATAATTACAATGATAGAAATTAAAACGTTAAACAAATAAATATTAAAAAATTAATTAACAATAACAAATAACATTAAATCATATATTATTTTTATTTTCTTTAGTGAATAACCTGTGAGTAGAGGTCATTCAAACGATTACGATTATGTAGTTTTAATAGATGTATATATTATAATATAATTCAAAATTATCAATATATTATATCAATTTTGTACACGAATTATTATATCAAATTTAACAATAACGTTATTGTTATATTTAAGAAAACATATATTTGTAAATATTTCAACTATATAGGTGTTTCTGCGTAACGCACGGACATTCGCCTAGTTTTCCATAACTTGAGGCCAAGTTATGGAGTCCATTAAAACCATTTAGATCATTAATTTATTCAACACAATAATCAAATAACACATACATGATCTAGTTAAACTCATAAGCATAAGATAATTCATATCATCAATCTTCAAGAAATTAGCCTAATCATATAAACTAATACAAATATTGAAATTATGACAATTATCTTTTAATTGGACAAGCATGATCATTACCTTATGAAAAAACAGATTTCATGGTTCAAAAACCAATTTGGGGTAATGATCCTAATCCAATTTCTGGCCAAAACTCGAAATTCTGCACACTAGACCACTAATTCGGCGAGTACATGAACTCGACTCGGCGAGTTGGTCCATTTCTGAGTGGACTCGTCGAGTCACCCAGTGGACTCGGCGAGTTCACCTGTCAGAATGCAGAAATTCGATTTTACCAACTTTGAAAACCAATAAAACATCAAGTATAATAGAAAACAATCATAGGCTCTGATACCACTGATGGGTTTTAAGCATCCTAACAATCTTAAGGTGCACATACAACCCTAAATACTTTGGATCTATGTTTTCTCTAATTATACAGGAAATTTGATTTTCCAAATCATTTCCCTAACTAGCATATAAAATATGGGTACTTGTATAACAAAAACTAGTTAGATGAGATACCTTTCTTGTAGCTTGTTTCCTTGGACAAGAGCCTAGCACCCCAAATTTGATGCCTCAAATGCTTCACACACCACCACCAACGATGGTGGACTTGAGAGAGAATATCTTGCACACAAAAATCGGCTATGCTCTTCCAAAGATCACTAGGTGCCAATTTTAGTAGCCTAGGGTCTTCTTATATAGTGTGGCTAGGATTAGGGTTACATCCATGTAAACCCTAGTGTGCATGACTTTTCATCTTACTAAGGGTCCATGGGTTAAACCTCCATGGACTACCATGTTGGTTTAGCCCATCCTAAATAACCATAAGCACATACCATAAGAATTATTGATTTACCAAATCAACCTATATTTAATTAGTCTCTTTTGATCACCAAATTAATTTTTGATCAGTACTAATTAAATAATAATATGATTTCATATTAATATATTAGAACTTATAATATATTAATAAATCATAAATATCCTCTTCTCAAAAGTCAATCCTTACAAATTGTTCTGGTGACATGCGAACCAAATGGACCATACTTCTCTCGGGTCAAGTACATACCAATTATAGTTATGGGCCTAGACACTAAATCCAACAAAGACAACATCAATGAAAACAATAACTGATCGATAGAGCATCGGCCTGCACACCCGGTTCATCAAATCCATGAAGGACGCAGGTGCATTGGTGAGCCCAAACGATATCATCAGGAACTCGTAAGGACCATAATTGTAACATTCATGTATTGTTAAATTTCTCTTTTATTCCTAATGCAAATTTATGTTAGTACACGGGGCGTACTCAATGGGTATGCTTAGCATACTAGCTATATATCTGGTCGCGGGATGTAACCTTGTACGTGGGGCATAGTGGAGTGTGCATGGCGTACATGGAGTATACATGGCGTACGCGAGTCTGAGACAAACCCTAATATTTAGGGTTTTCACCCTATTTAAGGACCTTAAGTCCCCAAAGTCCCATACCTTTTCAGCCTCCATTTCCCTTGAAGTGAAAATCTTGAACCCTAAGCTACCTTAAGTGCATTTGGAAGCTTTCTTGAGTGATTTTGGTGTTGTTTAGAGTCTTTGAAGAAGAAGGAAGCTTGGGAAGAAGCAAGGACGTGGGAAAAGCTCGTAGATCCAGAAGATTGGCACCATTTCTGACTCTTTGAAGGTATAAAGTATAAACCTTGATCATCGCAAGCTTAGATCAAGGTTTAGGGTAGAAAATGGTATCTTTTGGTCCGATAGTTTGGATTCTTGGAGTTGAGCAACTTTAGATCATATGAGTTGTCCTTTTGAGATCTTGGAGGTGTTTTGAATCATAAAAATCGGACCTTCATGGTTTAGCCTCAACCATGCAAGTTTTAAGAACCATCCAAGTGTGCTTATGGAATTGATTCATGTTTTGAGCCCCATCGTTGCATGTAAAAGCATAAAGTTTGCAACTTTATGACTTAGGACGTTTTTAGGGGCCTGGATCTAAGTTTCGAACATTAGTTCTTAATGGAATTAAGACATGGAAGTGAGTTTGGGTTGGCAGACCAGTACGCCATACGTACTCCAATATACGCTGCGCATACTGGATCAGCACCCCAGCTTCTGGTCAACACCAGCATACACTGGGCGTACAAGCCAAGTATGCCGCGCGTACACAGTTAATGAGCCTAGGAGATTTTTGGGCTCATTTGGTGTTGGGCTTTGGACTTGAGTAAGTTGGGCCTCAAGTCCACCTGTTTGTAGTAGGCATTTTTGGGCCTAAGTCCATGTTTGGGATTCTTGGGCCATATTTGGCCTTAGAGGTCCTATAGTAAATGAGGTTTTGGTTTTTTAGATTTCGGCCTTGGAGGAAAGGAGGCCCAATAAGGAAAAGGTAAAGGAATCCTTTTGCCTTAAGTCAAGAATTGGGTTTTGACCACTATAACACTCCTATGGTGCACATGCAACCTTAAATGCTTTGGATCTATGTTTTCTCTTATTATACATACATATTTTCATTTTCCAAATCATTTTCCTAACTAGCATACAAATTGTTAAATGAACAATACAACTAGTTAGATGACTTACCTCTTAGAAGGACTTGTAGTTCTTGACCTTTGAAAGCTTGAGCACCTCAAGTGTGATGCCTCTAATGGTTCAAAAACACCAATATGCAAGAGGAGGCTTGAAAGAATAGTTTACTTAGCACAAAATCAAATTCACTCTCTTAGAATGAATGTAGCCACTCATGTGTCGATTTTGCCTCTAAGGGGTTTTATTTATAGTGTAGCAAATACTAGGGTTACACTTTGTAAACCCTAATGACCTTTCATATTACTTAGCTCCATGGGTTAACCTCCATGGCCTATCCATGGATTATCTCATCGGTTTAGCCTATCTAAATAATCATAGATCATTAGCCCACACTATAAGAATCATTGATTTACACAATCAATCCCCATATATTTAGTTAATCTCTTTTGACCATAAAATTAATTCCAAATTAATTCTTGATCAATACCAATTAAATAATATGATTTCATATTAATATATTATATTTGTCATATATTAATAAATCATAATAACCTTATTCTCAAAAGTCCATCCTATCAAATTGCACTGGTGAAGGCAACCCAAAAGGACCATGTTGCAATCGGGTCAAGTACATCCCAGTTATAGTTATGGGATTACACACCAAATCCAACAATCTCCCATTTGGATAAGTCTAATAACTATAACTGCCAATGCAACTTCAGGATCCGAGTTAGCAATCGTAAGCTTTCAAAAGTCGTTGTCGAACTCTGACCTAGTCAGTGATGCGTATTTCAGATAAGGGATCATAATTCCTCTGTTCTCAAGATATCTATGCGGACAAACACATGGAACATAGTCATACTTATTGTCCTACAATTTGTTTCTCGATTTTCGATTCGTCTGACATTAGTCTGACATAGAACATAACTGAACACATCAATTTAGTTCTGAACGGGCCTGACACATAGTCAAAACAGAATCATCGAGGGGCCCAAGATATTGCTTTTAACCCTCTTAGGATAAAAGGAACATATAAACTTCGACATTATATGCTTGTAATACCTACTTATTAAGTCATGCACAACGATACATTTTATGACATCAAATTACTGATGCGTTTTCAGATCATTAATGCACAACCAACTCGTAATTAAAAACTCATATATCTTAGTTTGAAGATTATATGATATTATCGTCTCACAGTTACTCATGATAAATTCCATGAGGTAATTCAGGTGAGCGTGGGTTGAATCCAATACTCAAATCTTATTTTGGGAGCACTCGTGAATGGTGTATCAAACGTTTGTTATGTCTAACACCTTATACAATCTATAAGCCAACTCATGACAATCTTCTTTCATACTTACTTCCAACGTATGATCGACTGTGGATGGTTTGAATAATCTTATTATTCGGGAAGTCATACCATGCAAAGTGAAACACAAGAATAATACTAATCCTATATGGCCCTAAAACTTTTGAGTGTAAATAAAACACCTTTTTGTTTAATCACCATATTGATTACACATTATTCCTTGTATATTGTTTCAATTTATCAACTAATACTTGAATTAAAACAATAGTTATCCCATGATCCAAGTATGCACACTATGTTTACCTATAGTTCTTACTTTGTGAAGTGGATCAATTGTAAACATTTCCAACGATAATCATTTCACAATTCCAAATCCTTATCGTAAGCGTAAGAATTCCAAGTTCTTTCCATTTACTGTAATTTTTTAGATTCTAAACTTATATGTAGTGATCCTTTTGTAATGACTATGTAAACAAGTCACAAAGACTTTGTCAATTACAAAACTTTACATTGGAGATTGTTACAAGAGAATTCCATAGATTTGAAGTCTCATATTCAAAGCACATTCTTTTGAACATCCTTATTGCATAAAAGTTTCTAACTTTTCTCATAGATTCTTGATATCCAACTCCCATTATGGAAACATTTCCATATTTTCCATATGAATACTCATTGTTAATAGAATCATGTCTATTCATAATAATGTCAGTATGGTCCATCCATTACTATACTCCCAATTGTCCATAAGCAACCCATCTTTGGCGAACCTTGGATTGTTGTTAGCAGTTGTTTAATAACTTTAGTCATATCCAGTTCTAGTCCTTTTTCCCTCTTAATGCCCTAGGCATTTGGAAAATTAGAACACATGAATATTATAACATATGTAATCGATCCTATACCCGAAGTATATGGGATACGATTCATAATGTCTTACATAAAGACATGATACTTGACCAATCTTTTGCTATAATATTTCCATATATATAATTTCCAATGTTAAAACATTTCAATATGGTATTCATATAAATCCTTGACTAAGTTTGATTAAAATCTCATCTAAACTTTTAGAATTGAAATGAAGTATTAGTTCCTCTCCCTAAATTATAGCAAAACAACTTTTCAACCTTGCAACTTTGCGAATTGAAACCTTCGTTTTCTATAATTAACATTGCTAACTTGAACACTTACCATAATAATTATGCTCCCAATAGCATAATAATTATTATCTTATTAGCATAACACTTATGCTCCCACTAGCTTTGACATGTACCTATAAATAAGCTGGACTTTTAGAAATTAATACTTGTTGACTTTCTTATAAAAGTTCAGATTTCCAACATGAGATGCTTCGATAAGCCTTTATATAAGCTCACACACCTTTTATTATAAAGCTCATATGTGGGTCTAAACAAGTTTAGAACTTACAGCAATAAGTCTCAAATGTTGAGACCTTTTACCATTTGTCACAATTCAAACTATGAAGAGGGATGCCGTAATCATAATCGAATTTGAGAATGTAAATATCACAATTGCTAACTCTTTAAAATATACTTAGTGAAAGCATTTCCTCACAATCATTTTCATGAATTGGAGAGAAATCTTACGACACTTAGATTTTTTTATGGTGTATGTGTTCCTATCCTTGTGAATTTGTTATAACCATAATATTAAGACAAGGTTAGTGACAAATCCAAACTCATATGGACTAAACATATCTAATCTTAATTACTTACCACTCAGTAGCACAAGGGCCTACTATGTCTTCCAAGTTGTTCAACAGATCACCCTTACTGATCAATGAACTTTCACTGATGAAGGTGCTTTGCCCTATGCAAACAATTGAGAACTTATAGAACTCATGTGCATAGTCAAAATTAACTGGAATGAGCACATAAATAAGAACATGTCAACAAACCTCAAGTGGTGTGCTAGTGATTAACAATAGGTTGACTCTTGAAAACTTTTCAAGATCTTTAACACTCCCACTAACCTCTTAACATATAAGTTTCTCTTTGTCAAGAACATTAACTAACAAAAAAAATATTCAAGAGTCAGTACGGCTTCTTATCAAGACAAACACTATTGAAAATTGGTCTTAGTTGATCTTTGTTTTATCTAAAACATTAGAAATTACCAATTTCAAATGTATAAGAGTAGGAAACATTTTACTCTATATTTGTTGATATGTCACTCAATATACAATCTTGGAGTATGACACTAAGATTTGATTTTGGAACGAAGTGTGATTTATCTTAATTGATTTAACCATTTCAGCAATTCCTGTTTCCTCTTCTTAGAAAAATAAATGCACTAAGATGTCCTTAGAATATCAAATTGTGATATGGTTTTCATAATCATTAAGATGGTCATAAAACACGATACTCAAGTACTCTCCCATCTTTTTAGATTGGAGAAATTTTATCTTTTTGCCGACTTTGATTCTTCTTATTCGTTATGCTATACATTGTGACTTTTCAATGACTTAGAATTATACTTAATCTTGTAAGCATAACCATATTTGCTAACTTTAGTAAACCATAATGAATAGTCTTATCATTCTTTGTGGTGGACCTGACCAGCGCACAACCAAGTATACCTGATACCACTGTTGGGTTTTGAGCACTATAACACTCCTATGGAGCACATGCAACCTTAAATGCTTTGGATCTATGTTTTATCTTATTATAAATATATATTTTCATTTTCCAAAGCATTGTCCTTAGCATACAAATTGTTAAATGAACAATACAACTAGTTAGATGACTTACCTCTTAGAAGGACTTGTAGTTCTTGACCTTTGAAAGCTTGAGCACCTCAAGTGTGATGCCTCTAATGATTCACAAACACCAATATGCAATAGGAGGCTTGAAAGAATAGGTTACTTAGCACAAAATCAACTTCATTCTCTTAGAATGAGTGTAGCCGCTCATGTGTCGATTTTGCCTCTAAGGGGTTTTATTTATAGTGTAGCAAATACTAGGGTTACACTTTGTAAACCCTAATGACCTTTCATATTACTTAGCTCCATGGGTTAACCTCCATGGACTATCCATGGTTTATCTCATTGGTATAGCTTATCTAAATAATCATAGATCATTAGCCCACACTATAAGAATCATTGATTTACACAATCAATCCGCATATATTTAATTAGTCTCTTTTGACCACAAAATTAATTCCAAATTAATTCTTGATCAATACCAATTAAATAATATGATTTGATATTAATATATTATATTTGTAATATATTAATAAAGCATAATAACCTAATTCTCAAAAGTCCATCCTATCAAATTGCACTGGTGAAGGCAACCCAAAAGGACCATGCTGTAATCGGGTCAAGTACATCCCAGTTATAGTTATGGGCTTAGACACCCTTTTGAATATTTTGATATCAGTATCTTATGAATTGTATGAATTTAAAAACAAAATTGTATCTGTATTTTTTAGGATGTTACAAGTTGGTATCACAGCCTTGGTTTGAGGTATTTAGGCATACTCTCGGGTGTGCGCGGACTCAAATTGAGGGTTTGGTAGTTTTTTCACAAAAAGAAACATTTAAATCTAAGGATTTTTATAAAAGACAAGGGATGTGATGCATGAAATTGGCCGAGATCAAGTAAGTTTTCCCAAAATACCCACACAAGTTATATGTTTTATGCTATGATATGAGAATTTCATGCTAGATTAGGGGCTAAGGACCTGCTTATGATAGAATGCTAGGAGAGATGCCTTTATTTGCCTATGTGTATGAGCTTTTAGATTTTCATGCTATTATTAGATTAGTTACTTGTTAGGATGACTTGTATAGGGTATGTTTTGAGTTGAATTTTCTGATGCTCAGATGTTGCATGGTTTGTGCTTTAGGAAGTTCTGTTGGTACTAACTAACTAGTGGATGAATGCGTTGTGTTACATATTACTGCGATTGGATAATTGTAGAAGGATAGGTTTAACTCTATTACGCAGGTCTTGTTTGAGTCCAACCGTTGTAGGGTGGGACCTGTCATTCGAAGAAATATCTAGTACTAGTAGTATGTAACTGTGTTCATGCATTAGTTAGGTAGTACTTGTAAAAGTTCCTTCTGTAGCTGATAGCAGAGAGGGGGTGAGGAAGGGAGTCTTAGGGAGTCCCTATGAGATGTTTGGTGCGTAGGGCACCTTATAGTTTGAAAACTTATTAGTTGGGAATAGTGACTTGGAGGAGTCGAGGTAGTCCCTGAGGATGGTATAAATAGTTATGGAAGGTAGTATTGGGCCCATACTACTGAAAGCACAAGATTTATACCCGATGACAGGAAGACCACGATGAATCTGGGTAACTCGAGAGTGTGAACCTTCTCATAAGTATGCTAATTGTTTATGTGGTTATGTTTTAGTATGGTGATGACATGTCATGGAGCGGGAGGTTCAGGATCTGGATCTGGTTCGGGCCCAGGCTCTGAACCAATTGATGAGGGTCTGTGAGAGTTCATTGCATCTTAGATTAGGAAAGGCATCCTTGATGCGACCCTTATGATGTTCGGGTCGACCCCTGGAAGTGGACCGGTAGCGAGTGGTACACACGAAGTCACAAATGAAATCGAACACAGTGAAGAAAGTGAGTCTATATCACATGAATCAAGCTCACAACTGACACGACTTATAGGAAATACAAAAACGGAGGTCCAAGATGAAGTTATAAAGATGTATACAAGAACAAGTTGTATACCGAAGGAAAATAAATTCTAATCTAATCCTAGTTGGAGTGTATGTTGATGTCTTGGTCGTTACAGGAACAAATGTATCAATTATAAACAAGCTCAAGCAAGCAATGACAGAGAACTTTGATATGAGTAATCATTGAGTATTGAGATATTACCTAGGAATAGAAGTGTAAATAAATAAGGATAACATACTAATTACACAATAAGGGTACGCAAAAAATGTACTCAATGACGCAGGGATGTATGAATGCAATCCTACTCTAGTTCCAATAAATCCAGATGCAAAATTCTCGGGAGGAAATGGCGAGGAAGACACGGATGCAACGAAATATTGAAGCCTAGTTGGAATATTGAGATATTTGATTCAAACAAGGGTTGATTTAGCGTACTCAGCCATGGCTGTTATAAAAAATGTTGGATTAGTGTCTAAGTCCATAACTATAATTGGTATGTACTTGACCTGAGAGTAGCATGGTCCATTTGGGTTGCATATCATCAGGACAATTTGATAGGATGGACTTTTGAGAAGAAGTTATTTATGGTTTATTAATAGATTATAAGTTCTAATATATTAATATGAAATCATATTGTTTAATTAGTATCGATCAAGAATTAATTTGGAATTAATTCTGTGATAAAAAAGGGACTAATTAAATATAAGGGGTTGATTTGGTAAATCATTCATTCTTATAAAGTGGTCTTATGATCCATAGTTCTTCATGTTTGGCTAAACCCATGTAGTAACCCATGAATACTCCATGGAGGTTTTAACCCATGGAGCATGAGGGATATGGAAAGTTATTAGGCTTTACATGGTGTAACCCCAGTTTGCCACACTATATAAGAGACCATAAGGCTACCAAAATTGGCACCGAGGAGCACTTAAGTGGAATACTAGAGGGCTAGCCAATTTTTGTGTGCAGGGAATCTCTTCTCAAGTTATCATTTGTTCTAGATGTGTTGTGATTCTATTTGAGGAATTGATACAATTGGTGCTAATCTCTTGAAGGCTAAAGGTTCAAGGTTTCCAACAAGCTACAAGAAAAGTTATGTTATCTAACTTGTTTTATTACCCAAGTATCAAGTTATGTATGCTAGTTAGGGTAATACCTTGGAAAGTTCAAGTTTGCATGTATAATAGAGAAAACATAGATCTAAGGTATTTAGGGTTGCATGTACACCTTAGGAGTGTTAGAGTGCTCAAAACCCAACAAAAAATATTACGATATGTAAAAGGTAGTATCATGTATGGGCTTCGTTACAGTCGCAATAATCTAGTAAGCCTGGTTGGATATTGTGATAGCAGTCACAACATTGATCAAGATGGTGGAAGAAGGACCACTAGGCATGTATTTTGCTTTGGTGAATCACTAGTCACTCAGTGCTCTCAAAAGAAAGAAATAGTGGCATTATCATCTTGTGAAGCTGAGTATATAGCTGCTTCTGCAACAAGTTGTAAGCAATTTGGTTATGAGATCTTTTAGGAGAAATAAATGGTTCTCAAGTAGAAGAAGTGGTAATTAAATTTGATAACACATTGACAATCACATTAATCAAATTCCAATTTTTCATGCCCAAAGCAAGTACATAAAATCTCGTTTCCACTAAATATGAGAACGAGTTGATGACTAGCAGATCACAATCGAACATGTCAGTGGAAAAGAACAACGAGCTGACATTTTGACAAAGCCGTTAGCTAAGATAAAATTCTTTGAGATGCGTCAATTGCTAGGAGTTGAAGACCTTTTAACTTTCATGCGAAAATTAGGTGTGATTGTTAGCTACTTTGGTTCTAACCTTCCATACACAATGAGGTGTAGGAAGGACATTCCCTGGGCAACAAGGAGTCTCAAGAAGTCACTTAGGACTCATGTAATTCTAGCTAGCTTAGGGAAACAACAAGTCTCTTATATGGTAAGTTGTCTCCTAGTTAGATACAAATTAGGAAGTCATAATCGTCTATATATATATATATATATATATATATATATATATATATATATATATATATATATATAGACATTGAAACATGTAGGTTTCGATGATTAGAGAGTGAGAGAGAGCAAGAGAGAAAAGATTGTAATAAGTTTTTGAGCTATTTTTCTGAATTACAATAAGAGTTATTCCTTTCATTCTCGTGTTCATATTTTATCTGTTTATCGATTTGTCTTTGAGTCTCCAAGATCTTTAGGTATGAAATTGGATCCTATATATAGAGCATGGGTGTCATTGATAGTTTACCGGCTAGAAGTTGTCATGGAAAAGAGGTGGTTATGAACCACGACATGTGTTATACGAGCGACCTAATGATGATCAAGTTTTGTTTCTTTTAACGAAAGCTATTTTGTTACTATTATGTTATTAGAAAAGATGCTAAGAATAAAATAATATTGCAAATAATGAAATGACACTAATTGGGTTGTGAAGTCAATGATCGACACAATTTATATGATCTATATATGCATAATTATTTCATTCTTCCGTTCACTGCAGAATGTTGAAGAATAAAACATCAAGTTTAAGCTTTAAATGTTCAAAAAATTGTCTAGACGAACGATGAGGAAAGCAGACAAAGACTGAAGAAATCATCTAAGGAATTATCAAAATTGTCATGCACAATTTTGTCGTTGAGAGACAATTTTATGACAATCTTGGACGGGTTTTGGTCCAACACAAATATTCCATGGTAATTTGTAATTATCCTAGACAGTTTTCTGCAGAGTGAATAAGCACAAATTGCAACTTCTTTCCCGTAAAAAATCACCTCAAGTTCTAATAGGAACTATGATCCTAAGCCACCAAGGATGATTTTTTAGAACTTTTTCATCAATTTTAAAAATACTAAAAATGTGGAAATCATAAGAGAACACCATTTGTTTTCTTGTACATCATGGTTCGTCACCATTAAAGTATACCACACCCATGAAGAATTCAAGTCCAGTCAAATTACATTTTTATGAATATATTGTCACACCCCCAAACCAGACGGCGGAAACCTTTGGGGGTGGATGACTTCATTTGTAGTATCACAACAAATGCATTATAGTAATCACAGTACAAATAACCATTGCATTTGATAAGTAAAAGTTTTTACATGTGTTCAATCACTATATATTGATACCAAAATAGTTATAGCAAACGACAGAAGACATGACTCAAAACGGCTCCGTCTTCTCAAAAGCTCGAGGAGTACCTGTCTACTAATTCCTTGAGAATACAAGTAATTTGAAAAGAGAGTATCAACATAAAGTTGAGTGAGTGCATACGTATTTATGTTTGAAAGTATATTTTATGTTCTTTGAATATGTAATCTGTTCTAGAAAATCCTATATTTTCTTCTGTATATGAAAAGTAGTTTTAATCTCATAAAACCATTCTGTTTGTAAACCATTGTACTGTATTTGTATTCCTTTGTAAATCCTGTAAAAGTGAGTGAGCCTAGCTCCACCAGCTGTTATTGTAAACTGTAATGTTATACTGTAAATTATATCTTTGTGAACTAGTACTTTGAAAATGTTCTCATGTTTAGTTAATTATACACTAACATATTGTTAATATCTTTTTAATGAGTTATTATAACCATACTATGACTAGATGGCCTGAACAACGCTTTGAAGGCGTCAAAACTGTTGATAACAATTGTCACTCGTAGGCGTGAATGCCTAGCTTTAGCTAGCAATCTGAGTGCAGGGTTGTCAATCCCATATATATCTAGACACATTTGTTTCGATCCCCGACTGAAGATTCTGGTTATGATATCAGGACTTTAACTATGCTGTTTAAAGAAATAAACAACCTGAATCTTTTCTCTCATAAAAAGCAAATAGATGTTACGTGTATAATAGTAATGAAATCCCAATCATTCTGAAATAAATGATTGGTAGTATGTTCCTTGTTTAGTATACTTGAAATGTATTTGTAAGTTGTATACCCTTGCTTAGTTTTGAATCAAACCCTTCACTACTAGAAAACAACCCTTTAATGACGCGCAAACAATGACACGTAGTGATTTACGATACGCAAAAGCGTGCACCCTAAAAATAATGTCATGTCTTCTAAAATTTGAAGGATAGAGGACACACATTTATGCGTGCCTTGAAATTAGTGTCAGAAAAGAAAAAAAAAAGAAACACGGAGGGCACTTATCATAAAAAGCGTGTCATGTAAAGGTGTCGCTTTATATTTTTTAAGAATGCGTGTTTTCAGTATTTTTTTGGGAAATGAAATCTCAAAAAAATTAAATACCCCGCCTGATACTCCTTCTCCTTCTAAAATCCTCTGCTAAGAACCCTAAATCATTCATAACCATTTTCCATTCCCAAAAAAATTAAACATCCCGCCTACTACGACTCCCCAAATCACCCTAAATCATAGATCCCTAAATATTAAGAACCCTAATTTGTTCTTTAGAAATGGTGCCTAAGATTAAAAACTATGAATTCAACTTAGAATTAGTTCAGCTTCTCTCAATCAAGAACCTCCCCATTCTATAACTCAGAAAAACATCAATGCACGCATATTGCACCTGCGCCGGAGTCAACCGTTCGTTATCCCATATGGTCATTATCACAGCCTCGACTTTATACGTTTCTTTTGTATAAATCATTGAACACATACAAAATAAATCAATTGCATCTTTTTCTCTCTCTTTCCTCGTTTGTATAAATCAATGATGCCATCATACGTTTCTTTTCTCCATTACCCTCTTTTTTGCCCTAAAATCATATATGGGTTTCTGTTTACTCATATGATTTTGCCAAGATTTTGAAGCATTCATGGCTTACACATATCTCAATTCTCTTTCTGTTGGTGGATCTGCTTTTTTTTTTTGCTCTCGATCGAGGGTTTTTTGGGCTTCAGGTCTCGGATTTGTTTTAGGCCTTCTGTAACTGTACTCATGCAGAAATTCTTTGGTAAGGGTTTTTAATCGCTCTTTAATTTCCATTCTATGTTGTTTCCATTATTTAGTTTGCTTATTTTTTGTTCAATTTTCGTTATTTAGTTGTTTTATTAGGGGTTCTCGAGATTATTACTTTACTTGACTGTATTTAGAAGATCTCATCTTAAAATCCACCAAATTTTCATTTATTTGTTGTTGAATTTTCTTGTTGCTACTTGGTAGTTGTACTTCTTACATGAACTTGCATAAGAATTACATGATCATATGGTAAATCGCCTTATCAACCTTTACTATTAAACTGATTTATGATTATATCTATGATTTTGGAACTGGTTGATCATCTCTCCTTGAATTACGTTTAATCAAGAGTAGAATTTTTTTTGCACAAGGACATGACTGATTATCTCAGAAACCTTCTCTTACTCTTTGATCTTAGTTATGCTGCTTTATGTTTTGGATCTATACTTAGCTTTTGTTTCTTTCATGAAAAACTATCTAATAATTTTTTCCTGAACTTATATTTTCAGGGGAAGATGTTCTTTACCATGGTATGCCAAAATACCATGCTTCAGAAGAGTCAAATCTCTTCTTGTCCCTTGGTCACCATGTAGATGTGTGCTTCCCCCTCACAAGAGGTCAAGAGTCAGTGCCCCTTTTGTGTTCTCTGAACAAATCTTCAAAAAGCAGCAAACCACCATTGATTCCCTTCATGATGAATGTCTTTTTGAGATCTTCAGACGTGTATCTGGTTGCCAAGAAAAAAGTTCATGTGCTTTTGTCTCAATGCTAAAATTCATTGATGGAGGGAATCACATTTCTTCAAGCATGCTCATTTTCATTCCATCAGAAAAAATAAAGTCTTTGTTTCATTCCAATGGGATGAACAATTTCATCATATTAAACACTAGCTTAATCTTCTTTCTTGATATAGATGTGTCAGATGGAATTTCTACTAATTCTCCCTTTATTTTTTTTCTAGATCAAGATAAGACTATTAACAGCCCATGCCTCTCTCAAATGTTATACATATGCATTCTTGATGAGACAGAACAACATCCCAGAGGAGTATCTTGCATTATTACCATTATTCTCAAAAAATTCAAATACATTGGGCCAGTACTAGCTCTCACTCTTGAAGGATTACAGTTATGTTATACATGTAAGATTAATCTATTCCTTGTATACTTTTCAGTTAAATGCAGGCTATACATCATATTTGGGAGTCTATAACATTTCTCTGTGTCTCCTTCTTGCAAGTGATTTACATACTTCTATCCAGGGCCGGACAAGGGCTCAACGAGCTAGGCCACAACCCAGGGCAGCATGTTTAGATGGGGCATCAAATTTAATGGGTATAGTTGATTTGGGTTGAAATTTTTATCCACAAACTATTCTAGCTGATAAAGGAAGCGGAAATGGTATTTATGACATTTGACTGATAGTCAAACACTCCGTGAGTAAAATTCTCATGATTTTTTTTACTTGATACTAATCTAAAGCTTCAAGAGTCTAGTTTACCAAACATGAAAACTAAACTAAAAGCTTGTTAAAAAAACACTTATATTTACAACCTACTACAATAGTCTACATTACCCTTGCTAGTCTTCTCTTTTTCTCTTCTCTACCACATTACCTTGTGCCTACATAACTGATGGGTTTTTGCCATAAGAACATCCTATGTGCTCATACAAACCCTAATGCTTGGATCTAGGTTTCTCTATTGTACATGCAATTCATCCAAGACTATAAACCCTAGATCTAATATATGATAATCAATACAACATATGAATTAGGGTTTAGATCATACCTTGATTGTTATATAGCAATAACAATCTCAAATCCTTCTTGTATTGACTTTAGAAAGCTTAGAGTCACAAATGTCACTCCTCTAATGGTTCACAAACACCAAGAGCAAGATGATGAAGAGGAGAAGAGAAGGAGGCTGCCCAAAACGTGTGGAAACCCTAACCAATTAGTTCACCACGTTTTTGGGGCTTAAGGGTTCCTTAAATAGTGAGGCTATTAGGGTTATCTAACAAGGAAACCCTAATTTGGATGATTAGGCCCTAAGCAACCCATGAACCCCTTTCTTAAAGGCCTTTGGACGATTTCTAATGGGTTTCCCCATAGAATTCGTCCACCCCTTTAATATGGAGTCCATTAGCCCAATATTCAACTATCACACAATTGATAGTTCTAGTCCCTTAAGTTTAATTAATGTCTTTTAGCCACAAACTTAATTCTTATTAATTCTTGACTAATATTAATTAAACAATATGATTTATCCTTTAATATATTATTCTCATAATATATTAATAAATCATAATTAATCCTTTCTCTCCATAATTCATCCTATCAAGTTGCTTTGGTGAAGGCAACCCAAAAGGACCATGCACCACCGGGTCAAGTACATACCAAAATAGTTATGGACTTAGACACTAATCCAACAGTCTCCCACTTGGATAAGTCTAAAAACTATTCCGCGTATGACTTCAGATCTTGATCTGCAATCGTAGCTTTCCAAAGCCGCTGTCAACTTTGATCTTATCAAATACGCGTGTCCTTTAGATAAGGGGTCATATATTCCTCCATTCTTGATATTGTATAGACTGAGACATGGATCTAAATCATTCTCTCTGTCTATGTGCTATTTCCCGAATTCAAATTTATGATGACTGACAACAGACTACAATTGAACACATCAATTTAGTCCCGGCTTGGCCAAGCGCTTAGGTGCCATCACTAAATCATCGAGGGGCCCACAGATATCACTTTTATCCTACTTTGGATAAAAGGAACGGATAAACTTTGACTCAATGCTCTCTTGCACTTACTTACCGAATGACACACAACAATATGTTTTATAACATCAAGTTACTGGTGCGTTTACATATTATCAATGTGTAACCGACTCGCAAGATACAACTCACACATCTCGGTTTCAAGAATATAAGATGTTATCGTCTCACTAATCACTCGTGATACAAATCCGTGAAGTGATCCAAGTGAGCGTGGGTTTAATCCAATGCTCAAATCTTATTCATAAGCACTCAGGAACGTTGCAGCAAACATTTGCTTATGTCCAATACTCTTTAGACAATCCACACACCAATTCATGACAGTCTTCATCCATATCTACTTCCAACATATGAACGACTGTGGCCTATTTGAATAATTTGACTGTTCTCAACCAATTAAATTATTCAGGAAGTCAAAACATGCAAAGTGAAACACAAGAATAATACTAATCACATATGGCCTCAAACTTTGAGCATAAATAAAACACCTTTTATTTATCACCATATCGATTACTCATTATTTGTCGTTTCGGGTAATCAACTTCTTTCTTGAATTATTACCACACTTGTCCCATGCTCTTAGCATGCACACAATGTTTACCTATGGTTCTTACTTTGTGAAATAGATCAAATGAACACATTACCAATCATACTCATTTCACAACTCCTAATCCTTTTTCATAAGTGAAGGAATATCAAATTCTTGCCACTTATGGAATATGTTAGATTCTAACATTTTATGCAATGATCCTTTCGTAATGTCACTGCACTAAAGTCACAATGACTATTGCCAATGAAATTACAAAGTCCTCTATCGGAGATTGTTACAAGACAATTCCATAGATGTGATGTCTCTCACTCAAAGTACATTCCTTTGAACATTATTTTGCATAAAATTTCTAATCTAGACACAGACTTTGAATATCTAACTCCCAATGTGGAAACGTTTCCATATTTTCCATATAACAATTCATTCTTAATAGAATCTTTTCTATTCATAATAATGTTGATATGGTCCATCCAATACTATACTTTCAACTACTCACAAGTGACCAATCCTCGGCAAACTTTGGATTGTCCTTTGATAGTTGTTTAATTATCTTAGTCAAAACCGATTCTTGTCCTTTTCCCTCTAAATGCGCTAGACATTTGGAAAATTTTAGAATGGTCAAATATTATAGCATTTTGCAATCGATCATATACCCGAAGCGTATGGGACACGATGCATAATGTCTTACATAAAGATTTGATACTTTATCAATCTTTTGCCATAATATTTTATGTGCTACGTTCTTACAATTCGAACTATGAAGAGGAATGTCGTAATCATAATCGAAATTTAAGAACACACTATGTATCCTTGACTAAAATTATTAACATTCCACAACTTAAGCCTTTAGATTTGAAACGAAGCATAATATTCTCTCCCTTAATTATAGCAAAACAACTATTCAACCCTTACAACTTTGCAAAGTATGACTCTTGTTTTCTATAATTAATATTGCTAACTTGCAATACTTGCCTCAATAATCATTCAATCATAACATTTATGCTCCCACTATCATGATGATTATTATAAACATAACACTTATGCTCCCACTAGTTTTGACATGTATTCAGAAACAGCTTAACTTTCAGAAAAACAATACCTATTGAATTTCTTAAGTTCATATTTCTAATACTTAATGCTTTGATAATCTTTTATCAAGCCTCTTAGTCTTATACACCATTGGCTTAGATAGCTCATATGTGTGTCTAAACAATTCAGACTAATTGCCAAATCTCACAATTCGAATTATGGAAAGGGATACCGTAACCATAATCAAATATGAGAATACAATTCTACAATCGCTATCTTCTTAAAATCTCTCTTAGTGAAAGCATTTCCTCACAGTCATCTTCATGAAGGAGGGAATCTTATGACACTTAGATTTTAATGGTGTATTTGTTCTTATCCATGTGAATTTGTCAAAACCAAAGTTTGCGACAAATCCAAACCCTTATGGATTGAACTTTTCTTAACCTTGAACTCTTGTCTTGTGGTAACACGGCTTCCGACCATGTCTTCGAAGTAGTTTAGCAGATCACCTTTTCTTATCAATGTACTTTTCATTGATCTAGGTCCTTGCCTTTTATGCATTCAAATGAGAACTCATGGAACTCACATGCATAATTAATTCAATTGGAATTGCATAGAAACAAGATAATGTCAACACGATAGGTTGTAAACCTCTACTCGTGTGCTAGTGATGATCGATAAGGTTTATCCTTGAAACCTTTCAAGACCATTAAGACTCCCACTGACTCCTTGACATATGAGGTTCTCTTGTCAATAAGCATTTCTTAACAAACAAATATTCAAGAGTTAGTATAGCTTTTACTTCACATAATTAGTCTTAGTTGGTCTTTGTCTTATCCAAGACATCACAACTTACCAATTTCAAATGTACAAGAATAAGAAAATCCTTTTCCAAATTCTACATTTGATGAATGTTATAAACCTTTTTCAGACTTGTCACTTAATATCACAATCTTAACTCTAAGACTTGTTTTTGGAACGAAGTATGATTGTCTTTTTGATTTAACCATTTCTTCAATTCTTGATTCCTCTTCTTAGACATACAATTGCACTAAGATTCATATAGAGGGTCAATTGAGATATGGTTCTTAATCATTAAGACCTATCATAAAGCATAAAAGGTACTCTCCCTTCTTCTTAGAATAGAGAAACTTTTATCTTTCTGCCTACTTGATTCTTCTAATTCGTTATGCTATTGATTCAAAATTTTTCAATCAATTCAGAATTACACTTAATCTTATAAGTATAATCATATTTACTAAATCTTTAGTAAATCATGACGAATATCTTTGTCACTTTTGTGGTGGACTTGATCAACACGCAACTTTGTGTAGTCGATATCCTAGTCTTTCACTTGACACTTTGTCAACGACGTACTCCAATTTCCAAATATGAAATTTCTCATTCATCATGCAACCAAGTTGCATGATTCCTAGTTTCTGTCCAATTGAAACTTGGGCGATGAGAAACTCTCCCTATTTGGTAAACTCATCACATTTCCATAAATAACATAATTAAGAATCAATCCATTTGTTGTAGAAATATGCAAACATCGATTTCATTGCAAGGAAATAAATAAATAAACAATTGAGTCAAATCAAAATTTATTTTATAAAGCAGCGGAAAACATTTTGTCCTTACAATGCAAAATCAACTGAAAAACTATGTAATAAATATTCCTAACAACTCTATCATAACTTTCTAAAATCAAAATCTAATCTTCAATTCCATGCGATCGAGATCCATTTCTTTGTGATTAGATTCATCTTGCTTTTCCATCAAGCTTCCTCTCTTTTCACTGATCCTGCAAAACATTCAAATGCAATCTTATCACATCATGTATTAAGAATCAATGAATAGGAACTTAATGGAGTTAGATAGTGGATTTTACTTGAAGCACAACCATACTCTTTGACTCTCCCATCTTCTGGACTCTTCAGGCTCTTAGGACAGACTTGTATCCAACGCCCTTTCTCTTGGCAGCAAACGCAGGTTGGTTCTCCTAGAACGTCCTCGGAAGCATGGTTGGTTGACTTTCCCAACAAATACGCTCCATTGCTTTGCGAAATCATTTCTGATTCAGCAGCAATGAGCATGTAAGTTAGGTCAATGAGGTTTTCATCATGATCCATCATATAATACTTTCTTTTGAACTCATTATATGATTTAGGAAGTGACTGTAGAACCTAGTTCACAGCCAACTTATCCGAGAATGATGCACCCAACATTATCAACCTATCGATGTGTGATTTCATTCCTAGAACGTGGGCACACACGAGTTTACCATCTTCATGTTTCATTTCCAATAGGGCTTTAGTGACATTGAACCTTTCAATTCTTCGATATTGTGGGTTAGGGAGAATAACGGGAGGAGGAGGAGGAAGTGAAGAATGATCTCTTGTTCCTCGATCGAATCGTGGAATATCATCTTCATGTGGAATGCTTGTTCCACGGGATTTAGGAAGACCATAATTGTCGTACTTTGACATCTACAAAACGGGAGAAAACAAATTCAAGTTAGTTGATTGATCGAGTCCTTAGTAAATCACCCAAATGATATACTAAGGCTAGGACCCAACACAATATTCCACAACTCGGGAGAGGGATGCCGTAACCCTAATTGCAGAACATTTGAAGGTAAGTGAATGACGATTCACTAATTTTCCACCATGAAAAATGAAAAACAGATTAAGTCTTAAATGTATTGAAAACTCCTAGATTCTTTGAGATTCATTGAACCTTTTCAATGACATGTTTAAATCTCGATATACCCCTCTAGTTTGTGACTGGGATGCCGAGAATCACAAAGCAGGTGTGAATAACCATGCAAACTTACATGGTGCCCCCACATGTTACAGTCACCTATTTGATGTGCCGGTTAACCACACACGCTCCGCCGAACTATGACAAACTTTGAGTCACCCTTTGCTACCTTTGCTTAGAACCATTTAGTGTGCCGGTTAACTACACATGCTCCACTAACGTCTTTGCAAGGGCACAAAGTGTAATTTCATGGAATTTCATCAATTCACTTTTGCCTAATGTAACTAAGATTGGGAATTTTATGAAATCATTTAGTTACTTTTATACTTCATTATACTTATAATGGAAGGTTTTGTCCTATCCTACCCGTTTGGCTAACGACCCTCCACTAGTCAAGAGTGTGGTGGGTAAGAGTGGATACCCATTCAATTGCCATTTTATAGGCAATTTCCTTAAACACCCCTTATAGACCAGCTTCGTGAATGAGGCCTACTAACGGTAAGACTGACTTTTACTCATACATATATATAATGTTAGACTTTTAATGTTATATATAGTATAGGGTGTATTTTACACTTTTAAAATACTAGGTGGTCAAATTTAACAATTATACTTTTAATTCAGTTAAATTGTAAACCAAAATTTTATGGATTTATTAAACCTCTTTTAATTATACACCTTAATTAATTAATAAAACCATAAGGGTGTGATTTGAACTTTTCAAAACAATACTAGGGTTTTAGAATTTAACATTTCTAAATTAAACTTTTAATCAACTTTTAAATTCCAAAACTTGAGGGCAAGTTTTGAAACATTTCAAAACATTAGGGTTTAGAATTTAAATATTTCAAAATCAAACCTTTTAATCAAAATTTAAATTCCAAAACTTGATGGCAAGTTTTGAAACTTTTCAAAACATTAGGGTTTTAACTATTTAAATTTCAAAACAAAACTATTAAGTTCAATTTAAACTATAAAACCTAAAGGGAAAAAATTTAAACTTTTCACAAGATAATTCAAATCTAAATTATAAATAATCAAATTTTATCTAATTAAACAAGTGATTATCTAAATTTTGACAATTATCTTCTATTTAGGTAAGGATAATCACCAAATATTGATAAAATTCGGATTTTATAACAAAAACATATTTAAGGTAATTATCCAAAGCCAAAACAGGAAGAAAATCGCGAATATTAGCTGTCAGACGATTTGACTCGTCGAGTCAAGACCTGGACTCGTCGAGTACAGCTGACTCGGCGAGTGCACCAAGTGACTCGGCGAGTCAAACACTCAGAATCCAAAAAATTCGATTTTCAGTGCTGATTTCGATCAAATATGCATCAATACAATAGAAACCAATCTAGGCTCTGATACCACTGATGGGTTTTAGCCATAAGAACATCCTATGTGCTCATACAAACCCTAATGCTTGGATCTAGGTTTCTCTATTGTACATGCAATTCATCCAAGACTATAAACCCTAGATCTAATATATGATAATCAGTATAACATATGAATTAGGGTTTAGATCATACCTTGATTGTTATATAGCAATAACAATCTCAAATCCTTCTTGTATTGACTTTAGAAAGCTTAGAGTCACAAATGTCATTCCTCTAATGGTTCACAAACACCAAGAGCAAGAGGATGAAGAGGAGAAGAGAAGGAGGTTGCCCAAAACGTGTGGAAACCCTAACCAATTAGTTCACCACGTTTTTAGGGCTTAAGGGTTCCTTAAATAGTGAGGCTATTAGGGTTATCTAACAAGGAAACCCTAATTTGGATGCTTAGGCCCTAAGCAACCCATGAACCCCTTTCTTAAAGGCCTTTGGACGATTTCTAATGGGTTTCCCCATAGAATTCGTCCATCCCTTTAATATGGAGTCCATTAGCCCAATATTCAACTATCACACAATTGACAGTTCTAGTCCTTTAAGTTTAATTAATGTCTTTTAGCCACAAACTTAATTCTTATTAATTCTTGACTAATATTAATTAAACAATATGATTTCTCCTTTAATATATTATTCTCATAATATATTAATAAATCATAATTAATCCTTTCTCTCCATAATTCATCCTATCAAGTTGCTTTGGTAAAGGCAACCTAAAAGGACCATGCACCATCGGGTCAAGTACATACCAAAATAGTTATGGACTTAGACACTAATCCAACAATAACATCATCCAATTCTTCAAGGGCATGATGGTCATATTATCTGTTTTCATGCTATGTTTTACTTACTCCTCTTATGTTATTGTTTCATCATGTCATTTTTAAATATAACAAGTGAATTGAAGGGCATTGTAACAGCCCGGAATCTCAGGTATTGTTAAAATTATGTTTTTGGAGTGTTTTAAGAGGGGACTCGGCGAGTTGGAGCCTAGACTCGCCGAGTAGGATCGCAGACCGGGTCGCGGGTTCGCGACTGGACTCGACGAGTCCGATATGGACTCGGCGAGTCTATGCTGTTTAGCGAAAACCCTAACCGTTCAGGTTTGGGTCGTATATAACGCACTTTATGCCGTCATTGTCCGTCTTTTAGTCTTCTGAGAAGAACCCTAAGCGGCTGTGGGCATCTAGAGCAAGATTGAAGGCCATTGGTGATTTGAAGAAATTGTGGTGCAAGGAGGAGGGGAGTCTTGACTAAAGGAACTGCAAGGGGTTCGAATTCTGAGGTTTGGGGACACAGAGAGTGCGTTATTCAGGTAATATTTCGGATCATTTCTGTTATATTGATGTGTGTATGGATCTAGGGTTTATGGAACCCATTTGGTGATTAGATGGATTATTGCCTTGTTACCCAAACGACTATAACCCTGTATTAGGACCTTAGAGGTCCAGAAGGTCCCATGCTTGTGTATTTCGGGACGATACTTATCTCAGGAAGCAGTTTGATCGACTGCATGGCATGGACTCGACGAGTCCGATGAACAGACTCGGCGAGTAGCTTGAAGAATAACTGGGACTCGTCGAGTTGTTCTTCAGACTCGGCGAGTTGAGTCGGGGTGGCCCCGCGATTCTTCCAGGAGGAACTCGTCGAGTAAAAAGGGGATACTCGACGTGTAGAAAGGGAATCTTAAGGAATCGGTGAGTCAAGGGCGAGTGGACTCAGAGTCGTTGAACTCGGCGAGTCTTGGGGTGACTCGGCGAGTTAGGTCGCGGGTTAAGTGAAGTTCTGAGTATGTGGACTCGGCGAGTCACAGGGTTGACTCGACGAGTAGGGTCAGTCAGGGGTTGACTTTGACCTTGTCTTTGACCAAGGATTGACCAGTGGTTCCAGGGGTATTCTGGTAATTGTTGTTTATTGTTTGAGTTCAGTGCATTGGTGACTGTCCAGAGGTGGAGATCGTATCAGTGATCGGAGCAGCTTGAGCTATCTGTTCAGTCGGCAGTTTCGAGGTGAGTTATCCTCACTATATCGCTAGGGTTTATGGCACCAATGCCAACCCTTTTATGGGATGGAAATCCGGGTAGTTGTCAGTTGTTATATGTTATGGGCCGGAAGGCAATACATGTTATGGGCCGGAAGGCATTACTATGTGGACCGGAAGGTCATGGCCTGGAAAGGCGTATGTATGCATTTAGTATGTTGACTGATTCATAGGGTAATGTTATGCTAGTGACCGGCCAGACCAGTATCTTGTTTAGAGTAATGCTATGATATGTGATCTGTTGATCGATTGTTGTCTATGAACTGCTATATGATTATTATTGTTATGTTATATATGCATTTTATGCTTATGGGCCGGAAGGCGATATGTTTTGGGCCGGAAGGCAATATGTTGTGTGATGGACCGGAAGGTCAGGGCCTGGAAAGGCGTATATGTGGTTGGTATTCTGGGGGTATCTCACTAAGCTTTCGGGCTTACAGTTGTGGTTTTATGTTTCAGGTTCTCAAGAGTCTGTGGCAAGGCAAAGGCGTGATCGTACCGTTCCTCGCGTTGGTGTTTTATGATATAAACCTGGGGAAAATACTCTGTTAAATAATGTATTGAAAACCTTTTTGTAACAATGTTATTAAAATGAGTGGTTTTGAAAAGTTTTAATTGTTTTGAAATTTTGGATGTTATAAGTTGGTATCAGAGCCTTGGTTTGAGTGAATTGGGGAAACATTCGTGTGACTCCAGTCTCAAATCGAGGAGGATTTTAAAATGAGAAATTAAAATGGTTTTCAGATTTAGTAAAAGGAGGACGCGGAGGTACGATCAGCCGGAGCCAGTAAGTAACCCCAAGATACCATACATGATATTTGTTTATTTGAGCTTGATAGAACAACATGCTAGAGTTAGGCTAGGGATCTTCAGGAATTCATGATAATGTTGCCTGATATGTGATGCCTGTAGCCTAGGGTCCCTTATGGGATGTTCTCAGTGTTCCTCTAGGGGTGAGGGTTGATACTAGTTATGCATGTTCCCTAGGGTATTGTGGTAGTACTTCATACAAATATGGGTAGGTGTGGAAGGTAGTATGGGCCCGTACTACTGAAAGCACAGGACCCATACGCGTATCAGGGAAACCATGATCTCTAAGGTAGGGTTGCGAGAGTTGGGTCCCTGGATTTTGGGAAGTGTCTGAGATTGGTAGGGTGTCTTCATTATGGAGATCTCGAGGCATGATGATAGTGGATCCGGATCAGGATCGGGAGCTGGAGAGCGAGTTCCGGGTGAATCGGTGCCGTCGGAGGTTATCGATCGGACGAGCACGAGCGAGCGGGATGCGAGGATTCGCGAGATCCTGCGTGAGGAGGTTGCTGCATTGTTACGGGCTGAGTTGCCAGAATGGTTTGGGTCGATCAGGACCGCCATGGTTGAGTAGTTTGATGAGCGATATGCGGCTCTCGCAGAGACGGTTGCCGCGACGGCTACAACGGCTGTAGCAGCGGTGAGGGGAGGAGCTAGTCGGGGTTTTCAGTATCGGGACTTCTATTATACGAAGCCTCCCACATTCGATAGGGTTCAGGACCCGATTGTTGCTATGAGATGGTTATCAGACGTGGAGGGGTATTTCTCCACGAGTTTATGCCCTGCTGATCAAAGGGTAAGGTGTGCTCTGAACCTGTTGAGGCTAGGAGCGAAGGATTGATGGAGATTGACTACGAGGTCATTTTCCGATGCGCAGAGGGCTGCGGTTTCATGGGATCAACTCAGAGAGATGTTCAATACTCGCTATGTTCCGCGGGATGAAAAGGAGAAATTGGCTCGGAAGTTCCTTGAGCTGAAGCAGGATTTGGAGTCGGTGACTGAGATCACCAGGATGTTTATTGAGAGGGTGATGTTTTGCCCTGAAGTTCGCTTCGGAGCAGGCTTAGATGTCCTGATATCTGAGTATGCTCAAGAGAGATATCAGACAGTTCGTGTCTGCGCGGAGGTGTGAGACCCTGTTGGAGTTGCAGGAGGCCGCCATGTGGCGTAAGTTAGAGGTTGAGTTACAGTTGCGTGAGCTGAGGCAGGCCCCGATGCAGTCGCAGTCGGCGCCGAAACGGTCCAGGACCGTAGATGTTAGAATGGGGATCGGAGCGGCCACACTTGTGGGAAGTGTGGGAGGGATGGCACCGGAGCTTGTTGGTCCGGTGGTGCATGCCGCAAGTGCGGAAAGGAGGGGCACGGTGCACGGGATTGTCGGCAGTCAGTGCCAATTCGGGATTTGAGGATTTGTTATCAGTGTCGGCAGGTTGAACATTTGAGGGTCAACTGTCCACAGCTTTCTGCAGGACCGGTGCAGGCTCTAGCACCGGCCACCTCGAGGAGTTCAGGAGGAGGACAGGACAGAGCGGAGCCCTAAGGGCTCAGGGTCGTACTTATCAGCTTGCAGCAGAGGGAGACGGAGCAGTAACGGAGGCAGCTGCAGGTATGATGCTTTCTTGATGTCTTGATTGTCTTGCATTGATTGTGGCGTATCGTTTGTGCTGGTATCTTGTGTGGATTTCGATGCGGTATTCGTTGTTTCGCAGGTTTGGCATGGTTATGGATTGGTGCTTCAGGTTTTCGCTTTGGCATTCGTTGTTCCCTGATGGTTTGGTATGGTTATAGTTTGGTGTTTTGGTGCCAGTAGCCTTGTGCGGTTTTCGATGTGGTATTCATCCTTTGGCAGGTTGTGGGTTTGGTTACGGGTTATTGTTGGGAATTCCGTTGGTTATCGTTCGCGAGGGTTGTTAGTGGAGATGCGGCACTGGGTTGAATGTCGGGTAGCATCTGCAGTCGTAGAGTGGATAATTGAAAGACCGGATTCTTTTGAGTGGATTGATCAGGGAGGAGATGTGTTTTGCTGAGGGTTGCTTATGCTTGTGGGAAGCAGTCAGTGTGTAAATGTTCTCTTTGTGCAGGATTGTTCTGAAAGATCGTTAATGACGGTCGGTGGCAGTTAGTCAGTGTTTTAGTGGGGGAGAATTGGAGAATTCTCCAGGAGATCGATGAGTATGTGAGGGTGCTTAGCTGTTGGGATTCAGTAGTGTTTGTCAGCTCAGAGTATAGGCCGACGAGAGCGGGTGTCGGGTATGCGGGGTGGGATACAGACCTAGGGCATTTGATTGTGGAGGCCTGAGAGGAGGCCGGGATCAAGCTTGAGTAAGTAATCGGGGTTATGCGATTAGAGTATTGGTATGTTTGAGGTACGTGATGGGTTGTACTGTATTAATCCCACGGGATTATGTTGTGCATGTTTCTAGAGTTGGAACCAGAAGGTTCCCAGAGTTAGAACCTGAGGGTTCGCAGAGTTTGGGTGTACGGACCCACAGAGATATAGCCTCGAGTGGCTAGTATGTGTTATCAGAGTCGGTCCAGTCATGCTGGAGACTCTGTTGGTATTGCGGGATCAGTTTGAGGTTGCGGATTGTGTATGTTGCAATGTGATTGCATTGGAAGGTCTGGCCCCGGGTTAGTGATCTTGTTTAGCTGAGGCATTGATTTTGATGAGTGGAGAGAGTGCATGGGATTGAGAGCCCCTGCAATGAGAACCAGAGTATGTGAATAGCAGTTACGCAAAAAGGGTGGTGTCGATTGGGGCAAGCACCGTGGCACCGGTTGGAGTGGCATTATGGCCAAGAGGGTCCCTTGGAAGGAAAAGAGAAAGGTGTGTAACTCCGAAGGGGAGTGCAAGTTCACGAGAATGAAAGCTGCAGAGCAGAGTTATGGTTAGAGTATTTCGAGTATGGCTTCGAGCATCGTGTTCGCGGCAGCGAAGTTGGAACCCATCCGGTTTGGGGATGTCTGTTGAGGCTCAAAAGGGATGCAGGGGGAGAGAGAATCTTAAATTCTCAGTGTGATTCTGATCAGAGTGTAGGGTGGATCTAGTGGTTCATCTTGGGAGGTGTTCGAGGATATCATCAGTGTATCAGGTCTTCCAACCTGCGGGTGTTGGGGCTAGTTCAGCATGTGTATGTGATGGCAAGAGGAGAACTTGTGAGAGTTGCTCTGAGAGTGAGAATGGATCTCTCAGTCGGTCCGGAATGGACAGAGTGGGCTTTGGATCGGGGATCTGGTGGTTCATGGTTTCCTAACCCTTATGGGTCGAGTGATCGTTGAGATTTAGAGCAGAGTTGCATCTTGGGTAATTTTCGGTTACAAAGAGTGATGTGCTGTACAGAGATCGTGCTTCAGTCGACAGAGCAGATTCGACAGAGCCGACAGGGAAAGTTATGCAGACAGACGCCGGTCCGAGCTTAAGTTTCAGGTCGGCGACCTCGTACTCCTGAAGGCCTCTCCTTGGAAAGGAGTGATTCGCTTCAGGAAGAGAGGCAAGTTGGGGCCCCGGTACATTGGGCCATCAGGGATCGGAAGATTAAGGTTCTGAGGAATAAGGAGGTACCTCTGGTATTGGTTCAGTGGCAACATCGGAAGGGATCGGAAATGACTTGGGAGCCGGAACGTGAGATGCGGGAGCAGCATCCGGAACTATTTTCAGAGTGAGACTTCGAGGGCGAAGTCTAATCCTAGTGGGGGAGAATTGTAACAGCCCGAAATCTCAGGTATTGTTAAAATTATGTTTTTGGAGTGTTTTAAGAGGGGACTCGGCGAGTTGGAGCCTAGACTCGCCGAGTAGGATCGCAGACCGGGTCGCGGGTTCGCGACTGGACTCGACGAGTCCGATATGGACTCGGCGAGTCTACGCTGTTTAGCGAAAACCCTAACCGTTCAGGTTTGGGTCGTATATAACGCACTTTATGCCGTCATTGTCCGTCTTTTAGTCTTCTGAGAAGAACCCTAAGCGGCTGTGGGCATCTAGAGCAAGATTGAAGGCCATTGGTGATTTGAAGAAATTGTGGTGCAAGGAGGAGGGGAGTCTTGACTAAAGGAACTGTAAGGGGTTCGAATTCTGAGGTTTGGGGACACAGAGAGTGCGTTATTCAGGTAATATTTCAGATCATTTCTGTTATATTGATGTGTGTATGGATCTAGGGTTTATGGAACCCATTTGGTGATTAGATGGATTATTGCCTTGTTACCCAAACGACTATAACCATGTATTAGGACCTTAGAGGTCCAGAAGGTCCCATTCTTGTGTATTTCGGGACGATACTTATCTCAGGAAGCAGTTTGATCGACTGCATGGCATGGACTCGACGAGTCCGATGAACAGACTCGACGAGTAGCTTGAAGAATAACTGGGACTCGTCGAGTTGTTCTTCAGACTCGGCGAGTTGAGTCGGGGTGGCCCCACGATTCTTCCAGGAGGAACTCGTCGAGTAAAAAGGGGATACTCGACGTGTAGAAAGGGAATCTTAAGGAATCGGTGAGTCAAGGGCGAGTGGACTCAGAGTCGTTGAACTCGGCGAGTCTTGGGGTGACTCGGCGAGTTAGGTCGCGGGTTAAGTGAAGTTCTGAGTATGGGGACTCGGCGAGTCACAGGGTTGACTCGACGAGTAGGGTCAGTCAGGGGTTGACTTTGACCTTGTCTTTGACCAAGGATTGACCAGTGGTTCCAGGGGTATTCTGGTAATTATTGTTTATTGTTTGAGTTCAGTGCATTGGTGACTGTCCAGAGGTGGAGATCGTATCAGTGATCGGAGCAGCTTGAGCTATCTGTTCAGTCGGCAGTTTCGAGGTGAGTTATCCTCACTATATTGCTAGGGTTTATGGCACCAATGCCAACCCTTTTATGGGATGGAAATCCGGGTAGTTGTCAGTTGTTATATGTTATGGGCCGGAAGGCAATACATGTTATGGGCCGGAAGGCATTACTATGTGGACCGGAAGGTCATGGCCTGGAAAGGCGTATGTATGCATTTTGTATGTTGACTGATTCATAGGGTAATGTTATGCTAGTGACCGGCCAGACCAGTATCTTGTTTAGAGTAATGCTATGATATGTGATCTGTTGATCGATTGTTGTCTATGAACTTCTATATGATTATTATTGTTATGTTATATATGCATTTTATGCTTATGGGCCGGAAGGCGATATGTTATGGGCCGGAAGGCAATATGTTGTGTGATGGACCGGAAGGTCAGGGCCTGGAAAGGCGTATATGTGGTTGGTATTCTGGGGGTATCTCACTAAGCTTTCGGGCTTACAGTTGTGGTTTTATGTTTTAGGTTCTCAAGAGTCTGTGGCAAGGCAAAGGCGTGATCGTACCGTTCCTCGCGTTGGTGTTTTATGATATAAACCTGGGGAAAATACTCTGTTAAATAATGTATTGAAAACCTTTTTGTAACAATGTTATTAAAATGAGTGGTTTTGAAAAGTTTTAATTGTTTTGAAATTTTGGATGTTACAGGCATAATCGTCTTCTTATCAGTTTCTAGTGGCTTTTTTTACTGAATATGGCATAAATGACACTCTTTACCAGTTTTGAGTTCAATGGAAACTAAACCTAAACCTAACCTAAAAGAGTTCTATCTTAATTTAGGAGATAATTCCTAAATAAAATGAAATAATAATTATCTCCCAGGAAATGGATTTATCTAATTTAGGAAAAATATTTTTCTTTTATGCTATCAAGCTTGCAACTTTGTGGCCAAAAGGGAGCATGGACAACCATGGAATATGAAATGCAATTTGTAGAGTCAAAGAACGTTTAAGAACACTATTGTAAGAAAAGGTTCGTAGCTCTTATTAATTTATAATTATTTTATCCAAGGGTATTTTAGACTTTTGACACATAGTAGATGTCAGTTTAAACGTTGCAATTTATATAACATTTATCAGTAAGTCTCATTATCCAGGGATCTTATTTTGATGAAAAACTGACAATAAGATTTTGAAGGACCTTAAAAAGGAGTTTTGCTGTAATGACACTGTTAACAAATTCATTGTTGAATGATGAAACTATTTTATGACCTTGATTTTTACTGGATATGCAAACATTGAACAAATGATCCATTTTCTATGCTACTTTAAACTCAATTTCATACTTCTACATGGTAGGCATGCTATATTTTTTCCATATTGATTTGTAGATCTTTTATATCTTGTTATATCTCTCATTTTTTTTTGTGTTGTCTCCTTAAATTCTTGTATCTTTCAGGTATGCTCTTAGGGAGGGTACACCTTTATTATCAACCTGATACCAATGCATGTGCTTCGTTGCATTGTGACTGGTCACTATTCATCTAAGTTCTACATTGCATATGCTCCACTTGTAAGTGTTTGATTGGTCCAGATTTATATTAATATAAAATTAAAAACTAAAAAGAAGACATGTAATTGCTTTTGGTTTATAAAACAATTGTTTTTCTATTCTATGCAGGTTGTCTTGGGAACATTACTTGTAGCATTAGTGCCTGTTGTTGGTTTTAATGCAGTCATGACATTAGAACATTTTGCATCGTTTTTGGTGAGTTACAAATCGTACCTTTTCAGAGAAATTTTTTTAAGCATGTTTTATTTTCCTAGTAAATTTCAATAGCTTCTTGGGATATTTAGCATTTAAATTCTTTTAGATTCAACAATCAAAAACCACTTAGAAGTAATTAAGTTATGAGTGGTCTCATTGACATAAAATTCATTCCGCTCACAAACAAAAGAATATAAGATAATTTAGATGCTACTATAATAAAGATACATACAACATGTTGCATTAGATGAGTATTGAACTTATTTAAAAATAAGACCTCATGCTATCTTTATACAATTTATTTTGTTGTGCCTTTTCTTTTTCTTGTTGTCTGGACCTAGATTCTTATGATTATTATATAGTTTTAGGCTTGCTTTCAGATATTCCTTCTTGCTCATTGTTTTTCTTTTTGGTATTTGTAACATTATTGATATCAGTAACTCTTTTTTTTTTTTTGTAACATTATTACAGGTTTTCATTATCATCCATTTGGTGGCTCTTGCATATTACATTAAAGGAATCCTCTCTCCAAAGATGTTTGATGTAGCTGGAATTATTGGTTCCTGGTGGAATTATTGTAAGTTCATCTCAATTCCTGTTAGTGTCTCTTACCTATTCCAAATTTACCCATTATTATTTGTGACAATGTTGCAGACATGCTTTTCACCTCTCTTTGATGCAAGTTCCTTTGTCATCCTTTACATAGTAATGTTGGTATATTTTTCCAGTGTCAAGGTAAGGATTCTAGTCATTTTACATTTTTACCCTTTTTTCAAATACATAATTTCCTGTCATCTTAAAAGTTTATCTCTAATGACATGACATGTATGACTAATGCTTGTGCTTGCTCCAGCTGCATGCATATTATCTGGAATTGCTCTTTCTGAAGCCTTTGATATTTTCACAAGATCAATTAAATTCATTGTTTTGATCTTGGAGAAATTCCAACTTTATCAAATATGTTGAGCTAAGAGATATTTGAATTAGTATTTATTATACACGCATTCAAAAATATTTTGTCTCCAAACATTTTAATAAATAACTTCTTTATATGACTTTTTAGCTTTTTAGTATTGTCACCAAAAAAATGCAGAGTTTATTTATGCTCTAGAAAATATACTTCTTTTTTAACAGGTTGTTGTATCAGTGCAAATTCTTGAAAATACATTGATGGTTTGTCCAGGTACTAGTAAGTGTATAATGTCTTATATAATTGGAGCGGACAGCCTTAAGGCAATGTGGCTTGAAAATATTCCAAGGGATTTTGGTTATTGTGAAGACATACGATTGAGAATGGATGGATCGTGTTTTATTAAAAGTAATTAAGTCCCCTTGTTCACTCTCACTTTCATATTTTGTATTTGATTCTTTTTGGTTTATATTAAGTTAACTGAAGCGGTATAATATAATAGAATAGAAAGAGTTGCTTTTTTTTAGGGGAAATTAGCACTATTTCACTCTTTCATATAAACTTTAATAATTTACATGTGTATTAAATTTTAATATTTTATACAGGTATGGGTTGTATTGAAGCTTGGATTCTTGGAAAAAGGTATGTTACCGCATGTGCATTAAATTTTAATATTTTATAACATAGATTGATGATGCTTGAAGCCTTTCTGAATACTAATGTGTTGATGATGAAAACATGTATCATGTAGAAACAGAAGCATAACAATAAGAAGTAGAAACAAGAAGGTGTTCCTTAATAGCAATGTAGTATTAGGTTATATAGTTAGGGAAAACCTCTTAATGACAATGTACAATCAGATCCCTTTAATACCAATGTAGTAGAATTTTTTGTCATGATGTTATTGGATGAAATTGATTGTTTTGGTATATATTTGTTTTCGTATTTTTGTATTATGCGTAAATTAGTATCGTAAAGACGCGTCGTAAATGCATATCGCAAATGGTTGTTGAAGTTTATGACATGAAAATGCGTGTCATCTTCATTGATGACAGGGTCTTTAATGATACACAATGCGTGTCCTAAACATGCGCCGTAAGGTTACGACACGCAAATGCGTGTCATCTTCCTTTATGACAGGGCCTTCCTTGATACGAATTATGTGTCGTAAATAAACGTCGTAAATGTGTGTCGTAATTGCGCGTCGTAATGCGCTTTATGACATGGCCTTCCTTGACACGCATTTGCACGTTGTCTGAGCGTATTACGAGACACATTGCTCGTCGTAAAAGGATATTTTTCTAGTAGTGCTTGTTCTTGTAAAATAGTGTACACTAGTATACTTGACTCATGAATTGGTGTTCTTGAATCATAAATTATACCTATTATACTTTTTATGTGCTATATGTATTGATACTAATTGTTCATGAATGCAACCCCTTGCTCGACATGTTACAAAGGGTATTAAAACTGAATGAAATAACCTTTATATTTATACACATATCAAATATATATAATTAAAATTTAAACGACATTCAGACAAATAACCGATACCCTAAGTCCACATCTAAACAAGGAAAAGGAAATAAAGCGAGTTATGAGTCGTAAGCCATTTAAATCTTATATATATATATATATATATATATATATATATAGAGAGAGAGAGAGAGACAGAGAGAGAGAGAGAAAGAGAGAGAAAGAGTTAGGTTCAAATGTTTTAGCTATCTATTGTGTGCATGTATGATTGATTATGGACCAATCATTTTAGTTATTTTAAGAAAGTAATTAATGAATATTAAATGCCGAAGATGTAATTAATATCCATTATATCTTCAACATGTAATATGCATTAATTAGTTTATTAAAATAACTCGCCGAGTCCAAGATCAGACTTGACGAGTATGATTAGGTTCCCCGTGAATCACTCAGTTGGTGACTCATTGAGTTGGGGAAATGACTCGGTGAGTCAGAGGGGATTTAGAGGACTTGAGTTCATG
Source organism: Lactuca sativa (assembly GCF_002870075.4). Lineage (NCBI taxonomy): Eukaryota > Viridiplantae > Streptophyta > Magnoliopsida > Asterales > Asteraceae > Lactuca > Lactuca sativa. The sequence continues at coordinate 101,122,468 of NC_056630.2, read as the reverse complement.
ACTGAAATCGCCGAGTCAAGAGCCGAACTCGACGAATTGGGACGGGTTGTCCCGCGATTCACAATCAGTGATGATTTGAAGAGTGGAGGGTTGACTCAGTGAGTCAAGTGAGGACTAGGAGTGTCAAGGAGACGCATGGACTCGCCGAGTCATATTTGTGCACTCGACGAGTCTGATCAAGGTTTGACCGTTGACTTTTGTTGACTCTTAGGGATTGGTCAACAATTGGACTTGTGGAACGTTTGAAGGGTAAAATGGTCTTTTAGCCTTCTTAGAGGACATGAGAGAGAGAGTATAATCTAGCCTAGAGAGCCGTTATTAATTGAGATGCTTGTTTATGTTATTAGGCATAGGCTAGATCAGTGTATACGCGAGTGAGATATTATCCGAGATATCCGAGGTGAGTCTTCTCACTATACTTTACCTTGAGTGGTACCTAGAGTTATGTGACAGAGTATCTTGTATATTATATATGTGATGTTTGGCACTACATTATTTCTATGTGATTTATGTTGTGTGTATCCTAGAGTTACAAAGTTAGGACTGGAAGGTCCACAGAGTTAGGACCAGAGGGTTCATAGAGTTAGGGCCCAAGGGCCCACAGAGTTATAGCCGCGAGTGGCTAAAATGTGTTATATGTGGTGTTTTGGGGAACTCACTAATCAATCATGCTTACAGTGTTATGTGTTATGTGTTTCAGGTACTAGTGATGATCGCGGGAAGGCACCGACATGATTCGTACACACACACACACACACGAAGTTTTATATGTTTTGATCTTGGGATATGTTTTATGAATTGAGATGTGATACATTGAGATGTTTATAATAATTATGAATGGAAACGTGTTTTGAAAATGTGAAAAATTGTTTAAATTTTTACGGTGTTACAGTTTCATCCATGTAAACCCTAATACCCATGACCTTTCATTTCCATAGGATCCATGGGTTAAAAACTCCATGGACTATCCATGCAAGCGTAGCCCAACCTAAATGATATTGGCCTATACTATATATATAAGAGCCCATATTTAATTAGTTCCTTTTAGATCACTAAGTTAATTCTTGATCAATACTAATTAAATAATATGATTCCATATTAATGTTAGGGTCAATATAGTGTTGCATCTATTGGGCTCGTTAGCTAGTCCAATGTTTATCTCCGATATGGGCCTGTCCATCCGTGAGTTTTGTAGGGTTTAGTATAAATAGATGCTTGCATGCATCCTAGAATAAGAGGATTAGAAACGATTAGAGAAGTATTGTTCAACATATTCATCGTTCTTATTTTGTAACCCTATAATCCTCTACAGTGGAAGTTCTTAGTCGAGCTCTGCTGAGGATCGAGTAATCTAATCATTCGACACATTCTGATTCATACTTGTGTTTCGTTTTTACTATCTTTACGTTCATTACTTACCTGTTACAAAGATCTAATCGATCAAAGAGTTATTTTATATCTCATCAATTGGTATCAGAGCAGGAGGCTGTGTAATTCATACATATCTTTTCTGTGAAAGAGTTTGCGATTAGGGTTATTCCGCATTAACTAATATTTATTGAGCCGTCATTCCATAATTGACGTAACTCAGCATTTATTTGTTTTGCCCTAATATTACATATTACAAGTCTGATCTTTCAAACTGGTAAAACGATCAAGCATGGACGAGTCACAATCTAATCCCATCAACATATCAAACAACATTGGATCAACGACGAAGATTCCTATTCTTTACACTCATGATTACGAAGTCTGGGCGCATCATTTTGAAGATTATGTCATCGGATCTGAAGACAATGGATACCTTATTTGGGAAGCAATCGTATCTGGACCATTTGCTCACTCAGGAACATCAAAAATCATTAAAACTTAGAAAAAGTATAATGATCTGTTAAAGGACGTAAAGGATGTTGCTCAAGACGAAAAGGAAAAGTTTCAGTGCAACATTAAAGCATTGAGAATGATTCGATTCGCTCTTCAATCAGATACATTCAGGCTGGTGAGTTCATGCAGCACCGCTAAAGAAATCTGGGATAGGCTGCGAGAGCTATATTCCACAGATGAAGATTTGGAGCATTCTATTCAGACCTTGCTTTTGTCTGAGTTTGGTGAGTTTAAACAGAATTCTGATGAAACTGTTACTCAGACGTTTGATCGCTTCAATCATCTTCTTAGCAAGATGATCAAACACGATATAGAAACGAAGCTGATTGAACAAAAATTAACCTTTTTGAATGGCCTTAGATCCGAGTGGAGAGTGGTTGTGTCCACTGTTAAAGCTCATGAGCAATTTAAATCTTATTCATTGGCAAAGCTGGTGGGGATTCTGAAATCCCAAGAAAAGATTGTCTTGCATGAGAAAAATGTGGTCTCAAGTTTGGGGTCCTTGGCACTCCTGTCTAAAATCAAAAGTGTGGTAGAAGATGAAGATCTCAACTTAGAAGTCTATGATCTTACTTCTGAAGACTATGCAATGATGGTGTCGAATCCAAAGAGGTTCATTAAGAAAAGGTTCCCTACCAATAAGAACCGAAATTGGCAGGGAAGCTATAGTTCTGAAAAGGTTAAGGAGGAACCGAAGACAGAAGAACCAAAGAAAGAGGCGAAAGTTGAAGGAGATTCTAGTGTGAACTGCTACTACTGTGGAGGAAAGAACCACTATGCCAAAGACTGTGTTCTAAAGAAAATGGCAGAAAAGGATGAGGAAAAAGATGAAGAGGCTGTGTTGATGAAGAAGCTGGAAGAGATCAAGAGAAAGAAAGCTGCTACTAACCCTTTGATGAATGCTTTAATTGTGCAGGGTTCGGCAGCGGATGATGAGTTCGGTGGCGTGCAGGTCTGGTCGACCGACTCAGACGATGATGAAGTCAAGAAGCCATCTCATGGAAAGGCGTATGTTGCAAGAGGTGATGAAAGCAGTGAGAAGTTTTTGATGGTGACAGATGTATCTCAAATGAGGGGATACAATACAGACGGTGGGAAAGAGGACACCAAGGAGCGAGAGGACTTATGCTTCACAGCAAAACCTCTCAGTGTGCAGATCAATGATCTTGATGAATTGATCAAGAAGGTACAATCCATTTTTGTTTCATTCAAAGTCCCACAAAATTCATATGAAAAAGAATTAAAAAGCTTAAATTCAAGAATCTCAAATCTAGATAGCAGTTTAACTCAAACACGGGTCACCAATTCTAACCTAACTGACCAAATAAGCAGGGTGTCATCCAAGAGTGAGGAACGGGGGATGTGGATAGAGCTGAAGGAGTCGGAGCTGATTAAATCTAAGGACGAAAAAATTTATTTACAAAGTGACAATTTAAAACTTCTGAAATAGAGAAATGTTTTTTGTTTAATTGCTAAACGTCTTTATGCTAACATCACTCAACTTCATCTTAACTGTGAAATAGGGCAGAAAATTCATCGCATGATTTTGCTCTTCCTTGAGTTTAAGGAGGATGAAATCGATGTTGAAGCATATAATTGTGAAAGTGTAGTTTCGTCTGATGATGTGAATCCGACTTATATGTATGGTCTGGACAAAATCGAATCTTTTATAAAGTCCAAGGACCATAAGGACATGCTGAAAAACCTTTTGGATGAAAATGATAAACTGAAACTAAGGACCGAAACAATACAAAAATTCGACTCATTGAATGCCAACTTGAGCTCAGAAAATAAAATTGATGTTGAAAACGCGTCTGAGCTTAATGAGGATGATGATATGAGCGTAATTTCTGTAGAGGATGAAGTTGACTGTTCTGAGTTTGTCAAGAGCGAACCCGAAAACCACAAAAATCTTATTTCTGAAAATTCTGTGGAGTTTGCTCGTTTGTCCCAAAATAAGTCCCCGATCCTTGAAGAAAAGGCCGTTGTGTACCAAAAGGTGAGAACAACACCAAATCAGGTGTATAAGGTCACAGGAGTAACCGAACATCAGATAGCCGAACTCACCGCCATAGTAAACGAAGATAATGCAGATGGCTGTGATGAGTTTTTCTGGTCTGCTCCTATAGATAATGCTGACGAAACCATTGGTCTGTCAGAGCGAACGTCTTGGAAAACCAAAGGCAGATATGTGCCAGAGCCACTAATCAAGCCTGACAACTTCGATGTGCCAAGTACTAGTGGTACAAAAGATGTTCCTGTAGAAGAAGTCACTCCTACAAGCGAAACATCATCTGTTAAAAGTGAACCGGCTGACAGGAAGCAAAAGCAAAAAGTCAACATCCACCGACAGCCAAAGCAAGTGAAGGATCAAAAGCAGCAAAGGAATCTGAAATACAAAAAGAATCTCTCAGAGCGAAAACAGTTTTGGCGATCTCAAAACGCCCATTTCTCTTATCATGAGAAAAATTCAAAGTTAGAGAAAAGTACTGTTAGGCCGCAAGAAAGGAATAACAACCGAAGGGAAAGGTTCGGTTCAGAGAACACCAACTACCAAAAGCATAGGTTCGGTTCCGAGAGCAAAAGCTATTGAGGTTCAAGGTTCGGTCCCACTAATGACCAAAACCTAAAGGGTCACTTAGAACCTCAAGTCAAGAAAACATCTCAGTCTAAATTCTCTCATTCTAATTCTTCTCAACCCCATTCTAAATCCAATTCTATTCAAACTCAAAATCCAAAATCTTCAACAGATTTGAAAGGAAAATCGAAGGTTTCCTCAGTCAAGAATGATCAAAAGCATTCCAAAGCCCAAACGCCTGAACCTGAATCCAAACCGACTGTAATAAATCCTAACAAAATTAAAGTTTTCACTATTAAGAAGAAAGATGAAACAACTTTAATAAAAAGAACATATCTTGTTGACATTTCTCTTATTATTCCTGTTCCTGTGAAAGGCTCACGTGGACCCAAGAAACTTTGGGTTCCTAAATCTGCTTGATTTTTGCAGGTTATCAGTGACGAGCAGTTTGACGAAGAATGGTATATTGACAGTGGCTGCTCACGTCACATGACAGGAAGGAAGGAAGAGCTGAGGGAATTTCTATCTCTTCCAAACGGTGGGAATGTCAAATTCGGGAACAACTCATATGGCACGATAAAAGGTTATGGTATGATAACCAATGGTGATTTCACAATTAGAAAGGTTGCGTACGTTGAAGGACTACAGCACAACCTCATCAGTGTATCTCAACTTGTTGGAGGTATCGGTCTTAAAGTTTCATTTGACGATGAGGGTTCGGAAATAATTGAGAAGAAAACAAAAAGAATGATTCTCAAATCAGAGCGCAAAGGCGAAATGTTTCCTCTCAATCTCAAATCTATCAAAGGAAATCCAGCTATCTGTCTGTTATCCAAAGCGCATTCTGATGAAAGCTGGCAATGGCACCGAAGGCTCTCCCATCTCAATTTCAAGGATATCAACAAACTTGTCACAGGAGGTCATGTTCGGGGTCTTCCATTGCTCAAGTTTGATCGAGAACATTTGTGTGCTGCGTGTGAAATGGGGAAGCAGAGTTGTCAAAGTCACCCATCCATTAGAAACACTAAAGTCGTTGAACCACTTGAGTTAATTCACATTGACTTGTGTGGTCCATCATCTATCGAAAGCATTGGCGGTAGCAAATATATTCTTGTTATTGTCGATGACTTTTCACGTTTTACATGGGTGTTCTTTCTGAAGCACAAATCTGAGGCAACTCTCAAGCTAAAGATGTTTATTAAGCAGGTTGAAGTGCAACTGAAGAAAGTCGTTCGCAACATCAGAAGCGACAATGGGTTGGAGTTCAAAAATAAAGAATTTGAAGACTTTTTGGCAGAAAAAGGCACCAGTCACAACTTCACAGCCCCCTACACCCCTCAACAAAACGGGATTGTCGAAAGATGAAACCGATCTTTGTGTGAGGTGGCCCGAACCATGCTAAGTTTCGCTTCTCTACCTTTATATTTCTGGGCTGATGCTATTGCTGCAGCATGTTTTACGCAGAACATGTCCTATCTCAATAAGCGTTTCACTCTCACTCCTTATGAGATCATCAACAACAGGATGCCAAACGTTAAATTCTTCCATGTATTCGGCTCACGATGCTTTATCTTCAATTCTAAAGAACATCGTAATAAGTTAGACGTTAAAGCCGATGAAGGAATTTTTCTGGGATACTCTCTTACTTCAAAAGCATACAGGGTTTTAAACAAGCGTTCGAGGAAGATTGAAGAAACGTATTATGTGAGTTTCGATGACAGCTACGTTAAGAAGCTGAAGGCCACTGAAGGAACAGTTGGAGAAATTTTCTCTCAAACAGGCCAAGTCACGGCCTCGATTGCATATTTATTTGAGCAGTTTGTGGAGTTATTCGATGAACCGGAGAAGGCTACTCTCTCAGAAGCAATGCAGCAGACAACAAAGTTGACCATCTGAAGCAAATCGTCGAAGACGCTGCCAAACGAATGGATGAAGGAGTATCAGTTCCAAATGAACCTCCTCAGCACGGTGCTTCAGTTGAGGGGGAGAATCCATATTCTTTAAAACAACCGAGTTCACAAGTTGAGGGGGGAGAACTCTTCTCCAGCTGCACCCGAAAGATCTAATGCACCCGAAAGCTCTAATGCACCCGAAAGTCCTGTAACACTGGAAAGTCAAGATACACCTGAAAGTTCATCAGTCGAGGGGGAGAATGCCGATATGTTTTATGACGATGAGAGTCAATTTGAATTAGAAGAAATGGTAAATGCTGAATTGGATCCATCCTATGATCCAAATTACCCTCCTCTTGTCAAATGGACCAGAGATCATACTGTTTCACAGGTAGTGGGTAATGTCTCCGAAAAGGTCCTGACCCGATCTCAACTGAAGGCAAAGCAAGCATCTCTGTTCTCAAAAGTAGAGTTCTGCATGTTTAACTCTTTCGTCTCAAAAGTTGAACCGAAGACAGTAAATACTGCTCTTGATCACTCTGATTGGGTTCAAGCTATGCAAGACGAACTTAATGAGTTTGAAAGAAATAAGGTTTGGTGCCTCACTCCAACTCCTAAAGATGCCTCGGTTGTTGGTCTCAAATGGGTCTTCAGAAATAAAATGGACAAGGAGGGCAATGTGATAAGAAACAAAGCTCGTCTAGTGGTGAAAGGATACTGCCAGGAGGAAGGAATTGATTATGAGGAAACTTTTGCCCCTGTTGCTAGGCTGGAATCTGTTCGAATATTCCTTGCCTATGCTGCACACAAGAACTTTGAGGTCTACCAAATGGACGTAAAGTGTGCATTTCAAAATGGAGAACTTGAAGAAACGGTGTACGTGGAGCAACCTCCGGGATTCATCAATGAAAAGTACCCCAATCACTGCTATATTTTGGACAAAGCGGTTTATGGGCTGAAACAAGCACCTAGGGCCTGGTATGAAACGCTAACAAAGTTTTTAAAGATGTCCAAATTCAAACAAGGTTCGGTTGACCCAACTTTCATTCGTAAGAAGGAAGGAAACCACCTTATGATTGTTCAAATCTATGTCGATGATATCATCTTTGGCTCAACGAATCCTAGCTTAACAGCTGAATTCAGAAAGTTGATGGAGACTAAATTTGAAATGAGCTCAATGGGTCCGATTAACTTTTTCCTTGGTTTAAATATTAGACAGGGACCCTAAGGCATCTTTATTAACCAGGAAGCCTACACCAAGACTCTCTTTGCTAAATTCGGCATGATGGGAGACTCAAAGGTTAAAGTTCCAATGGCGTTCGGCACCAAGCTCACTCCATCCTTGGATAAGCCAGCAGTCGATATTACGCTATATCGCCAGATGATCGGTTCTTTAATGTACCTTACTGCTAGCAGGCTTGATATAATGTTTTCTGTTTGTTACTGTGCTGGATTTCAGGCGAATCCTCGTGTACCTCATATGCTTGCAGTGAAGAACATACTCCGGTATCTATAACGAACTACCTCCCTTGGCCTATGGTATCCATCAAACTCCGGTTTCTTCGTTCAAGCCTACTCAGATGCAGACCTTGGAGGTTGTGGACTAGACAGGAAAAGCACCACTGGAGGCTGCCAATTCCTTGACGGGAAGTTGGTTAGCTGGCAATCAAAGAAACAAACTTGTGTATCTCTGTCTACAGCTGAAGCAGAATACATCGTAGCTGCCTCCTATACATCTCAAGTGATTTGGATCCAAAGCCAGCTCCGAGACTATGGACTCAATATGAAAAAGATCCCACTATATTGCGACTCCGAGAGTGCAATTAGGATCTGTCATAACCCAGTGCAACACTCCAAGACTAAGCACATAGCACTGAGGTACCACTTTATTAAGGATCACGTGGAAGATGGGAACGTCGAAATTCATTTTGTTCGAACCACTGATCAACTAGCTGACATCTTCACCAAAGCTCTTCCTGAAGCTTCTTTCAACAAAATTCTACAAGGGCTAGGAATGATGGAATCGGAGTCAGTACCAAAAATTACCTCTCAAGATTAAAAGTAAGAAGCGAAATAGACCGAACGTTCGGGTTCGGGTCTCATGTATGCCGAAATGAACCGAACGCTCGGGTTCGGGTCTTGTTCTGGTGTACCGAAATGAACCGAACGCTCGGGTTCGGTTGTATCATCTGATCTTCGCTTATCACTCAAAGGTAGTTTCTTTGGTTGTAAATCTTTTGTATTATTTTTCCAAATTCATTTATCTTATTGTCAAAGTTCTTTTCTTTTTCAAACTTATTTTTTTGGCAACCAAAATAGACCGAACGTTCGGGTTCGGCTCCAAAATTTTTCTCACCCGAAATAGACCGAACGCTCGGGTTCGGTTCCAAAATTTTTCTCACCCGAAATAGACCCAACGCTCGGGTTCGGTTCCAAAATTTTCTCAACCGAAATAAACCGAATGCTCGGGTTCGGTTCCAACATTTTTTTTTGTATTCATTTTTTATGTCTTATTTTCCTTTTTATCAAAAATTCCAAAAAAATATTTTTTTTATTTTTTTTAAATTCAAAAACTCCAAAAATATTTATTATTATTATTTATTTTTTCTTTCTTTACTTTATTTTAATTTTGGCTCTTATCTTTTTGTATGTCTCTTTGTGGGTAAATCATTTCACTAGCTAAGTGTCCCTAGAAGCATGCTGCTGTATGTGTCCAAAGCCTCACCTGATTCTGAATAAAAGCCTTACTGACTTGGTACAAACAAACCTTGTCTTCCCAATTAGGCTCTCATATTTATTCTAATCATGAGCTACCTAACTCTCTTCTCACATGAGATAAGAGTTTTCTGCTTAGTCCTTATTTTTCACAGCAGAGGTACTTTGGTCTCTTTACACCATCTACATTACTTTTTCTCCATCTCATTCACTTCACAAACGTAACCCTTGAGACTCTCAGACATTACCACTGAGGTTTATGGTTGCACAATTTCTGTGTTTATGATCTTAGCTTCGTGTCACTACGTGCTAAGTGAAACCCACTATTCAATACCTACTATGCATTGACGGTGAACAATTAACTTGCTCTAGCTTTCACTAATGAATTGACAGACTTATCCATGGGGGTACAACATGAAATCTCTATTTTTCTTTTGAGTGATTCCTATGAAATTGTTAAATCCAATAACATTTATTCCCTTGGGATCCAGTTTTAATTTTTTTTTGAGATTTCGCATACATTAGTTTACCTTGCCACTTAAATTATCTCCAACCTACTTGTTCAACAGACTACATTGGTCTCACAAGTACTTTGTTCGATTTCTATCTTATATCAAGATCAGGAATTATGAATCGAAGCGAAAGCCACCCTCATAAGCCTAATTAAAAGAAGCCTTTCAACACTTCTTAATAAGTGTCTGATCGTTATCAACGGGAAACCACACAAACACTTTAAGGTCTCTCTTGACTTTGAAGGAAGAGATTCGTGCCCGGGATCAATTGTTTCGTGTCTTTATTGACATTACCTAATCCCTCAAAAGTGTTGCTTTATTTCTTTTTCTTTTACACACTCAACACAAAAATCTTTTTAATTTTCCAAAATTCTGGTTTCATTAATTTCAAGACATTTTGCTTGGATTGGTTGTTATAAAAAGGTTGTGGTTGATATTGATCCACATGGGCGATTTTCTTTTAAAGATGCCGTTAAACTCTAAAGGGATAAGATGACAAAATGATGACTCAGGCGGGAGTCCAATCGATTTGATTTCAAACGGCGCAAGAAGCCACGCGTGCGAATTGGAACCGTTTCATCTGAAAATGGCGCCTGATGGGAAGGCGTGTAAATAGAGACTGACACTCTCTCTCCTGCGTAATCATCAGCAACACCAACTGTCACGCGTCAATCGCCTCCGAAAAACTCTTCGTTTTTCAATCGAAGATTTGGGAAAGATTCTTCTCTCTCCTTTACCCTCAGTATAAAAGGCAATGTAAACCACCGTTTACCTTTTTCCTGCACCTATATTTCCAGAGAGCAAGAAAATCCTCTAATCTCTACTGTTCATCATCTCTCCCATCTTCATCACAACAATGGCGGATTCTTCATCAGTTCACGCAACTTCTCACATCTTGCCTATTCGTCCCCACCAGAGTTTGATCATTGATCTTACTCCTCAGGCATACGATGCTTTCATGTTTCCCATCATCGAATGCCTGACATACTCACCAATCGCTCCTGCTCTTACCAGGGCTGAAGCTGTTCCCATGGAGTTTCTGTCACAGATTTTTGCCACAGCTCAGTACGACAAGGTCGTCGATAGGATTTTCTTCGATGTATTCGAGCACAAGGCATCGATTTCCAAGCAGAAGTTTTGTATGCTGTTAGGGTTTGAACCTGATTCGTCGAGTGTTAATCCTGAAACCATTCCAATGGGTCATCTGTTCAACATGTTCTACAACATGGGGTACACTGAGGTGCTCACAACGGTCACGAAATTCAAGAAATCGTGCCTTCCCCCTCAGTGGAATGGGATGTTTGTTGTGCTTTTCAAGGGCTTGTCTGAAAGAAGTGCTGGATCAGATGGGGCAAGTTGTCTGTTCCTATCCATCATGTACGGGATCTACAATGGTATCAACATGGACTACGGGTCGGTCCTATGGCAACAACTCATTCAGAGTCTTTCTTCCACTTCTCGACATTCAGAGATTTCATATGCCCGGTTCTGGACTCTTTTCACTAAATGGGTGATGGACAAGTACCACGTCCCCATTGTCGCTGGTGCTCCAATGTCTTCGATTGGTACTTTCGATACCACGAAGATCATTGTCTCTGACGCATCCAAATTTCCCTTCAACGGTTCTATCCCTGAAACAATGTATGGTGATGTTCCTGCCGACAGCGGGATCATTCAAACGTACAAGGAGTTCTGACGATCTGGTCCGAGAGATCTTACTCCAGAGATGCTCAAATCGATTCATGATGCTGACAAGCCTGCCCCCAGAGGAAAGAAGGCTGATAAGGGCAAGCAGGTTGCAAAGGGAGCAAAAGGCCCATCTCCCAAGAAGAGGAAAACCACCAGAGCAGCCCAATCCCCTCCAATGAAGAAGCGAAAAACCCAACCAAGGCGAAAACTAATCATCGCTTCGTCCTCAAGCGAATCTGAGGAAGAGTGTTCTGATTCTGATGGATCTCAACGTGGTAACACTCCACCACGTTCACCTACACCAGAGATTCATATTTCCACTTCTCCTATTTCCTCTCCACCAGTTACAATTCCTTTTTCCATTCCCCCATAACCTCCACCACTCAAATACCATCCACCTCCATCCTAGTACCACCACCTATATTTACCGAAGCAACAACCACCACCACTGCAGACGTAAGAACCAACGTATCTGATATGGGGGTTCATACTGACGCACCCAAATCCACCTCAGCACCCGAACCCACACCAACAACCGAACACACCACCCAACCCAAACCTACTACTACTACTACTACTACTACCACTACCGAGCCTCAAGCTTCACCACCACCATCTTCTCCTGCTCATGCATTAGAGGGTGAAGAAACACTCCTTGGCGGGGAGGACATGACCTTCGATTCGGTCCATTACAGTGTGTTTCAAGTTCAAAGTGATGATGATGACGATGCTCCTGTCACAAAGAAACATCTTAAGGAGTTGCATGATAAAATCGATTCGCTCATCGCCTCATCTTCCACATCACAGTCCTCAATATCTGAAGCTGCCATTCAGAAAATTGTTGACGCTTTTTCCAAAGCTCATCAAGTTTCTCTTGATTCCACCACTGCAGCCATTGACACCTCAACCAAAGCTTGTGAGGCAGCGACCGAAAAAGTCGATAAACTATTCACTGATGCTTCTTCCTTGTTGAAATCGTTACAGGAAAACGCTGAAGCCACCACGAAAAAGCTGTAACCCATTGTCAACCAGCTGGCTAATTCAGTCGCATCAGAGCTGAAGTCGTTCGCTTCACTTCGTCAAACAATTTCTGACGACAACTCAGCTTTCAGAACCACCATTGAGGAGCATCTCTCCAAGCTTCAAGAAGACTTAGCTGTTGAGAACTCTCTCATGGATGCTCTCGCAAGGAAGACTACCGCTCTAAAGGTCAAGAGTACTCAACTCTCCAACTCTCAACAGGAGATTGACTCTCTTCGATCTAAAAGAGAGGTGGTTAAATCGTGTGTTTCGGATGTCCACTCAGCTATCTCAAACATCCTTGAAGCACATGACCTGATCCTCAATTATTCTATGAGGCGTGACCTTGCAGAGAAGCTTGCTCCCGCCCTCTCTCTACTGAGCAAACTTTAAGGGCTCCTTAATTTCGTGTCCATTCCGAAACAAGGGGGAGAAAAAGAACAAATATCTTAACCACCTCCTACGTCAACAGCAAAACACACAACCGAACCTCCTCCAGTAGGCCAAGCCTCAGGTTCCGGTGTGAAAGACAAAGGCAAGAAGATTGCTGAGGAGAGTGACGATGAAGATGATAAGGAGACAATTGCCGACCTTTTGAAGCGACAGGGTCGAGACAAAGAGGCTGACATCAGTGCTCGTGTGGCTAGAGAGGCTGAAGAAGCCGAAAGAAGACAGAAAGAAGCCCACGACCTTCTCGAGAGCAGGAAAACTCTTTTTCCTCCTTGGACTCTTGAGAAACTGATTAAAGAAGCCATCGAAACACCAAGTATCTTGTGGCTGGAACCTGTGATCTCTTTAGATCGTTCTAACACTGTCGACTCTCAGTTCGATATGCCATTGACCCGAAAGGCGTTTGTTTTTCATGCCTTTGACAACATTGCTGAGTTCCCCCATCCTCATCCACAGGTTGATCGGGACTTAGTCGAATTTTATCTGAGGGCAGCTCAACCACAATACCAAACTTGGAGCGCTCAGAAAATCGTCAATGTTCGGTTCCTAAAGTGTTGGGTTTTGAGCAATCTAACACTTCCTAAGCGTGCATGCAACCCTAATAAACCTTGGATCTATGTTTGTCTAAATACATGCAAAATAATAATTTTCCAAGGTTCATAACCTATCTAACATGGCATGGGGAACATTTCAACATAAAAGACTTAGAAGAGATTACATACCTTTTGATGATGAGTTCAATTCCTAAGGAGTTTGAGGGCCAAGCACCAATAGTGTGAATGCCTCATTTCACAATCCCAAATCCTTATTGTAAATGTGAGAATCCCCGATTCCTATCATTTACCAAAAAAACTGTTAGATTTTAAACTTTTATGCAATGTTCCTCTTGTAATGATTATTCATAAAGTCACCAAAACCTTGTCACCACTCATTACAGAGTATTCCAAAGAAGGTCAACTTCTATGGAACGAAAGTCTCATATTCAAAGTACATTGCTTTGAACATCCTTCTTGCATTAAGGTTTTCTAATCTTACATAGATTGAATAACTTCCACCTATGGAGACATTTCCATAGTCCCATTTTGACTATCACTTCCGAACAAGAGTTACTTCTTTTCAGAATATGTCAATATGGTCCTTTCCGACAACTTACATCATACTTCCAACTTTCCCTGAGCAACCAATCTTTGGCGAACCTCAGATTGTCCTCGTCAATTGCTTAATCACTTTAGTCATATCCAGTTCTAGACTTTTCCTTTCTCAATGCCTTAAGCATTTGGAAAATTTAGAAAAGATGAATATTATAGCACATGCAATCGATCCTATATCCGAAGCATATGGGACACGATTCATGATGTTTTACATAAAGACATGATACTAGACAAGTCTTTTGCTACAATATTTTTTATTTGCCATGTTTTCAAAATTTAACTATGAAGAGGGATGCCGTAATCATAATCAAATTTTGAAAACACAATATATATAGAATTTCTTCAAGTTGAACCATTCCAACATAAAATTCATACATATTCAAGTTGAACCATTCCAACATAAAATTCATACATATATATATTCTTGACTAAAGATGATTAAAATCTCAATCTAAGCTTTAAAATTGAAACGAAGTATAATTTCCTCTCCCTTAATTATAGCAAAACAACTTTTCAACCCCTGCAACTTCACGAATTGAACCTTTGTTTTCTATAATTAACATTGCTAACTTGCAACACTAAACGTAATAATCATGCTCCCACTAACATGATGATTATTAGCATAACACTTATGCTCCCACTAGCTCTGACATATTTCCAGAAATCTGCTGGACTTCTGAAATTTAGATTCATACACCCTTTCTTAGATAGCTCACATGTGTGTCTAAGCAATTTCAAGAACTATGAAAAGGGATGTCGTAATCATAGTCTCAATTTCTTAGACCTTTGCCATTTCTCACAAGTCCATGTTAGTGTGCTGGTTAACCACACATGCTCCACTAACGACTTTTGAAAATGCAAATAACACAATTGATATCTACGTAAAATCTACTTAGTGAAAGCGTTTCCTCACCATCATTTTCATGAATCGGAGAGAAACCTTATGACACTTAGATTTTATAGTGTATGAGTTCCTATCCATGTGAATTTGTCAAAACCATAATCACAAGATAAGATTAGTGACAAATTCAGCCTTACATGGATTAAACTTGTTCAATCTTAGTTTCTTGTCACCTTGGTAGCACAAGGCCCACCAATGCTTCCAAGTTGAACTCTGATAACTCAAATGCAAATTCAACTTATTTGAAGTAGGTACAGAAATAAGAATTATGTCAACACGATAGGTTGCAAACCTTAAGTTGTGTGCTAGTGATAAATTACAGGTTTTACTCTTGATTAAATCTTGAAACTTTTTCAGGATCTTTAAGGCTCCCACTGTCCTCTTGACATATAAGTTTCCCCAGTCAAGAACCATTCCTTGACAAAACAAATATTCAAGGGATAGTGCGGATTCTTATCAAGACTAACACTTCACACAATTGGTCTTAGTTGGTCTTTGTCTCATCCAAGACATCACAACTTACCAATCTCAAATGTACAAGGGTAGAAACATTCTACACTACATTTGATAAGTGTTTTAAACCTTACTTTATGTCACTCAATGTTACAATCTTGGAGTATGACTCTAAGAATTGTTTTGGAACGAAGTATGACTCATCTTCTCGATCTTAACCAATCCAATAATTCATGACCTCTCTTCTTAGCCATAACAATGCACTAAGACGTCCTTAGAGTATGAATTTGTGATATGGTTTCATAATCATTAAGATGATCATGAAATACGATACTAAAGTACTCTCCCATCCTTTCAGATTTTAGAAACTTTTATCTTTCTGCCTAATTTGATTCTTCTCATTTGTTTTGTCATACATTGTAACCTTTCCAATGTTACAGAATTATACTTAACCTCATAAGTATAATCATATTTACTAATCTTTAGTAAATCATGACAAATCAATCTTTGTGGTGGACTTTGACCAGCGCACACCCAGTGTACCTAATTCCTTAGTCCTTCAATTGACTCACATATACATGTGATCAAAGAACTAGTCTTAATTTTCAAAGATGAAAATTCTCATTCATCATACAATACAACTTGTATGATTCCAAGTTTCTGTCCAATTGAAACTTGGGTGATGAAAAACTTTCTTCATTTGGTAAATTTAGACACTACCACAAATGAAAGAATCAAATCCACTTTCCAATATTGCTATTACTGGAAACATATAAGCAACAATTTTCCACATATGCCATTGTAAGGATATTTTTAAAATAAATAAAATTAAAACCCCTTTTTTTTCTTTTATTTTAAAACTTTGCGGAAAAACTTATCCTTACAATCCACATGAAAACCTTGGTGTTATCTATTCATAAGCAATATATTATAACTCTTAAGCAACAACTCAAAATTCTGATTGCCGAACCATGTGATCGAAAACCCACCTTTGCAATCAGAATCAACATATACTTACTTTAAGCTTCCTATCTTTTCTTTGATTCTTAAAAACATCAGCATGTGACCCATTCACATTATGTAATAAGAATCTCCAAATAGGAACTTAATAGAGTTAGACAGTGGACTTTACCCGAAGTAGAGCCAAACCTCTTGACTTGATCAACCTTATGACCTTTCAGGTGAATAGGGCAGCTTCGCAACCAATGCCCCTTCCTTTGGCAACAAAACACATGGACCCTTTGGTAATGGCACATGAGACCATCTCATACTTAGCCTTTCTCTTTACCATTTGGTCGACCGAGTTGACTATGGCCGATCCCTTTCCATTGGGAAGAGAAATGCTTTTCTAGATATCCAATGCTACCATTGTCAATGTCCATTTAAGACTTGGGAAGTTGTTCTTTTAATCAAATTTGCTTTACTGGTGTTCCAAATCATTGCTGATTCCACAACACCAAGCAAATAGATAACATCATTAAGGGTCATGTCATAGTCCATCTCATAGTAGTCCCAAAGAGACTCATTATGTTACTAAGAAAGTGATTGAACATCCAACTTTCACGAGACTTTGACACCCAACTCTCCCGGCTTGTCAATATGTGACTTTATCTCCAAGATGTGAGCACACATAGACTATGCTTGCCAATAGGGATTGAGTGACTTTAAACTTTTCAAGAACTTGTGGGTGAGGGAGAATAATTGGAGGAGGTGGAGGAAGTGAAACATGATGTTGAGGGACACCATCTTCAAGAGATTTGGGAAGATCATAGTTGTCTGAACCAGACATCTATAATGGGAGAAAATCAAGTCAGTTGATTCAAAGTCCTTAATATAACACCCAATATGAAATATTAAGGCTGGGACCCAACACAATATTTTATAATTTGGAAGAGGGATGCCGTAATCCAAGCTATAAAATATTTGAAGGTAGGCGAATGACGATTCACCAATTTCCACCATGAAAAAACGAAATAATTTATTAGGTTTTAATTGGATTTGAAATTCCTAGATCTTTTAAGATTCATTGAACTTTTCAATGGCATGTTTTAATCTCGAGTGTGCCCTCTCAAATTTTGTGACTGGGATGCCGAGGATCACAAAACAAGGTGTGAATAACCATACCAATTCACTTGGTACCCTTAATATTATCACCCAATCAATGTGCCGGTTAACCACACACGCTCCATTGATCTATGACAAACATTAAGTCAACCTTCGTGATCCTTACTAGTCCAAGTTAGTGTGCCGGTTAACCACACACGCTCCACCAACGACTTGGTAAGGTACAAAGTGTGAATTCCATGGGCTAGCACTAAATTCACATTTTTCCTAAAGTAACTAAGATTGGGAATTAAATAAAAAAAATATTTAGTTACTTTATAATAATCATTATACTTTTAATGAGAATTTAAAGTCATTGTCCTACCCGTTCGGCTAACGACCCTCCACCGATCAAGCAAGCGGTGGGTGAGAGTGGACACCCATTAAGTCGCCATTTTATAGGCAACAACCTTATACCCACCTTATAGACTGGCTTCGTGAATGAGGCCTACTAACGGTAAAACGACTTATTCTTATACATATATATAATAATTAACCATTAATGTTATAAATAGTATAAGGGTTGAATTTTAACTATTAAAACTCTAAGTGTTGGAATTAAAGTTTATTAAAGTGTGTGAAACTTTTCCAAATTCCAAAACTTGAGGGCAAGTTTTGAAACTATTCAAAACTAATTAATTCCATGATTTATGTGTTTAAAGTAGTTTTAATCCAAAAACTCTTCAAGTTCCATAACTTGAGGACAAGTTATGGAAGACTTTAAACTAATAAAAGAATTACTTTTCTTTATTTTATAACTTATGGAATTAATTAAGGTTACACTTTATTTATATATTTATTAATGAAGTGACTCTTGAACCTCCATAACTTAAGGACAAGACTCTTCATCTTTTGTAACCATCCAAAACTTTTCATTTCATAACTTATGAATTAAAGGTTCATAAAAATGAAGACTCTTCATTTTCATGTAACTTATGTGTTTTAAGTGTGTGTTAAAGAAAAGTGACATTTGGATATCCATAACTTGAGGACAAATTATGGACTCCATTAAAACACATAAATGATCAAGAATTAATCCTAAACATTTCAGCAAATAATTCCTATCATCTTCTAAATTCATAAGAACATGAACTGTAACAACGCAAATCTTCAAACAAAATTTTCATTTAAAATAAAGTGAATTATTTCAACCAAATATAATTATTCCAAATTTCATATCAAAATACAATCATAAAATCCCCAAGATCTCAAAACATCAACAGTGTGTACGCATCATGCCGGCGCCTTCCCACGGTCCTCGCTAGTACCTAAAACACATACATAACAACTGTAAGCATAAATGCTTAGTGAGTTCCCCAATATACAACTTACGCACATACGCCTTTCCAGGCCCTGACCTTCCGGTCCTCAACACAACGCCTTCCGGCCCATAACATAATCGCCTTCCGGCCCATAACATATTGCCTTCCGGCCCACATAACATACATAGCACATATAACAAATAACTTACCACATATAGCATACATATCACATATCATATCTGACCTTCTGGTCACACAGTCAAACCCTTCCGGGTACAACATAGTGAGAAGACTCACCTCGTGAATGCTGAAAGCTAGCAAATCCTGAAATCACTCGTGCACAATCCGTCGAGCTACAACCTCCCTATAACATCACATATCTCTCATTAACACTTATATCTTCTAAGTGTGACTGTCCCTAAGAAGTCAGACTTAGGTCAACTCTGGTCAACGGTCAACGGTCAACGGTCAACTCGACCAAACTCGGCGAGTGCCATGGCGACTCGGCGAGTCTAGTCGTCCTCCAACTCTCTGAGATTCCCTATCTACTCGTCGAGTATCCTCCTTGACCCGACGAGTTACTCCTGGAAGAATCGCGGGGCCACCCCGACTCAACTCGCCGAGTCTGAAGAACAACTCGACGAGTCCCAGCTAATCTTCAAGCTACTCGCCGAGTCTGTTCGTCGAACTCGGCGAGTCCATGCCATGCAACTGCTCAAACTGCATCATAAGGTCAGAACTGCTCCGACCATTCCTAGGTCTGGCCTTCCTAGGCTGATCCATCGCGTAAAGTCCTCATTTCAGTGCTCATGATACGCCCTATGATTCATAATTTACATTTTGACCTAAGGCATAAGGATTCCAATCCAAAACCTTCATCAATTCCCGAAATGCACAGACATGGGACATTCTGGACCTCCAAAGGTCCCAATACAGGGTTACAATCGTTTAGGGGACTAGGGTAACATTCAATCTATCCACAAAAGGGTTCCATAAACCCTAATTCCATAATCACATCAACATAACAGAGTATACTCGAATTATTACCTGGATGATGTATTCTCTGTGTCCCCAATCCTCAGAATGCGACTCCCTTGCTGTTCCTTTAGCCAATCCCTTCACTTCCTTGCACAACAACTCTTCTATAATCAACAATGGCCTATAATCCTTGCTCCAGATGCACACAATCGATTTAGGGTTCTTCTCAGAAGGCTAAAATGAACAATGACGACCAATAGGTCCCTTTTATACGTCCCAACCTGAACGGTTAGGGTTTTCGCTAAACAGCATAGACTCGCCGAGTCCATATCTGGACTCGTTGAGTCCAGTCGCGAACCCGCGACCAAGTCTGCGATCCTACTCGGCGAGTCTAGGCTCCAACTCGCCGAGTCCCCTCTTAAATCACCTCAAAACATAATTTTAACAATACCTGAGATTTCGGGCTGTTACATGAACATGGTCATCAAAATTTCAAGAATTATATGAACACATAAAAACATGGAATTTTGATTATAACTTTGAAATTGGTCCACCATCATCATTACCACATCAAAAACAGGTTTTATGAGTCCAAAACAGTTTAAGGTAATGATTCTAGACCAATTCTAGCACCAAAACTCGAAGATATGCTGTCTGGGGGTCCAACTCGTCGAGTGCATGAACCAACTCGCCGAGTTGGATGGGTTTTGCCTTGGACTCGTCGAGTCCCTTCATGGACTCGGCGAGTCAGCTGTGCAGACAGCATAAAATCTTCGATTTTCAGCAATTTGCATCAAGTATTCAAACAAGCAAGCCTAGGCTCTGATACCACTGTTGGGTTTTGAGCAATCTAACACTTCCTAAGTGTGCATGCAACCCTAATAAACCTTGGATCTATGTTTGTCTAAATACATGCAAAATAATAATTTTCCAAGGTTCATAACCTATCTAACATGGTATGGGGAACATTTCAACATAAAAGAGTTAGAAGAGATTACATACCTTTTGATGATGAGTTCAATTCCTAAGGAGTTTGAGGGCCAAGCACCAATGGTGTGAATGCCTCAAATGGAATCACAAAACACCACAAACTCTTGGAAAACTTTGAGAGAGTATACACACTTGTATATTTCGGCCACACACAAGCACACACACACTAGTTCACTAGTTACCCTTTTTGGCCATTTCATGCAACATAAGCATGCTTATATAGTGTACATGATTAGGGTGAAACCCTAATAACCCATGTCTTTTCCTTTCCAAGGATCAATGGGTTAAAAGCTCCATGGATCATCCATGGACTTCCATATAAGCCTAGCCCATTAACAAATGAGTGTTAGCCCACACTATATAAAACCAATAGCCCATAATCTAATTAGTCTTCCTTTTAATCTCTAAATTAATTCATAATTAATTTAAGACTAAGACTAATTAAATAACATGACTTCATATTAATATATTATAACTTATAATATATTAATAAACATATGTGTATAACTCTCATAAAATTATCCATAAATAGTTTGGATGAGATGCAACCTAAATGGACCATGCTGGGTCAGGTCAAGTATATACCAAATAAGTTATGGACTTAGACACCTTATCCAGCATAAAGCCGTTCAGGGAAGGCAACTTCACCAACGTTCGGTTCAAGGTACTACGGGGATCTGCAAAGACCGAACATGCCATCTCACTTGCAGATCTTCCTAACCTTAATCCCCATGACTGGATTATCTTGCACAATATTCTTCTTACAAACGAAGCTGAATATGGTCCGATCATCGACCACTTTAAGAGGATGCTTGTATGCCATGTCATGGAAGTTGCTTTGATGGATCAGGAGATAGCGAGCGTATTCAAGAAGAAGCCTACCATATCTCTTGTTGGCTCTGCCAGTGATCTCAACATGATGCAGATGGGGAAGATTGATCCAAAGAGAAACTCCGTCATGTTTACCAGGAACGAAGGACATAAATGTCTTTTCTCCTTGGCAGATAAACATCTCTACACCACTGCCTGTTTGGAACACGTTTTAGGGATCATCCATCGATGCAAGCAGAACACAACGGATGATATCAAGTACTTTGATGACATGATTCAATGGTACATTCGCTTCAGACAGACAATCCTTGCACTTATCACACGTCTGTTTGATACAGTAAAGAAGGCTCCCGTTGCTGGCCCAAGCAAGAAGAAACGATAGTCTCGCTCCAAATTGACGCAAAGGGGGAGATTGTTAGGGTCAGTATAGTGTTGCGTCTATTGGGCTCGTTAGCTAGTCCAATGTTTATCTCCGATATGGGCCTGTCCATCCGTGAGTTTTGTAGGGTTTAGTATAAATAGATGCTTGCATGCATCCTAGAATAAGAGGATTAGAAACGATTAGATAAGTATTGTTCAACATATTCATCGTTCTTATTTTGTAACCCTATAATCCTCTACAGTGGAAGTTCTTAGTCGAGCTCTGCTGAGGATCGAGTAATCTAATCATTCGACACATTCTGATTCATACTTGTGTTTCGTTTTTACTATCTTTACGTTCATTACTTACCTGCTACAAATATCTAATCGATCAAAGAGTTATTTTATATTTCATCAATTAATATATTAGAACTTATAATATATTAATATAAATCATAACCATACTATTCTCAAAAGACTATCCATATAAATTGTTCCGGTGAAGTGCAACCCAAGTGGACCATGCCAAATCGGGTTAAATACATACAAATTTTAGTTATGGGACTAGACACTAATCCAACAGTCTCCCACTTGGATAAGTCTAAAACTATTATTGCGTATGACTCCAAAACCCGACTAGCAATCGTAGCTCTTAAAGCCACTGTCGAACACTGACCTTAGTCAATGACTTGTCCATTAGATAAAGGATCATATATTCCTACATTCTAGATATCATATAGACTGAGACATGGATTATAATCATTCTCTCTGTCCATTTGTTGTTTCCTGATTTCCGATTTATGACGACCGACTAATTGAACAAATCAAATCAGTCCAGGCTTGGCCAAGCACTTCGGGGTGTCATCACTATATCATCGAGGGGCCCACAGATATCGTTTTTATCCATTTAGGGGTAAAATGAATGGATAAACGTCGTCTCATACGCTTTTTCTACTACTTGTTGAATCATACACAAAGGCACGTTTTATAAAATTGAGTTACCAATGCATTTTCGTACAATCAATGTATAACAAACTCATAGGCAACAACTCATATCTCTAGGTTTGAAGAATATAAGATATTATCGTCTCATGATCACTCGTGATAAAATCCATGAAGTGAGTCAAATGAGCGTGGGTTTAATCTAATACCCAGAAGTTATGAGCACTCATGAATGTTGCAGCAACTCTTGCTATGTCCAATACCCTGGACATCTACAAACCAGCTTCATGACAGTCTTGCCTTAATACCTACTTCCAACGTATTATCGACTGTGGATGGTTTGAACAACTTGGTCATTCAGAAAGAACGACTTAGTTATTCTGGAAGTCAGAACATGCAAAATGAAACACAAGAATAATCGAATACAATATGGTCTTAGAACTTATGAATATAAATAGAACACCTTTTATTTATCACCATATTGATTACACATTATTCATTGCATACTGTTTCAAATTTATCAACTTAATACTTGAATTAAAACAATAGTTGTCCCATGCTCCAAGCATGTACACTATGTTTTCTAAACACTAGTCATGACATACAACAAGTTTGCACACTATGTTTTTCCAAACATTATTTATGCCATACACCAAGTATGCACACGAAGTTTGTCTATGATCTTTACTTTGTGAAATTGATCGATTGAACATAATTCCAATGATTCTCATTTCATAATCCCAAATCCTTACCGCAAATGTAAGAATTCCAAATTTCTGCCATTTACTGAAATCTGGTAGATTTTAAACTTATATGCACTGATCCTCTGTAGTGATTATGCACAAAGTCACAAAGACTTGTCAACAGACATTACAGAGTATTCCAATGGAGGTCAAATCCATGGAAACGAAGTCTCATATTCAAAGTACATTGCTTTGAACATCCTTCTTGCATTAAGTTTCCTAATCTTACATAGATTTAATGAATAACTTCCACCTATGGGATCATTTCCATATTTCCATTTTGACTACCACTCCTGAACAAGAGTTGCCTCTTTTCAGAATATGCCAATATGGTCCTTCCAAAATTAACACTATACTTCCAACTGTCCCTGAGCAACCAATCTTTGGTAAACCTTAGATTGCCCTCGACAATTGCTTAATCAAATTAGTCATATCCAGTTCTAGTACTTTTTCCCTCTTAATGCTCTAGGCACTTGGAAAAATTTAGAACAGATGAATATTATAGCACATGCAATCGATCCTATATCTAAAGCATATGGGACACGATTCATGATTTCACACAAAAACACATGATACTAGACCAGTCTTTTGCTATAATATTTCTATTTCTATTTGCCATGTTCTCATAATTCAGATTATGAAAAGGGATGCCGTAATCACAATCGAATTTTAGAACGCAAATAATGTTCCCATCTATAAAATTTCCTTATGTGGAACCATTCCAACATAACATTCATATATATACTTGACGAAATTTAATTAAAATATCACGATCTAAGCTTTTAGATTTTAAATGAAGTATAATTTCCTCTCCCTTAATTATAGCAAAACAACTTTTTCCCAACTGAAACCTTTTGTTATCTATAATTAACATTCCTAACTTGCAACACTTATCATAATTATCATGCTCCCACTAACATGATGATTATTAGGATAACACTTATGCTACCACTAGCTTTGACATGTATTCAAAAATCAGATGGACTTCTAGAAACCAATACTTTATTAACTTTCTTACTAAAGTTCAAATTTCTGATACGAGATGCTTTGATAAAACTTTATCAAAATCATAAACATTTCCTAAGATAGCACACATGTGTGTCTAAACAATTTTAGAACTATGAAAAGGGATGTCGTAATCATAGTCTCAATTGTTTAGACCTTTGCCATTCCTCACAAGTCCATGTTAGTGTGTCGGTTAACCACATACGCTCCACTAACGACTTTGAAAATGGAAGTATCACAATTGCTATCTACTTAATACCTACTTAGTGAAAGTGTTTCCCCACCATCATTTTCATGAATCAGAGAGAAACCTTATGACACTTAGATTTTATGTTGTATGTGTTCCTATCCATGTGAATTTGTCAAAACCATAATCTCAAGACAAGGTTAGTGACAAATCCAAACTCATATGGATTGAACTTGTGCAATCTTAACTTCTTGCCACCTGGCAGCACAAGGGCCTACCATTGCTTCTAAGTTGTTATGCAACCAATTGAGCACTCTCAGAACTCATATGTAAAGCCAACTTTAACTGTAATGGGGACGTAAATAGGAATATGTCAACACGATATCTTATAAACCTTACGTCGTGTGCTAGTGATAAACTACATGTTTTTATTCTTGAATAGATCTTGAAGCTTTTTCAAAATCTTTAAGATTCCCACCGTCCTCTTAGAATATAAGACTCTGTTGCCAAATATTCAAGAGATACTGCAGATTCTTTATCAAGACAAACACTTCACACAATTAGCCTTAGTTGGTCTTTGTTTTATCCAAAACATCCCAACTTACCAATTTCAAATGTACAAGAGTAGGACACATTTAACTCTTACATTTGGCAACTGTTATAAACCTTTCTTTAAGATATGTCACTCAAGTTACAATCTTGGAGTATGAGTCTAAGAATTGTTTTGGAATAAAGTATGACTCATCTTCTTGATTTAACCATTTCAACAATTCACGAGTCCTCTTCTTAGCCATAAGAATGCACTAAGATGGCCTTAGAGGATGAATTGTGATATGGTCTCATAATCATTAAGATGATCATAAAACATGATACTAAAGTGCTCTCCCATCTTTTCAGATTTGAGAAACTTTTATCTTTCTGCCAAATTTGATTCTTCTCATTCGTTCTGCCATACATTGAAACTTTTCCAATGTTTAAGAATTATACTTAAATTGTTCAGTATAACCTTATTTACTAAACTTTAGTAATTCATGATGAATAGTATTATCGATCTTTTGTGGTGGACTTGACCAGTGCACAAAAATGTGTACTCGATCCCTTTGTCCTTCACTTGACTCACATATACATGTGATCAAGGAATTTGTCTTAATTTTCCGAAGATGAAAGTTCTCATTCATCATACTATACAACTTGCATGATTCCAAGATTCAGTCCAATTGAAACTTGGGTGATGAAAATCTTTCCTTATTTGGTAAATTTAGACACTACCACAAATGAAAGAATCAAATTCACATTTCCATTATTTCTAGAAACATACAAACATCAATTTTTCATAAATTCCATTACAAAGAGATACAATAAAATAAAACAAAAAATTTTATTCATTTATCAGATGCGGAAAAAACTTTTTCCTTACAATGTAACTTTAAATGAAAACTATGTTATTACATATTTCCTAGCAATCTATCATAACTCCTAAGTAGTAGCTCAAGAATCCGATCTTCGAACCATGCGATTGAAATCTATCTTCGTGATCAGATTCAACATACTCTTCTTTTAAGCTTCCTTCCCTTTGCTTGATCCTGCCTTACACCAAAATGTATTAAGAATCTTCAAATAGCAACTTAAGAGAGTTAGATAGTGGACTTACCTGAAGCAGAGTCAAACTTTTTTACTTGACCTTCTCTCAGATCTTTTAGGTAGTTAGGGAAGCTTCGCAACCAATGCCCCTTCCTTTGGCAATAGAAACATATTGACCCTTTGGGAATGGTACACTGGACTATCTCAGACTTGCCTTTCTCTTTATCATTTAGTCAACCAAATTGACTACGGTCGATCCCTTTCCATTGGGAAGAGAAAGCTTTTATGGATATCCAATGTTACCATTGATAATGTCCATGGTAGTTTGGGAAGTTGATCTCTTAATCAATTTTGCTTTACCAGTGCTCTAAATCCTTGTTGATTCAGCAACACCAAGCAAATAGATAAGATCTTTAAGGGTCATGTCATAGTCTGTTACATAGTAGTCCATAAAGAACTCGCTATGTGACTTAGGAAGTGATTAGTCAACATCCAACTTCCTGAAGACTTTGACACCCAACTCTCCCGACTTGTCAATGTGTGACTTCATCTCCAAGATGTGAGCACACATAGACCTTGCTTACCAATAGGGCTTGAGTGACCTTGAACTTGTGGGTTAGGAGAATAATTGGAGGAGGTGGAGGTAGAGAAGTGTGATTTCCATGAGATTTGGGAAGATCATAGTTGTCTAAACCAGACATCTACAATGGGAGAAATTCAAGTTAATTGATTTAATTCCTTGATATAACACCCAATATGAAATATTAAGTCTACGACCTAACACAATATTTGCCGTAATCCAATCCATAAAATATTTGAAGGTAGGCGAATGACGATTCACCAATTTCCACCATGAAAAACGAAATAATTTATTAGGTTTTAATTGGATTTGAAACTCCTAGATCTTTTGAGATTCATTGAACTTTTCAATGGCGTATTTCAATCTCGATTGTGCCCTCTCAAGTTTTGTGTACTTGGATGCCGAGGATCACAAAATAAGGTGTGAATAACAATGCAAATATACTTGGTACCCTTAATATTTATCACTTAATCGATGTGTCGGTTAACCACACGCGCTCCACCGATCCTATGATAAAAATTAAATTACCCTTTGCCTACCTTGTTAAATCCAGGTTAGTATGCCGGTTAACCACACACGCTCCACTAACGATTTAAGCAAAGTGCAAAGTGTAATTTCATGGGTTAGCACCAAATTCACATTTTCCTAAAGTAACTAAGATTGGGAATTTATAAAAGGTTTAGTGACTTTATATTCATCATTATACTTATAATGAAAATTATAGTCCTTGTCCTACCCATTCGACTAACGACCCTCCACCAGTCAAGGAAGCGGTGGTGAGAGTGGACACCCATTAAACTGCCAGTTTATAGGCAGTAACCTTATACCCCCTTTAGACCGGCTTCGTGAAGGAGACCTACTAACGGTAAGACTGACTTGATCTTATACACACACACACACACACACATATATATATATATATATATATATATATATATATATATATATATATATATATAAACTTATAATAATATAAAGTATAAGGGTTGAATTTGAACTTTTAAAACTCTTGGGTTTGGAATTAAAGTGTGTGTGAGACTTTACAAATTCCAAAACTTGAGGAAAAGTTTTGAACTATTCAAAAACTTTTGGATTTAGATAACTTATGAGTTTAATTAAGGTTTTAACAAACTTTAATGATGAGACTCTTGAACATCCATAATTTGAGGACAAGTTATGGAGTCTATAAAACTATTTATGAGAAAAAGACTCTTCAATTATGTAACATATGGTTTTTAGTGGATCTTTAAAAGAAATGACTTTTGGTAATCCATAACTTGAGGACAAATTATGGAATCCATTAAAACACATTTAGATCAAGAATTAACAAACAACAATTTGCAAATAATTCCTATGATCTACCAAAACTCACAAGTGGAAGAACAATCATATCAAAAATTCCAAGAATTACATAAACACATAGAAAACATGAAATTATTGATAATAACCTTGAAATTGGTTTACTATAATCATTACCACATCAAAAACGGGTTTTATAAGTCCAAAACAGTTTAAGGTAATGATTCTAGACCAATTCCATCCTTAAAACTCAAAGATATGCTGTCTCGGGGTCCAACTCGTCGAGTGCATGAACTAACTCGACAAGTTGGATGAATTTATACATGCACTCGGCAATTTCATCAGTGGACTCGGCGAGTCCACTGTCCAGAACAACAAAAAATTGATTTTTTCAGCAATTTGCATCAAGTATAAATGAAAACAAGCCTAGGCTCTGATACCACTGAAGGGTTTTTAAGCATTCTAACACTCCTATGGTGTACATGAAACCCTATAAACCTTGGATCTATGTTTTCTATATTATACATGCAAATATTCAATATTCCAAGGTTTTATCCTAACTAGCATAATATGAAGCAACTATACTACAAAAGCCTAGTTAGATAACATACATTTTTATGAAGTTTGAAGTCTTGAACTTTAATAGCTTAGCCTTAATAGTGTGGAAGCCTCAAGTGGAATCAAAAATCACCAAAAACACCTTGGAAACTTGAGAGAATAACAAGCACACTATAAATTGGCCCACTCTTGTATCCTCACACACTAGTGCCATTTCATGTGCCAAAGACCTCTTTATATAGTATGGATGATTAGGGTTTCATCCATGTAAACCCTAATACCAATGACCTTTCATTTACATAGGATCCATGGGTTAAAAACTCCATGGACTATCCATGAAAGCTTAGCTGAACCTAAATGAACTTAGCCCATATTATATATATAAGAGTCCATATTTAATTAGTTCCTTTTTTTATCACTAAATTAATTTTTGATCAATACTAATTAAATAATATGATTCCATATTAATATATTAGAACTTATAATATATTAATATAAATCATAACCATAGTATTCTCAAAAGACTATCCATATAAATTGTTCTGGCCAAATCGGGTCAAGTACATACCAATTATAGTTATGGGCTTAGACACTAATCCAACAGTGAGAACCCAAACTTTAAAGAGATTTGACTTTGGGTGAATAGTTGACCAAAAGGGCAATTTAGTCAATTAGAGGAATTTCATGAATTTTGAAGATGTAACTTCATGATATAACATGAGGTAAGTCTAATTCACATTTATAAGATAAACTAAGTGAGATCAAGAGAAGAAATACAAGGTATGGTGTATTTAGGCCTTAAAGGGTAAAATGAGAATTTTATGCTTTTTAGGCCATGTTTGTGACTTAATAGATTAAAACTTGTATGTAGTTAGTCAAAATTGACTTGATGGAATTGTAAAACTCATCCCCACCTTCGCATAAATATAAAGATCATAGAAAATGGGCTTAAAATAAAGGAGTTACGAGTGTTAGAAGATTAGAAGAAAATTATCCCAAAGATGAAATTAAATCAACCTAGGATCTTCTATAATGCAACCACCATGGCGCGGTGAGTGTATTATTGTGGCATGGTATTTTAAACATTAATTTGGATGAAAGCCTCTTCTTAAGTAGAGGGCAATGTAATTTTCACTACGGCGTGGTATATGGGTACCGCGACGTGGTGGTGAAAGTAGGATGTTATATGAGAAAGACACTACGACACTGTCAGAGGAAAACTGCAACCTAATAGCGTGCACATAACACCCATTTTCCCGATTTTACCATTAAAATATTTATGAATTTCAAATATAAGGTTTTGGGTAAAAACGTTAAGCCACGAAGTTGCCACATCAATTAAATTAAGATCATGTCTGGCTGACAACCGTGACGTGGCGAGGTGGTGATCACGGTGTGAGCTTGGTTGTCTTGGTTTTGAGCTTTCTTTCATGGTTTTCTAAAGATTGAGGAAGAAGGAACTCTATCTTAATGTAAGTAAGCAAAGAGCTAGCTTGGATCCATCATCTTCTTCGGATCTCTGAGTCATTTATGGTATAAAGCTTATATCTTGACCTTTGTTCTCTTTGATTCAAGATTATGCTCTTTATGGATGGTTTTGGACCCTTTCATGAATGCTCTTGGAGTTTGAGGAACTCTAGAGCTTATTGTCACATCCTCTATTTTTTAGAACCAATTAAAACTTTTCTTTATGGTTTAAAAATCATTTATTTATATTTGTGGAAAATCTCAGTACTAAAGATCATTTTTATTACAAATGTTTGTTTCCAAAAGGTTAAACCCTAAGGATGTCATAATCAATACAAATACATAAGTTATAGTGTAAAGACCTGATGGTCCTGAATACTATTGTAGGTTTTCTCTTAGTCACTCAGTGTCCTAATCAAGTTGTAGTAGCTTAAGTCTTGATACCTTTGATACATAAAAACTGAGTGGGCCAGGTTGAGGAAACCTAGTAAGATACATAGGGACACAATATTGTTATGATAATATTCATTAATTATCAGACCCGCAAAACCAACCGTTACCATACTAAATCCATATTGGCTTACATTCCTAAATATTTATTCCTACCGATCGTCACAGATCACAGTTCAAGATTATCAAGGAACTTATCTCTCTTGATGAATCGTTAAAGAATGACTACACAGCTAGGGGCTTCCTTTGTCAGTGTAATTTAGAAAGGCTTATGGGTCGTATTTGATGAATAATGTTTTGTTGGGTTTTGGTATAATACAACATCCTATGGTGCACATACAACCCTAAATACCTTGGATCTATGTTTTCACTAATTATACATGAAAATGGTTTCCAAGGCATTAAACCTATAACTAGCATGCATTTGACATAAACCATATAATATAGTAGTTAGGGAAACATACCTTTTATGTGGCTTGAAGTCTTGATGTATTTGGCCTTAAGAGCTTAGCACCAATAGTATGAAATGCCTAAAATGGAAACACAACACACCTAGGACAAAGGTGGCTCTTGAGAGAGAATTCCATGCACCAAAACACCTCCATATTTCTCTAAGAAAAGAAGTGGTGATTTTGGCTATGGAGTAACCTATTTATATTTAGGATTCCAAGGGTCAAGGGTATAAACCATAATCCATACCCATGGGTTTTATGATCCATGGTTCATGTGACCCAACTCTTTATGTATCCAGACATAAACTTGGTCCAACATGGATCATAATCCCAACACATATAAATATAACTAATTATCATAATTAGTCCCCATAGATTTAATTAGTCTCTTTTGATCACTAAATTAATTCCAAATTAATTCTTGATCGATACTCATTAAAACATATGATTTCATATTAATATATTATAACTTATAATATATTAATAAACCATAAATAACCTTCTCTAAAAAGTCCATCCTAACAAATTGTCCTGATGATATGCAACCCAAATGGACCATGCTACTCTCGGGTCAAGTACATACCAATAATAGTTATAGGCTTAGACATCTAATCCAACATGTTTTCCAATTCATCAGAGGCTATTTGTAATGAGCTCACACTTGCAGGGTAAGTCACAAGACCATCTAGAATGATCAATTGTTGTCACCTACTCTGTAGGGTGACCAGACATACCACTAATAGTTTACTGATTGGGAGCAACCATTTCTGGTCATCTCATATGGAGCTACCATACATCGACACCTAATAGTGTCATGGAACAGAACTTTACTCTCCGTTCATAGGTTACGCACATTCTGCTAATGAGACTACCTAATATCAAACTTAATTGAGCTAAGTATCTTCCATGAGTCTAAGTTTATCCCCAGACTAGATTATAGTGTCTGTAACCAACCTTAATACAAACTCTAATCTAGGGTGACACTAACCAAATTCTAGTGTATTTATAATCCCTACAGAGCATTAGGTATTATTATTATTATTTTATCTTCTTTGTAATGCTACTTTTAATACTATTATATGATGTTATGTATTTAATCCTAACATAAAATAGAACCATATTTGGTTTGCACATAACACAATATATATCCTAACATACAATCCAAGAAATAAACACATAATTCACAAATGACTTCCAACAAATATTTAAATAATACTCATATTAAATCATGTAATGAAGGGACAATACACTCACTTGAAAAAGTGTTTGGTGATTGATGAATTAGGTAGAGCTTCGCCTTACACCTTCTTCCAAAAGACCTAGATGTACTTGAGGCTAAGTCTTAGTCGAATTTAATACTTCATGGAACTATTATCCTAAGGGTTTAGATTCATCGATAATCCCAAACTCTACTTCAAGATCTAAATAAGTAATAACCATGTAGGATCATATCAGAGGTAGGGTCCGTTTGGTATAAATGGTATACTGTTTTGAATTCCCACTTTAAACACCTCTTTAAATCCAGCCTAGACATCACTCCCGCAAGTAGATCAATGTGACATCCCCTAATTTCTTGGTCAGACGAGACCGATTTAATTTATGCTTTTAAAATAAACTCAGGGTAATCCTTTTAAAAGATGTTGCAGAATTTGTTCCCAAAACAAAACATGATAAAAATTTATCAAAACCTTTCTTTAAGAAATATATATTTTCATTTTATATCAAAACCTCGGGATGTCATGTTCCGATAGAGATCAAAAGCATAAACAAGACATTATAAGCCTTACAACAGTTATTTACAACTACTGTCCTGTAATCCAAAAAATCTCTCATCATCATCCGACTATGCTCGGGGTCCACTACCTGTAAAATAAAAAGCTGAGTGGGTCAGGCGTGGGATCCTGGTGAGCATATAGGGGTTTCAACCCAAAATAATAATAAATCTATTAGATTCATAAATCACTAATAACCCTGATTACTCATTCTCGTTATCCTCACTTTACGTCCCTAAATACCTCTTACAAGGGACCTAGCCTAAGGAATATCATCGAGATGGTTACTACTGCTAAGGGGACTCCTTAGCCATACATGTCCTAAAGGAAACCATGAGGGGGATGGAGTACACCAATGAACATATAGTTCACCAACACCTACAAGTTGCAAACATGCTAGTGTTCCACTGGACTGTGTAGAAAGGTCCGTGGTCGTCATCTATACTCTGCTAGATGACTACAACAACAACAACATCGAGGCCTCTCATCATTTTAACACACATCGACTATTTCATCTACCCATGTTTTTGTTGGGTTTTGAGCATTCTGACACTCCTAAGTGTACATGCAACCCTAAATACCTTGGATCTATGTTTTTCTCTATTATACATACAAATATGAACATCCAAGGTATTATCCTAATCTAGCAAATAAAATAATGAATATAACAAGATAGAATACATACCTTTTTCATGTAGAAAGTCTTCATGAAACTTGAGTGCCAAGTGCCCCAAGTGTGACACCTCAAATGGTTCACACAACACCAAACACAATTGGAATAACTTGAGAGAATTCTACACTTCATGAAAATCGGCTAGCCCTCTATTACACATTCTAGTGGCCGATTTTGTCAAGAATAAGATCTTTATATAGTGTTACAATTAGGGTAAACCCTAATTGTCATGACTTTCCATTTCTTTGGATCCATGGGTTCAAATACACCATGGAGCATCCATGGACCATCCTATGGGTTT
This sequence comes from Lactuca sativa, assembly GCF_002870075.4. Classification (NCBI taxonomy): domain Eukaryota; kingdom Viridiplantae; phylum Streptophyta; class Magnoliopsida; order Asterales; family Asteraceae; genus Lactuca; species Lactuca sativa. The sequence continues at coordinate 101,088,689 of NC_056630.2, read as the reverse complement.
TATCCCAACTTGATTATCCATGGAGCATTAGCCCACTATACAAGTATGGATGATTTACACAATCAACCCATATATTTAATTAGGCTTCTTTTGATCACTTAGTTAATCCTAGATTAATTCTTGATCAATACTAATTAAATAATCTTATTATTCTTATTATTAATATACTAGAACTTATAATATATTAATAACCATAAGTGTCTTATTTCTCTCATTATAGTCTATCCAAGTGCATGATGCCATGCAACCCAAATGGACCATGCCGGGTCGGGTCAAGTCTTACCAATTATAGTTATGGACTTAGACATTAATCCAATAGTTTTACCCAACATATTTGTAGATAAAATACATATACAGTTTAAAACTTGTATAAAACATCGATTCAACAGTCACCTCAAATAAACAATTAATATAATTACACATATCAAGGATTTTAAAGAAAATACATCATATATATGTGTAAGGTGAAAGTGACTACACACTCACTTGATTTAATGATAATCGGGCAGCACTTCGTTTCCTAAAACGATCGTTTCTAATAAAACTGGGAGTTTTATTGAGAAACCGGGCCCTACGAGGGTTGGGCTTCAAAACCAAAAAGATAAATTTGTCCGGGTCTTCAGGCACTTCGGAATATATTTTGGGTGTTTGGTATAATACCGGGGCTTTGGGGGAAGTTGGAATGGAAGAAATATTGTTTAAGGGGTGAAAAATGACACTTTTCCAAAATATACCTGGGAGGTCTCACACCCTTCTATTTATAGGGGCGAGGCTTTTGATCCGAGGGTTGAGAAGTCAACAGATGTCAGCAGATCTGAGAGGCAGGTGGCACGCACGTGCGAGGCTCCATGTGGCGGCTTCTGATTGGACCGAGGTCTAGGTCCTAGGGTTGGGTTGAGACGCTACGTGCAAAGCTCGGACATGTCAAGAAAGGGCACGCGTCGGACTCCTACTGGACCGCGTTTCGGATGCGAGGGCATGTGACACGCCTCACCAGCTGGCTTTGCTGACTCAACAATTTTAGACACGCGGCACTTTATAAGCGAGGGTGACGTGGCCGAAGTCCCACCATGCGAAATTTCTCGGATTTGGCATTTTTTCTCGATTTTAGTGCCAAAACTTCTAAAATCCATAACTTTCGCATACGGGCTCCGTTTTTGAATTTTTTTATATGCACGCGTAGGTAAAATTACGCTCTACAACTTTCATTTAGACTTCGTTGGCTAATTTTGAATTTAATTTTATATTATTATTTTTAACAGACCGGGAAAGGAAATCCGTTAAAAATTCACAACTTCTTCATGCGACGTCCGTTTTTGTCTATCTTTTTACCGTTCTATTACTATTGACGAGACCTTCAATTCTTGTTTTGGTTGTGTCAGCTAAAAATCACTCGATCTAAAATTCGAGTTTTTAGCTGTCTACTGCTAAGCTGAAACATAGAAAAATCATAACTTCCTCATACACAGTCAGATTTCGGCATTCTTTTTATGCATACTCTCGGTTTAACGAACACTACGACTTTCATTTAGATCACTTAGGCTAAAAAGTAGTTTATCAAAAATTCACTTTTTACGTCATTCGGCGTCCTGCCGGTTTTGTCGCGGAACTTCGACATGTCATAATTTCTTCGTTATAACTCGGATTTCGGTGTTCTTTATATATCCAGAATCCTTGTCGCGACCACTACAACTTTCTTAATAGATATCGGCTTTATTTAATATTCATTTTCGACGCTTATTTTTATTCTTAATTAATTCATTCATAATAATTAAGCATAAAACACATAATTCACATAATAATCACATAATTCCCTTTTCATTTCTTCAAAATGAGTGACAAAGGTTGACCTAGACTATTACATCATCATTAATGCCTATCTTGGAAACACGGACATTACAATTCTCTCCCCCTTAGGATGATTCCATCCCCGAAATCACACATCAACAAACAAATGTGTGTAACGACTCATCATGTCACTCTTTGTTTCCCGGGTGAGATTTGGCCCATTCTTATGTTTCCATCACACAAGCACTAAATCGACCATCTTGCGTCGCAAGTTCTTAGTCTTACGGTCAATGATTGCCTCAGGTTCTTCAATTAACCTCTTCATTTCATCCAAACTTAATTCAGAATTTGGAATTATGTCAGGTACATCTCCCGTGAACTTCCTCAAATAACACACATGAAAGGTGTTATGAATACCCTCTAGTTCTTCTGGTAATTCTAGCTTGTAAGCTTGATTCCTGATCCTCTGAAGAACTTTAAACGGACTAATAAACCTTGGACTCAACTTTCCCCTTTTACTAAATCTTATAATTCCCTTCCACAGCGAGACTTTAAGTAAAACCGAATCTCCAACTTCGAATGATATCGATTTTCTTTTCTTGTCAGCATAGCTCTTTTTTTGATCTTGAGCTGCTAACATCCTTTACCTAATCACTTTCAACTTTTCAGCAGTCTGATGGACTATTTTAGGTCCCATAAACTGCTTTTCCCCAGCGTCCAGCCAACATGACGGAATTCGACACTTTTCTCCATACAAAGCGTGATAAGGTGCCATCTTGATGCTCGAGTGGAAACTATTATTATAGGAAAATTCTACTAGAAGTAAGTGTTCATCCCAGTTACCTTGGAATTCTAGGGTACATGCTCTCAGGATATCCTCGAACGTTTGACTTGTCCGTTTGCTTTGACGATTGGTTTGCGGATGGTAAGCTATACTAAAGCACAACTTGGTACCCAATTCCTCTTGTAGACTCCTACAAAACCTTAAGGTAAAACGACTGTCACGATCTGATACAATCGTTAACGGAACACCATGAAGCCTCATAATTTCCTTCACATAAGAATTCACAAGCTTATCCATAGATCATTTCTCTTTGGCTTCTATGAAATGCGCACTCTTAGTGAAGTGATCAACGACCAGCCAAATCATATCGTGACCGTTCTTTGTTCTGGGCAGTTTAGTCACAAAATCCATAGTGATGTCTTCCTATTTACCCATGGGTATAGGTAAATGTTCTAAACTCCCATACAATTTCTGATGTTGTGCCTTAACCCTAGCACATGTTACACACTCGGCCACATACTTAGCAACATCGAGCTTCATCGTCGGCCACCAGTAATAGGGTTTTAGATCCCTATACATTTTTGTGCTGCCAGGATGAATCGAGTACATGGTCTTGTGAGCTTCTTCCATCAAAAGATCTCTTCTTCCTCCCGTCTTAAGTACCCAAATCCTAACTTGGAATACCTTCAATCCTTGACCGTTTGTATCAAACACTAACGCTTTGCCCAAACGTTCTTCCTTTCGGTCATTTTTCTCTAAAGCTTCCTCTTGAGCTTTCTTTATACTTTCCACAATTGTCGAGACAAATTCAATTCTCAACACTCTTGGCCTTTTCTTTTCAAGGTTTACCTTCCGACTGAGAGCATCAGCGACAACATTTGCTTTACCAGGGTGGTAAAGTATCTCACAGTCGTAGTCCTTGAGTAACTCTAGCCAACGTCGTTGCCTCATATTCAATTCCTTCTGATTAAAAAGATATTGAAGATTCTTGGTGAAAAGTTTGTATTTAATACCATAAAGGTAGTACCTCCATATCTTTAAGGCGAATACTACCGCTGCCAACTCCAGATCATGAGTGGGGTAGTTCTTTTTATGCTCTTTCAATTGCCTCGATGCATACGCTATCACTTTATCCCTTTGGGTCAGAACACAGCCTAACCCAACTCCAGATGCATCGATATAAACTGCAAAGTCATCAACTCCTTCAGGCAAGGAAAGAATCGGTGTTTCACACAATTTCTTCTTTAACTTCTCAAAAGCTTCCTTATGCTTCTCATTCCAAGTATAAGTAGCTCCTTCGTGGGTCAAAGTTGTTAATGGAGTAGTGATCGAAGAAAAGCCTTGGATAAACCTTCGGTAATATCCAGCTAATCCTAAAAAGCTTCGGATCTCCATAGGACTTTTTGGTTGTTCCCACTTCATCACAGCTTCAATCTTCGCTGGGTCAACCATTATCTCTTCTTGGTTAACCACATGACCCAAAAATTGGACTTCTAGAATCCAAAATTCACATTTGGAGAACTTTGCATACAAATTCTTCTTCTTTAATACCTCTAACAGTTCTTGCAAGTGTCTACCATGCTCCACCTGGATTTTCGAGTAAATCATAATATCATCTATGAACACTATCACATATTTATCTCGGAATGGTTTACAAACTCTGTTCATTAAATCCATGAAGGCTGCTGGAGCATTGGTTAGTCCAAATGACATAACCAAAAACTCATTGTGTCCATATCTTGTTCTGAACGCAGTCTTCTCAATATCCTGCTCTCTTACCTTTAGCTGATGATATCCTGACCTCAGATCGATCTTCGAGAAAGAAGCTCGAACCTTGCAACTGATTGAACAGGTCATCAATCCTTAGCAACGGGTATGTTCTTTATTGTTGCCTTATTCAACTCTCTGTAATCGATGCACATTCTCATACTCCCATCTTTCTTCTTTACGAATAACACCGGAGCTCCCCAGGGTGATGAACTAGGTCAAATAAAACCTTTTTCCAATAATTCCGGAAGTTATCTCATAAGTTCTTTCATCTCTGTTGGTGCTAATCGATACGGTGCTTTTGCTATTGGCGTCGTTCCTGGTAACAAGTCGATACTGAATTCTACTTGTCGATTAGGGGGTAATCCAGGAAGATCTTCGGGAAAGACTTCCAGATAGTCACACACAACCAGAATATTCTGCACCTCCTTCTTTTTCTTCTTAGCATTGATCATGAACGCTAAATTTGATGTACATCCCTTGGCCAAACGTTTTCTGGCTTTCGTTAGGGAAATGATTCCAGATTTTACTCTGCGTTTGTCTCCATACACCATAAACGACTCTTTCCCTGACGGTTTTATTTTTACTATCTTCTTCCTATACAATATTTCAGCATCATTGGCGTTAAGCCAATCCATTACTAGAACTATGTCAAAACCATTTAACTCGATAGGCAATAATTCCTCGTGGAACTTATTCCCATTCAAGTCAGTGAAGATGTTTTTCATACGATGGCTAACATGTATAAACTTGCCACTAGTAACCTCGACTATTAAAGCATTAACGAGTCTATCTATAGGCAAAGCTAGTTGTCTACCAAATTCATGCGAAATAACGGAGTAATTGGCTCCAAAATCAAACAAAATTTGGCCAGGCAATTCGTTCACGAGAAAGGTACCTGAAGCGACATTGGCTTCTTCTTTTGCAGCTTCAAGTGTCATCTGAAAGGCTCTCTCTTTCAGCTTTGGTGGAAGATTGGGCTTTTCTGCATCCTTCTTCTTTGGGCAATCCTTCAAAATGTGCCCCTCTTCATTGCACCCAAAACAAACTTTCTTAACAAAGGAGCATTCATTTGGCATAATGCCCAGGCTTTCTACATTTGTAACAAGTGACTTCCTCGCTACATTTCCCAGCATGTTTCTTCTTACACTTGTCACACCACTTGGCTTCGGCTCCTCCTCCGAATTACCTTGAACCAGTCTTCGAGAAATTGTTCTTTTTATTGGAACCTGAAGTTCCTTAGAACTTTCTCTTTTCGCCAACTTCAACCTTGCTAGCGGCTCTCCCCTTTATCATATCTTCAACAGACTTGGTAGCCCAGATATCTGCCTCCAAAGTAAGTGCCTGACGTACTGGCACTGCGTACTCCCATGGAAGTCCCTTTGCGTACTTGTCAATTTTTTCCAGCTGATCTGGGACAATACGCAAAGCAAACTCCATTTTTTCTATGAAGTTATTTGTATATTCATCAATGGTCATACTTCCCTTCTTCAACATTAGAAATTGGTTTTCTAGCTCAAGCACATTTTGGGCCGAGTAGTACTTGCTCTTGAAGTGCATCAAGGACTTTGCCCAAGTTAGTTGTAGTGGCTCATTAGGGCTTATGGTTTTCTCTAGAGTGCTCCACCATCGAGCAGCGCTACCTCTGAACTGTCGTACTGCAAATGTGGTTTGTAACTTGCCTTAACAACCACAAGTCATGAAAGCCAATTCCTTTTCCGAGATCTAATCCAATAATCCTTCAGGATATTCTTTTCCAATGAAGGTTGATGGCTTGCAAGTCATAAAGTCTTTATACTTGCACCCATTTCTCGCCACTCTATCCTTGTGGCCATTTCTCCCAACCACAAGCGGTTCACTATGACCAACAGATCTATTGTTGTTTCTTTCTTCAGATTGATCGTCATTTAATTCACATTGTTCAACATGAATTGAACGTTCATTCCGGTTGTTCAACAATATTTGCCTCATTTCCTCCCTTTTTCAGCCATCATTTACTGAATCATGGCTCGTACTCCAGCCATGGTGATGGGTTCTGGTGCAGCTCCTATTATAAGCACCTGTTCCACCACTTGGGGTTGAGGTTGTTGGTTTCTATTTGCATTTCCAGCTCCACTTCCAGTTCTTTCCATTATAATCTATATACCGAATAAGGCGAATTTAGGTCTTTATCCTTGATAGATATTTTAATTACCTTATCACTTCGAAACGTTTACCTGTTAGTTCTAATATCGTAATCCTACGTATACAATCCTACACACATAAGGTTTCCAGATCCGGTTACCAACAGAACATAGATCCAAACAAATAATGGCATATATGGCAAACATATAGCATTTAGCACATAAAAGCATTTTAGGCATCTTTCGTAAAATATATTGGTGCTCGTGTCTAAAATATGGTAGACACGCATCTCACAATCATCACTCACCATTCTAAGTTTAAGTTTAGAAATCCTACAAATTATTAGTTTGCTTTAACTAATGCTCTGATACCAACTGTGACATCCCCTAATTTCTCGGCCAGAAAAGACCGATTTAATTTATGCTTTTAAAATAAACTCAGAGTAATCCTTTTAAAACATGTTGCGGAATTTGTTCCTAAAACAAAACATGATAAAAATTTCTCAAAACCTTTCTTTAAGAAATATATATTTTCATTTTATATCAAAACCTCGGGATGTCATGTTCCGATACAGATCAAAAGTATAAACAAGACATTATAAGCCTTACAACAATTAATTACAACTACTGGCCTATAATCCAAAAAATCTCTCACTATCATCCGACTATGCTCGGGGTTCACTGCCTATAAAATAAAAAGCTGAGTGGGTCAGGCTTAGGAGCCTGGTGAGCATATAGGGTTTTCAACCCACAATAATAATAAGTCTATTAGATTCATCAATGAGCAATAACCCTGATTACTAATTCCCGTTATCCTCAATTTACGTCCCTAAATAGCTATCACAAAGGACCTAGCCTAAGGAATATCATCTGGATGGACACTACTGCTAAGGGGACTCCTCAGCCATACATGTCCTAAAGGAAACCATGAGGGGGATGGAGTACACCAATGAACATATAGTTCACGAACACTTACAAGTTGTGAACCTTTTAATGTTCCACTGGACTGTCTAGAAAGGTCTGTGGTCGTCATCTATACTCTGCTAGACGACTACAACAACAACAACATCAACAACATCGAGGCCTTTCATCATTTTAACAGACATTGAATATTTCGTCTACCCGTGTTTTACATAACATATTTGTAGATAAAACACATATACAATTTAAAACTTGTATAAAACATCTATTCAATACTCACCTCAAATAAACAATTAATATAATTACACATAGAAGGTATTTTAAAGAAAATACTTCATATCTATGTGTAAGGTGAAAGTGACTACACACTCACTTGATTTAATGATAATCAGGCAGCACTTCGTTTCTTACAACGACCGTTTCTAATAAAACCGGGAGTTTTATTGAGAACCGGGCTCTACGAGGGTTGGGCTTCAAAACCGAAAAGATAAATTTTTCCTGGTCATCGGGCACTTCAGAACGTATTTTGGGTTTTTGGTATAGTATCGGGGCTTTGGGGGAAGTTGGAATGGAAGAAATATTGTTTAAGGGGTGAAAAATGACACTTTTCCAAAATATATTCGGGAGGTCTCGCACCCTTCTATTTATAGGGGCGAGGCTTCTGATCCGAGGGCTGAGAAGCGAACAAATGTCAGCAGATATGAGAGGCAGGTGGCACGCACGTGCGCGGCTCCATGTGGTGGCTTCTGATTGGACCGAGGTCTAGGTCCGAGGGTTAGGTCGTGGCGCTACGTGCGAAGCTCCGACACGTCAAGAAAGGGCACTCGTTGGACTCCTACTGGAACGCGCTTTGGATGCGTGGGCATGCGACATGCCTCGCCAGCTAGCTTCGGTGACTCAGCAATTTCAGACACGTGGCGCATTATGAGTGAGGGTGACGTGGCCGAAGTCCCACCATGCGGAATTTCTCGGATTTGGCATTTTTTCTCGATTTTTGTGCCAAAACTTCTAAAATCCATAACTTTCGCATAGGGGTTCCATTTTTGAATTTCTTTATATGCACGCATAGGTAAATTTACGCTCTACAACTTTCGTTTATACTTCGTCGGCTAATTTTGAATTTAATTTTTATATTATTATTTTTAACAGACCGGGAAAGGAAATCCGTTAAAAATTCACAACTTCATCTGACGTCCGTTTTTGTCTGTCTTTTTACCGTTCTATTACTATTGACGAGACTTTCAATTCTCGTTTAGGTTGTGTCGGCTAAAAATTAGTCGATCTAAAATTCGAGTTTTTAGCTGTCTACTACTAAACTGAAACATAGAAAAATCATAACTTCCTCATACGAAGTCAGATTTCGGCATTCTTTTTATGCATTCTTTTGGTTTAACGAACACTACGACTTTCATTTAGATCACTAAGGCTAAAAAGTAGTTTATCAAAAACTCACTTTTTACGTCATTCGGCGTCCTGCCGGTTTTGTCGCGGAACTTCGACATGTCATAACTTCTTCGTTATAACTCGGATTTCGGTGTTCTTTATATATCCAGAATCCTTGTCGCGACCACTACAACTTTCTTAATAGATATCGGCTTTATTTAATATTCATTTTTGACGCTTATTTTTATTCTGAAATAATTACTTTCTAATAATTAAGCATAAAACACATAATTCACATAATTCCCTTTTCATTTCTTCAAAATGAGTTACAAAGGTTGACCTACACTATTACATGATCATTAATGCCTATATTGGAAACACATGCGTTATAATCAATCAGTATAATGATGTGGAATTACTGATAAATCTTATTTATAGGTTCATAATAGCGACTTATGACCATAAATATAAGTTACAATGAACGAAATAGAGTGTAGCTTAACTTACAGAGATTCTTTGTGACAAAAGTCCAAAAATTTGAAATAGAAGAACTCCGGCTCAGAAAATCGGCTCCTAAGAGAGGAAAATCGATCCAGAGAGAAAGGGTATGAAAGGTTGTGTGAAAAATGGATGGAAAGGGAAATCTATTTAAAGGAAACGGAGGGTGCACCGCATAGGGACAAGAGGCACGCCGCGCACTCTTGCCTTGCAGGCTCCTCCAGCCTCCTGCTACATGTCTCATTCTCGTCCGCCTGCGTCCTTGCCTTCTAGAAACCGCCACATGTCACCATTTCATGCTGCCACGTGTCTCTATTTCCATGGGCCACATCTCCTTGTATGGGAAGAAAGAGGGGCGTCTGACACTGCCATGTGTCACCCTAGAGAGTGCCAAGTCATCGGTGCGTGCAGCGCACTTCGTGCGCATATGCAAATTTCCAGATTTTCAAAATGCCGTAACTTCCTCATACGAGCTCCATTTCAGACGTTATTTATATCCCCAGAAAGCTCTATATGAGATATACAACTTTCATGTAGACTCAGTCGGCTAATTTTGACTTTATTTTTAAAGCTATATTTTTAACAAGCGTTGACTATTAAAGTCCATCAAAAATTCATAACTTTCTCATATGATATCCATTCACGACTGTCTTTATATCGACGGAAGCATATGGACAAGATCATCAACTCTCATTTGGAATGTTTTTCTTAACAATCCACTGATCTCTGCTTCGGTTTTTGAGTTGTATACTGTTGCACTGAAGTTTCGAAAACTCATAACTTCCTCTGATGAAGTCAGATTTGGACATTCTCTATATGCACGATCTCAGTTTACCGAATACTGTGACTTTCATTTAGATCACTTGGGCAAGAAAGCAATTTATCAAAAAATCACTTTTTACGATACGTAGAGTCGTATCGGTTTAATCGTGAAACATTGAAGAAACATAACTTCTTCATATGAAGTCACATTTCAGCGTTCTTTATATGTACAAAACCCTTGTCACATACACTATAACTTTGGTTAAGGTTATTTATCCTGAATAACCTTCTTTCAAAAAAATCATTTTTATAGCTTATTCTATTTAATTGACCAGGCCGAATCTATGGGCGTTACAATTGTTATGACACTCTTTTTGGATTAAGGTGTCTAAGGTGCTAACTAAATTGGTATAATATTAATGATTAAAAGTAAAGTCCTTTTTGGGTTGCCCTCATAACCACAAAATAGCCTGGATTGATAAAATAAGAGAGATAAAATGATATGTTAATATATTACCTGATTAATTTATTAATTAGCAATTTTTAATTAATGCTTTGTTAATTTATTATATGAATAATAAATTAATTAGAAATAGATGGAATTAGTTATTTATTAATCAGAATTAATATGAAATTAATTCGGGATTAACTGGAATTGATTAAAGGTGCAATGAGTGAATTGTAATTGTTCAATAGTTGAACACAAGAGCGTACTCTAGAACCTACCGAGGCTTGGATGGTTTTGGGAGCCTCCTTAGGGTTTCCAAAAGCCTCCTTGTAGCAGATAAGGAAAGGATTTGAATTAGGGATTAAATCTATTATTTTATCATCTAATTGTGGATTCATCTACAAGTTACCTAAACAATTAATAGGACCCTTTGGCACCAATATTTGGTGGCTTCTCATACCTAAAAGGCGGAGAACGAAATTATCCTCTTCATCTCCCCTCTATCCTTCAATCCCAGGGTTTCTGAGTTTTGGGTGTGAACCATTGGAGGAGGCCATACTTTTGGGGCTAGTTTTCCAAGGAGACTTCAATGGGTTCTTGATTAGCGTGTTTCGAATCAAGCAAGAGGAATGTAGTTTTACTCATGAATTTGATTCAAAAGTTTTATAGTTTTTGTTTGATAAGTATGTTCCTATTAATTGAGAAAATACATAGACGCATTAGGTTGCATGTGCACTTAAGAGTTAAGTGAAATTCCACATGTACAAATTGATTGTAACCTAAAATACCAATGACTCTCAAGGACCTTAGACTTATGTAAAGTAAGAAAAAGGCCCAAGTTTGGTTTATCTTATGTCCATGCATAAGTACTTGGCCTTTGAAGGACTTAATGGACTTAGGGTTGTAGATCTTGCTTTGTGGTGATGTCTTAATGGGTAAAGTTGGAAACTTTATCCATTAAGTAAACAAAAATAACTAAATCTAAATTCGACTTTGAGTTGTAAGGATTACACTCTTAATGACGAAAAAGGTCATTCTGCTAAAAACCACGACGTTGCCAAGGAAGGCTCACGACGTGGTGGTGCTCGACATCTCGATTGCCTTGTCTTGATTTGGCCACGGTGTGACAAAGATCTCACCATGTCATGGTGACCATTGATTTTTGTTAAATGTTAACCATTGACTTTTGACCAATTTGACCCTGGGTCAAACATGAAGGATTTGGATTGTTGATTAAGGATTGGTGTTTATTTAGTGATGATCGGTGCAAGGAGGTGAGAGTGCTGTTATGTTTCTCCGGTTTTATGATTAAGGCGATTCTTTTCACTAGGCCACATATGAAGTTGTATATCCTTTGTATGTTAGGATATTGGTATTGATAGAGTACATTTATGCTAGTTGACTAGGATTGTCACACCCCGAAAACCGAAGGCGGAAACATTTCCGGGGTTGACTCCACGTTGAGTATCAAATCCAATGCACATAGTAAGTAAAGTAGAACAACCATTACATTACATATTAAAGTTTTACAGTTATTTCAAAAGTAAAGTTTGTACAGTTATTTCAAAAGTAAAGTTTGTACAGTTGTGATACATAGTATATATAGACAAAAGAAACGGATCTTCATGTACTCCATCTTCTAATCAAAAGAAATCTCCGGGTACCTGTTCTAAAGATGACCTGAGAACACAAGCGGTTTGAAAATCAGCATAAAGCTGGTGAGTTCATAAGTAGATTTGTTTTGTAAAAATGTTTACGTTTCCTTTCTGTTTCTGAAAATGTCGAATGTACCAAGAAAATCCCATATTTTCTAAGTAGTTAGTTATTAATTCACAAATGAAAGGTATGATAAGTTTGTACATTGAAAATATGTTTATTCATGTGAAAATGTACAGTTGGTTATCTGACTGATTATACTGATCTGTTTGCTTGTCATGTGTTACCAAGAAAGTCCCATACTTTCCTTATTGCATATTACAAATTGTAAAAGATGTAATGTTATCCAGTTTGTTACTCTTTCTAGTTAGGTAAGTGTTACCCAGAAAAGCCCCATGCTTTTCTGCATGTTGGTTTCAAATGTAAACGATGAAAAGATGTAAAAGATGTATAAAGTGATTCATTATTACTATATGTAAATCTCTGTTATCCTAATTGCGAGTTCCATAACCATACAATAGACTAAAACCTGTGGTAATAAGTAGTCCACATGTGGCAATAAGTCGTCCACATACTTATGACTTTCGTCACCCTTGAACCATTTCGGTTCGGCTGTAGCTAGCAGCCAGGTGTGGGGTAGTCAGCCCTATATAGATCTATACACTCAAGTCACGCTCTCTAAATACCAGAGATTCTGGTTATGGGTGTAGTCCTCCACTCGCGTACCTTGGTGGAGTGTTCTCCAAGGACGTGTCTCCAATTATACAGGATTAACAAATTTACTAGTAATAATAGAATAGTCCTCCACTCACGTATTTATGTGGAGTGTTACCGAGGACAAAATAGTGTACAGGTATTATATTCAAATGTTGTATGTAATGCTTTTAACTGATAAATTGTGGAAAATCATTTGTGAAATATATGTAAAACATAACAGTTTAAAGACCTAATTCACAAATATATGTTACGTGATATGCATGTTCAAATGGTTATCAGTTGTAGTAATCAGTAACAAAAGCATATGAATTAATAAACACACATCTGAAAACATGTTTTGATTACAAGAATTCCCTTGTACTTTGCTTGTGTTCCCCCCCTAAAAAAACAGTAAAAACAGTGAAAAAGGGTAGGGGTATGAACTCACCGGACTCGGAAACGTGTCGGATTTGAATGCTAGACGTTGGTTCGGGGTTTGATTACTCGCGATGACCCTATGTAAAATGAAATAATGTCGATATATATACAATTAGGGATACATTCACTAATCATATGGAACATTACACTCCAATGAGGTTAAACACCTTAAAATGAGCGTTTGGAGTGACCCGGGTGGCGCTTAAGGACTTGCAATGACACTAGGGACTTGGGACTTGAGTTTTCTCCCCATAATAAACATTTTAAAGAGTTTACAACAATGGAACACCCACATACATGAGTTTACGGCCGTAAACTCATGTGGGTGAGGTTTTGGTGTTTTAAGGACTCAAATGAACTTAGGGATTGCTAGGAATGATTATCTAGACACCTTGGAACACTTGGAATGGATTTAACACATTTAAAGCATGAGTTTACGGCCACACTCATAGAGTTTACGGCCGTAAACTCACTAAGGCTAAGAAAAATTGATTTAAGCTATTTAGGGCAATCACATGTGATTCAAACTAATTTTCTAAACATTGTTATGAATTTAGAACATCAATTAAGACATTTATTGGAGTTTACGGCCTAGAGGTATGTTCTAAGGCCGTAAACTCTCCTTTCTAATTGAACAAAGTAGTTTTTGGTGCTTAAAACAATCACATGTGATTCTAGAAATTTACACAAGACATTTGAGTGTGTTTAATGCCTCATAAACATTGTTTTATGAGTTTACGGCCAAGAATATGTTCTTAGGCCGTAAACTCCCATAAATCATACTTTTGTTGTGTTTTAATCCTTTAAACCATTTTTAGATGCATCTAGATTTTACCACAAAGCCATATATTGAGTTTGGAAGCATTTGAACATGTTTAAAGGCCTTAAATCACTCTTTTAGAGGAGTTTACGGCCCAAGAGAGTGTCTTGGCCGTAAACTCTTCTTTGTTACACAAAAATCAAGTTTAAAGTGTTCCAAGTCTAGATTAGGAAGTCCAAGGTTTATATCTAAGTCTCAACTAGGTTTTGGAAGAGTTAAATGGCTTAAATACCCCTTGTATATGAGTTTACGGCCCAAGAATGCTCCTTGGACGTAAACTCACTTTTGTCCCTCTAAATCCATGTTCTACATGTTATAATTTCTTCTCTTTAAGCCCTTAAGTCATATCTAGTGTCCAACTTTGCAAAGGAAGGGTTTTAGGGCTTAAAAACCCTTGAAATATGAGTTTACGGCCCATGAATGTTCTATGGCCGTAAAATCATGAATGTTAGGCCTAATTTATGTCTTAAACTCGAAATTGGATGACAAATATGCTATAGGTTAAGGCTAGGAAGGTACCTTAGAGATTAGAAGCCCTAAATTTGAGTTTTGATCCCTTAAACTTGGATTAGGAGAGAGGTGGGAAATGTTTAGTGATAATTTGGCCAAAGGCTTCAATTGGAGTCTTAAACATGTTTATATAATGTTCGGGAATTGGACACGATAGAATTCTACCCGATACCGACGTTAATTGAGGTTTTTGGTCGTACCCGATTGAGTTACCGTAACCCGATATGGTAGTTTCTAGAAATATTCCGATCACTAAAGCTGGGTGTTAAAATGATTTCTAAATGTATTAAAACACCCATTAAGTCATTTTAGGTCAATATAAACTAATGACTTAATGAAATGGAGAAATTAGAAACGAAATTGAAAATGACGTTGGGTTGATCGGATTTGAATTACAAGTTGTGGTACAAGAAGTGACATGAAATTTCGGGTTGTTATAAGGATATCATTTATTATGTATGTGTAGTAGGCGACACTTGGTCTCATGGCATGCTAGACCAATAGGGTCTTGCTTATTGATAGTATGATACTGTTAGGTGTCATGTTTGGGTAGGGTAATGATAATATTGGTTGAATGATGAGTGGATACCCTAGGGGTTGTATGCAGTTTAAGTTGGATAGTCTAAGAACTCTTGGTCTAGGCTCTCTTACATGTTCCTTGTTTTCTTCTAGATTTAGAGTAGGATCAGTTGTTCGACGGTCTATCTGACTCCTGATTATGTATGATTACGTGTTCATGAGGTGGTTGTTAGTATTATAATTAGCTTGGTATGGATAAGGTTATGGTGAGACGCCGATGATTTTAGGGTGGCTGAGAGCCGGTAGTAGTGTCGAAAAAGGACTTTGTACATAATAGTACTTCTAGCACATAATATGTGACAACTGTCAAAATTTGTGACAGTTCTAGATTTGAATAAACTTAGTTGCACGTATAGGCACGACACATAATAGACTTGGTAATTAGAAGCTAAGTTATAACCGACTAGAAACTTGGAAACAAGTAGAATCGAAGGATAGTGTACTTAGATTTCACATTGATATGTGAATTCTACAACTACATAACTATATTGAATATCCATATTTGGGTCATTCATTGACTTGAACATATTTGCATGAATCATGTAGACACATCATGCACTTGACCTAGTAGTGTAAATTAGGTCCAAGTCTCATATGAACTTAAGTCAAAGTTGAAACTATGACTAGTATACTTGGTACTTCAATTTCACATGAATCTTGGAACCACTACATAGAATGCTAATAATCTGATTTCAATCAATCTATGTAAATTTCTACAAAATATATTTATTTTATTTTGAGAAATTTGATTTTTATTCAAATATTAAACTCAATTCATTATGGCGTTAATAAATTTTATTTGGTTCAAAACAATCCAAGATATTCTACATCCATTGTGATATTCCAAAATGGCCAAACTTTATAACAAGTGTCAACATTTTATAAAATAAATGCAAGTTTTATAATATTTAAACTTCCCAAAAATTTTATATTATATATAACATCTTTAATTATTTACATATATCATGAGACCTAAATTATGTTATGGACAATTTATAAACATTAGCTTACTTATGAGCATAAGGCCAAAATGTCATAAAACTTTATAAAAGATTTTATATTTTATAAACATAACCCCCAAACCTTATAAATTATATAAATAAATAAAAATATGTTGGAAAATACCCTTTTCTCTCCTCAAAATCAAGTTCACATCTCTTCCCCAAGTCATCTCATCCCTAACCCTAATCATTTTACTCATTCCTTCACTCCACCTTTCTCTTTCTCTCTCTAAACAACCTCTCTCTCCCTTCTCTCTAAAGCTGACGAACATAGAAGCTAAAATTGTGGAAGATATTTTTACAATCAATTCTTCATGAGTTCATAAGCATGTCAGTAATTTGGTGGGCGATTTTGGTGGAGTATAACCCCAAAGAGATGACGAGAGAGATGAGCTATCAAAAGAGATATAATCTCTTTTTTCTCTCTTTTGTTCTCTCTTAAAGCCCCACTCATTACCATTATGAATTAGCTCCAAAACCCATGAAATTTACAACAAATATCCCTCATTTTACTTAAATATTTATCAATTGATGTTGATCTTCAAGGTAAAATCCATTTCGTTACATTTTGTTCACTTTTCTTTCAAAAATACCAAGTTTTCATGCATTTTTCTTCTGTATAAACACATTCTTTGAGATTATTCACATGCATGTTCATAAATGTCGAATTTGAGGATGATGGTGGTATGATTTCACCCCAAAACAAGATGCATGTTGTTAGAAGGTGACATCCAATTATCAAAACCTAAATCAAATCCATTAACTTAAGTTTTGCAAGTTTTAAAGATTCAAAACCACATGCACTCAAGGTTTTCATTTAAAAACATCATTTTGAACAAAAATAAGTTCATTCATGGTCTTCAAATCATAATGCATGTGATGAACATCAAGCTTAAAGGCTTGATTTTCAAAGTATATTGTTAAGAATGCTTATAAATGATTTATTAATAAATAAATATCTAAAATTTTGTTTCTGCTCAAATCCATTTTTTCCCAGAATCCAAACAACAAAATAAGATGATCTGGAAATTTTCAGAAAATAACTCATTTTTCTCGATTTATTGTAATTTTTGCAAGAAAATAGAGAAATAATTCACATAAAATACTTTGTGATCAATAAATTCTAGCAAATTTCTGACATCAGCTATGCACTAATTAAAGATGTTTCATGAAGTTTCATGTATTTCAATGATTGTTTTTTGTTGATTTCAAATTTATTTTTGTTTAAGAAAAATAAATTGTAAAATACAGTTATAAATGTCCAAAACCATATTTGATTCTATTCGCATCTTTTGGAAATAATAAAGACTCTATGCTCAAATTTTCAGATTTTTCCAAGACAATTTATTATTTTTCCCGATTTAATGAATGTTTAAAGGATTAAATTGATGAAAAATAGCTAAACTTATCCAAAAATTATGAAACTTCATCAGAATATCTTGTATTACATATAAATCATAAATAAAAAGTAGTGAATTTTACCTACTTTTTAATAATTTTTCACGAATTAATGATTATTTAAATGAATAAAAGAAAGAAAGATAGTTAAGTTGTTTGCAAACTGACTTTGATATTTTTCCCATCTTAGATATATTAGGTAACAGTAGCACAAAATGTTTGAAGAATTTTATAAACTGTTTCCTATTTATTTCGAATTTGTGTTGATTAGAGCAATTAAATAAAGGAAATATATATATATATATATATATATATATATATATATATATATATATATATATATATATATATAAAATTCATGGAAAATTATATGGAAGTCCTTAACTTTAGTTGGAACATAAATAAAAAGTTTAGTGATTTTTTAGTACGTTTTTTATATAATTAAAATTTTTTGGTGCAAAAGATTATTAAATTATAAAAATGGGTTTTATTGATTAAAATTGGCTTTTAATAATTTTCCCAGTTTAAGGACATTATGAAGCATTAACACAACAAATATAATAATTTTGCATGATCATTTACTATTTTCCCCAAATTTTATGATGTTTTCAAGGAATTCAATTGGTGAAAAATAGTTACACAAATCAAAATTTTAAGAAATTTTATTTTAATGTCTTTGACTTCAGTTAAAACTAAAATAAAAAGTTTGGGAAATTTTATAACTTTTTGATTTAGTTTTAAATATTTAACTATTTGAAACACTTTCCAAAATGTTATAGTTACACTTCAATTGATATTTTCAAAAATGGGATTTTTCGCTTGAATTTGTTATACAACAAATTGATTCATAGAAATCTAAATTTCACAGAAAAATGTTTGTAACTTAACAATATTAAATTTTGACACAATATTGACATAATTCTTTTGTAGTAGTAAGTATACTAGTATTAGATTTTGATTAGAGACTCATTAGTGTGTAACATAGTTGTAGGAATCGATAGTGGTACAAGTGGAACATAGTTCAAGGCATCACTTGCATCATCTCAATGCATTGTGAGTATTCACGCCTTCCCCTATTTTCGGTTTTTATGTTTTGGGGTGGAAAATCATATTTGAAAAACTATTTACTGTTCGTTGTATTTAAATTGATTTATGCATTGCTATATTTTTCTATGTATGTCTATGCAACTTGAAACATGAGGCCTTATCATCTTAAATCCCTTCCCTTACACTTTAATCCAACCATTAACTCTTTGAGCCAATGGTCATTATTGATAGCGCTATTAGGAATTGACAACTCCTCACTCGCCCGATTGCTTGAGTGCATGATACCATATTTATCTTTGGAACGATAAGCATAGATCTTGATAGTGTATCAGTCATAGGCTTGATTGTGAACTCATTGTTTGCTCATATACATACAAAATAGCTTACTTATTATAGCAACAAACTTTGTTTCTCATTATAGCAATGAGCATTTGTTTATGGAACCTTATTGACTTGTCTTAGCAATGAGTCTCTGGCTGCTAGCTGGCTGATCCCCAAAGTATCAATATCAAAACAACACCCAATTGACATTTGGGTCCCAATCTATATCCATAAATACATACTCAGGGTAAAAAGACCATTTTTCCCCTAACCTAGCTTGGTCCAAGACTAAGGCCTAAACTCACAATTTGAAAGGCCCAAAATCCATATCATCAACCAAGGCCCAAATATGGCCCAATTTTCCAAATTGGCCCCAAACCCCTTACATGTGCCTTACGCTAAAGCCCAACCATTTTTCTTAGTCCAAAACACTTGTACTCAGATGACCAGTTAAGAACTCAAACATCCAAGCTCAAAAGAAAGCCCAAATCGAAGCCCAAAATGCAAAATCCCACCTGACTGTGTACATGGGGCATACTCGCTATTTGGCTTGGACACTGCACGTACAGACTTGTACACCCAGCGTACTCATCCATTAAGCCAAAATCTCCATTAAGGTCTTAATGCTTAAGTCTAGAAGTCCAAACCACAAATCTGATTCCAAACAAGTGTCTATAACCATAAAGTCACTGACTTGGTTACTTTGCATGCCGTAAAAGAATCCAACCTCAAGATATAACATTATACTTTCACCAAATGGACAAAATATCATACATGGGGGGTTTCAAACCCTAAAGGAGATAACTTTATGAATCTATATCCTTAGAAACACCAAGAGTGGCAACTCATAGCACCTGGAGTGCTACCAAACCACTAGATCTCATTCTTGGGGCCAAAAAGATACCGAAACCCATATATAATAGATCTAAGTCATTAATGAACAAGGTTATTGCTTTTTAACTCAAACAAACTGGAAATGTAGCACATAATCAGGATCCGTAAGCTCTTCCTTGATCCACAACCTTGCACCAAACTCCTTTTTCTTGAATAAAAGCCAAAACACACCAAGATGTGCACAATGATCTCAAAAACACCACCATAGAGACTAACGGACGATTTCTAGGGTTTTGGGGATTTGGAGGCTGGTAAAGAGGCCAAACCTAAGGATTTAATGTGCTTATATAGGGTACAACATCAAAAATTAGGGGTTTTATTTACCCCTCGTATGTTCCGTGTACACCTCGTACGCCCAACGTACGAGTCTCATACCTTTGATACAACCCTCATAGTATTCTAAGCGTATACTACATTATGCCTCATGTACCACCCTTTGCATCAGTACCCCTGCGTACTAGGGTTTCCTCTTAAACCCTTAAGCACTCTAAAGGCCATAACTTCTTCTTTATAAATCCGATTCCGATGATCCTTATATCCATGAAAAGGTATTAAGAAGATCTATGCTTTAATCAACCCGTACTTATCTTACAATATCCCGAACAAACATCCAATTTCCATAAAAGTTCGAACTAACATATTACCAAAATACCCTTTGGCTCCAAAGCACAAACCGAATAACCGAATAATCCAAATTACATCATCCACCCCCAAGTAAGTCCAAATCTCAATTCTTCAAGGGTCTTAAGCTTGCTAATACCCAATCCTTGATCACCACCCCAAAATGGGAAACGATTCAAAGCATTTCGTTACATGTCAGCTCTTTGATTGACACTTCATATTCCTTTAAAAATGACAGGTTGTTTGACGAAAATCGGGGCATTACACAAAAATAACTTCGACATTAAAAAAATCTAATTCTCGGGGCTCTCTGGCTCTCCAGAGATTCGCTACTAACACCTAAGAACTACTAGAGTCGTGGCTTAGGGCCTCGGGAAACGTTTGAGAGTGATTGGAAAGGATTTGAGCAACAAACTATATATATATATATATATATATATATATATATATATATATATATATATATATATATATATATATATATACTATTAGAAATCAGGAGGGGCACACCACATCCTTACACATGTCGCAATATGAAGCAATTTCTTGGGGAGGAAAGGTGAAGCGGATGCCGCCACTTGTCATCATCTGCTCGTACCAAATGATCTCGAAGGCCCAAATTTATTATTTTTCTAAAATTCATAAATTTTGCATATGGGATCCATTTTCGATGGTTTTTTTTTATCCACGCATAGCTCTCGAAGAGTGCTATAACTTTTTTTAGACTTCGTTGGCTAATTTTCACTTTCTTTTCGCGATTGGGTTCGAGGAGGTTTAGATTATAAATAATGCTGCAAAATTCATAACTTCTTCGTGCAAACTCCGTTTTAAATGTTCTTTATATTTTTGACTTCGTATTGAAGAGTACTACAACACATGTTAAGATAATTTCACCTAACAATCAACTGATTTTGATTTCGATTTCTGTGTCGCACACTATTGTACAATGTCGCACTCGAAACTTTGAAAAATCATAACTTCCTCATACGAAGTCAGATTTTGACGTTCTTTATATTGATGCATTCCTGTTGACGAGCACTATGACTTTCATTTATATCAAATATGCTAATAAGCAACCTATCTCGAATTCACTTTTTATGACACATATAGTGTATCGTGTCGAACGCAGAACCTAGATAAATCATAACTTCTTAATTGGCATAATTTGTTAATTGTATAATATCAATGTTTTATTCAACTATTATAAGCCCATAATATTTGACCATAAAACATGTACGCAATATAAATATATTTTATATAATTTATAATTTTTTAAAATGTCTATTGAATTCTTGAGCCTTACATAAAGACCTAACAATCCTGAAACACTAATGGAAGCTTGTCTCTTTAATCACTCGACATCCTATTCAGTTTCAAAAGTCTTAATGTCGCAACATATGATGCATATAGATTGACTGGGTTAGGTTTGGGGAAACCTAGTGAGACACATTGGGTTTTGAAGCCCACAATCTTCTTATGATAATAATACTTAATTAATAAACCTGCAAAACCAACTATTACCAACAATATATCATTTATCATGGATATCCATAAGACAATCTATCTCATCCCGTCATTTCTCACATACTTATCCTATAACATTGATCCTTAAGATCTAACCTGATGGATCACTATAACCAACGAGTAGACTTTTATGCTTCAATGATTCCTAGGTATGCACTCACATGGTTGACGGGGAAGACTCGCGGGAAAGCCACTTTCTTGTCTGACACTTTAGTTTTCCCTTTTGAGTGACCTAAATATGAATATTACTAAGCCTCAACATTCGTTCATATTTATAAAGCTTATATTAATCGTTGTTGGATTCTTTAATAATCCCAACTAATACTTCAAGTTCTAGATGATAAGGAATGACCAAGTAAGATCACTCAAGAGGTACAGTCCGTCTGGTAATAAGATGTATCATTTGGAAAATCCAGTTTAAACACCTCACAGATCTAGCCTAAACATAAATATCATAAGTAGATCAATTAGTATAACGAATGATATTGCTGATAAATCTTATTTATAATTTCATAATAACGTCTATGAACATAAATATAAGTTACACTTAAAAAGTAGAAAGTATTACTCAACTTACATGATGTTTAGCAGAAAACCGGAAATTGTGCAAGCCGAACTCTGAAACCGAAAGCTATATTTCACCAGGTTCTCTCATGCTCTAGATATTCTCTACTAACACCTAAGAACTCCTAAATTGGGTCATCTAGGTTGCGAGATAGTTTGGGAGAGGTTTGGAGAAGTTTTGTGAAGAAAATTAGTGAAAAATGAAACTATATATAGAAAATGCAGGGGGTGCGTCGCGCCTGATGACGTGTCCCATTCTACTGCCACCAATGAAGAAGTATTGAATCGAGTAATGAACGTAGAATCAGAGTAACGAGAATTAAGAACACTGAGAGTAAATAAGATCTTGTTTCAACTCAATTATGCTTCACGATTACAAAGAGAGAAAAGACAAGATAGACTTCCGAAAACTCTTATCTAACTCTAAGTAACATTTCCTATTTATAGGAAATTAGTAAAGTATATAAAAAATTACAAAGGACTAAGCTTTCTAGTTTCGACACAAAATGCCTTTGTAATAACATTACATTTCGACACCTTACAATATAATTTTGACCCTTACAATCTCCCCCTTTGTAAGCAGTGTCGAAATTAGTTGATCAAAACTTGAGCAGCTAAGTGTAATGTTCTTCAAATCTCAGCATACCAATTCATCACCTTCTTAGTTTTGCCTTATCTCAATCATTATTCTTCTTATGATTATTCATACGAACAATTAAATTCGTATACTGAGCAGGTGTATATCTTTCAATTTCGCTTGTTTGAAAAAAGAACTTTGATGGCTTTCCCTTCTTATTCTTCCCAACAAAAAAAATAGCAAAAGGCTTCAAACATATTTCACCATCCACATACTTCTTCATCTGAGCTTCACTCATTGACTTGATTTTAGGAGCAACAATTTCCTTTTCCATTATAGCAGCCAACTCACCGTTTGTCATAGCAAGACAATCAGAGTAATGTTCTATGAAAAGTTTTATATGACCTAGACCCACTTTCAACACATCCTTTCTTGTGATTTGGAATTTAGAAGCATCCAAATCCTTGAGTATATATGAAACTTGAATCAAATCATTCAAGTTCATCAAAGGAAAATCAACAATGGAAAAATTCAAAAGTTTCTTTGTTTGTCCTCACTACATGATATCGAAAATTCTTAAGCATCTTTTAGAACATTTCCCCTTTCGATATACCAAGTACTTGAACAATTTTCACCAGTCACCAAACCTCTTCTTCTTCTTTTCCCCACACTGCATGGAATCTTAGCTTCATGTGAGAAAAATCATCATTGTTCTGAAATTTGTTCACAACCTTGTATTGAGTAGTGGGAAACATCATCTCATTGATAGGACAATCAAGCTGATTCATATCTGAGTTCTCAATTGCATAACTATTTCTTAGCTTTTTCTCGAATTCATACATTTCATTGTATGCAACTCTTGCTTCAATGTTTTCATAACTCTGCAATTTTATTGGATCGCCTTTGTTTATTAGAGGTGGATCACTTGCACGAAGCATCAAAATACTCTGAAAATGACGCTGATTTTCCATTTCCGCTTCAATTTATGCATTTCTTTCTTCTTTTGACTTTTCAAGAAGAATTGTTTTCCCTTTGTCTGAAGTTTTTGTTGTTTCGTTGGGTTTCGAACTACTTCCCTCTTTAGCAGTTGACCCAATTACATTGCCTTTTGAGATTGGCCTTGTAGTAACAACGGTTAATATTACGGGTTCAGCTTGCGAAATTATTGGTTTTGAACTGGGAATGTGAGTTGTAAAAATTTGGCCAACTACTATCACTTCTTCATTTGTAATTTCGGATGCACCTTCTCCTTTACCAACATTCATCTTTTCTCCCCCTTGCACCCCTATAAGAACAGGTGGGGCATTCGTTGGTAAGACAGTGGAAAACGGAGACAAGGGAGCCAACATTTTTTGAATTACAACTTCGAAATAACGAAACTTTTGATCAATAAATTCAGGTGTTAAATGGGATGAGGAACTAGGTTTCGAAACAATTCCCTTCAATTCTTCAAGCAGAGAAGTAACTTTTTCAAAACTTGTAACAACAACTGTTGCATTCTCATCAAATTTATGATCAAAGGTTTGATGAGTTTTAACGAATGTTGTAACAACATCCGTGATAATATCAACTTTCTTAAGAAGAGAAGAGTATTTGGTATCCATCTGATGAAGCTCTTTGGATACATCAACCTTTAGTTCTTCAATCTTATGATTGACATTCTCACGAACCGTTTTAACATCTTGTACAAACACAACATGGCGTTCCTTTGCAATCTTTTTCAAATCCTTGAGCTCATCATTAAACGTCGAAGAGGCAGAATTGACTCGCAACTCGTTACATTTATCCATGGAATCAAGCTTTTTGAAAATACGAGATTCATATTCATTAATCAGCTTCTCCACTTTCTTGAGCAACCGAACTTCCTGAGCTTTAAGCATCACATCAATTTCAATACTTGAGACATAATTCTTACCCCTTGCATCTAAATTTTGTTTAGAATCTGGGATGTCATCTTCTTCGGGATGAAATTCCAAATCAACAAATGAACCTTCAAACCCTCCATCATCGGTATCATCATTGTTAAGAGGTTTAGGTGGGTCAGTGGATTGGGATGAAAAGAGAGACGTGATGGGATGATCAATGACCATATCAAAAGTAGGAGAATGAGTGGTTGGAGCAATAGAGGTGATTATTGGTGGTAAAGAAGTGTCAGTTTGAACAATGACAGTTTCAAGAATTCCTTGAGAAACAACAAGATGTTCATCATTCGAAACTCCTTCACCCATATTGACATTTACATCCGTATTAGATACGTGTATAGAGATGCCTGAGGTTCGAACCTGCTCATCAAATGATTCAGTTAACGAAACCTCGGGTGGTATGGCCGAAGTCTTCATAGGAATCGACACTTGTGTGGATGCACCAAATATAGTAGATGTGTCTACTATCGAAGTTTCCACATAGCTACTTCTAATTCCTGTCATGTCGAAACTTGACTTGGCAGGTGAGTTCTGCGGAGAGGACGGATTTCCAAGTGGAGAATCAGGAACAATTTTTTCGTCTTCATCAACTTGAAGAATCAACTTTCGCTTCTTGGTCTTGCTAGAGATATGCTTGGCAACTTCCTCAGCCCTGCGCTTCTTTGATGATGGTGAAACATGTATAGGAACTTCATGAAGAACAACACCTTTTCTTGTGACATGGGGCTTCCAAATCATTGGTGGTGAAAAACTAGATGACCTCTCAGGAGATGCTTTGGCTTTATAAGACATCTTTTTGATACGCTTTAAGACACCAGAATTTGTTGGAATTAGCTTCTCAGGTTGGACAGGTTCCTGAGATTTCTCAGACTTCTTCGAAACTTTCACCACCTCTACAGGCTGTTTCTTTGGTGACTTAAAAACAGTTGTGTCTTTATCAGTTTTCTCAGGAGTTGAGACAGTCTTTGACTTCCGAGATCTCTTCGAAGAGCCTTCATCATGTTTTGATAGCACAATACCAAGTCCATCATTTGTGTTGATGGAAAGTAGATAAGCCTCCAATACAGGATTCGAAGGATCAACCTTCTTTAGCATCCCATTAGGAATTCTAGAAACTGTTGGAAAAACATTTACATCATCTTCAATTGCCCTGGGTAGTGATACTTCAAAAATTTAGCTTTAGGTTCATCAGCTGGCACCAAAATACCATCTTTCTCAAAGACAAATTGGAGAATGAGACTCCAATACCTTGCACATGAAATCCATTTAACCAAACGGGTATTTTCAATGCTTTTCAAGAATTCTTTCCACAACTGAGTTTCATAGTCGACAAGTAAATCATAGTAAATACCAGCGACCATAGCATATACCTCCATAGGACCTTTGTCTACACCAATGCTTTGACTAGTAAGACATCAAAGGTAAATCCCAAACATAAAATTCCACAAACTTGGAAGAGACGATTTCTTGAAATCACTAATCTTTGTGAGAGTAGGTTGATAACCCATCTCATTGAACGTGTGTAACACTTGTTCATTTGGGACTTTGTAGAATGGTGGAGAATTAGGGATTTGAAGAATTTTATCAAATAACTTCTTGGTTAGACGAAACTTCCTGTCATTGACTAAATTGAAAGTCACAATATCCATCGTCTTGTTGTAGGATGCAGTAGAACCCGCCATGGATAACTAGGACATTGGTACAACAAATGCACTAAACATGGCAGTCGATAGAACAAAATGTTGTAAAGCCGCAATTAGCATCTTGAGTTCTTCAGGGTAAACATAAAGATCACCGACAACTTGGTAATTTGTACTTTGAATCTTCATGAGGGATTGTTGAGATGATGCTTTGTTAGTGGTTTTGGGTGAATTGCAGCCATGATTAGGGTTTTGTTTAAGAATCAAGAATGGAAGAAAGCACAAATCGTTTGGAGATTTTGTAGAATGCTTAAACTTAAAATACTTATCCAATTGCCCTTTATATATGTATCCCCTTTTGAATTTCAAACTGTTATAATAAAAGATCTTGACATGTAGCCCTTGAAAGTTGCACCAGTTACCATCATAGACTCCATGTCAAAAAAAGTATAGGACACGATCTCCAAGAAATAAGCACAGTAACCAAACTGTCATATCAATAGTCGCTTCGTCGGTACAAGTGGATAAGGGCAAAACCTTTGGAATTGAGGTTGGGCTCTTTCATTGTAAGGTTTGTAAACGAAGTCATATGCCATACTTGTCGAAATCATCAACCTGAGTTGGTAATACTCAGAACCTCAAGGATTTCGTGAGTGCAGTGTGTCAAAGAAAAAGATAAGAAGAAAGAAAATAAAATTTTGGTTCGGTGATGTCGAAAAAATTATTTCGACATAAAGGCAGATAAATCTCGGGCAAAGATTACTTCGCTATTCATCAAGAGAGATGACTAGCAGCTTGTGTGTTTTCCCGTGAATTACAGTAGAATACTTGTAGAGAAGTATCGAAGGGCCTCTTTTTGATAAGCTTCTTGGGTGGTTTGTGATTTCGTTACATATCAGCACCTAACATAAATGTGAGTAATTGTAACAGAAATTACTTATATCACCAGTGTAGTCAGTGACAAGTATGATTTGGAAGAAATATATGAAGTGACATCGAATTTCACATGAAACTCACCCGGAAATCATAATAAAAAATGTTAGCTGGATCTTGTTGGGTAACAAACATCGTGGGATTCGACTATTTGATCAAGATCACTCAAAAGAACTGAATATGATTTGGAGTTTCGAAAGTTGGTATGGAAACAAATGTTTCGTTAAATCTGGATATGTCTAAATCCTGATTGGTTTAACCAGAGATCTCTTGGACATATGTCATGGTGTGTGAAAGTGTAAGAACGTTGTGATGAAAAAGATTGGTTAAAGAATTTCAAAAGTACCACTGCTTTTTGATGGACTCAGCAGATTACTCTAAACTCGTTTGAGTAGAGTATGGTAGCTCATGGACTACTGTGAATATAGCCTAATTGGGAAGAAATTTTCGTGATGAAAATTTCATTAAGGCTTTAACACACATTGAGTCAAAAGAGTCTTGGGTCGACATGCTGCAACATGCTTCTAGGGAGAACCTAACTAGTACATAAGATGTCGAAAATGTACCTTCCCTTGAAACAGAAAGCAAGTTACCTCATAAAATTTATGCATCCTTTGTTGCATGATCCAAGATTTTCTACGAAATAAATAAATAAAAAGAAAATATTTTTGGATTTTTGATTTTATGGACAATAACAAAAATAACAAAAATATTTTTTGTGTTTTTGATTTTTCGAAAAGACAAACAACTTAGCAATCTAACAAAAATTTTGTACCAACCAATCGAGAAATTTTTTTTTTGTGTGAAACTAAATTTTTTTTAACAAAGTATCGAAAATTTATCAATAAAGCAAATTTCACTTAATGTCGAAAGCGAAGCGTGTCGAAGCGTTGAATGTGCACAGTAACCACTGAACACTTAACGAGATTCTTTTGAAGATCATTCAGCACCTCTAGTTCGACATTCTTTCAATCAGACACTCTTCATTCTTTCTAAATTGTTCCAGGGATTGAATTTCCATCTATCATTCCAAGTCCTTCCAAAATTCTCACAAATGATTTTTCATCTAAAGGTTTTGTAAAAATATCAGCCTATTGATATGTTGTTTTCACAAAGTGAACTTCAATTTTTCCATCTTCCACATGATCTTTTATAATATGATATCGAAGAGCAATATGCTTGGTTTTTGAATATTGCACAGGGTTGTGACAAATGCGTATGGCACTTTGTGAATCACAATAAAATAGATTTTTCTTCATGTTGATTGCATAATCTCGCAGTTGACTTTGAATCCATATGATTTGTGAGGTGCAAGTTGCAGCACCAACATATTCAGCTTCTGCTGTGGAAATTGATACACATGTTTTCTTTTTCAACTGCCAGCTTACTAACTTCCCATCCAGAAGTTGACATCTGCCACTTGTGCTTTTTCTATCAAGATTACAACCTGCTAAATCAGCATCTGAAGAAGCTTGAATGAAAAATCCATTTTTCGAAGGATACCACAATCCTAAAGAAATTGAGCCTTTGAGATATCAAAAAATATTCTTGACTGCAGTGAGATGTGGTTCTCGAGGATTTGACTGATACCTAGCATAATTACAAACAGAAAACATAATATCAGGTCAACTTGCAATGATGTAAAGTAACGAACCTATCATGCTTCTGTATAATGTTAAATCAACCGCAAGTTTATCTAACGAAGGTGTGAGCCTTGTTCCAGTCGCCATTGGTACTCGTAATTTTGTGTTATTCGTCAATCCAAATCTTTCAAGCATATTCTTGGTATATTTTTCTTGATTGATAAAAATTCCTTCTCTGTTTTGACGAATATTTAAACCAAGAAAATTGTTGATTTTTCCCATCATACTCATCTCAAATTTGCTTTTCATCAAATTTTCGAATTCATTAGACAAAGCAGGGTCAGTAGAGCCAAATATAATATCATCAACATAAATTTAAACAAGCATTAGATGATCCCCAACTTTCTTTTGAAAGAGATTGGGATCAACTGATCCTTGTTTAAATTTCGGTTGTTTTAAGAAAGAAGTTAAAGTTCCATACCATGCTCTCGATGCTTGTTTTAACCCATAAACAACCTTATCTAACTGCTTCTAAACCTCTAGCAACTGAGGAGTTGATTTCTTAGGTTCGTTTCTAGCAGAGATAACAAAAGTATCGAAATAAGCAACAATATCATCAAAAGCAATTAATTCAGAATCATATGCACTTAAAGGAATATTAAAAGATTGAAGAATAGAATGTACCTTTGTTGTCATGGGTGATTTATCTCCTCCTTTGGTCATAAAACAACGACCAGTCACCTCTTCATCACTTTCTTCTACAAACTTGGCATATATCAACCCATGCATAGGATTACGCATTTCTTCGTCATCATAACATGAGGACAATATTTGGTATGTTCCTTCATATTCATCCTCACGTTTTGCCACAAGAGAGATTCCTTTTGCTTTCGCTCTTACTTCCTCCAAGCGTTCAACATAATATGCTTCGTCTTTCACTTTATTTTTCTTTTTATCCTTGTTTCAAAGCATACCATCACTAGACAGATGATTTGCACCATGACAATAGTGACAATAAATTCCAGAGTCTCCTTTCAACTTTTTCTCAACTTTCTGTTCTTCCTCTTTAACATCACTTTTCTTTTTCTCTTCTCCTCCTGCTTTTGCCACGAACTTTCCTTTTCCCTCACCAATTTTCAACTTTGAACTAAAGGGTTTCTTGAAAATTTTCTTTACCCTATTATTCGATTAAAATGCAATAGCTTCATCGTCTGAATTAACCAAAAATCCTTCACTATCAGAATCTTCCTTTTCGACTGACTCTTTCTCATTAACATTCGACATCAAAGATGGTCCTCCAATACTCATTTTCGATGCCTTAGCAATTTCATTTACTTCTCCTTCATGAGTTTTTAGCAGATTGTACAAGTCATTAAGCGTCGAAGTATCGAAACTCTGCTGACTTTTTCACCATCAATGTCAGATTCCTTTATTCTTTGCGTAGACCCATGATGAATGTCAAATTGAACTCCATGGTTGGTCGAGTGATTCCATGGCGATTACACTTGTAGATTAACTCGTTCAACCAATCATAGTAAGCTTCTGTCGATTCACCATCCTTCTATTTGAATTCTTTCAATTCAATCAAATAATGTTTTATAGAATTGATCTTAGTCTTTTCACTTCCTTGCAACTTTTATTTGAGATTGTTCTAGATGTCTTTTGTAGTTGTACAACTTCTGACATAGTTGTATACAACAAGACGTAATGCACCACGCAATTCTACATATTTTCTCAAGCTTCTTCAGCCTATCAGATTGAACAGTAACACTTAAAGTGTAAGATTAACATCCAATTGCTTGAACATTTTGTGGCGGAGTACTATTTCCTTTAATACATGACCAGAGCTCCTCATGAAGCCCGTTTAAGTAGTCTTGCATGCGATCAACCCACTGATCATAATATTCAGGGATGAGCATAGGAATCTTAGTTGAAGATCCTAGCAGATGAGAGTATGATGTCATTGAGTTCAGGTTGAAATTAGCCATGAATGTATGGACGAATTTTTCAGAAAAACTTAAGAGTTTTTGGAAACGAATAGCTGAAATGATCATAGATTTCAAACAGAACACTCGATTCAACAAATCAATTGCAGAATCGAATCACAATTGTAGATCAATAACGATTTTCAAAACAAAAGGCACGGAAATTTTTGAATCCAGAAATTGATTCAAAAACCTTTTGATTCAGAATGAAAATCAAATCGCAGAGATATGATTCCTGCTGTAATACCAATTGAAGAAGTATTGAATCGAGTAATGAACATAGAATCATAGTAACGAGAATTAAGAACACTTAGAGTAAATAATATCTTGTTTCAGCTCAATTATGCTTCACGATTACAAAGAGAGAATAGACAAGACAGACTTTCAAAAACTCTTATCTAACTCTAAGAAACATTTCGTATTTATAGGAAAACAGTAAAGCATATACAAAAATTACAAAGGACTAAGCTTTCTAGTTTCGACACAAAATGCCTTTGTAATAACATTACATTTCGACATTACAAAGGACTAAGCTTACAACCACGTTCTATTTGGTGGTGAGTAAGGGTTTGTATTTGGTGGTGACATGTATCACCTTCTGGGCGGTGCCACATATCGCCTTCCGAGTTGTCCAAATTCTCTAATCTTTGAAAAATTGTACCTTTCACATACTAAATTCATTTCCGAAGTTCTTTATATCTTTGGCTTTGTATCGACAAGTAGTACAAATTTCATTTAGACCTCATCAGCTAATTCACGTTCTATTTTTAATTTTATAGTCTATAAGGAATGCACTTAAAAGAACTAGTAAAATTCATAACTTTTTCAATAAAACTTCGTTCTTGACATTCTTTATATTAACATATCATATTTACGAGGACGTCAACTTTCGTTTAGATTGTTTTGTCTAACAAGCAACCGAACTCTATTTCACTTTTTATAACACACATTGTACTGTGTTGAACACGAAACTTTGAAAAAATCATTACTTCCTCTTACAAAGTCATATTTGGGCGTTCGTTATACCCATGACTTCCTATTTATGATTACTACGAGTTTTATTTAGATCATTTATACAAAATAGTCTTTTATCAAAAATGTTATTTTATCGCTTAACGATAAAATTTATATTAATGTTTTCTAAAAATATTATATAATCTTAATATTTGTTCACATACCGTGTATACAATAAATAAATATTTATATAGTTCATCATGCGTATGAAGAACAATTATCTTATTCAAGAATTTTCATTGTTTGATAATAATAATAATAATAACCATTATCCCTTTAACGTCTAGCCGGCCCGAAATTAATTTGGAATTGGAGAATGGCGGTTTTGATCCCAAGAACCTGCCAAGATAAGCTAGAGATAGTGGATTTCAAGGATTAACATCCTTTCCCTATTGAGGTAATTATTTCTCCTTTTATGACGCTTTAAGATTCAATGGTGAAATTGTTGGTTTGACTAGATTGTTTGAGTTATTAGGATTATAACTCAATTAATACGTCATTAATAGTATTTAGAAGCTTTGAACAAGTTTAGTACATGATTTCATGCTGACATCCATATATAGAAAGTTAGGGTTTGAAACCCTAACTAATGAGAGGTGAATTGATGACATAGATTAAAGTGTAATGACATAGCTGGTATAGGATGCTTAGTTCATTGGGTGTAACAGTTTTAAAGGTAGAGAAAGAAAAGTTAGAATTATGATCAATTAAATGATCATTTTGATATAGAGAGTCGATAAGCTCTTAATAGGCTAAAACATGTTCTAAGGAACTTGAGATGTTGTATGAATAAGCATTGAGCAAAGGATATGGAGCAAGATGCATAAATTGAAGAATGAAATCCAAGAGGTAAGGTTGTGAGAAACTCGAGAGAGGAGTTCGGGAGGGTGTGGAGATCGAATGGAGGGCTGAAGCTCTATTTATACAAAAAATATCTAAA
This sequence comes from Lactuca sativa, assembly GCF_002870075.4. NCBI lineage: Eukaryota > Viridiplantae > Streptophyta > Magnoliopsida > Asterales > Asteraceae > Lactuca > Lactuca sativa. The sequence continues at coordinate 101,055,552 of NC_056630.2, read as the reverse complement.
AGCGCGCAACGCACACTGTCTGTGCATTCCGTGCACTTTTTCGGGTGGGTGAAGTGGCTCCATGTAGAGTGTGACATGCGGTGAGATTCGGGTGACCTGTTAGAGCGTGTCGCGCATCCTGTTGGCGCGCCCCGTGAACACACGTATTTTGAGTTTTTTTAAACAAATCATATCTTCTACATACGAGCTCCAGTCTTGACGTTCTTTATATCCACATGTAGCTATCGATTATAACGCTCGTAGATTCAGGCTAGTCAATTTACAGACAATAAGCGTCAAAAATGAATTTTTATATAGAAAATTATTTAGAATAAATAATCTTAACTAAGTTATAGTATATGTCACAAGAGTTCCGTACATATAAAGAATGTTAAAATCTGATTTATAACGAAGAAGTTATAATCCATCAAAGTTTTCGGCTAAACCGGCATGGCACCGCGTAACGTAAAAAATGAATTTTTGATAAAATACTTTTTAGCCTTAGAGATCTAAACGAAAGTCTTAGTATACATTAAACCGAGAGCTTGCATAAAAGAACGTCCAAATCGGACTTCGTATGAGGAAATTATGATTTTTCTAAGATTTAGCATAACAATATACAACCCAGAAATTGAATTTTAGATTGATCGATTTCTAGCTGACACTACCTAAATGAGAATTGGAGATCTCGTTAATAGGAACCCAATGATATAAAGACAGACGAAAACGGACGTCAGATGGCAAAGTTATGAATTTTTAATGGAGTTTATCTGTCTAAGCATGGTAAAATATATCTGTAAAAATAAAGTCGAAATTAGCCGACGGAGTCTAAACGAAAGTTGTAGATTACGTTTCTGCCTATACATGGACATAAATAACGTCCAAAATGGAGCTTGTATGCAAAAGTTACGGAATTTAGAAGTTATGTATACGTTGATGCGAAGATGGACACATGGTTGAATCTGGACCGTCTCTTGCTCCCCACAGTATTCGTTTGGATGCAGATAGCTGCCCCCTCGGACATGCTGTGTAGGCCTCGTACATGCAACATATTGAGTACGCACAATGCACTTTGAGGATTATGCCCATCGTAGTCCGAGGAGCTCAACTATAAATAGATGCGAAAGCACCCTCATTTCTTCACACCTTCACCCTTCTTTCTCTCTCAATACTCCAAAACTATCCCTCACCTTACCTAGAATTTCCTAAGTATTAGAGGTGAGTCCCGAAGCGCCAGAAGGCTCTGAGAAAAAGAGCTTTTGGCTCCGAAGTTCTGCCCCCGTAGATCCCGGTTCCTAGTCAAACCCCCATGTAAATAAGTTATTCTTACCCTACTTTAAGTATAGCTTATGTTTAAGTTTATTATCGTTATTATGAACCTATAAACAATATATGTAAGTATTATAAAATATTCAAAGTGTTATTATAATACATTTTAACTGCCCACGGTACGGGGAATCTGGTTTTAAGGGCCGAATATGGTTGTTGGATTTTAGAACAACTTAAATGCCAAAATGGACCTGTCCTCCAATGTTTCATGTCTGGCCCCTGTCTGTACATAGTAGTTGAAAATTATTTTTTAACACTTATAAAACAATATCGCTCGTAAATCGATACTAATAATTATTGGCTATAAATATTAGATTAAAATCTAGTTGTAATGATACTAGGTTTCGTCGAAAGAAAAGACGATTGTTAGAAGCAAAGCGCTGTCCAAATTTCGAGTCATCCCTTTAACAAGTAAGTGCATAGTCCCTTTCATGAACATGATTTTAATACAATTATTGATTAAAGTATTAAATATATGTTTGTGTGTGAAAATATTTGTCATTGCCTGAAATACGTGTTAAGAGCATATATGACAGTATATGATGATTTATGATACAGAACAAACCTAAATTAATTGAGATGGATATCGGGTAGTATCTCCTTATGAGTGTGGGTGACATATACATGGAGGGTCGAACTTTAAGATTTGTCATTGATCTGAGAGCATGGATTAGACATTGTCATTTGTCCTTAGTCTGAGAGTGTGGAGAGGACATAGTTATTTATCATTAATCCGGGAGCATGGATTAGACATAGTCAACTGTCCCTAGTCCAAGAGTATGGAATGGGCATAGTTATTGATCTGAGAGCATGGATTAGACATACCTGATCCGGGAGTATGGATTAGGTAAAGAGGTTAATTTTAGATCCGAGAGTATAGATCGTGTCGTTGTGAGGATCAACAAGGTGGGGTAAAATTGCTTATATGAGGTGAAATTGTATATATTGTGAGTTCTAAGAAATATATATATATATATATATATATATATATATATATATATATATATATATATATATATATATATATATATATATGTATATGATACAAAAATGTGGGATTGAAATCCATATGTACTCACCAGGTTTCCAACCTGACTCACTCAGTTAATTTGTATGACAAGTATCGATACGAGGACACATTACATTGAGAGATTAAAGGATATGTAAATCATTAGTGTAAATAAATGTAAGGTCTGTTTATGCTTATATTTCTGTATTGACGATAACATCCCAAAGTTTTAATATAAATAAAATACATTTCTTTGGAAATTCTTTAATAATATATTTATCATGTATTCATGGTACGAATTCCGCAACATATTTCTTTAAAATGGATTCTCTAATTTTTAATAAGCATAAATAAAATTTTTAAAATTACCGTGAATTTTGGGATGTCACATCGATGATATCCACAACTTTCATTTAGACTATGTCGACTAATTCTCAATTTATTTTTAAACCTGTATTTTTAACAAACTCAGACTGTTAAAGTATGTATAAATATCATAACTTATCAATACGAATTCCGTTCTCGACTGTCTTTATATCGACATAATCATATTGACGATACCTTCGAATCTCATTTAGATAGTTTTTCCTAACCATCAATCGATCTTGATTTCGGTTTCTATGTCGCATACTGCTAAACTAAAACTTCTAAAAATCATAACTTCCCCATGCGAATTTAGATATAGAAACTCTCTATCTACACGCTCTCGGTTTTACGCTAACGACAGATTTTGTTTATATCACTAAGGCTAATAAGAATCTATCCTTGATTCAGACGACGTGCATAATCATTTCGGTTTACTCAGGGAACTTCGAAGAAGCATAAATTCTTCATAGGAAGTCGGTTTCCGGCGTTCTATATATCTACAAAAATCCTGTTGATGTTTTCTAAATGTTTATAACAATTACTTTTGGTCAAAAGTTATACATCTCTACTTCGAATTTTATAAATGATGATTTAAATTGAATTCTATTGGAATGCGAAAATAGGGTGTTACAAATCTCCCCTACTTATAAAGATTTCGTCACCGAAATCCTAATCCTAACACACCTTAGGATAATGCCTACACACTAACTTATTGGGGTTTCACCAACATCTAGCCGGTGTTGCTGCATCGAATTCCTCTTCATGTATTCATTTAGCCATAGTACTTTGTTTTCTACCTTAGATGTACTTCCAAACTTCTCACGAAATATTCCAAAACCAGGAACCCTTCGGTCCAAAATTCCAAAATCTTTTGTTCATCAATGGATGATCACCTTTATACATAAAATATTGACACAATCGATTTGTTATGAAGTGATGAACTATGACAATTTATCTACGACACCCACATAATCCATTTTCAGGAACATGCCTCCAAAAGGATTATGAAATATCCTTAAAATACACACGAATCTATGTTACAAACGACATTCCAACCAAGTTCAGCTGTTCCAATATCTTGATTTTTAACCAAAATTACTATAACGGGTTTACTAGCTTGAAAACATTGGAACTAATACTCTAATATTTGTGACAGACTCATTATATGGCTTACTTATCTTCGAACCTACTAGATTATAATGAATTCTAGGTCACCAATAACCTTCTTACAAGGCTTTAATTTTTCTTCATATATCAAGGTAGAACAATTGTTTGGCCAATTTGTTCTTATTCCTGATCACGATATGTTGTGACCCTATCCGCTACTGGGTTTCTATGTCAAATCATTCTTGTTGTCGTCCTCATCGGGCCTAAAGACTCACGATAGACCCCTCAATAGTCTTAAATACTCTCAAAAATTAACCGACTGTCCTTAAAGGATCTTAATCTTCATCCTTCCTTGATATCTACTTATCATAACAAATCTTTGTTATTTAAGCTTTTGAGTCTATAACCAATTGGAGGTTTTTTAATCTATGTTTTTGGAACACCTAAGTCTATTCATCATCCAAAATTATCCTATGAATGTTAACCTTGATCCTAGTTTTATGTTAATTCTTACGCTTATTATCTGAAGGAGCAATTAAACCAAATACATAGCTCACCCCAAAGACCAATGTCACATGAGCAGTTTCACTTGATGGTATATCTAATATGACTCGTAACTTAAACGAACGAGTTCAAGGAATTTATACTTCTTTCTTACGACCCTTGTGTCTTCCTTATCACCAACCGAACCTTGCATCCTAAAATCTTGAATAACTCCTCGACAATATCCTACTGTCTTACTACAGTTCTAAACCACAGAGGGAATCCTTAGTTCTTTTCCTTGTAGGTCTATCTTTTATTGACACCTAATGAGGCGTCTTCATGGATGAATCTTCAATTACTATAACAAGCTTTTAATACTTAAGTATTACTATATCTGTAATGGGCATAGTCCTTTTTGAATGGTCTCTTCTTATGGGTTTCCTATAGTACTTATAAAAACACTCTATCCCTTGATGTTGATCCTAATACTAAAATCCTTTGGCATGGGTTAACTTAATTATTACCGTGGTTGAAATCCAACCTTTAAGTCTGGTGTATCCCTTGAGTACTTGAAGCAATCTATGGAAAACTATACTATCTGTTGAATTCCCAATTCTCTGTTGTGAGGGTGTATTCTTCATTCATTAAGGTACGAAACTAAATGGTTCTCTTGTCTATCTGATCCGTACTTTGGAATTTGGCTAATTCCTAAATTCCATCAGTCGATTGGGTGGAAAGACCTACGTTTCCTTGAGAAGCAAGAAACTCGTAGCCTATGGGTAATTTAACAGAAGACTTCCTTATTTGTTACCCGAAAACGGAAAAAACTATCTTCGTCTACTCATTCGACTACTCTCCTGGACCTTGATGTCAAAATCAAAAGTTGAATTGCCCTTAGTAATTTCTCCTTAAGGGTCGATTGTCCCCCACTTGGGTACGACCCATCGTCTGCTGCTGCTTATATCTTAATCTAGCTCAGCCTATGTCATATGTGTCTCCTTTTGAATTTCAAGAAACTCATGGTTTTCTTCTCTAATGACCTTCGCCATTCTCATTGTAGTATGACTAATTGTGCCTACCATAATTGGTCTCCTTGCATAGTAAGACCAAAACAAGACAAGATCGTGACAAGAACAACGCTGTCTAGTAATGTACTAATACACAAGTATGAGAAAGAGGATTTTATTGCATAATACAATATTAAAAGCACTACAGATGATTGATGGGTTATATACTAATACCTACGTTTCGAATATAGACATAGTGGCATACTATCAAATATTTCCTACTGGTGTCACTTGTTCTTCTTTGATAGGAAACAACAAACCTCCTTTATTGGTTGTAGGTTACTTTTCCAACTAATGCAAAACTTCTTCCTCTTCTTGCGGAACTACAAGTGTTGGGGTCTGAATCACCTCTGCCACAAATCTGGGGCAGTTAGATTTGCTGTGGCCAGGTTGAAACTCATGAATGCACACCTTCTCATTGATATAGTCTCGCCGAACATGCCCTTTTTGTCCACACTTGAAGCATTTGAACTTGTGGAATGTAAATTCCTGGGGTTCCTCCACAATTTACATAGATGGGATGGTCCTCTGTACCATGAACACTTGTCTTATCAACACTCCAGACCTTGGCCCTTATTAGCGGAGCTGGCTCCTGTGTTCGTCTCCTCTTCCCCGGTTGCGTCTCCTGGTTTTTGCCTGGTGTCATTTCTGTCTTTTCCTCAATATCCCGAGTAGCGAAAATTTGCTCCATAAATCTGACAATCAACTTGTCAATGATCCGTTCAATCATGCTTTGTAAATCTTAAATGACGATTTGAGAAACCTCGGTCGAAATCCAGTCACGTAGTCTCACGACATATGATCTTGATCTTGACCCAATATTCTGCTTTGTAGGGATCCTCATTCAAGTAAATATCACATAGTCGTCATCACCTATTCTAATAGTCTTTTGTTGCTAAGGGTTCATGAAAAACTAAACTCTTGTCTCCATAAGACAACACTTAACATAGAAGGCACATTCCTTCATGTTCTAATGTGGTACAAATATGTAAGGTAGTAACTCTAGTTGCTAGGTTCTTCGCCCCAATAAAGGCTTGGAATCCTCATGTGGATCATCTGGATCATCTTCTTCTTAAATGCATAAAGTCAACAATATATCAGACAAGGTTCTTAGAACCAACTCTCTTACACAATTCTACTTTATTTGGACCCGATCTTATATGGATACTTGAGCCCGAACATAGAGTTACTCTTTTAGACATTAGCATACGACATGTAATAATGTGAATGAATGAATTTATAGTGTTAGCCACACTATCTACCTAACTACCACTATTTTAGCAACTTTGTGACTCTTCCTGATCCAAGTGCGAGTCTTGTGATTCAGGTTGTATAGACCTCTACTACCTTTCACACATACTCATACTTGTCCCAAAAAATATCTCGTAGTTTCTAAGTCACTTCCAATACTACACACAAATACCCCTAACCATATGTATGTATGTGTCCCATGAGAACATACAATAGGTTTTCTTAGACTCACTAGGACTTTGCATCTTTACCAATACCCTACCTTCGAATATATGCCCTATTAAGCATATATTAAACTTCCTAGACTATCTTCCTAGGATTCCTTTCCAATTCCTTCTACTATTAGCTGAGGAAGAACATCTACCGATTCTAACTAGTTATTGGATGCAATACGATTTCATGCTGCTAAAATCAAATAGTTTAACGACTGTGAGATCCAACACTACAACGGTTGGACTTAGATAAGAGCTACACAATAACACCAAATCAGGCAATCTAAAACTATTTAACTCTGGAATCTTACAACCTAACGTATTTCTTAAATAACCAATCAAATTCAATATAGGTTCTAAGAAGAAAATAACAAGCATATCTCTAGGCTATAAGGTATCTTAATTATCAGGTAATTCTAATTTACAATTCCTAAAAAGATCCCTAGCCTATATACTATCATTCATTTTTAACAGATCATATATCAGTAGATATAACAATATGGATATTTTGGGAATCACTTTCCTTTATCAGCTCCGGCTGACTTTACGCATCACATTATTTTCTTTTAAATAAAGCTCTTTTTCTTAAAAGATTTGTTAAGATATTCAGATCCTTTGTTAGAGTCTGAAATCACAAGAATGTTCATCCAATTCTCTTAAACTAAGGCTTTGCCTTGTTACATCCCGATTGTAAGGCCATTTTCCCTTTTTACTCATTAAAATATATCAAAGTTATAATTACATTATGCATAAACATGTCATGAATGTGTGTGTGTACAATCGTACCTTTCCCTTATCACGAAGTACCTGAAAAATATTTATAACAACTAGGTAAGTTCTAGGCTTAATGAGTTCATATCCCACAATACATATACAATGCATACACATAATGGCTCACGACCTCTTTGTCGATCCACCAATAAAACATATAATAGATTTCTACATAAAGCTGGTTCGCGTCTTGCCTTTAGCATAAAGTTGGTTCACACTTTGGCTTTTAGCATAATTCTAGTCCTCCCGAGTCTATTGTCCTTCAGAACTATATTGGTCTGCCCTTAACTCCCCACGTAATATATATACACACATATATAACAGACAGGCGGTTCAACATGCTAGAAAACTAACTAAACTAGTCAAGTGGCCTAAATGCATACTACAAGGCAACTATATCCTAACATATAGAGTATATTTACTGGAGAACATAATATAGTGAGAAAACTCACATTTACACTGACTTGAAAGATTGACAGCTATCTGAGCGATTCTAGTGACGAAGCAACTGAAGGATAGTGCGTCGAATGAGTATTAACCTATAATACTATATCCTATTAATCTATATGACAATCTGGTAATGAAAACTAGATCTTTCACTAAACCCAATGAATACTGAGAGTTCTATAAAATAAGGATCATCAAGGTGGGCAGTTAAGAAGCAAGACATTTCAACGTATAGTCTTTCTGAAATCCAACAACCAAGCCAACATTACCATTCTAGACACCTCTTATAGGAGTAAATCAATCAAAATTATAATTGGAATTACTAATAATATTTTTATAGGTTCAAAATAATGACTATAACTATAAATACAAGTTACACTAAAAGCGATAAGTGTAGCTTAGCTTACAAAGATTTTTCTGACAAAAGTTCGAAAATAACATTGGCATAACTCTGACAAGCTAGCTACTAGATTTCGGGCTCTAATGGGCCTTAGGGATTTTCTAATGACTCAACACTAAGGAAAATGGGACTAAGGTTGAGAGAATCTCGAGAGAGAAGTTTTAGTGGGTGTGGATATCGAATAGAGGGCTGAAGCTCTATTTATACCAAAAATATCAAAAAGCATGTCGTGCACCATGTCTGTGTTTATGCGCTTCATGCACTTTGTCAAGTGGATGATGTGGCTTCATGTAGAGTGCGACACATGGCGAGATTTGGGTGGCCTGTCAGAGCGTTTCATGCCTCTTGTCGGCGCGCACATGCGTATTTTAAGTTTCTTCAAAAAAATCATATCTTCTTCATACGACTCCGTTTTCAACGTTCCTTATATCCACGCGTTGCTATCGACGAGTGCTACAACTTTCATTTAGACTTTGTCAGCTAATTCTCACTTTATTTTTAAAGCAGTATTTTTAACAGGCTTAGACTATTAAAGTATATATAAAAATGATAACTTATCCATATGAATTCATTCTCGACTATCTTTATGTTGAAGAAATTATATTGATGAGATCATCGACTCTTGTTTAGATAGTTTTTCCTAACAATCAATCGATGTTGATTTCAGTTTTTGGGTCGCATACAACTACTCTGAAACTTCTAAAAATCATAACTTCCTCATGCGAAGTCATATTTGGACTTTCTCTATATGCACGCTATCATTTTTACAACTACTATAAATTTTGTTTAGATCACTAAGGCTAATAAGTAATCTATATTTGATTCATATTTTATGACATTCATAGCCATGTTAGTTTAATCGCGAAACTTCGAAGAAGCATAACTTCTTCATACAAAGTCAGATTCGGACGTTCTATATATTTTTGGAAATCGTATTCACATTTCCTATATTGAATTCTATTGGAATGCGAAAATAGGGTGTTATAGTATATTAAGTATAATGAGCTTATCATTTAGGTTGGATATTTAATGAATTCATGAATGTGTAACCAAGATTTTAAGTCACTAAGGCCTTTAAACCATTAAGTCATTAATAAAATAAGCTGTAATAGAATAATAATATATGTTTTCGGACTTATTTTGTCAATTGGAGTTGTTAAGACAATCTATGAAAGGTGTGGAAACAAACACACCAAAGTACATTACTTAAATTAGACAAAAACATGTTTCAGGTACCCATAATGCATTTCATGGTCGTATATATGTCTAGGAATATTTCATATAGGTCGTTAAACCATCTAAGTAGGATGGAAATTTCGAATAAGTCTATTTTGGCCCAAACAGCTTCCATAGTACTTCCTTAATGTTTTGTAGTGCTTGAAATGAGTTTATTTGAGTTGAAAAATAATTTATGGATTATTTTATATTTAATCATTGATAAATTGTTCAATCATTTGTTGGATAAGGTGTCTAAGCCAATAACTATTTTTGGTATGTGCTTGATTTGATTATGAACATGGTCCTTTTAGGTTGCCTTCACTCATGCAACTTGATAGGATGACAAGAGGAGAGAGAGTAGATTTATTATATGAATAATAAATTAGTACTCAAAATGGTTTTATTAATATACTACAAGATTAATATATTATTTGGAAATCATATTATTTAATTAGTATTGATCATAAATTAATTTGGAATTAATTTGGTGATCAAAAGAGACTAATTAAATAAAGAGGACTGATATTGTAATTATTTGATAGCTGCAATTGGGTTGATCGATTACCTTGAAATAAGGTTGGACGAATTCTATGGGAAGCCCATAAGGAATTCGTCCAAGGGCTATTCTAGAAGGGGGTCCATGGGTTGCTTAAGGCCTAAACAGTCACATTAGGGTTTCCACCTAAAACCCTAGCAGCCACAAGTATAAATAGACCCCATTACAAGGGATTTTCTTCTAAGGCTTTATGAAACCCTAAGAGTGGCAAAAATCCTTCTCTCCTACTTCGTCCTTTGCATAGAGTGTTTGTGACTCCATTAGAGGTGCAACACTTGGGGCACTGGGCTTTCAGAAGTCAAGATCAAGAAGGATTAAACTTTTTATTACTACATAACATGAGAGGTAAAGATTATAACCCTAATCATATGTCAATTTCAAAATATGTATGCTAGTTATAAGATTATTGCTTTGGTATTCAATGTTGTATGTTCAAATTAGAAGACCTAGATCCAAAGCAATTTGGGTTGCATGTACACCATAGGAATGATGTTATGCTCAAAACCCAACAGTGGTATCAGAGACTAGGTCGTTATTCTATTGAATAGATGGAAAAGTGAACTGCCAAAGATCAAAAAATCGAAAAACTTGTTGTCTCACAAGCTGACTCACCGAGTCCATGTATGGACACGACGAGTTGCATGAACTCAACGAGTTCCATAGTGGAATCGACGAGTTGAGTATTCTGGTGCCGGGATTTTCGATTTTCTGGCCATATTTTTATTAGGATAACTACCAAAACTCTTTTTTCTTGCCTAAATTTGATTTTTATGATTGGTATGGATATCCTTATCAAAATTGTTGGATTTTGTTAAATATGGATAATATAGGATTATTTTGATTCAAAATATTTAACCTAGTAATTTTGAAAAAGTATTAAATCACACCGTTTAGGTTTTATAGTTTAAATTTGAACTTAAAAGTTTTAGTTTTTGAAATTTAAATAGTTAAACCCTAATATTTTTAAAAGTTTCAAAATTTGTCCTCAAGTTTTGGAATTTAAAATTTGATTAAAAGGTTTTAATTTTAATATATTAAATTCTAAAACCCTAGCATTTTTGAATAGTTCAAATTACATCCATATGGTTTTATTAAATTAATTAAGTGTTTAATTAAAAGAGATAATTAACAAATCCATAATTATATGGTTTAAAGTTAATCAAATTAAAAGTCTAATTTATTAATAGATTAAACGACTTAGTATTTTAAAAATATAAAATACAACCTTATACTATATAAAATTAAAAGTCTAATATATTATATATGTATAAGTAAATGTCAGTCTTATCCTTAGTAGGCTTCATTCACGACGCTGGTCTATAAGGGGTGTTTAAGGAAGTGACCTGTAAAATGACCGCCATTGGGTATCCACTCTTACCCACCGCACCATTGAATTGTGGAGGGTCTTTAGCCGAACGGGTAGGATATGACACAACCTTCCATTTGGTGCTAATCCATGAAATTGCACATTGCACCTTGTTGGTCGTTAGTGGAGCGTGTGTGGTTAACTGGTACACTAATATGGGGCCAATGAAGGATGCCAATGGGTAGCTCGTAGATTATCATATATCAATGGAGCGTGTGTGGTTAACCGACACACTGATTAGGTGATATACGTCTTCGAGAGTACCAAACTAATTTGCATGGTTATTCACACCTTGTTTGTGATCCTTGGTATCCCAGTTAAAAACTTGAAGGGCATAATTGAGATTAAACATGTGATTGAAAATTTCAATGAATCTCAAAATATCTAGGAGTTTCAATTCATTTAAAACCTAATTTTCATTTTCGTTTTTCATGGTGAAAATTGGTAAATCGTCATTCACCTACCTACAAATATTCTGCAACTGGATTACGGGAACCCTCTTCCGAGTTGTAGAATATTGAGTTGGATCCTTGCCTTGATATTTCATTTGGTGTTATATTAAAGACTAAATCAACTGACTTGATTTCGCCCGTTTTGTAAATGTGAAATTCTAACAACTATGGTCTTCCCGAATGCTTTCGAAAAAGATTTCCACATGAAGACGATGTTCCACGATTGGATCATGGAAACGGGGATCATGCTTCAGTTCCTCCAACTTCTCCAATAGTTCTCCCTGACCCACATGTTCGAAGACTTGAAAAGTTCAAAGTCACTCAAGCCCCATTAGGAAGTAAACACGAAGATGGAAGGTCTATATGTGCTCACGTCTTGGAGATGAAGTTGCATATTAACAAGTTGGGAATGCTAGGTGTCGATGTCTCAAGGAAGCTGGCTGTTGACTTGGTGCTTCAATCACTTCCCAACTCACATAGTGAGTTCATTAAGGACTACTATATGATGGAGCACGACGTGACCCTCATTGATCTTACCTATTTGCTTATTGTTGTTGAATCAGAAATGATTTGGCGCAATGGTAAAGCAAATTTGACTAGTAGATCAACCTCCCAAATTTCCATGGACATTGATGATGGCAACATTGGATGTCCGGAAAAACTTACTCTTCCCAATGGAAAGGGATTGTCCATGGCCAAACTGTATGACCTGATGGTAAAGAGAAAGGCTGAATCTGAGATTGTCCCATGTACTATTCCAAAAGAGTCTGTTTGTTTCTACTGCCAAGAGAAGGGACATTGGATGCGAAGCTACCATATTTACCTAAAAGATCGCAAGGATGGGAGAGTCAAGATGTATGACTTTGCTTCAGGTAAAATCCACTATCTAAATCTATTAAGTTCCTACTTGTAGATTCTTAAAGCATGATGTGATAATATTACATTTTGATGTCTTGTAGGATCGAAGAAAAGAAAGGAAGCTTAAAGGAAGAGTAAGCTGAGTCTGATCACGAGGAAATGGATTTCGATCGCATAGTTTGAATATTGGATTTTTGAGCTGCTGTTTAAGAGTTAGGATAGATTGCTCAGAAATATTCAGTAACATAGTTTTCATTTGTAATTGCGTTGTAAGGACAAGTTTTTTCTGTGTTTTTATAAATAAAATAAATTTTGATTTTCTCTTATTTATATATATCCTTGCAATGGATTTTGTGAAAATTGACGTTTGTATGTTTCTATTGTTAGCAATATTGAAAATGGATGTGATTCTTAGTTATGTTATTTGTGGTAGTGTCAAAAATTTACCAAATAAGGAAGATTCTCATCACCCAAGTTTCAATTGGACGATAACTTGGAATCATGCGACTTGTATTGTATGATGAATAAGAACCGTCTTATTTGGGAAATTAAGACTAATTCCTTGTTTGCGTAAGTATGTAATTCAAGTGATGGGCTAAAAGATCTAGTACGCATTGTTGTGTACTTGGTCAAGTCCACCGCAGAGAACGATAAGAATATTCGTCATGATTTGCTAAAAGTTTAGTAAATATGGTTATGCTTAAAAGATTAAGTGTAATTATGAATCATTGGAAAATTTTCAATGTATAGCAGAACAAATAAGAAGAATCAATTAGGCAGAAAGATAAAAATTTCTCTAATCTAAAAAAAGGGAGAGTACTTAAGTATCATGTTTTATGATTAACTTAGTGATTATGAAACCGTATCACAATTGATCTTCTAAGGACACCTTATTGCATCGGCATGGCTAAGAAGAGGAATCAGAAATTGTTGGAATGGTTAAATCAAAAGGTGAATCATACTTCATTCCAAAATCAAGTCTTAGAGTCATACTCCAAGATTGTGACTTGAGTGACACATCTTAAGATGGTTTATAACACTTATCAAATGTGGAATAGACATGTTCTTACTCTTGCACATTTGAAATTGGTAAGTTGTAATGTCTTGGACAAGACAAAGACCAAATAAGACCAATTGTGTGAAGTGTTTGTCTTGATAAGAACCCGCACTAACTCTTGAATTTTTTTGTCAAGGAATGTTTCTTGACAAGAGAATCTTATCTATCAAGAGGTAAGTGGGAGTCTTAACGATCTTGAAAAGGATTTCAAGAACTTATCAAGAGTTAACCTATTTTTAACCACTAGCACACGAGTTGAGCTTTATAGCCTATCGTGTTGATATATTCTTGATTTTGTGCCATTTGAGTTGAGTTGACTATACATGTGAGTTCTATGAGTTCTCATTTGAATGCATAAAGGCAAAACACCTTAATCAATGAAAGTTCATTGATTTGTATGGGTGAGCTGCTCAATTACTTGGAAGACATGGTAGGCCCTTGTGCTGCCAGGTGGCAAGAAATTAATATTGAACAAGTTTTGTCCATATGAGTTGGATTTGTCACAAACCTTGTCTTATGATTATGGTTATGACAAATTCACATGGATAGGAACACATACACCATAAAATCTAAGTGACAAGGTTTCTCTCCATTTCATGAAAATGTTTGTGAGGAAACACTTTCACTAGGAATATTTTAAGGAGATAGAGATTGTGAAAAATGCATTCTCAAATTCGATTATGATTACGGCATCCCTCTTCATAGTTCGAAATGTGAGATTTGGCAACTGCTCTAAACATTTTGGGACTTATTGATATAAGTTCTGAAATAGTTTAGAAACACATATGAGCTTTCTAATACAAGGTGCATGAGCTTAGATAAAAGTCTTATCGAAGCATCATGTACCAGAAATATGAACTTTGGTATGATAGTCAATAAGTATTGATTTCTAGAAGTCCAGCTATTTTCTGAGTACATGTCAAAGCTAGTGGGAGCATAAGTGTTATGCTGGTAAAGATATAATCATCATGTTATTGGGAGCATGATTATTATGATAAGTGTTGTTAGCTAGCAATATTAATTATAGAAAAACAAAAGTTTCAATTCACAAAGTTGCAAAGTTTGAAGAGTTGTTTTGCTATAGTTAAGGGAGAGGAACTTATACTTCATTTCAAATCTAAAAGCTTAGATCAAGAAATTTTAATTAAATTTAGTCAAAGGATATATATGAATGTTATGTTGAAAAGATTCAACATAAGGGAATTCTATATATAGCAATATTATAGCAAGAGACTGGTATGTCTTTATGTAAGAAATTATGAATTGTATCCCATGCACTTTGGGTATAGGATCGATTACATATGTTGTAATATTTGACCGTTCTGTCTATTCCAAATGCCTAGGGCGTGAAGAGGGAAAAGGACCGGAACTGGATATGACTAAAGTAGTTAAAAAATTGTGAAGGGCGGTCCAAGGTTCGCCAAAGATTGGTCGCTTGTAGGCGGTTAGAAGTAAAGTATTGAATGGAACATAATGACATTATTATGAATATATATGATTCTATTAGGAATGAGTCGTCATATGGAAAATACAGAAATGTTTCCATAATGGGATTTGGATATTAAGAATCTTATTAGATTAGAAACTTTTATGCAAGAAGGATGTTCAAAGGAATGTACTTTGAATGTGAGACTTCACATCTATGGAGTTGTCTTGTAACAATATCTAATAGAACACTTTGTAATATAATTGGCAAAGTTTTCGTGACTTTGTTAATGTGACATTACAAAAGGAACATTGCATAAAATGTTAGAATCTAACATATTCTAATAGTGGCAAGAACTTGGTATTCTTACACTTGTGATAAGGATTGGGAATTGTGAAATAAGCATCATTGGAAATGTGTTTAATTAATCTATTTCACAAAGGAAAAACCATAGGTGAACGTAGTGTGCATGCTTGGAGCATGGGATAACTGTTGTTTCAATTCAAGTATTAAGTTGATTATTCGAAACGTTATACAATGAATAATGTGTAATCGATATGTTGATTAAATAATAAGTGTTTTATTTATACTTAAAGTCTGAGACCATATTGGATTCGATTATTCTTGTGTTTCACTTCGCATGTTTTGACTTCCAGAATAACTAGGTTATTGAAACATCCACAATCAATCAAACTTTGGAAGTAGGTATTGAGGTAAGATTGCCATGAATCTGACTGAAGATTGTCTAAAGTGTTTAGACATAGCAAAAGTATGCTGCAGTGTTCATGAGTGCTCATGAAATAAGATTTGAGTATTAGATTAAACCAACGCTCACGTGAATCACTACATGGATTTTATCACGAGTGATTGTGAGACGATAATATCTTATATTCTTGAAATGGAGTGATATGAGTTGTTGTTTATGATTCGGTTACACATTGATAATACGTAAACCCATTAGTAACTTGATGTTATAAAACGTATTGTTGTGTGTGATTTCATGAGTAAATAGTGCAAGCATATGAGTCGACGTTTATCCGTTCCTCTTACCCAAAGTGGGATAAAAGCGATATATGTGGCCCTCTCGATGATTTAGTGATGAAACCTAAGCTCTTGGCCAAGCCTGGACTAAGTTGATGTGTTCAACTGAAGTCTATTGTCAGTCGTCTTAAATCGAAAATCGGGAAACAACTCATAGACAGAGAGAATGATTATAATCCATGAATCAAGTCTATACGATATATAGAATGGAGGGCTATATGATCCCTTATCTAAAGGACGCGTTGTTGATAAGATCAGAGTTCGACAACGACTTTTGAAAGCTATGATTGCTAATTAGATTCCGAATTCGTACCTGCAAATAGTTATTAGACTTATCCAAGTGGGAGATTATTGGATTAGGTGTCTAAGCCCATAATTAATTTTGTTATGTTTTGATTTGATTATGAGCATGGCCCTTTTGGGCTGCCTTCACTCATTCAACTTGATAGGATGACAAGAGGAGAGAGAGTAGAATTTATTATATGAATAATAAATTGGTAGTCAAAATGGTTTGATTAATATATTACAAGATTAATATATTAATTGGAAATCATATTATTTAATTTATATTGATCTTAAATTAATTTTGAATTAATTTGGTGATCAAAAGAGGCTGATTAAATAAAGGGGACTGATATTGTAATTATTTGATAGTTGCAATTTGGTTGATGGATTACCTTGGAATAAGGTTTGACGAATTCTATGGGAAGCCCATAAGGAAGTCGTCCAATGGCTATTCTAGAAGGGGGTCATGTTGGGTTTTGAGCACTATAACACTCCTATGGTGCACATGCAACCCTAAGTGCATTGGATCTATGTTTTCTCTAATTATACATGCATATTTTCAATTTTCCAAAGCATAAATCCTAACTAGCATACAAAGTGATAATTGAGCAATACAATTAGTTAGATAACTTACCTATTCGAAGGACTTGTAGTTCTTGACCTTTGGAAGCTTGAGCACCTCAAGTGTGATGCGTCTAATGGTTCACAAACACCAATATGTAACAGGAGGCTTGAGAGAATAAGTTATTTAGCACAAAATCAATACACACTCTCCAAGAATGTTATGGCAACCGATTTTGGTCATGAGGGGTTCCTTTTATAGTGCTAGGGTTACATCTTTGCAAACCCTAATGAAGTATCATATTACTTAGGCTCCATGCTTTAAAATCTCCATGGATTATCTTAGTGGTTAAGCCAATCCTAAATAACCATGGATCATTAGCCTACACTATAAGAATCATTGATTTACATAATCAATGCCCATATAATTAATTAGTCTCTTTTGATCACAAAATTAGTTCCAAATTAATTATTGATCAAGAGTAATAAAATAATATGATTTCTCAATTAATATATTATACTTATAATATATTAATAAATCATAAATAATCTTATTCTCAGAAGTCCATCCTATCAAATTGCACTGGTGAAGGCAACCCAAAAGGACCATGCTACTATCGGGTCATGTACATCCCAATTATAGTTATGGTCTTAGACACCTAATCCAACAGTCTCCTACTTGGATAAGTCTAATAACCATAACTGCCCATGCAACTTCAAAATCCAATTAGCAATCGTAGCTCTCAAAAGTCGTTGTCGAACTCTGACCCAGTGAGTGACACGTCCTTTATATAAGGGATCATATATTCCTCTATTCTAAAGATATCTATGCGGACAAATACATGGAAAATAGTAATACTTATTTTCCTGCAGTTTGTTTCCCGATTTCCGATTTGTCTGACATAGAACGTAAATGAACACATCAATTTAGTTCTGACCGGGCCCGACACATAGTCAAAACATAATCATTGAGGGGCCCAAGATACCTCTATTAATCCTTTTAGGATAAAAGAAACAGATTAACTTCGACATTTTATTCTTGTACTAACTACTCATTAAGTCATACACAACGATACGTTTTATAAAATCAAGTTACTGATGCGTTTTCGTATCATCAATGCACAACCAACTCGTAGTCAACATCTCATATATCTTGGTTTGAAAATTATATGATATTATCCTCTCACAATTACTCGTAATAAACTCCATTAAGTAACTCAAGTGAGCGCGGGTTGAATCCAATCCTCAAATCTTATTTCAGTAGCACTCATGAATGGTGTAGCAAACTTTTGCTATGTCTAATGCCTTAGACAATCTACAAGCCAACTCATGACAGTCTGGCCTCATTACCTACTTCCAAAGTATGATCGATTGTGGATGGTTTGAATAATCTTATTATTTGGGAAGTCAAAACATTCAAAGTGAAACACAAGAATAATACTAATCCTATATGGCCCCAAAAATTTTGAGTATAAAAAAACACCTTTTATTTAATCACCATATTGATCACAAATTATTTAGTGTATATTGTCTCGATTTATCAACTAATACTTTAATTAAACAATAGCTATCCCATGCTCCAAGCATGCACACTATGTTACCTACGATCCTTACTTTCTGAAATAGATCAATTGTAGACATTTCCAACGATACTCATTTCACAATTCAAAATACTTATGGTAAGTGTAAGAATACCAAGTTCTTGCCACTTACTGTAATTGGTTAGATTCTAAACTTATATAAAGTGATCATTTTGTAATGACTATGTACACAAGTCACAGAGACTTTATCAATTACAAAACTTTCCATTGTAGATTGTTACAAGACAATTCCATAGATCCGAATTCTCATATTCAAAGCACATTCCTTTGAACATCCTTCTTGCATAAAAGTTTCTAACTTTCTCATAGATTCTTGATATCCAACTCCCATTATGGAAACATTTCCATATTTTCCATATGACAACTCATTGTTAACAGAATCCTATCTATTCATAATAATATGAATATGATCCATCCAATACTATACTTCCAACTATCCATAAGCAACCAATCATTGGCGACCCTTGGATTGTTCTTAGCGGTTGTTTAATAACTTTAGTCATATCCAGTTCTAGTCCTTTTTCCCTCTTAATGCCCTAGGCATTTGGAAAATTAGAACACATGAATATTATAGCATATGCAATCGATCCTAAACCCGAAGCATTTGGGATATGATTCATAATGTCTTACATAAAGACATGATACTTGACCAGTCTTTTGCTATAATATTTCCATATATAGAATTTCCAATGTTGAAGCATTTCAACATGGTATTCATATAAATCCTTGACTAAATTTGATTAAAATCTCAATCTAAAATTTTAGAATTGAAATGAAGTATAAGTTCCTCTTCCTTAATTATAGAAAACAACTTTTCAACCCTGCAACTTTGCGAATTGAAAACTTTATTTTCTATAATTAACATTGCTAACTTTAAACACTTACCATAATAATTATGCTCCCACAAGCATAACAATTATTTTTTTACTTTCATAACATTTATGCTCCCACTTGATGAGTTGAAAACCTCTTTGATCGTTTAGATCTCACACAGGTTAATCAGAATAATGCAAACAGAATAACAAACAAGAGAATTAAATCAAAATAAGCTGAATGATTCAATAGATTCACGCCTCAGCAGAGCTCGATAAAGAACTTCCGCTCTAGAGGCTTTTAGGGTTATAATCGATAAAAAAGTATTCGCTATGAATGATCGACTCAAAAGTTACGTACAAAGATGCATGCAAGCATCTATAAATACTAAACCCTAATAAATAAATGACGGATGGACAGGCCCAATCCGGATACAAAATTGGACTAAGGACCGAGCCCAAGACGCAACACATAATGAACCCTACAATCTCCCCCTTTGCGTCAATTGAGGCGAGACTCTACTTTGGCTTGCTGGATCCTGCTGTAGTAACTTTCTTCGTGGTATCGAACAGACAAGGAATGATGGCAAGAACGGTTTGTCTGAAACGAATATACCATTGAATCATGTCATTGAGGTACTTCTTATCATCTTCAGAATTCTGCTTACACCGATTAATGATCCACAGAACATGCTCCAAACACGAAGTGGTATAAAGATGCTTGTCAGCCAGGGCGAACAGACATTTTTGGCCTTCATTCCTGGTGAACATTACTGAGTTTCGCTTTGGATCAATCCTTCCCATCTGCATTTTATTCAAATCACTTGCAGAACCAACTGGGGAGATGGTGGGCTTCTTCCTGAATACGTTAGCGATTTCCTGATCCATCTTAGCAACCTCCATGATGTAGCAAACCAACATCCTCTTGAAGTGATCTATGATCGGCTCATATTCAGCTTCATTGGTGAGGAGGATGTTATGCAGGATGATCTAATCGTGAGGATTCAGGTTAGGAAGATCAGCGAGAGAAATGGCATGTTCGACTTTATCTGACCCCCTCAATACTTTGAACCTGACGTTCGTGAAGTTACCCTCCCGAGGGTTTGAGGACCCGAATGTTGACGATCTTTTGTGCACTCCATGTCTGATACTGAGGTTGAGCAAACCTCAGATAGAAGTCAATAAGTTCCCTATTGACCTTCGGGTGAGGATGAGGGACTTCAGCAATGCGGGGAAATGCATGAAATATAAAATCCTTTCGGGTCAGGGGCATGTCGAATTGAAAGTCAACAGAATTAACCCTGTCCAAGGAGATCACTGGTTCAAGCCAGAGGATGCTGGGGGACTCGATAGCTTCTTTGATAAGCTTCTCAAGAGTCCATGGAGGGAATAGGGTTTTTCGACTTTCAAGGAGATCATGAGCCTCCTTCATCCTCCTTTCGTTTGCTTCGGCCTCTCTAGCGATCCGAGCACTCATGTCTGGATCCTTATCCCTGGCCTATTTCTTCAAGATATCAGCAATGGTTTCTTTGTCATCGTCGCCATCACTGTCATCAAGAGCCTTTTTCCTTTTTTCTTGAGCACCCGATCCTGAAGCATGACCAGTTGTTGCTGGTTCGGTTGCTTTAGTTGAAGCTGATGTAGAAGTAGGAGGCGGTTGAGATTGATTTTCGCCCTTTGAAGCTCCTTCTCCCCTTTGTTTTGGATGGACCACGAACTCAGGAAGCCCCTCAATTTTTCCAAGCAAAGCAAGGGCAGGAGCAAGTTTCTCAGTAAGAGTTTGCATGACTGAGTAGTTGAGGATTGGGTCGTGCGCTTCAATAATGTTTGAGAGGGCTCCGTGGATATCCGAAACACAACTCGAAATTACATCTTGCTCAGATCGAAGAGAATTAATCTCCTTTTCAGATTGGGAAAGCTGAAGACTCTTGATCTTTAAGGCAGTTGTTTTGCGTGCAAGCGCATCCATCACCGACTTTTCTGTAGCAAGGTCTTCTTGGAGCTTGGTCAAGCGCTCCTCAACGGCTGCCTGGAAAGATTTGTTGTCAGCTTCAAGGGACTGAAGAAGACTGACAAAGTGATGCTTTTCTATTTCAAAAGAAGTAGCCAACTTCTAAACAACTAAATCAAACTTCGATGCATTAGATTCAGTTGCCCCCTGTAAAGACTCCAAAAAGATGTTAGCATCGCGAAATAGTTTTTCGACTTTTTCGGTCGCAGCATCACAGGACTTTGTGGAGGCATCTATAGCAACAGTGGCAGAGTTGATAGAGGCTTTGTGTGCCTTGGTGAAAGTATCAACCATCCCCTGAATGGCAGCTTCTGTGATATGGGACCTAGAGGAGGAGGAAGAAGCGACAAGACTATCAATTTTCTCGTGAAGTTCCTTGATGTGTTTTTTGGTAATAGGAGCATCATCGTCATCATCTCTTTGAACCTGGTAGGGACTGTAGTAAACAGAATCAAAGGTCATATCTTCCCCTCCTAGAAAAGTCTCAGTTTCGGCTGAGTGATTGGGAGATGAAGGAGATGGTGGAGGTTCGGTTGTGGGGGTAGGTTTGGGTGTGGAAGTATGTTCGGTTCTAGGTGTGTTTTTGGGTGCTGAAGTACGAGCCCCCGTATTAGATACGTTGGTTCGAACTCCAGTGGTTGTTGTTGTTGTAGCTTCTGAGAAAATGGGAAGTGGTACAGGAATAGAGGTGGGTGGAATATGAGTGGTGGAAGTTATGTGGGGAATGGAAATAGAGATAGTGATTGGGGGAGAAGAGATAGGTTTGGTTGTAACTGGTACCTCATGTGAAGGTGAACGGGGAGGAGAGTCGCCTCGAAACGACTCCTCTGAGTCTGAATTTTCATCCTCTGATTTACTGGAGGAAGAGGCAAGAATGAGTTTTCGTTTAGGTTGGGTTTTCCTCTTCTTCGGTGGAGGTGATTGGGCTGCCTTCGTTGGTTTTCTCTTTTTAGGAGAAGGGCCTTTCGCCCCTTTGACCACTTTCTTGTCTTTCCTTTTTTCTGGTTTCTTGCCCCTGGGAGCAGGTTTGTCGGCATCATTGATGGACTGAAGCATCTCTAGAGTCAGCTCTCTGGGAGCCGAAGGAAGAAACTCCTTGTAGGTCTTGATGATGTGGCTCTCTCCTGATACACATGCATATATTGACTCAGAAATTGAGCCAACAAATAGAAACTTGGAAGGATCAGTAACGATGATCTTTGTAGTGTGGAAGACGCCAATCGAGGAGAGTGGAGAAGTGGCCACAATGGGGACATGAAACTTGTCCATTGCCCATTTGGTGACGAGCGTACAGAACCTGGGATAGGAGATTTTTGTGTGTCGAGAAGTAGAGGCGAGGCTTTGGATTAATTGCTGAAATAGAACTGAGCCATAGTTGAGGTTGATTCAATTGTACAACCCATAGAGAATCGTCAAGAACAGACGACTGGCCCCATCAGAACCTGTACTCCTCTCTAATAAGCCTTTGAACAGTATCGTGAAAAAGCCATTCCACTGAGGAGGAAGACACGACTTCTTGAACTTCGTGACAGTGGTAAGGATTTCAGTGTAACCCATGTTGTAAAACATGGAGAATAATTGTCCCACAGAAATCGAATCAGTGTTAACCCTCGACTCATCAGGTTCAAACCCTAGAAGCGAGCAAAAGCACTGTTTTGAGATGGAGGTTTTGGTATCAAGGATGTCGAAGTAGATACGATCGACAGACTTATCGTAGTGAGTTGTGGAGAAAATCTAGGATAGACACTCCATAGGCACAGTTTCGACCTTGGTCAGTGCGAGAACCAGTGGAGAGTATTTGAGACACTCCACTATGGGGTACATGAAGGCATCATAGGAAACTGGGGTGAGATCAATGACCAAGCTTTGTTGGGGTCTGATTGGTAGAATGTGGGAGGTTTCATGAACAGAGGAGGAATCTGCCATTGTTGAGTGCTTCGAAGAAGAAGATGAACAGTGGGAGAAAATCGTCATTGTTTGCTCTCAGAAATTTGGGTGCAGTAAAGAGGTAAAACAACTAGGGTTTTACCCTTTATACCGTGTGTAGAGGTGAGAGATAAATTCGCCCCCAAATCCTCTTGAAAAGCGAATCGGTTCCTGAGTTGATTGATGCGTGACAGTTGGCAACCCCGATGATTACGCATGAGAGAAAAAAACGTTTTTATTTCGCACGCCTTCCCAACAAATACCTTTTTGAATTCTTGAAACCTTTAGTCTCCCAGCTGAGTCATCATCTTATCTTTAAAATGAGCTGTCGTCATTAAATAAAAACAAACACGTAGATAAACCACAACATCCCTTTGTGAATATAACATTAAAAACCGGAGCTAAAAAAATAGCTTGTAGTGAACCAAACCAGACTTTTGGAAAATCAAAAAGATTTTCGTGCATAGAATGTCAAAGATGAGGAAATAAAGCAACATCTACGTGGGAATTTGTGATGTCAATATAGACATGAAACAATGGATCCCGGGCACGAATCTCTTCCTTCAAAGTCAAGAGAGACTTTAAAGTGTCTGTGTGGATTCTCGTTGAATTACGATCAAACACTTGTTAAGAAGTGTTGAAAGGCGTCTTTTGATGAGGCTTAGAAGGTGGCTTTGCTTCAGTTCAGAATTCCAGATCTTGACATAAGATAGAAACCGAATGAAGTACTTGTGAGACCAATGTGGTCTGTTGAACAAGTAGGTTTGGACAATATTTAGTGACTTGTTGGAAATGTTTGGTGTGAAATCTCAAAAATAATTTAAAACTAGATTCTATGGGAAGAAATGTTATGGTGTTTAACAAATTCATAAGAATCACAAAAAAAATAGAGATTTCGTGGTACAACCACTTGGGTGGTTTCGTTAATTCATGGGTGAAAGCTAGAGCAAACTTAATTGTTCAACGTCAATGCATAGTGGGTATTGAATTTTGGGTTTCAGTTAGCACGTAGTAACACGAGGCTAAGATCATAAATGCAGAGATTGTGTAACCATAAACCTCAGTGGTTATATCTGAGAGTCTCAAGGGTTACATTTATGAGTTGAAATACGATGGAGAATAATGTATGAGGTGTTGTAAAGAAATCAAAGTACCTCTGCTATAAAAGGAATGACCAAGCAGAAAACTCTTAACTCATATGAGAAAAGAGTAAGGTAGCTCATGATTAGAATAAATTTAGCAGCCTACTTGGGAAGACGGGGTTTGTATATACCCAGTCAATAAGGCTTTATTCAAAATCAGTTGAATCTTTGGAAAACATGCAGCAGCATGCTTCTAGGGACACTTAGCTAGTATAAAGTGTGAGAAAGATACCTGCACCATCGATATTCCAGAGACTGTTAACACAAACAAAACTAGAGAAAAAAAAAAGACAATATTTTTGGAATTTTGATATTTTGGTAAAGTGAAAAACAAAATAAACTACACAAAAAAATTGAATCGAACCAGAAATGGACCGAACGCTCAGTTCATTTCGGTTCCAAAAAAAATTATTTTTGGAAAATAATTGTACAAAGGTATACAGCCAAAGATATCACCTTTTTGAGATAAGCAAAAACAAGTGCAGTGGGACCGAACCCAAAATAGACCGAGAGTTCGGTTCATTTCGGTTCCCGTGTGAACCGAGCCCGAAATAGACCGAGCGTTCGGTTCATTTCGCTTCCAACTTTTAGTTTTGAGAAGGTGTTTTTGGTACTTACTCCGATTCCATCATACCTAGCCCTTGTAGGATTTTATTAAAACTTGCTTCAGGAAGAGCTTTGGTGAAGATGTTGGCCAGTTGATCAGTGGTTCGAACAAAGTGAATTTCGACGTTTCCATCTTCCACGTAATCCTTAATAAAGTGATACCTCAGTGCTATATGCTTGGTCTTGGAATGTTGCACTGGGTTATGACAGATCCTAATTGCACTTTCTGAATCGCAATATAGTGGGATCTTTTTTATATTGAGTCCATAATCCCGGATTTGGCTTTGGATCCAAATCACTTTTCATGTGCAAGAGGCGGCTGCAATGTACTCTGCTTCGACTGTAGACAGAGAAACACGTGTTTGTTTCTTAGACTGCCAGCTAACCAACTTCCCGTCGAGGAATTGGCAGTCTCCTGTGGTGTTTTTTCGGTCTAGACCACATCCTCCTAAGTCTGCATCCGAGTAGGCTTGAACGAAGAAACCCGAGTTTGAGGGATACCAGAGACCGAGAGAGGTGGTTCGCTTCAAATACCGGAATATATTCTTCACTGCCAACATGTGTGGTTCACGAGGATTTGCTTGAAACCTGGCACAAAAGCATACTGAAAACATTATATCGGGCCTGCTAGCTGTGAGGTACATCAGGGAACCAATCATTTGGCGATATAGCGTTATGTCGACTGCTGGTTTTTCCAAAGATGATGTGAGCTTGGTGCTGAATGCCATAGGGACTTTGACCTTTGAGTCTCACATCATGCCGAATGTAGCAAGGAGAGTCTTTGTGTATGCTTCCTGGTTGATAAAGATGCCTTCGGGTCCCTGTCTTATATTTAAACCAAGGAAAAAGTTAATCGGACCCATTGAGCTCATTTCAAATTTAGTCTCCATCAACTTCCTGAATTCAGCTGTTAGGCTAGGATTCGTGGAGCCGAAGATGATATCATCGACATAAATTTGAACGATCATAAGGTGGTTACCTTCCTTTTTACGAAAGAAGGTTGGGTCAACCGAACCTTGTTTGAATTTAGACATCTTTAAAAGCTTGGTTAATGTTTCATACCATGCCCTAGGTGCTTGTTTTAGACCATAAACTGCCTTATCCAAGATGTAGAAGTGATTTGGATGCTTTTCATTTACAAAACCAGGAAGTTGCTCCATGTACACGGTTTCTTCAAGTTCCCCATTCAGAAACGCACACTTCACATCCATCTGGTAGACCTCGAAATTCTTGTGTGCAGCATAGGCAAGAAATATTTGAACGGATTCCAGTCTTGCAACCGGAGCGAATGTCTCTTCGTAATCGATTCCTTCTTCTTGGCAATATCCTTTCACTACTAACCAAGCCTTATTTCGGATCACATTTCCCTCCTTGTCCATTTTTTTTTGAACACCCATTTGAGACCGACAACCAAGGCATCTTTTGGTGTTGGAATGAGTCTCCAGACCTTATTTCTTTCGAACTCATTGAGTTTGTCTTGCATTGCTTGAACCCAATCAGAATGATCGAGATCAATATTGACAGTCTTCGGCTCTATTTTGGAGATGAATGAATTAAACATGCAGAATTCTACTTCGGAGAATAGAGCAGTTTGCTTCGCCTTCAGTTGTGATCGAGTTAGAACCTTTTCTGATGCATCACCCATTATTTGAGATACAGGATGATCTCTGGTCCATTTGGTGAGAGGATGATACTTTGGATCATAGGATGGATCCAATTTAGCATTTACCATTTCTTCCAACTCTAACTGAATATCATCAACATAGTGCATATTAGAATTCTCCCCCTCGACAGATGATGAATCATTTGGATGTGAACCAAAAAATCTTTCTTTGACTGGGCTTTCGGGCTGATCTGGACTTTCGGTTGCTACAGGAATTTCGGGTTGTTCCAGACTTTCAGGTTGTTCCGGACTTTCAGTTGCTACAGGACTTTCGGGTTGTTCCGGACTTTCCGGTCTGGATGGGCTTTCGGTTCTGACAAAGATTGGATTCTTCCCCTTGCCATTAATATTATCATCGATTGAAACGGATGGGCCCTCCCCCTGGAAATGTGAGTCCTGTCGATTTGAAGAGAATTGATTCTCCCCCTGGACCGAAGTATTGCCTTGAAGAGGTTCGTTTCGAACTGGTTCTTCTTCTCCCATTTGTTTGGTTGCATCTTCGATAATCTTCTGAAGGTGATCCATCTTTTTGTTTGCTACCGTGGCCTCAGAATGAGTAGCCTTCTCGGGTTCATCAAATAAATCCATGAACTGGTCAAAGAAATTGGCGATTGAGGCTGTGACTTGACCTGTTTGATAGAAAATCTCTCCAATTGCTTCTTCGGTAGACTTCAACTGCTTGACATAATTGTCATCGAACGTTACGTAATAGGTTTCTTCAATTCGTTTAGAACGCTTATACAAGACCCTTTCTGCCTTTGAAGTAAGAGAATATCCCAAAAATATGCCTTCATCGGCTTTGACATCAAATTTGTTGCGATGCTCTTTGGAGTTGAAAATGAAGCACCTCGAACCGAAAGCATGAAAGAACTTTACATTCGGCTTTCTGTTGTTGATAATCTCATAGGGGGTGAGAGAGAAACGCTTGTTGAGATAATATCTGTTTTGAGTGAAACAGGCTGCAGCAATGGCGTCTGCCCAGAAATATAGAGGAAGGGAGGGAAAACTCAGCATGGTTCGGGCCACCTCACACAAGGATTGGTTTCGCCTTTCGACAATTCCATTCTGTTGAGATGTATAAGGGGCTGAGAAATTGTGACTGGTGCCTTTTTCTGCTACGAAATCTTCGAATTCTTTGTTCTTGAATTCCAGTCCATTGTCGCTCCTGATATTTCGAATGACTTTTCTCAGTTGCACTTCGATCTGCTTGATAAAGATCTTCAGCTTAGGAGTCGCCTCAGATTTGTGCTTTAGAAAGAATACCCAAGTAAATCGTGAGAAGTCATCAACAATAACAAGGATGTACTTGTTACCGCCAATGCTCTCGATTGATGATGGACCACATAAGTCGATGTGAACCAACTCAAGTGGTTCGACAACTTTGGTGTTTATGATTGTTGGGTGACTTTGGCGACTTTGTTTCCCCATTTCACATGCAATACATAAGTGTTCTCGATCAAACTTACGCAGTGGAAGTCTCCGAACGTGACCACCGGTGACTAATTTGTTGATGTCTTTGAAGTTGAGGTGTGAGAGCCTTCTGTGCCACAACCAACTTTCGTCTGAATGGGCTTTGGACAATAAACATATGGTTGGATTTCCTTTGATTGGTTTGAGATTCAGAGGGAACATTTCACCTTTTCGATCTGACTTGAGAATGACTTTGTTGGATTTCTTCTCTATTATCTCTGAACCCTCGTCATCGAACGATACTTTGAGACCTGTACCTCCCACCAGTTGAGACACACTGATGAGGTTATGCTGCAACCCCTCTACATAAGCTACCTTCTTGATTGTAAAGTCTCCATTGGTTATCATACCATAACCCTTTATCGTTCCATAGGAATTGTTACCAAACTTGACGTTACCACCATTTTGAAGGGACCGAAACTCCCTTAACTCTTCCTTCCTTCCTGTCATATGACGTGAGCAGCCACTGTCTATGTACCATTCTTCGTCGAACTGCTCGTCACTTATAACCTACAAGAATTAAGCAGATTTAGGAACCCAAAGTTTCTTGGGTTCACGTGAGCCTTTTACAGAAACAGGAATAGTAAGAGAAACATCAATAAGATAAGTTCGTTTTATTAAGTTTGTTTCATCTTTCCTCTTAATAGTAAAAGCTTTGATTTTATTGGAGTTAGATGCAGGTATTTTGGATTCAGGTTCGGGAGTTTGGATTTTAGCTTGCTTTCGGTTTTCATCTGCTGAGGAAATCTTACTTTTTCCTTTCAAATTCTTTTTCGAGTGTGAGCTTGGTGTAGGACGAGAATTAGGCTTAGAAGTAGGATGAGAACGAGAAGAATTAAAGGAATACAAATTAGAATGAGAATCTTTCCTGACTTGAGGTTCGAAATGAACCTTTCGGTAGTGATTATTTGAGGGACCGAACCTGGATCTTCGGTTGCTATTTGTTGATGGACCAAAACTGGCTTTTCGGTTGTTGTGGGTTGCTGGACCAAAACTGGGTCTTCTGCTGTAAAAGCTTGATGGACTAAACTCTGGTCTTTGTCTATTGTTGTTTGGTGGACCGAAACCAGGCTTTCGGTTGTTGTTACTTTCGAGACCGAACTTATCTTTCTGGTTTTGTTCTTTCTGTGGCCCGAAAATCTTCCTCTGATTCTTTTGATCCACTGGACCGAAGCTCCTTTTACTCTTGTTTTCTTCTCCTTTTGGCTTGGAGTTTCTATCAAAGTGAGTATAGTGAGGATTTTGGGAGCGCTAGAATTGCTTTCGCTCTGAGAGATTTTTCTTATATCTCAGATTTCTCTGTTGCTTTTGATTTTTCACATGTTTCGGTTGCCTGTGAATATTTGCCTTTTGTTTCGGCTTCTGAAGAACTGGTTCACTTTCCACGGAAGAGGTTTCGCTTGTTGAGGAGACGCATTCCACTAGAACCTGTTTTGTGCCACTGGAACTGGGCACGTCAAAATTGGTAGGTTTATTAAGTGGTTTTGCCACATATCTACCTTTGACTTTCCATGATGTTCGCTCCGATAAACCAACTGTTTCGTCTGCATTGTCTATCGGTGCATACCAGAAAAACTCATCACAACCATCTACATTATCTTCATTCACCAATGCAGAGAGTTCGGCTGTCTGATGTTCGGTTACTCCTGTGACCTTATAAACCTGATTGGGAGAGGTTCTTACCTTTTGGTAGACAACGACCTTCTCTTTAAGGATTGGGGACTTATTTTTGGACAGACGTGCGAATTCCACAGAATTTTTAGAAATCAGGTTTTAGTGGTTTTCAGGTTCGCTCCTAACAAACTCGGAACAGTCAACCTCATCCTCTACAGAGATTTCACTCATGTCATCGTCCTCATTAAGTTCAGATGCATTTTCAACATCAATTTTATTTTCTGAACTTAAATTGGTACTCAATAATTCAAATTTTTGTATAGTTTCGGCTCTGAGTTTCAACCTATCATTTTCATTCAAAAGATTCTTAAGCATGTCCTTATGGTCTTTGGACTTTATAAATGATTCAATTTTGTCCAGACCATACATATAAGTGGGATTTACATCATCTGAAGATACAACACTTTCACAGTTGTATGCTTCGGCAACCTTCTTCATCAGTTCATCTAGTTCACTGGTCAGCACACTGAGAGGCTTCGCTGTGAAGCATACGTCCTCTCGCTCCTTAGCCACTTCGTTTCCACCATCAATGTTGTATCCTCTCATCTGGGATATATCTGTCACCATCAAACATCTTCCACCTGTATCACCACTCTTCGCCACATAAGCTTTTCCATGAGTAGGCTTTCTCACTTCATCATCTTCTGAGTCAGTCGACCACACCTGTACACCACCGAAGTCATCATCATCTACTGAATCCTGCACAACAAGAACATTCATAGAGGGATTAGTAGTAGCTTTCTTCCTTTTAATCTCCTCCAGTCTTTTCAGGAGACTTGCTTCTTCATCCTTCTCCT
Organism: Lactuca sativa; assembly: GCF_002870075.4. Taxonomy (NCBI): domain Eukaryota; kingdom Viridiplantae; phylum Streptophyta; class Magnoliopsida; order Asterales; family Asteraceae; genus Lactuca; species Lactuca sativa. Next base: position 101,024,609 of record NC_056630.2, on the reverse strand, counting down.
CATCTTTCTCTGCCATTTTCTTCAACATGCAATCTTTTCCGTAGTGATTTTTCCCTCCACAGTAAAAACAGCTGACACCAGAATCAACTTCACCCTTCGCTTCTTTCTTTGGCTCTTCAACCTTCAGCTCCTCTTTCACTTTTTCAGAGCTGTATCTTCCCTGCCAATTTCGGTTCTTGTTGGTAGGGAACTTCTTCTTGATGAACCTCCTGGGATTTGACACCATCATTTCATAATCATCAGATGTCAGATCATAGTCTCCCAGATTCAGATCTTCTTCATCTTCTGTTGCGCTCTTACCTTTAGACAAAAGGGCAAAAGACCCCAAGTTTGAAACAATGCTCTTTTCTTGTAGTACAATCTTTTCCTGGGATTTCAGAATCCCCACCAGTTTCGCCAAAGAATATGATTTGAACTGCTCATGCACTTTAATCGTCGACACAATCGCCCTCCATTCAGGTCTTAGGCCATTTAAAAAAGTGACCTTCTGTTCGATGAGCTTTCTTTCTATGTCGTGTTTGATCATCTTACTGAGAAGATGATTGAACCGATTGAATGTTTGTGTAACAACCTCCTCTGGCTTCTGCTTGAACTCTCCAAATTCAGAGAGAAGTAGGGTCTGAATCGAGTGCTCCAGATCTTCATCTGTGGAATACAGCTCTCGCAGCCGATCCCAGAGTTCTTTTGCTGTACCACAAGAACTTACTAACCAAAATGTGTCGGATTGAAGGGCTAATCGAATTAGTCTCAATGCTTTAATGTTGCATTGAAACTTCTCCTTTTCGTCCTGAGCTACATCCTTCACATCTTTTAACAGATCATTGTACTCCTTCTGAGTTTTAATGATTCTTGAAGTGCTTGAGTGAGCGAAGGGGCCAGCTGTGATAGCTTCCCATATCAGATACCCGTTATCTTCCGATCCAATAACGTAATCTTCAAAATGGTGCGTCCACACTTCATAGTCTTGAGTGTAGAGGATTGGGATCTTGGTTGTTGATCCGATGTTGTTAAAGATGTTGATGGGATTGGATTGAGAATCGTCCATGCTTGATCGTTTAACCTGTTATAAGATCAGACTTTGTAATACGTAAAATTAGGGCAAGATGAATAATTAATGAGATACGTCAATTATGGAGTGACGGCTCAATAAATATCAATGAATGCGGAATGAACCCTAATCACTTCTTTCACAGAAGAGATGTTTATGAATTACACAATCTCCCGCTCTGATACCAATTGATGAGTTGAAAAACTCTTTGATCATTTAGATCTCACACAGGTTAATCAGAATAATGCAAACAGAATAACAAACAAGAGAATGAATCAAAATAAGCTGAATGATTCAATAGATTCGCGCCTCAGCAGAGCTCGATAAAGAATTTCCGCTATAAAGGCTTTTAGGGTTACAATCGATAAAAAAGTATTCGCTATGAATGATCGACTCAAAAGCTACGTACAAAGATGCACGCAAGCATCTATAAATACTAAACCCTAATAAATAAATCACGGATGGACAGGCCCAATCCGGATACAAAATTGGACTAAGGACCGAGCCCAAGACGCAACACATAATGGACCCTACACCACTAGCTGTGACATAAATCCAGAAATTAGTTGGACTTCGAGAAATCAATACTTTATTGACTTTCTTACCAAAGTTCAGATTTCTGAGACGAGATGCTTCGATAAGCCTTTATCTAAGCTCACACACCTTTTATTATATATCTTATATGTGTGTCTAAAAAATTTTAGAACTTACAACAATAAGTCTCTAATGTTTAGACCTTTTGCCATTTCTCATAATTTGAACTATGAAGAGGGATGTCGTAGTCATAATCGAGTTTGAGAATGAAAATATCACAATTGCTAACTTTTTAAAATCTACTTAGTGAAAGCATTTCCTCACAATCATTTTCATGAATTGAAGAGAAACCTTATGACACTTTGATATTTTATGGTGTATGTGTTCCTATCAATGTGAATTTTTCATAACCATAATCTTAAGACAAGGTTAGTGGCAAATCCAAACTCATATGGACTGAACCTATCTAATCTTAATTCCTTGCCACTCGGTAGCAGAAGGGCCTACCATGTTTTCCAAGTTATTGACCAACTCACCCTTACTGATTAATGAACTTTCACCGATCAAGGTGCTTAGCCTCATGCAAACAGTTGATAACTCATGTGCATATTCAACCTTAGCTGGAATGAGCACATAAACAATAATATGTCAACAAGATAGGTTAGAAACCTCAATTCGTGTGCTAGTGATTAACAATAGGTTGACTCTTGATTAGTTCTTATAAATTTTCAAGATCTTTAAGAATCCCATTGACCTCTTGACCTATAAGTTTCTCTCTGTCAAGAAACATTACTTGACAAAGAAATATTCAAGAGTTAGTGCGATTTCTTATCAATACAAACACTTTTGACAATTGGTCTTATTTGATCTTTGTGTTATCCAAAACATTACAACTTACCAATTTCAAATGTATAAGAGTAAAAAACATTTTACTCTACATTTGCTGATAAGTCACTGAATATACAATCTTGGAGTATGACCCTAAGATTTGATTTTGGAATAAATTATGATCCAACTTAATTGATTTAACCATTTCAATAATTCTTGATTCCTCTTCTTAGCCAAACAAATGCACTAAGGCATCCTTAGAGGATTAAATTGTGATATGGTTCCATAATCATAAGGATGATCGTAAAACATGATACTCAAGTACTCTCCCTTCTTTTCAAATTTGAGAAACTTTTATCTTTCTGCCTAATTTGATTCTTTTTATCCGTTCTGCTATACATTGAGATTTTTCAATGACTCAGAATTATACTTAATCTTGTAAGCATAACCATATTTACTAACTTTAGTAAACCATAACGAATAGTCTTATCGTTCTTTGTGGTGGACCTAATCAGCGCACAACCAAGTGTAGGGGTGAGCAAAAACCGCACCGCAACTAAATTTAACCGCAAAAACTGCAACCGCAATAAAAACTAATGGTGAGACTTTCTGTTTTTCAAAAACCGCAAATTTGCGGTGCGGTGCGGTTATTAGTTTTCAAAAATCCATAAAAAAACCGCACCGCACCGCATATATTATATACAATTTTTTTATTAATTATTAATATATTAAATATTAAAAATAAGACAAGTTTCATGAATGAAAGATGAATAAAATACTAGAAGACAAAAGTATAGTTTTTTCTTATGTTTAACTTTGAAAAATGGTGAAGTTAGACAGTTTTAAGAAATTTATTGTTAATTACTATTGATTTGATGTTTTTAAGATATTAACTGTTTGTGATTTAAGTTAATTGTCTTCTACATTATGGTTTTTTATTATTACAAGTAATATGCTTGAACTCTTAAAATCGTTTGAGCTGTAAATTGTGGTTAACAATCACCCAAAATAATCGTACCAAATCCATGCGGTTAATAACCGCAACGCAGAAAAAACAAAACCGCACCGCAAAAATAACCGCAGCAAGCGGTTTTCAAAATGGATTAACCACATTTGCGGTTAGTGGTGAAGTTTTGGCTAATAACCGCACCGAACCACACCGTGCTCACCCCTAACCAAGTGTACCTGATCCCCTAGTCCTTCACATAACTCACCTTTGTATGTGAACAAGAAATTAGTCATAATTTCCCAAAGATGAAGCTTCTCATTCATCATACAATACAAGTTGCATGATCCCAAGTTTCTGTCTAGTTGAAACTTGGGTGATGAGAATCTTTCCTTATTTGGTAAATTTAGACACTACCACAAACGAAAGAATCAAATCCATATTGCAAAAAAAAAATAAATAATACAAACATCAATTTCACATATGCCATTGCAAGGAAATATAAAATAAGATAAAATAATTTTTTTTCTTTATTTATATAATTGCGGAAAAACTTTTTCTTACAATGCAATTACAAATAAAAACTATGTTATTACAAATTTCTAAGCAATCTATCATAACTCTTAAGCATCAGCTCAACAATCCGATCATCGAACAATGAAATCCATCTCTTCACAATCAAATTCAGCCTTACTATTTCCTTCAAGCTTCCTCTTTCTCTTTGATTTTGCAAAACATCAAAATGTAACTTTACATCATGTAATAAGAATTTATATGTAGGAACTTAATAGAGTTAGATATTGAACTTACCTGAAGCGGAGTCAAACCTTTTTTTACTTTACAAGCTCTTAGATCTCTCAGGTAGTTAGGGCAGCTTCGCAACCAATGCCCCTTCTGTTGGCAATAGAAACAAATGGACTCTTTGGGAATGATACATGGGACAATCTCAAACTTAGTCTTTCCATTTCTCTTGGAAAGAGAAATCTTTTCTGAACTTCCAATGTTTCCATTGTCAATGTCCATGGAAGTTTGGGAAGCAGATCTTCCAATCAAATTTGCATTACCAGTGCGAAAAATCGTTGCTGATTCAAAGGAAATTAGCAAATATGTAAGATCGATAAGGGACATGTCGCAACCGGGGTCCATGGGCCGCTTAAGGTCTAAACAGTAACATTAGGGTTTCCACCTAAAAACCTAGCAACCATAAGTATAAATAGACCCCATTACAAGGGATTTTCGTCTAAGGCTTTATGAAACCCTAAGAGTGGCGAAAGTACTTCTCTCTTACTTCATCCTTTGCATAGAGTGTTTGTGACTCCATTAGAGGTGCAACACTTGGGGAATTAGGCTTTTAGAAGTCAAGATCAAGAAGGATTAAACTTGTTATTACTACATAACAAGAGAGGTAAAGATTCTAACCCTAATCATATGTAAATTTCAAAATATGTATGCTAGTTATAGGGTTATTTCTTTGGTATTCAATGTTGTATGTTCAAATTAGAAAACCTAGATCCAAAGCAATTAGGGTTGCATGTACACCATAGGAATGATGCTATGCTCAAAACCCAACATCATTAACCATAGGTGCTTAGAAAGTGTTTATACAATAGTAAAAGAGAAATAATATACTTATAATAAGATAGAAATTAGAAGTTAAGTAACTATTGAGAGTGCAAATCCCTATATCATCATTTTTTAATATATGCTTTAACTTAACTTATACCATGGTGCACTTGTTTGTTTTATATATATGATGTTTCATACATGAAACATATATGGAAAGTGTTTTCATTTTTAGGGAAAATAGCATATTTGGTTGAATTTTTTTAAGCTTTATACTTGTGCATATCAATTATGATGGGTTGATTTGAGTGTTTCTTGTACACTTTTAGGAATAATTTTCATTCTGTCTTCATGGTGGTTTTCTTCCGTCTTCATAGTGGTTTTCATTCTACGTGGACGACGAAACTAATATGATTAAGGTTGGACTTTATAAACCTATTCCATGGTTTCATGTGGCATGGCCATATATCTGTAAAATGTTGGCTTCAGTTTGGGGCCCCTATACAATTTTGGATATGATGTTACCACATTATTTATATCATTGTACAATTAGGATTTAGTAGAAAGGGAGTTATGTTGGTTATAGAAAACTTGGGTTGGGAACTGAAACACCAGTCCTATGGTTTTATTTTCAAAACCCAAATCTTATTTCTTGTAAATAAGTTTCTTTTTTCATCTTTTCTCCTTCAAAACACCTAAAATCTTAAAACCCTTTTAATAAACTCATTACTCTTTTCTCTTTGAAACACCTAATCTTCAGTTAAAACCTTTAATTTTTTTCTTTAAAACTCATAAAATGTATAAACAGACCTATATAACATAAATAGAAAGAATACACTTCTATATTCAACTACACCATCCCAATTCCTTTTTGTCCCACTCATATGTTCTCTTTTCTCAATAACAATGGAGACTATGAAGTAGCTAGTATAAAACCAACTACAACACGACTCCTGATAGTTTATTTTTATTTACTTCTTTATATAGTTTACTTTAGTTTATTTCATCCATAATTTAGTTAATTTCCATGCATATTTTCCTTTTTGTTATTTTATGACCATTTCGGGTACTTTCTAGTTTTGTGAGCTTTATTGCAGATTTCATGGAGATTAGTGGAGTGGGAGTGTTTGGGACGTTTGGAAACCGATTGGAATAAGAGGAAGTCGAGAATTATAGGCTTGGTGATAATGGGGATGATGTATGGAGTGGGCTGGATGATTATTTGAAAGGCTTGGAGAAAATGAACTTTAAAATTGCAAGATGCGGGAAAATATTTGAGCTTGTGGAGGTCGTTAATCAGGCAAGTTCACGAGCTTTGGAGGACTTGGAGAAGCCAAATTGGGCTTAAAATGAAGTGAACTTAAAGAAAAATGGGCTAGAAGCTATTTGGACTCGAACTGGGCCAAGTGGGCTAAGCTATGGAGGCCCAAATTCTCATGAACTCATGATTTGATACCACCCGCGCAACCCACCCGCACAGTGCTGCATGCCCGGAAACGACTCAGCAGGGGCAGTTTCAGAATTTCATTTAGAGGGCTATATGGAGAAGGTTGGAGTCCATCTTTTGCACACTCTTGCACATCCGGAATTTGAACAACTCTCTAGAGATTTTGGAGCTTTTGTAAGGCCAAGAACCCTCAAGAACTTCATTATTTTTGCTCTTGAATCTTGTAGAATATTTGGTAAAATCTTGTCTAACTTTGTTTCTTTGAGTTTAGCCATGTTTGGCTAAACAAAATTTGGTTGATTAGGGTTAAATCCCATGGAAGATTGGTGGCTTTGAAGACTAAATGTTATATTGTGTTGAAGATTATGGGAATGTTTTCTAGCTAAACATCTTGTTATGTTTGTTTATCTTTGATCATGAGCTTAGATGAATAAATATTTATTGTTGTTGACTAATTTCTTGGTTAAGTAATGGACCCTCAAATTAGTAAGCAACAAATGGTTTATATGTTTGTTTTCATGTCATTTAGACCATGGGAATGTTTCCCCCATAATGATAATATAAGCATTTGATCATCTTTTGGATTTGGTAACTCTTAGAACCTAAAGCTAATTAATTTTCACAAGATTATATGCTTCATTGATTTTGTGAATTTAATTAAGGGAATGTGTTAGAGCTCCTCTAACCGTTTTAATATCTAAGAAGAGTTGAGGTAATTTGTGCTTATGAATTGCTATAGCCAAGTTAATCCAATTCACAAGTGTTGTTTCTTTTAGCCTAATGATAAGTCAACAATGTGATCTATGTGGTGTATCCCAAAATAAACCAATTTCACTTCATTGAATTTAATCAAATCTTTTACTTGTTTACTTGTCATATTTACATTCTAGCTAGTTTTAATTTTGTCAAACAATCAAAAAGATTTAACCCCCCCCCCCCCCCCCCCCATTGAACCAATCTTCGTGGATACGATCCCTTTACCACTATACATTATTTTAGTGTGTAATATTTAGGGTATTACTTTTGTTGGCCTCGACAACCACCAACTCCTCTCATTTTTATTTGGTGTCTCAATAGGTACGAGTGTGCTATCAATAATTGGTCCCTTAATTGAGCTAGATAGCCCAAGTACACATGAGGCATGTCTAGAATACCACACACTTTCTATTCTTTTTATTTCTGGTTTTCCATGGACCTTGGAGGGACCATAAGTATTATCCCACTCTTACATAAATACACATATATTCATGCTAAAAATCTTTTAAATTGTTTTATCTTTTTACTCTTTATAAAAATCTTTTACGAAACCATTTTCTTGAAATGCACACTTAGATATGCACGTAATGAAACACGTGACAAGTAATTCACAAACAATATTAAATACTGTCACATTTTGAAAACATATTAGTTTTCTTCTATGGGACATATATTTGATAATAATCATCTTAATGTAAGCCAAACTATTCTCTTTTCTTCTATTCATCTTACATTTCACTTTACCTCATACTTCACCTATTAGCATCACCAATATTTTATCATAAAATGACCAAAATACCTCTATAATGTTCTTAACAATTTGATTTCATATATAACTTCTTTTCCCTTCTATTAGCTTATATATAAAATTTATGAGAACTCGGAGGTCGAATACTAGCTCAAAAGGATTTAAAATTCCATTCACAAAAGACCCTCCATAGAAAGTATCTCGAGTGTAGGTCACCCAAAAAGTGAATTTTTCTCATTTAAGCCATGTACTTTGTACTCTTAACCTCAAAGGACCACCAAACTTCATGCACGGATTATAATGAACTAAATATGGGTCATTAACACAATATGAACACAATGAAGTCTTATCATCTTGTTGACTTAATCATTAAGATCTTTAGATGTCATAAGATGATTATGAAGCTTATTATGACATCAGAATATCCTAGTAAGACATTAAGCTCTTAATAGTTTTGAATCTCGAAAATAAACATTCTAATGAGTCATTAGGTTCCAATTCACATTTAGAGGATATGAATATTCACGGGAATGATTAAACCCAAGGATTCCAAGGACTGGAATTAATGATTCCAAAGTTGGAAATCATACTAAATCTTGATTCCTTAATTTTGCTTCAAATCACTTATAGATATCTTGATATAAACTATCATAAATCACTCTAACACTTGATTCTTATAGTATAACTTCATTCATGACCATTCTCATTCTTATTCATCATATCATTGAATTTTTCTTAAAAATTATCATGGATTCATCATTAGAAACTTAATTTCCTAATTCCAACATATTTAGTAGATTCCATATGCAAAACTCTTATTACCAATTGATGGGTTCATGTTGAGATTGATTATAGACTAGAGAATAACAAATCCAATAATTCAAACTCTTTATCTCTCTCTCTCTCTCTCTCTATATATATATATATATATATATATATATATATATATATATATATATATATAACTCAATGAATAAAGGCTAGAATACAATTCACCATAGTAGAAGTACAACTCAAACACGAGGTTATAGCTTGAATTACTCATTTCCATCATTGGTGATGAATCGTAAGCATTCAAGGATGAAGTAAAAACCTCATGGTCTTATAGATAGTATTCCAAATATTCATACTCTCTTGAACCATTGATCGATTAAAAAATTCATATTTCTCCATAAACTAGGCTTTGGAGAACCCAAAAGCAAACTAAATATCCATTTAAGAAGATATGAGGAAAATGATGTTTGGAGATGGAACCCCACAATGTAATTGGGTTTAGAAACCCACTTAGATCAATAATCTATTTATGAAACTCAGATTTAAATAATACATTCAAAATTAAATAGAAAATTGAAGTTAGATAAGGAAGAGTTTATACCTCCTTTGGTGGATGTTGAGTTCCTAGATTCAAACCCTTGCTTCTTCTTCATCAATTTTCACTCAATATCTCCATTGAAGCATGATCGCTCATTTATGGGAGCTTCGCTCTTCCCCAGATCATTCTCTTTTTTTATATGGGGAAGAGCCCCTCTAATTATCTCACATATTTGGTCTTGACACATATGACCCTTTAGTTTCTTATTTTCCCAAATGTGTCACCATTTCCACTAGTTATTTAATCTAACTACTCAAATTCACTCTTAATCCCCAAATTTCTATCTTTCTAGAAATTAGGTAAAATATGGTTCATCTCTAGCCTATAAATTTAGGAAAAAGCCAATTTTAGTCCCTTATTACATTTCTCCACATTTAAGGTCGAAATCACTTATTCTTATAAAGATTATATTATTGCTAATCAACTTTTCAATTTTTATTCGTTTTTTTACCTCTTTAATATACTTATTTTAATTTATTTCTAATTTTTAAAAATTTTTCACTAAAAAAGGCAAAATTGCTAAGCCCGATTTGAAAATTTTATAGGAACTATGTAAGCATGTGCATTCCATTATTGGTTTGATTTGAAGTTAATATTGTTGATGGTTCTTATGTACACATATCTTATATGTAAATTATTTCAAAATAATTTTTAGGAGTTTGACTTTGGAGTTTAAATATTGTCACTATCTAACTCCATTCAAATGTCTAACTTTACATTTATTCGCTATGATCCTAAGACCTAACATTACTATTTTGAAATGTACTAACTAAAAAAATAGGAGCATAGGTAGAGGGTTTAGCTTGGATATTCTTAAAAGGACATGAATTCATGATAAATACATATACTAGAAAATGCATTCTTACATGAAGGTGAACTTCTATAGCCTTAAAGAAGATGTCAAATAGCTTGTCGAGTAAGACAAATGACTCATTGCATGCAAAGAGTCCGTACTGCAAATAAATGGAACATAAGAAGTGGAAGATACAAACAAACAAAAAAGAAATAAAACATGTATAAAAGTGACATATATGAAATGGAAACTACTCGAATAATATCATATTTCAGTATTATTCTTATTTCAGTGTTATGTATAAGGAGATGAAAGAAAGAAAGGCATTGATAGATGATGAAAAATCAAAATTCCCTTATGAACCTCTTGAACATCAGTTTAAAAAAGACCAATGAGTAGGTAGTTATTATGTAATGATTCTATCTCTCTCTCTCTCTCTATATATATATATATATATATATATATATATATATATATATATATATATATATATATATATGAGAGTTCAATAGAGAACCATTATTAGTGGTTCTCTAAGGAACCAAATATTTTTTCAAGTTTTAGAGCTTATTCGTTATCGAAAAAAACTAAAAATATCTAAATTCATAACTTCACATTGTGAATGATTACATATTTCTAGGATTCATCGTGTCAATCAGATCTGCATAGATTCACACTTCGAATTTGACGAAAAAAAAGTAAATTTTTTTAACGAATTTGATTTCATTGGAAAAATGATAAAATGTTATGAATTTATGTATTTTTAGTTTTTTTTATAAAAAATAAATTCCGAAAATTGAAAAAAAAAGATTGGTTCTTTAGTTCCATGGTTAATAATGGTTCTCTATTGACCCCCCCCCCCCCCACACACACACACACACACACACACACTCTCTCTCTCTCTCTCTATATATATATATATATATATATATATATATATATATAAGTACTTATTTAAGTTAAAGTCCCCAAAGATAGCTTCCAAAATGCATTGTTAGCTCCTTATATTGTAGATGGAAAATCAATAGTGATATATCCCTCATATGGTCTATACCAAATATTTCATACTAGAAATGAAACTGTTCTAGTTAAGCGAACACATACGTTGAAGTCTTGTGTTTGATTTATGGTCCATAGGGACTTCGTCTCCCAGATGGTCCTATATAATTAGAGGTCTTCAACATGTACAGATCAACCTCTATAACATCACACTCATCCTACAACTATATTCTTTCGTAAAAATTTCCTTAATAACCAATAATGAATGATTACATAAACCCTTTAAATTGAAAGTTTACCTTATCATTATGTACATGTCCCTTGTCATCAACCTCACCTTCATCTATAAGTTTCTTATTAACAACTATGTTATCCACGAATCTTGCATCCTATAAATATTTAAGGTTTTTCAATAATAATTAATTAACAAAAGATGAATGATTATATGAAAACCTTAAAGTAAAAGTTTACTTCATCATCATGTATACACCCCTACTCATCAACCATCATCATCTACGGTTCTCCTATCAAAAACACCAATATCCATGAATTAGATAATTCAATGTTAATTGATTAAAAGCAAGTTAATATACAATATTAAAAGTTTACCTAAAATAAGTTTAGTATACTCGTATCGGGCATGTCATCATGAACCCACCCTGGTCTACGAGATTTGTTGCAACATGAACCAGGCCCCTATCCATAGAAGTCCCCGAACAACATGCTTACCAAAATCTCTATATTCTATGTATTTAACTGTGTAGTACATAATTCGATACAAACATGAACATTAAACACAATAAACGACTGTTTGAGCACCTTAGACTCGTCGAATTCCATAGTTAGGAGTTTCAAAGTGATCAATCCAAAATACAGTTATGTAAAATGATGGGAGTCCATTTTGGATTTTGATTTTACAAAGGGAACTACAAAAATGACGTGTAATTATAGGATTTCAGATCCAAAATACACCATTTCAAAATATATGTGATTTTATATCACTAATATTATTTAAGTGTAATAGGGTTAATTTGTTAATCAGTGTCACTTTGAAAATTATTGAACAAATTAGTAGGGTGCGAACTGCACATTTGTTTAATTTTTTCTTTGTTGAAAGTATACTGCTATTTAAGGGTGAATCCCTTGAACCGACGGGCGTCCGGGGGCAGCACCCCGGGGAGTGGGTCTAAGGGGTGGCAGCCCTTGGCGGGGACCAAGGGGTAGAGCCCCTGGTTGGGGTTGAGTTAAATAAAAAATGCCTTGTAAATCCATATTTTCTGTAAATACACTCGGTTTTGTGATCCATATTTCAGACCCATTTTTTAAGTTAGTTTATGACCGTTTTGGACAGTTTTAGGAAATAAAATTGTCATTTGGCAGTATTAAGACATGAGGTTGTCTCCTCTTATATGATCAATTTTGAAATCATTTTGGGTACATATTTTCATAACATTTTCGTCATTCTCCATTCTAGAAAACAGTGAGTTTTATCCAACAAGAGATTTTCAAGTGTACCCTTAGAATGCTTTAATCTGAAAGTGTTTCGCAACTCTCATTGATCCAAACAATTCTATACCCCAATTTTCTAACAAAGATTAAAGTAATCTGTGATCACGGCAAGTGGTAAATCTATTAAGGACATGACAAGCATGTTTGACAAACCAAACAAGTTTGAAGGTCAAGGTTTTCGTAGATTGTAGAAGAAGATGCACTTTCAACTTACTACTCTAAAAGTGGTGGATGTTCTAAGTACACCCATGTCAAAATTTACTGAAGATGAAACTTTAGAAGAAACAAGGAGGAGATCTAAGTAGGACAATGATAACTACATTTGTCATGGTCATATTCTTAATGGTATGTCTGATTCTCTATTTGATGTCTATCAAAATGTTGAAATGGCAAAAGAACTGTGGGATTCTCTTGAAACCAAGAATATGACTGAAGATACTTCAAGTAAGAATTTTCTTGTTAGTAACTTTATAGGTTACAAGATGACTGACTCCAGGCCTGTTATGGAACAATTCCATTAAATGCTAAGGATGGATAGTTTGCTCAACACAATCTGAAAATGGATGAAGCTATTTTTGTGCTTATGATATTAACAAACTGTCCCCTTCCTAGAAAGATTTTAAACATAATTTGAAACATAACAAAGAGGAATTAAATTTGACTCAACTTGGTAGCCATTTACGGATTAATGAGTCCTTAAGGACTGAAGAACTTGATAACAATCCTAAAGGCAAGAACCAAGTTGGTTCCTCTTCTGTGAACATGGTGGAAGGAGAAACTTCAAAAAATAACAAGAAGTGTAATGGAAAAAGGAAGTTTAAAGGAAAGGATGACAAGTCTTCCAAGAAGAAGGCTAAAGTGGTTTGTTGGAATTGTAACAAACTGGGTCACTTCAAGAAAGATTGTTGTCTTCTTAAAGTGAGCAAGGATGTTGCTGGACCAAGTGGATCCAAGGATCTAGAAAAGCAACATGGCCACATTTATGTTTTCATGCATAATTCTAAATATGTTCAAAATTATATTTCTGTGATTTTTGAAGCATTTTATGTGCAAGATGATGATGTTGCATGGTGGGTTGATTCAGGAGCAACGAACCAAATTTGTAAAGATCTTCGTTGGTTCAAGGAATGTCAACCAATTGAAGATCGATATGTGGTGAAAATGGGAAATATTGCAACCGAAACAATAAGAGGTTTAGGATTTGTTTTACTTTATTTTACTTCTGGAAAGTGTTTGTTTCAGAACAATGTTTTATATGTACCTACGATTCGAAAGAATCTTGTGTCTAAAATTCTCTTGAATAATTGTGGTTACAAACAAGTATTAGAAAGTGACAAGTATATCTTGTCAAGACATGGTTCTTTTATGGGTTTCTGATATGTATGTAATGGAATGATTAGGCTTAATATTAATTATCCTAGTAATGATAATTATGGTTGCATGACTTCTTCTAGTACTAGACATAATTTGAATAAATTTGATTCATGACATGCTAGACTAGGACACATTCATTACAAGAGATTAAAAGACATGTCATGCATGTTAACAAAAATCACAAGACAACCTATCAAAGATGTTATTAGGGATAACAAGGTGTTGGAACTTATACATAATGATTTATGTGATTTCCATGCAACATCTTCCCTTGGAAAGAAAAAGTGTGTTGTTATTTATTGATGATGCATCTGGATATTGTTATCTCCATTTGCTACATTCAAAAGATGAAGCTCTTGAAAATTCATGATTTATAAACAATTGGTTGAACTTCATAAAAATGAATTAATAAAAGTTTTATGTACTAATAAAGGTGGTGAGTATTATGATCTGGTTTATTTTGAATCAACTTGATTAATACATCAAACCACTGCTCCTTATACACCACAACAAAATGGTATAGCTAAAAGGAAAAATAGGACTTTAAAGGAAATGGTTAATTCCATGTTGTCCTATTCAGGTTTAAGTGAAGGTTTCTGGGGTGAGGCTATGTTAACTGCATGTTATATTTTGAATAGAACGCTAAAAAAAAGAGTAAGAACACTTCTTGTGAACTTTGGGGTAAAAATGTATCAAATTTGAGTTATCTCAAAGTTTGGGGTTATAGAGCAGTTGTGAGGCTCACTGAACCCAAAACGAAAACATTGGTTGAAAGATGTATAAATTGTATCTTTATTGGATATGTGCAGCATTCCACAACTTTTAGATTCTCTGTTTTAGAATATAATGACCTAGTTTTGTGATCTATATTTCAGACCCAGTTTTTAAGTTAATTTATAACCGTTTTGGACAGTTTTAGGACATAAAACTATCATTTGATAGCTTTAAGACAGGAGGTTGTTTCCTGTTATATGATCAATTTCGAAATCATTTTGGGGACATATTTTCATAGCATTTTCTTCATTCTCCATTCAAGAAAACAGTGAGTTTTATCCGATTAGAGATTTTCGAGTGTACCTTCGAAATGCTTTAATCTTAAAGTGTTTCGCAACTCTCATTGATCAAAACAATTCTATACCCCGATTTTCTAATATCTCTATATTGGTAAAGTCCTAAAAAAATAAGATACAAACTTAAATAGTTTTTATATGTGATCATTTTTTTTATTATCTCTTAATATGTTCTCACATGCTAATTTCATATTTATTAAGTTGTTTTAGGTGTGGTCATATGTGTTCATATTCTCCATACTCTTTCCTAGTAGGTCAAAATATTTTAATGTCAATAGATTTTGATATATTTTCTATTTTTGTGCTTGTAACACTACGTCATTTTTAGCAATTTACAATTATTTTAATGTCGGTTAGGTGCAACTGGTAGTGACATCAGATATGACAGTGTGCCATAACAACCAACGAACCTAGGTTCAATCCCTCGCCGAAGAGATAACGACATTCTTATCAACCTCAGTTTCTTATTAATGGGCATCATTGCTTTGGATACAGATAGAACTCCGAACCATTCCCCCAGAAACCCCTGAAACCCCTTCGGAAGGGAAAAACCGGAATGTGCCGCACTCTAGTTGAACTAGACCTCATTGGCGGCAATTTACTATTTAATCATTTTACATAAAGTTACAAATCGATATTTTAATCATATACTTCTTATCCTTACAATCCCAACTATTTTATATGGTTTAATTAAACGATTCTTCACATGTAAGTTTATAACTAATAATGAGTATAACATAATGCTCAATATAAAAGTTCGTTATATAATATTTATAAATTGATAAGATACTAAATTGTAGATATGATAAAGTATAACGATTCGTAGGCCAATCCTAATCGCCGATATGAATTTTCTATTGAAATATTGAAGGTGGAAGGCTGAGTTCAATCCTAATGTCCACTAAAATCATACTTTTGGTACTAGGCCAATCCTATATATATATATATATATATATATATATATATATATATATATATATATATATATATATATATATATATATATATATATATATATATATATATATATATATATATATATATATATATATATAAAACAAGTAATCAAGGAATTAATCGTAAGCGTCAGAAATCATAATGATCAACGACCAAGGAAATAGATGTACACTTGTACATTGGATGCACAGACACGAGATTATACCAAAAAATTCACCTCCTTACCAAAAAACTCACCGCTTTTTTTCGTTTAATTTTTTTAGGCCTCATTTTTTTATCGAAAAAAAAATACCGAATATACCGTTGTTCACGATTTTTCGTCCTCTTTTTATAAAGATCGACGTTGATATATAAGAAACGAAATTATTTTTTCCCGAAAAAACCCACTTTATTTTGTTATTTTTTCAACATTTAAGTTTATTTTTATCCAAAAAAAAATTAATTATACCAAAAATATTCATTTTTTGTACTCTATTAATAAACATCATAACCGACTAAAAAAACAAAAATCAATCAGTTCAGATTCACACAGTGAATCTAAACTATAAATATTTCAATTTGTAACATTCACAATGTGATTTTGACTAACTATTTCAACTCTGTGATCATTAGCAAATTAACTTAGTGAAATTTACATATGAATCGAAATATATTCCATGTAGTTTTATAATATTTTAACGTTTTCATTACTCATAAATTAGTTGTATAAAATCAACAAATTGATTTATTCACCTTGTAAATCTGACTTACTATTATTCACAATGTGAATATGAACAGGTTCATAATGTGAATATGAGCAGATTCACAATGTGAATTTAAACTGAAATTTTGTTTTTTTTAAACATCAATAAAAATCTATATTTAAAGAGTACCAAAAAATATGAATTTTGATATATTTATTAATTTTTTTCTACAAAAAAATAAACCTTAACTTTTTAACAAACAAAGAAAATGAAGTGATTTTTTTAAAGAAAAAAGAAAGTTCATTTTTTATGTATCAATATAGATCTCTATGGAAAGAGGACGAAAAATCACGAACAATTGTATATTCGGTTTTCTTTTCCATAAAAAAACATGGCTTAAAAAATTAAACTAAAAAAAAGAAATGAGTTTTGTTATAATCTGGTGCATGTGTGTCAATTGTAAAAGTCTACAACCATTCTTTTTGTCGTTAATAGCTTTAAATTTCGACGTTTTGGATTGGTTCCTTGGTTCCTTAATTAATAATGGTTTTCTATTGAACTTATATATATATATATATATATATATATATATATATATATATATATATATATATATATATATATATATATATATATGGACTATTCACTTGAGATTTTAAAATAGTATTGACCTTCTGATTCAACATCAGCCACATATTCCTCTTTTGTCGCTCTAACACTCCAGTGTACCGACAATATGTTGGGTTTGGAGCACTATAACACTCTTATGGTGCACATGCAACCCTAGATGCTTTGGATATATGTTTTCTCTAATTATACATGCATTTTCAATTTTCCAAAGCATACACCCTAACTAGCATACAATTGAAGCTATTTAACATAAAAACTAGTTTAAATGACTATCTCTTATATGTAGGGTGTAGTTCTTGACATTCGAAAGCTTGAGCACCTCAAGTGTGATGTCTCTAATGTGTTACAAACACCAAATGAAAGAGGATGCATGAGAGAATAAGTTACTTAGCACAAAATCAATATCACTCTCCTAGAATGAATGGTGTAATCGATTTTGGCTCTAGGGGTGTGCTTTTATAGTGTGACAAATGCTAGGGTTACATCCATGCAAACCCTAATGCACCATGACATTTCATATTACTTAAGATCCATGAGTTAAACCTCCATGGACTATCTTGTCTGTTTAGAACATCCTAAATAACCATGGATCATTAGCCCACACTATAAGAATCATCGATTTACACAATCAATACCCATATATTTAATTAGTCTCTTTAGATCAAAAAATTAATTCCAAATTAATTTTTGATCTATACTAATTGAATAACATTATTTCTCAATTAATATATTATACTTATAATATATTAATAAATCATAAATAATCTTATTCTCAGAAGTCCATCCTATCAAATTGCACTGGTGAAGACAACCCAAAAGGACCATGCTACTATCGGGTCAAGTACATCCAAATTATACTTATGGGCTTAGACACCTCATCCAACAGTATCCTACTTGGATAAATCTAATAACTATAACTGCCCATGCAACTTCAAAATCCAATTAGCAATCGTAGCTCTCAAAAACCGCTGTCGAACTCTGAGCTAGTCAGTGTCGCGTCATTTAGATAAGGGATCATATATTCCTCTATTCTCAAGATATTTATGTGGAAAAATACATGGAACATAGTCATACTTATTGTACTGCAATTTGTTTCCCAATTTCCGATTCGTCTGACATAGAACATAACTGAACACATCAATTTAGTTCTGACCGGGCCCGACACATAGTCAAAACATAATCATCGAGGGACCCAAGATATCGCTTTTAATCCGTTTAGGATAAAAGGAACAGATAAACTTCAACATTATATTCTTGTACTAACTACTCATTAAGTCATGCACAAAGATACATTTTATAACATCAAGTTACTGATGTGTTTTCGTATCATCAATGCACAACCAACTCGTAGTAAACAACGCATATATCTTGGTTTGAAAATTATATGATATTATCCTCTCACAATTACTCGTTATAAACTCCATTAAGTAACTCAACTGAGCGCAGGTTGAATCCAATCCTCAAATCTTATTTCAAGAGCACTCATGAATGGTGTAGCAAACTTTTTCTATGTCTAACGCCTTAGACAATCTACAAGCCAACTCATGACAGTCTAGCCTCATTACCTACTTCCAAAGTATGATCGACTGTGGATGGTTTGAATAATCTTATTATTTGGGAAGTCAAAACATTCAAAGTGAAACATAAGAATAATACTAATCCTATATGGCCCCAAAACTTTTGAGTATAAATAAAACACCTTTTATTTAATCACCATATTGATCACAAATTATTTAGTGTATATTGTTTCGATTTATCAACTAGTACTTTAATTAAACAATAGCTATCCCATGCTCCAAGCATGCACACTATGTTACCTACGACCCTTACTTTGTGAAATAGATCAATTGTAAACATTTCCAACGATACTCATTTCACAATTCAAAATACTTATGGTAAGTGTAAGAATACCAAGTTCTTGCCACTTACTGTAATTGCTTAGATTCTAAACTTATATGCAGTGATCCTTTTATAATGACTATGTACACAAGTTACAGAGACTTTGTCAATTACAAAACTTTCCATTGGAGATTGTTACAAGACAATTCCATAGACCCGAATTCTCATATTCAAAGCACATTCCTTTGAACATCCTTCTTGCATAAAAGTTTCTAACTTTCTCATAGATTCTTGATATCTAACTCCCATTATGGAAACATTTCCATATTTTCCATATGACAACTCATTGTTAACAGAATCCTATCTATTCATAATAATGTCAATATGGTTCATCCATTACTATACTTCCAACTATCCATAAGCAACCAATCTTTGTCGAACCTTGGATTGTTCTTAGCAGTTGTTTAATAACTTTAGTCATATCCAGTTCTAGTCCTTTTTTCCTCTTAATGCCCTAGGCATTTGGAAAATTAGAACATATGAATATTATAGCATATGCAATCGATCCTATACCCGAAGCATATGGGATATGATTCATAATGTCTTACATAAAGACATCATACTTGACCAGTCTTTTGCTATAATATTTCCATATATAGAATTTCCAATGTTGAAGCATTTCAACATGGTATTCATATAAATCCTTTACTAAATTTGATTAAAATCTCAATCTAAAATTTTAGAATTAAAATGAAGTATAAGTTCCTCTTCCTTAATTATAGCAAAACAACTTTTCAATCCTGCAACTTTGCGAATTGAAAACTTTATTTTCTATAATTAACATGTTGGATTAGTGTCTAAGTCCATAACTATTTTGGTATGTACTTGACCCGATGGTTCATGGTCCTTTTGGGTTGCCTTCACCAAAGCAACTTGATAGGATGAATAATGGAGAGAAAGAATTAAATATGATTTATTAATATATTATGAGAATAATATATTAAAGGAGAAATCATATTGTTTAATTAATATTAGTCAAGAATTAATAAGAATTAAGTTTGTGGCTAAAAGAGATTAATTAAACTTAAGGGACTAGAACTGTCAATTGTGTGATAGTTGAATATCGAGCTAATGGACTCCATATTAAAGGGGTGGACGAATTCTATGGGGAAACCCATTAGAAATCATTCTAAGGCCTTTAAGGAAGGAGCCCATGGGTTGCTTAGGGCTTAAGCATCCAAATTAGGGTTTCCTTGTTAGATAACCCTAATAACCTCACTATTTAAGGAACCCTTATGCCCCAAAAACGTGGACAAGCTTCCTTCTAGGGTTGCCACACGTTTTGGGCAGCCTCCTTCTCTTCTCCTCTTCATCCTCTTGCTCTTGGTGTTTGTGAACCATTAGAGGAGTGACATTTGTGACTCTAAGCTTTCTAAAGTCAATACAAGAAGGATTTGAGATTGTTATTGCTACATAACAATCAAGGTATGATCTAAACCCTTATTTATATGTTATATTGATTATCATATGCTAGATCTAGGGTTTATAGTCTTGGATGAATTGCATCTACAATAGAGAAACCTAGATCCAAGCATTAGGGTTTGTATGAGCACATAGGATGTTCTTATGGCTAAAACCCATCAGTGGTATCAGAGTCTAGATTGGTTTCTATTGAATTGATGCATATTTGATCGAAATCAGCACTGAAAATCGAAATTTTTGGGTTCTGAGTGTTTGACTCGCTGAGTCACTTGGTGCACTCGCCGAGTCAGGTGTACTCGACGAGTCCAAGTCCAGACTCGACGAGTCGAAACGTCTGACAGCTAATTTTCGCGATTTTCTTCCTGTTTTGGGTTTGGATAATTACCATAAACATGTTTTTGTTATAAAATCTGAATTTTATCAATATTTGGTGATTATCCTTACCTAAATAGAAGATAATTGTCAAAATTTAGATAATCAATTATTTTATTAGATAATATTTGATTATTTGTAATTTAGATTTGAATTATCTTGTGAAAAGTTTCAATTTTTTCCCTCTAGGTTTTATAGTTTAAATTTGAACTTAATAGTTTTGTTTTGAAATTTAAATAGTTAAAACCCTAATGTTTTGAAAAGTTTCAAAACTTGCCCTCAAGTTTTGGAATATAAATTTTTGATTAAAAAGTTTGATTTTGAAATATTTAAATTCTAAACCCTAATGTTTTGAAATGTTTCAAAACTTGCCCTCAAGTTTTGGAATTTAAAAGTTGATTAAAAGTTTAATTTAGGAATGTTAAATTCTAAAACCCTAGTATTGTTTTGAAAAATTCAAATCACACCCTTATGGTTTTATTAATTAATTAAAGTGTATAATTAAAGGAGGTTAATAAATCCATAAAGTTTTGGTTTAAAATTTAATTGAATTAAAAGTATAATTGTTAAATTTAACCACCTAGTATTTCAAAAGTGTAAAATACACCCTATACTATATATCATTAAAAGTCTAACATTATATATATGTATGAGTAAAAGTCAGTCTTACCGTTAGTAGGCCTCATTCACGAAGCTGGTCTATAAGGGGTGTTTAAGGAAATTGCCTATAAAATGGCGATTGAATGGGTATCCACTCTTACCCACCGCACTCTTGACTAGTGGAGGGTCGTTAGCCGAACGGGTAGGATAGGACAGAAACCTTCCATTATAAGTATAATGAAGTATAAAAGTAACTAAATGCTTTCATAAAATTCCCAATCTTAGTTACTTTAGGCAAAAGTGAATTGATGCAATTCCATGAAATTACACTTTGTGCCCTTGTGAAGACGTTAGTGGAGCGTGTGTGGTTAACCGGCACACTAAATGGTTCTAAGCAAAGGTAGCAAAGGGTGACTCAATGTTTGTCATAGTTCAGTGGAGCGTGTATTGTTAACTGGCACATTGAATAGGTGACTGTAACATGTGAGGGCACCATGTAGATTTGCATGGTTATTGACACTCGATTTGTGATCCTCAGCATCCCAGTCACAAACTAGAGGGGCATATCGAGATTTAAACATGCCATTGAAAAGGTTCAATGAATCTCAAAGTATCTAGGAGTTTTCAATACATTTAAGACTTAAATTTCTTTTTCGTTTTTGATGGTGGAAATTAGTGAATCGTCATTCACTTACCTTCAAATATTCTGCAACTAGATTACGACATCCCTTTTCTAGGTTGTAGCGTATTGTGTTGGGTCCTAGCCTTAATATCTCATTTGGGTGATTTATTAAGGACTCAATCAATCAACTAACCTGAATTTATTTTTCTCCCGTTTTGTAGATGTCAAAGTTCGACAACTATGGTCTTCCTAAATCCCCTGGAACAAGCATTCCACACAAAGATGATATTCCACGATTCGATCGAGGAACAAGAGATCATGCTTCAATTCCTCATTCTCCTCCAATTATTCTCCCTAACCCACAAGATCGAAGAATTGAAAGGTTCAATGTCACTAAAGCCCTATTGGAAATGAAACATGAAGATGGTAAACCCGTGTGTACCCATGTTCTAGGAATGAAATCACACATCGATGAGTTGATTATGTTGGGTGCGTCATTCCCTGATGAGTTGGTTGTAGGCTGGGTTCTATAGTCACTCCCTGAATCATATAATGAGTTCAAAAGAAAGTATTATATGATGGATCATGATGCAAACCTCATTGACCTAACTTACATGCTCATTGCTGCTGAATCAGAAATGATTTGGCAAAGCAATGGAGCGTATTTGTTGGGAAAGTAAACCAACCATGCTTCCGAGGACGTTCTAGGAGAACCGACCTGCGTTTCCTGCCAAAAGAAGGGGCGTTGGATACAAGTCTGCCCTAAGAGCCTGAGGAGTCCAGAAGATGGGAGAGTCAAAGAGTATGGTTGTGCTTCAGGTAAAATCCACTATCTAACTCCATTAAGTTCCTATTCGCTGCTTCTTAATGTGATGAGATTACATTTGAATGTTTTGCAGGATCAGTGAAAAGAGATGAAGCTTGATGGAAAAGCAAAATGAGTCTAATCACAAAGAAATGGATCTTGATCGCATGGACTTGAAGATTAGATTTTGAGCTTAGAAAGTTATGATAGAATTGTTAGGAATATTTGATTACATAGTTTTTCAGTTGATTTTGCATTGTAAGGACAAATGTTTTCCCGCTGCTTTTATGAATAAAATAAAATTTTGATTTGACTTATTTATTTATTTATTTCCTTGCAATGAAATCGTTATGAAAAATTGATGTTTGCATATTTCTACAACGAATGGATAAGATTCTTAATTATGTTAATAGTGGAAATGTCAAGAATTTACCAAATAGGGAGAGTTTCTCATCGCCCAAGTTTCAATTGGACAGAAACTTGGAATCATGCAACTTGGTTTCACGATGAATGAGAAATTTCATATTTGGAAATTAGCCTAATTCGTTGACAAAGTGTCAAGTGAAAGACTAGGAGATCGAGTACACAAAGTTGTGTGTTGATCAAGTCCACCACAAGAGTAACAAAGATATTCGTCATGATTTACTAAAGTCTTAGTAAATATAGTTATACTTATAAGATTAAGTGTGATTCCGAATTGATTGAAAAAGGTTTAAATCAATAGCAGAACGAATAAGAAGAATCAAGTAGGCAGAAAGATAAAAGTTTCTCTATTCTAAGAAGAAGGGAGAGTACCTTTTATCATGTTTTATGATAGGTCTTAATGATTAAGAACCATATCTCAATTGATCCTCTAAGAAAATCTTAGTACAATTGTATGTCTGAGAAGAGGAATCAAGAATTGAAGAAATGGTTAAATCAAGAAGTCAATCATACTTTGTTCCAAAACAAGTCTTAGAGTTAAGATTGTGACTTTGAGTGACAAGTATTAAGAAGGTTTATAACATTCATCAAATGTAGAATTTGGAAAAGGGTTTTCCTATTCTTGCATATTTGAAATTGGTAAGTTGTGATGTCTTGAATAAGACAAAGACCAACTAGGACCAATTTTATGAAATGTTTTGTCTTGATAAAGGCTACACTAGCTCTTGAATATTTGTTTGTCAAGAAATGTTTATTGACAAGAGAATCTTATATGTCAAGGAGTCAGTGTGAGTCTTAATGTTCTTGAAAGGTTTCAAGAACTAATCAAGAATAAACCTTATCAATCATCACTAGCACGCGACTTGAGGTTTACAACATATCGTGTTGACATTACCTTGTTTCTGTGCCGTTCCAATTGAGTTAATTATGCATGTGAGGCCTATGAGTTCTCATTTGAATGCATAAAAGGCAAGGACCTTGATCAATTTAAAGTACATTAATAGGAAAGGGTGAGCTGCTTAACTACTTGGAAGACGTGGTGGGCAGCTGTGTTACCATAAGGCAAGAAATCAAGATTAAAAAAGTTCGGTCCATATGAGTTTGAATTCGTCGTAAACTTTGGTTTTGACAAATTCACATGGATAGGAACACATACACCATTAAAATCTAAGTGTCAGAAGATTCCTTCCTTCATGAAAATGACTGTGAGGAAATGCTTTCACTAAGAAAGATTTTAAGAAGATAGTAATTGTAAAAAATTGTATTCTTGAATTCGATTATGGTTACAGTATCTCTTTCCATGATTCGAATTATGAGATTTGGCAATTAGTCTGAATTGTTTAAGACACACATATGAGCTATCTAAGGCAAAGGTGTATAAGTTTAAGAAGCATTGATAAAAGATTATCAAAGCATTGGGTATTAGAAATATGAACTTAAATAAATTCAATAGGCATTGTTTTTCTGAAAGTTAAGTTGTTTCTGAATACATGTCAAAGCTAGTAGGAGCATAAGTGTTATGTTTATAATAATCATCGTGATAGTGGGAGCATAAATGTTATGATTGCATGATTATTAAGACAAGTATTGCAAGTTAGCAATATTAATTATAGAAAACAAGAGTTATACTTTGCAAAGTCGCAATGGTTGTAAAGTTGTTTTGCTATAATTAAGGGAGAGAATATTATGCTTCATTTCAAATCTAAAGGCTTAGGTTATGGAATGTTAATAAATTTAGTCATGAAACATAGTGTGTTCTTAAAATTTCGATTATGATTACGGCATTTCTCTTCATAATTCGAATTGTGAGAAAGTAGCACATATAATATTATGGCAGAAGATTGATAAAGTATCAGATCTTTATGTAAGACATTATGCATCGTGTCCATACGCTTCGGGTATAGGATCGATGGCAAATGATATAATATTTGACCATTCTAAAATTTTCCAAATGTCTAGTGCATTTAGAGAGAAAAGGAAAAGAATCGGTTTTGACTAAGATAATTAGACAACTATCAAAGGACAAATCCAAAGTTCGCTGAGGATTGGTCGCTTGTGAGTAGTTGGAAGCATGATATTGGATGGACCATATTGACATTATTATGAATTGATAAGATTCTATTGAGAATAAGTTGTTATATGGTAAGTATGGAAAGGATTCCATATTGTGAATTGGATATTGAGAATCAATGTCTAGATTAGAAATTTTATGCAAAATGATGTTCAAAGGAATGTACATTGAGTGAGAGACATCACATCTATGGAATTGTCTTTTAACAATCTCCGATAGAGGACTTCGTAATTTCATTGGCAATAGTCATTATGACTTTAGTGCAGTGACATTACAAAAGGATCATTGCATAAAATGTTGGAATCTAACATATTCCATAAATGGCAAGAAGTTGATATTCTTTCACTTATGAAAATGGATTAGGAGTTGTGAAATGAGTATGATTGGAAATGTGTTCATTTGATCTATTTCACAAAGTAAGAACCGTAGGTAAACATTGTGTGCATGCTAAGAGCATGGGACAAGTGTTGTAATTCAAGTAAGACGTTGATTACCCGAAACAACAAATAATGAGTAATCGATATGGTGATAAATAAAAGGTGTTTTATTTATACTCAAAGGTTTGAGGTCATATGGGATTAGTATTATTCTTGTGTTTCACTTTGCATGTTTTGACTTCCTGAATAATTTAATTGGTTGAGAACAGTCAAATTATTCAAACGGGCCACAGTCGTTCATATGTTGGAAGTAGATATGAATGAAGACTGTCATGAATTGGTGTGTGGATTGTCTAAAGAGAATTAGACATAATCAAATGTTTGCTGCAACATTCATGAGTGCTTATGAATATGATTTGAGTATTGGATTAAACCCACGCTCACTTGGATCACTTCATGGATTGTTATCATAAGTGATTAGTGAGACGATAACATCTTATATTCTTGAAACCGAGATGTGTGAGTTGTATCTTGCGAATCGGGTGCACATTGATAATATGTAAACGCACCAGTAACTTGGTGTTATAAAACATATTGTTGTGTGTGATTTGGTGAGTGAGTGCAAGCGAGCATTGAGTCAAATTTTATCCGTTCCTTTTATCCAAAGTAGGATAAAAGCGATATCTGTGGGCCCCTCGATGATTTAGTGATGTCACCTAAGTGCTTGGCCAATCCGGGACTAATTTGTTGTGTTCAAATTGTAGTCTGTTGTCAGTCGTCATAAATCTGAATTCGGGAAACAGCACATAGACAAAGAGAATGATTTAGATCCATGTCTCAGTCTATACGATATCTAGAATGGAGGAATATATGATCCCTTATCTTAAGGACACACGTATCTGATAAGATCATAGTTGACAGCGGCTTTGGAAAGCTACGATTGCAGATCAGGATCTAAAGTCGTACGCGGATTAGTGTCTATGTCCATAACTATTTTGGTATGTACTTGACCGGATGGTGCATGGTCCTTTTGGGTTGCCTTCACCAAAGCAACTTGATAGGATGAATAATGGAGAGAAAGGATTAAATATGATTTATTAATATATTATGAGAATAATATATCAAAGGAGAAATCATATTGTTTAATTAATATTAGTCAAGAATTAATAAGAATTAAGTTTGTGGCTAAAAGAGATTAATTAAACTTAAGGGACTAGAATTGTCAATTGTGTGATAGTTGAATATTGAGCTAATGGACTCCATATTAAAGGGGTGGACGAATTCTATGGGGAAACCCATTAGAAATTGTCCTAAGGCCTTTAAGGAAGGAGCCCATGGGTTGCTTAGGGCTTAAGCATCCAAATTAGGGTTTCCTTGTTAGATAACCCTAATAACCTCACTATTTAAGGAACCCTTATGCCCCAAAAACGTGGACAAGCTTCCTTCTAGGGTTTCCACACGTTTTGGGCAGCCTCCTTCTCTTCTCCTCTTCATCCTCTTGCTCTTGGTGTTTGTGAACCATTAGAGGAGTGACATTTGTGACTCTAAGCTTTCTAAAGTCAATACAAGAAGGATTTGAGATTGTTATTGCTACATAACAATCAAGGTATGATCTAAACCCTTATTTATATGTTATATTGATTATCATATGCTAGATCTAGGGTTTATAGTCTTGGATGAATTGCATGTACAATAGAGAAACCTAGATCCAAGCATTAGGGTTTGTATGAGCACATAGGATGTTCTTATGGCCAAAACCCATCATAACATTGCTAAATTAAAACAATTACCGTAATAATTATGCTCCCACTAGCATAAAAATTATTTTTTACTTGCATAACTTTTATGCTCCCATTAGCTGTGACATAAATCCGGAAATTAGTTAGACTTCGAGAAATCAATACTTTATTGACTTTCTTACCAAAGTTCAGATTTCTGACACGAGATGCTTCGATAAGCCTTTATCTAAGCTCACACACCTTTTATTAGAAAGCTTATATGTGTGTCTAAACAATTTTAGAGCTCACAACAATAAGTCTCTAATGTTTAGACCTTTTTCCATTTCTCATAATTTGAACTATGAAGAGGGATGTCGTAGTCATAATCGAATTTGAGAATGAAAATATCACAATTGCTAACTTTTTAAAATCTACTTAGTGAAAGCGTTTCCTCACAATCGTTTTCATGAATTGAAGAGAAACCTTAAGACACTTTGATATTTTATGGTGTATGTGTTCCTATCCATGTGAATTTTTTATAACCATAATCTTAAGACAAGGTTAGTGACAAATCCAAACTCATATGGACTGAACCTATCTAATCTTAATTCCTTGCCACTCGGTAGCACAAGGGCCTACCATGTCTTCCACATTATTGAGTAGCTCACCCTTATTGATCAATGAACTCTTGCTGATCAAGGTGCTTAGTCTTATGCAAATAGTTGAGAACTCATAGAACTCATGTGCATAGTCAACCTTAACTGGAATGAGCACATAAACAACAATATGTCAACACGATAGGTTATAAACCTCAAGTCATGTGCTAGTGATTAATAATAGGATGACTCTTGATTAGTTCTTAAAAATTTTAAAGATCTTTAAGACCCCCACTGTCCTCTTGACATATAAGTTACTCTCTATCAAGAAACATTACTTGACAAACAAATATTCAAGAGTTAGTGCGATTTCTTATCAAGACAAACACTTTTGACAATGGGTCTTAGTTGATCTTTATTTTATCCAAAACATTACAACTTACCAATTTCAAATGCACACGTGTAGAAAATATTTTACTCTACATTTGTTGATATGTCACTCAATGTACAATCTTGGAGTATGACTCTAAGATTTGATTTTGGAACGAAGTATGATTGATCTTAATTGATTTAACTATTTCAACTATTCCTGAATCCTCTTTTTAGCCAAACAAATGCACTAAGGCGTCCTTATAGGATCAAACTGTGATATGGTTTTTCATAATCATTAAACTGATCATAAAACACGATACTCAAGTACTCTCCTATTTTTCAGATTGGAGAAACCTTTTATCTTTCTACCGACTTTGATTCTTCTTATTCTTTCTATTATACATTAAGACTTTTCAATGACTCAAAATTATACTTAATCTTGTAAGCAAAACCATATTTACTAACTTTAGTAAACCATAATGAATAATATTATTGTTCTTTGTGGTGGACCTAACCATCACACAACCAAGTGTTCCTGATCCCCTAGTCCTTCACTTATCTCACCTTTGTATGTGAACAAGGAATTATTCCTAATTTACCAAACATGAAGGTTCTCATTTGTCATACAATACAATTTTCATGATCCCAAGTTTTTATCTAATTGAAACTTGGGTGATGAGAATATTTCCTTATTTGGTAAATTTAGACACTACCACAAACGAAAGAATCAAATCCATATTGCTAAAAAATACAAACATCAATTTTCACATATGCCATTGCATGGAAATATAAAATAATATTTTTTTTCTTTCTTTATATAATTGCGGAAAAAATTTTCTTTAGAATGCAATTACTAATGAAAACTATGTTATTACAATTTCTAAGCAATCTATCATAACTCTTAAGCAGCAGCTCAAAAATCAGATCATCGAAGCATGCGATCAAAATCCATCTCTTCGCGATCAGACTCTGCATGCCTTTCCTTTAAGCTTCCTTTGATCCTACAAAACATCAAAATGTAATCTTATCACATCATGTATTAATAATCTACAAACAGGAACTTAATAGAGTTAGATAGTGGACTTACCTGAAGTAGAACCATACAATTTGATTAAAATTTTTCAGGTAGTCAGTGCAGCTTCGCTTCCAATGTCCCTTTTGTTGGCAATAGAAACAAACAAACTCTTTTGGAATGGTACACGAGACATTCTCAGAATTAGCATTTCCCTTTCCCTTGGGAAGAGAAACCTTTAATGGACTTCCAGTGTTTCCATTCTCAATGTCCATGGAAGTTTGGGAAGTAGATCTTCTAATTAAATTTGCTTTACCATTGTGCCAAATCATTGCAGACTTAGCAACAATAAGCAAATAGGTAAGATCAATAAGGTCATGTCGCAGTCTGTCATATAGTAGTCTTTAACAAACTGACTATACGACTCAGGAGTGACTGAAGAACCAAGTCAACAACCAACTTCCTTGAGACATCGACTCCTAACATTCCCAACCTGTCAATGTGTGACTTTATCTCCAAGATATGTGCACATACAGATCTTCCATCTTCATGTTTGCTCGCCAATAGGGCCTGTGTGACCTTGAACTTTTCAAGTCTTCGAACAGGTGGGTTAGGGAGAATAATTGGCTGAGGTGGAGGAAGTGAAGTATGATATTGTGGAATTTCATCTTCATGTGGAAAGCCTTTTCCAACAGATTCAGGAAGACCATAGTTGTCTGACCTAGACATCTATAATGGGAGAAATTCAAGTTAGTTGATTTAAGTCCTTAATATAACACCCAAAACAAAATATTAAGGCTAGGACCCAACACAATATTTTACAATTGCGAAGAGGGATGCCGTAATCCAATGGTAAAATATTTGAAGGTAGGTAATGACGATTTACCAATTTCCACCATGAAAACGGAAACAAATTATTTAGTTTTAAATGGATTGAAATTCCTAGATTCTTTGAGATTCATTGAACTTTTCAATGGCATGTTTAAATCTCGATTGAGCCCTTCAAATTTGTGACTGGGATGCCGAGGATCACAAACAAGGTATGAATAACCATGCAAATTAGCTTGCTACACTCAATGTTACAAATCACGTAATCAACATGTCGGTTAACCACACATGCTCCATTGATCTATGATTAACATCAAGCTACCCTTTTCCACGCACTGTCAATACCATGTAAGGTCCAAAATTTGCCTATGTATCAATCAGATCCTTTTGATGGTGCGGGATCCGAATCAAACGGATGATGTCAGATCAAATAGAAGAGAAGGAGAAGAAGAAGATGATGAATCTCAATCTATTAATGAATAGAATGATGATCCGGATACAAGAGATTCACACACACACACTAACATACAATAGTTCTTCTCTCTCTCTGGCCGTAAACTCTCTTTGTGTTCATCAATCTGTACTCCTCACCCTAACACCTATATTTATACTTGGAGAATATGGGCTTGGTGAACATGGGCTGTAAATGGGTTTACGGCCATAAACTCAACCGTAAACTCCAGAAATATTACAGAAAAATATAATTGTCCAGAAAAGCAAAGTATAAACCATATTTTGACCCAACAGTTACTTAATCTGAGAAGTCTCGCTAGAACCGAAAACCATCGAATGGCTTAAATGACTTCGGACCGATAACTTCCTCCGGACCGCAAACGGACGAGGCCTAATATCCATTTTCGGCCGAGATCCCACTTTTAACCTCAAACCCTCGGTTCGTAGCCACAAACTTCGGATTTATCCTCTCGGTGCGAAAACCAAAGAATGTATCCCATCATTGATTTCCGCCCTATACATATGGGGGGACCGAAATCACTTCCTCACGTCTACACTTTTACCCAAAAACACAACTTTTTCTCTCAATATTCTCAACAGAAAACCCCTTATTCTCTCCCAACTATCATCTGAAAAAGACTTGAATCTCCTTCGGATCTTGCTAAGAACATCGAGTGTTCATCATTTCTTCAAGCTATCACCTTCCTCTTTGGTGATCTTCAACCAAAAACACTTGAATCTCCTTGGTTTCACCAAGAACACCAAGATCTTCATGTGGTCGAAAACCCTAAGGATGGCCGAAAACTCATTTCAGCCTTCCAAAATAGCTTATAACACTCTTATTTGTAAGTGAAACTTACAGATTAGGATGTTTCCTTAATATACTTGCCATTATATTCACTAATTGTATACATATATATTATGTGAAATGCTATTAGGACTCGTTTTTGTCACAAGATCTAACTTGTGGAACATCATCCTATATCGAACCTTCAAGCGAGTCACTCACTTAAGGTGAGTTCATACCCCTATAATTTGCATTTTTCTATGTTTATAGGGGGGGGGATACAAGCTAAATAAAATATAATTGTGTTAACTCTTACATGTGAAAACAAACAAACAAAGGATTTCTTATGCTTATAAATGTTGTTAAAAATTATTTTCAAACTCTTTTAAACTATTTTAGATTTCTGTTTATTATCAAAATCATATTCATTTGTATATTTATGTATACTCATGCTTTAACGGACTTAGGACTATTGCTAATACCATAACTCCTGTTCATTGTTTGGTTGTGGGCTTACGGTAGGATCACTAGTCCGACTGTCGGCTAAATCATAACTATACATGCTAAATATATACACGAATATAAAATCTTATTTTCAAAGAACATACTTAACTCAATTGCATATGTTGGGCTAATGATTCTTTTCTCCAAATCATTTATAGTGCAAGCAAACATACTAGTAAACTATAATAGGTATAGTTTAGAGAATCAATTCATACTATTTTCTAGATCAGAGAAACAATACATGAATCAATACATGCATACTATTACTTCTCATTACAAAGTACACCGCTCATTTACAAGAACAAGAAACATATACATAATATACGCAAACAAGTTAACTAGAATGTGAAATACTACTTCATAGTACTTAGCAACATTCTTTCCAAGTCATGTTTTATAACCAAAGTCTCCTGGAGGTAGAGCGTGAGTTTGTATAGATCTATACGGGACTGACAATCCCGCACCTTGTTGTTAGCTACAGTTGGGACCGACAGATCTACGGGCGACAAATGTCATTCCTTTTTTCGACGCCCAAAGAACGTTGTGTGTTATACTAGTCAACTTAGTATTGTTATAACCTCATTCACATTAAGCATTAACTAAAAAATTCGGTTTAAAAGACAAACATTTCTTCAGTGGTTTTATTTTAAACAAAACTACTAAAAGATATTATCTTTCGTTCCATACATACAATGATGTTCACTCATGAGCAAGGCATACTATTTTTATAGTAAAGATAATTTACAAATATGGAAAACATACATTTATACTATTTCAAGTACAAACATACATTTTACACTATTTCAAGAGAACAAAACATACAAACAGTTGGATCTTGGGTAAAAGAATACTTGTTATTTTATGTAGAAAATATAGGATTTTCTGGGAAGTATACTACCATTTTAATGAAACAAATACAAACATTAGACATCAAATACTTATAAACTCACCAACTTAAATGTTGATACTCTATTTCAAAATAACCTGTATTCTCAGGGAACCAGTAGACAGGTACACGAGCACAGGTTTTTGAGAAGACAAAGAATGTTCAAGATTCTTCTTTTATTTTTGCTATATATTTTTGGTGTCATACAACTATACAAAGAACACACATGTATTAACTATATTATTAATGCAATGGATGTTGTTTTTTGTTGTTAGGTGCATTTCATGTACCCATTTTCTAGCTTTATTTCATAAAAGTAAATTGCATATAGGCTTAAACTCATGCATTTTGCATGTTTTTCGGGATTTTTCATGAGGCAATATTATTCAAATACTTTTGTGATATTTCAGGGACTCTTGGAGGTAGGATATTATTGGAGGAGGGTAGGATATTGTTGGAGGAGGTAAATAAAAGTTACGGACAAAATTTCAGGACACGGAGCACCGAGGAGCAAGATATCAAAGAAATGAAGATTTTGGCTTTACAGAGATTCACACAGCCGTGTAAATGCAAGCCTTGCGTTTACACGGGCCGTGTAAATATAGATTTCTACGCAGTATATTTTTGCGTTTACGCGGTCCGTGTAAATGACAATGTTAATTCGTGCGGGCCGTGTAAACGTAAACGTGGGTTTTAAAGCAGTTTTTCACCATTCTTAAAAGGGGGAACCAACTTTTTACTTAGGGGTTCGACTTTTGGAGTAGAGAAGGCGATTTTCTTGAGGATTTTGAAGTTGATTAACACTTGGGAACATTTGATTTCATTTTGTAAGAACTTTATTTTCATTTTCTAGATTTGTGATCTTGTTCTAGTCATGAGTGGCTAGAACCCTAGATCCTCCAACTTTATGTCTTGACTTCTAGTTGTGATTTCAATCATATGACTTGATGTTTTCTTTCAATTTTCTATCTAGTGAATTTGATTTTGTTTCAATCGAATGTTTGATTCTAATTGTGATTCTTATTGGCCATTTGA
Organism: Lactuca sativa; assembly: GCF_002870075.4. NCBI lineage: Eukaryota > Viridiplantae > Streptophyta > Magnoliopsida > Asterales > Asteraceae > Lactuca > Lactuca sativa. The sequence goes on along the minus strand of NC_056630.2, from coordinate 100,990,570 downwards.
ATTAGGGTTAGATCATTCAAGTTATCTAATTGAAAAATCCGTAATTGTTTTGTAAATTGGACTAGGTAACAAGCACTAAACTGATTTGTATTGAATGAATTTAGTGTAAATCTTATTCACACATTCTTATGCTCCCAAGCTTATGAGGAGTATTGAGTGTTGTTGGAAACATTCACATAAAGTTTAATGCAATCTTTCAACCTAATTTTAAGAGCTTGTTTAGATTAGATTGGTAAGGTTAGGATCAATCAAAGAGCTTATTTTGGTTAATCAATGTGGTGAATGGGAGGTGCTAGATCTTGTTAGCATTTCCATGTACCAATTTAGATTGAATTGAACAAATATCATTTCATCCTTGGAATAATATTGCTAATTTGTCTTGCATGGAGTTGGAGTCCTTACAAATCTTGAATCTACTTCATTAAATCAATCATTTACTTATTGCTTTATTCTATAGTTTAAATCATTGGTTATAAATTCCCCCCATTCTGTGACCATTTTTGTACCTTACGCAAAAAGGTATAAACACTTGTCTCGTGTCTCAGTGGATCGAACCTACTTACCTTGTACTACATTATTAGTGCATAGTAGTAGTGTTTAAGGAGTCATTTGTACCCTTTATTTGTTAGGTTTGACACGCCCAACAAATTAGCGTCGTTGTCGGGGACACGGTGTTACTAATTGTTTATGTCAAACATTTTGTGAGCAGGTGCTTTAAAAAAAAGAAAAAAAAAGTCAGGTAGAAGATAAGTTTTCAATTGAAGGAAGTGGCGAGAAGGTTAATGTGTTGTAAAGGCCCGCCTACTTAGAACAAAGCACATTCAGGGGCCAAGTCGAGCCAACGAATTAAACCCATTAAGAAGGACTAATAACGGGTAAAGTTGGAAACTTTACCCTTAAAAAGGGCATTTCCAGTATGTAGATGAAGTAGGGAGTTTGGATCTAAAGGATAGGAGCTTAATATGTTAAGATGACTCAATCAGACTGGGGAACTCGACGATTCTAGAGAGAGACTCAACGAGTTGAGTCGTCTTGTCCCGATTCAGTTTAAGGTAGAACTCGACGAGTCTTTGAAGGGACTCGACGAGTTGATTCGCCAAATCATGACTATGAGTAGCCAGGGAACTCGACGAGTTGGATCGTGATTTTGGGGTTTTGAATTATAGAACTCAGCGAGTTGATGAGTCAACTTGGTGAGTTGAGTAAACCCAAGCCATAATGTTGACTTTGACCAGGGGTAAAATGGCCATTTTACCCTAAGAAGGATTATCAGATTTAACTAAGTGTTATTGTGAGAATGATAGTCGGGGAGTCGTTGGAGCAGCCATCAGAGATTCCTCACCGTGAGATTTCACAGTCGGCCTTACGAGGTGAGTTTCCTTCAGTAGGAACGGGTCGAAAGCACCAATGTCGGCGTGTGTAAAGTAGCTGAGTGTGGGTTGGGCCTGTATCTTGGAATTGTTTAAGATTAGTAGCTAAGTGTGGGCAGGGCCTGTATCTTAGTATTATCATAGTATGTTTATGAATTGGTAGATTGTGGTATACTTGTTGTATGCATGATACTTTTATGTATGTTTAGGTCGTAAGGTGTGGGCATGGGCTTGTATACTCCGGATAGTAGAGTGTGGGCGAGGCCCGTATCTCCTAGTTAGCAAAGTGTGGGTTAGACCGGTATCTCATAGTTAGTCGAGTGTGGGCGGGGGGCCATATCTCCTTGAGTGTGGGCGAGGCCCGTATCTCCTAGCTATATGATAAATGATATGTGTATGGTATGTGGTAGTTTGTAGAGACTCGCTAAGCTTCGTGCTTACAGTTTTAGTTTTGGTTTCAGATACTCCCGGTAGCAAAGTGAAGAGTTTGGGATGACTACATTTCACACACCATATCGTTTTAGCCTAGGAGGATTTACTATGATATTTTGATATATGATTTGGATACGGAGTTCTGACATGATGTTTTGAGATATTACAACTTATGTTTTATGTGACGATTGGATTACTATGGTTTTATAATAGTTTAAAACGAAATTTTTGGACCGTTTTTTTGGATGTTTCAATACTACTTGGCTTGCATTGTATTTTATTTTTAAATATTTAACTAAGGATTATACTATAAATCATATATTAATAATCACCATGTTAATATTTTTGTATTAAATTATCAAACTATGTACAGAAATGACAATAGTGTGAAAAAATAAAAGGATAAAATAACATTTTTATTAGATTGTGAAAAAAACAAAAACCCTCCTATGTATTTCCATTTTACACACGATTTAAGAAAATTGAAATGGCTACAGTTTATAATCTATATTTTCAAAATCAACATCTTAAAAATTGTAGTTTCTAAAAAAATTATTTAGGTCTAAAAGCACCTTCAAATTATCAGGCATTATACATACAAAAATAATAAAATAGTTAAAGTAAAAACCTTAATATAGAGAAAAAAACAAGTAAGAGCCCCAATGTTTTTTATACAAAAACATAAATTATAAGTATTACAAAAAATACACACTTATTAATTAACAAAACAAAAAAAAAAACACTTATATAAACGTCTATATGAATGTATCTACAGCTTATACTTGATATTCCTAATCTATAGACTATAATCATGTACTGTGTTACTTTGCATGCATTTTACAACATTTTTCTCACTTAAAAAAGGCTATGACCCGTATCAAAAAATTATATATATATATATATATATATATATATATATATATATATATATATATATATATATATATATATATATATATATATATATATATATATATATATATATATATAATTTTTTGATACGGGTCATAGCCTTTTTTAAGAGAACTACAAAAAATTAAGTATCTTAAGAACCCCATTTTTAAGTAAATATGTATTGTGAATACTTATTAAATTTGTTAAAAATCATGATTTTGTTTTTTCGGTAAGAGAATGGCAAAATCATAGCTTTTATAATCTAATTTTTCATTTATACATTCATTAATATTTAACACAATTTATATAAAATACAACGTAATACAGTCCATTTACAATTTAATATATAAAATTTACAACTTAATACAATCTATTTTATATTAATTTACATATTCGGAGAAGTTCAACCAAAACTCTATCACCACCACTACACGCTGCCAACAACCATTTGTGCTACCGTTACAACCATCATTCATTCAAAATCATATCTTTATACAACTTGATGCATTTACAGCTTAAACACTTCATTTATAAGTTAATAAACATATTTATTCACTCACTTTGAATTTAATACGATACAATTATCTAAAGACTAATACATTCTTATATACTTGTATAACACAAATATATATATATATATATATATATATATATATATATATATATATATATATATATATATATATATATATACAAGAAAATTAATAAAAAATTCATACATAATATTTCAACACAAAACTATGTAAACAATTTATAAATTAATACAGTTAATTCACAACTTAATATAATAAATTCATAATTTAATACACATAAATGTTATATATTCTTAACTTAAAACTTTTATTTATAACATCATATAAAACTTTCATAGTTTAGTACACAAAAGTGATAATTTAGTACAATAAATTAACAATTTAATACACAAAAATTCTATATTCAAATTCATATTCTCAACTTAAAATTTCTATTTATACGTTTATTTATGTGTATTAAAATATGAATTTATTATATTAAACTTAAATACTACATTCACAGTTTAATAAATATATTAATTCATTCACTTTGAATTTAATGCAACAATTATCTAAAAACTAATACAATCTTACATACTTATATAGCATCAAAATAAATATATTCAGAAGAAGATAAAAACAAAAATTCATACATAAATCATTAATGTTTTATCACAAAATTATATTTAATAGAATCACTTCATAACTTAATACAATAAATTACAATTTAATATAAAAAAATCCATAACTTAAGATAACAAATTCATAATTTAATATACATAAATGTTATATATTCTTAACTTAAAAGTTATATTTATAACTTCAAATAAAAAATTCACCGTTTAATACAGTTAATTCACAATTTAATACACAAAAGTGACAGTTTAATACACTAAATTCACAATTTAATACACAAAAATTATATATTCATAGTCATATTCTCAGCTTAAAACATATATTTATACCTTCATATCTTGAGGCATTTATGTGTACTAAAATGTGTTATTATTATATTAAGTTCTTAATAAAATTCACAGGTTAATATACAAAATTCATAGTTTAATACACTACATTCACATCTCATTTACATGTATAAAATTCAAATCTGGATAAAAAAATCAATATTCATTGTTTAATAAAACATTTCAGACTCTAATTCAAAGCTTAATTAAATATAGCAAACAATTTCACAAGTTAATGCCTAAAAAATAGAATTCATAGTATAATACACACTTCAAACACTAATTCACAACTTAATACAAATATTTAAACACTTATTCATAACTTAAAAACTTATAGAACTCGTTGAAGCATTTCATCAAACACTTTGTGTGCATATTGTTTTCAGGTCTTATGTGATTTATAAATCTGAGATTGTTATGTTCCTTAAAGTCTCCAGATATTCAAGATCAGAGCAAATCTAACCAGATATGAGAAACCATTGCACCTTTTGACTTCAGATCTAAAATGTTGATGGCAGTTGATGAGTTTTCCGGCAATCTGAGGTGAGGATGTGGTGATGGTGGAAGAGATCTGATACGATGGTGGTACTATCGGTGGCCATCATGAAATGTTTCATACATACAAGATCTATGCCTGAAATTACACCAAACACATCAGATTTGAATAGATATAACCAAATTTGAGAAATTGGTATGTTTTTGCTTCAGATCTAAAAGCTTGGTGACGGTTGGTGACTTTTCCGACATCTTTGGCTTCAAATATGAAAGGTTGAAGGAGGCGACACGACATTTTTTGGAGCTTTGGAGAGGTTATAGGTAGGAAGGTGGACAAAAATGAAGCACAACTCATAAATTTGAAGTAATAGAAAGATGACGTCGACGATGAGGGCAAATCTGAATGTGGATGTTCTAAATGTGAAGTCAGCGACTCCAAATCCGAAGGTTGGCGGCTGGTGGTTTTGAGATTAAGATTGATGGAAAGAGGTTTTGGTGAGGGCGAAGAAAGCATATATGAAGGAAAATGTTCTAGATCTGTAGACGAATTTTCTAGATTTGATCAGAGTTGGATAGATTTGGACTAAGAACATCACCTAAATTGAAAAAAAAACCCACCAGAATCTTTCATATTTGTTGGAATTCGTTGGAGAAGGATGTAACGATGGTGACAATAAGTTTATCCGGCGGCATGAAACAACATCATGATGGAGACGGTAGGCGGCGGTGGTGCATAGTCGTCGGAGGTTGGTGGCTACGGTGTTGTACAATCGCCGGAGTTAGATGGTGGTGGATGTTGTAGAAGAAAGAAGTGTTTGAAAGTTGAGAGAATTTGAAAACTTATGAGTGAGTGTTTCGTGACAATGTTTAAATCTGATGTTAAATGATAAAAAATAAAAAATGTAGATTGACCAAAACACCCTTAATGAAGTGGTTCTTAACGTTTTGGGGTTCTCATTTGATCTTTTACCTATATATATATATATATATATATATATATATATATATATATATATATATATATATATATATATATATATATAGCCTGGTTCCGATGAGGACTAAAAAAATGGTGAGAACTTGGGAGACATCTCTTCTAACCATTTGGTCAAGGGCACAAACGTCAAACTCAAATACTTGATCGTTGTGCGTTCGCACGCGACCCATGTCTGTGATAACTAATACAGACTCGACGATATAATCACATGCGACGAACGTCCATAGAATGTTATTTAAGTGAGTTTATTATTTACTTTTGTTTTTCTTTATATTTTGAGTTAAAAACAATTTTCAATTTTTTTAAATAGATATATGATCGGTTTTAAGGTTTTTAATTTTATTTTTCGTTATTTTTATTTTATTTTTGTTTTTTAAATATATTTACTACGTACATGAAGGTACTAATATTTTCCTTTATTTTTGTTTTTATTTTTCGATTTTTTTTTTGTTTTATTTTTTGATTTTTTAAATTAAATATCAATTTGAGTTTTTAATGTTTAATAATTATAAAAATTTTAAATAAGAGAAATATTAAGGATCATAATATTTTTCAACCATACTATTTTTTTAATATTATTTTTGAATCATAAAATTTTGAATCGAATTATTTTGAATCGTGGTATTCAGAATCAAATCATTTTTTAATCATATGATTTTAAATCAATAATATATTCAATTAAATATAGTTTTTGTTCAACAAAAATTATGGATCATTATATATTTTGAATAATTGAATTTTAAATCATAAAATATATAGGATTATAAAATATTTGAGTCTAAATATTTTTAGATCATAACAAATTAAGGATCATAAACAAGTTGAATCAAAAGTTTCTTTTTGAATCATAAATATTTTGAATCATATTATGTTCAATATTTTTTAAATCAATATATTGAGTAGAAGTATCCCTAAACTTTTTATGATATATATATATATATATATATATATATATGTGTGTGTGTGTGTGTGTGTGTATGCAAGTCATATAAGCAATCTACTCTATCTCGTCGATCCTCGTGTTCTAATCCTATTTAATGACATAATACATACTCTCGGATTTAGAAATGAATGGCTTTACCTAATCCTTACTCTCGAATCATGAATGAATGACTGTCTCTAATCCATACTGTCAGACCAATGATAAATGACTATGCCTAATCCATACTCTCGGACCAGGGATGAATGACTATGCCTAATCCATACTTTCAGATGAGGGACGAATTATTATGCCCAATCCATACTCTCGGACCAGGAACGAATGATTAAGCCTAATACATACACTCAGATCAGGGATGAATTATTATGACTAATATATACTCTCAGATCAAGTATGAATTATTATTATCATGAAATAGTTGATACATATCTTAATATATATACAGAACTATACTCAGTTCGCATATCATATATTATCAAATATATTCTTAAAACATATTATAGAGAATAAGCATATATATATCACATGGAAACTCTTTAACATATATTTAATACTTTAATTAATACTTGTATTAAAATCGTGTTCATGAAATGAACTATGCGCTCACATGATAAACTGGATGACTAGAAAGTTGGGCAATGCTTCGCTTCTAAAATTCATATCTTCTACATATGAGCTCTATTTTCGACGGGTTTTATATCCACGCATAGCTATCGACGAGATATACAACTTTCGTTTAGATACGTTGGGTAATTTTAAATTTATTTTTAAAGTTCTATTTTTAACATACTTAGATTGTTAAAGTTCGTTTAAAAATCATAACTTTCTCATATGATTTTCGTTCTCGACTGTCTTTATATTGACATATAGGTATGGATGAGATCTTTAATTCTCATTTAGATTGTTTTTCCTAACAATCGACCGATTTCAATTTTGGTTTCTGAGCAGTATACTACTATACTGAAACTTCAAAAAATCATAACTTCCTTTCACAAAGTCAGATTTAGACATTCGTTATATGAACGCTCTCGGTTTAACGACTAATACGACTTATATCTCTTATGCTAAAATGTAATTCATCAAAAATTCACTTTTTACGATACGCTGACCCGTGTCGGTTTAATCATGAAACTTCGAAGAAGCATAACTTCTTCATACGAAGTTGGATTTCAACGGTTTTTATATGTACGAAATCCTTGTAACATATACTATAACTTTGTTTATGATTATTTTCCATACAAAAACTCCTATCATAAATTTATTTTTAACTCTTAATAAATCGTAATTGACCATCATGAATCTATGGGTATTACAATTATCTCCCCCTTAGGATGATTACGTCCTAGAATCATCTGTAAAACAGGTTTTCTATAATGACTATGCATCTTACATTTCCATCCTAGGCAATAATTGTAACTCTTATGTCTTTTATATTGAGTTTCTAACTCTTAGACTTCTTGACTGTTGGCGATGCTGAAATCTAGCATTTGCTCTTCAATCTAAATTTGATCTTTATCGGATACTCCTGCTCCTTCTAGAACAGGCTTAACCTAATATAAGGTCTTTACTTAGATTACCATAATGGTCATGTTCTAATGTCTTTCCATCGCATGATGTAATGGCTAGATTTAGGTTTCTTTGAGTCAAACTCTAGCATGAAAGATACCTTCCTTCATGTTCTAATGTGATATAATCACATTATAGCTGGTAGCAATTCTAGCTACAGGCTGCTTAATTTTTATAGGCAATTGTGATAATTCTATTGATCGCTTCTATAATATATTCCTTCAATCTAAAGTCTAACTCTACATTGAACTTACTTTGTAGATTAGTCGAACTTGATTCGTTATGACCACTAAGGTCAGAATAACAGTCATCTTCTTAGTTATTACCGAAACAAAGGTAATAATGGAAATGAACTAAATAGTTCAACTACTTTGAGACTTAGTAACCTTGTGACTTTCCCTAATCTAAGTGGGAGCCATGTGCTTCCGGTAGTATATGTAGCTACTACCTTTCACACCTACTCATACTTGTTCCAAGAATTGCCTTGCAGTCACTAAGCTTAACACATACTAATGCATCCAAGAAAGCACATACAACTATTTGCTCCAGATTTCGCTAGGATTTTCTATTCTTATGTTTATCTCCACGATGATTCTACTCCAAAGTTCGTTGTACAAATTCTTTCTTGTGTAGTGTTCTGTCTGCAAGGCACACTATACCAGAACTTGTTTTGTTGGTATAAGGTAAACATTCTCGATCTGCTCTTATCCGATTAGTTACTCCATTATGTTGAAACCAAAATTAAACAATATAACATAATTTGGGGATTTCATTACTTCTGAAAATGTTTACAATCTTATTCATCACAACTATTACATCAGGCTAAGCAACCTTATACTATATAAATGATTACAAGATATGATTTTCTTCTCTTGCTCTTATCACGCAGCATCATCTTCACCTGTTTCTACATGTAAAATCATGTGATATGCCCTTGCCTTTGGCTATAGTGGGATATTTTGCCTTTCTGTCCCTCTTTTCTTTGGGTTGTCCTGATGGAAATGCTTTGGTTCTCCACACTTGAAGCAAAAATCCTACATGGCCTTGCATTCAGTGGAATACTGACCAGTCTTCCCACATTTGAAGCAGGTCACCTATTTAGAACATTTCCCATAGTGCTTCCTTCTACACTTGTCACACCATCTTGCTTCATCGTTACCCCGGGAGCTCTTGATGTTGGGGTCAGACTTCGAGAACTTATACATCTTTTTGGATCTCGAAGATTTATCAAGCTTCATATTATCTCTTGTCTCTGTATTTTCTAGACATTTTTCTCGTATTTGCTGACAATACATTAGCAAAATTTTCAACCTTGGAGATTTTGGTGGGTAACAAATTGGGTACTAGCTTCATCATTTCGGTCACTGTAGTCACAACTATCAAACACCATCTCCATCTCAGAGATCCAATCCATGAATTCTACAGGTGTTGGGGTTCCAGAAAAACTTGGCAGCTCGGATGCAATGAAATCCTTGTACTTCCATCCACATCCATTGTTTCCTTCATCGAGGTGGCTTCTTCTAACCACTTGGGGTTCCATACTCATTAAGCTCATGTTGCATGATAGGCTCGGTAGGCTCTATTCCATTTTATCGAATGAGATGTCTCAACTATGACATTGCTTCAACTGCACGCCCAACTGCAGGGGGATCAGGCTGCAGAAGATTTCTATTATTGTTTCCTAATCCACTTTGTTTCCTCACCATGAAGTTCCATACACCCAAGTAGGAGTTCAGTGTATCAAAACATGAATATTAAGATAGTGAAGGTTTAAAAAAATAGTTTTCCTTATCACTTCTAATACCATAATTAAACATTTAGAAAACTGAACACAAAAAATTTCCTAATCAAGGTTGGCAACAGACCTTAGATCTAATTAGGTAATAGAAATCTGGATAGGAAACCTAAGGCATGATATAATTCAAACCATTTACCACATAAAAGAAAATTAGGCATCTTATCCTAAGGTAAACTAGTGTTTGTGTCAATTTAGGTGTACTATGTAAAATAATATGGACATGCAACTCACGATCATTACTTAGCATTCTAAGTTTAAGTCTAGAAATGCTTAAAATTTCCTAGTTCGCTTAAACTAATGCTCTGATGCCAACTATGACATCCCTATTTTCATGCCAGAAAAGACAGATTTAGTTATGCTTATTTCATTTCAGAGTTTCCTTTTTAAAGAATTATAATGCAGAATTTGTTCCCAATAATGTGATAATATTATTACCAACTATTTTCCAAAGAAATGTGTTTCCTTAATCATTTTGGGATGCCATACAGAAATATAAGCATAATGAAAATATTATAGGCCTTACAATATCTAATGGCATGTATTTCCTTTAATCTCTCATCATATCTAAACATCAAGTACATTCGTATCGTTACCTGTTATACAACAAAACTGAGTGGGTCGGGTTGGGAAACTTGGTGAGTACATAGGGATTTCAATGCCACAATGTGTTATATATATATATATATATATATATATATATATATATATATATATATATATATATATATATACACACATCTATATACACACACACGTCGTATAAGCAATCTACCATATCTCATTGATCCTTACATTCTAATCCTATTCAATAACATAATCCATACTCTTGGATTTCGAAATGAATGGATTTACCTAATCCATACTCTCAGATCGGGAATGAATGACTATATCTAATCCATTCTCCCAAATCAATGATAATTGACTATTCCTAATCCATAATCTCAGACCAGGGATAAATGACTATGGCTAATCCATACTTTTGGATTAGGGACAAATTATTATGCCTAATCCATATTCTTGGACTAGGAAAAATTATTATGCCTAATCCATACTCTCAAATCATGGACGAAGTCTTATTATCATTGAATAATTGATACATATCTTAGCACATATAGAACCGTACTTGGTTCACATATCATATATTATCAAATATGTTCTTAAAACATATTCTAGGCAATAAGCATATATCTCACATATAAACTCTAGAAAAGGTATTTAATACTTTAATTAGTACATGTATTACAATCATGTTCATGACAGGGACTATGCACTTGCATGATAAAGCAGATGTCTGGAAAGTTGGGCAGCACTTTGCTTCAAAACTTAGCCTTTCTTTTGATTTAACCTAGCTTCAGTTATCGTTAACTCTTAGTTCATTATTCTGGATGACTAGTTAATAGTCTAGATTCCTCAACAATCCTAATGTCTCCATCAAGATCTATCAAGTAAGGAGCAACCATATAAGATCATATCGGAGGTAGGGTTTATTTGGTATACATAGTATACTATTTTGAAATCTCACTTTAAACACCTTACTAAATCTTACATAAACATCACCCCCGTAAGTAGATCAATCAGTATAATGATATGGAATCACTAAGAAATCTTATTTATAGGTTCATAATAACAACTCATAACTATAAATATAAGTATACTGAAAGAAAAAGAGTGTAGCTTAACTTACAGAGGTTTTAGCGAAAACCAAGAAATCGTGCTAGCATAACTCCGACCTACTAGCTACTATATGTTGGACTCTAATAGACCTCATAGGTTTTCCAGATACTTAAAACTAAGGGAAAACATGCTCAAGAATAAGAAAATTCAAGTGAAGTGAATTGGGTTGGTGTCGAAATCAAATGAGCTTCGAATGATATTTATAGGCTGTCCAAGGGCTTTTCACTTTGTAACACATGGTGTCTTACATCTTGACACAATGAAGATAAGGGTGGAGTTTAACACCCATCCGATCAGGTTATTTCTTTCTAGTATCAAAGTTTTAAATTATTGCAAAAATGGTCCTTACGCCTTGCGTACTTGTCGTGTGCACAGTGCGTAAGCCCTTAATGATGGATGCGAATGTTTGTGAGTACGTAGGACGTACTTGTCAGATATGAAAACCCTAAATATAGGGTTTTAAGCTCTATTTAAGCCAATTAGCTCTCATAAAGCCCTTCCACCTTCAGCCTCCATCCTCCCAAACCACCCCTTGCAAACCCTAATATTCATTAGAGAGTTTTGAGTTTCTAAAGTGTTTTGTTTTCATCTTTGAAAGAAGAATATCTTTTGAGTGCACTTAGAAAGCTTCAAGCATTCTAGATCTGGGATTTGCACCTCTTAAACAACCTACATAAGGTATAAAGTTATGAACTTGATAAGTGATTCACTAGATCTTTTTAGTTCTTAAGTTTTGTGAATCTTGGTCCCATAATCTTGGTCTAGTTGACTATGAGCTACTCCATGCCTTATGAGTAGCCTTTTCATATATTTTGAAGTGCATGGAGTAAAAAAAATGTGATCTTGATACTTTCCTTTCAACCATGCATGAGTATCAGGGCTTGGAATCATGTGATATGTTAGGGTTTTTAGATTTGGACACTTTGTAGTCATGTAACGTCATAAAGTTGGAAAATTTATGACTTCAGAGGTTATTTAGGGTTCGATCTAAGAATTGGATGTAAGGACTTAAAGGAATAAGCACTTAATGAGAATTTTGGGAGATGGTCGTGTACACAAGGCATACCATGGGAGTACACACGACGTACTGGCTTGGGACCCATAATTTAGGAAGGGCAGTCTCTACACCATGTGTAGAGATGGAGTACGCAGGGTGTGCTCAGTCTGGTTAAGATTTTAATTTTTGAATCATAACCTTTGACTATGGACTTGACCAAGTTTGACTTAAGAGCAATTTGGGATATTTAAATAGTAGTTTGAGATTTGGGTCCTTTTTATTTGTATAGGTGATCTATAGATGCAGTGTTTGGAGCAGTGATTTGTTCAACTAATTTTCAGACTGCGAGGTGAGTTTTCCTCAGTGTACTTGTGGGTCGAAGGTGATTTTTTTTAAATGTAATAATGTGGAAACACCTTCTACTCTTAAGGGTACATGCAACCTAATTTAATCTATGTTATAACACTATTGGAGCAACATACTATTGAACAACAAAACTTCTACACCCTAATGGAAATCAAAATTCATAAAAGAATATGTTACCTTTGATTTGTTATTATAAACAAACCCTTTGATCCAACTAGCTCAATCCAATAGTCTCTTGAAAACTAATTCAATTGTGTGCAGGCCTCTAATGGTTCACACCCATAAGACAAGAACCCTAAAAAGATTAGGAGAAAGGGGAGTGGGGATAGATATTTGGATATGGTATGAGGAATAGCATGGCCGAAAATTCCCAGGTATAAAGCCCTATTTATAGTTGATTAGGAAATATCTAGAAACCCTTATTTGAACATAAAATAATATTATTTCAAAAAAGGCTCCAAGAGGAGCCTCCAAACCATCCAATAGAGGAAGGTTCTAGAACCTGTCCTCGGTTCAACTTTTGAACAATTACACCAATAGTCCTTTAACTTTTAGTTAATTCTAATTAACTCATAATTAATTCCAAATTGATTCTAAATTAATTATAACTATTTTTAATTAATATATTAGTCATATAATATATTAATAAATCATTTTTATCTCTCTTACAATCAGTTTAAGAAATTTCGTGGTTATGAGGGCAATCCAAAAAAGGACTTTACTTTTATTCATCAACATTATACCAATTTAGTTAGGACCTTAGACACCTTAATCCAACATTCTCTCACTTGGATAAGTCTGTTGCTAACTATAATTGCTCTTAGAACTCCGAATAACCAATAAAGAGTGTTTTCAAAGACACTACCACACTCTGTTGGTCCTAAGATAATTGATCAACTATTTTTCTAGATATCGAATGAACATGAGACATGGATTAGAATCAATCTCTTGTCCTAGATTTCGTTTCCCGATATTCCCGTTTTGTGATGACGTCATTAGACTACCATTTGAACACGTCAATTTAGTCCTGGCTAGGAACAACACTATAATGTCAACATAAAAACACCGAGGGGCCCAAAGATATCACTTTTCCTATTAAGGAAAATGGAACGAATAAAATTCAACTATGTAATCATACAAATTTACTTATCGAGTCATACATGGAGTTACACTTTATAGCACCAAGTTACATGATTCGTTGGAGAAAACCAATGCCCAACCGACTTGTAAAATATGTCTTACATATATCTGTTTGAAGAATAGAGGATATTATTCTCTTAGAATTACTCGTGATTAAATCCATGAAGTAATCTCTAAGAATGGGTTTAAACAATTGTCAAAATCTCTATATCTAAGTACTCAACAATTTTGCAGCAATCTCAATGCAATGTCTAGTCTCTATGGACAATATACAAACAAATTATGAAAGACTTAAATCAATACTTACTCCGAAAGTATGACCTACTGTGGTGCTTCAAATAACTTAATATTCAAGAAGTAAAACGTTCATAGTGAAACGAAATAATAAATTAAATGACAAATAGCATCATACACATTGAATATAAAGAAATCTCTATTTAATTAATCGCTATTCAATTACAATTTGATTGTTATATATTTTCAAAATAACATCAACACTAACATCTAAAGTCTAATATGATCTCTTAGTCCAATGCACCTAGCATGCTCAAAATGATAGACCTTGCTTAGACCATTCGTGAGAGGATCAACATGATTCTCTTCTGATGATACGCGATTCACCATGAGTACACCCTTTTCGACATTATGTATAATGTAGTAATATTTCCTCTCGGTGTGCCAGAATCTACCATGATCTTTAGGTTCTTTTAACAAAGCTTGTTGTCGCAGAAAACCTCCATTGGTTCTTGGATTGATGGAACAATTCCAAGATCTGCAATAAAATTCTTTAACCACATAGCGTCACACCCGTGGCCGGTGGCGGAAATGCTAAGTTGTGCGACATTGGGATGTTGGGATTTCAGGCCAAAGATATAAATTGAGAAATACATAAGATGTATTAAACAACATAGTTGTTTGTTTATAAAATAAAATATGTTGCATAATTTTTCAAGGTACAAGTAGGTTATGAAAGGAAAGCACAAAAGTAAAGCCCATAGACTCAGGGCTGCATTACTGGGGTTATCTCCTTCATCAGAAGGGTTCCTTCTCCTGAAATTACATATGGTTTAAGAGATCAACATAATGTTGGTGAGTCCACATGTTTATGTTTTTTAAATCATGGATGTTTTAGTTTATCTTGTTTATCCTAAACTTGCATCCTCAAGTTCGTGTGTACTATCGCTACTTTCTTAGGTTGGTTCCTAGTAGTAGTCTATGATAGATAGTTTTAGTTTAACAAAGTTACAATGGGTTCCTTTAACCAAGCTATGACTGTTGATCCCAAAAATCCATGACGCTTCATTGGACGTAACTGTGATTAGAAAGTTATGCTTGCTTCGACATGTTATCGGGTTGTAGCTAGCAACCACTAGTGGGGGTGTCAACCTAGTATGGATATATACATATCTTTTCCACTCATTTAAGATTTAACGATTATAGGCCGGGAGCTAGCTGAAAATATATCAGCGTGTTGATGAATCACGTCTCATCTAACTCTTGTTGTGGGGGTCTCCCCTGTTCGATCGTGTTATTATCTGCATTGTATTTTTACGGTTTAGTATATATATATATATATATATATATATATATATATATATATATATAATTAGTGTGTTTTGCATAGCCGAGTATTTGGGAAGAGTAACACTAGGTACTAAGCTTATCCAAAGGGTGGCTAAAATAATGAGTTTTAGCGTTTCCTAGCAACTGGCGAGCATGACAACTAGGTATGATCTTATCTATCATAGTGATTTAGCAAACCAACTAGGCATACTATTAGCTAAAGAGTTTGGGCAAAGTAACTACCCGACATAGTATCATCCTAATGTTATGAGTATAACTATTTAACTACAATTAGTAATAATTATGTAAAGTTGTATTATAGACATGTATCCCCCCCTCCCCGAAAAGGTTTGGAAAATAGGGCCATGAACTCACCTGTGAGTTATGAAAACGCTGCACTAGGGTAGAAATTACAGGTTCGCACTTCGAGAGATACTCAGGGCGGTGGCATGCAAAACAATTTAGAGAGAAAATGTAAGAGATGGATGTGGAAGTGAGATGCCGGAACCTGATATTTATAGCAAGTTTTTGAGTGTGCACTACGTAATTGTGCGTGAATTGTACGATGTTGCCATATGTCCTCATCTCAGTGTGTCACGTCATCCTGTATCTCGACGTATTGGGTGTCATTGGGCACGAAAATACACGATGATAAAAATTCTAGTTTGAAATTTTGTAACTCTTGTATACGAACTCCGTGCTCAACAACTCTTATATATCCGTGTAGGTATGTTCATTCCTTACAACTTTCTTGTTGGTCGTTTTGTCTAGTTTTGAGTTTTCTTTTTTGACATGTTTTTATTACCGTTACGATTTTATAAAAATTGTAGCTCTCTTATATGATGTCCGTTTTAGGCGTTCATTTCCTCATAATTCTTATTGTAAGTGGTACAATGATTTCCTAGTTCGTGACTTTTTCAAAAGTCGACCAATCTTCATGTAGTTTTCGTCGTTGTAACTTTTTAAGTACAATAGATATTTGTTTACCATAGATGCAATATATAACCCATATTGTGTCAGATTCTTATGGAGTCTAAATATGTTAATCTGTTCTCAAAATGATGTGAATTTTTGCGCACTTATTTTTTTAGCCTAATGGTTGACATAATTAGGGATGGAATCGAGGTAACCTATGGAGTCACAAAATTGAAGAACATAATCGCGTAATTACAAGGATGTCCCTATTATATTTTTACGTCGTATCGTTAAATATTTACTGCAGTTGGTGACGTATTCACTGGGTTGTCACACATTGTCTCCTTTGGTACCTTGCATGCTACAATGTACTCTGATTCACAAGTAGAATCAGTCACCGTTTGTTGCTTGGAAATTTTCCAAGTTAGTGCTCCACCACTTAACAAGAAAACCCAACCAGACTGAGAATAAATATTATCTTGATCTGTTTGAAAACTGATGTCACTATACTTACTCACCTTAAGTTCATCTTTGCCTCCAAAACTAAGATCTTATCTTTGGTTTTTCGCAAATACTTAAGAATGCTCTTCACTGCTGTCCAAAGAGTTAAACCAGAATTACCTTGATATATGTTAACCATGCTTAAAGCATAAGCCACATCAGGTCAAGTACATGTCATAACATACATGATCGATCCTATAGCCGAAGCTTATGGAATCCAATTCATAGTATCTATCTCCTTATCATTGTTGGGGCATGAGTCTTGCTTAACTTAACAATATGATTCATGGGTAACTCTCCCTTCTTGAAAATTTCCATATTGAATATTATTAATATTTTATCCAAGTATGTACTTTGACTTAGTCCTGGTAACAGTTAGTGCTTGCTCCTATAGATTCTTCTACCAATAATATATGTAACTTCCCATAGATCCTTTACAACAAAACATTTCCCAAGCCAACACTTGACTTCCTGCAAGGTTAGAATAATGTTTCCTATCAGGAGTATGTCATCCACATACAAAACTAGAAAAGTTACTATGATGTCAATAGCTTTGACATACATTCGAGATTCATCGTCACTTCTAGAAAACCCAAACTCTTTGGCCTTTTCATGGAAGAAAAGATTCCAACTACGAGATATGGACTTTTCAATCTTGCGCACCTTATTAGGGAATTTTGCATGTACAAAACCCTCAAGTTGAGCCATGTAAACATCCTCATCTACTTTCCCGTTAAGGAAAGCAATTTTGACATTCATTTTCCATACAACTTAGTCATAGTGAGCAGTTATGCAAACATTAACCTAATTGACTTAATCTTAGAAACTGGTGAAAAGGTGTCATCATAGTCAATCCCATGGGTTTGAGTACAACCTTTTGCAACCATCCTGGCTTTGTAAGTCTATAATTACCATCCATATCAGTGTTCTTTATGAAGATCCATTTACAGCCTACTGTCTTTCGACCAGGTCCTTGATCAACCAAGGTCCATACTTGGTTATCATGCATGGATTGGATCTTGTAATCCATTGTCTATTTCCACCTAGAAGTTTTAGGGCCTGTCATCGCTTCCTTGTAGTTAGTAGGCTTATCTAAATATATCAGTGTTTCGACACTAATAAATGTATTACCTTCTGCAATTATATGGAAACCATTGAACAAAGTTGGCATGCTAACCGTACTGTACTGATGAAGGGGAAATGAATTGTCAATGGGCTCAACCATTTCATTCTCAGGTGAAGAGCTAGCATCTTCAAAAGTTGCTTCTTCGGGTGATTCTTGAATCTATTCCAGATCAATCGTGCTCCCCACTGCCTTGTACAAAAAGCATCCAAAGGATTTTTGTGGATAGCCGATGAAAAACCACTTCTCGACTCTCAGTTCAAGTTTGTCTGACGTTTCTCGCCTAACGAGAACCTCATAATCATATACCTTGATATGTGCGAGTGAGGGAGGTTTCCCTATCCACATTTCATGAGGTGTCTTGGCAACTTTCTTAGTTGGAACAATATTAAGGATGTGGGAGGCTATTTCTAAGGCGTACCCCGAAATGATATTAAAAGCAAAGCACGACTCATCATGGAACGAACCATATCAAGTAAGGTCCGATTACACCTTTCAGCTACACCATTTAGTCGTGATGTCCTAGGAGGTGTCAATTGTGAAACAATTTCACATTCCTTCATATAGGCGTTAAACTTGATACTAAGGTGGTGTTTTTTTTTTAAAAAAATCTCTTCTAACCTCTTAGTGCTACACGGGGCAGCTGTCACACCCCAAAACCAAGAACGGAGGAAACGTTCTGGGACAGAGGACGTCATGTACAGTATCACAACAATGCAAAGTAGTAAATAAGCAACAGCATCATCCATTGCATTAATAATATAATTTCATACAAGTGTGTTCTTTTATAGTAATAAGACACCAAAACAAGTAATCAAAATAAAAGACGAGTCTTGAACACGCTCCGTCTTCTCAAAACCTGATCGACTGTACCTGTCTACTGATGACCTGAGAATACAAGTTATTTCGAAAGTGTAGATCAACATTAAAGCTGGTGAATTCATAAGAATTTAATGTCAATGTTTGTGTAAGTTTACTAAAAATGTTTGTAAATGATCCTAGTGAATGTTGTAAATGTTTCTAGTAAATGTTTGTATAAGTTTGAAAACTCCTAGAAAATCCTATATTTCCTACTAGTATAAAAGTAGCCTTCTACCAAGACCCGACCGTTTTGTACATTTGTTTCTATGTAAAAGTGGATGTTTTTCCCAAGTATGACTAATATTACCAAAATATTGTTTTTATATTACCCTTTATGTGAGAAGATCATAATTTTAATATAATCGGGAAATGTATATGTGTACTGCAGTATTATTTGTATTAATCACTGAAGTAATAACTACCTTAAAACCAATGGTTTAATTAAGGCAAAATGTGATATGATTGTTACCATACTAATCTGACTATAACACGATGATGAAAGACGTCAGAAGAAATGACATTTGGCACCCACAGATTTGCAAATCCCACTTTAGCGAATAGCAAAGGTGTAGGATAGTCAATCCAGTATAGATCTATATGCAACCTCACGCTCTCCCTCCAGGAGATTCTGGTTACAAAACGTGACATAACGAAATGGTCGACGTGTCATGAAGTAGTATCTCACATTATGTTATCTCTAAATTTTGTTCTAGTATACTTGTTATAGTAATAGTATTCTATGTATAGTATTCTCTATATAGTATCCTTTGTATAGTATTCTCTGTTATAGTATTCTCTGTCTAGTATTCTCTGTTATAGTATTATCTATTATAGTATTCTCTGTTATAGTATTCTCGTAAACTATATCTATAATAGCTTACTAGTTAATTTTAGTAGTTGAATGAATGAAGGTATACCTTTGCTACCCAAAGGTATTTAACTAAGTGATAGAACCTTTATACCTACATATGTATACATAATATATAACTAATACATAAATGACATTCGGACAAATAACCGATAGTCTCAGGCCACATCCAAACAAGGAAAAGGAAAGAAATCGAGTTATCAGTCCTAAGTCCTTTAAGCATTACTTACATAAATATACATATATAGACATGCAGTTGACAATATATATAAGTTTAAAAGAAGTTTTGTAAAACATTTGGAGATTTTAATAATAAATATTGATGACTTGATGTCAATTTATAAAACGATTTAAAAAGCAGTTTGTTGATAAGACAGTCTAAAGTATAAGAAATCCTGTGTTTGAAACATAGTTTGAAGCATAGGAAAGAGTTTGATAAAGATTTAACACAAAAGGGTTTGATAAAGATGTTTTGAAAAGGATGGTTGATAACACAGGTTTACAGTACAAGAATCCATCTGATTGATCTGTTATTAATCACATGTGATTGATTAACAACTATATAGTTTAAATTGTACCCCCCCCCCCCCACCCAGAAAAGCATTTAAAAGCATTTAAATGGTAGATTAAGGGGGTATGAACTCACCTGTAGTGAGTGATACGAATGAAAGATCGGTGAAGGATGTTAAGTGTCAAGTGGAGACTTGAGCACACACGGATCCTATTTATCATATAATAACACATATATGTATCTAATTAGTGTTTATAATATAGGGTTGCATGAAGTGTTCATTTAAAAACACACTTGTCATGAAGTGTTAAACCACATAGGGTTGCATATAAGGGAGGTATGGGCACACTAGGGTATTTACAGCCCAAATGGTATAAACCATTGGAGTTTACGGCCCAAATAGGAGTGTTCTAGACCACGTTCTAAGCCTTAGGAAGGAGTTGTAGCACAATTGCACCATTTATGAGTGTTTACGGCCCAAGGATATTGCCTTGGCCATAAACGCCATGTGTTCTTGAGTTTTTGATGATTTCAAGGGGTAAACTAAGTGATTCAAGCATTAACACAAGCCAAGGTAAGAGTACTTACAATATAGAAGCTTGATAAGGTGTTTAAGGCTCAAGAACACTAGTGTGTGTTCTTGGTGTTCTTGGAGAAATGAAGAGCACTTGAAGATCTATCAAAATGGAATGATTTCATGGATGAAATCAATGATCCTTACTAGATAAGGTGATATAACAACAAATCAAAGGATGAAATACTTACATTTTAGGAAGATTGAAATGAAGATCTTATGATACTTGAGAGAGAAATGGAGTTTCTAGCCTTGAAATGGAAGGGAAATGAGGAAAATGATGTAAACTCATGTCTTTAACATGAGTTCACGGCCAACCAAATGAGTTTACAGCCCAAACATGGAGGTTTGGCCGTAAACTCCTCTTAATGGGTGTAAAACTTGATTAGGGCACAATGGACTCAAGCAGATACTTCCTAACACCCGATTCTTGATTGTACTAGGCTTAGAACACTCAAATAGATTCTAATCAGTGTTAACAGATGGCAGAAATGAGTCTGAATTTGATTGAATTGATTGACTTTACAAGATGGAAATTTTGGGTTGTCACAGCAGCACACAGAGCATTGGGCTTGGCTCTTCTCACCACTTTTAACCTAATCTAAACAACAAAAAAACGCGGACAAAATTGTAGCCACATTCCCTTCTTATGTCTTTGTTCTCCATCTTCCTTCTCCCTTCTTGTCGATCGTGTTGAAGACCGGAAGAACTCCTCCAGCCGCTCATCGCTGCCATCGTCTTCAACAGGTTAGTTTTTTTTATGGTTTCTTATTTGAGTACCGATTCTATGTTGTTGAGTACCAAATATCTTATTTGAGTATCGATTTTGTTGCTGAGATGTGAAGAATCCTTGCTAAAATCTTTATTGAATGTTGATTTATGATATAATTGTTCTTATAATAGATTTTCTACTCAAATTTATGTTTTGGTTTATGAATTTTTGTGCTGAATTGTTATGAAATTTTGGTAAAATCATAATCTTTGCTGAAATGATATACTTATATGCTGAAATCATAAACTTATATGGAAGTTTATTTGCTGAAATCATAAATCTTATATGAATATGTTAAATTCTTTGCAAAAATGGTTTTTTTTCAACTTATTTGTTGAATTGTTATCACTTGTATTTCTTGAATGGAGATCAAGTTTATGCTTATATGCAAGTTTGTGCTTAAATCGTTGAATATGCTAGACTTATTTGTTTATTGTGTTGTATAACCTTTTCTTATATGGTTTATTTTGTTCATTCATGATGCATTGTTGTTAAATATGCTAAAATTATTTGTTGATAATGTTGAAATATGATTAATCGTTGTTGCTAAAGTATGTATTATATATATATATATATATATATATATATATATATATATATATATATATATATATATATATATATATATATTGTTATTAGCAATGGGAGATAAACATATATGGACCAATGAGCAAACAAAATGCTTATTGCTTACTTGTATTGAAGAAGTACAAACCGTGGGTATAAAAGGTTTGAGTTTGCACAAGCAATCATGGCACAAGTTAGGAACAACCATTAAGGAAAAGAATGACATGGATTTGAATCAACGACAATTAAAACACCGATGATAACCTTAATGTGAAATACACAAGATGGTTATACTTAAAAAACAAAACTGGAAACCTTTACAATCCACAAACAAATACTTTTAACTTAACAAATAAAGAGTGGAAGGACTTTAAAAAGGTGTATACACACACACACACATATATTTATATGTATTTTGTTTATATAGTTTCCCTTAATTCTTATATTACTTTTGTTACATTGATTGGGTTTAGGGACATCTGAAAGCTGCTTTTTTGAAAACCATCCCATTATTGTTTCCAGAGCTTTGTGCAGAACTCTTTGAGGGAAACAGTGCATCTGGTAATCTCAGCTATGCCACATCCTAAAAACCTTTGGGAAAGGGATCATCTTCTTTCCATGTCACCAGTAAAGCTTATGGATGCCCCTTCCATTAACATAGATGAAAATGATTACTTTTCCAATCATACTAGTGAAGGGTCCAGTTAATGGTTTGATCTAGGTTTTCATTGTAATAGTTATTTTGAGTCTTAAACTGTGTTTTGGTAGGTTGTTAGTGTGTTTACAGCCCAGTAGTGAGTTTACGGCTGTAAACCTATTTACGACCGTAAACCCAGTTTCCGACCCAAGTCTACTATAAATAGGGGTTCTTTAGGTCATTATTGGTTGTTGATGCCATAGAGTTCACGGCCTAGTATATCGAGTTGTACCAGATGTTTTTTAGTAATAAACGTGTGCAAGCTTGATTTATCTTCTTTCATTCATATTTCTTGTTTCTATTGATTATTTGATTGTTTGATCATTGGTAAAGATCCGTTTTAGGACCCTACGATTGGTATCAGAGCAAGACCGGTGTCAAAGCATCAATCAATCAAGTTTTCAGCAGTTTAAACTCATATTATTCATTGTTCGAGATTAGGGTTTGGTATCTTCATTGCTAAAGGGATTAAATCTACTCTAGATTTGCGTTTACTGAGATTTCTGGGAAGTTTACTGTCAAGAGATTACGACCGTAAACCCTGTTTACGACCGTCAACTCAAGAACATTCAAGAGCCGTAAAGTGTGACCGTAATCAGTGCATCTTAATTGACTGTAAACTGCCCGACCATAAACACCCTGACCGTAAACTGCCTGATCGTAAACTCAGTTTATGGCCATAAGCAGCTTGACCGTAAACTCAATTTTGACAATTTTTTTAATCTTAACTTTAAGTTTTAAATTCATAATAAATGGATTCTCAAAGTCAAACACATCATCATGAGCTGGATTCAGTCATGGGCACAACTACACGCATTCCAAGACTGCTGTCTGCAGATGGTTTTCCATAATGGAAATACCGGATTGAGGCATATAAAGGTAATGAAGACATGATGGAAAGACGCTAGGATATGCTTCGTCAAAGGTTTAACATGTTCAACTACATTCCCTGAGAAACCCTGGAGGCACAGCTGCAGCGATTCACCACTCTCACTACTGAGATGAACATTTCTGGGATCTTCTTGACCAAGTCAGAGATAAACAAAAAGCTATTGAATGCTCTTCCGAAGTCATGGGATATGAATGTAGATGTTATTAAGAAGACCAAGGATTTGAATCGTCTCACTCTTGTTGAAACAATGCCAATCATCAAAGCCTATGCCATTGATGATAAACAACGGGAGATTAATCATGTGAATTCGTATTCAACTACAAACCTCGGTATTTCCTCTAACAATGCTCTTTCATCAATCATTCCTTCCTCAGGTCAAGCATTTGTTGTTCAACAGCCTCAGATCCAAACAATTACTGCTGCGTAATCCATGTCTCACTCGCAAAGCCAGCTGCCTGTCATTCCTCAAGCTGCTCCCTCTTCCAATGTACCAGTTGTGGCATCTTCCTCAGACACAAAGGAATGTGATGACAATCTTGCCTTTGCCACAAGACTTGTGAACTATAATAATGCTCTTCTTGCTGGAAAGCTTCCACCTCAGTTGTCATTTGCTGATCTGGATCAGATTCATCCAAAAGATGTGGAAGAGATGGACATCACATGGCAAATAGCTATGGTTGTATTCAAGGCTAAGCAGTTTTCCAAGAAGACTAGGAAGAACAACTGGGGTATGAATGCTGATAAAAAGGTGGGGTTCAGCAAAGGGAAGCTACATTGTTTCAACTGTCACGAGCCGGGTCATTTTGCTCATGAGTGCCCGAAGCCGAATAGAAGATTAAACAATGACAAGACAATGGTTGCAGTGGGAAACAATCGGGGAAGTGCTCAGGTCAATGACGAGAAGGCTATGATTGCCCAGTCATTTGACTGGGAGGACCAAATTCAGGCTTTGAACATCTCAAGACCTGAGAATGATCACCTGGCCCAAATCAATGATGAAGCTCCTATGAAGAATGTTGCAGCTGATCCAGAAGAAAAGATGATGGAGCTGCAGTTTGCACTGATGGTATCTTCTACTTCTGAACCTAAGACAAATGAGGTAAGTTTACCTTCTTGTTCTCAAGCATGTATTAACTATGTTAAAATTCTTCGTGACAAAATAGAATCTTTACGTAGAGAAGTAAAGGACCTTAGATATGAGGGCTACCAACTTAGAAAGGACAAAAACCACTAAAGGCCTAGTTAGAGACAAAGATAAAGGACTTTAGGAGACTTCAGGAAGACTACAGTAATAAATGTAAAAACTATGATTATGTCAAGAGACAGAATGTTGACTAAACAACTAAGCTTGATACATTAAAAAAATTTGATATTGCAAATTTTGATTTTAAAAAATCTGATGTATCAAGCGAGGTAGTTGCCAACATGATTGACCATTGCCTGCAGTTCAAAGAAAACCAGAAAAAGGGTTTAGGGTACGATAAAGTGCCTCCTCCTTTCAATCATAATTATCAGTATCAACTTGTCACTGATGAGGAGATTGCCAACGAATCTTTCATGGTTTATGGCAAGCCAACTAGTTTTGTTGTAGGAGGAGTTATTAATGTTGAAAGTTCTAACGTTTTTACTTCCCCTGCAGATCAACCCTTAGATCAGTCGAAGCACGAAGTTGAAGGATCTGTTTCTGATAACAAAACCGAGTCTGAACCTGATGTTTTTGTTCCAAATAAAGATTTTATTATTTCTGATGTTAAAATGACAATGTTTTTTATGATACTTCTGTACCTGCTGATATTGGTTTAAGTTTTTCTTAAAGTGTTTGATGAACTATTTGATAATTCTGATGTTTGTAATGATCCTAATGAAAACACACCACTTCCACAAGTCACTCCATCTGGTACACCCTCACTTATCTCATAACCTGCTCCATGTTCATGTTCATCTGGGAAAAGTAAGGGTGTTGGTATGGAAAATAAATCTGAAAAAGGCAATATAGGTTTTAATAATAACAAACATATTTGTTTTAATTGTGGTCTTGGTGGTCATATAGCTAAGAATTGTTGAAAAAGAATTTTTGTACATTATACGTCACCAAGAGAAGAGAACGAATCTAGAGGAAGGTCTTTAACTAGAAAGTCCTCAACAATTTGTTCTCGGGATGATGATTGGAAGGATGACCGAAGTAGAAAAAGGGCATTTTTTTCAAAAGAAAAAAAGGTTTTCCATAACAAAGTCCTAAACAGTTTGCCAAAACTGAACACGGTTTCTCCAAGATCGTTTTTGTCAAAGAGCAATTTTGGATCTTCAACCAATTCTAGTAGAAAATCCAGTTCCTCAATGTAAAATGATAAGAAACATATTTCAAAACCATTTGTGACTGTTAGAAAACCTAAATATCATTGGATGCCCAAATTAACCTCCAATCAATCATCATAATCCTCTGAAAAGGATAAAAATGATGACTCAAACTTGAAGACCTTGAAAGATAAACAGAGAAAGAGAAGGGCCAACCTAGGAAAGTGATGACCTGGGTTCCCAAATCTAAATGATCTCGCTCATCTTGCAGGGACAGTTTAAGAGGAATGTCGTCAGACCTTGGTACGTTGATAGCGGTTGCTCCCGACATATGACAAAAGATATCTCCCAATTGAGCAACATTCAATCTTTTAATGGGGGATATGTTTCCTTTGTGGGCGGAGAAGGTGGCAAGATCACTCAGAGAGGAACCATTACAAATGGAGTGCTAAGCTTTGAGAATGTCAATTTTTCTCCCAAGATGAAGCACAGCTTGTTGAGTGTTTCCCAAATTTGTGACAAAGGTTATTCAACACATTTCACTAACAAAGAGTGTATGATTCTCAAGACAGAGATTGTCATCCCATAAGAGTGGATTCTTGTCAAATCAAAGCGGGATGGCGATGGATATATTATTGATATGAACAGCAACATTCCTGAACAAGTCGCTTTCCTTTTTTTGAAGATTTCAGAACAGAACGTAATGTTGTGGCACTGAAGACTCGGTCATGCTAACGCCAAAAATCTAAATCGTCTTGCGAAGAATGAGATGGTCTGTGGCTTACTTGTCAGAGATTTTTTAACTTTTGAAAAGTGTGTGTCATGTGCCCAGGTTAAACATCATAGAAAACCACACCTGCCAAAACAGGTTAACTCAATTAGTTAGGTGCTCCAGTTATTACATATGGACTTATTTGGTTCGGTCAACGTCCTAAGCATCAACAGAAGTCAGAGTGGAGATGTCAATACATGTCTCTATTCTTGCTTTATCTCTCAAATAGAGCCCAAGAATGTTGAAATGGCTTTGAATGAGCCCAGCTAGGTAGATGCTATGCATGAAGAGCTAAATCAATTCGAAAAACTCAGGGTTTGGAAATTGGTTGAGTTACCAAAGAGCAAAAAGTCTCTTGACACACGCTGGGTCTATCGAAACAAGCAGGATGATTCTGGTTTCAAAGTGAGAAATAAAGCAAGATTGGGGGTTCGCGGGTTTCGACAAGTCGGGGGTCTTGATTATACTGAGGTTTATGCTCCAGTGGCTCGCTTGGAGGCTATTCGTATCTTCCTTTCATATGCTTCCTACATGGACTTCACGGTTTACCAAACAGCCTTCTTGTATGGCAAGGTAAAGGAATAAATCTATGTTGATCAGCCCCTGGGTTCATTAACTCGAAGTTTCCTAATCATGTCTACAAGTTGGACAAGTCGCTGTATGGGTTACATCAAGCTCCTCGAGCATGGTATGCGACTCTTACAAAGCATTTTCTCGAGCGTAAATATTGTCATGGCACTATCGATCAAACTTTATTCATCAAGTATGTCAGAAATGATCAGATTCTAGTCCAAAGATATGTTGATGACATTATCTTCGGGTCTACTAGTCCACATCTATGCAAAGATTTTGAAGGCGTTATGAAAAAGAGGTTTGAGATGAGTTCATTGGGTGAAATGACCATGTTTCTGGGCTTCAGGTCAACCAAAATTCAACTGGAATCCTGCTCCATCAAGCTAAGTATGTGGATGATATTCTTGAGAAGTTCGGGTTTCAAAACGCAAAACCTGCATCGACGCCGATGGCCGAAAGACCTCTACTAACTCCAGATACTGATGGCGAATCCGTAGATCAGACACATTGCAGATCGATGATCGGATCTTTGATGTATCTTACTACAAGCCGTCCAGACATCATGTTTGCAGTTTGTCAATGCGCACGTTATCAGGCTAATCCTAAATTTTCACATCTTATTGCTGTCATAAGAATTTTCCGGTATATTAAAGGCAGCCCAAAATTGGGTCTTTGGTATCCGAGAAATTCTGAATTTGATTTATATGCTTTTGCTGACAGTAATTATGGAGGCTGTGAGCTTGACAGGAAATCTACATCAGGAGGGTGTCAATTCCTTGCAGATAAGCTGGTGTCATGGCAGTGTAAGAAACAACATACCGTCTCAACCTTAACGGTAGAAGCGGAATATGTTGCTGCATCTGCTTGTTGCTCTTAAGTTATTTGGATCCAACATCAGCTGTTGGACTACGGTTTGAGTTATCTAGAAACTCCCATTTACTGTGATAATGAGGCTACGATTCAAATTGCTAAAAATCCTGTCCAACATTCCAAATATCAAAATCCATTTTATCAGAGATTGTTATGAACGTTCTCTCATCAGGCTGGAACAGGTTCCCACTACTAATAATGTGGCGGATCTGTTTACCAAGCCTTTTAACAAAGCTCAATTCGATGTGCTTGTGGGATTTTTGAAAATGATTCGTTTTGAGGATTAATCTTTTATCTTTTATTTTTATTTTTAATTTTATATTTTTATTCTATTTTTTTATGTTAAATTAGCTTAAATTTGCGCATTTTAGAGATTTCAGTCTCACCCATGCACAAATTTAGGGGGAGAAATAAATAAAAAACCAAACAAAAAATTGAAAATTTTCAAAAATCCAAAAACATTAAAAAATCAAAAAAATCAAAAATATGTTGCTAATAGTTTTGCTTATAGGTGGTGTGATGGGAAGTGATATTATCAAGTGATAACATGAAATCTGAATCTACGTAATGTACCAAAACTAAATTGTCTACGCTCTGTGTTCGATGCACTGGTAGGCACGAAAGATTCTAAATGCACTTGACTAGGAAGAATTGAACTTAAGGAATTCAAGGACTTGAGTAATATTGAACTAGTTAGATCCATTTAGCCTGACAATATGACGTTCGGATAGGTTGAGCAGGGAGATATACATGGGAATCTACTGGTCACATTAAAAGAACCTGTATGTAGAACTGTGGATTAACTTTTCCTCGATGTGCGGATTCTGTCCTTAATTCCGATATTGATGGGGTGACTGGGGAATTCCGATAAATTAGGTCTGTAGAAGGTTATTTTCTTTCTTTCTATCTGTTATTCATATGTTGCCTCCTCTGCGTGATCGAGAGATCCGACCTGGACTGTAACATACACAACTCTATCTCTATACATCTTCTCTCTATGCAATTCTTTCTATCTGTTAGCCATGTACTGTCTCCTTTGTGTGACTTACAATCCGACCTGGTACACAGTATATGCATCATTCTTCTTCTCAATCCCTCTAAAACTTCAGTTAGTCATATGTTTCATCCTCTGCATGACTGGAAGAGATCCGACCTGGGTGTATGACATATGCATTCTAAATCTATCTTCTCTCTCAATAATTGTCTGCTCACCCGATGTAAGGAGTATTCTGGAAGTCCTTGATTACTGGAGCATATCAGGAAGCGGGAAACATGTTCTAGTACAATTAAAATTGAACACTTACAGATTGTCTGTAGATCTCGCTGCTCAATTTAGGTGGACAACAATATCCCTGGTCGTCGTCAGCTAAATGGTCCTTAGAAATTTTATCTAAGAATATAGAATCAAGAATGTCTTGTCTTTATTAGCTTGTCCAATTTTTATCACAATTTTTCGTGTTTAAGTGGATCACAATACTGGCGATCGACCAGACATAGACATGAAGGTAAAGGTATCGACAAGTGGACTAAGGCTGTCTAACAACTTTGATCCTTGTGTCACAAAATTATATTAAGTGTTTGTAGAGATAAGTTTAGTCTTCTTGTGTTTTATTTTATTTTATTTTATTTTTATTTATTTTATTTTTATTTATTTTATTTTTATTTTATTTTATAATTGTCAAAATTTAACATTTTAAAATTTAGAAATTATTTTATTTTATTTTATTTTGTTTTGTTTTAATTTTATTTTTTATTTTTTATTTTTTATTTTTTATTTTTCTTGTTTATGTTAATTTTATTTTTAATTTTTAATCCTCAAAAAGTTTTCTTGAAAGATATTTGGGATTTGGACTGTGCCTTATACTGTGTGGAAGACAGGTAAAATCACACAGGGTATAAAAGGTGGGTTTACAGCCGGAAACCCCTCCACTTCTCACTTTTCCTCTTTCCGACCGCAAACTCTCTCCCATCCTCTCTCTCTCGGAAAAAAAAAATTCTATCATTTTGTGAAATCGTTCAGTTCATCTCAAAGGTACAACAAAATCGACCGTGGGAATGTGTTTTATTCATCAAATAGATGGATTTTAGGGCTAAAATCGAACAAA
Source organism: Lactuca sativa (assembly GCF_002870075.4). Classification (NCBI taxonomy): domain Eukaryota; kingdom Viridiplantae; phylum Streptophyta; class Magnoliopsida; order Asterales; family Asteraceae; genus Lactuca; species Lactuca sativa. The sequence continues at coordinate 100,959,968 of NC_056630.2, read as the reverse complement.
AAAGGATCTGTTGGCATTTACGTCGAAGCTTACGGCCGTAAACTCCGTTTGCGGCCATGAGTTTACGGCCGTAAACCAAAAATTGACCGTAAACTCCTTTTTGGTCAAAATTGTTTTTTGGGGCCAAATTAAATCGATTACATAAGAAAACCATAAAACTATAACTTCTCTAATATATTTTTTTCTCAGTTGGCTCGTTTTAGTGCAAATCAAATGGCTATCTTAAGATTCGCAGACACGCACAACTTGGCCATCGTACTAGCAGATCCTTCAGTTGCACATGGAGAATTCAGGTCGATGATCCACGGGCTAAGAGAATGTTGCCTAGCTTCTGCTATCACTATGAATACCGTGGTCTATAAGAACATTATAATGGAATTCTGGCAGACTGCCAAGATGAAAAGAGACGACGATGGAGCAGTTACAGTTGATGCAGTTGTAAAAGGATGCAAAATTGTAATCACTGAGCAATTCATCAGAGAAGCGTTGCTGATTAATGATCAACCTGGTTTTCCAACTGAGATCGGGATTAAAGATGCCCAGAAGATTCTCAAGAAGATGGGTTACAAACGCAACTCTCCTCCCATAGTTTATCTTGGACGAGTTCGTGGTGAGCATTAACGCTATAACCCGGGATACTTTCTTGATGTATCCCAGGTTCATTCATGTGACAACCCGAAATTTATCCCGTCATTGTAACCTCTTTTTTCGTTAATAAACTAGTTTTTATTAAAATTTGCCGTTAACTTTTGGATTAAGTTAATTAAATTGGAACTTTTATTATGACTTCATAAGTGTTGGAACACATTAGAAACACGTTAAAACACCCTCGATATTCATTTGGAAAATTTTTAGTTACAACTAAGTCGGGTTACGACAATTTAATCGGGTACGACCATAAACCCCGTTTAACGTCGGTATTGGGTGGATTCCCACTTGGCCACAAACTCAAGCCTTATATAAAGGATGAGTGGCTTTCATTTGATCTTTTTCCCACCTCCTCATAACTTTCTCTCTCTACTCTCTCTCTCTCTAATACTTAAATTTTGATCCAAAAATGCCTCTTCAAGCTCCAAAATCATAAGTAATCTATCCTAGCTTGTTGTTTAACTTGTTAAGCATGCAAATCTATGTTTAAATCATCCAAAACTCTCAAAATCATGTGTTTACGGTTTGGGAACACCTCCCAAAACCGTAACCTCTAATAATAGGGTTTTGAAGCCCCAAAACCCTTCCAAATCCTTTCTAGTGCTTAGCTATGACTTAAGGACTTGCATGTGCGAGCTTAGAACACCAAAATCATGTCATTTGGGTAGTAAACATGAGTTTATGGCCCAAGAACATTCTTGGGCCGTAAACACTCCTTCATAGACCATAAACACCTTTTAAGGTGTTAAATTGCCCCTTAAACACCTCCAAAAGCTTGCATGAGTGCCTAGAACCTTGTATTCCTTCATGAGATGCACCAAACCATGCACAAATGAGCCACACTTGAGTTTACGGTTTGGGAAGGTCTCCCAAAACCGTAAACACCTCCAAAGGGTGTTTAAGTGCCCTTAACACATTATATGGCTTAGATTTGGGTCTAGAACTTTGTATGCTTAACCTACAACCACCAAAACACATGAAAAGTGGACAAACATGAGTTTACAGCTGTAAACCCATGTGTTTACAACCATAAACTCCCCAAGGGTCCTTCAAGAACCGTAAACCCCTTTTCCAAGGTCAATTCATGTCCTGATCACTTCCATAGCTTTTGATTCAAGCTTAGAACCTTCCCTTGTGCATTGTAAGACCTTTAAACATCCAAGAACACACCACCCATGAGTTTACGGCCGTAAATACATGGGGATATGGTCTTTGGACCGTAAACACCCATAAGGGTTTACACTGGAACAGTAAACTCCTTATCTAGACCCTACACACCCTTAGATGCAACCCGGATCATTCCTAACGCTTGAAATAAAGTGTTTTCGTGCCTCGGAGTGTATTTTCTTACTTAATTAGTAGTTCAAAGTCTAATTAGATACAATTATGTATCTCCTCATGTTACATAGGATCCCTGCGCGTGTTCAAGCCCTAAACTGATACTTAGCATCCTAACCGACACATTTCTCGTCTGGTGAGTTCATACCCCTACACCATTTTCAGTGTTTTTCATGTTTTCAGGGGGAGAATACAAGCATAAGTACAAGGAAACTTGTACTCAAAACTTATTATTTCGTATGTTATAGTCACATGTTCAGTATGCTTTTAACACTGAAATCCGTATTAACCAACCATTTAACTTGCAGAGTTAGTTTTCAAACTAATTGTGAAACTCATTATAAAATGTTATATTTTATATTTTACAAAGAATTTCATTTCATTCATAAAACAGGATTTTCCGCATTATTACTTGTAAATTAGTTATTCTTAAGATTGGAGACATGTCCTCTGAAACACTCCACAGAGATACGCGAGTGGGGGACCGCCCCTGTAACCAGAATCTCTTAGAAGGAGAGTGTGGCTTGAGTGTATAGATCTATACGGGGATGACTACCCCGCACCTTGCTGCTAGCTATAGTGGGACCGACAGGTCTACGGGTGACAAAAGTCATAGAATGATAATGGGCTTCTTATTGCCATATCTAGTTTATCGTATGGTTATGGAACTCGCAAACTTAGATAATGGAGATTTACTTTTTAGTAATAAAGAACTTAGTAAATTAATAACCTTAGGAATTAGTTTACAACCTACATATTAGTTTTATATACGTGTTAAAACTAATGTATGGTAGATACTTGTACACTTCATTCCGAATCGATAACCAACCACCAACTTTTTAGGAAAATAAGGGTTTTTCCTGGGATAACTTAAATTTTCAAAGACGGGTTGTTTAACAAATGGATAACCAAACTTCTTTTATAAGAAAATATGGGATTTTCTTGGAAACAACTTTTCGCAAACTTAAAGGAACATTTTCTTTCATAGAAACAAACCGCTTATGAACTCACCAGCTTTATGCTCATATTTCTAAAACTGCTTGTATTCTCAGCTTCACATTAGACAGGTAATCCGCTTTCTTTTGGAGAAGATGGAGCATATAGAAGTCTCGTCTTTACTTTTGTTATACTGATGTATATATAACATGTATTACTTGCTTTTAAACAAATGTAAATATTCCTATGTAATGTAATGGTTGTGTTTACTATGCTTGCTATGTACATTGGTTGTGATATTTTACATGACGTCCTCCGCCGCGGAACGTTTCCGCCATTGGTTTCTAGTTGTGACAGATTGGTATCAGAGCCCTTGTTTACAGTGAACTAAGTATATCGAACCTTACATGGTATATAACTATAAACACTAAGGGCCGAAGCGCTCTGAACTAAAAGTATACTTTAAAAATATAAGTAATTTTTACTCCAAGTATACAAGAATACCTAAACGCCAGAAACCATAACCCTGAGTAGAACAAAACATAAGTAATTGGGTGTTGTGCAATGTGGTTAAACCTGAGCAATTATGTAGTCGTGTCTAGGGTCAATATAGCCTGATCAATTATTTTCATTCGAGACACGGCCAACATGTTCTTGGGAGTGACTGTGGTGTGCAGCAGGCCTAAAAGTTACCAAATATCCAAACAATGAGTCGTCGTCGCAGCGAAACATAAAATACTATGGGAGTATTTTCTAGAGCCAACTTCGTCATAGAAATCCTCGTTCAAGTCTTACTACTTATTTCCTTTAGCAATAAATTCCCTTGCTTTGGTAGCTTTTCTATATTATTGCATAGTAGAACCCTTTACCTGCCATAATGAGATATCTCTTATTCCATATCTCTTGATTCAATTCAGAGGCCTTACCATCCTATCTTTCCTGATCATTTTAGATCAATATGCCTCCAAAGAAAGGACCCAGCTCAAGAAGCAACAATCCTCCGCCACCACATCCTTCTCAATTCGACCCTGTCATATTTTTGGCAGCTGTTACTGCCGCAGTGACGGCTGCAATGTCACACTTGAACCCCGGCAGGTCTGGTGGACTAGGAAGTAACACCCATCCCCAAGATCATGAAGGTGATCATGGGCACCGGAATGAGTGTAGTCAAAGTAAGAAAATATTCTGGAAAAAGCGAAAGGGTCAGAGTTCGCAAGGGCCCTCCAAGAAGCACAAAACTGTGGCGATCCAAGCTGCTACTACTCCTGTCGCTGCTCCTACAGCTGAAGCACCTACCAATAGGTATGTTGGTAACCTCCCTTGGTGCAACAGGTGCAGTTACCATCATCTTATCCCTGGCCCATGCCGTGAGATACCCTGCAATAACTGTAGCAAAAAGGGCCACATTGCTCGAAACTGCCAAACACTAGCTCAACCAACAATCAAGCTTCCGGAGCGGGTGTCGATCAAACCTGCCACAGGTGCGGTGAAGTCGGGCATTTCAAGAGAAAATACTCAAAAGCAATAACAACCAACAACACCGGGATAGTTCTAACTATAAAGCAGGAGGAGGCAGTCGCCGACCCCACCGTTGTCGCAGGTATGTTCCTTCTCGACAACTCTTATGCTTGCAATCCTTTTCGATTTTGGTGCTAAAAGAAGATTTGTTATCCATTCATTCAAACATCTTCTTAAACATAGTCCTCAACTAGTAACCGAAGCATTTACCATCGAGATGGCTAACGGTGAGAAAGAGAACGTTAGCAATATATTCATAGGTTGTACCCTTACCCTGAACGATCACTCCTTTCCCATCGACCTAATGCCAGTTTCCATAAAGAGCTTTGATGTTATCATTGGCATGGATTGGTTGAGCCTGAATCATGCAGATATCCTTTTTTATGAAAAAGCTATCCGTCTCAATCTTCCTTCTGGTCAAATCCTCATGATTTACGGCGATAAACTTAGTTCCAATCTTCGCATCATTTCATGCATCAAAGCCCAAAAGCTTCTACGAAAGGAGTGCCATGCATTCTTAGCTCATGTAATCAATGAGAAACAAGAAGTTAAAGATCTCGAGAGCATCCCCGAAGTCTGCAACTTTCCTGATGTCTTTCCTGAAGAGCTCCCGAGAATTCCTCCTGAATGTCAAGTAGAGTTTCGCATCGACCTAATTCCTGGAGCTACCCCCGTAGCCAAGTCTCCACATCGCTTAGCACCAGCAGAAATGCAGGAGTTATCCAGTCAGCTTCATGAGCTACTCAGCAAAGGGTTCATCAGACCGAGTTCCTCACCCTGGGGAGCCCCGGTATTGTTTGTGAAGAAGAAAGATGGATCCTTTCGGATGTTTATAGACTACGATGAGCTGAACAAGTTGACCGTCAAGAACCGTTATCCTCTTCCTCGAATAGACGACCTCTTCAATCAACTTCAGGGAGCCAGTTACTTCTCAAAGATAGACCTTAGATCAGGGTACCATCAGCTACGAGTTCACGAGAATGATGTTTCCAAGACAGCATTCAGAACTCGATATGGTCACTACGAGTTCGTAGTGATGCCCTTCGGTCTAACCAACGCACTGGCGGTGTTCATTGACCTGATGAACCGGGTGTGTCACCCCTTTCTGGAGAAGTTCGTTATCGTATTCATTGACGACATACTTGTCTATTCCAGAAGCAAAGAAGATCACAAAAAACACTTGAGGATAGTGTTGGAAACTCTTAGATCGGAAGAGTTGTACGCGAAATTCTCCAGGTGCGAATTCTGGATTCGGAAGGTAGTTTTCCTTGGTCACGTGGTAAGAAAGGAGGGTATACACGTGGAACCGTCCAAAATCAAAGCGATAGAGAATTGGTCGGCACCGAAGACACCCACAGAAATCCGTCAATTCTTGGGTCTCGCCAGCTATTATCGCAGATTCATTCAGAATTTTTCCAGAATCACCAAACCCCTAACCACTCTGACACAGAAAGGTGTACCCTTTTGTTGGAGTGAGAAACAAGACACCGCATTCGAAACAATAAAGCGAGCTTTGTGCAGTGCACCTATCCTGTCCCTGCTCGAAGGGACAGAGGATTCAATTGTCTATTGCGATGCGTCCAAACAGGGCTTAGGCTGTGTGCTTATGCAAAGAGGAAAAGTTATCGCTTGTGCCTCGAGACAGCTGAAGGCACACGAAGTTAACTACACAACTCACGACCTGGAGTTAGGACAGTGGTCTTCGCACTGAAGATTTGGAGACATTATTTCTACGGAACCAAGTGCACGATCTTCACTGACCATAAAATCCTGCAACATATCTTCGATCAGAAAGACTTAAACATGAGACAACGACGATGGGTAAAGCTGCTCAGTGACTACGAGTGTGAAATCCGCTACCATCCCAGCAAGGCCAATGTGGTGACAGATGCCCTTAGCCGAAAGGAAAGTTCAAACCGTATAGCGAAGACACTACAATGACCATCCATTCCTACTTACCTGCACAAATTCGAGAAGCCCATTTATAAGCCTTAAAACCAGAGAACGTATTGAATGAAGCCTTGAGAGGAATGGATAAGAAACTTGAGATCAGAGGTGACGGAGTCTACTGTTTCATGGATCGAATCTAGACCCCAAAGTTCGGAGGTTTCAGGGAGGTTGTTATGAACGAATCTCACAAGACTAGATAGTCTGTGCACCCAGGTACGGACAAGATGTACCCGGATCTCAAGAAGCTATACTGGTGGCCAAACATGAAGGCCGAAATCGCTACCTTCGTGGGCAAGTGTCTGACTTGCGCCAAGGTGAAGGTTGAATACCAGAAACCCTCGGGACTGCTCCAACAACCCGAGATACCTGAGTGGAAATGGGAGACGATCACTATGGATTTCATCACCAAGTTACCCAAATCTCCGAGTGGGTACGATACCATTTGAGTAATTATCGATCGTTTAACAAAATCTGCTCACTTCCTACCAATTAAAGAATCATTCAAGATGGAAAGACTCACGCGAATCTATATCCGAGAGATAGTCCGACTGCACGGTGTACCTATGTCCATTATCTCCGATCAAGATAGCAGGTTTACCTCAAAGTTTTGGCAGTCCCTTTGGAAAGCTCTTGGAACTAAGCTGGATATGAGTACATCATATCATCCTCAGACAGGCGGGCAGAGTGAGAGAACTATCCAGACCCTGGAAGATATGCTGAGAGCTTGTGTCATCGATTTTGGAAAGTCGTGGGACACTCATTTACCCTTGATCAAGTTCTTGTATAATAATAGCTACAATACCAGCATCAAGGTTGCCCCGTTCGAAGCCCTCTACGGTCGCAAGTACAGATCCCCTCTGTGTTGGGCCGAGGTAGGGGACACACAGCTAGCTAAGAGTCGAGTCCCCGACAGTTCTCTCACTAGTCCTGAAATCATTCGTGAAACCACCGAGAAGATCATCCAAATCCAAGAATGACTGAAAGCTTCACGAGACAGACAGAAGAGTTACGTCGATAAACGATGGAAGCCTACGGAATTCCAGGTTGGAGATTGTGTCCTGTTAAAGGTCTCTCCCTGGAAAGGCATGATACGTTTTGGAAAGCGCGGGAAACTTAACCTGAGGTACATAGGACCTTTTGAGATCCTCACTAGGATCGGTCGCGTAGCCTATAAACTTTGACTACCTAAAGAACTTAGCAACGTCCATCCTGTATTCCATGTCTCAAATATTAAGAAGTGTCTATCCGATAAAACCCTCATGCTCCCTTTTGACGAGATAGAGATCAATGAAAGTCTGAACTTCGTGGAAGAACCAATCGAAATCATGGATCGAGAGATCAAACGTACGAAACAAAGCCGCATCCCGATAGTGAAGGTTCGCTGGAATGCCAAGCGGGGACCTGAGTTCACTTGGGAGCACGAAGACTCAATGAAACATAAATATCCACATCTCTTTCCAAATCCATGATTTGAACCTTCATTCTAAATTTCGGGACGAAATTTCCTCTAACGGGGGGATGATGTGACAACCTGAAATTTATCCCGTCATTGTAACCTCTTTTTTCGTTAATAAACTAGTTTTCATTAAAATTTTCCGTTAACTTTTGGATTACGTTAATTAAATTGGAACTTTTATTATGACTTCATAAGTGTCGGAACACATTAGAAACACGTTAAAACACCCTCGATATTCATTTGGAAAATTTTTAGTTACAACTAAGTCGGGTTACGACAATTTAATCGGGTATGACCATAAACCCCGTTTAACGTCGGTATTGGGTGGATTCCCACTTGGCCATAAACTCAAGCCTTATATAAAGGATGAGTGGCTTTCATTTGATCTTTTTCCCACCTCCTCATAACTTTCTCTCTCTACTCTCTCTCTCTCTCTCTAATACTTAAATTTTGATCCAAAAATGCCTCTTCAAGCTCCAAAATCATAAGTAATCTATCCTAGCTTGTTGTTTAACTTGTTAAGCATGCAAATCTATGTTTAAATCATCCAAAACTCTCAAAATCATGTGTTTACGGTTTGGGAACACCTCCCAAAACCGTAACCTCTAATAATAGGGTTTTGAAGCCCCAAAACCCTTCCAAATCCTTTCTAGTGCTTAGCTATGACATAAGGACTTGCATGTACGAGCTTAAAACACCAAAATCATGTCATTTGGGTAGTAAACATGAGTTTACGGCCCAAGAACATTCTTGGACCGTAAACACTCCTTCATAGACCATAAACACCTTTTAAGGTGTTAAATTGCCCCTTAAACACCTCCAAAAGCATGCATGAGTGCCTAGAGCCTTGTATTCCTTCATGAGATGCACCAAACCTTGCACAAATGAGCCACACTTGAGTTTACGGTTTGGGAAGGTCTCCCAAAATCATAAACACCTCCAAAGGGTGTTTAAGTGCCCCTAACACCTTGTATGGCTTAGATTTGGGTCTAGAACTTTGTATGCTTAACCTACAACCACCAAAACACATGAAAATTGGAAAAACATGAGTTTACGGCTGTAAAATCATGTGTTTACAACCATAAACTCCCCATGGGTCCTTCAAGAACCGTAAACCCCTTTTCCAAGGTCAATTCAAGTCTCGATCACTTCCATAGCCTTTGATTCAACCTTAGAACCTTCCCTCGTGCATTGTAAGACCTTTAAACATCCAAGAACACACCACACATGAGTTTACAGCCGTAAACTCATGGGGATATGGTATTTGGACCGTAAACACCCCTAAGGGTTTACACTCGAAGAGTAAACTCCTTGTCTAGGCCCTACACACCCTTAGATGCAACCCGGATCATTCCTAACGCTTGAAATAAAGTGTTTTCGCGCCTTGGAGTGTATTTTCTTACTTAATTAGTAGTTCAAAGTCTAATTAGATACAATTATGTATCTCCTCATGTTACATAGGATCCTCGCGCGTGTTCAAGCCCTAAACTGATACTTAGCATCCTTACCGGCACATTTCTCGTCTGGTGAGTTCATACCCCTACACCATTTTCCACGTTTTTCATGTTTTTAGGGGGAGAATACAAGCATAAGTACAAGGAAACTGGTACTCAAAACTTATTATTTCATATGTTATAGTTACATGTTCAGCATACTTTTAACACTGAAATCCATATTAACCAACCATTTAACTTGCAGAGTTAGTTTTCAAACTAATTCCGAAACTCATTATAAAATGTTATAAATTATATTTTACATAGAATTTCATGTCATTCATAAAACAGGATTTTCCGCATTATTACTTGTTAATTCGTTATTCTTAAGATTGGAGACATGTCCTCTGAAACACTCCATAGAGATACGCGAGTGTAGGACCGCCCCTGTAACCAGAATCTCTTAGAAGGAGAGCGTAGCTTGAGTGTATAAATCTATGCGGGGCTGACTATCCCGCACCTTGCTGCTAGCTACATTGGGACCGGCAGGTCTACGGGTGACAAAAGTCATAAAATGATAATGGACTTCTTATTGCCATATCTAGTCTATCGTATGGTTATGGAACTCGCAAACTTAGATAATGGAGATTTACTTTTTAGTAATAAAGAACTTAGTAAATTAATAACCTTAGGAATTAGTTTACAACCTACTTATTAGTTTTATATACGTGTTAAAACTAATGTACTTTTCAAGGATAACCAGGCTTTTAGGACACTTCACTTAAACGCTACAAGTATGGTTGATACTTGTACACTTCATTACGAATCGATAACCAACCACCAACTTTTTAGGAATATAAGGGTTTTTCTTGGGATAAATTAACTTTTCATAGACAGGTTGTTTAACAAATGGATAACCAAACTTCTTTTATAAGAAAATATGGGATTTTCTTGGAAACAACTTTTCGCAAACTTAAAGGAACATTTTCTTTCATAGAAACAAACCGCTTATGAACTCACCAGCTTTATGCTGATATTTCTAAAACTGCTTGTATTCTCAGGCTCACATTAGACAGGTAATCCGCTTTCTTTTGGAGAAGATGGAGTGTATAGAAGTCTCGTCTTTATTTTTGTTATACTGATGTATATATATAACATGTATTACTTGCTTTTAAACAAATGTAAATATTCCTATGTAATGTAATGGTTGTGTTTACTATGCTTGCTATGTACATTGGTTGTGATACTTTACATGACGTCCTCCGCCCCGGAACGTTTCCGCCATTGGTTTCGGGGTGTGACAATTCAATTGTTCATCGACATACAATTTCCCGAGATTGTCAAGTAGGGAGAAACCCTAGACGTGAAGTCTCTAGGTTCTCACACTGTCGGGCTTATCAAGAAAAATCGTAAGGGAAAGGCCGTTTTCCAAGGACTGTATCCACTTGTGAAGTTTGGAAGATTTGCTGAGCTAAATGAGGCATCCGAGTCTCATGGGTCCTCTGATAAAGTATCCTGTGAGCCTACTTGTTCAGAAATAGTGATTTCAGAAGAGGATGTGATCACTATGTCAGACCAAGAAGAAAGAGAAGAGACGGTTGTTCTAAATGTTTCTGTAGCAGAGAAACATGATCTGACATCAGTACAAGCTCAAAGTGATTATAATGAAGGGTCTTCAAAGAGTAGAACTGAGATTGATCTATATGAAGACCTTGATATTTCTAGCTTCGATAAGGATGAAATTCCGTCAAACTTTGGAAGTAATGAAGATTTTTTGTCAAATGTTAATCTCAACTCGCTACTTGACAATATCAATGATGTTGCTCATCCAGAAATGGAGATATGGGACTCCGATAATGTTCTCGAGTGAACGCCTCTTACTAACAAATAAGTGGTTGATACGAAAACTCCTATGGTGACGGTGTCAGGGATTCCTCCCCTTGATATTGTTTCACCTACCACAAAACCACTTCAGAGTGATGATGCTACAATCTAGACCTCACAACCTCCTCCAAAAAGAAGAAGACGTGATCCTAGACAAGGATTTCTGGATTCTAATCTATTTCAAGGCCTCCCAATTCCACCAACAACCACTCCTGCCATTGTCTCATCAGAACCTTTCTATGAAGGTCCTAGCACCACCTTTGAGGTTGGTGGATCTTCTGCTCAAGCAGGATTTTCTCCTCCCAGGCCAGATCATGATGCTTCTTCTGTACGGCTCGCCATGCATCTAGCTCAGGAAAAAATCTCAATGCCTTCTCCCAGAGCTAAAGAAATTTCTTTTAGATAAGGTCATTCAGGTCAAGATAATCCAACCATTGATGAGCTTCAGAAGAAAATGAATGTACTTGACCAAAAGAACATTAAGCTCAATATCCAAGTTACTGATCTTTTGAGCGAAAATGCCAAGCTGAAGATTCAAGTTTTTAATTTTGAACAGGACAAAACTTTGAAGACTAAGCAGATTTGTGACCTACAAGATCACTTTAATCTCCTTACTTCAAGCTACTTTGATTTAAAGAATGAGCTAGAAAAGGAACTTGGTGACAAGTTCAAAACCCCTGCTGATGACTCAAGGATCAATCTGCACGTCCAAGCTCACCCCATTGTGACATATGATCAAACATCCTCGTGTTGTAGATCGATTTAAGGAAGATCCAGCTCAAGATTTGAGTGTTATGGCCTTAAAACGTGCCAAACTGTCCGAATTTGCTGAGAAGGGTCAATATTTGTTTAAAAGGAGCTCGGATCAGAATGCTCCTGTGGATCAGCCCACCATCACTTTTACAGATCTTGGAGAGAATCGCTTTAAAAATGTATATGGTGATAGGTCAGGGATCATTTCATGTGGATTTCACGACACTTTAAGCATGTGGATTGTGAGACGGAAGAGTGGCAACACTGAATTGTATAAAGATGCTCATGATTTCCACTCCTGGACCAGGTTGATCTTTTGGAGTTATCAAAGGCTCTTTTTGCAAATCCATCTCAGAATCCCAAGGCTACACAGTTCAAGCATTTCTTGGAGGATCAAGTACTTAAGGGTTTTCCTTCAATGAAGACTGCAAAGTTGATTATTAAAGTATACGCAAGTGTAATTGATCCCAAAACCAATCAACCTCTTCAATCTGTGATGTGGCCTGCTACCAATCAAGTAAAGCAGATTCCTATTCTTCAGAATCATCCAGATGGATCTCTACGGTCCATGGTGTACTGGGTTTTAGATGAAACTACAGCTTCTACTGTCATAAAGCTTGAAAAAGGATGCATTCTCTTATATGACAAAAGAGACCTGCTTCAGTTTGGGAAATGGGGTATACATCAGCTGATCCATCATCAGATCAAAGTTGCAGAAGACATCTTTGAGCCAGCTGCCAAAGAATATACGGCTATGGTTACTGATATCATTAACAAGCAGATGTGGAATGGAGCAATGGGGAAGTCAGATGTGATGGTGGTCGACAAAGACTGAGCTCAAGCTAGCACAAAACCAAGGGGGAGATTGAAGGGTCCAGTTAGTGGTTTGGTCTAGGCTTTCATTGTAATAGTTCTTTTGAGTCTTAAACTGTGTTTTGGTAGGTTGTTAGTGTGTTGACGGCCCAGTAGTGAGTTTACGACCGTAAACCCAGTTTTCGGCCCAAGTTTACTATAACTAGGGGTTGTTTAGGTCATTATTGGTTGTTGATGCCACAGAGTTCACGACCTAGTATATCGAGTTGTACCAGACATTTTTCAGTAATAAATGTGTGCAAGCTTGATTTCTCTTCTTTCATTCATATTCTTATTTCTATTTATTGTTTCATTGTTTGATCGTTGGTAAAGATCCTTTTTAGGACATTACAACTAGTGAGCATTTTACTCAGCCACCACCTTTTGCTGCTTCACTTTCTGCTGCTTCATCTTCTGGTAACCCCAACAAAAGGGTTAAATCCTCAACTCCTAGACCTCGAGCTCCTAGTGCCTCACCTGATCCACCTTCTTGTGCCTCACCTAAAGCTACTATTATTGCTGATGATTTAGAACTAGATATGCAAAAAGCTCTACGCCATTTGACTCAAGGGCCAACAATTCCTCAATGTTTAGAGAAGGTTAAGTTACTAGAGTGAGGCCTAGTAGACCCTCTACGATTTGCCGCTTATCACATTTTTGGAAGGACCATGAATATAAGAGAGATGTCGGTAAATTTTCCCAATGATCCAAAAATATTAAGAGGATGGATCAAGATGACAAGTACAAGTTTAGGAGTTTTAAAGGATGGAAAGATTGTTCGTTAAGTTTATATGTTTGAGTTGTTTAGGTTTTAATTGCATGTTTTGGAACTATAGGGTTATGTTTTTTAGTTATTTGCTAATTGAATGTTATTTGTAGTATTTGGTACTTGAATATTATGTTATTTGGTATTTGACTTTTATGTTATGTTTTTTGGTACTTGAATCTTATGTTATTTGGTACTTGAGATTTATGTTATGTTATTTTAGTTGGTCCTTAAGCTTTATTTTATGTTATTTGCTACTTGTGTTCATTAATAGGGTCTTAATGGATCACGACAAAAAGATACTTCTCATAATTCTAATGTACTTGTACGTCCGCTACTTTGGAAGAGGGGTGTCAAACGAGTGCGGGACAACAATTCAGAAATAACAGGACGTGAATTTATGTTAGAGTTACTTCACCATAGTCCTCTACAATGTGTTGAAGTACTACACATGCCCCATGAATCATTTGTCCAACTATGTCCTCATTTTAGAGTAAACTGCGCGTTAAAGGATAACAAACATGCATCGGTTGAGGAGAAGATGGCTATGTTTCTGATGATGATCAGTCATAACCAACTTTATGTGATTATCAAGCGGAGATTTCAACACTCAAAGCAAACGAGTCATATTTTTTTCATGAAGTGTTGGACAAAATGTTGCTTTTCGCACATGACATTATAGTACCAACTTCTTTTAATCTGAATCCAAACATTTCGGGGCATAATAGGAGGCTATGATGAATATTCAAAGGAGCAGTTGGTGCACTTGATGACACTTTGATACATGATGTTGTCCCTGCAAACATACGAGATTTATATAGCAGTTAATGAAAAGGCGACTGTTACCAAAACGTATTGGCAATATGTGACTTAAACATGATGTTTACGTTTGTTGTGGCCGATTGGGAAGGGATAGCACACGATTCTAGAATATTATCAGAAGCATTAGCAAATCCACATGCACCATTCCCGTTACCACCAACAGGTAAGTTTATGGTTATTTAAATAGTTTTATTTATCTTAATTTGAAAAAGAAATAATTTTTATCTATTTATTTATTTATTTATTTATTTATTCCTTTTTAAAGATAAATATTATCTTTGTGATGCCGCCTATGCAAACATTCAAGGTTTTATGGCACCGTACCGTAATGTGATATATTGACTTGGAGATTTCCGTTGAAGACGTGCATTAACGAATAAAGAAAAATTGAACCATGCACATGCAAAACATCGAAACGTCATTGAGCATGCTTTTGAGGTCTTGAAAGCACGATTCCCTATATTTAAAAAGATGACACCATTCTCGTTGGTTACACAACGAGACATTACCCTTGCATGTTTCACGCTTCATAATTTTATAAGAAGAGTGGGACTACGTGATGAGTATTTTGCACGATATGATGAACCAATTGTCTCGGTTTGGAATATCAATGCAATCTTTAATGATGATGAAGATGAGATTCCAACACATAGTACTGCAACGAACCGTGAATATATGACCTAGTTACGGGATGAAATTGCCGAGCAATTGATGCAAAATATCGAATGAGAATTATTAAAGTTTGGTTGTATGAACTTTATTGCAAAAGGTTATTGGAAGAATAATTTGGTTGTATGAAATTTATTTCAATGTTTTAAGAATAAATTTTTTCAATTTTCTATGTTTAAAAACCATTTTCGGTTTATTAAATTAGTTTATTGTATTGTAACCCTAGCACACCTCTACAATGGAAGTTCTTTGTCGAACTCTTCTAAGGTGTTGCAGTCTTAATCATTCAACATTTGTTTGATTCATCGTTTGTTCTTTCTATTACTTACATTTTGATTTACTTGCAAAGAATCTAATCGATCTTAAAAGAGTTTTTCAACTCTACAATATCAAATCACACTCGTGCTGCTGACTCGCGAAATCCTCTCACTAAATCACAAGTATAAAGCCCTAATTAGAAATTAGGTCAATAATCCAAGTCGATAGTCCAAACCCTGAAAAGGTTGCTTAACCCTTGCCTTATTGGGCCTAACCCAAAAAGACCCAAATACAATTAGCTCTAAAGCCCAAAAGATATTCCATGTCCATAATGGACCCAAGTCCAAAACATCCATAACAAAAAAACTTGCGACCCAATAAGCATCCAAATTCATAAGCCCAACTGGCCCGGATTAAAAATCCCAAAATGACCCTCTGGTGAGTATACTCAGTGTACCATTAGTACGCCCAACATACTCAAGACCTTCACATCGATGGGACCTTAGGCGTGTACACGCAATGTATGTCTAGGTACGCCCGATGTATGCTGCAGCTGGCTAATTCCTCCTTTTAAGGTCTTATTCAGTTAACACCTAACATCCAATGTTAGACCAAAGCTTATTGAAACGTATTAATCCATAAAGTTGCAAAATTTATGCTTTTGCACGTCATAATGGGACTCCTGAAGTTGCATCCCCAGGGCGATGAACTAGGTCTTATGAAACCTTTGTCCAATAACTCCTGAAGTTGCATCATCAGCTCCTTCATCTCCGTCGGTGCTAATCGATAAGGTGCTTTTGCTATCGGCGTCGTCCCTGGCAACAAGTCTATTCTAAACTCCACTTGTCTATCAGGCGGTAATCCGAGAAGATCTTCGGGAAATACTTCCGGATAATCACATACGACAGGAATGCTCTGCATCGCCTTTTTCTCCTTCTTAGCATCTATCACGAATGCTAGATACGACGTACATCCTTTAGCCAAACACTTTCTGGATTTCATCAATGAAATGATTCCAGAATTTACTCTGCATTTATCTCCATACACCATAAACGACTCTTTCCCAGGCGGGTTTACTTTGACTATTTTCTTCTTGCATAAAATCTCGGCGTCATTGGCGCTAAGCCAATCCATTCCCAAAACGATGTCGAAACCGTTAAGTTCTATAGGCAATAATTCCTCGTGGAACTTACTCCCATTCAAGTCAATTAAGATGTTTTTCATACGATGACTAATAGGTACAAACTTGCCACTAGCAACTTCGACTAATAAAGCATTATCTAGTCTATCAACAGGCAAAGCTAGCTTTCTACCAAATTCATGCGATATAAAGGAGTAGTTGGCTCCAGAATCAAATAAAATTTGGGCAGGAAATTTGTTTACGAGAAAGGTACCTGAAGCGACATCAACTTCATCTTTAGCAGCTTCCAGTGTCATCTGGAATGCTCTCGCCTTCGGCTTTGGCGGAATGTTGGGTCTAGCTGCCTCCTTCTTCTTCGGGCAGTCCCTCGACATGTGTCCCTCCTCACCATAACCATGACAAACTTTCTTAGTGAGGGTACATTCATTGGCATAGTGCCCTGGCTTTCCACACTTGTAGCATGTGGCCACTACCTCTCATTTTCTATGATGCTTCTTCTTACATTTGTCGCACCATTTCGCTTCGCCTCCACTTCCCCTCGAACCAGACTTCGAGAATTTGTTTCTCTTGTTGGACCCTGAAGTTCCATCGAACTTCCTCTTTTCACCAACTTCTATCGTTTCCAGACCCTTTTCCTTCTGCTGGGCCTCCACATTCTTAGCTACACGAACATCCATTTTCAGAGTGGTTACCATCTTGACTGTCAGACCAAAGTCGGCAGGCAGTCCATTAGCAAACCTCTCAATCTTGGAGAGTTCCGTTGGCACTAGGTACGGAAATAACTTCATCTTCTCAGTGAATGCAGTAGCATAGTTGTATATGCTCATCCTCCCCTTCTTCAAGTTTTGGAACTCATTGTTCAGATCAATCAGATCTATCTCTGAACAATACTGCACCCTTAACTGTTCCAAGAACTCCTCCCATGACATTTTCAGGGCTTCTCCTCGTGGCATAGTATCTGCCAACAACTTCCACCAACTTAAGACTCCAGTCTTCAGTTGTCTAACTGCGAAAACAGTCTTCTGTTTGTTGCTACAGTCGTAACTTTCAAATACCATCTCCATTTCGGAGATCCAATCCATAATCTCAACAGGCTTTGGGCTTCCAGAAAGACTTGGCGGCTTGGCGCCCAAGAAATTCTTGTACATTCGCCCATCCTTGTTGTTTCTCCTTTCCAGATCATTCCTTCGTTCTCCTTGAGTCCCAACTTGACTCATAATGCGACTATTGTTCCCTTCCTCCGATTGCTCGGGAATCAGTTCGGGTTCCTCAATAGGTATGATAGGTTCGTCCCTATTATCATGCAACATCTATCGCATTTCTTCCCTTTGTTCGGCTAACATAGCCTGAATCATGGCTTGCACCCCAACCATCGTTATTGGTTCTGGTGCTGCTGCTACAACAGGTATTTGCTCAATCACTAGTGGTTGATTCCTGTTTTAATCCGCGTTTCCAACGCCACTCCTTATTCTCACCATTTTTGATCTACACACCGAATAAGGTGAAATTAGATCCTCATTCACGATAGATATTCAAATCATCCTTATTACTCTGAAACGTTTACATGATAGTTCTAATACCGTAGACATATGCTTAGAATCCTACACACATAAGGTTTCTAGATCCGGTCGGCAACAGACTGTAGATCCGAACAATTAATATCATATATGACAACATATAACATTTAGCACATAAAAGCATTTTAGGCAACTTTCCTAAAATAAACTAGTGCTCGTGTCTAAAATCCAACAGACACTTAACTCAAATTTCCACTTTGCATTCTAAGTTTAAGTCTAGAAATCCTACAAATTCCTAGTTCGCTTAAACTAATGCTCTGATACCAACTGTGACATCCCCAAAATCACGGCCAGAAAAGACCGATTTCATTTATGCTTTTTAAAATAATTTCAGAGTAAATCCTTTGATTTAAAAGAGTTGTGGAATTTGTTCCCAAAACAAAATATGATAAAATAATATTTATCAAAGCATTTCATCAAGAGATGCATTTTCATTATATAATCAAAACTCGGGATGTCATGTTCCGATACACACCATAAAGCATAAACGATAACATTACAAGTCATTCAACAAATATATACATATACAGACTTGTAAACAAAACAACTCGATGATTCATCCATCTTATGCCCTTGCGTCACTTCTTATAATACAAATAAAACAACATCTATCTCAAGGGACCTAATCTAGGATTTTCATCGGGACGGACATTACTGCTAAGGGGTTTCCTCAACACTAGATATCCTAAAGGCAACCATGAGGGGGATAGAGTACACCGGTGAACACATCGTTCACAACACCTACAGGTTATTAACCTGCTAGCATTCCACTGGATTGTCTAGAAAGAGTCTGTGGTCGTTATCCATACTCCGCTGAATAACTAGATCAACAACAACAACATCGAGGCCTCTCATCTGTTTATTACACACCAACTATCTACCCATGTTCTACCCAACATATTAGTAGATAAAAATATATATTTTTATACATAGTTTAAAACCTGTATAACATTTTCATTCAATACATATTCCACATAGCAGATGAGGCACACCCACATAACACTTATTTCATAGATAACCAATCGGATCTATGAGATAGAAGAAAGTGAATATACATTCACACACATAACAACAAAATTATACACATAACACGTATTTCGTATATAAATACTTCATAATTATGCGTTAGAAGAAAGTAACTACACACTCGCCTGATCATAAGATGATCGAGCAACACTACGACTTGCAGAAGTAGTATTCTCCGTAGATCTGGAAGATCTTCATGAAAATCGAATTTCTCGCGGCAGAGCTTCGGCTCGGGAATAACGCTCTTCGGGATTCTCGGGGCTTCGGATCTTGCTTCGAGGCTCGAGAATATTACCGGGGCTTCGGGGTATAAATGGCACGCTAAACGATGCAAAACGGGAGAGAGAGAAGAGAAAAAGAGCAAAAGAACACGACAGCCTCGTATCCTATTTATAGGAGGCTGGAGCCTCGCAGCACGCTGGGCGTACAGCAGTATGCGGGGCGTACGCGTCCGAATTCGTCATTGCTTACGTATCCGAAGAACTCGAGTCCGAGGGACGTCACGCGTCGCTGTACGCTGGGCGTACTTCGGATGAGTCCGATGACTCCTCTTCGGATAATACCAAGATTTGGAATTAAATTTAAATATTAAATATTTAATAAACTTTGAAAATTCGTATTTCCCTCATACAAACTCTGTTTTCGACATTCTTTATATCCACGCGTAGGTGAGACTACACTCTACAACTTTCGTTTAGACACCGTCGGCTAATTTTGAATTTATTTTTATTATTTTCTTTTAGAAGGCCGGGACAGAAAAACTTCGTTATAAATTCATAACTTCTTCGTTTGACGTCCGTTCTCGCCTAACTTTTCATTGTTTCGCTACTAACAATGAGATCTTCAATTCTCGTTTAGATTGTTTCGGCTAAAAATTGCTCGATCTCAAATCGAGTATTCGGGCTGCATACCGCCTAGTCGAAACTTCAGAAAATCATAACTTCCTCATACGAAGTCAGATTTCGGCGTTCTATATATATTCGGAAACCTCGTCTCAACTACTACAACATTATGCAATGATATCAAGTTTATTTTACACTTAAATTTTGACGCTCATTTTATTCTTAATTAATCAAATCACATAATTAAGCAATTAAGCACAAAACACATAATACTCAAATAATACATTTCTATTATTTCAAAACGGGTTACAAAGGTTAACCTAGACTATTATATCAACATTAATGACAAGCCCAGAAACACAGGCGTTACAAAGTGTGCCTAATCATATATATATATATATATATATATATATATATATATATATATATATATATATATATATATATATATATATATGATTAGGCAAACCTGTTGTTGTGTTGGATTAGGTGCCTAACCCGATAACTATAATTGGGATGTACTTGACCCGATAGTAGCGTAGTCCTTTTGAGTTGCCTTCACCAGTGCAATTTGATAGGATGGACCTCTGAGAATAAGATTATTTGTGATTTATTAATATATTATAAGTATAATATATTAATTGAGAAATCATATTATTTAATTAGTATTGATCAAGAATTGATTTGGAATTAATTTTGTGATCAAAATAGATTAGTTAAATATATGGGGATTTTTTATGTAAATCAATGATTCTTATAGTGTGGGCTAATGATCCATGGTTATTTAGGATGTTCTAAACCAATAAGATAGTCCATGGAGGTTTAACTCACGGATCCTACGTAATATGAAAGGTCATGGTGCATTAGGGTTTGCATGGATGTAACCCTAGCATTTGTCACACTATAAAAGCACACCCCTAGAGCCAAAATTGATTACACCATTCATTCTAGGAGAGTGATATTGATTTTGTGCTAAGTAACTTATTCTCTCATGCCTCCTCTTTCATTTGGTGTTTGTAACACATTAGAGACATCACACTTGAGGTGCTCAAGCTTTCGAATGTCAAGAACTACACCCTACATATAAGAGGTAATCATCTAAACTAGTTTTTATATTGTATAGCTTAAAATGTATGCTAGTTAGGGTGTATCCTTTGGAAAATTGAAAATGCTTGTATAATTAGACAAAAGATAGATCCAAAGCATCTAGGGTTGCATGTGCACCATAGGAGTGTTATAGTGCTCAAAAATCAACAGCGGTATCAAAGCCTAGGATTGCTTTCAGTTATACTTGATGCTTCTCAGTTTTCCAAGTTGAAAAATTCGATTTTCTGGCCTCTGAATGATGAAATCGCCGAGTCCACTAGTTGACTCCATGAGTCCACTCAGTAAAAGGGCAAATCGACGAGTCAGGTTCATGCACTCGTCAAGTTGATGGCTCTGGTTGCAGAATTTCAAGTTTTTTGCCAGAATTGGATTATGATCATTACCACAAACTGTTTTGAATTATAAAATTTGTTTTTTGATATGGTAGTGATCATGCTCATCCAATTAAAAGATAATTGTCAAAATTTTAAGATTTATATTAGTTTATGTGATAGGCTAATTTCTTGTAAAATTGTTGATGTGAATTATCTTGACTTATGAGTTTAACTAGGTCATAGATAAGTTATTTGATAATTTTTTGTTAGTTAAAATGTTGATCTGAATGATTTTAGTTACCTCCATAACTTGTCCTCAAGTTATGGAAAATTAAAAGTCTCATTCATTAAAATAACATTAAACTCATAAGTTATGAATTCCATGAGTCATCAAAAGATAGTTGTCAAAATTCTTATGATAGTTTTTAGCTTATATGTTAAGTTAATTACTTGTATCATTTGATTTGAAACTATTTTTCCTTATGAGTTAGTTTAAATCATGATTAAAAAAATTATATGATAATTTTCCTAGTTAGAATTGATCTAAATGTTCTTTAATGAGTTCCATAACTTGCCCTCAAGTTATGGAACATGAAAAGTCTTATCATAAATGTTTTAATGAACTCCATAACTTGTCCTCAAGTTATGGAGAATCAAGAGTCTTTTCAAAAAACTAACATTAACTCATAAGTTATGGAAACCAAGAGTTTTGAAAAGTTTCAAAACTTATCCATAAGTTTTGGAATTTGTAAAGTCTCACAACTAAAACATTTAATTCCAATCCTTAGAGTTTTAAAAGTTAAAATTCAACCTTTATACTATTATTATATTAAAAGTTAATATATATATATATATATATATATATATATATATATATATATATATATATATATATATATATATATATATATATGGATGTATAAGACAAGTCAGTCTTACCGTTTAATAGGTGTCCACTCTCACCCACCATTTACTTGACTGGTGGAGGTTCGTTAGCCGAACGGGTAGGGTCGGACATTAATTCTCATTATAAGTATAATGATATATATATAAAATAACTAAACTTTTATTAAGTTCTCAATCTTAGGTACTTTAGGAAAAATGTGAAAATGGTGCTATTCCATGAAATCGCACTTTGCACATTGTTAAGTCGTTAATGGAGTGTGTGTGGTTAACCGGCACACTAATCTGGTATGTTGGATCAAAAATATGGTTTATACTTTGCTTTTCTGGACAATTATATTTTTCTGTAATATTTCTGGAGTTTACGGTTGAGTTTACGGCTGTAAACACCTTACGGCCGTAAACCTATTTACGGCCCATGTTCACCAAGCCCATATTCTCCAAGTATAAATATAGGTGTTAGGGTGAGGAGTAGAGATTGATGAACACGAAGAGAGTTTACGGCCAGAGAGAGAGAAGAACTATTGTGTGTTAGTGTGTGTGTGTGTGTGTGAATCTCTTGTATCCGGATCATCATTCTATTCATTAATACATTGAGATTCATCATCTTCTTCTTCTCCTTCTCTTCTATTTGATCTGACATCATTTGTTTAATTGGGATTCCGCACCATCAAACGGATCTGATTGATACACAGGAAAATTTTGGACCTTACAATTGGTATCAGAGCTTGGTTGTATCAATCATTTTTTTCAGATCTGGAGCTTATTTGATCTTATTTTGAAGCGATTTTTGCGTTTTTGGATAGATCTCGCAAAAATAAGGGGGGTTTCTTCTTCGCGTTTTTCCTAAAAACGGGTTTTTTATCGAGTTTTGGAGAAAAAAGGGTGAAAAAAGGCTGTTTTTCGTCAAGAACAACGACTTCTGGAGAGTTTACGGTCTTTGAAGGAGAGTTTACGGTCTTTGAAGGGTTTACGGGCTAGAGTTTACGGCCGGAAATGTGTTCACGGCCGGAGTTTACAGCCGGAAACGTGTTCACGGCCGGAGTTTACGGCCGGAAACTGGTCGCCGGAGTTTGCAGCCGGAAACTGGTCGCCGGAGTTTGCGGCCGGCGGTTTACGGCGGCGGTGCGTGACCTCGGCTCGGCGGCTTGTGGATCGATTGTGTGCGTGACCTCGGCTCGAAGGTATCTTGATCGTCATCGCGCTTCTACAAAAAAAAAAAAAGGGGAATCGCGAATTGAGGGTACCCGGAATCGATCCCGGGATCTCAAAGTATTCAACCACCAAGTGCCTTACCAGTTGAATTAAGATATCAGATGCTACAAAGCTTCGAAATTTAATTCTTAAACAATCCCTTCGATTCCAGTTTCACAAATTTTACATTTTTTGCCCAATAATCAATTTCTTTTATTTTTAAGCTCCATTTTCAACCAAAAATTATAATTTTAAATTTTGATTTTTATTTTTGACTTTTTACTTAAAATTTTGACTTTGACTTTTAAAGTTTGACCCTTGACTTTAAACTTTGACTTTCTCATTTGACTTTTAAATTTTCAAATTTAGATTTTCGGTTTGACTTTTAAGTTTGACTTTTGAGTTTGACATTTTAAATTTGACTTTTAAGGTTGTCTTTTAAAGTTTTTAGTCAAAGGGCATTTTTTAAATTTGACTTCTAGTTGTGCTTTTAATAGTTTTTGAAGTTTACGAGGGAATTGAAAACAAGAAAGAGAGTCATCAGGAGATATTAAGACAAAACTTCAACATGTTCGATTATATCCCTGGAGAAACCCTCGAAACTCAGTTGCAGCGATTTACCACACTCTCTACTGAGATGAATATAGTTGGGATCGTCTTGACCACATCTGAGATAAACAAAAAGCTGCTAAATGCACTTTCGAAATCATGGGATATGGACGTGGCTGACATCAAAAAGACAAAAGATCTCAATCGTCTTAGTCTGGCTAATATAATGAGTTCCACAAACCTCCCGGTCAATGAAGTTTCATGTTCTCAATCATGTGAAGTTTCATGTACGTTATCTAGTGAAGATACGATTAAATTTCTTCGGGAACAAATTGATTTGCTAAAAAGGGAAGTTGAGGACCTAAAATACGAAGGATATCAACTTAGAAAATGACAGAAACACCTGAAGGCTGAATTAGAAGCAAAAACCAAAGACTTTAGGAAGCTTCAGGAAGAGTATAGCAACAAGTGTGAAAATTATGACTATATTAAGAGACAACTTGCTGCTGTAACTGAAGAACTTGACGCATTGAAAATTAAGTGTGGAAAAACAGACGTTAGTTTCAAAAATTATACTGCGTCAAGTCGGACAGTCGAGTCCTTATATGAAACCCAATTAAATTTCAAAGAAAATCAAAACAAGGGTCTAGGGTATGATAGTGTACCTCCTCCTTATAATCATAACTACACATCCATCCCTATGACACAGGACGAAACTGACAGGGAGCCACATCTTCGATATGGCAAACGAGCTGGATTTGTGTCAGGAGGATTTATTCAGGTTGAAAATACTAATGTTTCTACTTCATGTGCAAGTAAAGTAGCAGAAGATGAGAACAAGGAGAAAACCATTAAACAAACCAACATCTCGTTGAACTCTGAATCTGTTGCTTCGAACTCAACTGCTTCCGATCAACCTGCCGTTGAGAAATACATGCCACCAATTCCAATGCAACATAGTTCTTGTGGCAAGTGTGCATGTGGGAACAACAAGAGACAATGCAAAGACACGCCACCAGGGGCAGGAAGAAACAATTTCCCGGTGAAGAAAAAAACTTGTTTTCACTGTGGAACACCTGGTCACATTGCCTGAAATTGTCCAAATCGCGCATACGTTCCTTACTACGCACAAGGGTGGCAGAACACACCAAGAGGGAGATACTCCAAAAGAAACCCCTCAAGGTCACATTCAGACCATGATGACTGGAATACGCAGAAGGCCAAGAATCAAACCCAAAAGGCCAAGAGTCTGAATCCTAAGGGCAAGAAGGGAATGTCGGCCAAGAAGTCAAATCCAAGAGATGCTCCAGTGAAGCCAAAATCAAAGTCATCTCAACGGCTGACATCAAGTTCAAAAGCAAGTACTGAGCCACCCATAAGATCAAAAAAGAAATGGGTTAAACCTAACTACAAATGGGTTTCGAAGGCTCAATCTCCCAAATCTTCTAACAATTCTAATATTTCTATATCTTCTGTTTGTGATAAACAGGATATGTCATGGGAGAAAGTACCGTGCAAGGATGACACAGGTCGACCCAGTTTCAAAATGGACTGGGTTCCAAAGACCAACTGATCCCGCTCTGTGTCGGAGCAGCTATGGAGGCATATCATCAGACTTCGGTTTGTTGGTAGTAGCTGTTACACGCACACGATAGGAGGCATCTCTCAACCTTACAACACTCAGAACATTGTTTGGGAGTATGTGTCCTTTCCGGGAAAAGAAGAAAGGAAGAGATCACAAATGGGGTTAGTGCTTAATGACATGAAGAATTTTCGGATCTGTTCTGAGATTATGCATGTTGTTCTCAGACCTTCTGGATGCAAATTTAATCGGTGACTTACGGTTTGTGTTTTCTTCTCTATACTCCTGATTTTATCTTATTCTGATTCGCTTCAAAGACAAATTTTTGTTTTAGGATAGTTTAAATTTGCGCATTTACTTTCATTTCTCTCCTATGCACAAATTTAGGGGGAGAAATAAAAACAAAACAAAAATTTTTAAAAATTTTAAATCCAAAAAAATTAGAAAATCAAAAAATAAAAAAAAACAAAAATGTTGGTTATGAAGTGTGCTTGAGGGAGGTGTTTTGGGAAGTGATATTATCAGGTGATAACAGACAATCTGAGTCTGCGTAACGTACCCAAAGTTGAAGGGTCTATGCTCTGGTTTGATGCGTTGGTAGGCACGAAATTTTTTAAAATGGACATGACTAGGCAGAGTTGAACTTAGGAAATTTATAGACTTGACAAATCTTGATCTAGTTAGATCCATTCAGCCTGACAATATGACGCTCGGATAGGTTGAGCAGGGAGATATATATGGGAATCTACTCGTCATATTAATTGAACCCGTACTTGGAACCGTGGTTTAACTTTTTCTCGATGTGCGGATTATGTCCTTAATTTCGGTTGGATGGGGTGACTGGTAAATTCCAAAAAAATAGGTCTGTAGAATATCATTTTCTTTCTGTCTGTCTGTTAGTCATATGTTATCTCCTTTGCGTGACTTCCAATCCGACCTGGTACACAACATATGCAACTCTATTTCTCTGCATGTTATACATGTGAAATACCTCTTATCTATTAGCCATATGATGTCTCCTTTGAGTGACTTCTAATCCTTCCTGGTATACAACATATGCAACCTTCTTCTTCTCAACCCCTCTAAAGTAATAAGTAATAGAATTCTGAATCTATCCTCTCTCTGAATGGTTGTCTGCTCACCCGGTGTAAGGAGTACTCTGGAAGTTCTTGATGACTGGGGCATATAAGGAAGTGGGAAACATGTTCTAGTACACTTAAAATTGAAGACTCAAAGATTGTCTATAGATCTCGCTGCTCGATTTAGGTGGACAACAATATCCCTGGTCGTCGTCAGCTTAATGGTCCTTAAGATATAGTATCTAGGAACTTAGGATCAGATATAATATCTAGGAACTTGAGTTCACCTTGTCTTGTAACAAATAGCATTTCCTAAATTTGTCACAATTTTTCGTGTTTAACTGGACCACAATACCGAAGATCGACCAGACATAGACGTGAAGATAGAAGGTACCAACAAGTGGATAAAGGCTGTCTAAAAACTTTGATCCCAAATCTCTCTTAATGTTAGCTATTATTTTTGTTTTTGTTAAGTTTGCTCATAGTGTTCTTCTAATTTAAATAAAAGGGGAGAATATTAAAAAACAATCAAACAAAAGTAAAAAAATTCAAAATAAAAAAATAGTGTTATTTCTGTTTTATTTTTGCTCTAAATTTTCTTTTAGTTTTGTTTTTTCTTGAAAAGTGATTTCAGGTGAAGATGAAAATCATGGAGTTTGTGTTGAAGATTTCTGAGCCAAAGGTTTCGTCCGTGAGCATTGAAGAATTTTCATTCGAAGGAGCAAGAAATGAAGATTATTCTTTCAACATTCAATCCTTCAACCCTAGAAGCAAGGTGAAGCAGAAATTGAAGATTGTGTGACGGATTGCATTGAAGCCTCCTCAATCAGTCTGTTGATAACGTTGTACCTGCTGAAGTGATCCAGAAGATTTGTTCTCTCTGATGTTCTCTCTGAAGATTCTCAAGCTGAAAGTGTCATCTTTCAAGAATCAGTACAAGAAGCCTCCTCACCCAATGGGCGTTCAATGTCAAATTTTGCAGAAAAGCTCAAGTGCTCAAGATGATGTCATTCATTGAAGATTCATCAAGTTCATCTTGAAGTCGTGGAGTCATCGAAGATTAAAGCTGAAGCCAAAGCTCCCATTGAAGATTAACAAGAAAATCCAGCTACTTTTTAGGAGGAGCTTGTTGGGTCAATTAAAAATAGAAAGTTATAAACCAAGGGGGAGATTGTTGGGTCAAAAATATGGTTTATACTTTGCTTTTCTGCACAATTATATTTTTCTGTAATATTTCTGGAGTTTACGGTCATGTTTACGGTTGAGTTTACGGTCGTAAGCACCTTACGACCGTAAACCCATTTACGGCCCATGTTCACCAAGCCCATATTCTCCAAGTATAAATGTAGGTGTTAGGGTGAGGAGTACAGATTGATGAGAAACAAGAGAGTTTACAACCTAAGAAGAGAGAAACTAGAGAGCATTTTGTGTGTGTGAATCCTTTGTATCTGGAACTTTAATTCTAATCAATGCATACAGAGATTCATATTATTCTTCTTCTTCTTCTCTTCTATTTGATCTGACATCATCCGTTTGATTGGGATTCCGCAGCATCAAACAGATCTGATTGATACACGGGCAGATTATGAACTTACAATTGATTCATAGTGTTATTTGTGTTTTATTTTTGTGCTAAGTTTTCTTTTAGTTTTGTTTTGTCTTGAAAAGTGATTTCAGGTGAAGGTGAAACTCATGGAGTTTGTGTTGAAGATTTCTGAGCGAAAGGCTTCGTCCGTGAGCATTGAAGAATTCTCATTCGAAGGAGCAAGAAATGAAGATTATTCTTTCATCATTCAATCCTTCAACCCTAGAATCAAGGTGAAGCAGAAATTGAAGATTATGTGAGGGATTGCATTGAAGCCTCCTCAATCAGTCTGCTGCTATCGTTGTACCTGCTGAAGTGATCCAGAAGATTTGTTCTCTCTGATGTTCTCTCTGAAGATTCTCCAGCTGAAAGCGTCATCTTTCAAGAATCAGTACAAGAAGCCTCCTCACCCAATGGGCGTTCAATGTCAAATTCTGCAGAAAATCTCAAGTGCTCAAAATGAAGTCATTCATTGAAGATTCATCAAGTTCATCTTGAAGTCGTGAAGTCATCGAAGATTAAAGCTGAAGCCAAAGCTCCCATTGAAGATTAACCAGAAAATCCAGCTACTTTTTAGGGTGAGCTTGTTGGGTCAATTAAGAAAAGAAAGTTATATACCAAGAGGGAGATTGTTGGGTCAACAATATGGTTTATACTTTGCTTTTCTGGACAATTATATTTTTCTGTAATATTTCTGGAGTTTACGGTCATGTTTACGGTTGAGTTTACGGTCGTAAGCACCTTATGGCCGTAAACCCATTTAAGGCCCATGTTCACCAAGCCCATATTCTCCAAGTCTAAATATAGGTGTTAGGGTGAGGAGTACAGATTGATGAAAAACAAGAGAGTTTACGGCCTAAGAAGGGAGAAACTAGAGAGCATTTTGTGTGTGTGAATCCTTTGTTTCTGGAACTTAAAATCTAATCAATTCATACAGAGATTCATATTATTCTTCTTCTTCTTCTGTTCTATTCGATCTGACATCATCCGTTTGATTGGGATTCCACACCATCAAACAGATCTGATTGATACACGGGCACATTAGGGACTTACAATTGATTCATAGTATTATTTATGTTTTATTTTTGTTCTAAGTTTTCTTTTAGTTTTGTTTTGTCTAGAAAAGTGATTTCAGGTGAATGTGAAACTCATGGAGTTTGTGTTGAAGATTTCTAAGCCAAAAGCTTCGTCCGTGAGCATTGAAGAATTCTCATTCGAAGGAGCAAGAAATGAAGATTATTCTTTCAACATTCAATCCTTCAGCCCTAAAAGCAAGGTGAAGAAGAAATTGAAGATTATGTGACAGTTGCATTGAAGCCTCCTCAATCTGTCTACTGCTATCATTGTACCTGCTGAAGTGATCCAGAAGATTTGTTCTCTCTGATGTTCTCTCTGAAGATTCTCAAGCTGAAAGCGTCATCTTTCAAGAATCAGTACAAGATGCCTCCTCACCCAATGGGCGTTCAATGTCAAATTCTGCAGAAAAGCTCAAGTGCTCAAGATGAAGTCATTCATTGAAGATTCATCAAGTTCATCTTGAAGTCGTGAAGTCATCGAAGATTAAAGCTGAATCCAAAGCTCCCATTGAAGATTAACAAGAAAATCCAGCTACTTTTTAGGGGGAGCTTGTTGGTTCAATTAAGAAAAGAAAGTTATAAACCAAGGGGGAGATTGTTGGGTCAAAATATGGTTTATACTTTGCTTTTCTGGACAATTATGTTTTTCTGTAATATTTCTGGAGTTTACGGTCATGTTTACGGTTGAGTTTACGGCTGTAAGCACCTTACGACCGTAAACCCATTTACGGCCCATATTCACCAAGCACATATTCTCCAAGTATAAATATAGGTGTTAGGGTCAGGAGTACAGATTGATGAAAAACAAGAGAGAGAACTTTAATTCTAATCAATTCATACAGAGATTCATATTCTTCTTCTTCTTCTTCTCTTCTATTTGATCTGACATCATCCGTTTGATTGGGATTCCGCACCATCAAATGAATCCGATTGATACACGGACAGATTAGGGACTTACAATTGATTCATAGTGTTATTTCTGTTTTATTTTTGTTCTAAGTTTTCTTTTAGTTTTGTTTTGTCTTGAAAAGTGATTGCAGGTGAAGATGAAACTCTTGGAGTTTGTGTTGAGGATTTCAGAGCCAAAGGCTTCGTCCGTGAGCATTGAAGAATTCTCATTCGAAGGATCAAGAAATGAAGATTATTCTTTCAACATTTAATCCTTCAACCCTAGAAGTAAGGTGAAGCAGAAATTGAAGATTATGTGACGGTTGCATTGAAGCCTCCTCAATCAGTCTGCTGCTATCGTTGTACCTGCTGAAGTGATCCTGAAGATTTGTTCTCTCTGATGTTCCCTCTGAAGATTCTCAAGCTGAAAGCGTCATCTTTCAAGAATCAGTACAAGAAGCCTCCTCACCCAATGGGTGTTCAATGTCAAATTCTGCAGGAAAGCTCAAGTGCTCAAAATGAAGTCATTCTTTGAAGATTCATCAAGTTCATCTTGAAGTCGTGAAGTCATCGAAGATTCAAGCTGAAGCCAAAGCTCCCATTGAAGATTAACAAGAAAATCCAGGTACTTTTTAGGGTGAGCTTGTAGGGTCAATTAAGAAAAGAAAGTTATAAACCAAGGGGGAGATTTTTGGGTCAAAAATATGGTTTATACTTTGCTTTTTTGGACAATTATATTTTTCTGTAATATTTCTGGAGTTTACGGTCGTAAACAACTTACGGCCGTAAACCCATTTACGACTCATGTTCACCAAGCCCATATTCTCCAAGTATAAATATAGGTGTTAGGGTGAGGAGTACGAATTGATGAAAAACAAGAGAGTTTACGGCCTAAGAAGAGAGAAACTAGAGAGCATTTTGTGTGTGTGAATCCTTTGTATCTAGAACTTTAATTCTAATCAATTCATACAGAGATTCATATTCTTCTTCTTCTTCTTCTCTTCTATTTGATCTGACATCATCCGTTTGATTGGGATTCCGCACCATCAAACGGATCTGATTGATACACGGGCAGATTAGGGACTTACAATTGATTCATAGTGTTATTTCTGTTTTATTTTTGTTCTAAGTTTTCGTTTAGTTTTGTTTTGTCTTGAAAAGTGATTTCAGGTGAAGATGAAACTCATGGAGTTTGTGTTGAAGATTTCTGAGCCAAAGGCTTCGTCCGTGAGCACTGAAGAATTCTCATTCGAATAAGCAAGAAATGAAGATTATTCTTTCAACATTCAATCCTTCAACCCTAGAAGCAAGGTGAAGCAGAAATTGAAGATTATTTGACGGATTGCATTAAAGCCTCTTCAATCAGCCTGCTGCTATCGTTGTACCTGCTGAAGTGATCCAGAAGATTTGTTCTCTCTGATGTTCTCTTTGATGATTCTCAAGCTGACAGCGTCATCTTTCAAGAATCAGTACAAGATGCCTCCTCACCCAATGGGCGTTCAATGTTAAACTCTGCAGAAAAGCTCAAGTACTCAAGATGAAGTCATTCATTAAAGATTCATCAAGTTCATCTTGAAGTCGTGAAGTCATCGAAGATTAAAGCTGAAGCCAAAGCTCCCATTGAAGATTAACAAGAAAATCCAGCTACTTTTTAGGGTGAGCTTGTTGGGTCAATTAAGAAAAGAAAGTTATAAACCAAGGGGGAGATTTTTGGGTCAAAAATATGGTTTATACTTTGCTTTTCTGGACAATTATATTTTTCTGTAATATTTCTGGAGTTTACGGTTGAGTTTACGGTCGTAAGCAACTTACGGCCGTAAACCCATTTACGGCCCATGTTCACCAAGCCCATATTCTCCAAGTACAAATATAGGTGTTAGTGTGAGGAGTACGGATTGATGAAAAACAAGAGAGTTTACGGCTTAAGAAGAGAGAAACTAGAGAGCATTTTGTGTGTGTGAATCCTTTGTATCTAGAACTTTAATTATAATCAATTCATACAGAGATTCATATTCTTCTTCTTCTTCTTCTCTTCTATTTGATCTGACATCATCCGTTTGATTGGGATTCTGCACCATCAAACGGATCTGATTGATACACGGGCAGATTAGGGACTTACAATTGATTCATAGTGTTATTTCTGTTTTATTTTTGTTCTAAGTTTTCTTTTAGTTTTGTTTTGTCTTGAAAAGTGATTTCAGGTGAAGATGAAACTCATGGAGTTTGTGTTGAAGATTTCTGAGCCAAAGGCTTCGTCCGTGAGCATTGAAGAATTCTCATTCGAATAAGCAAGAAATGAAGATTATTCTTTCAACATTCAATCCTTCAACCCTAGAAGCAAGGTGAAGCAGAAATTGAAGATTATTTGACGGATTGCATTAAAGCCTCTTCAATCAGCCTGCTGCTATCGTTGTACCTGCTGAAGTGATCCAGAAGATTTGTTCTCTCTGATGTTCTCTCTGATGATTCTCAAGCTGACAGCGTCATCTTTCAAGAATCAGTACAAGATGCCTCCTCACCCAATGGGCGTTCAATGTTAAACTCTGCAGAAAAGCTCAAGTACTCAAGATGAAGTCATTCATTGAAGATTCATCAAGTTCATCTTGAAGTCGTGAAGTCATCGAAGATTAAAGCTGAAGCCAAAGCTCCCATTGAAGATTAACAAGAAAATCCAGCTACTTTTTAGGGTGAGCTTGTTGGGTCAATTAAGAAAAGAAAGTTATAAACCAAGGGGGAGATTTTTGGGTCAAAAATATGGTTTATACTTTGCTTTTCTGGACAATTATATTTTTCTGTAATATTTATGGAGTTCACGGTTGAGTTTACGATCGTAAGCAACTTACGGCCGTAAACCCATTTACGGCCCATGTTCACCAAGCCCATATTCTCCAAGTACAAATATAGGTGTTAGGGTGAGGAGTACGGATTCATGAAAAACAAGAGAGTTTACGGCTTAAGAAGAGAGAAACTAGAGAGCATTTTGTGTGTGTGAATCCTTTGTATCTAGAACTTTAATTCTAATCAATTCATATAGAGATTCATATTCTTCTTCTTCTTCTTCTCTTCTATTTGATCTGACATCATCCGTTTGATTGGGATTCCGCACCATCAAACGGATCTGATTGATACACGGGCAGATTAGGGACTTTCAATTGATTCATAGTGTTATTTCTGTTTTATTTTTGTTCTAAGTTTTCTTTTAGTTTTGTTTTGTCTTGAAAAGTGATTTCAGGTGAAGATGAAACTCATGGAGTTTGTGTTGAAGATTTCTGAGCCAAAGGCTTCGTCCGTGAGCATTGAAGAATTCTTATTCGAAGGAGCAAGAAATGAAGATTATTCTTTCAACATTCAATCCCTCAACCCTAGAAGCAAGGTGAAGCAGAAATTGAAGATTATGTGATGGATTGAATTGAAGCCTCTTCAATCAGCCTGCTGCTATCGTTGTACCTGCTGAAGTGATCCAGAAGATTTGTTCTCTCTGATGTTCTCTCTGAAGATTCTCAAGCTGACAGCGTCATCTTTGAAGAATCAGTACAAGATGCCTCCTCACCTAATGGGCGTTCAATGTTAAATTCTGTAGAAAATCTCAAGTACTCAAGATGAAGTCATTCATTGAAGATTCATCATGTTCATCTTGAAGTCGTGAAGTCATCGAAGATTAAAGCTGAAGCCAAAGATCCCATTGAAGATTAACAAGAAAATCCAGCTACTTTTTAAGGGGGGCTTGTTGGGTCAATTAAGAAAAGAAAGTTATATACCAAGAGGGAGATTGTTGGGTCAAAAATATGGTTTATACTTTGCTTTTCTGGACAATTATATTTTTCTGTAATATTTCTGGAGTTTACGGTTGAGTTTACGGTCGTAAGCAACTTACGGCCGTAAACCCATTTACGGCCCATATTCACCAAGCCTATATTCTCCAAGTATAAATATAGGTGTTAGGGTGAGGAGTACGGATTGATGAAAAACAAGAGAGTTTACGGCCTAAGAAGAGAGAAACTAGAGAGCATTTTGTGTGTATGAATCCTTTGTATCTAGAACTTTAATTCTAATCAATTCATACAGAGATTTATATTCTTCTTCTTCTTCTTCTCTTCTATTCGATCTGACATCATCCGTTTGATTGGGATTCCGCACCATCAAACAGATCTGATTGATACACGGGCAGATTAGGGACTTACAATTTATTCATAATGTTATTTCTGTTTTATTTTTGTTCTAAGTTTTCTTTTAGTTTTGTTTTGTCTTGAAAAGTGATTTCAGGTGAAGATGAAACTCATGGAGTTTGTGTTGAAGATTTCTGAGCCAAAGGCTTCGTCCGTGAGCATTGAAGAATTCTCATCCGAAGGAGCAAGAAATGAATATTATTCATTCAACATTAAATCCATCAACCCTAGAAGCAAGGTGAAGCAGAAATTGAAGATTATGTGACGGATTGCATCGAAGCCTCCTCAATCAGTCTGCTGCTATCGTTGTACCTGCTGAAGTGATCCAGAAGATTTGTTGTCTCTGATGTTCTCTATGAAGATTCTCAAGCTGAAAGCGTCATCTTTCAAGAATCAGTACAAGAAGCCTCCTCACCCAATGGGCGTTCAATGTCAAATTCTGCAGAAAAGCTCAAGTGCTCAAGATGAAGTCATTCATTGAAGATTCATCAAGTTCATCTTGAAGTCGTGAAGTCATCGAAGATTAAAGCTGATGCCAAAGCTCCTATTGAAGATTAACAAGAAACGCCAGCTACTTTTTAGGAGGAGCGTGTTGGGTCAATTAAAAATAGAAAGTTATAAACCAAGGGGGAGATTGTTGGGTCAAAAATATGGTTTATACTTTGCTTTTCTGGACAATTATATTTTTCTGTAATATTTCTGGAGTTTGCGGTCATGTTTACGATTGAGTATACGGCCGTAAACACCTTACGGTCGTAAACCCATTTACGGCCCATGTTCACCAAGCTCATATTCTCCAAGTATAAATATACGTCTTAGGGTGAGGAGTACAGATTGATGAAAAACAAGAGAGTTTACGGCCTAAGAAGAGAGAAACTAGAGAGCATTTTGTGTGTGTGAATCCTTTGTATCTGGAACTTTAATTCTAATCAATTCATACAGAGATCCATATTCTTCTTCTTCTTCTTCTTCTTTTTCTCTTCTATTTGATCTGACATCATCCGTTTGATTGGGATTCCGTACCATCAAACGGATCTGATTGATACACAGGCAGATTAAGGACTTACAATTGGTTTATAGTGTTATTTTTGTTTTATTTTTGTTCTAAGTTTTCTTTTAGTTTTGTTTTGTCTTGAAAAATGATTTCAGGTGAAGATGAAACTCATGGAGTTTGTGTTGTAGATTTCTAAGCCAAAGGCTTCGTCCGTGAGCATTGAGGAATTCTCATTCGAAGGAGCAAGAAATGAAGATTATTCTTTCAACATTCAATCCTTCAACCCTAGAAGCAAGGTGAAGCAGAAATTGAAGATTATGTGACGGATTGCATTGAAGCCTCCTCAATCAGTCTGCTGCTATCGTTGTACCTGCTGAAGTGATCTAGAAGATTTGTTCTCTCTGATGTTCTCTCTGAAGATTCTCAAGCTGAAAGCATCATCTTTCAAGAATCAGTACAAGAAGCCTCCTCACCCAATGTGCGTTCAATGTCAAATTCTGCAGAAAAGCTCAAGTGCTCAAGATGAGGTCATTCATTGAAGATTCATCAAGTTTATCTTGAAGTCGTGAAGTCATCGAAGATTAAAGCTGAAGCCAAAGCTCCCATTGAAGATTAACAAGAAAATTCAGCTACTTTTTAGGGGGAGCTTGTTGGGTCAATTAAGAAAAGAAAGTTATAAACCAAGTGGGAGATTGTTGAGTCAAAAATATGGTTTATACTTTGCTTTTCTGGACAATTATATTTTTCTGTAATATTTCTGGAGTTTACGGTCATGTTTACGGTTGAGTTTACGGCCGTAAGCACCTTACCGCCGTAAACCCATTTATGGCCCATGTTCACCAGGCCCATATTCTCCAAGTATAAATATATGTGTTAGGGTGAGGAGTACAGATTGATGAAAAATAAGAGAGTTTACGGCCTAAGAAGAGACAAACTAGAGAGCATTTTGTGTGTGTGAATCTTTTGTATCTGGAACTTTAATTCTAATCAATTCATTCAGAGATCCATATTATTATTCTTCTTCTTCATTTAAAAAAAACCACGCTCGCAAGAACCACCCTCGCTTCGCATTTAAAAAAATCGGACGAGACTTTGGAGTTGTCGGGGATCGAACCCGCAACCTTCGGCTCGCATTCCTTCAGCGCCTTACCAACTCCTCTAGGCCACAAGTTGATACACTCCTTCCGCATTTAATTCATAACCCGTCTTTTTCGCTTCAAGTTTCGCATTTTTTACACTTTCAGCCCAAAATTCAATTCCTTTTAATTCTAAATTCTTTTTTCATCCAAAATAAAAAAAAAATAATAAAATAATAAAAATAATAATAATAAATAAATAAATAATAAATTAAATTAAAATTAATAAATAAAATTATATTTTAATGTTTTTACTTTTATTTTTTTTAACTTTTGACCTTAAATTTTGACTTTGACTTCCAAGTTTGACCTTTGATTTTAAACTTTGACTTTCTCGTTTGACTTTTAAATTTTCAAATTTAGCTTTTCGGTTTGACTTTTAAGTTTGACTTTTTCATGTTTGACTTTTGAGTTTAACTTTTATAAATTTGACTTTTAAGGTTGACTTTTGAGGTTTATAATCAAAGGGTTTGACTTTTAAGTTTTATTTTAGCTTCTAGTTGTGATGAGAATTGTTATCGAGATTATGAAAGCAATTATGATTGAATGATTGAAAAGTAAGAACACAACGAGTAAATATTATTCAGATCTTATATTGACGAAGACTGATTACAATGCTTTAAGCAGAAAGAATACTCGAGTTCCAAAAGTACTCTCTACTTCTATCCTCAGTCCCTATTTATAGGAAACCTGAGTGTACAAAAAATATACTAATTCTATTACAATACGCTTTGCATAAAACTGTGACTTAGTAAAATAACTAATATGTGAAACTAAAAGAAACAATCACTTCGACTTTTTACAATACATAAACTCTACAATCTCCCCTTTTGTAAACAATCGAAGCTATTCAGTCCATAAGCCTCTGAACAACTGAGTGAATTGTCTTTCGCACTTCACCATACCAAGAAATCACCTTCTTAAGCTCCCTTTGTCTCCTTCGTTATTCTTCTTGTAGTTATTCATACGAACAATAAAATTCGTCTATTGCGAAGAAGTATATCTTTCAACTTCCGAGACCTTGAACAAAAATTTCTTGGGCTTCCCCTTCGTATCTCTCCCTGAAAATACCATGCCAAAAGGTTTCAGGCATATTTCACCAACAACATACTTAGATAATGCTAACTGGGTCAAGGTATCTTCCCAAGGGACATTCACTTCTCTTCCCAAAGTCGTTGCAAGTTCTTCATCGGTTAATGCCAAATAGTCAAAGTAGTTATCAATAAAAGTCTTGACATGTGCGAAACCGATTCTAAACACTTCAGTTTCAGATCCTTTGAGCTTGTGGTCTTCCATATGTTTCAAAATAAGAGCCACTTGGATAAGATCATTGCAGTTCATCAGAGGGAAGTCAGGTATTGTGAAGTCATATTTTTTGTTATCAGCTCGAATGACAAAATAGCGAAAATTCTGAAGCATGTCTTCAAACATCGTATCCTTCTTAATCGTCAACACCTTTTTAATCTTCATTAAGGACCATACTTCATTTGGATTCTTTCCCAATACAACATGAAATCTGATTTTCATGTGTATGTAGTCATCAGCATTATCAAACTTCTCGCTAATCTTATACTGAGCTGTTATGAAAAGCATTTCATTAATCGGAAAATCCAACTGGCATTTGTCCGAATTCGCAATGCCATAGCTCTTCTTTGGCTTTTTCTCAAATTCATACATCTCTCTCCCCATCACTTTTGACTCTATAGTTTCATAAGAATATAGCTTCGCAGGATCTCCTTTATTCATTGTGGGAGGATCACTTGCCCTTTGCCTCATTATGCTCTGAACTTGCCTCAGCCTTTCCAATTCAGCCTCTGCTTCAGCTTTCTCCTCCTCCTTCGACTTTTCATACATAATCCCTTTCCCTTTTCCCACATCATCAGTTGGAGGTTTCGCACTAGAACTTCCTTCTTTTGACCCAATAGATATTCCTTTGGCTATTGGTCTTGTGGTCATTGTTGTTGAGGAAATCGGCATAGTGAATATTGGAAGAGTAGTTTTGAGCTGAGTGGATATCACTTTCCCCACAGTCTTCGCATCATCCTCTTTACTTGTATTTTTCTCTCCCCCTTGCACCCCTGTGAAAGCAGGTGGGGCATTATTCGGTAGTAAAGAGGTAAAGTTTGCAATAGGAGCAAGTGCCTTCTGAATTGCTTGTTCCAAAGTATTGACTTTGAGAGACAAGAATTCAGGAGTGAGAATGGATGGAGATGAAGATTGCGAAACCAAGGTTTTCAACTCAGTCACTAGCTGAATCAATTGATCAAACTTCTCCTTGTTTTCTTTGTGGTTTGCTTCAAAGATAGGAGCAGCAATAACTTTGTTTATGTCTGTGGCAACCACATCAACCCTCTTGTGTACTTCAATATGTTGAGAAGTAATATCTCGAAGCTCCTTCGCAAGTTCAGTCTTTAATTATTCAATCTTGAAGTTCACATCCTCCCTAACCTTCTTTTCATCCCGCACAAACAGAACATGGCGTTCTTTTGCAACAGTTTGTAAATCCTTAACAACTCCATTGAATGAACTCCCTTGAGCTTTAATGCGAAGCTCATTGTTCTTGTCTGACTGATCAACTTTATCAAGTATTCTCTTTTCAGCAGCTTTGATCATAACATCAACCTCCAATCCTGATATAGATGACGTTCTACCAGAATCAGCTTTGTGACTGAATAATGGCATTCAACTTTTGATTCAGGATTTTGAACTGCTTTCCTGTCATAAGCATATGATCAGGTATCTCCTCCTCCTCTGAATCAAAATGTAAGTCCTCAAATATTCCTCCAAAACCTCCTCCTTCGGTTTCATCATCGGACATGGGTTGCGAAGGTTGAGGAGTTTCAGGTGATTGTGATGGAAATAAGGTTGTAAATGGATTTTGTAGAGGATGGTCAAAAATGGATGAGGTAGAAAGTGTAAAAGTTGGAAGTGAAACCGGTGGTAATGAAATAGGTAATGTAGCAGGTAGGCTTATGGGCAGAGTGGTTGCAACACTTGTGATAGGTGCCCCCGTATCAGATACGTTGACAACCGTATAAAAAATAGGTACCTCCTCAGAAACTAATTTGGTAATGACTATTTCAAGTGGAATGGAGAGTGGGGTTGTGGTAGAAATTTTTGAAGTAGGTGTTATTGAAATGAGTGGAAGAGAAACAGTTACTGGTGTAGAAACAGGTGGAGTCTCTGGAACCACCTCTTCATCAGAAGACTCGTTGCGAATGATCAACTTTCGCTTCTTCAGAAGTGTTTGTTGCATCTGTTTCGCAACATCCTGAGCTCTTTTTCTATTGGACCCTGGAGAAACAGGAGCTGGAACACTTCTAAACATTACCCCCTTACTGCTGACATCTGTCTTGCGAATAGGAGAGGATTTACGAATCTTCTTCAGTACCCCAGATTTTGAGGGTATAATTTCCTTCTTCGATTTTGAAGACGTCTCCTCTATCTGAACCTCTTCTTCTTGACTTTGTTTCGAAGATTGAACATTTTCATCCTTCTTAGTGGTCTTCTTCTTCTTTGAGGTTTTGGCAGTGACTTCCAATAAGATCTCAGTCTGCACAGCTGGATCAAATGTCTTCATGTATCGTATCAAAACTTTGTGAGTGGATGATACCTTATGAAGCATTGCATCCGGAATGCGAGCAACATGTTTAAAGATGTTTTCATCATCTTCCACCTCCTTCGGAAATTGATACAACGAGAATTCCGCAACCTCAGCACCCTTTGGAACTTGAATTCCTTCTTTTTCGTATGCCTTTTCAAGAATAAGGCTCCAATACCTTGCACAAGAGATACCTTTCTCAGAATTCGTGTTTTCCAAACTTTTTACGAACTCCTTCCACAACTGAGTTTCGTAATCTACAGTGATATCGTAGTATAAGCCCATCACCATCGCATAGACTTCCATACGCCCCCTGTCAAGACCTACTGTTCTTCCTGTCAAACATCTGAGAAGAATTCCAAATAGAAAATTCCATATACAGGGTAATCCAAATTTTTGGAAATCACTAATCTTCTCAAGTGCTGGCTGATGACCCATCTCATTCAACATAAAGATGATTTGGGAATTGAGGGGTTTGAAAAATGGAGGGTTGTTAAGAATGTTCAAGAACTCAATGAACATTTTCTTTGTAAATCGAACCCTTTTGTTGTTCATCAGGTGGAATGTAATCACGTCAGTGGCATAGTTGTAAGAAGCCGATGATGCTGCCAATGACAACCATGTCATCGGAACTAAGAAAGAACTGAACATGGCGATGGATAGTGGAGATCTTTTCAGTGCAACAATTAACATTTTCAGTCCTTCTGGGTAAGAAGAAACATTCGAATCGACTTGATAGTTGGTGCTCTGAATCTTCATGAGTGATTGTGAGAGAACTTCATCAGTGTTGGATTGAGTTCCAACAATTTTTAGGGTTTGAACAAGATGAATATGAAGAAGATGAAGAAATTTAGGATTGTGAGAGTTTGTTCGTGTAACCGTATACAATGATCTTGAACCCCCTTTTATAGGAAACCCAAATCAATTTGAAATTAAAGCGGGATGCATTTAATGTTATCCGATGTGGCACCTTGATAATCGGACCATGACAGCAAAAGGTAGCCATGCTGCAAAAAGTAGCTGTCACATCTCCTAGAAAACCGGACAGAATACCAACCATCTTGAGTACAGAGCCTGTCAATTTTCCCGTTATAGAATTGGAACCGTTAGTACCCTTCGCATGGAGGCAAGACTCTTTCACTTTTGGGATATAAAGTGAAGTCATATGCCAGATTTGCGAAATCATCAGCCTGAGTTGGTATTACTCAGAACCTCAAGGATTTCGTGAGTGCAGTGTTCCAAAGAAATAAGATAAGAAATAACAACAAAAAAATTTGGAATTTTGTGATGTCAAAAATTCAATTTGACATGAAAGCAGTTAAACCCCAGGCAAAGGTTGCTTCGTTAATCATCAAGAGAGATGATCAACAGCTTGTATATGTTCCCGTGAATTACAATCGAATACTTTTTGATAAGTATCAAAGGGCTTCTTTTTGAAAGATATTTTTGGGTTGGTTTCAAATGTCATTACATATCAACCTTAACATAAGGTGAGAAATTGTAACTGAAATTACTTGTATGACCAGTGTAATCAGTGACAAGTTGGCTTTTGAAAATATTTATCATGACTAGAATTTGCGAATGAAACTCACACAGAAATCATATTCATAAAATTGTTGTACTGGATCTTGTTGGGTAACAAACATCGTGGGTTGAGAATGTTCGATCAAGACCACGCATGCAAATTGAATATGATTTGGAGTTTCGAAATTTTGGTACTGAAACAAAAGTTTCGTTAATATCTGGAACAATGTTCCCCGTCAATTCCTCAAAGTTTAGGATGTTTGGGTTTCACTTTCATCACGGGCCCATGATGTCAGATCATAAACACATAATTTTTGTATATCTAAGTCTCGATGGGTTTGATCAGAGACCTCTCGGACATACGTCTTTGTGTGTGATTTGTGTGAAGAATTT
Organism: Lactuca sativa; assembly: GCF_002870075.4. Taxonomy (NCBI): domain Eukaryota; kingdom Viridiplantae; phylum Streptophyta; class Magnoliopsida; order Asterales; family Asteraceae; genus Lactuca; species Lactuca sativa. The sequence goes on along the minus strand of NC_056630.2, from coordinate 100,918,008 downwards.
TGAGATGAAAAAGATTGATTATAAGATCGAATGTACCTCTGTTATTTGTGGACCAAACAGAAAACTCTTAACTCATATGAGAAGAGTAAGGTAGCTCTTTTGACTTATGCGAATACAAGCCTTATAGGGAAGAAATTTTCATGTGATAATTTCATTAAGGCTTTCTTTTCTCACACATAGAGTCATATGAGGCTTGAGTCAACATGCTGCAGCATGCTTCTAGGGATATCATAACTAGTACAAATTTGAAAGAATTGATACCTTCCCATAGAAACATATAAGCATGACCTCTTAGGATTAAGCCCTGAACTAAACTCAAAACACACAATACTTAAAGAACAAAACAAAAAAAATATTTTTGTGATTTTTAAATTTTTCAAAAATAAAAACATAACAAAATAATTTTTTTTTGGATTTTTGATTTTTCGAAAATGAAAATGAATCAAAAGAAAATATTTTTGATTTTTCAAGTTTTTCAAACAAAAATGTTTAAAAAAACACAAAATGAACCATAAACCAAACCTTAGTTATCATGTGTGCAAATGGGAAGAAATGTGGATGCGAAGCCATGCGAAGCCTCTAGATGAACAGTAACTTCTGAACGATTCTGACTCATAACTGCTGAATGGACCTTTCATTCTTGATATTTTGAAATTGAATTTGCATAAATCATCCCCAATCCTGCTAAAATTCTTACAAATGATTTTTCATCAAGAGGTTTAGTAAATATATCAGCAAGTTGTTCAGTGGTTTTAACAAAATGAATTTCAATATTCCGATCTTCCACATGGTCTTTGATAAAATGATATCGAAGAGCAATGTGTTTTGTCTTTGAATGTTGTACTGGATTATGACAAATGCGAATTGCACTTTGCGAATCACAATACAAGGGAATCTTTTTCTTGTTTATCGCATAGTCACGAAGTTGACTCTGAATCTAAATAATTTGCGAAGTGCAAGCAGCAGCTGCAATGTATTCAGCCTCAGCAGTTGATATAGCAACACAAGTTTGCTTCTTCAATTGCCAACTCACCAACTTCCCATCCAATAGTTGACATCCACCACTTGTACTTTTCCTATCTAAAGTACATCCTCCTAGATCAGAATCTGAAAAATCTTGAATGAAAAATCTCGATTTCGAAGGATACCAAAGTCCTAACGAAACTGTTCCCATAAGATAGCGAAAAATATTTTTCACTGCATTCAAATGAGGTTCTCTGGGATTAGCTTGATATCTAGCACAATTACATACCAAAAACATAATATCAGGTCTACTTGCAGTTAAGTACAATAAAAACCCTATCATGCTTCGATAAAGTGTTAAGTCAACAACAGGAGCATCTAACGAAGGAGTTAGTCTTGTTCCCACTGCCATTGGTACTCTCACTTTCGTGCTGTTGGTCATTCCAAACTTTTCAAGCAAGTTCTTCGTGTATTTTTCTTGATTGATTAAAATTCCATCCCTGTTCTGTCTTATATTCATTCCAAGAAAATTATTAATTTTTCCCATCATACTCATTTCAAATTGACTCTTCATTAGATTTTCAAATTCAATTGACAATGATGGGTCAGTTGAGCCAAAAATAATATCATCAACATAAATTTGAACAAGCATGAGATGATTCCCAACTTTCATGCGAAATAATGTGGGGTCAACTGATCCTTGTTTAAATTTAGATTGTTTCAAGAAATTTGTAAGTGTTGCGTACCAGGCTCTTGGTGCTTGTTTTAACCCATACACTGCTTTGTCTAGATTGTAGACATGATCAGGATGTTCATCATTTATAAATCCTGGTGGCTGTTCAACATAGACTGTTTCTTCAAGTTCTCCATTTAAGAATGCACACTTAACATCCATTTGAAAAACATCAAAGTCTTTGTGAGCTGCATAAGCTAAAAATATGCGAACTGCTTCGAGTCTTGCAACAGGAGCAAATGTTTCTTCATAGTCTATTCCTTCTTGTTGCGAATAACCTTTAACAACTAGTCTAGCTTTATTGCGAATAATATTGCCATCTTTGTCGGTTTTATTTTTAAAAATCCATTTTAATCCGACAATTGAAACATCAGAAGGCTTAGGAACTAATCTCCAAACCTTGTTTCGTTCAAATTCAGCCAGTTCAGATTGCATCGCAACAACCCAATCTGAGTGTTCCATAGCATCCTTTACTGTCTTTGGCTCTATTTTCGAAATAAAGACATTAAACATACACAGTTCTTGGTTCGCATTCAGTACCTCATTTTTCGCACGAATTTGAGCTCTTGTCAACACACCATCTTGTGGATTGCCAATTACCTGTTCTTTGGGATGATTTCTTGTCCATTTCTCAAGTGGTGGAAAATCAGGATTAAATACCAATAGTGCATCTTCATACATATATTCATTTTCAGATCCTGCAACAGAAAAATTATCATTTAATTCATGAAACTCATAATTTTCATCAAGATTAATTGTCTCTGTTTCATCATGCTCCCCCTCAACATGATGTTCATCTTTGATGCTCCCCCTCAAAATGATGATCCTGTTGAATTTACAAATGCTTCCCCTCAACTTGATGATTTTGTTGAGTTTGCGAATGCTCCCCCTCAACTTGATGATTCATATTTTCATTCTCCCCCTCGAAAGTTTGTTGTCTGTGTTCATTGTTAATTGTATGCTCCCCCTCCATACGAACTTCAGTCACACTTTAGCAAGATATTGAACTTGTAGTGATTGTTGAATCATCAGTCCGTTTCGAGGATTCTGATGTTTGATTATCAGGAGCGTTGGTTTCCGCATTAATTGCCCTGTTAGGAATTCCAAAAATTAAGTCATAATCAAAATCATTTATTTCAAAATTATCAATTTATGTATCTGAATCAACAAGAATTGATTTATTTTCAAATTTACTATCCATTTGTTTAAGATATTAATCATCGAAAGTTAAGTTGAAAGTTTCTTCAACTTTTCTTGTTCGCTTGTTTAGCACCCTGTATGCAACTGAATTTTGTGAATATCCTAAGAATATGCCTTCATCAGATTTAGCTTGGAACTTGGTCAGATTATCTTTTAGATTCATTATAAAACACCTACATCCAAAAACATGAAAAAATTTGACATTAGGTTTTCGATTGTTGAGTATTTCATATGGAGTGACATTGAATCTGTGATGAATGAATGATTGATTATGAGTAAAGCATGCAGTAGAAACTGCTTCAGCCCAAAGATATTGAGGTAGATTCGCATATGTTAACATGGCTCTGGCTTCTTCGCATAGAGATCGATTTCTTCTTTCAACAACACCATTTTGTTGTGGAGTATATGGTGATGAGAAATTATGCGAAATTCCTTTGCCTATGAGAAATGAATCAAGTGTTTGATTTTTAAACTCAAAAGCATTATCACTTTTAATTTTGCGAACATTCTTTTTAAGGCTAATCTAAATCTTTTTGATAAAATCAATCATCGTCTGAGCAACTTCAGATTTTAACCTGAGAAAAAATACCCATGTGAATCGAGAAAAATCATCAACAATAACTAAAATGTACCACTTTTTATTGATTGTAGCAACAGTCGACGGTCCACATAAGTCAATGTGAAAAAGTTCCAATGGTTCTACGATTTTTGAGTCTATCACAATTGGATGACCTTTTCTATGTTGTTTTCCTTGTTCGCAAGCTGCACACAGAGAATCATTGTCAAATTTTAGTATAGGTAAACCTCGAACTAAATCTTCAGTGACAAGTTTGTTAATATTGCGAAAGTTCAAATGTGACAGTCTTCTATGCCAAAGCCAGCTGACATCATTAGATGCCTTTGATAGTAAACACACAACAGGTTTGCCAACGATTGGTTTGATGTCTAGTGTAAACATATCACCATATCTTTTTGATTTGAGAAGTACTTCATTTGTCTTTGCATTTGAAATGATACTTCCTTCTTCATTAAACATAACTTGATTTCCAGTACCCACAACAAGTTGCGAAACACTAATCAAGTTATGTTCAAGACCTTCAACATAAGCAACCCTGTTAACAGTGAATTTTCCATTTGTGAATTTCCCATAGACTTTCACTTGACATTTGTGATTATTTCCGAATTTGACTACCCCTGCATTTTCCAAGCTTCGATAATCTCGCAAGTTTTCATTTCTTCCAGTCGTGTGACGAGAGCAACCACTATCAATATACCATTTCGCATCATATTGTTCGTCACACATCACCTGCATTTATTGAAAAAATTTATGAACCCAAGACTTAGTGGGTCCTTCATTAGTATTTTTGAAAAAATGCTTTGAACTTAAAAACCAAGTTTTCACTTTGTCTGTGACACTATCAATTATATCAACATCATCAGATCGAGATATTGAAATATAGTTGTTCAACAGTTTTGGATTTTCATTGAGTTTCATCTCATCTTTCACAACATTCGCAACTTTAATAACTGGTTTCCATTTTTGTACCGGAACTTGCGAATTATAAGATGATGAACTACCAGTGGAAGAGTTATTTGCGAACTTGTCAAATGCATTTTTTATTTGTTTCTCTGAAAACTTCCCATTTTGATATTGTCTTCCTTTCCCTTCAAGCCAACAATTGATCATACCTACATCAGATTTTCCTTTTGTATACGAAACTTTGGTCGGTTTTGAGACTGAAGGATTTGGAAAATTTGGTTGTTTAGGAGAAAACTTCATTTTTGTTTGAGTTGTGACATTCAAAGATGATGAATCATTCGTGACTTTGCGAACTTTATGAAACTTTTGATTTTTCACAAATTTTTGCGAAGTCTCAAATTTTTGATTGTTGTCATATTTGCGAACAAGTTTATCATTATTTTTCATTGGAATTTTGTCAACAGAATTTATTGGTTTATGATAACTTCTATCCTTTTGTTTATTAATGCTTTGAAATTTTGATGATTTTGACTTTAAAATTTGTTCTTTTTCAACTTTTGATTATCATTGGACACAACTTGCCAAAAGATTGCTTTTCTTGCTTTTCTTTTTGAAACATTATTTTCTGTTGAATAATTTCCAATCATCAATTTGAATTCATGAGAATTTAATTTCACTTCAACCTTTGGTTTTTCAACTTTTTCAAAATTTTTTTTTGCTTTTTCACCTGTAACCACCCATTTTTATGATGATTTTTTCTTTGAAAAACATAAGAATTTTGAGTTAAATTGTTTTCTTCTGTGTTTTGATTTGCGAAGAAACCTTCAGTAGTTGACCTTTCATTATCTTTTTCAATCATTTTGTTGAATTCAGGGTTAATTTTCTCAGCATTCCCAGTAGTGACAAAATTTTGATTTGGAAAAATGGTGTTATCAGTGCATATAAAATTTGGATATACCATAGTGTTACTTTCCAAATAATGTGCACCTTTGTCACGTAGAATTTTGTCAAATTCTTTTGTATCTCCAAACACTTGATCAACCACAACTCGTGGAGGTATTTCATGTGAATCCTTCACATCTTCTTTGTTTTCATCAGTGTCATCAGATTTCCAGCTTTCAACTTCCACATTATCAAAATTACAATGTTGCGAAGTAGAGGGTTTTTCAATGTCATCTTTGACAATCGAATCAACTATAATTTCTTTACCTTTGATCTTAGATGTGATATTAATGATTGACAATTAAGAACAATCAACCTCTTGTTCCTCTTCAATCTCACTGATTTCACTCACATTATCTGAATTGTCATCGATATCAGCATAATTGAGTTGAGAATCAAGAGTTGAGGTTTCAGTTTTCTTTAAGATTTTCACTTGTTCATTCTTTGTCAAACTTTCATTGACAATACTAACCAACTCATCAACATTCAAAAATTCATCAATTTTGACAATCCCATATGCGAATCTATCATCAGGTATTTTGTCAAATTGAGCAATTGTGTTTTCGCAATCATAAGACACAACATCAACTTTTTCACGATCATATTCAAGAAAAGTTAAGAGTTTCCTATGTTGTTCTTTGCTAATGTCAGCTGAATGATGTAAAGCAGTTAATTTTGCATACAAACGCTTAGCAGAGTTACAATATATATTTGTTTGCGCTAGCAACAACCTAACTTCATTTCCAAGATTGTCCCTATCACAATTTACATTTTTGATTTGCAATTCAAGTTTGTCTAATCTGCTTCGTTTTATTTCTAACTCTCTTTGTGTCTCAACTAGTTGCATATTTAAATTTTGAGCTTCAGTACTAGTAGACACAATAATAGAATCAAAATAAGCAACAGTATCATCAAAAGAAGTAATTTCAGTATCATAAGCAGATAAAGGAATATTAAAAGATTCAAGAATAGCACGTACCTTGGTGGTCATTGGTGATTTGTCTGTTGATTTGGATATGAAGCACCGAACTGAAACATCCTCTTCGCAATTTTCTTCAAAGCTTGCGAACATAGCTCCAAGAGTTGGATGCCTCATTTCTTCGTCATCGGATCCTGAAGACCAGATCTGATATGTTCCACTTTCTTCCTCATCAGACTCACTCTTCGCAACTAATGACATTCCTTTTGTCTTTGCACGCAACTCTTCAATCTATTCTGAATAGTAAGTTTCATCTTTCACTTTGTTCTTTTCTCCTCTTTCTTTCGCAACATGCAATCAGCTGCGAAATGATTCGCATCATTGCAGTAGTGACAATAGAATCCAGAATCACCTTTCAGTTTCTTCACATATTTATCATCTTTTTGCTTTTCATCAACTTTTTCCATTTTCTTCTTCTCCTCTCCTCCAGCTTTTGAGACTCCACTCTTTGCATCATTTGCCTTTCCTTTTGGATTAAAAGGCTTTTTGAAAAATTTCTTAACTCTGTTGTTTGAGTAGAATGCCACAACTTCATCATCAGAGTTCATTAAGAAACATTCATTGTCTGAACCATCTATTTCATTAATTTCGACTACTGATACCTTTGAAACAAGAGCCAAAGGTCCACCTATACGTTTTTTTTGATTCTTCATACATTTCTAAAACTTCACTTTCATGTGTTTTCAGCTGATTGTAGAGATCATTCAAACTGGTTGTATCAAAACGCTGTTGATTCTTAATCATCATACTTACACTTCGCCATTCCTTGTGAAGGCCCATGATGAATGTTAAATTGAACTCCATGAGAGACCTAGTGATTCCATACCTATTGCAGCGATACACAAGCTCATTCAGACGATCATAGTAACTTTCAAGAGTTTCAGCATCCTTTTGTCTGAATTCCTTCCGTTCAACAAGACATTGCTTCACAGAGTTGATCTTCGTCTTTTCGCTACCTTGATACTTCTCTTTTAGAGTGATCCAGATCTCCTTGGCTGTTTTACAACTACGGATGTAAATGTAAACCACAGGAGGTAAAGCACCTCTTAGTTCCCTTATGCGTCTCTTTTCATTCTTCTTCAAACGGTTTTGTTGTTCAGCAACTTCAGCAGAAGTAGTAGACGATCCAATTGATTGAACATTAGCAGGAGCTTGAACTGTTCCATTGATACAATTCCAAAGTTCTTCATCAATTCCATTTAAGTAATCCTCCATTCTATCAGTCCACTGACCATAGTATTCAGGGATTAACATCGGAATTTTGGTTGAAGAACCAAGCAAGTAAGAGAAAGAAGTCATTGTATTCATGTTGAAGTTCGCCATTGATGAACACGGAAATTTCAGAAAGCTTGAAAAACTTGATGAATTTGAGAATTGATCAACTGAAATGATCACAAATTGCTAATCGATCACTCGACTAAACAATTCAAAGGCATAATCAATTCAAATCTGAAGATCAAATGTTATTTTTGTTTTACTTTTGTTCTAAGTTTTCTTTTAGTTTTGTTTTGCCTTGAAAAGTGATTTCAGGTGAAGATGAAACTAATGGCGTTTGTGTTGAAGATTTCTGAGCCAAAGGCTTCGTCCGTGAGCATCGAAGAATTCTCATTCGAAGGAGTAAGAAATCAAGATTATTCTTTCAACATTCAATCCTTCAATCCTAGAAGAAAGGTGAAGCAAAAATTGAACATTATGTGACGGATTGCATTGAAGCCTCCTTAATCAGTCTACTGCTATCGTTGTACTTGCTGAAGTGATCCAAAAGATTTGTTCTCTCTGATGTTCTCTCTGAAGATTCTCAAGCTGAAAGCGTTATCTTTCAAGAATCAGTACAAGAAGCCTCCTCATCCAATGTTTGTTCAATGTCAAATCTTGAAGAAAAGCTCAAGTGCTCAAGATGAAGTCATTCATTGAAGATTCATATGTTCATCCTGATGCTGTAAAGAAATCGAAGGTTAAAGCTGAAGCCAAGCTCCCATTGAAGATTGACAAGAAGAGCCAGCTACTTTTTAGGGGGAGCTTGTTGGGTCATTTAAGAAAAGAAAGCTACAAACCAAGGGGGAGATTTTTGGGTCAAAATATGGTTTATACTTTGCTGTTCTGGACAATTATATTTTTTTCTGTAATATTTCTAGAGTTTATGGTCATGTTTACGGTTGAGTTTACGGCCATAAACACCTTACGTCCGTAAACCCATTTATGGCCCATGTTCACCAAGCCCATATTCTCCAAGGATAAATATAGATTGATGAAAAACAAGAGAGTTTACGGCCTAAGAAGAGAGAAACTAGAGAGCATTTTGTGTGTGTGAATCTTTTGTATCTAGAACTTTAATTCAAATCAATTCATACAGAGATCCATATTCTTCTTCTTTTTCTTCTCTTCTATTTGATCTGACATCATCCGTTTGATTGAGATTCCACACCATCAAACGGATCTGATTGATACATAGGCATAATTAGGGACTTACAGTAATTCACTTCCAATTTTAGCAAAACTTCTAATAAAAGAGTTTTAAACACATAGATGTTTTTAATCTAGACTTAATAAGATAGATCAACACAATAAGTTTGACCCAAGTTTGACTTTTACAAGATTTAAATTAACGGGTTGTCACATCATCCCCCCATTAGAGGGAATTTTGTCCCAAAATTAAATGTAAGAGATACACATGGACTAAGGGAAAAGATGTGGGCACTTATGTTTCATTTGATCCTCTCGCTCCCAAGTAAATTCTGGTCCCCGTTTTGCATTCCAGCGAACCTTCACTATCGGGGTACAACTTTGTTTGGTTTTCTTGACTTCCCTATCCATGATTTCTACTGGTTCTTCCACGAAGTTGAGGCTCTCATTGATCTCGATTTCATCGAGTGGGATAACAAGAGTCTCATCATATAGAAACTTCTTTAGGTTGGATACGTGGAAGGTAGTGTGTACGTTGCTAAGTTCTTGAGGTAGTCGGAGTTTGTAAGCTATTGGGCCGATTCTAGCGAGAATCTTAAAAGGCCCAATGTACCTTGAATTTAGCTTGCCATGCTTTCTGAAGATTATCATGCCCTTCCAGGGTGAGACCTTTAATAGCACAAGGTCACCAACCTGAAATTCCACGCATTTCCGTCTTTTGTCAACATAGCTTTTTTATCGATCTCTAAAGGCTTTTAGCCGCTCACGGATTTGTACAATCTTTTCTGTCATTTCCCGGATAATCTCTGGACCAGTGACAGTGTTGTCAGGAACTTATCCTTTAGCTAGTTACGTGTCACCCACCTCAGCACAACACAGAGGGGATCTATACTTCCGGCCATAGAGGGCTTCGAATGGAGCAACTTTGATACTAGTATGGTAGCTGTTGTTGTATGAAAACTCGACCAATGGTAAATGGATATCCCACACATTACCAAATTCGATCACACAACCTCTCATCATGTCTTCCAACATGTGTATAGTTCTCTCACTCTGTCTATCAGTTTGTAGGTGTTAGGCTGTACGCATGTCCACCCTAGTTCCTATAGGTTTTTGTAGCGACTGTCAGAATCTCGAGGTGAATCTGTTGTCTCTATCAAAGATAATAGATATGGGCACACCATGCAGTCGTACGATCTCTCTAATGTTTGTTTTGGTCATTTCTCTATCTTGTCAGTTTCTTTAATTGGTAGGAAGTGAGCGGACTTGGTTAACCTGTCTACGATCACCCAAATGGTATCGAGACCACCCATTGTCTTGGGCAACTTGGCTATAAAATCCATTGTAATCTGCTCCCACTTCCACTCAGATATCTATGCTTGTTATAGTAAACTTGAGGGCTTTTGATATTCTACCTTAACCTTGACACAAGTAAGACACTTGCCCACAAGGTAGCAATATATGCCTTCATGTTAGGCCACCACTATAACATTTTGAGGTCCAGATACATCTTCTCTAAACCTGGATGAACGGAGTATCTAGCATTTTGTGCTTCGTTCATGAAAACATCTCTAAAACCACCGGTGTCCAGATCCGATCCGTGAGGTAAAAGACTCTATCACCCTTGAGTTTTAAGTTCTTATCCATTCCCTTTAGGGTTTCACCTGCCACATTTTCAGGTTTCAAGACTTCTTGCTGAGCCTCTTTAATTTTTTTGGAAAGATGTGAATGGATTGTCATATTCAATTCCTTGACTCTACGAGTTGAGTACACTTTCCGACTAACGATGTCATTTGCTACATTGGCTTTATCGAGATGATAATGAATTTCGCATTCGTAGGCATTTAGTAACTTGACCAACCATCGTTGTCTCATGTTGAGCTCCTTCTGGTTGAATATATGTTGAAGGATTTTGTGATCTGTAAAGATAGTGCTTTTCGTACCATACAGGGAGTGTCTCTAGATTTTTAGAGCAAAATACCACTACTCCTAACTGCTTATCATGAGTAGTTTAGTTGACTTCGTGTGTCTTAAGTTGTCTTGAGGCATAGGTGATGACCTTTCCCCATTGCATAAGAACACAACCAAGCCCTTGGTTGGATGCATCGCAGTATACTACGAAATCTTCTATCCCTTCTGGGAGGGAAAATATTGTTGCGCTGTATAAGGCTTACTTCAGCGCTTGGAACGTCTTTTCTTGTTTCTCTTCCTAGTCAAAGGTCACACTTTTCTGGGTCAACGTGGTAAGTGATTTCACAATCTTTGAAAAGTTTTGAATGAACCTGCGATAGTAGCCAACAAGGCCAAAAAATTGACGGATTTCCGTAGGCGTCCTTGTGCCGACTAGTTCTCGATGGCTTTGATTTTGTAAGGGTCCATGATTCACTCTTCGCTGACTACGTGACCCAAGAATTCAACTCTTCGAATCCAAAATTCGCATTTAGAGAACTTCGCATAAAGCTTCTCTGCTCGTAGTGTTTCCAAGACATGTCGTAAGTGTTGACTAAGTTCCTCCTTATTGCCTAAGTAGATAAGTATGTCATCAATGAATACTATCACGAACTTATATAAGTAAGGACGACACACCCGATTCATTAAGTCCATGAACACCGTTGGTGCATTGGTTAATCCGAGAGGCATCACTACAAACTCATAATGACCATAACGAGTTTGGAAGGCTGTTTTGGGAACATCTTCCTCAAAAACTCGTAACTAGTGATACCTTCTATCCATAGTAGAAGGTATTGGTTCTTAATGGTCAGTTTGTTTAGCTTGCAGTAGTCGATGCACATACGGAACGATCCATCATTCTTCTTCACGAACAAGACTAGTGTTCCCCAAGGTGAGAAACTTGGTCTAATGAATCCCTAGCTGAGTAGTTCGTTCGATTGAATGGATTATTCTTTCATCTCAGTTGGTGCTAGTCGATAGGGCAATTTGGTTATAGGGGTAGCTCCCGAAATTAAGTCAATTTTCATCTTGACTTGGCTTTGTGGTGGTAATCTTGAAAGATATTCGGGAAAGTTGTTGGGAAAGTCGCAGACTTCTGGGATGTTCTTTATGTCTTTTACCTTTTGGCTCACATCAACTACCTGAGCATGGAACCCATTATATTCCTTTAGTAAGTACTTATGGGCTTGAATACTCAAGATGATTCGAAGGTTCGTGTCTGGTTTGTCGCCATAGATAACTAGGGTTTCGCTATTCGGTACATTAAGACGAACGACTTTCTCAAAACACAGGATGTCAGCACGATGAAGACTCAACCAATCCATGCTGATAATGACATCGAAACTTTTAATTGGGATAGGTATGAGGTCGATTTGAAATGAATATCTATGTAGAGTGAGGGTGCGTCCTATGTATATATCGTTAGCGCTCTCAGTTTTTCCGTAAGCCATTTCTACAATGAACGTTTCCTTTAGTGCTTGTGGTGGTTGTTTAAGAAAGTGTTTAAATTTTTGATTCACGAAACTCCTCTACGCTCCACTATCAAATAGTATGCATGTATAAGAGTTATTGAGGAGAAACATACCCGTGAACACTGTAGGGTCTGCCATGACTTCTTCATGACCAATAGCGAGTACTCTCCCCACTCCACCTGCATTACTCTTTCTCGGGCAGTTCCTTTTGAAATTACCCATTCTGCCACACCCATAACTGGCATGATTTGCTCCTATGCCAGGGAACTGGGTGATTGGTCTTGTTGGTGCTTTATAGAAATAGGCAGTGTGCCCCTTCCTATTGCAGTTAGCACACTGCATCTCTCGGAAAGGTCAATTGTGATAGAAGTTGCACTTGTTGCACTTCGGTAGACTTCCAGTATATGCTTTGTTGGTGTCGGGACAGCAGGGGTCTTTGCAACCTGAACAACCATAATCTATTGTTTCATGGCGGAGTTCATGCTGATTGGATCTTCTTGCTGTCCCAAAACTTTCATTTGTTGTCGTTCACATTGGCTTGTTCCGGGATATGGGTTGTTACTTGTGGACGAAATCCATGGTCAATGAGTCTCCGTGCCAAGCGTTTGGCACTATCGAATGTAGAGGGGTTCGAAGCTAATACATTCCCCTGAAATGGAGGTACCAATCCCCAGATGTAAGTCTCAATCTTCTTGCTCTCCGTGGGGACCATCCCCAGACATATAGCCGCAAGATCACTAAATCTAGTAGTGTATGCTACTATGTCAGAGCCTTTCATTGTAAGGCCCCAAAGTTTCTGCTCTACCTTCTGAAATTCGCCCCTCGGGCAGTATTCTCCCTTTATCAGATCTGTCAGTGTTTCTGAGCCCATTGAGTTAGCCAGAATGAGAGTAAGTGACTTGACATGGCTATTCCACCATGTGAGGGCCCTGTCGGAGAAGGTGAAGGTAGCAAATTTAACTTTGCTTCCTTCAGGCCAGGGTCAGATCTCGAAGAAAGACATCGTTGTTTCAAACCATTGCGATAGAGAAATGATTCCACCGCTATCGTTAAAGGTTTTGGGTTTGCAGTTAGTGAAGTCCTTGGATGAACACTCCCTAGGGTCTCCATGACTATCTCCTTGGGTAGAGTTAATACCGTTCCACCCCCACTAGTATCGCTAGTGTTGATCTAAGTTAAGGCAGCCATAACAGCCGCAATCACTGCAGCTTGAAAAACTACATGATCGAATTGAGGTGGAGGTGGTGGTGGTTGAGTTAAAGTTATTGGTGGATTGCGTCTGTTTGATTTATGAGGAGGCATCTTTTAACTATAAGTTTATAACAATGAAGATAATGGTAAGATGCCAATAATGAGTATAATGTGAGTGTTCCTTGAACTAATTTACCCTAGTTCCACATGTAATTGTTTAAGTGTTTGCAACATAGGTATATCATTAGAAAGTGGCTGAATTCAGATAAAAACCTTTCTAGAGAATTACATGCCTGTCAATTCCATTGGTATTATAGATGTATAGAGTTTAGGAAAAATTTGACCTTGTAATAGGTCTACAACATACCACCATAAAGAAAACTTTGACAACATAAAGACCTAACAAAAATGAAATTTCGAGGTCTAATCATAAACAGGAAAATGACACTAGAGTCTAAAAGTAGACTTAATCTATATCCAAAAGAGTGATTAGAGTAAGCTCTACTCGCAAAAAGTGTTGTTCTGATTAGTACTAGATTCTACCATGGATTCAACCAATTGGTGTTCTGTTTTCCACACACACCTTTCGAATGCCACTTGGCTATGCCGAAGCTCTCTAACTTCGGATCGGCTTGCATTCAGTTCCCTCTGTAGTGCATCAGTTTGAGTCCTTTTTAACTCTTGGTCTTCGTTGAGATGGTGGAGGCGGACTGTATTGACTCCTAAGTTAGCTCTAATCTCCAGGACTTGGTCGATGGTCGCTCTTCCTAGTTCAACATTGCGAGAAACACGACGAACCAAGATAGGGAGGATCCTGTCAGCTGAGCCTCCCTCACTCAGGTTGTAGAAGCATCATTCCCAATTATAAGGAGGTGGATGTCCCTGTTCGTGACTCCACCTTCCCAAGTTTATGTGACAACCCAAAGTTATTCCATCATTGTAACCCGTTCCGTCAATAAAAATTCTTCCTTTTTCAAATTGTTTCCGTTACATTTTAAATTAAGTCATTAATTTTGAAACTTCTATTATGACTTAATGGATGTCCGAACACGTTAGAAACTCAAGAAAACACTTTCAATATTCAATCGGATAATTTTTAGTTTCGACCATGTCGGGTTACGACAACTTAATCGGGTGCGACCAAAAGCCTCGTTTAACATCAGTATCGGGTAGAATTCCACCGTGTCTCAAACTTAATCCATATTTACGGTTCAAATGACCTCATTTTGAAGTTTTCCACCCTCTCTCACTACTCTCTCTCTCTACAAACTCAATTCTTGGTCCAAAATCATCCAATTCAAGCCTCAAATCGTTAAGGTAACAATCCTAACTCATAGTATAACCTCTTTGGCTTTCAATTTCATGTTCAAACTATGAAATAGGACCATCAACATGTGTTTACGGGCCTAGAACAGTCCTAGGCCATAAACACACATAAAATGGGTTTTTGAGCCCCAAAACCCTCCCAAATCACTCTTGGAGCTTGGAAATGACTTAAGGACTTAATGGAATGGACTAGAAACACCATAAACTCATCATTTAGGGGGTAAATAAGATTTTACTGCCCAAGAACATGCTTGGTCTGTAAACACCATTTCATGGGCAGTAAACTCCTTATAAGGTGTTAAGAACCCCCTTAAACAACTCCTAAGCCTAGGAATAAAGTCTAGAAGCAACCACAATCAAGTTAGGGGCCTTAAACTTGATAAAAACCCCTCCCTTAGGAGTTCACGGCTGTAAACCCCCCAAGGATAGGTTCCTGGGCTATAACTTGGTCAAAATGTGCCCTAACTTCACCCCATGACTTGTAAAATGAGTTTGAATCACATGTGATTAATCTAGGGCCACCAAAACATGAAAGGAAAGAGTACTTAGGAGCTTACGGTCGTAAAATCCTAGTTGACGGCCGTAAACTCCATTAAATGGTCCCTTTGGTGGTTTAATCCTTCCCTATACCCTAGATTTGATCCTAGCTAATTTCCCCAAGTGTTATAAGGCCATTTAGCAACCAAGAACCCATCAACCATGAGATTACGGCCGTAAACTCATGGGGACATGGTCTTAGGGCCTAAAACTCCCTTAGGAGTTTACTCTTGAAGAGCAAACTCCATATCTATGCCCTATACGTCCGTAGATGTCACCAGGGTCACTCCAAACACTTGAATTGAAGTGTTTTCGCGCCTGAGAGTGTTTATTCTTTTTAATTAGTAGATCAAGGTCTAATTAGATATAAATGTGTATCTTTTCACATTACATAGGAACCTCGCGCGTTTTCAAGCCTCGAACTGACGTTTAGCATCCAAACCGACACATTTCTCGACCGGTGAGTTCATACCCCTACACCTTTTCCGTGTTTTTCAATGTTTTCAGGGGGGAATACAAGCAAAAATACAAGGATATCTTGTACTCAAACTTATTATTTCATTTGAAATTTTTCATATTCCACAAGCTTTTAACAATCAAAATCGTATTAACCAACTGTTTGACTTGCAGAGTTAGTTTTCAAATATTATTATATATTGCTATAATAAATGTTTCTCACATGATTTTCCACTTTATTATTGTTAAAGGCATTAGTTTAGTACTTTTGATTCGTCCTCTATAACACTCCACAGAGATACGCGAGTGGAGGACCGCCCTTTTGTAATTAGAATCTAAAACAAGATTTTCCGCATTATTACTTGTAAATTCATTAATCTTAATAATTGGAAACACGTCCTCTGTAACACTCCACAGAGATACACGAGTGAAGGACCGCCCTTTGTAATTAGAATCTAAAACAACATTTTCCGCATTATTACTTGTAAATTCGTTAATCTTAATAATTGGAGACACGTCCTCAGTAACACTCCACAGAGATACACGAGTGGAGGACCGCCCCCATAACCGGAATCTCCAGGAGGGAGAGCGTGACTTGAGTGTATAGATCTATACGGGGCTGACTACCCCGCAACTGGCTGCTAGCTACAGCCGAACCAAAAGGTTCAAGGGTGACAATGATGATGGACTAATTATTGTCATATTTAGTCTATCGTATGGTTATGGAACTCGCAATTTAGATAACAGAGATCTACTTGTTGGTAATAATGAATTTTAGTAAGCTAATAACCTTAAGAATTAATTTACTTTCCACACAATAGTTTTATATACGTGTTAAAACTAATATACATTTCAAGGATAACTAGGCTTTTAGGAAACTTCACATAAACATTTTAAGTATGGTAGATACTTGTACATTACATTTGGATTCGGTAACCAAACACAAACTTTTAGGAAAATAAGTGTTTTTCCTGGGATAACTGAACTGTTCTTAACTAGACCGTGTAACTAATGGATAACAAAACTTTACTTTTAAGAAAATATGGGATTTTCTTGGATTCATAATTTTTACAAAAAAACAAGGGAAACTTGTTCATTTTCAGAAACAAACCGCTTATGAACTCACCAGCTTTATGCTGATTTTCAAACTGCTTGTATTCTCAGGTCCACATTAGACAGGTACACCGCGATCTTTTGGAGAGGACGGAGCGTATAGAAGAATCGTCTTTGCTTTTGTTCATATGATATATATGTATAACACTTGTAACACTTTGATTTCAAACAAATGTAATAATTCTATGCAGTGTAATGTTTTGTGTTTACTACGCTTACTATGTACATTGGTTGCGATATACATGACGTCCTCCGCCCCGGAACGTTTCCGCCATCGGTTTCGGGGTGTAACAGATTGGTATCAGAGCCCTTGTTTATAGTGAACTAGTATACCAAACCTTACATGGTATAAGACTAAAAACACTAAGGGGCCTAAGTGCTCTGAACTAAAAGTATACTTTAAAATACAAGTATTTTCAAAAGTATACAAGTATACGTAACCGCCGGATTCCGTTATTATAAGTAGAACAAAACATAAGTAAATGGGTGTTGCACATTGCAGTTAAACCTGGGCAGTTATGTAGTCGTGTCTAGGGTCATTATAGCCTGATCAACTATATTCATTCGAGACACAACCAACATGTGCTTGGGAGTGACTGCGGTGTCCAGCAAGCCTATAACTTACCCAATACCCAAACAACGAGCCGTCGTCGCAGAGAAACATGAAATACTATGGGAGTATTTCTAGAGCCAACTTCGTTATAGAAATCCTCATTCCAGTGTTGGTCCTCAATCATTCCTTTAGCGATAGTTTATCTGCTTTGATAACTCTTTCCTACTTTATCGCTTAATAGAATTCTATATTTATCATAATGAGATATCCCTTGCATCATATCTCTTGATTCAATCCAAAGGACTTACCATCCTCTCTTTCCTGATCTTTTTAGATCAAGATGCCTCTAAGGAAAAGACCCAGCTCAAAGAACAACAATCCTCCACCACCACCTCCTCCCCAATTTGATCCCGTAATGTTCCAGGCAGCTGTTACTGCCGCAGTGGCAGCTGCCATGTCTCAAATGAACCCCGGTGGCCTCGGTGGTCCAGGAGGTGGTACCCAATCCCAAAACCAGGAAGGTAGCCAGGGACAGTGGACGTAGTGTTCCTCGAAAGACTTTATGAACGCAAAACCCACATCTTTCGATGGCACTGGAGGTGTCATTTCCCTAACCCGATGGTTCGAGAAAATCGAATCTATTTTCGAAATTTGTGTCTGCTCTGAAGCTGATAAGGTGAAGTTCGCCGCCTGCACTTTCACCGATAAAGCCCTGACTTGGTGGAACGGCTGAGTCAAATCCCTAACCCTACTTGCAGCCAATGCCATGGGTTGGGTGGCCATGAAGGAACTTCTGCTTGCAGAGTACTGCCCTCGGGGTGAAATGCAGAAGCTAGAGCACGAACTCTGGAACCTAAAGATGAAGGGTTCCGATATCGCCGCTTACACTTCAAGATTTCATGACTTTGCGCTACTTTTTCCAAGAATGGTTACCCCAGAGAGTAAAAAGATTGATAGATTCATCTGGGGGTTGACCCATCCAACCAAGGGAAATGTCTTGGCTGCGAAGCCAGACACCTACGGTAGTGCCAAATGCTTAGCACAAACCGTGATCGACCATAGCGATGACCTAGAGGAAGCAGCCACCACTCCTGAGCCGACAGAGAGGAGCGGCGAGAAAATAAAATTTTGGAAGAAGAAGAAAAGTCAGCCTTCGTAGGAGTCCTCGAAGAAGCAACAAACTGTAGCAGTCCATGCCGCTACTATCTCTGCTGCTGCTGCTTCTGCAGTGGGATCCACAGCTCAAACACCTACTAGTAGGTATGTTGGTAACCTTCCCCTATGCGACAAGTGTAAATACCATAATAAACCTGGCCCCTACCGTGAATTGTCATGCTCCAACTGTGGTAAAAAGGGGCATATGATTCGATTCTGAAAGGGGCCAGCCCAATCAACCAATCAAGCTTCTGAAGCAGGTGTCAGTCAGATCTATTATGGTCGCTGTAACAGCCCGAAATCCAGGTATTCTTCTTTTGGCCTTACATCTTGGTTAAGTTGATGATTTAGAGTTTTCATGGTAGGCGAGTACGCTAGGCGTACTCGCGCGCCTCATTTGGACGCGTTTCCCCTCAGGTACGCGGGGCGTACCCAAGGTTACGCCCGGCGTAACTTATTCAGACCCAAACCCTAAATTCCTTTGATGGGGCTATAAAAGGAACATGTGGCTGGTCTTCTCAGCCACCATCCCTCAGATTGAAACCCTAAAAAGAGTGTACCCTCGTTCTTAGGCCATTGTGTGTGTATTCTAAGCTTGGTGGTGTCATTTCAAGGTTACAAAGGAGAAAAAGAGCTTGTTGGAGAGGCTAGAAGTGGTGCTCAAGTGTAGATCTGAACCTTGCAAGGGCTAAAGCTTCATTTCCAGGTATAAAGTTCGGATCTTGTCACTTGGTTCATGATGTATGCTTAAAAGGTCATTTTCTAGGGTTTAAGTCCCAAAGGTGGAGACTTTTGTGCAAATGGCCTCCATAAGCTTAGATACTTCATAATTCTGATCTATTGGGGTTGTAGACTCATAAAAATGGCATCTTGGACGTGGGGTTTGCACCATGCATGAGATCTAGGTCCTTGAGTTTGAATAAAGGGTTGTTATGTGATGTTGGAGCCTTTACAGCCATGCCAAGGCTTAAAGGTCTCGACTTTATGGGTTTAGACACACTAGAAGAGTCGGATCTAGAAGTGGAAGTAATGGCTTAACCGATTAAGACCAGAAATGGAGAGTGGCTGATTCTGGGGATTACGTTGGGCGTAACTTCCAGTACGCGCAGCGTACTGGGTGGAGACCCCGATCAGGGAGGGGTTGGCGACGTACACCCCGCGTACATCTAGAGTACGCCCCGCGTACTCTCAGGGTTTGACTTTTGTTGACTTTTAGGGTTTTGGTCAACTTGAGGACTTTGGGTCAAGGAAGGGTAAAATGGTCTTTTACCCTCTAAGGAATGATGATAAGGAGTAAAGTTCTAAGTGGTGGAAGTCCTTCTGTAATAAATGATATTTTTATGTTTAGGCGAGGTTGAGCCGTCGTTCGGGGTCGGTGTTGGCAAGGACACGAGATCTTAGACTTTCCACGAGGTGAGTCTTCTCACTATACTATACCCGGAAGGGTTTGACTGTGTGACCGGAAGGTCGGATATAGTATGAGATATATGCGTTGTGTGTGATAAGTTAATCGTTATATGTGCCATGTATGATATGCTTGAATTGGGCCGGAAGGCATTATGTTATGGGTCGGAAGGCGAATATGTTATGGGCCGGAAGGCGTTGTAATGTGGACCGTAAGGTTGGCGTGGGTAGGACCGGAAGGTTTACCTAGTCGGGACGGAAGTCCCCTGAGACACATGGACCGGAAGGTCAGGGCTTGGAAAGGCGTATGTGCGTAGGTTGTTTTTTGGGGAACTCACTAAGCATTTATGCTTACAGTTGTTGTGATATGTGTTTCAGGTACCAGCGAGGACCGTGGGAAGGTGCCGGCGTGATCTGTACACACTGGTGGAGGATTTATGATCTTGGGATTTATATGATTTGTATTATGACATGATACATTGGATCTTTATGACTTATTTTGAATGGAAATATATTTTAAGAAATGAAAATTTTGTTTTAAAAATTTCCGTTGTTACCAGTTGGTATCAGAGCCTAGGTTTGAGGGATTCGGGTGCACCTTCGGGCGTAACTGAACTCAAACCGAGGATTTGAGGAAATCTTTCAAAAACAAAAGCATAAAATTTTTATAAAGGATTTTGTGATAACCAAGGATGAAGCAGTGTGTACGATCAGCCAGCGCCCGAACGGTAAAAATCCCCAAAATACCCTTACAATATGTGTTATGAAATATGATATGATATGATACGCATGCTAGAAGACTAGGTATTCATATTAGGACTAGAGTGGCCTGATTTGTGATGCCTTAATCTAGGGAAATCTGTTGCTATGAGGTGCTTTGAGAGCGAGTGGGTAGCTAGTGCATGGCAAGAATAGAGTACTTAGGATCCGGGGTTTGGGGAGGAGGACTTGGGGTGATTGCTGATGCGGTGTAGTCGGTAGTATTGGGCCCATACTACCGAAGACACCGGGTCAGTGGGCAACCCAAGTAAGAATCCATGGGTATCGGAGACTGAGTAGGGTTGCGTTATCGAGTGCGATTATGCTCGATAGACTCTCTGATATTTCTATGTTGTATTTCAGAGGCATCATGGTTGGACCACGCCACAGACCCAGTACGAGCAGTGTGAGTGACGAGGAGATTCGTCAGATGATTCATGAGGAGGTGGCTGCAGCGATCCGGGTTGAGATTCCAGAGATGTTTGGGTCTATTAAGACCACATTGATGGAGACATTTGATGAGCGGTACGCCGTGTTGACTGAGGCTGCAGCCGTTGCAGCTACCGCAGCTGTGGCCGCTGCCAGACCACAGGGAGGTGACTCGTTGCTGTTCCGGGAGTTCAGCAACACGAAGCCACCTGCGTTTGACGGGACGCAGGATCCGATCGTTGCGATGAGATGGATTGCTGATATCGAGGGATGCTTCTACACTTGTTCATGTCCGGAGCATCTGAAAGTACGGTTCGCCTTGAACCAGCTCCGCCTGGGAGCAAAGGATTGGTGGAAGTTCGTGACGGCGAACTTCACTCTGGCAGAGGTTTCAGTTGTGACATGGGAGAGATTTACCATTATGTTCAAAGACGAGTACGTTCCCCCAGTAGAGAGGGAACGGTTGGTTTAGGAGTTCTTATCCCTCAAGCAGGGTAATGATTCTGTCACGGTGATCACGCGGAAGTTTCATGAGAGGGCGATGTTCTGCCCCGAGCAGGTGTCCACGGAGCAGGCTCGGATGAGCCGGTATTTGGGTGTGCTGAGGAGGGATATCCGGGAGTTTGTATCGAACTCATCATACCAGACTTTTGCTGAGCTTCAGGCGAATGCCAGGAAGCGCGAGATCGAGTTGGAGACCCAGGCCAGGGAGGAGGCCGAGTCTCAACGGGTGGATTGGCGGCCGGCTCAGTCCCAGCCGGCAGCCAAGCGGACCAAGTCCGCCGATTCGAGGACGGGAGGTCAGAAGGGCCGCACTTGCGGAAAGTGCGGCAAGGGTCACGAGGGGACATGTCGATCAGGTGCTTGCTACAAGTGTGGCAAGGAGGGGCACATTGCTAGGGATTACCCCAAGGGGTTTATGGTTTGCTTTCATTGCAATCAGACCGGCCATCGGAAGGCCGAGTGCCCTCAGCTTCTCCAGGGATCTGCACCTGCTGCCAGGGCTACTGAGACTCGACCAGTGAAGGCCGAGGCCCCGAGGGCTTGTGGGAGAGCTTTCCAGTTGACTGCAGAGGAGGTCCGCGCGGCGCCTGATGTTGTGGCTGGTATGTATTCTTTCATGTATTTATTATTCTTTTATGAGATGTTGTGATTATTTCATGATATGCGTAGGTACTTTTATTGTGAACTCTGTACCTGCTTTAGTATTATTTGACTCTGGTGTGAGTCGGTCTTTCTTATCTCTGGCTTTTAGTCAGCACCTCGGTATTGATCGAGAAGTGATGAGTCGACCTCTGAGGGTTTCCATAGCTGATAAGAAAGTGATATATGCCGCATACATGATTCGAGGATGTGTGCTAGAGATTTTTGGTGTCAAATTCCCTATAGACTTGGTTCCTATAGCGATGGGGGATGTCTGCGTTATCGTGGGCATGGACTGGTTGAGTAAGTTTGGGGCAGTCATTGACTGCGAGAGACAGTTGGTGACGATTCGAGACCCTAGTGGGGGAGTGCTTACGGTGTATGGCGAGGGGACCCAGTGTGGGTCGGCGTTTTGTTCGGTTGCCAGGGTGAGGCAGAGTTTGCAGCAGGGCTGCAATGGATTCATAGTCTACGTGACGGATACTCGAGTGGCCGCGGGAAGGCCCAAATCAGTGGATGACGTTCCTGTTGTATGCGAGTTTTCGGATGTGTTCCCCGAAGAGTTACCAGGTGTGCCTCCAGAAAGGCAAGTGGAGTTCCGTATCGATTTGGTTTCGGGAGCGGCGCCCATCGCCAAGGCGCCTTATCGTCTCGCTCCACCGGAAATGCAGGAGTTATCCTCGCAGCTTCAGGAGCTGTTGGGGAAGGGGTTTATTCGACCGAGTAGTTCACCTTGGGGAGTGCCGATTTTGTTCGTCAAGAAAAAGGATGGTTCACACCGGATGTGTATCGATTACCGGGAGTTGAACAAGTTGACGGTTAAGAACTGGTATCCGTTACCTAGGATCGACGATCTGTTCGATCAGTTGTAGGGGGCATCTTGGTTCTCCAAGATAGACTTGAGGTCGGGTTATCATCGATGAGGGTTCAGGATGAAGATATTCATAATACTGCTTTCAGAACTCGTTATGGGCATTATCAGTTTGTGGTGATGCCTTTTGGGCTCACCAATGCCCCAGTTGCGTTCATGGATCTCATGAACAGGGTGTGCAGGCCGATGCTGGATCGGTCGGTGATCGTATTCATTGATGATATTCTAGTATATTCGAGGTCTAGGGAGCAGCACGAGGAGCATTTGAGGGAGATTCTTGGAGTTCTGAGGTCGGAGAGGCTGTATGCCAAATTCTCCAAGTGTGATTTCTGGTTACGAGAGGTCCAGTTCTTAGGGCACCTCGTTAACCAGAAAGGGATTTTGGTCGATCCGGCCAAGATAGAGGTGGTGATGAGATGGGAAGTGTCGAGATCGCCCACAGAGATCAGGAGCTTTCTGGGTTTGGCTGGATATTATCGTAGGTTTATCAAGGATTTCTCCAAGATCGTCGTGCCACTTACTAGGATGACCTGAAAGGGTGTTGCATTTTTGTGGGGACCGGAGCAGCAGTCCTCATTCGAGACCCTTCGTCAGAAATTGTGCGAGGCCCCGGTGCTTGCACTCCCGGAAGGGATGGAGGATTTTGTGGTGTACTGTGATGCATCTATATCGGGTTTAGGGGCGGTGCTTATGCAGAGGGGGCATGTGATAGCGTATGCTTCGAGGCAGTTGAAGCCTCATGAGTTGAGATATCCCACCCACGACCTGGAATTGGGGGCTGTGGTGTTTGCCCTCAAGATCTGGCGGCATTATCTTTATGGGGTTCGGTGTACCATCTACATGGACCACAAGAGTCTGAAGTACTTGATGGATCAGCCAAACCTGAATATGCGATAGAGGAGATGGTTGTACGTGGTGAAGGATTACGATTGTGAGATCCTGTACCACCCGGGTAAGGCTAATAAGGTAGCCAACGCGTTGAGCCGTAGGGCGGAAAGCGCCCCGATCCGAGATATTTGTATGAGGTTGACGGTGATGACCCCGGTTTTAGATACCATTCGAGGAGCTCAGGCTGAGGCTGTGAAACCAGAAAACCAGAAGAGGGAGCGGGTTGTGGGTCAGGTATCAGGATTCGTTACGGATGGTCGAGGGCTTATGAGTTTTCAGGGTCGGATTTGGGTACCGTTTGTGGGCGGTACGCGTACTTTTTTGATGGAGGAAGCGCATCGATCGAAATTCTCGATTCATCCCGGGGCTACGAAAATGTATTTGGACCTAGGGAAGGAGTATTGGTGGCCCTGTATGAAAAGGGATGTTGCATGGTTTGTTGAGAGATGCCTGACTTGTCGGCAGGTTAAGGCCGAGCACCAGCGTCCGCACGGTAAGTTGCAGCCTCTAGAGATTCCCGAATGGAAGTGGGAACAGATTACCATGGATTTTATCACCAAATTGTCGCGGACTGCGGGGGGAGTCGACGCGATTTGGGTGATCGTGGATAGATTGACGAAGAGCGCTCATTTTCTAGCCATCAGCGAGAGCTCTTCTGCGGAGAAGTTGGCGGAATTATACGTGAGGGAGGTGGTATCGCGGCATGGGGTTCCGATGTCGATTGTTTCAAATCGTGATGTGCGTTTTACTTCCAGGTTTTGGAAGAAGTTTCATGAGGAGTTGAGTACGAGACTGCATTTCAGTACCGCATACCACCCGCAGACAGACGGATAGAGCGAGCGGACGATTCAGACGCTTGAGGATGTGCTCCGTGCATGTGTTTTGGATTTTGGAGGGAGCTGGGACACCTATCTGCCTTTAGCATAGTTTTCGTAAAACAACAACCATCATTCGAGCATTGGTATGCCACCCTTTGAGCTGTTGTATGGTCGGAGGTGTCGCACCCCCATATGTTGGGGAGAAGTGGGGCAGAGGGTGATGGGTAGCACGGAGATTGTACTCCAGACGACCGAGCAGATTCAGCAGGCAGGCAGAGGTTGTTGACTACGCAGAGTCGCCAGAAGAGTTATGCGGACAGGCGGCGGTCCGAGCTCGAGTTTCAGGTTGGCGACCTTGTGCTCCTAAAGGTCTCTCCTTGGAAAGGGGTGATACGATTCAGGAAAAGGGGCAAGTTGGGACCCCGGTATATTGGACCCTTCAGGGTAATTGCTATGGTGGGCCGGGTAGCCTACCGGTTGGAGCTACCTGTTGAGTTGGGGCAGATTCATGATACCTTTCATGTCTCGCAGTTGAGGAAATGTATTGCCGACGAGTCTTCAGTGGTGCCATTGGATGATATTCAGGTGGATGCAGGCCTGAACTATGTGGAGAGACCAGTAGCGATCAGGGATCGGAAAGTTAAGGTTTTGAGGAAAAAGGAAGTACCTCTGGTACAAGTGCAGTGGCAACATCGGAAGGGGTCCGAGCTGACATGGGAGACCGAGTCTGAGATGCGGGATCAGTATCCAGAGTTGTTTTCAGTATGAGACTTCAGGGGCGAAGTCTGATTCTAGTGGGGGAGAATTGTAACAGCCCGAAATCCAGGTATTCTTCTTTTGGCCTTACATCTTGGTTAAGTTGATGATTTAGAGTTTTCATGGTAGGCGAGTACGCTGGGCGTACAAGGTGTACGCTGTGCGTACTTGCGCGCCTCATTTGGACGCATTTCCCCTCAGGTACGCGGGGCGTACCCAAGGTTACACCCGGCGTAACTTATTCAGACCCAAACCCTAAATTCCTTTGATGGGGCTATAAAAAGAACATGTGGCTGGTCTTCTCAGCCACCATCCCTCAGAGTGAAACCCTAAAAAGAGTGTACCCTCGTTCTTAGGCCTTGTGTGTGTATTCTAAGCTTGGTGGTGTCATTTCAAGGTTGCAAAGGAGAAGAAGAGCTTGTTGGAGAGGCTAGAAGTGGTGCTCAAGTGTAGATCTGAACCTTGCAAGGGCTAAAGCTTCATTTCCAGGTATAAAGTTCGAATCTTGTCACTTGGTTCATGTTGTATGCTTAAAAGGTCATTTTCTAGGGTTTAAGTCCCAAAGGTGGAGACTTTTGTACAAATGGCCTCATAAGCTTAGATACTTCATATTTCTGATCTATTAGGGTTGTAGACTCATAAAAATGGCATCTTGGACGTGGGGTTTGCACCATGCATGAGATCTAGGTCCTTGAGTTTGAATGAAGGGTTGTTATGTGATGTTGGAGCCTTTACAGCCGTGCCAAGGCTTAAAGGTCTCGACTTTATGGGTTTAGACACACTAGAAGAGTCGGATCTAGAAGTGGAAGTAATGGCTTAACCGATTAAGACCAGAAATGGAGAATGGTTGATTCTGGGGATTACGTTGGGCGTAACTTCTAGTACGCGCAGCGTACTGGGTGGAGACCCCGATCAGGGAGGGATTGGCGACGTACGCCCCGCGTACTCTCATGGTTTGACTTTTGTTGACTTTTAGGGTTTTGGTCAACTTGAGGACTTTGGGTCAAGGAAGGGTAAAATGGTCTTTTACCCTCTGAGGAATGATGATAAGGAGTAAAGTTCTAAGTGGTGGAAGTCCTTGTGTAATGATATTTTTATGTTTAGGCGAGGTTGAGCCATCGTTCAGGGTCGGTGTTAGCAAGGACACGAGATCTTAGACTTTCCACGAGGTGAGTCTTCTCACTATACTATACCCGGAAGGGTTTGACTGTGTGATCGGAAGGTCAAATATGGTATGAGATATATGTGTTGTGTGTGATAAGTTAATCGTTATATGTGCCATGTATGATATGCTTGATATGGGCCAGAAGGCATTATGTTATGGGCCGGAAGGCGAATATGTTATGGGCCGGAAGGCGTTGTAATGTGGACCGTAAGGTTGGCGTGGGTAGGACCGGAAGGTTTACCTAGTCGGGACGGAAGTCCCCTGAGACACATGGACCGGAAGGTCAGGGCCTGGAAAGGCGTATGTGCGTAGGTTGTTTTTTGGGGAACTCACTAAGCATTTATGCTTACAGTTGTTGTGATATGTGTTTCAGGTACCAGCGAGGACCGTGGGAAGGCGTCGGCGTGATCTGTACACACTGATGGATGATTTATGATCTTGGGATTTATATGATTTGTATTATGACATGATACATTGGATCTTTATGACTTATTTTGGATGGAAATATATTTTAAGAAATGAAAATTTTGTTTTAAAAATTTCCGTTGTTACAGTCGCGGTGAAGTTGGTCATTAGAAGAGAAACTGCCCCTGAACAACAACAACTGGAACACTGGGAGAGTCTTAGCTATGGAACAAGATGAGGCAGCCGCCGATTCCACCGTTGCCACAGGTATATTCCTCCTCGACAGCCCTTATACTTGCAAACCTTTTCGATTATAGTGCTAAAAGAAAATCTGTTATCTATTCATTCGAACATCATCTTAATCTTAGTCCTCCACTAAAAACCGAAACGTGTACCGTCGAAATGGCTATCAGTGAGAAAGAGAACGCTAGCGATATATTCATAGGTTGTACCCTTACCCTCGGCGATCATTCTTTTTCCATCAATCTTATTCCGGTTTTTCAATAAAAATCTTTGATGTTATCATCGACACGGATTGGTTGAGTCTCAATCGTGCTGATATCCTTTGTTCCGAAAAATCTATCCATCTCAACATTCCCCCTGGTCAAACTCTTATAATCTACGGCGATAAATTTAGTTTCAGCCTTTGCATCGTTTCGTACATCAAAGATCAAAAGGCTTCCCCGAAGGGAGTGCCATAAATTCCTAGCCTTTGTGACCATCGAGAAACAGGAAGTCGCATCCCCGAAATATGCAATTTTCCTGGTGTCTTTCCCGAAAAGCTTCCAGGAATTCCTTCCGAACGTCAAGTCGAGTTTCGCATCAGCCAAATTCCTGAAGCTACCATCGTAGTAAAACCCTGGTCACGTGGTAAGCTAGGAAGGCATACACGTGGACCCGTCCAAGACCCAGGTGATAGAGAGTTAGTCGGCACCGAAGACACTCACAAAATTCTGTAAATTCTTGGGTCTCGTCGACTATTATCGTAGATTCACTCAAAACTTTTCCAAGATTGCCAAACCCCTAACCACTCCGACACAGAAAGGTGTACTCTTCTATTGGAGACTGTGTCCTGTTAAAGGTCTTGCCCTAGAAGGGCATGATACACTTTGGAAGACGCGGAAAACTTAACCCGAGGTACATAGGACCTTTCGAAATCCTCGTCAGGATCGATCCCGTAGCCTACAAACTCCGACTACCTTCAGACCTTAGCAACATTCACCCTGTCTTCCACGTCTCTATTATTAACTAGTGCCTATCCGATGAAACCCTAGTAATCCCTTTTATGAGACCGATATCAACGAAAACCTGAACCTTATGGAAGAACCAATCGAAATCATAGATCGAAAGATTAAACGTACGAAACAAAGTTGTATCCCGATAAGTGAAGGTTCGCTGGAATATCATGCGAGGACACGAGTTCACTTGGGAGCGTGAAGACTCGATGAATCAGAAATACCCGCATCTCTTTCAAATTCAGTAATCTGTATCGAAAGTTTGAATTTCGGGACGAAATTCCCTCTAACAGGGGATAACGTGACAACCAGAAGTTATTCCATCATTGTAACCCGTTCCGTCAATAAAAATTCGACCTTTTTCAAATTGTTTCCGTTACATTTTAAATTAAGTCATTAATTTTGAGACTTCTATTATGACTTAATGGGTGTCCAAATACGTTAGAAACTCAAGAAAACACTTTCAATATTCAATCGGATAATTTTTAGTTTCGACCAAGTAGGGTTACGACAACTTAATCGGGTGCAACCAAAAGCCTCGTTTAACGTCAGTATCGGGTAGAATTCCACCGTGTCTCAAACTTAATCCATATTTAAGTTTCAAATGACCTCATTTTCAAGTTTTCCACCCTCTCTCACTACTCTCTCTCTCTCTACGAACTTAATTCTTGGTCCAAAATCATCCAATTCAAGCCTCAAATCGTTAAGGTAATAATCCTAACTCATAGTATAACCTCTTTGGCTTTCAATTTCGTGTTCAAACTATGAAATAGGACCATCAACATGTGTTTACAGCCCTAGAACAGTCCTGGGCCGTAAACACACATAAAATGGGTTTTTGAGCGCCAAAACCCTCCCAAATCACTCTTGGAGCTTGGAAATGACTTAAGGACTTATTGGAATGGACTAGAAACACCATAAACTCATCATTTAGGGGTTAAATAAGAGTTTACTTCCCAAGAACATGCTTGGGCCGTAAACACCGTTTCATGGGCAATAAACTCCTTTTAAGGTGTTAAGAAGCGCCTTAAACACCTCCTAAGCCTAGGAATAAAGTCTAGAAGCAACCACAATCAAGTTAGGGGCCTTAAACTTGATAAAAACCCCTCCCTAAGGATTTCAAAGCCGTAAACCCACCAAGGATAGGTTCCTAGGCCGTAAACTCCTATAACTTGGTCAAAATATGCCCTAACTTCACCCCATGACATGTAAATCAGTTTGAATCACATGTGATTAATCTAGGGCCACCAAAATATGAAAGGAAAGATTAATTAGGAGCTTACGATTGTAAACTCCATTAAATGGTCCCTTTGGTGGTTTAATCCTTCCCCATACCCTAGATTTGATCCTAGCTAATTTTCCCAAGTGTTATAAGGCCATTTAGCAACCAAGAACCCATCAACCATGAGTTTACGACCGTAAACTCATGGGGTCATGGTCTTAGGGCCGAAAACTCCCTTAGGAGTTTACTCTTGAAGAGCAAACTCCATATCTATGCCCTATACGTCCGTAGATGTCACCTGGGTTACTCCAAACACTTGAATTGAAGTGTTTTCGCGCCTCGGAGTTTTTATTCCTTTTAATTAGTAGATCAAGGTCTAATTAGATACAAATGTGTATCTCTTCATATTACATAGGAACCTCGCGCGTTTTCAAGCCTCGAACTGACGTTTAGCATCCAAACCGACACATTTCTCGACCAGTGAGTTCATACCCCTGCACCTTTTCCGTGTTCTTCAATGTTTTTAGGGGGGATACAAGAAAAAATACAAGGATATCTTGTACTCAAACTTATTATTTCATTTGAAATGTTTCATATTCCACAAGCTTTTAACAATCAAAACCGTATTAACCAACTGTTTGACTTGCAGAGTTAGTTTTCAAATCTTAATATATATTGCTATAATATATGTTTCTCACATGATTTTCCACTTTATTATTGTTAAAGGCATTAGTTTAGTACTTTTGATTCATCCTCTGTAACACTCCACAGAGATACACGAGTGGAGGAACGCCCTTTTGTAATTAGAAACTAAAACAGGATTTTCCGCATTATTACTTGTAAATTCATTAATCTTAATAATTAGAGACACGTCCTCTGTAACACTCCACAGAGATACGTGAGTGGAGGACCACCCCCATAACCAAAATCTCCTGGAGGGAGAGCACGACTTGAGTGTATAGATCTATACGGGGCTGACTACCCCGCACCTGGCTGCTAGCTACATCCGAACCGAAAGGTTCAAGGGTGACGAAAGTCATATATTGATGATAGACTACTTATTTCCATATTTAGTCTATCGTATGGTTATGGAACTCGCAATTTAGATAACGGAGATTTACTTGTTGGTAATAATGAATTTTAATACGCTAATAACCTTAAGAATTAGTTTACTTTCAACACAATAGTTTTATATACGTGTTAAAACTAACATACATTTCAAGGATAACCAGGCTTTTAGGAAACTTCACACAAACATTTTAAGTATGGTAGATACTTGTACATTACATTTGGATTCGATAACCAAACACAAACTTTTAGGAAAATAAGGGTTTTTCCTGGGATAACTGAACTGTTCTTAACTAGATCGTGTAACTAATGGATAACTAAACTTTACTTTTAAGAAAATATGGGATTTTCTTGGATTCATAATTTTTACAGAAAACCAAAGGAAACTTATTCATTTTTAGAAAGAAACCGCTTATGAACTCACCAACTTTATGCTGATTTTCAAACTGCTTGTATTCTCAGGTCCACATTAGACAGGTACATCGCGATCTTTTGGAGTGGACGGAGCGTATAGAAGACTCTTCTTTGCTTTTGTTCATATGATATATATATATATATATATATATATATATATATATATATATATATGTATAACACTTGTAACACTTTGATTTCAAAAAATGTAATAATTCTATGTAATGTAATGTTTTGTGTTTACTACGCTTACTATGTACATTGGTTGCGATATACATGACGTCCTCCGCCCCGGAACGTTTCCGCCATCGGTTTCGGGTTGTGATAGTTTACTGCCCACAGAGGCGTCGGGCCTTGAAAATCTTGTCGAGGGTTAAGCTTTTGGGCAACTTGAGGTGGATTATAGACCTCAGGTTCTGAGTCGGAGTCTTCTTGAACTTGCTGTTCGTTCTCTTCCTCAGAACTCTCCTCGGGGTCTTCTTCTACTTGGACCACAGGGTTATCTTCTTATGGTTCATCTTCGAACCATCCACCGTTCCCTTGATTGGGAAAGTACAGGTCTCCTGGCAGATGAAATCCAGCCATGTTATCTAAGCGAGAATAGGGGTGTAATAGACATATAATAGATGTATTCGGAAAGATAATTATAGGGTGATCCTTACCAGTTACTTCTATACTCATGTAGTGTTTACTAACTATATATAACCAAAATACAATAGACCTTCGAATAAGTGATCCAACTCTAATACCACAACCAAACAAAGAACAAGAAGTAAAGCGAAGATCACAGATTCTAAGTCTATTACATATTATTTATATATAACCATAGCGTATCCGCTTAGCAACTATAGACCTACTAGTAAGGGTCTTTTTAGTTTTCACATAATTAATTAATAGTACCACAAAATACTCCTATAGTATGTTATGTTTATGTTAAGTTCTAGCGTTTCTTTGTAGTAAGAGTTAGTAAGTTTTTAGACTTGTTGCAACACCACAACCATTCCTAGGCATATGCTAATCACTTCACGATAGATATAGTTGATCAGGCTATATCAATCTCATACCTGATTATATATCCCTGTTGGAACCTGAAAGTGAACCTCTAGCAATCCTAAGTACAAATTCTGAAGTACTTGCATTCCGGAGTAGGTGTTCCGGAGTCAACAATGGAGAAGTAGTCTGGAACGTGTCCGGACCAGGAAAGAAGTCGAAGTGAAGATGAAGGCATTCCGAAATGACTCTCATGTCCAGAATGGATGTTTATTCGGAAGAACTATATTTTGTCTTATTGCATTTATTGTATTTGTATTTATATTGATGTAACGTTTCATAGGACTTAGTCTTTTGTTGTATTTGGACAATCAGAATGTCAGAAACAATTCTATTGTCCAGACGTATGTAGACACTCTAGTTAATTCGTTGTAACCTCCACTCTTATTTAAAGGAGCATTCAATACAAGTCAACTACGGATCTTTTACTCAACTTTTGGCTTTTACTAAGTTATTTCAAACATTCTTCTTGTTCTTCATTTATTAACTTTACCTTGATCATTTATTCTCATTGTTCATTAAATGACTTGATTATTTTGCTAAATCTATTATCTAAGACTTGACTGGTCTTTCCAGACTTGACTTGAACATTTATTAGCAAGCCGACATTGATCTTAAGCATTCACTCAAGGTTTGAGTTTTCAAACCTTATCCCTGCGCATCGATCTTGTTCTCACAATTGGTATCAGAGCATGAATGATTGTCCTTAGAATCCATAAGATCAGATTATAGTTGGTTTGAGATTACTTTGGAATTTCAACCATTTATGTGTTAAGGATAAAAGTTCTTCTATATACCACTTTAGCTTGAAGATATCTTAACTTCAATGGCTGCTTCTAATCCCCTGCAAAGGATTTCAATGCAAATCGCATATAGTGTAGGTGGCCCTACACGTGCCCCATTACTAGTTGTGGAAGAATATGATCATTGGAAAGTTAGAATGGAAAGGTTTTTATTAGCCAAAGATAAAGGTGAAGAAATCTGGAGATCCGTCACAAAAGGTCCACATGTTCCTGTAAGAACTGTTGGAAGAGATGCAGCTGCTCAGCTCATGTGTGAAGATGAAACTCGCCTAGCTCCTCTAACTGCAGATGACATTGAGAAGCTTCATGTTGATCAAGTTGCTTTCTCTGAAATGGTGTTTGGTGTTCATCCTTCACTCTTTGAGCACATCAAGCTCTATAAATCAGCCAAAGAGATTGAAGGTTCAGAATATATGAAAGACAAGCATCTCACCTTAGTTGTTAACGACTTTGATACCTTTACCACCACTCCTGGCGAATCAGTGGCCTCAGCCTCCAACCGTTATCACATTGTGGTGAACAACATGACTGCTCATGGGATTTTCCAAACTCCTTGGGAGTACAGTCTCAAATTTCTAAACAGTCTCGGAAAAGGATGGGGAAATGTAAAATCTTGTCTTTAAAGCAATGGTTCATTGAAAAAGTTGAAGCTCTATCAAATTTTTGGATGAACTTCAAGGACATGAGTCATATGTTGCTCAAACCATAAGGCGACTCTCCGGAGGTCCTCTTGCCCTTGTCAGCTCTTTTGAATCAACCATTCCGAATTCATCTACTTCAGAATCCTTCAAACTCATTGTTCCATTAGTTCAAACATCCATACCTACCTTACCCACACAAATCTATCATGTTGATGATTCAGAACCCTTGGACTCTGAACTCCGTTTCCAACAGGAGTTTTCTCTACTCTCAATGAAGTACACACGCCCTTTCAACTCCTCTTACAAACCATATCAAAACCGATTCCATGCTCCTTACTAGAACAATCCTCAACCATATTCAGCTCCGGAACCTAAATCCTCTTTTGAAACTCCTCCTGCATACAAACCAAACGTCTCCAAGTCAAACTTTACTTTCGAACCCTCTCAGAGTTCCAAATCCGACAAACCAAAAACTGTGTGTCATAAGTATGAACATGCAAACCATTTTCCTAAAGATTGTCTGGCTGATGCTCCACAGAAACAAAAAATCAAGGATTCTGCATAGTACGTCTGAAACGCACAAGAGATGGCTGAAAGCGAAAAAGCCTTTCTTACAGCGGTTTCAAGAGATGTTGAAGGATATTGGTCATCCGGGGATGATAATGACATGGTAACTGGAAGAAATATGTGTCTGATGGCAAGACAAACGATTGAATGTGATGAAGGGTATTGGTCCTCAGGATCAGAAGATGAAGATGAAATGGTTGAACCTCAGTATTGCTACATGGCGACAACGATCCACCAGGTCGAAGCATTGTTCAGCAGGTAAAATCTATGATCTCAAATAATAATTTTGACTTTTCTCTCCGTGAACCTTATCTAACCCAAATTCAAACAGATATGAACACCATCTATAAGGCCTATGAGTCTGCTATAGATGCGGGTGAGAAGAAGGAGTGTGAGTTAAATCGTCTTAGGTTACGTTTTGAGGATAAAAAGTTGAAAATCAAGTCTTTATAGCGTGAACTTGTAATGTTAAGCGATGAATGTATCATTTTGAAAGATAAATATGAAATCACCTATTCTGAACGAAATGTTTTGATTTATGATAATAAACGTCTTAATGCCAAGATAGATGCTTTTCATAATTCTGTAGACATGCTTGAAGCTAACATTCAAATGACTCATAATTTTTGCCATCCATGGTCCAAAGCACCTGGTCTCGGAAGCAAGTTTCTGAAACCAATTGCTAGTCCCCTGAAGGAATTGTAAAATTTGACATTCATGGGAGAGGTTCCCAACATTAAACATCCTAATTCCATGCAAATTCCGCTTCTGACAAACCTGGACGTGAAACGGACCACGGAATTTCATTATTGTCTTCAAAATTGTGTAGACTATGTTCCTAGAAGTAATCACACAAACAACTATACATTTGAAGAAATTCCTTCCCTAACAACCGAAACTGATACTTCTGAGTTTGTATGGGCATCCTTAGATGATAAAGTTGAAAGATCAAGTTGTGTCTCTTCTGATTCTTGCGATTCGGATTCCTTAGTTTTCTCAAAAACTAAGTTGGTTCCCATTACTCCTAAGTTTAGTAATCCATCCGCAAGACAAACCTCAAAATCCTTGTCTCACACTAAGAGAAAATCATTGTTAAATAGGAAGGATATTATAGATCCCAAAGTAGAAACTCAAAATGCACATAAGAAGGAAGTTAAGACTAGACTAAATTCCAGGTTCATTGAAAACTCCAAACCAAATGTATCTAGGAATTCTCGTGCTTCAACTCATAGTCAAAACTCCTTTGCTCCCTCTAGGATCGTCAAAAGACCTTCCGAATCTCCAAATTTATGTAGAACCCAAGAAAGTAGACAATTCTATGCGGCCTAAATCTCATATGAATGTCACAACAGTCCAAAACACCTCTCCTCAGACTGTTTCATTTGTTTTTATTGCAAAATCTGATGGCACAATTTATTCAAAAACCAATATGTCATCAAGAAAATTCAAAAATGCAGGGAAACCATCTTTTTCAAAAATCTCAAAGAAAAATCTTGTGTGGAAAGTCAAAACTCTCATTGATTAAAAACCAATTCTGGAGATTACAAATGTTACCAACCCTCCGGAAGCCAATGGTCCGAAGAAGACTGTTCGGAACCCTCAAGTCATTGAATATGACTACTGGATGGATGAAAAGACATTAAACTTCTATCTGTTTCCAAAAAATGCAAATAACATCACCCAAAAATACAAAGTTGTTCCAAAGTCACCATCAAAGTCCAGAGCCCGTGCCTACGTCCCAAAGCCTAATTCATAGCCTAAAACCTCCATTAATCACAATTTTGCAGGCACTTTGTGCTTCGGAGCAAGATACAATATGGTATATTGATAGTGCTTGCTCCATGCACATGAAGGGGCATAAAGATTTTCTGCGAGACTTAAAGCTTTCTCCAAATGTTGGTTACGTGACATATGGCAACAACTCCAACTCTCAATTTCGTGGTTACGGGATTCTCACCAATGGAAACTTCTGTATTTCAAATGTAGCTTATGTAACTGATCTAAAACATAATTTGATAAGTGTTTCTCAGCTCACTGATTCAAATTGACGTGTGGAATTTTGCAAAAAGTACAACTATGCGATGACCGAAGACCGAAAAGAGTGCTTAATCAAGCCGCATCGCAACAAGAATATGTACCCACTTGACATCAACATGATTATTAGCAAACCGCAACTCTGCCTTCTAACCAAAGTCGTTCCTGACATCAGTTAGTTATGGCACCGAAGGATCACTCATCTAAATTTCCGGGACATGAATGATCTCGTATCTAGAAAAATGGTGAGAGGTTTACCTCTTCTCAAATTCGAAAATGATCATTTATGTGTTGCTTGTGAGTGTGGTAAGCAATCAAAGAAGGGTCATCCTATTATCATCGAAAAATCCATTTCGGAACCATTAGAGCTTCTACACATTGATCTTTTTGGACCATCCACTGTAGAAAGTCTTAATAATAAGAAATACATTCTTATGATTGTTGATGATTTTACAAGGTTCACTTGGGTCTTTTTCCTAAGGTTGAAATCCTAAACAGCCCCAGAGTTCATCAATTTCATTATAGGAATAGAAGTTCTTATCAAACTCTCAGTCAGGAGAATCCGCAGTGATAATGGATCGGAATTCACTAATTCCATCCTTGAAAAGTTTCGCATAGAAAAAGGGATTGACCACAACTTCTCAGCTTCTATACTCCACAACAAAACGGTGTAGTTGAAAGATGCAATAGAACTCTCGTTGAAGCCACTCGAACCATACTAAACTTCGCAAATCTACCACTCTACCTTTGGGCTGCAGCCGTGTCTACTGCCTGCTTCACTCAAAATGGAAGTATCATCAATCGATGCCTCAACCTGACATCGTACGAAGCAATGAATGTTTGGAAGCCAAAAATCTCATTTTTGCATGTTTTCGGATGCAGGTGCTTTATCAAGAACAACCGTGATCAGCTCACCAAGTTCCAACCTAAAGCTGATGAAGCCATCTTCCTTGGGTACTCCTCAAAATCGAAAGCTTATAGAGTTCTTAACTGGAGAACTCATGTTCTTGAAGAAAGCTTTGATGTTACTTTTGATGACAACTTCATTTGAAATTCACGCCCAACTCACATTACATCTCACATTATGGAGTCTGATGCTCCTCCGCCAGGATGTCGGAACCCCCAAACAATTCTTGAAGTTGATTTTAAAACTCTCTTTGGTCCTTCCGAAACCGCTATTGATTCAGAATCTCAATCAAGACCAACTATCATCCCAATCCCTACTTCAGAAGCTCCCATCTCACATAATGTCTCCAGTCCGATCCCAAGCCTCCCTCCATTTGATTCTGAACAATTTCAACCTTCTCAGATTGAGGGGGAGAATGCTCATCCCTCTCTTGAATAAAATGTGGATGACTTCCAAGATGCAACTGCAAATTTCGATGACTCTAACCCTCTCAAAAATGATGAAAATGAAAACTTTTTTGAGTTCCCTTCTGATGATGATGTCAGTCTCTCTGGTTCAAAAGTTGTAACAGCCCGGATTTCCAGGTATCTTTATTGTTTATGATTTTGGTGTTTTGAGAGGGGACTCGACGAGTTGGAGCTCAGACTCGCCGAGTAGGGACGCGATTCTAGACGCGGGATTCGCCTGGACTCGGCGAGTCCAGGATATGGACTCGGCGAGTCCGCACTGTTTAATGAAACCCTAATTTCTCGGGTTTGGGACCTATTTAAAGGGCCTTATGGCCGTCATTTGTACCCAGCCGTCCATAGAGAGAAACCCTAGAGTGCTTTAGCGATTTGAGAGAGAAAGGAAGCATTTCTTGACCTTCTGTGTTGTTTAGCAAAGAAGAGGGAGGTTCTAGCCAAGAGGAAGCAAAGGAGGTTGCTATTCTGTGGATTTGAAGCTTAGATCATCGATCTAAAGGTATGATTTCGGCTCATCTTCTGTTTTGTGAAGTATATTTGGATTTAGGGTTTCTTGTGGCCTTTGTTGGGTTGATTGAAGGCCAAATAGTCCCTTACTAGTGATGAGGCTTTGGATCTGGATCCATAGAGGTCCAGAGAGCCTCATTCATCAAGCTTTATGAAGATCAACGGAGGTTATGACCTTGAGTTGTGATATTTGTTGATAATTCTACATAAATGGTCATATAGAGGTTGTATGTACACCAAGTTTGGGGCTTTACGTGATGAATCAGTGTAGGAAGGCCAGATCTATGAATTGTTGGAGCAGATCTGACCTTAGAAGCGAGTTTGAGTGATTGCATGGTATGGACTCGGCGAGTAGCTTGAAGATTGCCTTGGATCGACCAGTGAGTGGTCCAGTCGAGTCATGGGTTGACTCAATGAGTCAGGGCGAGTTAGGGAAGGGTGGTCAAGTGGTCTGAGTCAAGCTGGGACTCGCCGAGTTGTTCTTGAGACTCGGCGAGTTGAGTCGGGGTGGCCCCGCGATTCTTCTAGGTGGAACTCGTCGAGTCAGGGGGAGTACTCGACGTGTAAGAAGAGAATCCTAGAGAGTTGGTGAAAACGTCTAGACTCGCCGAGTTGCCCTTGTGCACTCGCCGAGTCAGGTCAAAGTTGATCGTTGACCGTTGACCAGAGTTGACCTGTGTTGACTTCTTAGGGATAGTCAACCTTAGAGATAAAAAGTGTTAATAAGAGATGTATGATGTTATAGGGAGATTGTAGCTCGGAGGATCGAGCACGAGAGATTTCGGGATTTGCTAGCTATCGATATTTACGAGGTGAGTCTTCTCACTATACTGTACCCGGAAGGGTTTGATTGGGTGACCGGAAGGTCGGATATGATATGCGACATATGTGTTAAGTTAATTGTTATATGTGCTATGTATGATATGTTTAATGTGGGCTGGAAGGCCTTATGTTATGGGCTGGAAGGCGAATATGTTATGGGCCGGAAGGCGTTGTAATATGGACCGAAGGGTCGGCGTGGGTAGGACCGGAAGGTTTACCCAGCAGGGACGGAAGTCCCCTGAGACACATGGACCGGAAGGTCAGGGCCTGGAAAGGCGTATGTGCGTAAGTTGTATTTTGGGGGAACTCACTAAGCATTTATGCTTACAGTTGTTGTGTATGTGTTTTAGGTACTAGCGAGGACCGTGGGAAGGCGTCGGCGTGATCTGTACACACTGATAGATGATTTATGATCCTGGGATTCATATGATTTGTATTATGACATGACATGTTGGATATTTATGCCTTGTTTTGGATGAAAATACATTTTTAGAAATTTAAAATTTGTTTTAAAATTTCTGTTGTTACAAAAGTTCAGGGGGAGCAAATCAATTCCACTGTTCATATAGGATCGACGGCTGCACAAGAACTACCATGATTACATGTTTGGAAAAACGATCATCCTCCAAACGAAGTAATCGGTAACCCCAATGTTGGTGTACAGACTCGTTTTGCTACAAGTATCCAAAATGAATGCCATTTTTCAGCATTTATATTTATGGTTGAACCCAAATCCATCAAGGAAGCATGGAAGTATGCTGACTAGATTACAACCATGTAAGAAGAACTGGCAGAATTCGACCGAAATGAAGTTTGGACTTCCGTGCCTCCTCCTCAGAATCATCCCATTGTCGGTACGAGATGGGTATTTCGCAACAAGTTAGATGACGCTAGAGTTACAATTCGAAATAAAGCAAGGTTGGTGGCAAAAGGATTTACTCAGATCGAAAGGCTCAACTACGATGAGACCTTTGCTCCTGTTGCACATCTTGAAGCCATCAAAATCTTTCTTGCTTTTTCTGCTCATAAAGGCTTCAAAGTTTACCAAATGGATGTTAAGCGTGCTTTTCTTAATGGTGAACTTGACATTAAAGTATACCTTCAACAGCCCCCCGATTTTGTTAATCTCTCTTTTCCAAACTACTGTTACAAACTCTGGAAGGCTATCTATGGACTCAAGCAGGCTCCTCGGGCCTGGTATGAGACCCTCACTGATTTTCTCAAGCGCTCCAGTTTTCAAAGTGGAATTCTTGATCCCACTCTATTCCGAAGATCAAATGGAAAACATCTCATGCTGATACAAATTTATGTGGACGACATCAATTTTGGATCTACGAATTCATCTATGGTTGTTGACTTTGCTAAACTAACGATCAATCGATTCCAAATGAGCATGATTCGGGAGTTAAGCTTCTTTCTTGGTCTTCAAGTCAAATAGACTAACACAGGAATCTTCACTTACCAAGAGAAGTACATTTCTGAACTCCTCAAGAAATACTCAATGGATACTTGCGCCTCAGCCAAGGTACCAATGGGCTTTGGACACAAGATCTTTGCCGACCCTTTAGGTGTTTTTCACTTGACGAAAAGAAATATCATAGAATGATTGGATCCCTACTCTATCTCACAGCAAGTCGTCCAGATATCATGTTCTCAAAATTTTTATGTGCCAGATTTCAAGTCAATCCAAAAATGTCTCATCTCTTGGTTGTGAAACAAATCTTCCGATATCTTAAAGGCACAAAGAATCTCCGAATCTGGTACCCAACGAATGAAAGCTTCCTTCTTCAAGCATATTCAGATTCGAACTACGGTGGTCCTCAACTTGATAGAAAAAGCACTTCAGGTGGCTGTCAATTCTTAGGTGGTCGTTTGGTCAGTTGGTCATCCAAGAAACAGAACTGCATTGCACTATCTACGGCCGAAGCCGAATACATTGTTGTTTCCAGTTGTACATCTTAGGTTCTGTGGATGAAATCTCAACTCATGGATTATGGTTACCACTTTCAACGGATTCCTATCTATTATTATTCTCAAAGTGTCATTGTGATTTCCCATAAGCCAATTCAGCACTCAATGGCTACGTACATTGATATAAGATACCATTTCATAAAAGATCATGTACTTAATGGTAACATTGAACTCATTTTTGTTCCATCTGCCGATAAGATTGCTAATGTCTTTACCAAGGCATTAGACAAAACCAAATTCAATGGTTTTCTGAACAAGATGGGTATGATGATACTAGATCCTCAGTTCTTTCAAGATACTTGTTCTCTTTGATAGACGTATTTGAAAGAAACCTAGTTCCAATCTCAAAATCTTCTCATTTTGGAACTACTTTCTCTCAAAATACATACGATCATTTTACTTGTCTTTATTTCTGACCATCACTTGAGTTTTAAGCTGTACAGTTCATTTTGCTTGTTTGTTGTTCTAAGCACACATTGTCATTGTACTCGGATTGTTATCTCAAAATGTACTTGATAATGGCATCCCAGAATTCCACTCCAGAAAGGTATTACGTTTTGCAGTCCGGAATTTCAAAATCGACTACGAAATTTAATTCAAAATTTACTCCGAAAGCTTTTCTAAAATCTCACTTCACTTCAGAATGCTTTCTTAACCATGTTCAGGAAAATTGTTCAAAATCACTATTCTAGAATTTCTGCTCCGGAATCACCAACCTTTTCGAATCAAACAGAATCTATGTTCTGGAATCACAAACCTTTTTCATCACACTAAATTTTGACTCCGGAATTGAAACTAACTCCAGATTATTTCTCATTTCGAACCACTTTTCAAAACAAGTATGTTCCTGAATACAACTCTTTACCCTCCGGATCACACTTTGTGTGGAACAAGTTATCCGGAAATCAAAAGGGTAATAAGGTGAAACATTTTTCTTTCAACGATTACTTTCTACGAAGATCCATATCTTATCTTCCTCGTTTCTCGTGACACGATTGCACGCCCCCATAAAATTAGCCATCGAATCGACGGTTCAATTTTCTATTCTTAGCCACAAACAACCTTAACTTTCACCTCCCTGGTCAACTCAACCCCCTTAAACATCTTTGCCAATTAATGCGACCCATTTTATATTCGGATCCTCATGATTACCTTACCGAACTGAACCACTAACCTTACCTTTATAAACCGATCAGAACCCACTTTTACCTCTTTACGCACCCAATACTCTCAAGCCCTTGATTTCTCTCTGTGTTCTTCGTGATCTTCGAGCTTTCATCTTCTGCAACAATGGCGTCTCCACAGAAATCTACTCAAACTGCCTCAACTTTCAAGAAATCCATTGCTAGAAAGAAATCAACCAAGGGTTCATCATCATCTGTGGATCAAGAACCTTTTCTTAGAGACACCACTCAATTGTTTTCTCTAAATCCCATGGAATACAATGAATCCATCAGGGTAATGATCGAGTTTATCGCAAATCACCCGATCTGTATTCCCCTCACAAAAATCCTTGAAGCTCTACTACCACTTCACCATCTTCATCGTACATTTACCAGTATCAAAATGAAGGTTGGTGCTTTGGAGACTATAATCATTGGTGACAGAACAATTCCCATCTACAAATCGACCTTCCTTAAGGCGATTGGTGTGAAAGCAAACCCAAGGGGTTTCGTGGTACAAGAACCAACGGCTAAAGAGTTACAGACTGTTGAATCATAAAAAGTGACCCTCTTGAACTTCAGCTACCGCAATCAATATGCCATCGCAGTCAAGCTGCTTCATCAGCAATCAACAACCGCAATCTCTATCTATTGCAGTCTCTATCTAGATTACGTTACTTTGTCTTTTTCTGTAATACACTCTATTGTCCAATATGCCTTGCATGGCTACTCTTAGAGTTTTAATCTAGTGATCTTTGTGATTCTCTATAAATAGAGCTCATTCTCATGTAATCAAAAGTGTGCAAGAAGTGTATCGCATCTAATTCTAATACACATCTCAGAAGTTATCTTTCTATCTTACTTATTCACTCTTCTTACTTTCATAATCAATCATAATCTCTCTATAGAGCAACTCTTTTGTGACTTAATCACTAAGTTTGATCTCACTTATTAACTTGGCTTGATTGCATTCCTCGTTATGAATCAACTTAAGTGTATACTTGATATAACAATTGTTGTCATTTACATTTCTTTACTTTTCCGCAACTAACTCTCTAACATCTAACTATAAATATTTTTGTTGAGCTTTTAGATCCTTCGAGATTAACTATTCCGCAATATACTTGTTCTAACGTTTGTTCAAGTGTGTCTCAAAGTGTTTGTCTTAACAATTGGTACCAGAGCCATAGTGGTTGCTTTTTGAAAATTGGAACTCTGAATTTTTGAAGAGCCTTCTATACCACTGAAGCTCATTTCTAAAAAAAACAATTCAAAACATGGCACAATCGTTATCTCTGAATGATTCCAACAGAGTTGGTGGTTCTAATCGAGCCCCAATACTGGTTGCAAATGAATATCATCACTGGTCACAAAGAATGGAAAGATACTTAATGAGACTTGGTACAGATGTATGGCGATCGATAGAAGCAGGACCACATGTTCCAGTCCTTACACCAGTCCAAACTGACGGAGCTACAACAAGACTAGGAGGAGGTCAACCAGCTATGAGCCGTCCCACAAAGGATGATCTTGATAAAATGGAAACTGATGCTGTTCCTTTTTATGAAACCTCCTGTGGTGTTGCTCCTGATAACTTCGATATTGTCATAAATTGCAAATCAGCAAAAGAGATCTTGGATGTTCTCAAGAATCTGTACGAAGACTCAGAGCAAGCTTAAGACAAGAAGCTCACAACTCCACTCAATGAGTTCAACAACTTCAAAGCTCA
This sequence comes from Lactuca sativa, assembly GCF_002870075.4. Taxonomy (NCBI): domain Eukaryota; kingdom Viridiplantae; phylum Streptophyta; class Magnoliopsida; order Asterales; family Asteraceae; genus Lactuca; species Lactuca sativa. The sequence continues at coordinate 100,874,320 of NC_056630.2, read as the reverse complement.
CACTGGCGAATGTTTGGAAGACTCCTTCAAAAGATTCAACCTGATTGTCACCAAGCCATCCAATGCGGGCACCGTCCGTAGTAACCATGAAACAAATTTTCAGTTCCTTAACGGCTTGGGAAGACATTGGACTATGGCCAACATTGTAACGACCGAAAAATACAACCTATTTTAAATTTTTCAAAAACAACTCAATTCCATTTAATCATTACAAAAAGGTTTTCAATACAAAACATTTAGCGTATTCCCAAAATCACATTACTACAAAATCATGAGGAGCGGTACGATCACGCCTTCGCCTTGCCACGGTCTCCTGAAGAACCTGAAAAACATAAAACCACAACTGTAAGCCCGAAAGCTTAGTGAGATATCCCCAAAATACCAACCACTTATACCATACAAGCATAACGTGCCACAGCATATCTGATCACAGAACAGCTATGCACTTCGGGTCTACTGTGTGACTGGTCCACCGCACCGGCCTACAGTCCACCTGGTCCACCCTCTAAGTCTAGCCATAAAACTCGAGTCTACAGTGTGATTGGTCCGCCCGCACCGGGCCTTCAATCCACCTGGTCCACTCTCCGAATCTAACCACATACATCGAGTCTGCAGTGTGATTGGTCCTCCCGCACCGGGCCTTCAATCCACCTGGTCCATTCTCTGAGTCTACAGTATGACTGGTCCGCCCGCACCGGGCCTTCAGTCGGCCTGGTCCACTCTCCCAGCCTCGGCACGTCTGGTCCGCCCTCTTGGGGCCTACAGCCTATCCGGACCGCTTGTTGGGCCTTCAGAACGACCGGTCCTCCCTGGGTATCTTGGCCTACAGCACAAAGCAGGACCCGCCTCAACCCAACTCCAGTCCAAACAACCATCTGCACATATACATACAATCATATAGCAATTCACAGTCAACAAGCAGATCAAACAAATCACATAACATATCATCATCCTAACCAGGATACCGACCTAACATGTCACTAGCATAGCATCTCCCTATCTCTCAGGATACCGATCTCAATCAGGTCTCTAACATATACCATCCTAGCTCTCAGGATGAAAACATATCAAAGCAGTAACATAACAACAACTACCCGGATCTCAATCCGATAAGGGCCGGCCTTGGTGCCTTAGACCCTGTTGATATAGTGAGGATAACTCATCTTGATACTGCCGACTGAACAGATAACCCAAGCTGCTCCGACCACTGACACGAACTCCTCCACTGAACAACAACAAAGCACTGAACTCAAAACAATAACCAACAATTACCAAAATGTCCCTAGAAACCACTGGTCAACCCTTGGTCAAAGACAAGGTCAAAGTCAACCCCTGACTGACTCTACTCGCCGAGTCAACCCGATGACTCGCCGAGTACCCAAGCTCAGAACTTCCCTCAATCCGCGGCCTAACTCGCCGAGTCACCCCGAGACTCGTCGAGTCCAACAACTCTGAGTCCACTCGCCCACAACTCACCGAGTCATCCCTTGAGACGCCGATTCTCGACTTAACCAGAAAATATTGGGACTCTTCGACAAGACTCGCCGAGTCCAAGAACAGACTCGTCGAGTCCAAGACTATCTTCAACCTACTCGCCGAGTTGTTCATACAACTCGCCGAGTTCCAGGCCATCTTCATCCAACTCGCCGAGTTCCAGCTCGTCTTCAAGCAACTCGTCGAGTCCACCCATGTGACTCGTCGAGTACCACCGGTCTGAATCCATACAGAAGCACTCCAGGCCATGCAATTGATCCAAAACATAGATCTAGCCTTCTACAACCCATCCATCACGTAAAGTGGCAAACTTTACGTGAATCCAAAGAGATCTGGGCCTTTAACACTTTAGGGCTAGGGTTTGGGACATGATAGCTTCTCTACACACTCAAACACAGGGACTTTCAGGCATTCCAACCCTTCTCCATTCCAGATCTGAGGTAGCAACCTCAGATCTAACCTCTAAACTCCAAAACACCAAAAGATAAACTCCCCACAAACCCCATAATGATGAATCCATAAGAACAACAGCCCAAGGACGAGATATTACCTCAAAAGAACGCCCCAACTGCAATGGAAATCGAATCCAAGCAAAGCCCCTTGCTCCAAGCCTCCTACCCTTCAAGATTTCCTCAACAATTGCTTCTCCAAGCTCCCAAATGCAATTTGATCCACTCACATACGAAGATTAGGGTTTTTGGACTTGAGGATGAGTAAAGAGGCTGGGGGAATGGATGTTATGTTCTTTATATAGGGCTCAACCCCGAGAATTAGGGTTTTCTCCACTCAGCGCCTACTCGCCGAGTCCATCTTACTGACTCGCCGAGTCGGCTACTTAACACGCGACCAAGTCGCGACTCTACTCGCCGAGTCCACCCATGGACACGCCGAGTCGCTCTTTCCTAATTTACTCTTTTAGCCCTTCAACTCTACTCTTGATATTTCGGGATGTTACAAAAATGATAGTCCAATGTGATAGAAAGATTCATTCCTTGTCACTCTACAAACTCTATGGGGAACTTCAAGCACAGGAATCCCCCATACTCAAAGATTGTGCTAACTTTAGAGGACCTCTTGCTCTCATAGCACAAACTACACAAAACCAATCTTACACTCCCTTATATGATACTTAACCGCAGTCATACAAAGCTGATTCAGAGTATGACGATGAAGAAGAATTTCAAAAGGCAATCGCTCTCGTCAGCAAACAATTCAATCGACTACCACCTCACTCCTTTCGCAAAAATCAACAATTCAACAAACCACCCTAAAATCATAACTTCAACCCACAAACAAAGCACTCACATTATCCTAAAAGTTCTCATCCACCACCGTAATCTCACAATACTCAACCTAAGGAAGCACCGCAGCCTACTCAAACCACTGACTCCAGTACTCCCTCAGAAGACAAGACTGATGTTGTAGTTTTTCACAAATGCAACAAAGAGAATCACTTTGGCAAGAGATTGTAAGGCCAATGTAGTTAAAGACACAACATTCTATCTTAGAATGGCTCAAGAGCTGGATGAAAAGGAGAAAGCAAGAGCAGACGTAGCCCATGTCAAAAGAGACCACCAAGTCTGGTCATCCGGAGATGAAGATGAAACCATCAGCAGTGTTAATGGCAAAGGGAAAATCTGCATGTTGGCAACTGCGGATGATGATGGGTCTACAAAGATGAACACAAACTACTGCTACATGGAAAAGGATGGAACTCTAAGCATCTTCGATCATGTAAAACTCATGATCCAAACTCTAAATTATAGCATGCATGATTGTCAACCTTACATAGATAATCTTAATGACACCTGTGATGCCGTCCTTACAGACTATAACAAAGCCTTAGATGAGAATAACATTGATAGATGTCAGTTCTTTGAGTCGAAGAAGCAGTAGCAGAATTCGATATAGGCGAAAGAGGGAAAGCCCTTCGGCTGCGGTAGTTACCGGATCATCGGATAGCTATTAAAGGCATAACGGAAGAAAGGACCGATTGCGTCCCAGGAGATGTTCCATGTGAGAGGACGACTGGATAACAAAAGACTCAAAATGGCTATGTTAGAAACAGATTTAGAGTTAGAAAAAGATGCAAAAATGTTGAGTGAAACCCAATTAGAGATAGCTTTGAACCAGAGAATTTAGCTAAAACTAAAATTGTACGTTTATATCTTTTAATCAAAAAAATATCCAATGAAAGTGAAGCTATTGAAAAATTGGTAAATAATGGAACCGTGGACAATACATACAATTGGGGTTGGTCAAATGGATATCCTACCGGAATGGATTCCTTACCCTGGTTCAACAAAGATAGACTATATGTCCCTGCAGACCAAGAATTTCATTTCCCAGTCAATGATAAGACTTTTCCCGAGGATATCAAAACTCAGTTCGGTAGACTGCACAATCTAAGCAACAATTATGTCATTGAGGAAATTGTGCCTGAGATTTCGGGTCACACATGTGATCAAATTCCTATCAGTGGCACTAGCTTCCCAAATTCTCAAAACTCATCCGTAGTAGATGAAGAAATTGTCATTGAGGATACTGAAGTCTCTAGAGATTTTCCATCTCTGTCCTCAAACCATAGTGTTCCTCACTGTAGTCAAAAGTCTCACATAAGTTCCACTGAAGTCTCAACTAAGACATACTCTGCGGTAGTCAAGTCATCCTCACCGTAGTCTTCAACCAAAAGTTCTGCCACTCTTCAAACGATTTATCATGAATTACCCATAGAAAAATTTGAAGTGGGTCAATGTACCCAAATCCCAGAATATTCAAGTTCTGATGACTCAAGCCCACGTTTTCACAAAATTTCAAAGGATTCTAGGAAACCGCAGTTGAATAATAGAGATTGTGGTTCACCAAAATCCTTAGCTAAAAAGGCTTTCAAAGAAGAAATTCGCTCCCGAGGCACAAATAAACAAATGTTTTCAAAAAAACAAAAGGCATATTACATCTCAAAAATCCAAAAGTCCAGAAAAATTTGCTTTCTCTCACTATTTTTCAAAAAAACCTACCACCAAGAAAACACCCAAAAAGGAATGTATAGTTTCAACAGTCATTCCTAAGTCATCTGACATGACTCAAAAGAGTTCAAAGTCTTTTCAAAATGGTGTTTTTCAAATCTATTCCTTAGATGATCCGAAATGGAAAGGTATTTTACCAACTCCAACACATTTAAAGTCACCTCAAAATTTTCACAAATGGAAGGGTATTTTACCAAATCCAACAAAAATGACACAAAGATTTACATGTGCTAAACCTATTTCAAAACCAACTTTTCAGAAAAATGACAACACTCATGTCAAATCTTTTCAACCTAGGTCTAGTCAAAAGCCAAACAACTCTTCCTTTAGACCGCTGACCAAACGTGGTGTCAGAACAAAAGACAAAATCTCAACCTGTGAGTGTCAACGTAGTTGCAAAAATCAGAAACCTCGTAACTTTACAAAAACACACAACACTCTGAAATTTCACAAACACCCAGGACTAGGTTTAAAAGTTGGCACGAAACCACTCCCTACAACCTCGGTCCATGCATCACTCATAAACTCATCTGTTGTTCTAGGCTCCAAACTAGTTTGGATGCCTAAACTAACCATGTAATTCTCAGGTTTTGTGCAAGGAGGAACAAGAAGATGAATGGTTAATTGACAGTGCCTGCTCCTTGCACATGACCGGAAGGTTAGAATACCTTCGGGATTTCAGGCCTATATATAATGGTGGAAATTTTACATTTGGAAACAATGCGAATGGAATCATCTGAGGTTACGGTGTAATCACTACGGGGAACTTCTCAATTCAGAAGGTTGCTTATGTAGAAAGCCTTAAACACAATCTCATCAGTGTTGGCCAACTATGTAGGGCAGGCCATCAAGTTGAATTCGATGATTAGTTCGGCTACGTAATGACTAGTGATAGGAGCACCTTCTTGATTAAGTCAAGATCTGAGGGTACCATGTATCCTTTGGATGTCTCTCTCATCATTGGCAAACCGCAGTTATATTTCCTTTCCAAAGCCGTATCCGAAGTCAGCTGGTTATGGCACCGCAAGCTCCCTCATCTCAACTTCAGATACATCAACACTTTGGTTACTGGAGAGCTGGTCAGAGGACTACCTATTCTCAAGTTCAGCAATGACACTCTATGTCCTGCTTGTAAATATGGTAAGCAGTCCAAAGCAAGTCACCCCATGGTGATTGACTCTTTTATATCTGAACCACTTGAGCTTCTGCACATTGATCTCTGTGATCCGTCAACCGTAGCCAGTTTTCATCACAAAAGTACATACTGGTTATAGTTGATGACTTCACTCGCTTCACATGGGTTTTCTTCCTCAGACTCAAATCCGAAACACCACAAATTCTCATCAACTTCATCAAAGAAATAGAACTCTAGATCAAGCTGCCTGTAAAACGCATCCGCATTGATAATGGAACTGAATTCACTAACCATCCACTCAACAGCTTCTTGTTATCCAAAGGTATCGCTCACAACTTTTCAGCTCCTTATACACCCCAACAAAATGGTGTATTAGAGAGAAGGAACCGTACACTAGTCGAAGCAGCCAGATCCATGCTCAACTTCGCACACCTTCCTCTTTACTTATGGGTTGAAGCTGTAGCAACCGCATGCTTTATTCAAAACCGAAGCATTGTGTGCAAACGCCTCAATAAAACACCATATGAGGGCCTCAACAATCATAAACCAAATGTTCGTTTCTTTCACATCTTTGGGTGTAGTTGTTTTGTGATCAACAACAAAGATCGGCTTAACAAATTTGCACGGAAGTCTGATGAAGGCATTTTTCTTGGCTACTCCACGAATAAGGTTGCTTACCGGGTACTTATCAGACGTACGAGACTAATCATTGAAAGCTTCAATGTGAAATTTGATGATTCTTACATCCGCAACGCCCCTCCATCCACTGAAACCACATCAATCATTGAAAGTGACATTCCTGCTTCTTCAGGTCCTCTAAATCTGGTTGAAGTCAATTATGATGATCTTTTCGACCTTGTGGAAACGGAAAAACTATCCGAAGTTCTTGTGTCACCGACCGCTCAACAACAACATGTTGATGTTTCTGGTCCATCTCTATCCGAAGTAGCATCTCTCAATACTTTCACCTGTCCGGTTGAGGGGGAAAGCTCTACTCCAGATCAAGCAACAACCATCGAGGTTCCAGTACATGATGATGCTCAAGTTCCTCTCCTTAGAAAATCATTACTTTGATGTTATTCTTTCAATCCTCTCCTTCCTTCGCACACGAACTCCGACATACAGATTATAGCCCGAAGGACGCAAAGGACCAACCCACCCGAGGATGTGACCGATCATCGTTTTTTACAATTTCCGCAAATGCTGAACGATGCAACCCAAGTGCGTTATGTCACCAACTTGAGCTTGCTTCTCACCAAGGAGATTGATATTGCACCCTCATTCGATTGGGAATTGGCTACCAGGACTGGACTTGCTGCATTGATCTAGGAATTTTTGCAATACACGTACTCGGACGCGAGTGGTGTGGATTTGTTCGTGTGTCAGGGATTGGCACGTTTGTTCAGGATCCAGGAGCCTGTTTATCGGGAGTTTTTGCTGGAGTTCTACGCTACAGTTTCCTATGATCCTAGGAAGGCACTCGATGACAGGACAGCCTTTGCCTTCAAACTGGGGGGGGGGGGGTGAGCCGGGAATGCAGCGTGATCGAGCTTGCGACTCGGGTTGGTATTTACACAGCTGATGAGACGAGGAGTGTCCACTTCCCGACATTCCTTGCTGATTGTCTCACGGACCGGCCAGAAGACTATAACGAGAACACTTTTTGGGCCGAGATTACGGGAGGAGTTTATACGCCATCTACCGCACGAGGGGGGATGATTCGGTCTACTACATACCGGATGCTGCACCGGTTGATTTCTATGTCTCTCACGCATCACAAGAATAGTGAGAGAGTGCCTTCGACGGACTGTATTTCCTATGGGCACTTGTTACTCCAGGGAGGCACCTGAACCTTCCAGTTGCTTTAGCTGCATATTTAGGACGGAGGGCCAGGGGACTTCGGGGGGATAGCCCAATTTGCGGAGGGCATTTTATCACGCGGTTAGCTCGATCATATTAGTTGCTGACGCGTCAGATCACGAGATCGATGGTGTTTCACGACATGAGGCCGATGCGTCTTCAGTTGTTAGAGTCGACGCGTGTATTAGAGCGGGGTGGAGATGGTGTCTTGAGGGTTCGAGCTGATGATGTGGCTGATGAGGAGGGTGCCGCCGAGCCACAACCGAGATAGGTCCAGCGGCGTAGACCTGCTCCTCGGGGAGCGCAGCAGGGACCTGAGCTGAAGATTGATATGCGCTACCTAGCTCAGGGCATTGACCGTCTTATTGAGTATGTTGCACATGTGGACAGGCAACAACAGTGGTATGGGGATGCGTTGAACGCATTCTTTGCCCACCAGGGGTTTCAGTATTCCGTTCCCTACCCACCATCATTCCAGCCACGACATGATGGGGCCGGTACTTCTGGGACACAGCAGCATGATGATGGAGATGATGAGTGATCCTTTTTATTTTTTATGTTTTTGTGTTATTTTTAGTTTAGTTTAGTATTTTTATTTGGTGTGTAATTAAACTTTAATTTATTTTGTTTTTACTTTTGTTTTCCATGTTGATGCTTTTTGGTTGTTTAGATTTCTGCAGAATTTTCGTCCTTAGAAAGCTGGCAGTAAGTTCAGCAGCTAAGTCCGACTGTTGCTAGAGAGAGCCATGTGAGAGTTGAAGAATATAGTCAAGACCCACAATTTGTCATAAGTGTGGGGTGCATATAGATTTCGTGAGTGAAGATTGGCATTTTTACGATGTTTTGACTCTTATGATGTGGATGAGCAGTTCCCACACCATAGAGTTTTATTTTGACGCGAGGAAGACGTATCATCCCAGCTGCCATGACATGGTTGACACTTTCCTATGTTGTGGGGGATTTTCATCGCGAGAAGAGGATGTCATTCTTGACGAGACGACGTGATTGACACTTTCCCACGTCATGATTACTACATTGCATTTTATTTGCAATCTTGTGCACCACATTTTTTGGAGTCGGTAGTCTTGATTTTATTTTACGGCGAATTCAGAAGCAGCAGTTCCAGTTTTCAGTCTTTCAGCAATATTTGAAGCAACTTGTAGCAACCCCATTCGATCTCGCCACAACTACCCAGGGGAGTTTGTTCCTTTTTCTCCATTTTTATGTTCTTAATTTGTTTTAGCATACAATGAGGGCATTGTATGAAATAAGTGTGGGGTAGGGGGTCAGTAAAAGTAAATTAAAATAAAATAAAAAAAAATAGTTAGGAAATTGCTAGATTTAGGAAATTTAAAATTTTAAAAACTTGAAATAATAGTTTAATTTAGAAAAACTAGTGATAATTTAAATTTTTGCTAATATTGTATGAAATGATCCGATGAGAACTCAAATGTTTAGTTGAGCCAATATACGTTATAGTGCAATTGTGGCCTCCCTTATTTTAGTGAAATCATGGAACAAAAACATAACCCTGCTTGGTTTGAGGGATGCAATATGTTTAGCAGCCTAAACCTGAAATGTATCCAGGAAAATTATTATCATTAACCAATAAAGGTTGAGGTTGAGCGCCTCTGCTTAAGCATGTAGGTTTTGAGTGAAAAAGGTGAGGTGCATGTAAAAAAAGAGAGAATTACGTGTAAAGTTTGAAGAATTTTGGAGCAAATAAAGTGAAGATCAAAAAGATCAAAATTCCAAGAATTCAAAAAAGTTGAAGATACTAGAAATCAATTCAAATAAGGTGGTGAATTCAAAGAAATCAAAGATCAAATTATCAAGGAAGTGAAGAATTCCAAAAGAAGCTCCATAGTAGTATCGAAAAGTTGTAATTCTAGATTATGTATGCTTAGGTTGCTCAACTAAAAATACCTTGAGGTTAGGAGGTTTTCTGCGGATGGATTCGGAGGGTTGCATAAAATGAGCATTGTTCGGAAAAAGTGGGCAAGTGTTTATGAAGATTGTGAGTATTTAAAGTATGGGGGGTACTTTAGGAAAATTTTAGACACAAAAGCATGTGTTGCGGTCTTGACATAATGGTTGAGTTTTAAATGGATTGTTTAGTGCGATATTGGTAAAATTAAAAGTAAATTTGCTTGAGGGCAAGCAAAGGCTAAGTGTGGGATATTTTGATATGTGTATTTTTATATATATTTTTATGCACTTTATCTCAATATTTTGGCCTTATTTATTCTCTCTTAGAACTAAAAAGTACTCATAATGCTTTGAATTATGTTTTGCAACTATTCGTTGTCGATAAAGCATAAAAGAAAAGACTGAAGCGGAAACCGGGCTTAGAGGCTAAAAGAAATTAAAAATGTTGGACTAGACCGATTACGCCCCGCGTAACTTAAGGGTACGCCCCGCGTACTGGTTGGCCTCGGATAAGTTCAATCACGTAGTAATCCGTAGTACGCCCTGCGTAATCCGACTTACGCCCAGCATACGTAAGTCGGCTACAAAGGTTATAAAAGTCGAGTTTCAGCTAACCAGGAGGGGGTTTTCGACTACCAACTTAATTTAGTCGATATATAACTTCTGTTAAGCCGTTTTGAGGGTCTAGAAGGCGGTCGGAAGGCCGTTAAGCTAACGGGAGCGGAGATCGGAAGGATTGGAGAGGGGATACATGTCGGTTATCATATGGGCTGCTAACGTGACCATGTTTAGCATTCCATTGTGGTACTTTTATGTATTCACTTTCTGATTTGGGTGTAAAAACCTTTTACTTTGTGTTTATGATTAAATGAAGCTTTGATTATTAGACTAATTGCTATATTGAATTGTTTGTTTATGTTTAATTTATCTTGCCAAGCTTGTTAAAAGATCCTTATGTGTTAATGATGATTATTTTCTGTTAATTATTAAGTAAATTGATTTGTATGAACGTCTGCTTGATTGCTTGTTGCTTATGATTTTGATGACCATCGAGATTATAAGTCTAGGAATAACGAATGTGAAACTAGGATTAACTTGGGAATAACTAAGTTAATGTGTGAGCCTTGTTTGATGACCATCAACAAGAGGTTAAATTGAATTAGTAATTTGATTAACTATATTTACAAGTCTTGCTTGATACAAACTGAACACTAGGAAGCATGTTAGTTTAATCAACTGATCACTGTTTAAATTGACTTGTTTGCTACAGGATTAGTTATAGTGAACGCGAATCTAATCATTTTAGGAATCGGCGAATATGAATAGATGAATTTGTGTATGCAATTGTATATGTTTTTAAGGTGTAATTTATCTAAACCAAAGTACCTGAAGAGATTTGCTTTCCTGTTAGTTTATCAAGAGTTGTTAATTGTTAGTTTGAGATTTATTAAACCATTTTATTTATTATTTTCGTGTGACCTGTAACCTATAATCAAATATATTAAATTAATCCACCGTTCCCTGTGATCGACACCCGACTTACCTAAGCTATATTGTAATTTGACTAGGTACACTGCCTATAAGTGCATAGATAGTCTAAGTTTGTTAGGTTATAAATAATAAAATTAGTGGGTACTTTTGTGCACATCATGTCTCATTCAAAGTTGTTAAGGCTTATAGGATTCCGGACCAATCCTCCTTTGGTGCAGTTAAACGACTTCCGGACCACATGTTGGCCCTTATTCCTTCCGACTCCATTTATCTAAAACATCATTTAGAGACTTCAGTTGTGTTTGACCCAACACAACCTGCTCCAGTCTCAGTTGAGCCCATCTCAGAAGAGGCCAAGCCTACTACATCCGGACCTAAAGTTAAGAAACCTGCTAAGCAAAAGGCTTCACCCTCCAAGTCAAAGCCTAAAAAGAGAACTAAAGTCAACTCTTCCTCTCCAAAGGAAGATGCTCATGACATTACGGAAGACTCTGGCCATCCGAACACCCCCTTTCCACTCATCTGAGGTACTCCCCAATATTTCAAAATCACCTGCACACACTCACGAGGAGTCTCCACATAATCCACCCTCACATTATCAAAAAAGGTGATGTCGGTGTTGAACATAGTTCCTTGCAGCCTCCTAGAACAAACCCACAGGTCACTTTTGATGATCCCATTATTTCTTCTGCACTCACACACTCCGTAACCCCTGTTCCAAACCCCAAGCTTTCCGGAGAAGGAGCAGTCTCTCCGACTCCGGAAGCCTCAACTGGTTTGATACCTGGAAGACATACAGGATGACCAGGTGCTAATGATCCCCAATGGGAATATTTTGTAAATAGGGCTGCATCCAAGCATCTGGATCTCACCAGCACTCAAGTGGAGTCCACGCTTATCTCCATGAGGAACAGGGCCATTCAAGCAACATGCCTTATGTTCCTCCCACTGATGTTGATGCCACGAATGAACTTACTTCCGAACTAACCCCCCCCCCCCTATTACCACTCATCATATCGTTTTTCACACAAATCCAGATGAAGAGATCTCTGAAGAAGTCATGTTGGATGATGACGCAAAGACTGTTCCGAAAACAAATTTCATGCCTTCACTTCATTTTCAATCAAAGGCATCCGTATCCAAGTCTGCCTATGACTTCGGATCCTCTTCCTCAGCTACTCCGGATGCTGAACTCAACTCCAAGCTTAATGAAGATGATGTTGCAACCAATTTGGGTCCTTCCACCAATCCTTCTTCATGCCAAGCTCCTCCGCAACACTCAGATTCTGATTTAGAATCATCAGCTGGTGACTACATTGACCCCTTCGGTCTCCTCGAGATCCATACCAATGTCTAGGACACTATGAAGAAAGTGTCATCTATCGAAACTTCTTTCACAGAGCTCAATGTGAGTATGGATCAAAAAGTCTCCGGACTTGATTCCAAACTTGATGTCATTCTTCAATCTCTAACTCAGCAGTCTGGACCATCTGTTGCTAAAAGAGAAGCTCAAGTAGATCAGTTAATCTCTCTACGGCTCAAGCACACAATGGGAGAAGTTGACACCAAGTACGATACTCTGGTTGATCACTATCTCAACACCATTACTTCCATGCTCAAAGTCCATGACGACTTGGTGACTGCAACCAACGACCTGATTAAGCAGACCCACGTTCGTCATGAGAAACAAATCCATGGAAAGGAGAAGAAGATCGACAAAAAGGATGAAATGAACATGATCCTTCAACAAGTCCTCATCAAGCTTCTCCGTTCCACTTGGAACATCGTTGACGTTCCGAACAGGAAGTTTGATGAGATGCTAGCCATCCTGGGGCATCTGTTCAATCACCTTGTAGCGCAAGCTCCAACGTCCGAAGCCTATTTTTCCCTCACTCTTCAACTCAATACAGGGCTTCGGAAGGTCTTCATCAAATTTGATGATCTCCAGAATACTTTGGTTCTTGCACTGGTTCCGAAGTTCACCGATGGAAGAGGAGGAGAAGGCCCAAGCAAACCTTAGAAACCTGCCTTGGAATTTACACTCTGAGATGAAGACCTAGATTATGAAGATGAAGTTCAAGTCCTCTCTAGAATGCTAGGGAACAATGAAAAAGAAGGAAGCGAAGAAGAAGACGAATACATTCTGGATGAGGCTCCTAAGGGAGTTCTTGGTCTTCAAGCTCCTAAGTTGACCATTCCGAAAGAAATGATATCAGAACAAAAGAAAATCTGGTCTGCTACTTCCTGGCCTTCCTCTCTCCCTGATGCTCTTCGGATGGGCATTCAAATGGCTAAGGCAAAATCTTTCTTAACAACTCAAGCCTTCCGAGCCATGCCTTCAACGCAGCCTTCGATTCCAGACCCAAAGATTGCTCCAATCGACTAGGGCTCTCCTTTCTAGATCCCTGATGAAATTCCGGAAGAACCACTTCCAAATTCCACTCCGGAATTTACGATTGATGAAAATATGAAGCTCGTTATAAATGCACTTCAAAGATTCAAAGGGAAGAATCCTATGACTGCCGAGCAACAAGCCTTTCATTCCGGACCTCCTCTCAAGCAAAAACAAGGATGGTCGCAGGAAGAAATCAACCAAGCATTAGAGGATAGCATTCAGATCCAAGCCCTAAAGGATAATCATGATCCGATGTGGGGCATCTTTCCTCTTTTCCGTGAGGCCATTCTCAAGGATGAAGAAATAATTTTGTGCATGCACTACGATGTTTCTCCAAACGACTCTGGTTAGTTGGATCTTCCTTTTTCTCCTTTCAACAAATTCTACACCAAATTTGCTCCACTTCACCCATCTGATGATCTGGAGGTGATTATCCGGACTGAGCGACAGAGACTTAAAACCTTCTAGTCAAAGCACACACAACCTGTAGAGGAATTGTATACGAGAAATCGATTAAGAACAAGATTAATCAATGTTATGAACTCAGAAAGTAAATAAGACTCTGAAGTTTCTATTACTCTCAGTAAGCTTGATTACAAAACATAGACTACGAAATCGGGAAAACTCGTTAGTCTAAACCAAACCTCAGTCCCTATTTATAGGGAACATGAGATTACAAAAAATACTCAGTCTGGAACCTTTACGCTTCGTACAAAAGAAACTTAGTAAATAAATTACATACGAAAATAGACTAAACACTATTCGACTCTTTACAAGACTTCGACCCTTACAATCTCCCCCTTTGTAAACGAGTCGAACTACTCAACTCATGAGAATCTGAGCAGCTATGTACATCATCCTTCGTATCTCAGAATACCATGTTAAAACCTTCTTTAACTCCTTGTCCCCATCGTTGTTCTTTGAGCAGTTGTTCATACGAATAATAAAGTTTGTATATTGTGACGTTCTATATCTTTCGATCTCAGCAACTTGAAAGAGAAATCTCTTATTTAGTGTCCTTCCCAACAAACACCAAACAAAATGGTTTTAAACATATCTATCCATCGCCATACTTTTTCAACTCAGCCTCTGTCTTCGAAAGTTCCATTGCAATAGATACTTTCCAATCCATACTCGAAGCCAACTCTGATGGGTTTAATACAAACAATCCTATGTGTGCATGCAACCCTAGTATTGGATCTATGTTTTCACTATTAGTTATACAGCTTTATGAACACAAAAAAGAAACCTGGCATGCTACTATAATTTTCGAAATTCATATATAAAGCTAGAATACATACCTTTTGTTGTTACATAGCAATAACAACTAGTTCCTTGAATTTCCTTAGCTCTTGAAAGCAAGTACCACAAGTGTAGTACCTCTAATGGAGTCACAAACACCATATGCAACTTGGATGAAGAGGAGAAGAAAGGGAGGCACCAAAAACGGCTGGAAACCCTAATGGAAGACTTGTTTACGTTTTTGGGGCATAGGGGCCCTTTATATACATGTAGGCTATTAGGGTTTACAACTAGGAAACCCTAATTTGACTGCTTAGGCCCTAAGCAGCCCATGGACTCCTTAAACATATCCCTTGGACGATTTTTAATGGGCTACCCATAGAATTCGTCCAACCTATATATTATTTGGTGATCCATAGCCCAATTATAATTATCTTATAATTACAACTTCAGTCCCCTAAGTTTAATTAATCTCTTTTAGCCACAAAATTAATTAACAATTAATTCTTGACTAATATTAATTAAACAATATGATTTCTCCTTTAATATATTATTCTTATAATATATTAATAAATCATATTTAAACCTTTCTCTCCTTAAATCATCCTACATATTGCAATGGTGAAGGCAACCCAAAAGGACCATGCTCATAATCGGGTCAAGTACATACCAAAATAGTTATGGACTTAGACACTAATCCAACAGTCTCCCACTTGGATAAGTCTAATAACTATTTTCTATATGACTTCATAACCTGATCAGCAATCGTAACTTTCAAAAGCCGCTGTCAACTCTGATCTTATCAGATAGCGTGTCCTTTAGATAAGGGATTATATATTCCTCCATTCTCAAGATATCGTATAGACAAAAGACATGAATTTCAATCATTCTCTCTATACTATTTCCCGACTTCCGATTCATGATGACTGATAACAGACTACAATTGAACACATCAACTTAGTCCCGGCTCGGCCAAGCGCTTAGGTGTCATCATTAAATCATCGAGAGGCCCACAGATATCGCTTTTATCCCACTTTGGGTAAAAGGAATGGATAAACTTCGACTCAAATGCTCGCTTGCATTTATTGATCGAGTCACACACAACAATAAGTTTTATAACACCAAGTTACTGGTGCGTTTACTTATTATCAATGTGCAACCGACCAACAAATAACAACTCACATGTCTCGGTTTCAAGAATATACAATATTATCGTCTCACTAATCACTCGTGATAAAACCATGAAGTGATCCAAGTGAGCGTGGGTTTAATCCAATACTTTAATCTTATCAAAGCATTCACGAACTCTGCAGCAAACTTGTGCCATGTCTAAACACTTCAGACAATCTACAGACAGATTCATGACAGTCTTTATTCATACCTACTCCCAACGTATGACCAACTGTGGATGTTTGAATAACCTAGTTATTCTGGAAGTCAAAACATGCAAATTGAAACATGACAACAATACTTAATCCTATATGGCCCCAAACTTGTGAGAGTAAATAAAACCCTTCTATTTATCCACCATATTGATTACTCATTATTTATCATTTAATGTTTCGGATAATCAACTCATTACTCGAATTACAACAACAATTGTCCCATGCTCTAAACATGCACACTTTGTTTCCTATGGTCCATGCTTTGTGAAATAGATCACCTGAAAGCTTTTCCAATGATGCTCATTTCACAATTCCTTAATCCTAATTATTAGTGTAGGAACACAAGGTTCTTGCCACTACTATAATATGCTAGATTCTAACATTTTACGCAACGATCCTTTCGTAAAGTCATAGCACAAAAATCACCAAGACTTGGCTAATGAAATTACAAAGTGCTTTCTTAGAAATTGTTACAAGACAATTCCATAGATGTGAAGTCTCACATTCAAAGTACATTCCTTTGAACATCCTTCTTGCATAAAAGTTTCTAATCTAGGCATAGACTCTCAATATCCAACTCCCAATATGGAAACATTTCCACATTTGCCATATGACAACTCATTCTTAATAGAATCTTATCTATTCATAATAATGTCGATATGGTCCATCCAATACCATACTTTCAACTACTTACAAACGATCAATCCTCAGCGAACTTTGGATCATCCTTTGATAGTTGTTAAATTCTTTCAGTCAAAACCAATTCTATTCCTTTTTTCCCTCTTAATGCGCTAGACATTTGGAAAATTTTAGAATGGTAAAATACTATAGCATTTACAATCGATCCTATACCCGAAGCGTATGGGACACGATGCATAATGTCTTACATAAAGATATGATACTTTACCAATCTTTTGCCATAATATTTTATGTGTCATGTTCTCACAATTCGAACTATGAAGAGGGATGCCGTAATCATAATCGAATTTTAAGAACACACAATGTATCCTTGGACTGAAAATATTAAAATTTCTTAATCTAAGCTTTAGATTTTGAAACGGAGTATAATATTCTCTCCCTTAATTATAGCAAAACAACTTTTCAACCCATGCAACTTTGCAAATGGAATCTTTGTTTTTCTATAATTAATATTGCTAACTTGCAATACTCGCCATAACAATCATACAAGCATAACACTTATGCTCCCACTATCATGATGATTATCATATAAGCATAACATTTATGCTCCCACTAGCTTTGACATGTATTCAGAAAACAAATGAACTTTCAGAAAACAATGCCTATTGAATCTCTGAAATCCATATTTCTAATACCAGATGCTTCGATAAGCCTTTATCTAAGCTTCTTAACCTTATACACCTTTGCCTTAGATAGCTCATATGTGTGTTTAAACAATTCATAACCTATGTTACTAAGTTCCAAATGTTGAAACTAATTGCCAAATCTCACAATTCGAACTATGGAAAGGGATGCCGTAACCATAATCGAATTTGAGAATACAATTTTCACAATTGCTATCTTCTTAAAATATCTCTTAGTGAAAGCATTTCCTCACAGTCATTTTCATGAAGGAGGGAATCGTATGACACTTAGATTTTATGGTGTATGAGTTCCTATCCATGTGAATTTGCCAAAAACAAGGTTTGCGACAAATCCAAACTCATATGGACTGAACTTTCTTAATCTTGATTTCTTGCCCTATGGTAACACGAGTGCCCACCACGCCTTCCAAGTAGTTTAGTAACTTGTCCTTACATATCAATTTACTTTCCATCGACTAAGGCTTTAGTGTGTATTCAAATGAGAACTCATAGAACTCATATACACAATTAACTCAATTGGAATGGCATAGAAACAAAACAATGTCAGCACGATAGGTTGTAAACCTCAAGTCGTGTGCTAGTGATGATCGATAAGGTTTATTCTTGATTTGTTCTTGAAACCTTTTCAAGACCATTAAGACTCCCACTGACTTCTTGACATATAAGATTCTCTTGTCAAGAAACATTTCTTGACAAACAAATATTCAATAGTTAGTGAAGCATTTATCAAGACAAAACATTTCACACAATTGGTCCTAGTTGGTCTTTGTCTTATCCAAGACAACACAACTTACCAATTTCAAATGTGCAAGAATAAGAAAACTTTTCCAAATTCCACATTTGATGAGTGTTATAAACCTACTTAAGACTTTTCACTCAATGTCACAATCTTGACTCTAAGACTTGATATTGGAACGAAGTATGATTGACTCTTTGATTCTACAATTCTCAATTCCTCTTCTTAGACATGCAATTGCACTAAGACTCACTTAGAGGATCAATTGAGACATGGTTCTTAATCATAAAGACTTATCATAAAACACAATAAAAGGTACTCTCCCTTCTTCTTAGAATAGAGAAACTTTTATCTTTCTGCCTACTTGATTCTTCTTTATTCGTTCTACTATTCATTGAAACTCTTTCAATCAACTTAGAATTATACTTAATCTTGTAAGTATAACCATATTTACTAAACTTTAGTAAATCATGACGAATATCTTTGTCACTCTTGTGGTAGACTTGATCAACGTACGACCTAGTGTACTCGATCTCCTAGTCCTTCAATTGACACTTTGCCAAAGAATTAGTCTAAGGTTCCCAAATGTGAAAGTTTTTCATTCATCATACAATGCACATTGCATGATTCCAAGTTTCTGTCCAATTGAAACTTGGGTGATGAGAAACTCTCTTTATTTGGTAAAATTTTGATATTTCCACAAATAACACAATTAAGAATCAAATCCATTATTGCTAATAATAGAAACATTCAAACATCAATTCTTTCATACATGCCATTGCAAGGATAAATAAATAAGATAAAGTCAAAATTCATTTTATTGCGGAAAAAATTTTGTCCTTACAATTCAACTCAATTGAAAAACTATGTTATTACATATTTCTTAACAATCTATTCTAACTTCAAGTAGTAGCTCAAGAATCCAATCTTCAAGTAATGCGATCGAAATCCATTTCTTCACGATCAGATTCAGCTTACTTCTTCCCTTAAGCTTCCTCTCTTTTCTTCGATCCTACAAAACATCAAAATGCAATCTTATCACATCATGCATTAAGAATCTAGAATAGGAACTTAAAAGAGTTAGATAATGGATTTTACCTGAAGTGGAGCCAAACGACTTGACTCTCCCATCTCTTAGATCTCTCAGGTAATTTGGGCAGCTTCGTCTCCAATGCCCCCTTCTCTTGGCAATAAAAGCAAACGGACTCCTTTGGCACAGCACATCGGACAATCACAGACTTATTCCTTTCTGGACTTCCAATGTTGCCAGTGTCCATTGAAGTTTGGGAGTTTGATTCACTAGACAAATTTGCTTGACTAGCATGCCAAATCATTGCTGATTCAGCAGCTATTAGCAAATAGGTGAGATCAATTAGGGTCACGTCGTGGTCCATCATATAGTACTCTCTAACGAACTCACTATATGATTTAGGAAGTGACTGAAGAACCCAGTCAACAGCCAACTCGCTTGAAATCTCGACACCCATCATGATTAACCTATCAATGTGTGACTTCATCTCTAAGACGTGTGCACACACAGGTTTCCCATCTTCGTGTTTACTTGCCAAAAGGGCTTGAGTGAGCTTGAACTTTTCAAGCCTTTGAACTTGTGGGTCAGGGAGAACAATTGGAGGAGGTGGAGGAAGTGAAGCACGACTCTCATTTCCTTGATCGTATCTCGGAACGTCATCTTCATTTGGAAAGCTTGTTCCAAAGGATTTGGGAAGACTATTGTAAGATTCAGACATCTACAAAACGGGAGAAAATTCAAGTTAAGTTGATTAGAATTCTTGATGCAACACCCAAATGAAACATCAAGCTAGGATCCAACACAATACTCTACAACCTAGAAGAGGGATGTCGTAATCTAGTTGCAGAATATTTGAAGGTAGGTAAATGACGATTTACCAATTTCCACCATGAAAAACGAAAAGAAGTTTAAGTTTTAAATGAATTGAAACTCCTAGATCTTTTGAGACTCATTGAACTCTTCAATGGCATGTTTAATCTCGATTATGCCCTACTATTCGTGACTGGGATGCCGAGGATCACAAACAAGGTGTGAATAACCATGCGAATCACGTGGTGCACCCAATGTTACTATCACCTAATCAATGTGCCGGTTAGCCACACACGCTCCATTGATCTATGACAAACATCGAGTCACCCTTCGCTACCAATGTCATCCCCAAATTAGTGTGCCGGTTAACCACACACGCTCCACTAACGTTTGACAAGGGTACAAAGTGTAATTCCATGGGTTAGCATACAATTTCACATTTTGCCTAAAGTAACTATGATTTGGGAATTTGAAAAAACATTTAGTTACTTTGTACTTCATTATACTTATAATGGAAGGTTTCTGTCATATCCTACCCGTTCGGCTAACGACCCTCCACTAGTCAAGAGTGCGGTGGGTAAGAGTGGATACCCATTCAATCGCCATTTTATAGGCAATTTCCTTAAACACCCCTTATAGACTAGCTTCGTGAATGAGGCCTACTAACGGTAAGACTGAATTTTTAGTTATACATATATAATATTAAACTTTTAATGTTATATATAGTATAAGGGTGTATTTTACACTTTTAAAATACTAGGTGGTTTAAATTATACTTTTAATTAACCAAAATCATTATGGATTTATTACATCTCTTTTAATTATACACATAATTAATTTAATAAAACCATAAGGGTTTAATTTGAACTTTTTCAAAATCAGGGTTTTGGATTTTAGACTTTCAAAATTAACTTTTAATCAACAATTTAAATTCCAAAACTTGAGGGCAAGTTTTGAAACTCTTCAAAACAATTAGGTTTTAATCTCACTTAAAATTTTGAATTTGAGACATTTAAATTAAAATTTTAAATATTAAAACTGTTGATTTAATAATTACCATAAATTAAACAATTAATTTAAATTATTAAATCACAAGGGATTATCTAGATCATGAGGATAATTACCAATTATACATCTAAGATATCCAAATCCCTTGAATCCCTCTCTAAATCTCGAAAATAAGGGATGGGATAATTCAAGATCTTTAATTACCATATTAAACAATTAAAAGATAATTACAAGATATGGGATTATCCAAATCCCTAAAATATAGGATCTAACCTTGGGGAAGGAGGTAATTTCGAAATCCAAGGGTTGGAAAACCCTAGATTTCAAAATCTTGGAGGCTAAGGAAAGGATTTGGGAAACCCTAGCAAAAATCGCCATCTAGGGTTTAGCAACCCTAATTGCGAAAAAATACCTAGCCTTTAGGGTTCATTAGCCATAAACCCTAATATGACAAGTTCATAAATTTGGATAAAAGCTAATAGAAAACAAAACCAATGGCTCTGATACCACTGATGGGTTTAATACAAACAATCCTATGTGTGCATGCAACCCTAGTATTGGATCTATGTTTTCACTATTAGTTATACAGCTTTATGAACACAAAAAAGAAACCTGGCATGCTACTATAATTTTCGAAATTCATATATAAAGCTAGAATACATACCTTTTGTTGTTACATAGCAATAACAACTAGTTCCTTGAATTTCCTTAGCTCTTGAAAGCAAGTACCACAAGTGTAGTACCTCTAATGCAATCACAAACACCATATGCAACTTGGATGAAGAGGAGAAGAAAGGGAGGCACCAAAAACGGCTGGAAACCCTAATGGAAGACTTGTTTACGTTTTTGGGGCATAGGGGCCCTTTATATACATGTAGGCTATTAGGGTTTACAACTAGGAAACCCTAATTTGACTGCTTAGGCCCTAAGCAGCCCATGGACTCCTTAAACATATCCCTTGGACGATTTTTAATGGGCTACCCATAGAATTCGTCCAACCTATATATTATTTGGTGATCCATAGCCCAATTATAATTATCTTATAATTACAACTTCAGTCCCCTAAGTTTAATTAATCTCTTTTAGCCACAAAATTAATTAACAATTAATTCTTGACTAATATTAATTAAACAATATGATTTCTCCTTTAATATATTATTCTTATAATATATTAATAAATCATATTTAAACCTTTCTCTCCTTAAATCATCCTACATATTGCAATGGTGAAGGCAACCCAAAAGGACCATGCTCATAATCGGGTCAAGTACATACCAAAATAGTTATGGACTTAGACACTAATCCAACAAACTCTTCGTCAGTTAGGGCAAGACAATCATAATAATTGTCAATGAAGATTTTTATGTGAGCAATACCTAGTCTGAACATTTCTTTGTTAGTACCCTTGAGTTGTGATGCCTCCATTTCTTTTAAAAGTAATGCAACTTGAATCAGATCATTCAAGTTCATTAGAGGGAAGTCTGCAACACTGAAATTGATTGCATGATTATTTGCACGAACCACATGATACCTGAAATTTTGTATCATGTCTTCGAACAAGACATCTTTCTTGATAGCAACTACTTTCTTGATCTTGATTACAGACCACACTTCATCTTGCTCTTTTCCAAGTACAACATAAAAATGAATTTTCATGAGTGTATAATCATCTGGGTTTTCGAATTTCTTACTAACCTTGTATTGAGCAGTGATAAACATCATTTCGTTTATCAGAAAGTCGAACTGACAAAAATCAGTGTTAGCAATCGAATAGCTTTTCCTTGGCTTCTTTTCGAAAGCATACATATAAATTGAATGCAACTCTCGATTCGATTGATTCATACGAATACAAATTTTTGGGATCACCTTTTTCAATACCAGGTGGATCACTCTCTCTTAACCTCAGAATACTTTGAATATGTCTTTGAAGTTCGATTTCAACCTCCACCTCTGCTTTCTTTTCTTTTTTAGATTTTTCAACTAGCACACCTTTCCCTTTGTCTATCGAATCAGTATTCGGTTTTAAAGAACTCGAACTACCCCCTTCTTTAGCTGAACCAGTTACAATTCCTTTTCGTTTTGTAAAAGGTTTTGTGGTAACTATTATTGTTGAGATAATATCAAACTTCATCGGAATTGTAACAGGAATTTGTGTAGAAAACACCTTTCTAACAACTTTCGAATCTCCAGTTGTTGTCTTCTCTCCTTCTCCCTTTCTATTCACACTTACTCCTTTGCTCACTTTCGATTATCCCCCTTGCACCCATGTGACAACAGGTGGGGCATTCTGTAGCAACATTTGAGCAAACTTGGAAATAGGAGCAACCACCTTCTAAATAACCTGATCAAGTAAATTCAACTTCTGAGTAAGGAACTCAGGAGTTAAAAACGAAGTTGGAGTAGGCTTCGAAACAACTACTTTTAACTCCTCAAGAAGAGTCTGCAATTTCGCAAGCTGATTGTTGTCTTCAGTTGCTTTTGTTTCTAACTTCGGCATTGTTTCTTGAAAGGTTTTGACAAAATTTGTAACTACCCCAGCAATTATATCAACCTTTTCGTGAAATGAATTGTACTGAGAATTCATATTCACAATTTCCTGAGAGACTTCCTTCTTCAACTCTTCTAGTTTCAAGTTGACATCTTCACAAACCTTTTTGACATCTTGTATGAAGAGAATATGACGTTCCTTCGCCACATCCTTCAAATCTTTTAAGGCCCCTTCAAAACTCCCTGACTGAGTCTTGATACGAAGCTCACTATTTTGAAAAGAAAGATATATCTTCTCATGAAGTCTTCGGTCAGCTGCCTTGATCATTAATTCAACTTCAAGACCCGAAACTGAGTGTTTTTGCCCCTGAGTCAGCTTGAGACTGATGAAGTGAGTTTAACTTCCTGTTCAAGATTTTGAATTGTGTTCCTGACATTAACATATGATCAAGAATCTCCTCCTATTCCGAATCAAAATGCAATTCGTTAAATGATCCTCCACAACCTCCTCCTTCGGTTTCATCATCAGAATGAGGTTTGGGTGTGTATGTGGATTGTGATGGAAAAAGAGTAGTAATTGGTTGTTGAAGGAGAGTTTCAAACAGTGTAGATGAAGTAGAAGTGGATATGGGTGGTGGTAATGAAACAAACGTAGTTGAAGTGATAGGTGGTAATGAAGAAGAAAGAATAATAGGTTGTGAAATGTCGACACTCATAGTAACATTTTCCCCCGTATCAGATACATTAGCAGTGATGTTTGAAATAGGAACTGCCTCAGTAAATGACTTGGTTACCAATATTTCGAGTGGAATGGTTGTAGTAGGAGAAATGGTAGAAACATTCGAAATTAAAGAGACGATAGGTGTTGAAGTTACCATAGGAGAAGTCGAAGCAATAGGAGTATCAGGAACAACTTTTTTGTCGGAGGAATCATCTCTTATGACAAGCTTTCGTTTGTACCGTTTTTCTATGAAGTGCTTCTCAACATCATGAGCATGTCTCTTTCTAGGTAACGGTGAAACAGGAGCATGTATTTCACGAACTACCACTCCTTTACCGCTAACCTGAGTCTTTCGAACCATCGGAGAATCATCAGACGAAGTTCGTTTAGATGATTTGCTATGAATTCGTTTAAGAATTCCTAAATTTGATGGAACAACTTATTTTGAAGGTTGAGCTTCATTTTCTTCTACATTCTTCTTATGATCACACTCAAGGATCTTGGGCGAAGATTTTGAATTTGTAGCTTTCACATAGTCCTCATCAGACTTCGTCTTGTTGGATGACTTGGAAGAGCCAACTTCGATTTCAAGCAACACCCTAGTTCGGACATCAGGGTTTACCGTCTGCAAATATTTTACAAGAATCTTGTGCGCCGGATTCACCTTCTTGAGCATTGCATCTGGAATTCTTGCAATATTTGCAAAATTTTGCTCATCATCTTTAACATTCTTTGGAAATTGATACTTCTTGAATTCAGCAATGTCCTCACCCTGAGGAACTTGAATTCCCTCTTTCTAATACACCTTCTCCAAAATCAAACTCTAGTATCTAGCATAAGAAATTCCCTTAGCCACACTTGTACTCTCCAAGCTTTTCGTAAATTCTTTCCACAACTGAGTGGCATAATCCACACTCATGTCATAATACAAACCCATGACCATAGCATATACTTCTTGTCTTCCCTTGTCAAGACCCACTTTTCTTCCTGTTAAACACCATAGAAAAATCCCAAATAAGAAATTCCAGATACAAGGAAGCCCAGACTTTTTGAAATCACTTATCTTTTCGAGTGGTGGCTGGTGACCCATCTCGTTGAACATATACATAATCTGAGGGTTAGAAGGTTTGAAAAAGGGTGGTGAATTGGGTAACTCCAAGAACTGTGTGAACATCTTCTTGGTGAGACGAATTCGTTTTCCTTTCACTAAGTTGAAAGTGAGAACATTTGTTCCTTTATTGAATGAAGCAGTGGATGCAGCCATGGACAACCAACTTAGTGGCACGGTGAAGGATTTGAACATGGCGGTGGCTAGAACTGATCTTTTCAATGCAACTATCAGCATCGTGAGATCATCTGGATACAATGAGACATTTGATTCAACTTCATAGTTGGTGCTTTGTGTCTTCATCAGAGGTTGGGATGCAATTTCTTTAGTAGTGGAATTCTGAACAACAGCCATTTGCAGGGTGATTGGAAGCTTTTTAGAAAAAATTAGGGCTTTTTGATCTTCTTTGAATTCTTGAACACGTGATTTCAAAAGGAAAGAAGATTTCTCCTTTTATAAGTAACCCAAAATAATTCCAACCGTTTGTCATTAAGAAGAAGATCACGTCATCCCTTGAAACTTGCACCAGTAGCCGTTATTGTAGTTATGTCACATAAAGTTCCTTGAAACTAGGGCCAAATTACCAAACGGTTACTTTGAGACTATTTGTGAGTACTTGTGGATAAGGTCAAGTTTCTGATTTGAGGTTGGGCTCATTCGTTTTTGGGATTCGAAACGAAGTCATTTTCCAGTCTTGTGAAATCATCAGCCTAAGTTGGTATTACTTAGAGCCTCAAGGATTTCGTGAGTGCAGTTATTCAAAGTAAAAAGGATAAGAAGCAAATTAAAAAAAAAAATTGTATCTGTGATGTCAAAAATGTTGACACGAAAGCAGTTAAACCCCAGGCAAAGGTTGCTTCATTAATTATCAAGAGAGATAACTAACATCTTGTGCATTTTCCCGTGGATTACAATCGAATACTTTTAGAGAAGTATCAAAGGTCTTCTTTTTCAAGTCTTCAATGGGTGGCTTACGAATTTCGTTACATATCATCCTTAACATAAGGTGAGTAATTGTAAACGAAATTACTTGTTTAACCAGTGTAGTTTGTGACAAGTGGCTTTGTAAAATTTTTGAAAGTGACTTAGAGAAAAGAATTGATACTCACTCTGAAATCACATTCAAGGAAAAATAGTTAAGTTGGATTTTGTTGGGAAACAAATGTCGTGGGTTTCGAACATTTGATCAAAATCACTCATACGAAAGAATGTGATTTGGAGTATACGAAACTTTGGTATAGAAACAAGTGTTTCGTAAGAATCTGGAACAAAGTTCCCGTCAATTCCTTATTAAGTTCGGATATTTGGGTTTCACTTGCATCACGGTCTCATGATTTAAGATCATTATTACAGATTTTTGACATGTTTAAGTCACAATTGGTTTGATTGATGACCTCTTGAACATGTGTCTTTGTGTGTGAAATGTGTTAAGAAATTTTGTGATGAAAAAGATTGGTTAAGATTTTAATGTACCTCTGTTATATATGGACCAAACAGATAACTCTTAACTCTTTTGAGAAGAGTAAGGTAGCTCATTGGACTAATGCGAATGTAAGCCTAATTTGGAAGAAAATTTCATATGAAAATTTTCATTAAGGCTTTCGTAACACACATAGAGTTAGTTGAGGCTTGGGTCGACATGCAGCAGTATGCTTCTAGGGACATCTTAACTAGTAAGAAGATTTAAGAAAATTACCTTCCCATAGAAACACAAGCATGACCCTTTGAAGAATTGTCGTGAAAACGTTCTTGAAGATTTAACGAAATAACAAAGTAACCAAAAACACTTTTTGAAAATAAAATATATTTTGCTGTTTTTGAAATTTTTGAGAACTAAAACATCCAAAAAAAGAAAATCTTTTGGATACTTTTTATTTTTCGAAAATTAAAGCAAAAAAAATATATATTTTTGGGTTTTCAGTTGAATAAAATCCTAAACAAATGAAAAGAAATGATAGTATCAAACACGCGAAAAATTTTGGTTTCAATATACGAAAACGAAGCGTGTCGAAGCCTCTTAACGCAAGTAACCTCTAAATGGTTCAGACAGCAAGCCTCTGAATCGACACCTTTTTCACCAACAATATTTCGTTAATTTTGAATATTTGATCCTGGCACCGAATTCGTATCTAACATTCCCAAACCTGCTAAAATTCTCACAAAAGATTTCTCATCAAGTGGTTTAGTGAAAATATCAGCAAGTTGATTAGTAGTTTTCACAAAATGAACTTCAATATTACCATCTTCCGCATGATCTTTTATAAAATGATAACGAAGAGCACCGTGTTTCGTTTTCGAATGTTGTACTGGATTATGACAAATGCGAATAGCACTTTGTGAATCACAATACAAAGTAATATTTTTCATATTAATTGCATAATCACGCAATTGGCTTTGAATCCAAATAATTTGAGAAGTGCAAGCTGCAGCAGAAATGTATTCAGTTTCAGCCGTAGAAATAGCTACACAAATTTGTTTCTTTGACAACCAACTTACCAACTTCCCATCCAGTAATTGACATCCTCCACTTGTACTTTTTCTATCGAGAGTACATCCACCAAGATCTGAATCCGAAAAGGCTTGAATGAAAAATCTAGATTTCGAAGGATACCACAATCCTAAGGAAAGTGTTCCTTTAAGATAACGAAAAATATTCTTCACAGTTGTTAAATGTGGATCTCTTGGATTTGCTTGATACCTTGCACAATTGCACACAGAAAACATGATATCAGGTCTACTTGCAGTTAAATAAAGTAAAGAACCTATCATGCTTCGAAACAAGGTAAGATCAACACCAGGTGTATCTAACAAAAGTGTTAACTTCGTTCCTACTGCCATTGGTACTCTTAGCTTCGTGCTATTAGTCATTCCAAACTTTTCAAGCAAATTCTTCGTGTATTTTTCTTGGTTAATGAAAATTCCTTCCCTGCTTTGACGTATATTTAACCCAAGAAAATTGTTGATTTTACCCATCATGCTCATTTCGAATTTACTCTTCATCAAATTCTCAAATTCACTAGACAAAGTTGGGTCAGTAGAGCCAAAAATAATATCATCAACATAAATTTGAACTGGCATTAGATGATCCCCAACTTTCTTACGAAATAAAGTGGGATCAACTGATCCTTGTTTAAATTTTGACCGTTTTAAGAAATTAGTAAGAGTTGCATACCATGCTCTTGGTGCTTGTTTTAAGTCATACACAGCCTTATCTAAAATGTAAACATGATTAGGATATTCTTCATTAACGAAACCTAGTGGTTGTTCAACATATATTTTTTCTTCGAGCTCTCCATTCAAGAATGCACATTTGACATCCATTTGATAAACATCAAAGTCTTTGTGTGCTGCATAGGCTAAAAATATTCGAACAGCCTCGAGTCTGGCGACAGGGGCAAAGGTTTCTTCATAGTCGATACCTTCTTGTTACGATTAACCTTTAAATACAAGCCTAGCTTTGTTTCAAATAATATTGCCCTCTTTGTCAGTTTTATTTTTGAAAATCCATTTTATCCCGACAATCGAAACATCATTAGGTTTTGGAACCAATCTCCAAACCTTGTTTCATTCGAATTCAACAAGTTCAGATTGCATAGCAACAACCCAATCTGAGTGTTCCACAGCAATCTTAACTGTTTCGGCTCTATTTTTGAAATAAAAACATTAAACATGTAAAATTCTTAATTCGTATTGAGTACCTCATTTTTCGCACGAATTTGAGCTCTAGTTAAAACTCCATCTTGTGGATTTCCTATAACTTGCTCTTTTGGATGATTCTTCGTCCATTTCTCAAGTGGTGGATATGCTGGATCAAATTCCAATGGTGCATCTTCATACATTTCTTCATTTTCAGTACCTGCCACAAAAATATTATCATCAAATTCATCATTTCCATTAATATTAAGTGCAACTGTATCATTATGCTCCCCCTCAACATGATTATCATTTTGATGCTCCCCCTCAAATTCATGATTCATACTACTCTTCTCCCCCTCGAAAGGATGCTCCCCCTCAACATTTATAGGCGTATGCTCCCCTTCCATACGAACATCTAGCATACTTACGCGATTTTTAGTAATTTCCAAAGTGAGTGTTGAATCATCAGTATGTTTTGATAATTCGGGTGTTTGATTATCATCAACATGAACTTCAGCATCAATTGCCCTATCTAGAACACCAAAGATGAGATCA
This sequence comes from Lactuca sativa, assembly GCF_002870075.4. Taxonomy (NCBI): domain Eukaryota; kingdom Viridiplantae; phylum Streptophyta; class Magnoliopsida; order Asterales; family Asteraceae; genus Lactuca; species Lactuca sativa. Next base: position 100,844,929 of record NC_056630.2, on the reverse strand, counting down.
TAATCAAAATCAATTGAATTATCATTCTCAGTTTGATTGTTTGATTCAGCAAGAATTGGCTTTTGTTCAAACTTTCTTTCTACTTGTTTAACATAGTAATCATCAAAGGTAAGATTAAAAGTTTCTTCAACTATGCGAGTTCGTTTGTTCAACACTCGATATGCAATAGAAGTATGCGAATATCCCAAAAATATGCCTTCATCAGCTTTAGCTTGAAACTTTGAAACATTGTCTTTAAGATTCATGATGAAACATCTGGAACCAAAAACATGGAAAATTTTGACATTAGGTTTTCGATTATTGATTATTTCATAAGGAGTGATATTAAATCTTTTATGAATAAAAGAATGATTTTGAGTAAAACATCTTGAAATGGCTTCTGCCCATAGATATTGAGGAAGATTCGCATATGTCAACATTGTTCTTGCCGCCTCACACAATGATTTGTTTCTTCTTTCAACAACACCATTTTGTTGCTGTGTATATGGTGATGAGAAATTATGTGAAATTCCTTTTTCAGTTAAGAACAAATCGAGCATCTTATTCTTAAATTCATACCCATTATCACTCTTTATTCGTCGAACATTCTTTTTCAAACTCATCTCTATCTTTTTAATAAAGTCAATCATTGTTTGAGCCACTTCAGATTTTAACCTGAGAAAAAATACCCTTGTGAAACGTGAAATATCATCAACTATTACCAAAATCTACCGTTTCTTGTTAATTATTTCAACAGTTGAAGGTCCACACAATTCAATACGAAGAAGTTCCAAAGGTTCAACAATTTTTGAGTCTATCACGACAGGATGTCCTTTGTGATGTTGTTTTCCTTGTTCGCAAGCTGCACAAAGAGTATTATTATCAAATTTTAAAACAGGAAGACCACGAACTAAATCTTCTGTAACCAGCTTGTTTAGATTTCGAAAGTTTAAATGTGATAAACGTCTATGCCACAACCAACTGACATCACTTGAAGCTTTCAAAAGTAGAAAAACAGATGGTTTGCCCACTATTGGTTTAATATCCAGTGTGAACATATCGTCATATCTTTTCGATTTTAGCAATACTTCATTTGTCTTGACTTTTGAGATTATACTCCCTTCTTCGTTAAACACCGCTTGATTTCCAGTGCCCATAACTAATTGTTAAACACTAATCAAGTTATGTTGAAGACCTTCCACATATGCAACTCGATTTACTGTGAATTGCCCATTCGTTACTTTTCCATATCCTTTCACTTGACATTTTTTATTATTACCAAACTTCACTACTCCAACAATTTCAAGACTTCAAAAATCTCTTAAGTTCTCCTTCCTTCCAGTCATGTGACGTGAGCAACCATTATCAATATACAACTTCGTATCATATTGCTCATCACATAGTACCTGCATTTAATTAAAGAATTTAGGTACCCAAGGCTTTATGGGTCATTGGTTATTAGATTGAAACAAGGAGTGAATTTTAGAACTAAAAGCCCAAGTTTGAATTTTTGCAGTTAAACTATCAATTAAATCAACATCATTATCTAAAGATATTTAAATAAAATTTTTCGATAGTTTCGGATTTTCATTAGATTGCACCTTAGGCTTCTCAATTCTTGTTAATTTGTTGATTGGTTTCCATCTTTGTACCGGAATATCTGAATCTTGAGAAGATAAATTTCTAGTGGTTGACTCATTCAAATACTTTTCATACGTTGTTTTGATCTGAACTCGAGAAAACCTCCCAGACTGATACCTTTTGCCTTGTCCTTCAAGCCAATTATTGATAGAGCGAATTTCTGATTTTTCAATTGAACACGAAACTTTTGTTGGTTTTTTGATTGAAGGATTTGGAAATTTTGGTTTTTGTGGAGTAAATGTAACTATTGATTTGAAAGTTTTGTTTCGAACTTGTTGACTATTCGTTGATTTTCGAACATTGTTAAGTTTTAGATCATTCACAACCTTGTGTGATTTCTCATACTTTCGAATGTTATCAAATTTTTGAATAGGTTCAACCTTTTGGTTTATTGGAAATTTGTCTATTACACTCATCAGATGATGAAAAGACTTGTCTTTTCGTTTTTCTGTGACAATTGGTTTTTGAGAACTCTTAGTTTTTGAAGAATTTAAAAATTCAGACTTTGAAACACTTACTTTCTCATACGAAACTTTGGATTTAGTCAGAGCAGGCTTTTCGTTAGACACCACTTGCCAAAAAATTATTTTGCGTGCCTTTCTTTTTGAAACTTTGTGTTCTTTCGAAAAGTTGTTTACAAGCACTTTGAATTCGTTTAAATTGAGTTTCACAATTGGAGTTAAATAATCAACTTCTTTTGTAACAACACCTTTTTCTTTTTCTGATTTAACAACCCATTTTTGTTTTGAGTTCTGTTTTTGAAAAACATACGAATTCTTAGTGAGATTGTTTTCAACTGTGTTTTGATTTGAAAAGAATCCTTCATTAGTTGAAGGCTTATTGTCTTCTTCGACCAATTTGTTGAATTCGGGCTTCATGTTCTTAACATTCCCAGTTGTGACAAATACTTGATTTGGAAAAACTACATCATTTGTGCATGTAAAATTCAGATACACGACAATATGAGTTTCCAAATAGTGAGCACCTTTTTCATTCATCACCTTGTCAAATTTTTCAGTTTCTCGATAAACTTGTTCAACAACAACTCTTGGAATTGAAGTTTTAGTTGAAACTTTCCTTTCTCTTTTACGAACATTTGATGCTTTGATTTCGTCCTCCTCATCATCACTACTATCTGTCTGACTGTCTCAAACTTCCACATCATCAAAGTCAAAAAATTTCGAAGTAGTGGGTTTTCCAATGTCATCCTCAACCATTGAATCATTAACAATTTCTTTACCTTTGGCCTTATATGTGACGTTAATGATAGACAACTGAGAACAATCAATACTTTCTTCTTCTTCAATTTCACTGATTTCGCTGAGACTATCCGAATTCTCATCAACATCAGCAAAATTGAGTTGAGAATCAAGTTTCGAATGTTTAGTTCTTTTCAAAATTTTCACTTGTTCATCTTTTGTCAAACTTTCATTAACAATATTAACCAATTCATCAGCATTTAAAAACTCATCTATCTTAACAACGCCATATGCAAACCTATCGTCTGGCACATTGTTAAAATCAGCTATTGTGCTTTCAAAATCATATGACATGACATCAACTTTTTCTCTTTTGAATGCAAGAAAAGGCAATAGTTTACGATGTTGTTCTTCGCTAATTTCAGAAGAATGATGTAATGCTGTTAATTTTGCATACATCCATTTTGCAGAATTACAATAGATGTTACATTGAGCCAACAACATTCTCACATCTTTATCTAGATTCTCTCTATCACGATTGACATTTCCTAATTGCAACTCTAGATACTCTACCCTGCATCATTTCTTGTCTAGCAACTTTTGAGTCTCTAGCAATTGATTATTAAGTTTCTTTGCCTCATTACTAGCAGACACAAAAATAGCATCAAATTAAGCAACAGTATCATCAAAAGCAATTATTTCGGAATCATATGCATGTAAAGGAATATTGAAAGATTAATGTATAGAACGTACCTTTGTTGTCATTGGATATTTGTCACTTGACTTCAAAACGAAGCAATGTCCAGATATCTCTTCTTCTCCGTCCTCCAATTCTGCAAACATGGCACCATGAGTAGGATGTCTCATCTCCTTATCATCAGACCTGGATGACCAAATCTGATAAGTACCACTTTCTTCATCTTCATTCTCTCCTCTTGCGACAAGAGACAATCCCTTTGCCTTCTCACAAACTTCCTCCAGTTTTTCAGCATAGTATGCTTTGTCCTTCACTCTATTCATCTTCTACTCTTTCTTTCGAAGCATAAATCAATTGCAAAGTGATTCACAGCATTGTAGTAATGGCAAGCTACACCAGAATCTGCTTTCAATTTCTTTTCCGCCTTAAACTCTTTCATCTTGTCATCATTCTTCTCAGGCTTTTCAAATTTCATTTTCTCTTCTACACCAGACTTCGTAAGATTTCCTTTCATCCCACTCTGCTTTCCCTTAGAATTAAAAGGCTTTTTGGAAAACTTCTTAACTCGATTATTTGAATAAAAAGCAATTGCTTCATCATCCGAATTCAAGAGGAAACCTTCTTCATCTGAATTCTCCTTTTCAGCAGATTCCACCTCAAACTCTTTCAAAACCAGAGCTAGCGGTCCTCTTAAACTTTGTTTCGCTTCTTCCATTATCTCAGACACTTCACTTTCGTATGTCTTCAACTGATTGTAAACATCATTTAAAGAAGAAATATCAAAGCTCTGTTGCTTTTTGATCATCATACTAACACTCCTCCATTCCTTCCTAAGTCCCATAACAAATGTAAGATTATCCTCCATTAGAGACCTTGTGATTCCATAGCGATTACGTCTATAGATCAACTCATTCAGACGATCGTAGTAAACTTCAATGGTTTCGGTTTCCTTCTGTTTGAGCTCCTTCAGCTCAACCAAACATTGTTTAACAGAATTGATCTTAGTCTTCTCGCTTCCTTGATACTTTTTGATGAAAGTATTCGAGATATCCTTAGCAGTTTTACAACCACGAATGTAGTTATAAACAACAGGTGGCAAACCACTTCTCAACTCTCTCATATAATGCTTTCCATCTTTCTCCGGTCTTGTTCATTGATCATCAACAACAGAAGTAGTTCCAGATGAACCAATATTTTGAACATTCGATGGAGTTTGAACTGTTCCTTTGATGCAATTCCACAACTCTTCATCTAGACCATTCAAGTAGTCTTCCATACGATCAACCCACTTATCGTAGTATTTTGGTATCAGCATTGGAATTTTGGTTGATGATCTGAGCAGATGAGAATACAAAGTCATTGTGTTCATGTTGAAGTTCTCCATTGATGAACACACGAAAAAAAATTCATAAATCGCAGAAAACTTGATGAATTTGAGATTTGATCAGAAACTTATAATCGATCACTCGATTATACAATTTGAATGCAGAATCTAATCAAATATGTAGATCTGACGCGATTTTCAGAATCAAAAGCGTGGAAACTTTTCAGACAAAAAAAATGACTCAAAATCAGATGATTCAGAAAGAAAATCAAATCAATGCAGTTTGATTGCTGCTCTGATACCAATTGTAGAGGAATTGTATATGAGAAATCGATTAAGAACAAGATTAAGCAATGTAATGAACTCAGAAAGTAAATAAGGCTTTGAAGTTTCTATTACTCTCAGTAAGCTTGATTACAAAACATAGACTACGAAATCGGGAAAACTCGTTAGTCTAAACCAAAGCTCAGTCCCTATTTATAAGGAACATGAGAGTACAAAAAATACTAAGTCTGGAACCTTTACGCTTTGTACAAAACAGACTTAGTAAACACATTACATACGAAAATAGACAAAACACTATTCGACTCTTTACAAGACTTCGACCTTACACAACCTCTTAAGGAAGTGTGGTCGAGGAAGAGAATTACCCAAGTGGAGGGTTTTGGATGAAAATTTTTGGTAAAATTTGAGATCAACTGTCCTCTCTTCCGTTTTCACATCCTCCGGAACAAGCCGACTCCCCAGTCTGTCATTGATGCGGACTTTCTATCCATGAATCTGAATGACATCCTCACCTTAGCTTCCTACTTCTGAGAAAATCAGAAGGATGACATAAGTATGGGAGCTTACCATGCTACTCTAAGCTTCCTGAAGGATTACGTTGCCGAATTTTGCCAACGTGACTATGAGTTTGCACACCTTTACGGAACTAATCAATTTGTTGCCAAAATCGACTTTGTTCTTCGGGAAGCTGAAGTTATTGCCGATGGTCCCGTTGAAGAACCGGTTCTACGGTTTGTCTACACCACAAGGAAAACAAACAAGGACTATTTCCGAGTCCTTGGAAAACATCTAGTTCCAACCAAAGCTCTGAAAAAGTTCATATCCCGGGAATCCAAGTCTGATGCTCTTGAATAGGTCAAGGCAAAGTTTGTAAGTCAGTTGGCATGGTACATAGAAGTCCGAGAATGGTTATTCAGAGCATACACCTTCATCAAGGAAGAAATGAACTAAGTTCACCGGATTGCTAAGTTCACTTAGGGGAGATTGTTGAAACCTGAAAGTGAACCTCTAGCAATCCTAAATCCAAATTCCGAAGTAATTACATTCCGGAGTAGGTGTTCCGGAGTCAATAACGGTGAAGTGGTCTGGAACCTGTCCGGACCAGGAAAGAAGTCGAAGTGAAGATGAAGGCATTCCGGAATGACCCTCATGTCCAGAATGGATGCTGATCGGGAAGAACTATATTTTGTCTTATTGCACTTATTGTATTTGTATTTGTATTAATGTAACGTTTGATAGGACTTAGTATTTTGTTGTATTTGGACAATTAGAATGTCAGAATCATTTCTATTGTCCAGTCCTATGTAAACACTCTAGTTAATTCATTGTAACCTGCACTACTATTTAAATGAGCATTCAATACAAGTCAACTACGGATCTTTCACTCAACTTTTGGCTTTTTACTAAGTTATTTCAAACATTCTTCTTGTTCTTCATTTATTAACTTTACCTTGATCATTTACTCTCATTGTTCATTAAATGACTTGATTATTTTGCTGAATCTATTATCTAAGACTTGACTTGAACATTTATTAGCAAGCAAAAATTGATCTTAAGCATTCAATCAAGGTTTCAATTTTCAAACCCTGTCCCTGCGCATCGATCTTGTTCTCACAATCCCAAAGCCTACTTGTGTTGTTCAACAATCACAATACTTTTGTTCTGTTCTAGTATGACATTGTTCTGGTATGTATGCATGTATGTATACTTTTAGTAAAATATTTTATATTTAAAAGGTATAACTCTGGGTTAGAGTGTTTGAATCCCGTTGTATTTATAGTTGTATATATTTTATGGGTTGATATACTTAGTTCACTACAAACAATGCTCTGAAACCAATCTGTCACACCCCCAAACCGATATAGCAGAAACGTCCAGGGGTGGAGGACATCATGTACAGTATCATAACAATGCACAATAGTAAAAGAAGCAATAACATCCATTGCATTAATAATAGAGTTAATACACGTGTGTTCTTTGTATAGTTGTATGACACCAAAAATGATAGCAAAAATAAAAGACGAGTCTTGAACATTCTCCGTCTTCTCAAAAACTTATGCTCGTGTACATGTCTATTGGTTCCCTGAGAATACAAGTTATTTTGGAAAAGAGTATCAACATTTAAGTTGGTGAGTTCATAAGCATTTAGTGTCTAATGTTTGTATTTGTTTCATGAAAATGTTAGTATACTTCTAGAAAATCCTATATTTTCAACTAAAAATGAAAAGTAGTCTTTTACCCAACACCCAACTGTTTGTATGTTTTGTTCTATTGAAATAGTATAAATGTATGTTTGCACTTAAAATAGTATAAATGTATGTTTGCACTTAAAATAGTATAACTATATGTTTGTACTTGAAATAGTATAAATGTATGTTTTCCATATTTGTAAACTATATTTACTAGAAAAATAGCATGCCTTGTTCATGTGCGAACATCACTGTATGTATGGAATGGAAGATAATATCTTTTAGTAGTTTTGTTAAAATAAAACCACTGAAGAAATGTTTGTCTTGTAAACCGAGTTGTTTAGTTAATGTTTAATGTGAATGAGGTTATAACCATACTTAATTGACTACTATAACACACGATGTTCTTCGGGCGTCGAAAAAAGGAATGACATTTGTTGCCCGTAGACTTGCCGGTCCCAACTCTAGCTAACAACAAGGTAGGGGATTTTCAGTCCTTTATAGATCTATACACAAACTCACACTTTACCTCCAGGAGACTTTGGTTATAAAACATGACTTAGCAAGAATGTTGCTAAGCACTATGAAGTAGTATTTCATAATATAGTTAACTTTTTTACGTATAGTATGTATATGTTTCTTGTTCTTGTAAATGAGTAGTGTACTTTGTAATGAAAAGTAATAGTATGCATGTATTGATTCATGTATTGTTTCTCTGATCTAGAAAATAGTATGAATTGATTATCTAAACTATACCTATTATAGTTTACTAGTATGTTTGTTTTAATTATAAATGATTTTGAGAAAAGACTCATTTGCCGAACATATGTAATATAGTTAAGTATGTTCTTTGATTAGAAAAGACTCACACTCTACTTCTAGGAGACTTTGGTTATAAAACATGACTTAGCAAGAATGTTGCTAAGTACTATGAAGTAGTATTTCACATTCTAGTTAACTTGTTTACGTATAGTATGTATGTCTCTTGTTCTTGTAAATGAGCAGTCTACTTTGTATGAAAAGTAATAGTATGCATGTATTGATTCATGTATTGTTTCTCTGATCTAGAAAATAGTATGAACTGATTCTCTAAACTATACCAATTATAGTTTATTAGTATGTTTGTTTGAACTATAAATGATTTGGACAAAAGACTCATTTCCCCAACATATGCTATTGAGTTAAGTATGTTTTTTGAAAATGAGCTTTTATATTCGTGTATATATTTAGCATGTATAGTTATGATTTAGCCGATAGTCGGACTAGTGATCCTACCCTAAGCCCACAACCAAACAAGGAATAGGAGTTACGGTATTAGCAATAGTCCTAAGTTAGTTATAGCATGAGTATACATAAATATACAAATGAATATGATTTTGATAATAAACAGAAATCTAAAATTGTTTAAAAGAGTTTGAAAATGATTTTTAACAATATTTATAAGCATAAGAAATCCTTTATTTGTATGTTTTCACATGTAAGAGTTAACACAATTATATTGTGTTTAGCTTGTATTCTTACCCCCCCCCCCCCTAAAAACATAGAAAAAGGTAAATTATATGGGTATGAACTCACCTTAAGTGAGTGATTCGCCTGAAGGTTCGATATAGGATGATGCTCCACAAGTTAGATCCCATGACAAAAACGAGTCCTAATAGCATTTCATGTAATATATATGTATACAATTAGTGAATATAATGGCAAGTATGTTTAGGAAACAATCTAATCTATAAGTTTCACTTACAAATAAGAGTGTTATAAGCTATTTTGGAAGGCTGCAATGAGTTTTCGGCCATCCTTAGGGTTTTCAGCCACATGAAGATCTTGGTGTTCTTGGTGAAACCAAGGAGATTCAAGTGTTTTCGGTTGAAGATCACCAAAGACGAAGGTGATAGAGAAAAACTAAGGATAAATCCGAAGTTTGTGGCTACATGTCTTTCTCTATTTCTATTTGTTTCTTTTCGCAGGGACTCACAATTGGACAATTCTTGGATTTTGGATGTAGTTGCATAATTTTCATAAGATTCCGACTATGCGCGCATGGAGAATCCTCATGGAAAATAAATTTTGATCGCATTTTGTCTTTTTAGAGGAGTAGTATCGATCCCCAACTTACTGGTGACAATGGTTCCCATCATGGAGACTATATATTAAAGAAACGAAGCACAACTATTTTACCTGTAATGTCGTACTACCCTGTTGGTGTTGCTACATACAAAGGTCGAAGATGCCTCAAACATACTCGCTCTCATTTGGTGAATTCTAGTTTAGTCATTATTTTGGTTTCCAATTCAAATTCCTAGATCAACATTAGCTTTGTCTAGTCTACTTTAACTACATACCTCTTCTTAATATCATTATATGTATCTACTGTGTTTGCCCAGCTCCCTGCTGGCTCTCTTTATTGAATGTTTTATCTGTGTCGTTCAAAAAAAAGACCTTGCACCACAAACATGCACAATGAACTTTGCATTGCAGACCTTTTGCTCGAGTACCACAAACCTTGTCTCGAACACCATAAACATTTTGCCGAGCACTACAAACCTTGTGCTCAAAGACTTAATCCACTGCAGACATTGGAATTTTTTTCAAAGAATTAGTAAAAGCAATAAGGTCAAAGGAAAGATCACACTCTACAACTTAACAAGCCTTTAAAATTTTGTACAAGTAACGAAGACAACAAAACTAACTTTTCATACAACTACAATACTTATATGAAGATAATTGATTAGCTCAAGTGGTTATTCCTATCGTTAGAATTGTACAATCGACGACGTTTTATTAAGGGAGAAAAATCATTAATGAAATTTTAATGGTGGATTTTGAGAAGACACATGAATTTTTGAATTGGAGTTATTATTATTTTGATAAGGCAAGATTTGTATTAAAAAACAGCACGAAGGTGTAATTAGTACAACAAAAATAGAACAAGAAGAAAAGGGGAAACATGCTTCAGATATTAGCTTTACTATATATTTATGTCCATAGAGCCTAGAAAAATGAAAAACCAACTCATCAAACCAGCACTAGAGCTATCACCAAATTAATAGAAACCCAAAAGACCATAACATCGAATAACTTCCACTCCTGAAAACGAACCATAAACAACAGACTTGTGATAACAAATCTAACAATGAATGCACGGATAAAATCGTCCAATATAGCATCAGGGAATTGACTTAAAGTGAAAGCAAACCACACTTCAAGCATCTAATTCACTAGTAATTCTATAAAGCTGCTAGCAATAGCAGATCAATCAAACCCTTTGGTTGTCTTGAGAATTGTCTTCTGTAAGAATGTATACACCTCAATGCATTGAATTTTTTTAGGAAACCATAATTGAGGTAGGCCAATTTGTACTTAATAGAAGGGGCAACTTGAATATTAATCAAAGAGGATAACCAAGACCTACAAATGAGAAATAAATAGGAGCAAAAAAACACCACACACACCAAAAGACACACCCCCTCCCCAGCTTACACCAAGAGACAAAAACCACACAACGCAACAAAGAAACCCGAAAAGAAGTGCTACAACAAGCATCCAAAAACCTAAAATGAGTCTACCCAAATGAAAAGAAACACCCACCAAGCTAGCACACACTAAGACATCAAGAAACACACTACAATAACCCCCCCCCCCCCCCCCCCCCCGCTTAGATATAAAAACGGGTCGAAACACCAATCCCTCCTTCCAATAGACTTGTTCCTTAATCTAGAGCTAATCCAGAGGTGGGGTAGGGTTTGCATGTCATTTGTCAAACCCTTATGTGAGGCTAGACCGTCCGAATGAGCTTTAAGGTTGTTGGGGCTCCATACTACCCAAATATATACATGTATAATAGCATCATAAAACATCACAAATCATTTAGCACATAAAAGAATTTTAGGCATCTTCCCTAATTAAGCTACTGCTTGTGACTGTTCAGGTGTACTACCTAAAATATATTAGACACACTCCTCGCGATCATCGCTTAGCATTCTAAGTTTAAGTCTAGAAATAAATCTGATGAGTTCAAAACTCTTAGATCGTTTAGATCTTTCACAAGTACGATAAAAGAAATCTAACAGTTTAAGAACAAAATAAGAAAGAACACATAATAGAATCAAATATGAGCTTATGATTCAAAACGGAGTCACGCCTCAGCAGAGCTCGATGAAGAACTTCCGCTGTAGAGGCGAGCCAGGGTTTACAAGCAATGAAAACGAAAACAATAAAAGCGATATCTTCTAAGTCTGCACGCATGCAGCTTATATACTAAACCCTAATACAAAATAATGCACGGCTGGAGAGGCCCAATATCGGCGTTTAAACTAGGCAATGGACCGAGCCCATGACGCAATCCACTAGAATCAACAATCTCCCCCTTTGCGTCAAATGAGGCGAGAGATTATTTCTTCTGAGCAGGTCTCACCGTCTTTATAACTTAAAACAATTTAGGAATAATGGAGAGAAGAGTTTGTTGGAATAGAATGTACCACCTCAGCATGTCGACGAACAACTTTTTATCATCAGCATTGTTCTGGTCGCACCTCTGTATGATCTCCAAGATATACTCGAGACAAGTCATCGAGAAAAGGTGCTTGTCAACAAGAGCGAACATACATTTTTGACCTTCGCTCCTGAGAAACATTACCGTGCGATACTTGGAACCTATCTTCCCCTTGATCATGGAATTGACATTGCCAGCTCTGCCCATGGGTTTGATCGTTGGTCGCTTATGTATGGCAGAGGCAATTTTCTGGTCCATATTCGCTACCTCATGTATGTAGCAAACAAGCATACACTTGACATGATCGATTATTGGCTGATACTCCTGAGGATTTGACAAAAGAATGTTGTTGAGGAGTATCCAGTCATGGGCATTGAGGTTCGGTAGATCAGCAAGGGGAAAATGGTGAACTGAGGCTTCGGTTCCTCTAGTCACCCTGAATTTGACATTGATAAATTTCCTTTTTGAATAGGGCTTCATCACCTTGACCGTGGTGATCTTCTTTGAGCTCCAAGTCTGGTATTGAGGTTGAGAAAACTCCAAGTAAAACTCTAACAGATCCCTATCTACCTTCGGGTCTGGAGATGGAATGGCAGCAGTCGAATTAAAACAGTGGAAGATGAATGCCTTTCGACTGATTCGCATATCGAACTGCGCATCCTTGGAGTTGTCAAGGCTAAATGATATTATCGGCTCGAGCCATAGAACAATTGGCTCATCAATTGCACACCTCTGAAGCGAATCTTTTGTCCATTCAGGGAACATGGACTTTTTCTTCTCTAGGAGCTCCGCCTCCTTTCGCTTCTGTTCTAGCTCAGCTCGCTGCTTCATGGAAATTTCTTCAGTTTGTTTTTCAGAAGAATTAACCTTTGGGACAGGCTTCCTGGGAATTTCAACATAGACATCATCTTCGTTGTCTGTATTGTCTTCACCAATCTTCTTCTTTTTCTTCTCCTTGTTACTGACCGAAGCTTCATTACCCTTCGGTTTAGCAACTGGCTTGGAGCTAGATGGAGGAGGTTTCTTCGTCTCTTGCTTCAACTCTTTCTCTCCCCCTTGTTGCGGTTGGACACCGGTCACCAGAACACCTTCGATACGGCTGAGAATGTCCAGTGCCGGTCTGAGCTTGTCTGCTAAATGCCTTCTGATGGTGATAGTGATAAGTGGATCATGACCTTCAATAAGATGAAGAAGGATGGAGTGAACATCTACAGCAAAACTCCGTATAACCTCCCTTTCTGACTTTAGGTCATCAATCTCAGCATTAGCAGTTCGCAGCTTATGTGTTTGCAATTTAAGCTGAGTCAAGCTCATCCATAATTCCATTTTCCATAGCTAAGTCCTCTTGCAGTTGAGTTAAGCATTCGTTGACATTAGCATGGAACGTGTCATTTGCCTGTTCAATAGCTAGGCGTGCCGCTTCAACCTTCGAGCACTCAGACTGAAGAGTTTGTTGAAGAGTCTCTACGGAAGAATTGACAGTGTCAGCATTCTTGGCAGCAGCAGCCTGCAAAGAATCTAAAAACAGGTGAGCCTGGGAAACTAGTTTATCAACTTTTGTGGTCGCTTCCTTGCACTCCTTAGTAGAGGCATCAACAGCACGAGAGGCCTGTTAACATTGGGAAATGGAGGCTTCAATAGCCTTGGCTGTAGCAGGTAATGAGGCTGAATGTTCAGCAACAACCGAAGAAAACAGGGCCTTTAATGCAGCGTCTGCATAAGCTCCTGAGGAAGAGGATGAAAGCAGTTGATCAAGCTTGTCGTTTACCGCTTTGAGATGACGTTTGGTGATAGGCTCATCGTCATCATCCTCACTTTGTACTCGGTAAGGATTGAAATATGTGGAGTCAAATTCCAAGTCCTCACCGCCCAAAATCGGGGTTGTTTCTGTAGAAGGTGTTGGAGATAAGGGTTTTGAAGAAGTTGGAGGTTCGGTTGTTACTTGAGGTTCGGTTGTTAGAGGAGGTTTTGTTGTAAAAGTAGGTTCGGTTACAGGTGGTTTAGGAATAGTGAATGTAGGTTTTGTAGTGGTGGTGGAGGTTGTATCTATGAAATTGGGAGTGGGAATAGGTATTGAAGTGAAGGGTTGAGAGGTGGTTACTGGAGAGATAGGAGTGGTAGAAACTGGAATGGTAACAGGTGGAGGTGAAGGAGGCAAAGAACGAACCGGAATTTCTGGAGTAGGGGAGCGAGGTGGAGTATCCCCTCGGCCCCAAGCCTCTTCATCAGAACTTTCGTGCTCAGAATCTGAAGATAGAGCGTTCTTCTTCTTAGGAGGAACATATTCTGAATCTGAATCGCTTGAGGATTGAAGAATAAGTCTCCTAGCAGGCTTCTTCTGCTTTTTGGGTTGAGGTTGAGAAGGAGCAGCTTTGTCAGTTTTCCTCTTCTTGGGGGTCTGCCCCTTGGATGGTTTTGTTACCGGTCCCTCCTTCTGTGATTCAGGCTTCTTGCCCCTTTTGGCTGGTTTGTCAGCCTCTTCAATGGAGCGAAGCATTGTGGGAGTAAGATCACCTGGACCAACGGATTTACGTTTCCTGTACTGTTGAAGGAGTTGCTTGATGTTGAGATACAACCGAGCATGGTTTCACGAATAGAGCCGATGTATGAGAATTTTGTGGGATCAGTTACGATGATCTTCATCGTAAGAAAGGTGGCGATGGAAGAAAGCAAGGAATCCGCCATAATTGGGACACGATTCCGATCCGTTGCCCACTTGGTGATGATAGTCCAGAAACGCCCATATGAAATCTCCGAGTGCCTGGACGAAGAGACTAGGATTTGAACCAACTACTGCCAAATAATGGACCCATAGTCAAGGTTAAGCCCACTGTACAACCCATACAACACCGTCATGAAAGCCTTGCTAGCACCGTCAGAACCAACACTCCGCTCAGACAATCCATTGAATAAGAGTGTGAAAAGGCCATTCCATTGAGGAGGAAGGCAGGACTTCTTGAACTTGGTGACGGTTGTTAGGGTTTCAATATACCCCATCTGATAAAACATTGTAAACAGTTGGCCAGTTGTAATGGAATCAGGGTTTACCAGAGACGGATCTTGAGAAAGACCAATTAGGGCACATAATCGACTCTTGGAGATTGAGACCTTCTCATCGTGAAGCTCAAAGTGGATACGTTCATTAGCCTTATCATAGAACGTCGTAGAGTAGACATGTGACAAGAACGACATAGGCACAACTTCAACCTTTGTCAGTGCATCGATGAGTGGTGAGTATTTGAGACACTCAACCACATACAGCATATACGGCTCATAAACAAAGGGAGTGATATCAATGATTAGGTTTTGTTGGGGTTTTATAGTGAGTAGGGGTTGACGAACTGAGGTATCATGAACAGATAAAGATTCTTCCATTGTAGGAGCTTGAGAATGACGATGAACAGTTGCAGAAATAGCTGGGTTTCTTTGAGAGCTTTTTGGAAGTGATAAAGGGTGAGAGAGTGCCGTTCCAATTCCTTTTATACGTACAAGGAAGAGAGAGAAGAATCCGGCTGAAATCTTGGATTATCTCAAAAATAGCGCCTGGGTTGATGTGTGAACAGTTGGCGTGCCGAAGATGACGCAGGAGAGAGAAAAACGTTTCCCCTTTTTCACGCCTTTTCATAAAAGTCACCTTTTTCAAATTGCCAAACCGTTTGGATTTCTGCTGAGTCAGCGACCTTTTTATCCCAATCGTTTCACCTGATGACGCTTGAGTGTTTGTGCCTTGATCATGTGAAACATGAATCTATGTGAAACTCAGAATTTTGGAAAAAATTAAAATTTTCGTGCAAAGGGTGTAAAAGATAGAGAAATAAAACGAGTATTTTGGGATTATCTGTGATGTCGTATTTAGACATAAAACAATTGATTCTGGGCAAAAATCACTTCCTTCAAAGTCAAGAGAGACATTGAAGTGCTTGCTTGGTTTCCCATGAAATAACGATCAATAATTTGTTGAGAAGTTTTGAAAGGCATCTTTTAAAGGTTAACGTGGGTGGCTTTCGCTTCAATTCATAATTTCGATACTTAACATAAGACCAAAAGAGAATGAAGTACTTGTGAGATCATTGTGATCTGTTGAATAAGTAGGTGAGAAATGTTTTATAGTAACGAGAGAATTTAAGAAATCTCAAAAAAAATAAACTGAATCTTTTAGGGTTAGAGAAACCTTGATGAAAGGCAATCTCATAAAGATCACTCAAAAAGAAAAAGAGATTTCATTGGGTAACAAGTAATATCTTGAATTTTTGAATTCACCATCAATTCATTAGTGGTGTTGAGTTTTGGGTTTCACTTAGTACATAGTGACATGAAACTAAGATCATGAACATAGATTTTGTATAACCATAAACCTCAGTGGTTAAAACTGAGAGTCTTAGGGGTTATATTGATGAAACGAAATATAATGGAGAAAGATGATGGAGAAGGAATAAGAAGCGAATGTACCTCTACTTATTAAAGAAAAGAGGGTCCAAGCAGACAACTCTAAACTCAGTTTGAGTAGAGTAAGGTAGCTCATGATTAGAGTGAACTTGATAGCCTAGATTGGGAAAACATGATTGGTGTAGATCATGTAATTAAGGCTTCACTCAGATTCAGTTGAGGCTTGAGTCTACATACAGCAGCATGCTTCTAGGGACGCCTAACTAACGAAAAAAAACTTTTACCTATCGTAGATGTACCATCGAGAATCACACTGAGACAAACATAAAAACGTTAGAAATATGGAAATATTTAAAAAAATAAAGAAAATATTTTTGGATGTTTGTGAGAATTGACCAATTGAACGAAAAGAAAAAAATATATTTGGAATTTTATTAGTAGAAAAGAAGTAATAAAAAAAAATATACAAAAGAATACATTTGAAACACCATAAAAAAATAAGCAAGTTCAGAAGGACCGAACCCGAAATAGACCGAACGCTCGGTTCATTTCGGTTCATGGACCAACTTCACCCGAAATAGACCGAACCCGAAATGGACCGAACCCGAAATAGACCGAATGTTCGGTTCATATAGGTTCGCTCTATTTCGCTTGTTACCTTTATGGGAGCGAAGGCGATTTCGGTACTGACTTGGCTTGCATCATTCCTAGGCCTTGTAAAATCTTATTGAAGCTTGCTTCAAGTAAGGCCTTTGTGAATATGTCTGCCAGTTGATCAGTCGTTCTGACGAAGTGAATTTCGACGTTGCCATCTTCGACGAGATCCTTGATGAAATGGTACCTCAGTGCGATATGCTTAGTCTTCAAGTGTTGCACTGGGTTGTGACAAATTCTGATTGCGCTTTAAGAGTCACAGTATAATGGGATTTTCTTCATGTTTAAGCCATAATCCTGGAGTTGACTCTGTATCCACACAACTTGAGATGTACAGGATGCTGCCGCAATGTATTCGGATTCTGCAGTGGATAACGAAACACAAGTTTGTTTCTTTGATTGCCAACTGACTAATTTTCCATCTAGAAATTGACATCCTCCTGTGGTGCTTTTACGATCCAATCCACAGCCACCCAGATCGGCATCTGAAAATGCTTGCACGAAGAATCCGGAGTTGGCTGGATACCTTAGACCGAGAGAGGAAGTTCGCTTTAGATAGCGAAAGATGTTCTTCACTGCTTGAAGATGAGGTTCTCGTGGGTTGGCTTGAAATCGAGCACAATAACAGACAGAGAACATGATATCAGGTCTACTGGCTGTAAGATACATCAGAGACCCGATCATTTATCGATAAAGCGTTGTATCAGAAGCTGTTTTCTCTAATGATGGTGTGAGTTTCGTTCCAAAATCCATCGGCACTTTTACTTTGGAGTCTCCCGTCATTCCAAACTTGGTGAGCAGAGTCTTGGTATAAGCTTCCTGATTAATAAAAATGCCTTCGGGTCCCTGTCTGATGTTCAACCTCAGAAAGAAATTAATTGGACCCATTGAGCTCATCTCAAACTTAGTTTCCATCAACTTTCGGAATTCAGCTCTTAAGCTAGGATTCGTGGAGCCAAAGATGATGTCATCAACGTAAATTTGGACTATCATAAGGTGGTTACCTTCTCGCTTATGAAAGAACGTTGGGTCAACCGAACCTTGTTTGAATTTAGACATTTTTAAGAAATGAGTGAGAGTTTCATACCACGCTCTGGGAGCTACAGCTTTGTCAAGGATATAACAATGATCTGGATACTTCTCGTTTACGAATCCTAGTGGTTGCTCAACATATATGGTTTCTTTAAGTTCACCATTTAGGAAGGCACATTTGACGTCCATCTGATAGACTTCAAATTTTTTTTGAGCAGTGTACGCAAGAAAGATACGAACAGATTCCAATCTAGCCACTGGAGCGAATGTTTCATCATAATCAATTCCCTCTTCCTGACAATACCCTTTGACCACTAGCCTTGCTTTATTACGAATGACATTTCCATCTTTGTCCATCTTGTTTCTGAACACCCATTTGAGACCGACAACCGAAGCATCCTTTGGTGTTGGAATAAGACACCATACCTTGTTTCGTTCAAACTCATTTAGCTCATCCTGCATGGCTTGAACCCAGTCTGAATGATCAGGAGCTGAATTAACAGTCTTTGGCTCAATTTTGGACACGAATGAATTGAACATACAAAACTCGACTTTTGAAAATAGAACAGCCTGTTTCGCTTTGATTTGAGAGCGAGTCCACACCTTTTCAGAGGATTCCCCAATGATTTGAGTCTGGGGATGATCTTTGGTTTCTTCTTCGAGTTTAGACAAATTATCATCTTCACTAACTGTTTTCTCCCCCTCGAAGAATGATTCCTGTTCAGGACCAGCATTTTTACCTCCTTCATTGGTTGGAATTTCAGTGGAGGCTTTCATATTTGGCGATGAGTTCTCCCCCTGGAAAGAAGAACCTTGATCATGAAAAGGAGAAGAACCCTCCCCCTCGACAGTAGGATGGTCACCAGAAGGTTCGCTTCCATCTGCCCTTCGGTTCCTTTGGATTGATTATCAACCATTTTTCTAGCAGCATCATCTATAACTTGTTTCAAATTGTCAAATTTATTGTCTTTTGTTGTTGATTCTGAGTCAATTGCTTTCTGAGGCTCATCAAACAAGAGCTTGAATTGGTCGAAAAGATTTGAGATGGAGATAGTAACCTGACCATTCTTTGGAAATATGTCTTGTGATGCATCTTCGGTTGTTCTTAACTTCTTAACATAACTATCTTCAAAAGTGACATAGTATGTTTCTTCAATTTTCTTCGATCGTTTATTGAGAACTCTATATGCCTTGGAGTTCAGGGAGTAGCCTAAGAAAATTCCTTCATCCGCCTTAGCATCGAACTTGTTTCGATCCACTTTGGAGTTGCAAATGAAGCATCTAGAACCGAATACATGAAAGAATTTCACGTTTGGTTTTCGATTGTTCAGGATCTCGTAAGGAGTAATGGAGAACCGTTTATTCAAGTAAGATCGATTCTGAGTATAACATGCAGCCGCAATTGCATCAGCCCATAAGTATAATGGCAAGGATGCAAAGCATAACATGGTGCGAGAAGCTTCACACAGGGATCGATTTCTCCTTTCAACAATGTCGTTTTGTTGTGGAGTATAGGGGGCTGAGAAATTGTGAGTCGTCCCCTTTTCAGCAAGAAAACATTCAAAATCTTTGTTTTTGAATTCCAGGCCATTATCGCTCTTTATATTACGAACAACCTTTCTGAGTTGCATTTCTATCTGTTTAATGAAGAGCATGAGCTTTGGTGTAGCTACAGACTTTTGCTTGAGGAAGAAGGTCCATGTGAACCTTGAGAAATCGTCTACTATAACCAGAATATATTTGTTTCCTCCAATGTTTTCGATGGACGATGGACCGCATAGATCAATATGCAGTAACTCCAATGGTTCTATTACCTTACTGATGATTATTGAAGGATGGCTCTACCGACTCTGCTTTGCCATTTCACACGCTGCACAGAGATGTTCTTTATCGAATTTCAGAACTGGCGGCCCTCGAACATGATCACCTAAAACTAATTTGCTAATGTCCTTGAAGTTCAGGTGAGAGAGTCTTCTGTGCCATAACCAGCTTTCATTGGAGTGAGCCTTTGTGAGGAAACAGATTGCTGGTTTACCTCTTATCGGATTGAGGTTCAGTGGATACATTTCTCCTTTTCGCTTGGATTTTAATAGAACGTTGCTTGACTTCTGCTCGACAATTTCTGAGCCTTCATTGTCGAATGATACTTTTAACCCGGTACCAACCACCAGCTGTGATACACTGATGAGATTGTGTTGGAGCCCTTCAACGTATGCAACCTTCCTTATAGAGAATTCGCCATTAGTGATCATTTCTTAGCCTTTAATAGTTCCAAAAGAGTTGTTGTCATACTTTACAATACCGCCATCTTTGAGAGAGCAAAACTCCCTTAGTTCCTCCTTCCTTCCTGTCATGTGATGCGAGCAGCCACTATCAATGTACCATTCTTCGTCAAACTGTTTGTCACGTATAACCTGCAAAAGATTAAGCAGATTTAGGAACCCAAAGTTTCTTGGGTCCTTGTGAGCCTTTTACAGGACATGGTATAGTAAGAGAAATATCAACCATATATGTGCGTTTAATTAAAGTTGTTTCATCTTTTTATTTAATGGTGAAAACTTTAATTTTTGTTGACTTAGGAGGACTAGGGTTTTTGACAGAAGGACTGGAATTTAGAGATTTGGAATTAGGAGAGACATTAGGTTCTTGGTTTTTGTGATCAGACTTGTAGGCTTGAGGACCGAAATTGTTATTTCGTTTGCCATGGAATGAGGGACCGAAAATTTTTATTCGGTTGTTGTAGGATGAAGGACCGAAACTGCTCTTTCGGTTGGAGTTGGATGAGGGACCGAAACTACCCTTTCGGTTGTTCAAGGATGAGGGACCGAAACTCTCCTTTCGGTTGTAGTTGGAAGATGAACCGAAACCACCCTTTCGGTTGTTGATGGGTGATGGACCGAAACTGCTCTTTCGGTTGTATTCATTTGAGGGACCGAAACTACCCTTTCGGTTCTAATCTGTTGAAGGACCGAAACCTTCTTTTCGGTTCCTATTGTAACTGTGCTTATGGTTCCTTGAGTTTTCCTCCAATTTAGACTTCCTTTCAATCCTTACAAAATCAGGATTCTAAGAGTTCCAAAATCATTTTCTTTCAGAGAGATTCTTCTTGTATCTTACGTTTCGTTGATGCTTTCGATCAGCGACCTGTTTTGGATTTCTATGAATGTTTGGGCTTTCTTTTAAAAGCATGAGCACAACATTCACTCTTTGTTGAAGAATTATCACTCGTAGATTGCATCGGTTCATCCACATATGGTTTAGTTCCACTTGTAGTCGGCACATCGTACTTTGTAGGCTCATTTAGTGGTTCAGGTATATATCTACCTTTCACTCTCCATGAGGTTTTCTGAGAAAGACCCTTCGTCTCGTCTGCGTTGTCGATTGGGGCTGACCAAAAGAATTCATCACATCCACCAGCATTGTCTTCTTCTACCATCGCGGTTAACTCTGCAGTTTGTTGTGGAGTGACTCCCGGCACAGTGTAAACTTGATTTGGGTTAGTTTGAACCTTTTGGTACACAACAGATTTAGCTTTGAGAACTTTGGACTTGTCGGTAGAGGAACGAGCAAACTCAACAGAGTGTTCAGAAATAAGGTTCTTATTGGACTTGGGTTCATTTTTTGCTAATTCAGAACAGTCTACCAAATCTTCTACATAAATTTCACTTATATCATCATCCTCATTAAGTTCAGATGTATTTTCAACATCAATTTTGTTTTCTGAACTTAAGTTGGCATTCAATGAGTCAAATTTTTGTATAGTTTCGGCTCTCAGTTTAAATCTATCATTTTCATCTAGTAGATTTTTGAGCATGCCCTTGTGGTCCTTGAACTTTACGTAAGATTCAATTTTGTCCAGACCTATCTTATATGCTGGAGACACTTCGTCAGAAGATACAACGCTTTCACAGTTGTATGCTTCTGCATCGATTTCATCCTCCTTTAATTTAAGAAAAGGTAAAATCATACGATGAATTTTCTTCCCTATTTCACAATCAAGATGCAACTGAGTGATGTTAAAATAAAGTCTCTTAGCAATTAAACAAAAAACATTTCTCTGCTTGAGAAGTTTAAGATTGTCTCTCTGCAAATAAATAGAATCATCTTTAGATCTAATTAATTCCTTTTCCTTTTGCTCAATCCACATTCTTCGTTCTTCACTCATTGATGAAATCCTGCTGATTTGATCAGTTAGGTTAGAATTCGTGACACGGGTTTGGGTGAGACTGCTACTTATGCTAGAGAATTTTGACTTCAAATTATTTAATTCCTTTTCATAATTATTAGCAGGTATTTTTAGAGAGGCAAGAATATCTTGTACCTTGTTGATCAACTCATCACATTCGTTGATCTGAGCACTGACAGGCTTGGCAGCAAAACATATGTCATCTCGCTCTCTTTCTTCTTCAACTCCCCCATCAGTTGTGTATCCTCTCATTTGGGACACACCCTCGGTCACTGCAAAGCATCTTCCCATTGACTACTCTGCTTTTGCCATCATAGCTTTTCCGTGAGTAGGCTTCCTAACTTCATCATCCTCCGATTCTTTGGACCAGACCTCCACACCTCCAAACTCATCACTGTTGTTTGAACCCTGCACAATTAAAGCATTCATAGTAGAGTTATTAATAGTAGACTTTCTTTTCTTTATCTTCTCCAATCTTCTCAGGAGGCTCGCTTCCTCATCATCTTCGATTGTCTTCTCTTCTTTCTTTCTCAGCATGCAGTCTTTAGCAAAATGATTTTTGCCTCCACAGTAATGACAGTCAAATCCTGATTCGCCTCCAATTTTAGCTTCCTTCTTTGACTCCTCAGATTTTGATCCCATCTTCGGTTCCTCCTTGATCTGTTCGGCGCTATAACTTCCCTGCCAGTTTCGGTTCTTGTTGTCTGGGAATTTATTCTTGATGAATTTTCTGGGGTTTGACACCATCATTGCATATTCTTCGCCGGTTAGATCAAAATCTGCAAGATCTAATTCCTCTTCTTCTTTAACCGAACTCTTTCCTTTGGAGACAAGAGCTAAGGAACCCAGACCTGAAACTACATTTGTTTCCTTCGATAAGGCATTCTCATGGGATTTTAAAATACCCACAAGTTTTTCCAGAGAGTATGACTTGAACTATTCATGAGCTTTGACAATTGACACAACGGCCATCCATTCAGGTTTGAGACCATTCATGAGAGTGACCTTTTGTTCAATCACCTTTCTTTCAATCCCATGCTTTATCATCTTACTCAAAAGATGATTGAAACGATCGAAAGTATGGATAAGTTTTTCTTCAGGCTTTTGCTTAAAATCACCAAATTCTGATAACAGGAGGGTTTGAATAGAGTGTTCCAGATCTTCATCTGTGGAATATAATTCCTTCAATCTATCCCAGATCTCCTTAGCTGTAGCACAGGAACTTACCAAACGAAACGTATCCGATTGCAGCGCAAACCTTATCATCCTTAGAGCTTTGATGTTGCACTGAAACTTCTCTTTTTCATCCTGAGGAATGTCTTTGACGTCATTGACAAGCTGATTGTATTCTTTCTGCGTTTTAACAATCTTTGATGTGCTAGAATTAGCGAATGGGCCTGAAGTGATTGCTTCCCAGATTAGATACCCATTGTCCTCCGATCCAATCACGTAATCTTCAAAGTGATGCGTCCAGACTTCATAGTCTTGCGTCCATAGACATTGTGAATACTTTTGATCGAAAACCTGTAAAAGATCAGACTTGTAATTTTTCGATTAGGGTTAGATTAACAATCAATGAGATACGCCAATAAAGAATAACGGCTCAATAAATATCAATCAATGCAGAATAAAAACCCTATGAACTTCTTCGACAGAAGAGGTGTGTATAGATTACACAGTCTCTTGCTCTGCTACCAATTAATGAGTTCAAAACTCTTAGATCGTTTAGATCTTTCACAAGTACGATAAAAGAAATCTAACAGTTTAAGAACAAAATAAGAAAGAACACAGAACAGAATCAAATATTAGCTTATGATTCAAAAAGGAGTCACGCCTCAGCAGAGCTTGATGAAGAACTTCCACTGTAGAGGCGAGCTAGGGTTTACAAGCAATGAAAACGAAAACAATAAAAGCGATATCTTCTAAGTCTGCATGCATGCAACTTATATACTAAATCCTAATACAAAATAATGCACGGCTGGACAGGCCCAATACCGGTGTTTAAACTAGGCAATGGAACGAGCCCATGACGCAATCTACTAGACTCAACAAAATCCTTATTCCTAATTCGCTTAAACTAATGCTATGATACTAACCGTGACATCACCAAATTCACGGTCATTTTAAAAATTTTATTCAAAAATCAGATTATTCATTTTTAAAGAATAATGTTACGGAATTTATTCCTGGACAAACATGATACATACATTATCAAATCATTTCCGAAAAAACGTATTTAGTTTATATTAAACCTTTGGGATGTCATCGTCAATACAGAAACATAAGCATAAACAGACCTTACATTCATTTACACTAGTGATTTACATCTCCTTTAATCTCTCAGTGAAATGTAGCTTGGTATCGACACTTATTATTCAAATAAACTGAGTGGGTCAGGATGGGAAACCTGGTGAGTACATAGGGTTTTCAACCCACAATAATATAATTATTATTTTTAATCATCAAACAATAAACACAATTACCCATCCCCATTATCTTCTCTATTCTTAAGGATCTACCCTAAGAATCATCTATCATTCACTCATTCATTCCTAAGGATTGTCCTCAGGAATAGCCACGAAGTTCATCGCTGCCAGGGTTTACTTAACAGGCACTAATTTCCTAGTTGTCGATGTTATCTATTAGGCACTAAGTCCATAGATGCCAATGTTCGTTTATGAGGCACAAAGTCCATAGTTGCCAGGGTTTTTAGAGTACATCTGGTGAACACATCGTTCACAACACCTACAGGTTGTGAGCCTACTAGTGTTCCGCCAGACTGTCTAGAATACTCCATGGTTGTCATTTATACTCTGTTAGATGACTAGGCCAACACTTGGGTCAAGGCTTCTCATCATATCTCACCTCTCATTATCGTTCTTCATCTCTCTTCATCTATATCATATTTCATCTCTGATCATTCATCTACCCATTTTTACTCATTATAATTATAGGTATAAAATATGTATACAATTTAAATCAAATAAAACATGTATATTTTGTTCATTCAACATAGATATCAAGAACACAGATAATATGCACAGATAGCATGTAATTTATATTAAATACTTCATATCTATGTGTAAGATGAAAGTAACTATGCACTCACTTGTTAAAGTGATGACTCAAAATTCGAGCAGCACTTTGCTTCTAGCAATTGTCTTTTCCTTTAACGTAATCTAGCATTATTATTGGTAAGGTCATGTTTGAGAATCATCTGATTGAGTCAAGTCAAACCTTTTTGGCTGACTCGGTCGGCTATAAGTGTTTGATAATCAATTTTTTTTTAATCTGAGTGTCAAAGAAATATCTAAATGGGAAATAAGTGAAAAATGGGTTGGCTGAGAGAGGTTCCAATAGTACCCTTCCCTAACATTCTTCCTACGCCTCCTTTCTTCATCCTCTTTCAGCGGCTCCTTTCTTCTCCCCAACCAGTAAGCATCACCGACCCCATTCTTCCTCTTCCACCCATCGATCGAAGCTCCTTCCTCATCTCATCAGCTACACTTGATGTTCTGATTTTTGGGAAAGTTATGATTTTTTCTGTTGAGAGGGATGAAAGTTCCAATTATTTTGTTGTTGAATGTTCTGATTTATGCTCTTGATTTTTCAAAATCTGAATGGTAAAGTTCCGATTTTTCTAGTTTGGTCTTGAATGTTCTTTTTCTCTTCAATGTTTATTTTGCTGTTGAGAGGAATAAAAGTTTCAGTTTTTCAAGTGATTTTGTTGTTGTTGGTTACTTCATACCTTAGCACATACATACATATTTATCCTTAAATGTTATTTTAGAGATTATGAATTCCATGGTGTTGAATTTTTTTATCAATAAATTTTTGAAGTCGGTGAATTTGGATGTTATCGATGTTTTCTTGTCAGTAAAAAATATATATTGGGTTCTAATGATCACCTGATTGAAGCCTTGAAGTTCTGATCTTGAAATACAAAAGTCAAATAAAAAGTCAAAATTGACATGCCAAATTGGATTATATGATTATGAAATCAATTCATGTGCTTTGTATTGGATATGATAAATGACGAAGTGATAAGTGGTCCTATGCGCTTTGATTATTCCTTATAAATTTCAATCAAGAACTATTGCTTTATTCTTGATTTCAATATGCAGGTACATGTTCACATTTAATTGATTTATTATACATGGATTTCACATTTAATTGATTTATTATACATGGATTTCTTTTATCTTTAATCACCTTAATGTATTATTTGTTGAAATCCATACCATGTGTTTGATTGATTTCTCAATGAAAACCAATTGTATGTCTACATACCATGTACACTTCTATTCCTTTTGTTGTACTTAAAAGTCCATTGCTCCTTTTGAAATACATACCATATAACTTTATAAAAACAATGACTCCTTTTATAATTTTTATTTGGATTTTTAAAGGATTTGTGCGTAATTTACATTTTGTATGAAAATTTGTATGTTTTTATAATTCTTAAGCAACTTCATCCATCATTGTATAGAGCATAAGGGTAAAATGCTCATTTTTCATCAGTCGGTCTCTGAGTCAGATGTACAATCAAACAGCATGGTTTCTGTAACAACCCGAAATTTCATATCACATCTTGTAACTCAAATTGTAATCCAATTCGAACAACCAAACGTCGTTTCCAAATTCGTTTCCGATTTCGCCATTTAATTAAATCATTAACTTGTATTGATCTAAAATGACTTAATGGGTGTCTTATTGCCATTTGAAATCACTCTAACATCCCGTAGTAGTTATCGGAATAATTCTAGAATCGACCATATCGGGTTACGACAAATTGGTCGGGTATGACCAAAAGCCCCACTTAACGCCGGTATCGGGTAGAATTCCGTTGTGTCCAATTCCTGAGCACTATATAAATGATTCAAAGCTTTCATTTGAAGCTTTTGGCCATTTCTTCCATAAACACTTCCAACCTCTCTCCTCATCTATAATCAAAGGTCCAAAAACAAAGATTTAAGGCTCCAAATCAAAGAGGTAACATCCCTAACTTGTTATCTAACCTCTTTAGCCTTCAATTTGATGTTAAAATTGAGTTTTAGGACCTAGAACATGTGTTTACGGCCAAGGATCAAGCTTGGGCCGTAAACACCTAAAAATGGGGTTTTTAAGCCAATTAACCTTTCCAAATCATTGTTGGGACTTAGATACGACCTTAAGGCTTGCAAATTGGGACTTAAAACATTTAAAACATCAAT
Organism: Lactuca sativa; assembly: GCF_002870075.4. NCBI lineage: Eukaryota > Viridiplantae > Streptophyta > Magnoliopsida > Asterales > Asteraceae > Lactuca > Lactuca sativa. The sequence continues at coordinate 100,817,652 of NC_056630.2, read as the reverse complement.
TTTGAGGGACATACAAGAGTTTATGGCCAAGACATGTGCCTGGGCCGTATACTCCTCAAACATGGGTGATAAACTCATTTTTACATGTTAGAATGCCTTGAAACTTAACCAATAGCCTTGTGGTAAATCCTAGAACCATCTAAAAATAGTTTAGAGACCTTAAACACATCAAAAATACCACATATAGGAGTTTACGGCCTAGGAACATACCCTTTGGCCGTAAACTCATGAAACTATGTCAAAAGATGCATCTAATTCACTCCAAAGGCTTGCATAAATTTCTAGAATCACATGTGATTGTTTTAAGTGTCAAAAACTAATTTTTCATGAGCATAGAAGAGTTTACGGCCATAGAACATGCTTCTAGGCCGTAAACTCCTAAAAATATGTTAAATCGTGCCCTAAATTCATAACAAGGCTTGGAAAATTAACTAGAATCACATGTGATTGTTCTTTGTACCTCAAATGAATTATTCTTGACCATAGTAGAGTTTACGGCCGTAAACTCCAAGTTTAAGGCCGTAAAATCCCTTTTAAATGGTATAAATCCAAACAAATTAATCCAAGGCATTTTAGAAGTCCATTCCAACAATCCCCATGTCCATTCAAGCCATTAAACCCTCAAAATCACACCAACATGAGTTTACGGCCGTAAACTCATGTGTGTGTGTTTTGTGGCTGTAAACTCCCTAATATGTTTACTCATGGGGAGTAAACTCAAGTCCTAAGTCCCTAGTGTCAATATACGTCCGTAGATGTCACCCGGGTCACTCCAAACGCTCGTTTTGAGGTGTTTAACCTCGTTGGAGTGTAATGTTCCATATGATTAGTGATTGTAAATCTAATTAGTTATATATGGACATTATTACATTTTACATAGGGACATCGCGAGTAATAAAGCCTCGAACCAACGTCTAATATCCAAAACCATCGCATTTCCGAGTTTGGTGAGTTCATACCCCTACCCTTTTTCACTGTTTTCAGAGGGGGAACACAAGCAAAGTACAAGGGTTTTCTTGTACTCAAAACTTATTTTCGTGTGTGTGTGTTTCACATGTAATATGTTTTTAATACTGATATACACAACTGATAACCAGTAGAACATGCAGATCACGTAAACATTTATTTGTGAAATGGGTTTTATAAACTATTATGTTTTATATATTTCACAAATGGTTTTCCACATTTTATCAGTTAAAAGCATGACATTAGAACACATGAACAATATAATTTGTACACTGTCTTGTCCTCGGTAACATTCCACAGAGATACGCGAATGGAGGATTATCATATTATTACTAGTAAATTTGTTATTCCTGTATGATTGGAGACACGTCCTCGGCGAACACTCCACAGAGATACGCGAGTGGAGGACTACACCCTTAACCAGAATCTCTGGGATTTAGAGAGCGTGACTTGAGTGTATAGATCTATACGGGGCTGACTACCCCACACCTGGCTGTTAGCTACAGCCGAACCGAAATGGTTCAAGGGTGACGAAAGTCATAAGGTTGTGGACTACTTATTGCCACAAGTTCAGTCTTTAGCATGGTTATGGAACTCGCAATTAGGATAACATAGATTTACTTATAGTAATAATGAATAACTTATACATCTTTTACATTGATAACCAACATTCAGGAAAGTATGAGACTTTCCTGGGAAACCTTGTACATAACCAGGTCTAACATAATACATCTTTACAATGAAAACCAACATTCAGGAAAGCATGGGGCCTTCCTGGGGAACATATACTTAACTTGAAAAGTGTAACAAAACAGATAACATTACATCTTTTACAAATGATAACTCACAATCAAGAAAGTATGGGACTTTCCTGGGGATACATTGGAACTCAAGCAGAACAGTTTAACAAACCGGATAATCAAACTATACATTTTTCACATGAGTAACATGTTTTGAGTGTACAAACCTACTATACTTTGTAATTGTGAAACAACAATCAACTTTTAAGAAAATGTGGGATTTTCTTGGCGTGTGTTACATTTTTCAGAAACAGAAAGGAAGCATGAACATTTTCACAAAACAAAACTACTTATGAACTCACCAGCGTTATGTTGATTTTCAAAACCGCTTGTGTTCTCAGGTCAACGTTAGAACAGGTACCGAAGATCCTTTTTGCTCGAAGTTGGAATGCTCAGAAGACCTGTTTCATTTTGTTCATATATATATACTATGTATCACAACTGTACAATTTTACTTTTGAAAAAAATTGTAAAATTTTTATGTGTAATGTAATGGTTGTTCTACTTTACTTACTATGTACATTGGATTTGATACTCAACGTGGAGTCAACCCCGGAAATGTTTCCGCTTTCGGTTTTCGGGGTGTGACAGTTTCTTACTCATTCAGGATTTCTTACCCAGACATACATTTCCCAGTTAGCTCTTTCTCAATCAGCAACTATCAAACGGGACCTAAGTCTTAGTCTAATATTTATTGCGACTAATTATTAGTCTAGATTCCTCATTAAATCAAAGTCTACTTTCATTATCTATCAAGTAAGGAATAACTAGGTAGGATCATTTTGGAGCTAGGGTCCGTTTGGTATACGAAGTATACTGTTTGGAAATCCCACTTTAAACACCTCACTAAATCACAACCTACACACCATCCCCATAAGTATATCAATCAGTATAACGACTTGGAATCACTGATAAATCTTGTTTATAGGTTCAAAATAACGATAATGAACTTAAACATAAGGTATACTTAAAGTACGGTAAGCATAACTCAACTTACAAGGGGCCTAGCGAGGAACAGGGCTCCGCGGGGGCCGAACTTCTGAGTCGAAAGCTCTTCTTCTAGGAGCCTTCTAGCACTCCGGGGCTTTCCTCTAGCAATTAGGAGTTACTAGGGATTTGGGAGAGGTTTAGAGAGAAGTTAGAGGGAGAGAAAGAGAGAGAGAGAGGGAAAGAGAGAGAGAGAGAGGGGGGGGGGGGTTAAGGTGTGAGATAAATGGGGTGCTCTCACATCCTATTTATAGGCTAGAAAATGGCCAAACTCATCGAGTTTGAGCCTCCAACTCATCGTGTTGGTGCCACACATAACCATCTGGTGACAAGGCGTGGGGAGAAAGCAATAATACAGATTAAGCCACGTCACCCCTTTCGCAACGGCACCCTTCCGACTTCTAAATTTTGTAACTTTCGCATACGAGCTCCATTTTCGATGTTCTTTATATCCACGCATAGGTATTGACAAGATCTACAACGATCGTCTAAAATTCATAACTTCTATATATGGACTCTGTTTTCAACTATCTTTTTATCGTTGAAGTCCTATTAATTAGATCTTCAATTCTCTTTTAGCTTGTGTCGGCTAAAAATCGATCGATCTAAAATTCAAATTCCGGGTTGTGCACTGCTATGCGAAATCTTAGAAAAATCATAACTTCCTCATACGAAGTCAGATTTGGACGTTCTTTTGACACACGTTCTTGGTTTAACGTATACTATGACTTTTGTTTACATTGCTAAGACTAAAAAGTAATTTATTAAAAAATTCACTTTTTTCGTTACACGGTGTTGTACCAGTTTTGCCGTAAAATTTCGATGGGTCATAACTTCTTCGTTATAACTCGGATTTCGGCGTTCTTTATATGTACGAAATCCTTGTGACATATACTATAACTTGGTTAAGATTATTTACTCTAAATAATATTCCAGAAAAAAGTCATTTTTGACGCTTATTGTCACTAAATTAACTAGCCCGAATCTGTGGGCGTTACAATTATCTCCCCCTTAGGATGATTACGTCCCGGAATCATCAACAAAACAGGTCTTCTATAATGACTCCATACGTTATCTCTTCATGCTAGGTAATAACCGTAACTTCTATGTTCCTTCGAATAAGTATCTAACTCTGGGACTTCTTGACTGTAGACAGTGCTCGATCTTGCACCCACTCTGAACCGTATGCTGGACCTTCAATCATGACCTTCAAGTCATAATATCGATCCTTATTGGAGACTCCCGTTCCTTCGTAAAAAGACTTAACATAAGAGAATTGTGTTACCTTGATTATCATTACAGACCGATGGGCCATGTTCTAATGACCTCTCATTGTATGATGCAATGCTTAGACTCAGGTCTCTTAGAGTCAAATTTCTAAATGGATTATACCTTCCTTCATGTTCTAATGTTATATAATCACAACTGTACAATTTTACTTTTGAAAACAATTGTAAAACTTGTATATGTAATGTAATGGTTGTTCTACTTTACTTACTATGTACATTGGAATTGATACTCAACGTGAAGTCAACCCCAGAAATGTTTCCGCTTTCGGTTTTCGGGGCGTGACAGATTGGTATCATAGCCCTTGTTTATAGTGAATAAAGTATACCAAACCTTACATGGTATAAAACTATAAACACTAAAGGGCCTAAGTGCTCTGAAATAAAAGTATCTTCAAACTATAAGTATTTTCAAAAGTATATAAGTATACCGAGCCGTCGAGATCCGTAACTATAAGTAGAACAAAACATAAGTAAATGGGTGTTGTGTACTATGGTTAAACCTGGGCAGTTATGTAGTCGTGTCTAGGATCAATATAGCCTGGCCAACTATATTCATTCGAGACACGGCCAACATGTGCTTGGGAGTGACTGTGGTATACGGCATGCCTAAAACTTACCCTAATACCACAAACATCGAGCCAGTATTGTAACGAATCATAAAATACTATGGGAGTATTTCTCGAATCAATCTTTTGTAGAAATCCTCGTTCACGTATAGATCCTAGATCATTCCATTAGCGATAGTTTACTTGCTTCGATAACTCTTCTCCGTTTTATCGCTTACTTGGAATTAATATTTGTTATATCTCTCGATTCAATTCAGTGGACTTATCATCCTCTCTTTTGTGATCTTATTAGATCAAGATGCCTCCCAGAAAGAGACCCAGCTCAAAGACCAACAACCCTCCGCCACCACCTCCTCCTGAAATTGATCACGTGTTATTCCAAACAGCTATTACCGCCGCGGTGGCAGCTGCCATGTCCCAATTGAACACCGGTAGTTCTGGTGGTTCAGGAGGTGGTACTCAAGATCAAGAAAGCAATCAGGGACATCGAAGTTCCTACAAGGATTTCATGAATGCAAAACCAACATCCTTTGATGACACTGGAGGTGTCATTTCCCTATCCCGATGGTTCGAGAAAATCGAATCCATCTTCGAAATCTGTGCCTGTGCTGAGTCTGATAAGGTCAAATTTGCATCCTGTACCTTCTGTAATAAAGCCCTGACTTGGTGGAATGGCCGAGTCGAATCCTTGACCCTACCCGTAGCCAATGTCATGGGCTGGAACGCCATGAAAGAACTCCTCCATGCCGAATACTGTCCCCATGGTGAAATGTAGAAGCTAGAGCATGAGCTCTGGAACATGAAGATGAAAGGTTCCGACATTGCTGCATACACTTCTCGATTCGATGATCTTGCCCTTCTCTGTCCTGGTTTGGTCACTCCTGAAAGCAAAAAGATCAAGAGGTTTATTTGGGGGCTAACCAATCCAACAAAAGGTCATGTTTTGGCTGCTCGCCCGGATACATACGATAGTGCTAAGACTTTAGCCCAAGCCATAATTGATCACAATGATGATGTCGAGGAAGCCACCACTGCCCCTGAGTCGACTAAAAGCAGTGGTGAGAAAAGAAAATTATGGAAGAAAAAGAAGGGTCAATCTTCCCAAGGCTCCTCCAAAAGACAGCAAACAATAGCAGTCAATGCTGCTACTACCCCCGTTGCTGTTGCTTCTGTTGTGGGATCCACAGCTCCAACTCCTACCAGCCGGTATGCTGGTAATCTCCCTCTCTGTGAAAAGTGCAAGTATCACCACAATCCTGGCCCCTGTCGAGAACTTTCCTGTACCAATTGTGGTAAGAAGGGGCACACAGTCCGATTCTGCAAAGCTCCGGCCCAATCAGCCAATCAATCTTCGGGAGCAGGCGTTGGTCAAGCCTGCTACAACTGTGGTGAGACTGGGCACTTTAAAAGAAACTTCCCCAAAAAGTCTACTGCTGATAACACCGGAAGGGTCCTCGCCATGGGACGGGAGGAAGCGGTCGCTGATCGCACTGTTGTCTCGGGTACGTTCCTTCTCGACAACTCATATGCTAATATTCTTTTCGATTCGGGTGCTGAGAGGAGCTTTATTAGTCATGCATTCAAACATAACCTAAAACATAATTCCCAACCTTTAACTGAAATATTTACCGTCGAGATGGCGAACGGAGAGAAGGAAAGTGCTAGTGAGGTGTTCGTAGGTTGTACCCTTACCCTAAACGACCATTCGTTTCCTATCGATCTTATGCCGGTATCCATAAAGAGCTTTGATGTCATCATTGGCATGGATTGGTTGAGTCCCAATCATGTGGATATCCTTTGTTTCGAAAAAGCCATCCGTCTCAACCTTCCTTCGGGTCAAACTCTAGTAATTTATGGTGATAAACTCGGTTCCAACCTTCGTATCATTTCCTGCATCAAAGCTCAGAAACTCCTACGAAAGGAGTGTATTGCATTCTTGGCCCATGTAATCAACGAGAAACAGGAAGTTAAAGACCTCGCGAGTATCCCCGAAGTCTGTAACTTTCCTGATGTTTTTCCCGAAGAGCTTCCAGGAATCCCTCCCGAGCGTCAGGTCAAGTTCCGTATTGACCTAATTCCTGGAGCTACTCCCGTAGCGAAGTCTCCGTATCGCTTAGCTCTAGCAGAAATGCAGGAGTTATCCAGTCAACTCAATGAGTTACTTAGTAAAGGATTCATTAGACCAAGTTCCTCACCCTAGGGAGCTCCGGTTTTGTTTGTCAAGAAGAAAGATGGATCCTTTCGTATGTGTATCGATTATCGCGAACTGAACAAGTTGACTGTTAAAAACCGATATCCTCTTCCGCGAATAGACGACCTCTTCGATCAACTCCAAGGAGCCAGTTACTTCTCCAAGATAGACCTTCGATCAGGGTGCCATCAGCTACGAGTTCATGAAAGTGATGTGTCCAAGACAGCTTTCAGGACTCGATATGGACACTACGAGTTCGTAGTGATGCCCTTTGGTCTAACCAACGCACCGGTAGTGTTCATGGATCTAATGAATCGGGTGTGTCGTCCTTATCTAGACAAGTTTGTCATTGTGTTCATTGATGACATACTTGTCTACTCCAGAAGTGAAGAAGACCACAAAAAACACTTGAGGCTAGTGTTGGAGACCCTGCGATCCGAGAAGTTGTAAGCAAAATTTTCCAAATGCGAGTTCAGGATTCGGAAGGTAACTTTCCTCGGTCATGTGGTAAGCGAGGAGGGTATTCATGTAGATCCTTCCAAGATAAAGGCGATAGAGAATTGGTCAGCACCAAAGACACCCACAGAAATCCAGCAATTCATTGGTTTCGCTGGCTATTATCGGAGATTCATCCAGAACTTTTCAAGAATCGCCAAACCTCTAACCACTCTAACACAGAAAGCTGTACCCTTTTCTTGGAGTGATAAACAGGAAACTGCATTTCAGACGCAGAAGAAAGCCTTGTGCAGCGCGCCTGTTCTGTCCCTACCCAAAGGGACAGAGGACTTTGTTGTCTATTGTAATGCGTCTAATCAAGGCCTGGGATGTGTGCTTTTGCAAAGAGGAAAAGTAATTGCCTATGCTTCTAGACAGTTTAAAACACACAAGGTCAACTATACCACACACGACTTGGAGCTAGGAGCAGTGGTCTTTGCGTTGAAGATTTGGAGACATTATCTCTGCGGAACCAAGTGCACGATCTTCACTGATCACAAGAGCCTGCAACACATCTTTGATCAGAAAGACTTGAACATGAGGCAAAGACGATGGGTAGAACTACTCAGTGATTATGAGTGTGAAATCCGTTACCATCCCGGCAAGGCCAATGTGGTAGCAGATGCCCTTAGCCGAAAGGAGAGTGCAGGCTGTAAAGTGAAGAACCAGACGATGACCATTCTTTCCAACCTACCCATACAAATCCGAGAAGCCCAATTAGAAGCCCTCAAGCCTGAGAATGTGTCGAATGAAGCTTTGAGAGGAATGGAAAAGAAACTTGAGATCAGAGGTGACGGAGTCCATTGTTTCATGGATCGGATCTGGATTCCCATGTTCGAAGGATTCAGAGAGATAGTTATGGAGGAAGCGCACAGAACCAGATACTCTGTTCACCCGGGCTCTGACAATATGTACTTAGATCTCAAGAAACAATATTGGTGGTCAAACATGAAGGCTAAGATAGCTACGTTTGTGGGCAAGTGTGTGACTTGCGCCAAGGTAAAAGTTGAGCACCAGAAACCCTCGGGTCTGCTCCAGCAACCTGCAATACCCGAATGGAAATGGGAGATGATCACCATGGATTTCATCACCAAACTACCCAGGTGTCCGAGTGGATATGATACCATATGGGTAATTGTTGACTGTTTAACCAAGTCAGCTCACTTCGTTCCAATCAAAGAATCATACAAGATGGAAAGACTCGCGCGGATTTATATCCAAAAGGTAGTCCGACTGCACGGTGTACCTGCGTCCATTATCTCTGATCGAGATAGCAGGTTTACCTCCTGATTTTGGCAGTCTCTCCAGAAAGCTCTTGGAAGCAAACTAGATATGAGCACGGCGTATCATCCTCAGACAGATGGACAGAGTGAGAGAACAGTCCAAACTCTGGAAGACATGCTTAGGGCATGTGTCATTGACTTTGGAAAGTCGTGGGACGCACATCTACCTTTGATCGAATTCTCGTACAACAACAGTTATCACACCAGCATTAGGGCTGCCCTGTTTGAACCCCTATACGGACGTAAGTGCAAATCCCCTCTGTGCTAGGCCGAGGTGGGGGATACACAGCTAGCCAAGAGTCGAGTCCCCGACAGTGCTCTCATTGGTCCTGAGATCATCCGTGAAACCACCGAGAAGATCATCCAAATCCGAGAATGACTGAAAGCTTCACGTGATCGCCAGAAGAGTTACGCTGATAACCGTCGGAAACCACTGGAATTCCAGGTTGGAGATCGTTTCCTATTGAAGGTCTCGCCCTGGAAAGGCACTGTACGCTTTGGTAAGCGTGGGAAACTTAATCCGAGGTACATTGGACCTTTCGAGATCCTCGCCAGGATTGGTCCGATAGCCTATAAACTTCGTTTACCTCACGAACTCAGTAACATCCATCCTGTCTTCCATGTTTCAAATCTCAAGAAATGCCTATCTGATGAAACCCTAGTGATTCCGTTAGACGAGATCGAGATCGATGAAAACCTCAACTTCGTGGAGGAACCGATCGAAATCATGGATCGAGAAGACAAACGTACGAAACAAAGTCGCATCCCGTTAGTGAAGGTTCGCTGGAATGCCAAGCGGGGACCGGAATTCACTTGGGAGCGGGAAGACTCGATGAAACAGAAGTATCCACAACTCTTTCTAGATCCATGATCTGTATTTTATCTTGTATCTTGTCTTGAATTTCGGGACGAAATTCCCTCTAACGGGGGGATAATGTAACAACCCGAAATTTCATATCACATCTAGTAACTCAAATTGTAATCCAGTTCGACAAACCAAACGTCGTTTCCAAATTCGTTTCCGATTTCGCCATTTAATTAAGTCATTAACTTGTATTGATCTAAAATGACTTAATGGGTGTCTTATTGCCATTTGAAATCATTCTAACACCCTGTAGTAGTTATCGGAATAATTCTAGAATCGACCATATCGGGTTACGACAAATTGGTCGGGTATGACCAAAAGCCCCACTTAACGCCGGTATCGGGTAGAATTCCGTCGTGTCCAATTCCCGAGCACTATATAAATGATTCAAAGCTTTCATTTGAAGCTTTTGGCCATTTCTTCCACAAACACTTCCAACCTCTCTCCTCATCTATTATCAAAGGTCCAAAAACAAAGATTTAAGGCTCCAAATCAAAGAGGTAACATCCCTAACTTGTTATCTAACCTCTTTAGCCTTCAATTTGATGTTTAAATTGAGTTTTAGGACCTAGAACATGTGTTTACGGCCAAGGATCAAGCTTGGGCCGTAAACACCTAAAAATGGGGTTTTTAAGCCAATTAACCCTTCCAAATCATTGTTGGGACTTAGATACGACCTTAAGGCTTGCAAATTGGGACTTAAAACATTTAAAACATAAATTTTGAGGGACAAACAAGAGTTTACGGCCAAGACATGTGCTTGGGCCGTAAACTCCTCAAACATGGGGGATAAACTCATTTTTACATGTTAGAATGCCTTGAAAATTAACCAATAGCCTTGTGGTAAATCCTAGAACCATCTAAAAATAGTTTAGAGACCTTAAACACATCAAAATTACCACATATATGAGTTTACGGCCTAGGAACATACCCTTTGACCGTAAACTCATGAAACTATGTCAAAAGATGCATCTAATTCACTCCAAAGGCTTGCATAAATTTCTAGAATCACATGTGATTGTTTTAAGTGTCAAAAACTAATTTTTCATGAGCATAGAAGAGTTTACGGCCATAGAACATGCTTCTAGGCCGTAAACTCCTAAAAATATGTTAAATCATGCCCTAAATTCATAACAAGGCTTGGAAAATTAACTAGAATCACATGTGATTGTTCTTTGTACCTCAAATGAATTATTCTTGACCATAGTAGAGTTTACGGCCGTAAACTCCAAGTTTAAGGCCGTAAACTCCCTTTTAAATGGTATAAATCCAAACAAATTAATCCAAGGCATTTTAGAAGTCCATTCCAACAATCCCCATGTCCATTCAAGCCATTAAACCCTCAAAATCACACCAACATGAGTTTACGGCCGTAAGCTCATGTGTGTGTGTGTGTTTTGTGGCTGTAAACTCCCTAATATGTTTACTCATGGGGAGTAAACTCAAGTCCTAAGTCCCTAGTGTCAATATACGTCCGTAGATGTCACCCGGGTCACTCCAAACGCTCGTTTTGAGGTGTTTAACCTCGTTGGAGTGTAATGTTCCATATGATTAGTGATTGTAAATCTAATTAGTTATATATGGACATTATTACATTTGACATAGGGAAATCGCGAGTAATCAAGCCCCGAACCAACGTCTAATATCCAAAACCATCGCATTTCCGAGTCTGGTGAGTTCATACCCCTACCCTTTTTCACTGTTTTTCACTGTTTTCAGAGGGGGAACACAAGCAAAGTAAAAGGGTTTTCTTGTACTCAAAACTTATTTTCGTGTGTGTGTGTTTCACATTTAATATGCTTTTAATACTTATATACACAACTGATAACCAATAGAACATGCAGATCACGTAAACATTTATTTGTGAAATGGGTTTAATAAACTGTTATGTTTTATATATTTCACAAATGGTTTTCCACATTTTATCAGTTAAAAGCATGACATTAGAACACATGAACAATATAATTTGTACACTGTCTTGTCCTCGGTAACATTCCACAGAGATACGCGAATGGAGGATTATCATATTATTACTAGTAAATTTGTTATTCATGTATGATTGGAGACACGTCCTCGGCGAACACTCCACAGAGATACGCAACTGGAGGACTACACCCGTAACCAGAATATCTGAGATTTAGAGAGCATGACTTGAGTGTATAGATCTCTACGGGGCTGACTACCCCACACCTGGCTGTTAGCTACAGCCGAACTGAAATGGTTCAAGGGTGACGAAAGTCATAAGGTTGTGGACTACTTATTGCCACAGGTTCAGTCTTTAGTATGGTTATGGAACTCGCAATTAGGATAACAGAGATTTACTTATAGTAATAATGAATAACTTATACATCTTTTACATTGATAACCAACATTCAGGAAAGTATGAGACTTTCCTGGGAAACCTTGTACATAACCAGGTCTAACAGAATACATCTTTACAATGAAAACCAACATTCAGGAAAGCATGGGGCCTTCCTGGGGAACATATACTTAACTTGAAAAGTGTAACAAAACAGATAACATTACATCTTTTACAAATGATAACTCACAATCAGGAAAGTATGGGACTTTCCTGGGGATACATTGGAACTCAAGCAGAACAGTTTAACAAACCGGATAATCAAACTATACATTTTTCACATGAGTAGCATGTTTTCAGTGTACAAACCTACTATACTTTGTAATTGTGAAACAACAATCAACTTTTAAGAAAATGTGGGATTTTCTTGGCGTGTGTTACATTTTTCAGAAACAGAAAGGAAGCATGAACATTTTCACAAAACAAAACTACTTATGAACTCACCAGCGTTATGCTGATTTTCAAAACCGCTTGTGTTCTCAGGTCAACGTTAGAACAGGTACCGAAGATCCTTTTTGCTCGAAGTTGTAATGCTCAGAAGACCTGTTTCATTTTGTTCATATATATATATATATATATATATATATATATATATATATATATATATATATATATATATATATACTATGTATCACAACTGTACAATTTTACTTTTGAAAACAATTGTAAAACTTGTATATGTAATGTAATGGTTGTTCTACTTTACTTACTATGTACATTGGAATTGATACTCAACGTGGAGTCAACCCCGGAAATGTTTCCGCTTTCGGTTTTCGGGGTGTGACAGATTGGTATCAGAGCCCTTGTTTATAGTGAATAAAGTATACCCAAACCTTACATTGTATAAAACTATAAACACTAAAGGGCCTAAGTGCTCTGAAATAAAAGTATCTTCAAACTATAAGTATTTTCAAAAGTATATAAGTATACCGAGCCGTCGAGATCCGTAACTATAAGTAGAACAAAACATAAGTAAATGGGTGTTGTGTACTACTGTTAAACCTGGGCAATTATGTAGTCTTGTCTAGGATCAATATAGCCTGGCCAACTATATTCATTCGAGACACGGCCAACATGTGCTTGGGAGTGACTGTGGTATACGGCATGCCTAAAACTTACCCTAATACCACAAACATCGAGCCAGTATTGTAACGAATCATAAAATACTATGGGAGTATTTCTCGAATCAATCTTTCGTAGAAATCCTCGTTCACGTACAGATCCTAGATCATTCCATTAGCGATAGTTTACTTGCTTCGATAACTCTTCTCTGTTTTATCGCTTACTTGGAATTAATATTTGTCATATCTCTCGATTCAATTCAGAGGACTTATCATCCTCTCTTTCTTGATCTTATTAGATCAAGATGCCTCCCAAAAAGAGACCCAGCTCAAAGACCAACAACCCTCCGCCACCACCTCCTCCTGAAATTGATCCCGTGTTATTCCAAACAGCTGTTACCATCGCAGTGGCAGCTGCCATGTCCCAATTGAACACCGGTAGTTCCGGTGGTTCAGGAGGTGGTACTCAAGATCAAGAAAGCAATCAGGGACATCGAAGTTCCTAGAAGGATTTCATGAATGCAAAACCAACATCCTTTGATGGCACTGGAGGTTTCATTGCCCTATCCCGATGGTTCGAGAAAATCGAATCCATCTTCGAAATCTGTGCCTGTGCTGAGTCTGATAAGGTCAAATTTGCATCCTGTACCTTCTGTAATAAAGCCCTGACTTGGTGGAATGGCCGAGTCAAATCCTTGACCCTACCCGTAGCCAATGTCATGGGCTGGAACACCATGAAAGAACTCCTCCTTATCGAATACTGTCCCCGTGGTGAAATGTAGAAGCTAGAGCATGAGCTCTGCAACCTAAAGATGAAAGGTTCCGACATTGCTACATACACTTCTCGATTCGATGATCTTGCCCTTCTCTGTCCTGGTTTGGTCACTCCTGAAAGCAAAAAGATTGAGAGGTTTATTTGGGGGCTAACCAATCCAACAAAAGGTCATGTTTTGGCTGCTCGCCCGAATACATACGATAGTGCTAAGACTTTAGCCCAAGCCATAATTGATCACAGTGATGATGTCGAGGAAGCCACCACTACCCCTGAGTCGACTAAAAGCAGTGGTGAGAAAAGAAAATTCTGGAAGAAGAAGAAGGGTCAATCTTCCCAAGGCTCCTCCAAAAGACAACAAACAGTAGCAGTCAATGCTGCTACTACCCCCGTTGCTGCTACTTCTGTTGTGGGATCCACAGCTCCAACTCCTACCAGCCGGTATGCTGGTAATCTCCCTCTCTGTGAAAAGTGCAAGTATCACCACAATCCTAGCCCCTGTCGAGAACTTTCCTGTACCAATTGTGGTAAGAAGGGGCACACAGTCCGATTCTGCAAAGCTCCGGCCCAATCAGCCAATCAATCTTCGGGAGCAGGCGTTGGTCAAGCCTGCTACAACTGTGGTGAGACTGGGCACTTTAAAAGAAACTTCCCCAAAAAGTCTACTGCTGATAACACCGGAAGGGTCCTCGCCATGGGACGGGAGGAAGCGGTCGCTGATCGCACTGTTGTCTCGGGTACGTTCCTTCTCGACAACTCATATGCTAATATTCTTTTCGATTCGGGTGCTGAGAGGAGCTTTATTAGTCATGCATTCAAACATAACCTAAAACATAATTCCCAACCTTTAACTGAAATATTTACCGTCGAGATGGCGAACGGAGAGAAGGAAAGTGCTAGTGAGGTGTTCGTAGGTTGTACCCTTACCCTAAACGACCATTCGTTTCCTATTGATCTTATGCCGGTATCCATAAAGAGCTTTGATGTCATCATTGGCATGGATTGGTTGAGTCCCAATCATGTGGATATCCTTTGTTTCGAAAAAGCCATCCGTCTCAACCTTCCTTCGGGTCAAACTCTAGTAATTTATGGTGATAAACTCGGTTCCAACCTTCGTATCATTTCCTGCATCAAAGCTCAGAAACTCCTACGAAAGGAGTGTATTGCATTCTTGGCCCATGTAATCAACGAGAAACAGGAAGTTAAAGACCTCGCGAGCATCCCCGAAGTCTGTAACTTTCCTGATGTTTTTCCCGAAGAGCTTCCAGGAATCCCTCCCGAGCGTCAGGTCGAGTTCCGTATTGACCTAATTCCTGGAGCTACTCCCGTAGCGAAGTCTCCGTATCGCTTAGCTCCAGCAGAAATGCAGGAGTTATCCAGTCAACTCAATGAGTTACTTAGTAAAGGATTCATTAGACCGAGTTCCTCACCCTAGGGAGCAATGGTTTTGTTTGTCAAGAAGAAAGATGGATCCTTTCGTATGTGTATCGATTATCGCGAACTGAACAAGTTGACTGTTAAAAACCGATATCCTCTTCCGCGAATAGACGACCTCTTCGATCAACTCCAGGGAGCCAGTTACTTCTCCAAGATAGACCTTCGATCAGGGTGCCATCAGCTACGAGTTCATGAAAGTGATGTGTCCAAGACAGCTTTCAGGACTCGATATGGACACTACGAGTTCGTAGTGATGCCCTTTGGTCTAACCAACGCACCGGTAGTGTTCATGGATCTAATGAATCGGGTGTGTCGTCCTTATCTAGACAAGTTTGTCATTGTGTTCATTGATGACATACTTGTCTACTCCAGAAGTGAAGAAGACCACAAAAAACACTTGAGGCTAGTGTTGGAGACCCTGCGATCCGAGAAGTTGTACGCAAAATTTTCCAAATGCGAGTTCAGGATTTGGAAGGTAACTTTCCTCGGTCATGTGGTAAGCGAGGAGGGTATTCATGTAGATCCTTCCAAGATAAAGGCGATAGAGAATTGGTTAGCACCAAAGACACCCACAGAAATCCAGCAATTCATTGGTTTCGCTGGCTATTATCGGAGATTCATCCAGAACTTTTCCAGAATCGCCAAACCTCTAACCACTCTAACACAGAAAGGTGTACCCTTTTGTTGGAGTGATAAACAGGAAACTGCATTTCAGACGCTGAAGAAAGCCTTGTGCAGCGCGCCTGTTCTATCCCTACCCGAAGGGACAGAGGACTTTGTTGTCTACTGTGATGCGTCTAATCAAGGCCTGGGATGTGTGCTTTTGCAAAGAGGAAAAGTAATTGCCTATGCTTCTAGACAGTTGAAAACACACAAGGTCAACTATACCACACACGACTTGGAGCTAGGAGCAGTGGTCTTTGCGTTGAAGATTTGGAGACATTATCTCTACGAAACCAAGTGCACGATCTTCACTGATCACAAGAGCCTGCAACACATCTTTGATCAGAAAGACTTGAACATGAGGCAAAGACGATGGGTAGAACTACTCATTGATTATGAGTGTAAAATCCGTTACCATCCCGGCAAGGCCAATGTGGTAGCAGATGCCCTTAGCCGAAAGGAGAGTGCAGGCTTTAAAGTGAAGAACCAGACGATGACCATTCTTTCCAACCTACCCATACAAATCCGAGAAGCCCAATTAGAAGCCCTCAAGCCTGAGAATGTGTCGAATGAAGCTTTGAGAGGAATGGAAAAGAAACTTGAGATCAGAGGTGACGGAGTCCATTGTTTCATGGATCGGATCTGGATTCCCATGTTCGAAGGATTCAGAGAGATAGTTATGGAGGAAGCGCACAGAACCAGATACTCTGTTCACCCGGGCTCTGACAATATGTACTTAGATCTCAAGAAACAATATTGGTGGCCAAACATGAAGGCTAAGATAGCTACGTTTGTGGGCAAGTGTGTGACTTGCGCCAAGGTAAAAGTTGAGCACCAGAAACCCTCGGGTCTGCTCCAGCAACCTGCAATACCCGAATGGAAATGGGAGATGATCACCATGGATTTCATCACCAAACTACCCAGGTGTCCGAGTGGATATGATACCATATGGGTAATTGTTGACTGTTTAACCAAGTCAGCTCACTTCGTTCCAATCAAAGAATCATACAAGATGGAAAGACTCGCGCGGATTTATATCCAAAAGGTAGTCCGACTGCACGGTGTACCTGCGTCCATTATCTCTGATCGAGATAGCAGGTTTACCTCCTGATTTTGGCAGTCTCTCCAGAAAGCTCTTGGAAGCAAACTAGATATGAGCACGGCGTATCATCCTCAGACAGATGGACAGAGTGAGAGAACAGTCCAAACTCTGGAAGACATGCTTAGGGCATGTGTCATTGACTTTGGAAAGTCGTGGGACGCACATTTACCTTTGATCGAATTCTCGTACAACAACAGTTATCACACCAGCATTAGGGCTGCCCCGTTTGAAGCCCTACATGGTCGTAAGTGCAGATCCCCTCTGTGTTGGGCCGAGGGGGGGGATACACAGCTAGCCAAGAGTCGAGTCCCCGACAGTGCTCTCACTGGTCCTGAGATCATCCGTGAAACCACCGAGAAGATCATCCAAATCCGAGAACGACTGAAAGCTTCACGTGATCGCCAGAGGAGTTACGCTGATAACCGTCGGAAACCACTAGAATTCCAGGTTGGAGATCGTTTCCTATTGAAGGTCTCGCCCTGGAAAGGTACTGTACGCTTTGGTAAGCGTGGGAAACTTAATCCGAGGTACATTGGACCTTTCGAGATTGATGGGATTAAAACAACTTTTAATCTATGAAGATCGATTAGATCTTGAACAAGTATATGAATATAAAACAACAAGAACGCAATAATAAGAACAAAATAGCTTGAATCAAACGTGTCGAATGATTAAATAAAATCCTCAGAAGAGCTCGATTAAGAACATCAACTGTAGAGGATTAGAAGATTACAAGAACGATTAAAGAAAATATTGTACTCTGTATGAATCACTATCTCGATAATCTCAGCAATCTTAACCTAATATGCATGCAAGCATTCAACTTATATACAATGCATAAAAGGCTCACGGTTGGACAGGCCCAAAACGGAGAATACAAGGCTAAACTGACGAGCCCAAAAGACGCAACATCAAAACTATCTCCAGCCCAACAATCTCCCCCTTTGCGTCAATTTGGAGCGAGACCTTCACTTCTTACTTGGGCCGGCAGCTGAAGCTGGTACCTTCTTCTTCACGGTGCTAAACAGACACTTGGTTATTGAGAGGATGGTCTGTCTAAACCGGATGTACCAATTGATCATATCATTGAAGTACTTGATGTCATCAGCCGAATTCTCCTTACACCGCTTGATAATTGATAAGATGTGCTCCAAGCAAGCTGTGGTGTAAAGATGCTTGTCAGCTAAAGCGAACAAACATTTCTGTCCTTCGGCTCTAGTGAACATGACTGAATTTCGCCTCGGATCTATCTTACCCATTTGCATTTGATTTAGATCACTGGCCGATCCCACAGGTGCTACTTTCCGTTTCTTCTTAAAAACTATGGCGACCTCCTGATCCATTTGGGCAACCTCCATGATATAGCAGGCCAACATCCTTTTGACATGGTCTATGATGGGACCATATTCGGTTTCATCTGTCAGCAGGATATTGTACAAGACTATCCAGTCATGAGGATTCAGATTCGGCAGATCCGCCAAGGAGATGATGTGGGCAGTTCTTGCAGATCCTCGGATGAGCTTGAACTTAACGTTTGTGAATCTCCCCACTGCATAAGGCTTCAGCACCCGAACATTAATAATCTTCTGGGCGCTCCAGGTGAGATATTGTGGGCGAGCGGCCTCCAGGTAGAAGTCAATGAGCTCCCTATCAAGCTCATCGTTCCGATGCGGGACTTCAAAAATGTTAGAGAAGGCGTGGAAGATGAACGCCTTTCGAGTCAGCGGCATATCAAATTGCGAATCGACAGTGTTGTTGCAGTCGAATGAGATAACCGGCTCGAGCCATAATATGCTTGGAGTTTCTATGGCCTCTTTTATCATACGATCCCTGGTCCAGGCAGGGAAGAGCAACTTTCGGCTCTCAAGGAGATCGTGGGCTTCTTTTTGCTTTCGTTCGACTTCTTCAGCCTCACGCGCCACACGACTGGCATCGCCTTCAGCATTGCGACTGTTCTTTCTTTTTAACATGTCCGCAATGGTCTCCCTGTCTTCATCTTCATCTTCATCTCCTCCCTTGGCTATGTTTTTGCCCTTGTTCTTCACACCCGAACCCGAGGCATGACCAGTTGGGGATGGTTCGGTTGTGTGAGTAGCTTTGGAGGAAGGAGGTGGTTTCGATCCTTTCTTCTCATCTCCCCCTTGTTTCGGAATGGACACGAAACTCGGTAGGCCTTCAATCTTGCTTAAAAGGTCCATGGCGGAGAGAGTTTTTCAGCGAGGGTGCGCCTCACCGAATGGTTTAGGATGGGGTCGTGTGCTTCCAGGATGTTGGATAATGCTGCGTGGACATCCGAAACACACGTCTTTATGACCTCCCTTTCGGATCGAAGAGCTTCCAATTGTTGTTCGGAGTTGGAAAGCTGCCTGCTCTTGACCTTAAGGGCGGTAGTCTTACTCGCCAAGACGTCCATCAGAGAATTTTCTGTCGCAAGATCCTCTTGTAGCTTTGCCAGGCGGGCATCGATGGAGGCACGAAGTGCCGAGTTGTCGTCGCTAAGATGTTGTCTGAGAGTAGCGAACGAAGATAGCTCCGTCGAGACAAACTGGGCCAATTGTTGAACAACTGGTTCCAGAGTTGTCTTGGTGGCGTCGGCGCTCTCCTGCAAGGACTGCAGCAGGATGGAAGCGTCGTTAAATAGTTTATCGACTTTTTCGGTCGCAGCCTCACAGGCTCGGGTGGAGGCATCGATAGCAGCAGTTGCTGAGGCCACGGATTCATGTTGAGCCCTGGAGAAGGCGTCATAGATCTTCTGAAGGGCAGCTTCAGACAAAGATGACTGCTGGTTGGAAGAGGAGGCGAGAAGTTGATCAACCTTCTTATTAAGGTCGCGAAGATGCTTCCGTGTCACTGGAGCATCATCCTCCTCATCACTCTGAACTTGAAACGGACTATAGTAGACCGAATCGAAGTTCATGTGATCACCACCAAGGTATTGATCACCGCCATCGGAGGCGTCTTCCGGAGATTGAGGTGGTGGTGAAGCTGGGGGTGTTATTGGTTTTGTGGGTTCAGGTTGAGTGGGTGGGGGGTTAGTTTCGGGTGGTGGTTGTGTATGGGTTGGGTTGGTTGTATGTGTTTGAGTTTGTGGTGGTTCGGTTACAAGAGGGGTTTCGGTAACTGGTGGTGTTTCGGTTGATGTGGTGAATATGGGTGGAGGTATAGGGAATAAGGTTGGGGGAATAGTGGGGTTTATGGTGGGAATGGAAATAGGAATTGTTGGTGGAGGTGAAGGAACTGGGGATTGATGAAGTTCCATCTCTGGGGTCGGGGACCGAGGTGGTGTGTTGCCTCGTTGAGGAGATTCGTCTCCTTGTGATCCTTCAGAGTCCGAACTCCCACCTTCGGATTCGCTTGAAGAGGAGGGAATAAGGAGCTTTCGCTTCTGTTGGGTCTTCCTCCTTTTCGGCTGTGGGGATGAAGCAGCCTTCGGTTGTTTTCGCTTCTTGGGAGAAGGTCCCTTTGGAGCTTTGGACACTTGCTTCCCCTTCTCTGCCTTTTTGCCCCTGGCCACCGGTTTGTCGGCATCATGAATCGACTTTAGCATGTCCGGTGTCAGTTCCCTCGGACCAGTTGGTCTAAACTCCTTGATCGTCCTGATCAGTCTGCTATCGGCGGGCACATCGGCATACATCGACTCCGGGATAGAGCCAATGAATGAGAATTTGGATGCATCGGATACGATGATCTTCTTGGTATGAAACGTACCAATAGAAGACATCGATGCACCATCGGCTGTTGGAACATTGAACTTCTCCATGGCCCATCTTGTGATCAAGATCCAGAACCGGGCCAGCGACACCTCAGAGTGTCGGGAAGAGGAAGAGAGGCTCTGAATCAGCTGTTGCCAAAGGACAAACCCATAGTCCAGGTTTATCCCATTGTACACCCCATACATTATCGAAAGGAAAAGACGACTTGCACCGTCAGATCCTGAGCTCCTCTCTGACAGTCCCTTGAAGAGAACTGTAAATAACCCATTCCACTGGGGCGGTAGGCAAGATTTCTTAAACTTGGCGACAGAGGTGAGAACCTCTGTGTAGCCCATGTTGTAAAACATGCTGTACAACATCCCAACCAGAATCGTCTCCAGGTGAACTCGCGATGGGTCAGCAGCAAACCCTAACATAGTGCAGAAACGGGGGCGAGAAATCAAAGTCTTGTGTTCTGCCACTTCAAAGAATACCCTGTCGACGGCCTTGTCGTACTAAGCCGTCGCATAGACCTGAGATAAGGCCACCATTGGCACCGTTTCGATCCGTGACAGTGCAGGAGCAAGCTGGGAGTACTTGAGGCATTCTATGACCAGCGACATGTAGGAATCATACGCCAGTGGGTTCAGATCAATGACTAGGCATTGTTGGGGCCGGATGGGAAGAATCTGAGAAGTTGCATGAACAGAAGAAGATTCAGCCATTGTTGCAGGTTTGAAGAAGAAGATGAACGGGAGAGTGTTTTGGAGTGTTTTTGCTTTGGAAATTATGGGGGCAGTAAAGAGGTAAAAGGTGGTGTTGATGGCTTTTTATAGTGGGTGATAGGAGAGAGAAAAATCGTTTCAAATCTCTTATGGAAATATGAAGCGGGTTTTTGAGTGACTGATCGGTGACAGTTGGGACGTGCGATGATCACGTAGGAAAGAGAGTGTCAGTTTCCTAGGATTACGCCGCCCAATAAGCGCCGGTTCAGAGAAAGGAACCGTTTCCATTTCCACACGCGCCTCTAATGCCAGAGTGATGACGCTTCAATATCGCACACGCGTCCTGTAAGTGTCAGAAAAAGCGCGGTCGTTTCAAATTCACGCACCCTCCTTTTTACCGTCGTTTGAATTTCTATCCTTTTAACTCCCGCCGAGTCAGCAACTTTTTGTCTTATCCCCTTTTAAACGGTTGTTTTCAATTAATGTCCCACGTGGCTAATTTTTGACCACAACTTCATTAGTAACCATCCAGTAATAATCCAGCCTGTAAAATAATTAGTAACGGAGTTTTTGAAAATCTAGGATTTTCGTGCAAAGAGTGTAAAAGAAAAAGAAATAAAGCAACTCTGTTTAGGATGATCTGTGATGTCAATAATGACACGAAACTGATGATCCCGGGCACGAATCTCTTCCTTCAAGGTCAAGAAAGACCTCAAAGTGTTAGTGTGGTATCCCGTTGAATTACGATCAAACATTTATAAATAAATGTTGAAAGGCTTCTTTTAATTAGGTTAATTAAGGGTGGTTTCGCTTTGATTCATCAATTCAGTTCTTCATATAAGAACGAAAGTGAACAAAGTACTTGTGAGACCGGTGTAGTCTGTTGAACAAGTAGGTAGGAGTTGATTTTGTAGTGGCTTGGATTAATAGGAAATCTCAGATAAAAAATTAAAACTGGATCCCTTGGGAAGAAATGTGATGGTGAGTAACAATTTCATTGGAATCACGCAAAGGAAAAATTGAGATTCCTTGAAGGTACATTCGTCAATTCATTGGTGATAACTTGATCAAATTAATTGGTCACCGTCAATTCATTGGTGTTGAATTTTGGGTTTCACTCAGCTCGTAGTGCCACGAAACTAAGATCATAAACACAGATGTTGTGTAACCATAAACCTCAGTGGTAGTTTCTGAGAGTCTCAAGGGTTACAGTGATCAAACGAATGTAATGGAGAAGTGTAATGGGGATGGTGTAAGAAAACATAGTACCTCTGCTGCGAAAATAAGGACCAAGCAGGAAACTCTTAACTCATGTGAGAAAAGAGTGAGGTAGCTCACGATTAGAATAAATATGTTAGCCTTATTGGGAAGACAATGTTTGTGTATACCAGGTCATGAAGGCTATTATTCAAAATCTTATGAGGCTTGGGACACATACAACAGCATGCTTCTAGGGACACTAAAGTAAGTCATCAAATATATCCCCAAAAACAAATGAGCACACACAAAAAAATAAAATATTTTTGGAGTTTTGATATTTAAAAGAATAAAAATAAAAATAAAATAAAAAAATAAGACTTAAAAAAATTATAAAAGAGTTAAAAGAAAAAAAACGATTTAAAAAAACTTTGGAAAAAGAAATTGAAAAACCGAACCCGAACCTTCGGTTGGTTTCGGTTCCACAAAATTTTGAAAAACCGAACCCGAACCTTTGGTAGGTTTCGGTTCTGGAAAATTTTTGGAAAACCGAAGAGTTTAGATATGCAATTTGGAAAAACTTTTTACACGAAGAAAAACAAATTTTGTACAAAATAAATATACAAAATAGAAAAGCTACCTTTGAAGTAATGAGCGAGTGAGATGGTTGAACCGAACCCGAACGTTCGGTTGGTTTCGCTTCTTACGTTTGAGGTTGAGAGGTAGTGTGAGGTACTGACTCTGATTCCATCATTCCTAGCCCTTGCAATATTTTATTGAATGATGCTTCTGGAAGAGCTTTGGTAAAGACGTCAACCAGTTGATCAGTGGTCCTTACGAAGTGAACTTCGACATTTCCATCTTCCACATGATCTTTGATGAAGTGATACCTCAGTGCTATGTGTTTGGTTTTAGAATGTTGCACTGGGTTATGACAAATCCTAATTGCACTTTCAGAGTCACAATATAGTGGGATTTTCTTCATATTGAGTCCATAGTCTCGAAGTTGACTCTGGATCCAAATCACTTGGGATGTGCAGGATGCAGCGGCAATGTATTCTGCTTCGGCAGTAGACAGCGACACACATGTTTGTTTCTTAGATTGCTAGCTGACCAATTTCCCGTCAAGGAATTGACAGCCACCAGTTGTGCTTTTACGGTCGAGTCCACATCATCCAAGGTCAGCATCAGAATAGGCTTGAACGAAGAAGCCTGAATTGGATGGATACCATAGACCTAAGGAGGTGGTTCGCTTGAGATAGCGTAGGATGTTCTTTACTGCCAGCATGTGAGGTTCGCGTGGGTTAGCCTGAAATCGAGCACAATAACATACAGAAAACATGATATCAGGCCTGCTAGCAGTTAAATACATCAGTGAGCCTATCATTTGACGATAGAGCGTGATATCGACAGCCGGTTTGTCTAGAGATGGGGTAAGCTTGGTGCAGAATGCCATTGGGGCTTTGACTTTTGAGTCGCCCATCATTCCAAACTTCTCTAGGAGAGTCTTCGTGTAAGCTTCCTGATTGATAAAGATGCCTTCGGGTCCCTGTCTTATATTTAAACCAAGGAAAAAATAATAGGACCCATTGAGCTCATTTCAAACTTAGTCTCCATCAACTTTCTGAATTCAGCTGTTAAGCTGGGATTCGTGGAGCCAAAGATGATGTCATCGACATAAATTTGAACTATCATAAGGTGGTTACCTTCCTTTTTGCGAAAGAAGGTTGGGTCAACCGAACCTTGTTTGAATTTAGACATCTTTAAAAATTTTGTAAGCGTTTCATACCAGGCTCTCGGAGCTTGTTTGAGGCCGTACACAGCTTTATCCAGAATATAGCAATGATTTGGATACTTTTCGTTCACGAACCCAGGAGGTTGCTCCACATACACAGTTTCTTCGAGTTCTCCATTGAGAAATGCACACTTGACATCCATTTGGAAAACCTCAAAGTTTTTGTGAGCAGCATAAGCCAGAAATATTCTAACAGATTCTAGCCTGGCTACTGGAGCGAAAGTCTCTTCATAGTCTATTCCTTCCTCCTGACAGTATCCCTTGACCACCAGACGAGCCTTGTTCCTTATGACATTACCTTCCTTGTCCATTTTGTTCCTAAAAACCCATTTGAGACCAACAACCGAAGCATCTGTAGGAGTTGGAATGAGGCGCCAGACTTTGTTCCTTTCAAACTCGTTCAGTTCGTCTTGCATTGCTTGAACCCAATCAGAGTGATCGAGGGCAGTGTTCACTGTCTTCGGTTCAACTTTTGATACGAATGAGTTAAACATACAAAACTCAACCTTTGAAAATAAGGATGTCTGTTTTGCCTTTAGTTGAGATCGGGTCAGAACCTTTTCAGATACATCACCAACTACTTGAGAGATAGGATGATCTCTGGTCCATTTGGTAAGAGGAGGGTAATTCGGATCAAAGGTTGGGTCTAGTTCAGCATTGATCATTTCTTCTGGCTCAGATTGGCTATCGTAATCAAGCGTCATATCATCATGCTCCCCCTCAATTGATGAGTCTTGAGAAACATGAGGTTCAGGGGTTTCTTGTGGTACTGGACTTTCAGGCGTTGAAGTACCTTCATTTGGAGGGGCATCCTTGGTTGGAGAGGCACCTTCGGTTGGTGAAGGACCTTCGGTTGAAGATGTAGAGCTTGGCTCCCCCTGGACTTGTGAGCTAGGCTCCCACTCGACATGAGAACTTGGCTCCCCCTCGATTGAAGCATTGTTGGATGGAGATTCATCAGTGGGCGATTCTCCTTCATGCATTCTTCTTGCAGCATCTTCGACAATTTGCTTCATATTATCAACTTTGTTGTCAGCTGCACCCGCTTCTGAGAGAGAAGCTTTTTCCAGTTCGTCAAAGAGTTCCAGAAAATTCTCGTATAAATTGGTGATCGAGACTGTGACTTGGCCAGTTTGAGGAAAGATTTCCCTGGCAGTGTCATCTATGGCCTGTAGCTTCTTGACATAGCTATCATCGAAGGTCACATAGTATGTCTCTTCAATCCTTCTTGAACGCTTGTTTAGGACCCTGTACACCTTGGATGTGAGTGAGTAACCCAGAAAGATTCCCTCGTCGGCTTTGACATCAAACTTGTTGCGGTGTTCTTTAGAGTTAAAGATGAAACACCTTGAGCCAAACACATGGAAAAATTTCACATTGGGCTTTCTGTTGTTTATTATCTCATATGGTGTGAGCGTGAATCGCTTGTTGAGATAGGACCTGTTCTGTGTATAACAAGCAGCAGAAATAGCGTCAGCCCAAAAATAAAGAGGTAAGGAAGCGAAACTTAGCATAGTTCGGGCAGCTTCACACAAGGATCGGTTTCTGTAACAGCCCGGAATTTCAAATATTGATATAATTATGATTTTGGGGGTGTTTTAAGAGGGGACTCAGCGAGTTGGAGCCTAGACTCGCCGAGTAGGATCGCAGACCGGGTCGCGGGTTCGCGACTGGACTCGACGAGTCCGATATGGACTCGGCGAGTCTACGCTGTTTAGCGAAAACCCTAACCGTTCAGGTTTGGGTCGTATATAACGCACTTTATGCCGTCATTGTCCGTCTTTTAGTCTTCTGAGAAGAACCCTAAGCGGCTGTGGGCATCTAGAGCAAGATTGAAGGCCATTGGTGATTTGAAGAAATTGTGGTGCAAGGAGGAGGGGAGTCTTGGCTAAAGGAACTGCAAGGGGTTCGAATTCTGAGGTTTGGGGACACAGAGAGTTCGTTATTCAGGTAATATTTCGGATCATTTCTGTTATATTGATGTGTGTATGGATCTAGGGTTTATGGAACCCATTTGCTGATTAGATGGATTATTGCCTTGTTACCCAAATGACTATAACCCTGTATTAGGACCTTAGAGGTCCAGAAGGTCCCATGCTTGTGTATTTCGGGACGATACTTATCTCAGGAAGCAGTTTGATCGACTGCATGGCATGGACTCGACGAGTCCAATGAACAGACTCGGCGAGTAGCTTGAAGAATAACTGGGACTCGTCGAGTTGTTCTTCAGACTCGGCGAGTTGAGTCGAGGTGGCCCCGCGATTCTTCCAGGAGGAACTCGTCGAGTAAAAAGGGGATACTCGACGTGTAGAAAGGGAATCTTAAGGAATCGGTGAGTCAAGGGCGAGTGGACTCAGAGTCGTTGAACTCGGCGAGTCTTGGGGTGACTCGGCGAGTTAGGTCGCGGGTTAAGTGAAGTTCTGAGTATGGGGACTCGGCGAGTCACATGGTTGACTCGACGAGTAGGGTCAGTCAGGGGTTGACTTTGACCTTGTCTTTGACCAAGGATTGACCAGTGGTTCCAGGGGTATTCTGGTAATTGTTGTTTATTGTTTGAGTTCAGTGCATTGGTGACTGTCCAGAGGTGGAGATCGTATCAGTGATCGGAGCAGCTTGAGCTATCTGTTCAGTCGGCAGTTTCGAGGTGAGTTATCCTCACTATATCGCTAGGGTTTATGGCACCAATGCCAACCCTTTTATGGGATGGAAATCCGGGTAGTTGTCAGTTGTTATATGTTATGGGCCGGAAGGCAATACATGTTATGGGCCGGAAGGCATTACTATGTGGACCGGAAGGTCATGGCCTGGAAAGGCGTATGTATGCATTTAGTATGTTGACTGATTCATAGGGTAATGTTATGCTAGTGACCGGCCAGACCGGTATCTTGTTTAGAGTAATGCTATGATATGTGATCTGTTGATCGATTGTTGTCTATGAACTGCTATATGATTATTATTGTTATGTTATATATGCATTTTATGCTTATGGGCCGGAAGGCGATATGTTATGGTCCGGAAGGCAATATGTTGTGTGATGGACCGGAAGGTCAGGGCCTGGAAAGGCGTATATGTGGTTGGTATTCTGGGGGTATCTCACTAAGCTTTCGGGCTTACAGTTGTGGTTTTATGTTTCAGGTTCTCAAGAGTCTGTGGCAAGGCAAAGGCGTGATCGTACCGTTCCTCGCGTTGGTGTTTTATGAATTGAACCTGGGAAATACTCTGTTAAATAGTGTATTGAAAACCTTTTTGTAACAACATTATTAAAATGAGTGGCTTTTGAAAAGTTTTAATTGTTTTGAAATTTTGGATGTTACAGTTTCGTCTTTCGACTATTCCGTTCTGTTGTGGTGTGTAGGGAGCTGAGAAATTGTGACTGACTCCCTTTTCTGCAAGAAACTCTTCAAACTCCCTGTTCTTGAATTCGAGACCATTGTCGCTCCTGATGTTGCGAGCGACCTTCTTGAGCTGGACTTCAATTTGCTTGATAAACACTTTCAGCTTTTGAGTCGCTTCAGATTTGAGCTTTAGAAAGAACACCCAAGTAAATTGTGAAAAGTCATCAACGATAACAAGAATATACTTGCTACCACCGATGTTTTCGATAGATGAAGGACCACACAAATCGATATGAAGCAATTCGAGTGGTTCAATAACTTTTGTGTTGATTACGGATGGGTGACTTTGACGACTCTGCTTTCCCATTTCGCATGCAGCACACAAATGCTCTCTGTCGAACTTGAGCAATGGAAGACCCCTAACATGACCTCCAGTGACAAGTCGGTTGATATCTTTGAAATTGAGATGAGAGAGTCTTCGGTGCCACAACCAGCTTTCGTCGGATTGAGCTTTTGATAGCAGGCATATCGCTGGGTTTCCTTTGATGGGTTTCATGTTTAGAGGAAACATTTCACCCTTTCGCTCTGACTTTAGAATCACTTTCTTTGTCTTTTTCTCTATGATTTCAGAACCTTCATCATCGAATGAGACTTTGAGACCTGTACCTCCAACAAGCTGAGATACACTGATGAGGTTGTGTTGGAGTCCTTCCACATAAGCCACCTTCCTTATTGTAAAGTCACCATTCGTTATCATCCCGTATCCTCTTTCCTCCCTGTCATGTGGCGCGAGCAGCCACTATCGATGTACCATTCTTCGTCAAACTGCTCGTCACTTATAACCTGCAAAAATTAAG
Organism: Lactuca sativa; assembly: GCF_002870075.4. Lineage (NCBI taxonomy): Eukaryota > Viridiplantae > Streptophyta > Magnoliopsida > Asterales > Asteraceae > Lactuca > Lactuca sativa. Next base: position 100,789,215 of record NC_056630.2, on the reverse strand, counting down.
CAGATTTAGGAACCCAAAGTTTCTTGGGTCCATGTGAGCTTTTCATGGGAACGGGAATAGTAAGAGAGATGTCAACTAGATATGTTCGTTTTATTAGAGTTGTTTCATCTTTCTTTTTAATGGTAAAGACTTTTATTTTGTTAGGATTGGGTGTGTTCGCTTTGAACTCTGGTTTGGATTCATCGACCTTCTGCTTTCCCTTCTGTTCAGCTGATGAATGAGGTTTTTGAGAGCAAATGGAATTAGCTTTAGAGCAAGATGGAGATGAATTGGTGGAAGTAGAAGAATTAGAAAAACGAGAAGAGTTAGAATAAGAGGTTTTGGATGGAGAGGACTTCCTGGCTAGTGACTCTAGGTGACCCTTTTGCTTTTGATCATTGGAGGGGCTGACCTTCGAGTCTTGTTCTCTTTTGACTTCAGAGACGAACCTCTGTGTTCGGTTGGAGTTGTTCTTGGAACCGAACCTTTGGTTTCGGTTGGAATCCTTTTCAGAACCGAACCTTTGCTTTCGGTTGGTATTTTCTTGCGAACCGAACCTTGGCTTTCGGTTGTTAGAACTTTCAGGCTTTCTTACAGGATTGTTTTCATACTTTAGATTCTTGTCTTGGTGTGAGTAGTATGCATTCTGGGAGTGCCAGATTTGTTTCCTTTCAGAAAGGTTTTTCCTGTATCTTTGGTTCCTTTCTATCTTCTTATCCCTCATCTGCTTAGGTTGATGATGAACGTTCGCTTTCGTTTTTGTGGTCTCCTTGGCTGGTTCCTTTTGAACTTCAGGAGATTTACTTTGAGCCGAGGGAGCAGAGGGAATATCCGAAGAAGAATTAGTTTGCACTGAGGAAGTGGAAGGAATATCTGAAGAGGTTTCACTTTGAGTTGAGGGAGTGGAAGGAATGTCTTCTTTTGCTGATCTCCCATCCTCCTGAGAAATGTCTTTCGTACCACTGGTGCTTGGCTCACTGAAATTATTGGGCTTATTCAATGGTTCAGGTATGTATCTCCCTTTTCTCATCCAAGAGGTTCTTTCAAATAAGCCAACGGTTTCGTTTGCATTATCTATTGGAGCTTCCCAGAAGTACTCATCGCAGCCATCAGCATTGTCTTCGTTTACAATATCTGTGAGCTCAGCTGTTTGATGTTCGGTTACTCCAGTCACTTTGTATACTTGATTCGGAGTGGTCCTGACCTTTTGATACACAACAACTTTTTCTACCAATTTCGGGGACTTTTGTTTGGACAATCTAGCGAACTCCACAGAATTTTCAGAAATTAGATTTTTGTGGTTTTCAGTTTCGCTTTTAACAAATTCTGAGCAGTCAACCGTATCCTCTACAGAAATTTCACTCATGTTTTCGTCCTCGTTAAGCTCAGATGCATTTTCAACATCGATTTTGTTTTCTGAGCTTACGTTGGCGTTTAGAGAGTCAAAATTTTGCATGGTTTCGGTTCTCAGTTTAAGTCTGTCATTTTCGTCCAAAAGATTTTTGAGCATGTCCTTGTGGTCTTTGGATTTAATGAAGGACTCAATTTTGTCCAGTCCATACATGTAGGTCGGATTGACATCATCAGACGATATCACACTCTCACAATTGTAGGCTTCGGCATCGATTTCATCCTCCTTAAATTCTAGGAAGGGCAAAATCATGCGATGGATCTTTTGGCCTATCTCACAATCCAAGTGAAGTTGAGTAATATTGGAATATAAACGTTTAGCTATTAAACAAAAAACATTTCGTTGTTTTAACAATTTCAAATTGTCTCTCTGCAAATAAATGTTTTCGTCTTTAACTTTAACTAATTCCGACTCTTTTAACTCAATCCACATTCGCCGCTCCTCACTCTTCGACGCCACCCTGCTTAATTGATCAGTCAGGTTAGAATTGGTGACTCGAGTTTGAGTTAAGCTACTATCTAAATGAGAAATTCTTGTATTAACATTTTTTAGTTCTTTCTCATATGAGGATGGTGGTACTTTAGATGAAATAAAAACAGATTGTACCTTCTTTATCAGTTCATCGAGCTCATTGAACTGCTGGCTGAGTGGTTTGGCAGTAAAGCACATATCCTCCTGAACCTTCGGTCCATCGCTTCCTCCATCGGTATTGTATCCCCTCATTTGAGATACGTCAGTCACCATGAAGCATTTTCCACCACTGCTTTCCTCCTCAGCCACATAAGCCTTTCCATGGGTAGGCTTCCTCACTTCTTCGTCTTCTAAGTCAGTAGACCAAACTTCTGTGCTACCGAACTCATCGTCATTAACCGAACCCTGCACAATAAGAGCATTAATAGAAGGGTTAGCTGTAGACTTCTTCTTTCTCAACTCATCCAATCTCTTCTGCAGCACGGCTTCCTCATCATTTCCATCGTCCTTTTCAGCCATCTTCTTAAGAACACAGTCCTTAGCATAGTGGTTCTTGCCACCACAGTAGAAACAGCTTACTCCGGAATCGCCATCTGCCTTCGGTTCCTTCTTGGGCTCCTCAGCCTTCGGTTCATTGTTCACCTTTTCAGAGCTGTAACTCCCCTGCCAGTTTCGGTTCTTGTTGCTGGGGAATCTCTTCTTTATGAACCTCTTAGGATTGGATACCATCATGGCATAATCCTCAGTCGTGAGATCATATTCCTCCAAGTTAAGCTCTTCATCCTCCATCACAGCTTTACTTTTAGATAGGAGGGCCAACGAACCAAGACTAGAAACAACGTTCTTCTCTTGAACCACAATCTTCTCTTGGGACTTTAGAATACCCACCAGTTTCGCCAAAGAGTATGATTTAAACTGCTCATGGGCTTTGACTGTGGAAACCACTGCTCTCCACTCAGACCTTAGTCCGTTCAAGAAAGTAACCTTCTGTTCGATAAGCTTTCTTTCAATGTCGTGTTTGATCATTTCGCTGAGAAGATGATTGAAGCGATCAAACGTCTGGGTCACCGTTTCTTCGGCCCCTTGCCTGAATTCTCCAAACTCAGATAGAAGCAAGGTTTGGATAGAATGTTCAAGATCTTCGTCTGTGGAATACAGTTCGCGAAGTCTATCCCATACTTCCTTCGCCGTAGTACATGAGCTGACCAGTCTGAATGTGTCTGACTGAAGGGCGAATCTGATCAACCTTAACGCCTTAATATTACACTGGAATTTGTCTTTCTCGTCTTGTGCAATATCCTTCACGTCCTTAAGCAGATCGTTGTACTCTTTTTATGTCTTGATGATTCTGGATGTAGCAGAATGAGAAAACGGTCCATTGATGATGGCTTCCCATATGAGATAACCATTGTCCTCCGATCCAATCACGTAATCTTCAAAATGATGCGCCCATACTTCATAGTCATGGGTGTATAAGATTGGAATCTTTGTCGTCGAACCGATGCTGTTGGAAATATTAATTGGGTTTGATTGCGTCGCGTCCATTATGATCGTAAAAACTGTTCAAAGATCAGACTTGTAATAAAGTAGATTAGGGCAAAACAATAAATATTAAGATACGTCAATTAAGATGACGGCTCAATAAATATCGATGATTGCGGAGAACCCTAATGGAAATCTTTTTCACAGAAAAGATGTGTATCGATTACACAGCCTCCTGCTCTGATACCAATTGATGGGATTAAAACAACTTTTAATCTATGAAGATCGATTAGATCTTGAACAAGTATATGAATATAAAACAACAAGAACGCAATAATAAGAACAAAACAGCTTGAATCAAACGTGTCGAATGATTAAATAAAATCCTCAGAAGAGCTCGATTAAGAACATCAACTGTAGAGGATTAGAAGATTACAAGAACGATTAAAGAAAATATTGTACTCTGTATGAATCACTATCTCGATAATCTCAGCAATCTTAACCTAATATGCATGCAAGCATTCAACTTATATACAATGCATAAAAGGCTCACGGTTAGACAGGCCCAAACCGGAGAATACAAGGCTAAACTAACGAGTCCAAAAGACGCAACATCAAAACTATCTCCAGCCCAACAGAGATCCTCGCCAGGATCGGTCCGATAGCCTATAAACTTCGTTTACCTCACGAACTCAGTAACATCCATCCTGTCTTCCATGTTTCAAATCTCAAGAAATGCCTATCTGATGAAACCCTAGTGATTCCGTTAGACGAGATCGAGATCGATGAAAACCTCAACTTCGTGGAGGAACCAATCGAAATCATGGATCGAGAAGACAAACGTACGAAACAAAGTCGCATCCCGTTAGTGAAGGTTCGCTGGAATGCCAAGCAGGGACCGGAATTCACTTGGGAGCGGGAAGACTCGATGAAACAGAAGTATCCACAACTCTTTCTAGATCCATGATCTGTATTTTATCTTGTATCTTGTCTTGAATTTCGGGACGAAATTCCCTCTAACGGGGGGATAATGTAACAACCCGAAATTTCATATCACATCTAGTAACTCAAATTGTAATCCAATTCGACCAACCAAACGTCGTTTCCAAATTCGTTTCCGATTTCGCCATTTAATTAAGTCATTAACTTGTATTGATCTAAAATGACTTAATGGGTGTCTTATTGCCATTTGAAATCATTCTAACACCCTGTAGTAGTTATCGGAATAATTCTAGAATCGACCATATCGGGTTACGACAAATTGGTCGGGTATGACCAAAAGCCCCACTTAACGCCGGTATCGGGTAGAATTCCGTCGTGTCCAATTCCCGAGCACTATATAAATGATTCAAAGCTTTCATATGAAGCTTTTGGCCATTTCTTCCACAAACACTTCCAACCTCTCTCCTCATCTATTATCAAAGGTCCAAAAACAAAGATTTAAGGCTCCAAATCAAAGAGGTAACATCCCTAACTTGTTATCTAACCTCTTTAGCCTTCAATTTGATGTTTAAATTGAGTTTTAGGACCTAGAACATGTGTTTACGGCCAAGGATCAAGCTTGGGCCGTAAACACCTAAAAATGGGGTTTTTAAGCCAATTAACCCTTCCAAATCATTATTGGGACTTAGATACGACCTTAAGGCTTGCAAATTGGGACTTAAAACATTTAAAACATAAATTTTGAGGGACAAACAAGAGTTTACGGCCAAGACATGTGCTTGGGCCGTAAACTCCTCAAACATGGGGGATAAACTCATTTTTACATGTTAGAATGCCTTGAAAATTAACCAATAGCCTTGTGGTAAATCCTAGAACCATCTAAAAATAGTTTAGAGACCTTAAACACATCAAAAATACCACATATATGAGTTTACAGCCTAGGAACATACCCTTTGACCGTAAACTCATGAAACTATGTCAAAAGATGCATCTAATTCACTCCAAAGGCTTGCATAAATTTCTAGAATCACATGTGATTGTTTTAAGTGTCAAAAACTAATTTTTCATGAGCATAGAAGAGTTTACGGCCATAGAACATGCTTCTAGGCCGTAAACTCCTAAAAATATGTTAAATCGTGCCCTAAATTCATAACAAGGCTTGGAAAATTAACTAGAATCACATGTGATTGTTCTTTGTACCGCAAATGAATTATTCTTGACCATAGTAGAGTTTACGGCCGTAAACTCCAAGTTTATGGCCATAAACTCCCTTTTAAATGGTATAAATCCAAACAAATTAATCCAAGGCATTTTAGAAGTCCATTCCAACAATCCCCATGTCCATTCAAGCCATTAAACCCTCAAAATCACACCAACATGAGTTTACGGCCGTAAGCTCATGTGTGTGTGTGTGTGTTTTGTGGCTGTAAACTCCCTAATATGTTTACTCTTGGGGAGTAAACTCAAGTCCTAAGTCCCTAGTGTCAATATACGTCCGTAGATGTCACCCGGGTCACTCCAAACGCTCGTTTTGAGGTGTTTAACCTCGTTGGAGTGTAATGTTCCATATGATTAGTGATTGTAAATCTAATTAGTTATATATGGACATTATTACATTTTACATAGGGACATCGTGAGTAATCAAGCCCCGAACCAACGTCTAATATCCAAAACCATCGCATTTCCGAGTCTGGTGAGTTCATACCCCTAACCTTTTTCACTGTTTTTCACTGTTTTCAGAGGGGGAACACAAGCAAAGTACAAGGGTTTTCTTGTACTCAAAACTTATTTTCGTGTGTGTGTGTTTCACATTTAATATGCTTTTAATACTTATATACACAACTGATAACCAATAGAACATGCAGATCACGTAAACATTTATTTGTGAAATGGGTTTAATAAACTCTTATGTTTTATATATTTCACAAATGGTTTTCCACATTTTATCAGTTAAAAGCATGACATTAGAACACATGAACAATATAATTTGTACACTGTCTTGTCCTCGGTAACATTCCACAGAGATACGCGAATGGAGGATTATCATATTATTACTAGTAAATTTGTTATTCCTGTATGATTGGAGACACGTCCTCGGCGAACACTCCACAGAGATACGCAACTGGATGACTACACCCGTAACCAGAATATCTGGGATTTAGAGAGCGTGACTTGAGTGTATAGATCTCTATGGGGCTGACTACCCCACACCTGGCTGTTAGCTACAGCCGAATCGAAATGGTTCAAGGGTGACGAAAGTCATAAGGTTGTGGACTACTTATTGCCACAAGTTCAGTCTTTAGCATGGTTATGGAACTCGCAATTAGGATAACATAGATTTACTTATAGTAATAATGAATAACTTATACATCTTTTACATTGATAACCAACATTCAAGAAAGTATGAGACTTTCCTGGGAAACCTTGTACATAACCAGGTCTAACAGAATACATCTTTACAATGAAAACCAACATTCAGGAAAGCATGGGGCCTTCCTGGGGAACATATACTTAACTTGAAAAGTGTAACAAAACAGATAACATTACATCTTTTACAAATGATAACTCACAATCAGGAAAGTATGGGACTTTCCTGGGGATACATTGGAACTCAAGCAGAACAGTTTAACAAACCGGATAATCAAACTATACATTTTTCACATTAGTAACATGTTTTCAGTGTACAAACCTACTATACTTTGTAATTGTGAAACAACAATCAACTTTTAAGAAAATGTGGGATTTTCTTGGTGTGTGTTACATTTGTCAGAAACAGAAAGGAAGCATGAACATTTTCACAAAACAAAACTACTTATGAACTCACCAGCGTTATGCTGATTTTCAAAACCGCTTGTGTTCTCAGGTCAACGTTAGAACAGGTACCGAAGATCCTTTTTGCTCGAAGTTGGAATGCTCAGAAGACCTGTTTCATTTTGTTCATATATATATACTATGTATCACAACTGTACAATTTTACTTTTGAAAAAAATTGTAAAATTTTTATATGTAATGTAATGGTTGTTCTACTTTACTTACTATGTACATTGGATTTGATACTCAACGTGGAGTCAACCCCGGAAATGTTTCCGCTTTCGGTTTTCGGGGTGTGACAGTTTCTTACTCATTCAGGATTTCTTACCCAGACATACATTTCCCAGTTAGCCCTTTCTCAGTCAGCAACTATCAAACGGGACCTAAGTCTTAGTCTAATATTTATTGCGACTAATTATTAGTCTAGATTCCTCATTAAATCAAAGTCTACTTTCATTATCTATCAAGTAAGGAATAACTAGGTAGGATCATTTTGGAGCTAGGGTCCGTTTGGTATACGAAGTATACTGTTTGGAAATCCCACTTTAAACACCTCACTAAATCCCAACCTACACACCATCCCCATAAGTATATCAATCAGTATAACGACTTGGAATCACTGATAAATCTTGTTTATAGGTTCAAAATAACGATAATGAACTTAAACATAAGGTATACTTAAAGTACGGTATGCATAACTCAACTTACAAGGGGCCTAGCGAGGAACAGGGCTCCGCGGGGGCAGAACTTCTGAGTCGAAAGCTCTTCTTCTAGGAGCCTTCTAGCACTCCGGGGCTTTCCTCTAGCAATTAGGAGTTACTAGGGATTTGGGAGAGGTTTAGAGAGAAGTTAGAGAGAGAAAGAGAGAGAGAGAGAGAGAGAGAGAGAGAGAGAGAGAGAGGGAAAGAGAGAGAGAGAGAGAGAGGGGGGGGGGTTAAGGTGTGAGATAAATGGGGTGCTCTCACATCCTATTTATAGGCTGGAAAATGGCCAAACTCATCGAGTTTGAGCCTCCAACTCATCGTGTTGGTGCCACACATAACCATCTGGTGACAAGGCGTGGGGAGAAAGCAATAATACAGATTAAGCCACATCAACCCTTTCGCAACGGCACCCTTCCGACTTCTAACTTTTGTAACTTTCGCATACGAGCTCCATTTTCGATGTTCTTTATATCCACGCATAGGTATTGACAAGATCTACAACGATCGTCTAAAATTCATAACTTCTATATATGGACTCTGTTTTCAACTGTCTTTTTATCGTTGAGATCCTATTAATGAGATCTTCAATTCTCTTTTAGCTTGTGTCGGCTAAAAATCGATCGATCTAAAATTAAAATTCCGGGTTGTGCACTGCTATGCGAAATCTTAGAAAAATCATAACTTCCTCATACGAAGTCAGATTTGGACGTTCTTTTGACACACGTTCTTGGTTTAACGTATACTATGACTTTCGTTTACATTGCTAAGACTAAAAAGTAATTTATCAAAAAATTCACTTTTTTCTTTACACGGTGTTGTACCAGTTTTGCCGTAAAATTTCGATGGGTCATAACTTCTTCGTTATAACTCGGATTTCGGCGTTCTTTATATGTACAAAATCCTTGTGACATATACTATAACTTGGTTAAGATTATTTACTCTAAATAATCTTCCAGAAAAAAAAGTCATTTTTGACGCTTATTGTCACTAAATTAACTAGCCCGAATTTGTGGGCGTTACAATTATCTCCCCCTTAGGATGATTACGTCCCGGAATCATCAACAAAACAGGTCTTCTATAATGACTCCATACGTTATCTCTTCATGCTAGGTAATAACCGTAACTTCTATGTTCCTTCGAATAAGTATCTAACTCTAGGACTTCTTGACTGTAGACGGTGCTCGATCTTGCACCCACTATGAACCGTATGCTGGACCTTCAATCATGACCTTCAAGTCATAATATCGATCCTTATTGGAGACTCCCGTTCCTTCGTAAAAAGACTTAACATAAGAGAATTGTGTTACCTTGATTATCATTACAGACCGATGGGCCATGTTCTAATGACCTCTCATCGTATGATGCAATGCTTAGACTCAGGTCTCTTAGAGTCAAATTTCTAAATGGATTATACCTTCCTTCATGTTCTAATGTTATATAATCACATTCTAGCTCGTAGTACTTCTAGCTTGAAGCTTCTTTACTTTAACGGTGGTCACGATACTTATATTGATCGCTTCGATTATCTTTCACTTCAATCTTCTGGTTTAAGTCAAATGCTACATCGATCTTGGTTCTATGAACTATGTAACATACTCATCTTAGTCAGACTCGATTTGATATTACCACTTGGGTCGGAATAACAATCATCTTCTTAGTCATTACCAAAACAATGGTAACGACAGACATGAACAAAATGGGATCAATTACTAGTGCCTTAGTAACTTTGTGACTTTCTCTGTTCCAAGTGTGAGTCCTGTGCTTCTGGTAGTATGTGTCTCTACTACCATTCACACCTATTCATACTCGTCCCAGGTATTGTTCACACAGTCCCCGAGTTCTTATTTCCTAAAATCATGAAACAATTTAAGACATACAAATGTGTCCAAATAATCATAAAAATTTACCTAGACTGTACTAGGACTTGTTCCATGCGTAACTTCAATAACAATTCTGCTTCAACTCGGTTTGTGGTGAAACAGCCAGACGATGGGATAACTTCATGGATTATACCAAAAATTCTTTTTTCCGCCAATCAAAAGTGCACTTCTCTTATACCAGAGTTATTACCTATTTAAACGTATTGTAAAGGCAATATATTGCTCTCATGATACCTTCTGATAGGTATCATTCACTATCTTAAGCCTTCTCATTTCCTCCATTTGCTCAGTCCACAACGAGCCCTTATCATGACATTCTATACACCAAAGCAGGCGTTCGGTGTATCGAGACAAGAATATATATTGAGAAAGGTTTAGACGCATATTCCTCCTTATTACCACGAAAAGTTATATGTCAGTTCTAATACCGTAGTTAAACGTTTAGAAATCTAAACAAATAAAATTTCCAGATCCGGTCGGCAACAGACCATAGATTCGATCAAATAATGGCATCAAAAATCATTTATCATATAAAAACATTTTAGGCATCTTCCCCAAATAAGCTAGTACTTGTGTCTATTCTGGTGTACTACCTAAAATATATTAGACACACTCATCACGATCATCGCTTAGCATTCTAAGTTTAAGTCTAGAAATAAATCCCTAGTTCTCTTAAACTAATGCTCTGATACCAACCATGACATCCCCAAATTCATGGTCATTTTAAAGATTTTATTTAAAAATCAGAGTATTCATTTTTAAAGAATAATATTGCAGAATTTGTTCCAAGAAAAACATGATAAATATACTATCAAGGCATTTCCGAAGAAATGTATTTTGTTTATATTAAAACTTTGGGATGTAATAGTCAATACATAAGCATAAATGGACCTTAAATTCATTTACAGTGGTGATCTACATCTCCTTTAATCTTTCAATGAAATTTAGCTTCGTATCGACACATGTGATTCAAATGAACTGAGTGGGTCAAGTTGGGAAACCTAGTGAGTACATAGGGTTTTCAACCCATAATAATATTATTATTATGTTTAATCATTGAAAAATTAACACAATTACCCATCCCGATTATCTTCTTTATTCTTAAGGATCTACCCTAAAAATAATCTATCATTCACTCATTCATTCCTAAGGCTTGTCCTAAGGAATAGGCACGAAGTTCATCACTGCCAGGATTTCTTTAATAGGCACTACATCCGTAGATGCCGATGATATCTATTAGGCACTAATCCATAGCTTCCAATGTTCGTTTATGAGGCACTAAGTCCATAGCTGCTAGGGTTTTTAGAGTACATATGGTGAACACATCGTTCACAACACCTACAAGTTGCGAGTCTGCTAGTGTTCCGCGGGACTGTCTAGAATAGTCTGTGGTTGTCATATATACTCTGCTAGATGACTGAGCCAACGCTTGGGTCAAGGCTTCTCATCATATCTCACCTTAAATCATTGTTCTTCATCTCTCCTCATCTAAATCATATTTCATCTCTCATCATTCATCTACCCATTTTTACCCATTATAATTTAGTTATAAAATACGTATATAGTTTAAATCGAATAAAACATGTATATTTTTTTCATTTATCATAGATATCAAGAACACAGATATTATGCACACATGGTACGTAATTTATATTAAATACTTCATATCTATGTGTAAGATGAAAGTAACTATGCACTTATTCGTTAAAGTAAGGACTCGAAATTCGAGCAACGCTTCGCTTCTAGCAATTGTCTTTTCCTTTAACGCAATCTAGCATTATTATCGCTAAGTCTTAGTCTAATATTTATTGCGACTAATTATTAGTCTAGATTCATCATTAAATAAAAGTCTACTTTCACGATCTATCAAGTAAGGAACAACCAAGTAGGATCATATCGGAGGTAGGGCCCGTTTGGTATACGAAGTATACTGTTTGGAAATCCCACTTTAAGCACCTCACTAAATCACAACCTAGACATCATCACTGTAAGTTGATCAATCAGTATAAAGACTTGGAATCACTGATAAATTAGTTTTATAGGTTCATAATAACGATAATGAACTAAAACATAAGTTATACTTAAAGTACGGTAAACATAAGTCAACTTACAGGGGTTTAGCGAGGAACCGGGCTCTATGAGGGAAGAAATTCTAAGCCGAAAGCTCTTCTTCTCGAAGCCTTCTAGCGCTCCGGGGCTTTCCACTAGGAATTAGGAGTTACTAGGGCTTTGGGAGAGGTCTAGAGAGAAGTTAGAGAGAGAGAGGGAGAGAAGGGTTAAGGTGTGAGGAAAATGGGGTGCTCTCACATCCTATTTATAGGCTGGAAAATGGCCAAACTCATTGATTTTGAGCCTCAAACTCATCGTGTTGGTGCAACATGTAACCAGATGGTGGCAAGGCGTGGGGAGAAAGCAATCGTCCAGATTAAGCCATGTCGCCCCTTTCACAACAGCACCATTCCGACTTCTAAATTCCGTAATTTTGGCATGCGAGCTCCATTTTCGACGTTCTTTATATCCACGTGTAGGTATTAACAAAATATATAAATCTCCTTTTGACTCCATCATCTAATTCTGGACTGATTTTAAATTTAACAGTATGAGAATATTACACCGTTAACGCCGATGTAACATTCATAACTTCTACATTTGGACTCCGTTTTTTACTGTCTTTTTATTGTTGAGCTCCTATTAATGAGATCTTAAACTCTCATTTAGGTTGTGTCAGATAAAAATCGGTCAATCTAAAATTCGAATTCCAGGCAGTGAACTACTACGCTAAATCTTAGAAAAATCACAACTTCCTCATACGAAGTCAGATTTGGACGTTCTTTTTATGCACGTTCTCGGTTTAACGTATACTATGACTTTCGTTTAGATCTAAGGCTAAAAAGTGATTTATCATAAATTCACTTTTACGTTACGCGTCGTCGTGCCTGTTTTGCCATAAAACTTTGACAGGTCATAACTTCTTCGTTATAACTCGGATTTCGGCGTTCTTTATATGTATGGAACCCTTGTGACATATACTATAACTTGGCTAAGATTATTTACTCTAAATAAACTTCCAGCAAAAAATCATTTTTGATGCTTATTGTCTCTAAATTGACAAGCCTGAATTTGCAGGCGTTATAGAAAATTACACGATTTTCCAAGATCAACTTAAAGCGGTTTCTTGACTTGCTTCTTCAGGTCCTTTGCATGGTTATGATAATTATTCATTGAGAGAGTGAATTTGACTGGTTATTTCTGCACATGTGAGAAAGACAAAAGAATATATGGCCGTTATAAATAATTAAAAATATTAGTCAGGATCCTGGAGTTTATTTGGGATCCTGAGCTTCGAGAATCCTGAGCCTTTGAGGATCCTTAGACTTCAAGATCTCAAAGTAGTTCCGAGATCCTAGTTCTAACAATTCCCCCCCCCCCCCCAAGTTATTCTTGAAAATAAGTGAGTTACTTTCGAGAATATTAAAGCGAAAAATTAAAGAAAATAAATGAAAAAAGAGATAATGGTGATTTTTTGAATTTAACCCTTAACGGCTAGGATAATTCAAATTTCAACGAGTGAATTACTAGCCATTACAGCCGGTCAAATTAGCTATCCTGCAGTATAAATAGGGATGATTAGCTCTTCACTTTTCTTTACTTTTCCTTGCTATCTTTCAATTATCGGTGATTTATTTGAAAGTGACTCTCTTTTTTTTCTTCTATACTTTTACTTCTTTTGTCAAGGGTAGAAAAATGGTCGTTTCTCGCAAAAACATCTTGGCTCTTCCCAAAGATGACTTCATCAACCAAGGAATTATTTCCCACGAGGAGATATGTTCCTTTGGTGATAATGACAATGAGTCTTTGAGACTCGGTGGAGCCTTCCCTTCTGAAGCCGTTTTTAGACCCTTCGATCCTCTCATCCAACCTGACTTTGTTTCTCCCACCTGGGTATGCTTCCCTGAATATCCCTTCTCCATGGGATTGAAATACCATTTCCTTGGAGCTTTCTATGAATTCATTCAGGTGACTAGGATCTCAAATATGCAGGCCATGCCGATCGTTTGGAGGATCCTGTATTGGATCGACCAAGTGAAGCAGTCAAAAGACCTTGATATAGGTCTTTCTGAGCTGGCCTCTATGTATGATCTTACTACCTTCCGGAATTCTCGTTTTCTTCTTAAAGTCAAAACCTAAAAATCTTCTCTTGTCTTGAAAACCAAACACAATGACGGATCCTGGAAAGAAAAATACCTTTTTGTGAGTTGTGACTCTGTTCTTGGTGGGGATCTCCTGTCGAATGCTTGGGTTAAGAAGGGTAGGATTCTATTATACTAATATAAGGATCCTGGAACTCACTTCTTCTTATTTTGTTTGCTTTTTTGCAACTTTTAAATTCGAAGAGCTTGTTCCCGTTGCTCAGGATTCGGAAGAGAAGATTGAGAAATTCTTGGCCTTGTCTGAAGCCAAGAGATCCTTTCGGTTTGAACATGCCACTCTACAAGAAAGCTCATCAGATATCGAGCTCTTGTCGATCGGTAAGGATCCTTGATTGTTTTTGCTTGTGATGAAGGATCTTAACACAGCCATGTCTAAGGATCAACTAACGGTGAAAAAAAAAAAAGAAGAGCTCGTCTTCTCTTCATCCCCAAAAATCAACCATTGACTAAACAATGAAAACTCTGGGATTCCAGAAAAGGAAAATTGTTGAGTCTGTAGGTCTATCATTGGATAAACTTGGAGTTGAGGATGCGCTCTAGAAGTTGCTCTCTTTAATCCAAGCTATAAGTGTTGGTTTTCTTCTCGGCCTATATTCTACTTTTTTCTGACCCATTATGTCTTTGTTTCAGGTCTATGGTCACGTTTCTGCTGATCTAAGGATCTGATCGGAGAGGGCTAAACAAGCTCTTCAGGGACGGGAGAGGATGTAAAAAGCGACCAATGAGAAAATATTGAGGAGAGTTGAGCTGCATAGCAAGGAGAAGGATGAAAAGGAGGAGGACCACTTACTCGAGATGGAGCAGGTGATCTTCAACGTGAAGTTCAACATTGCAGTGGCTATTCGGAAGGCCAAGATCCGTCTTGCAGAGGATCTGGAGAATGCAGGTTCCTGGGATGTGGACGGTTGGCGCGAGGCAATAGTCAAGTTGACTGGCAAGCCTACTACCGCCAATCAGTATTTGTACTACATCTGATCGAAGGAGGGGAGAATAAAGACACAGTCAATGATGACCAGGCTAAGGTCTAGGCCTACGTAGATTATTTTAAATAAAATTTTGTTTATTTGGGATGTAGAACAATTATTCTTTGGTGGGTTGGTGCACAACCCGTTTTTTTAATACAATGGTTGTATTTGTTGGATATGGTGACAAAGTCCATAACTATATTTGGTATATACTTGACCCGACCAGGCATGGTCCATTTGGGTTGCACCTCACCGAAACAATTTGTATGGATAATCTTTTGAGAATAGTATATTTATGATTTATTAATATACTATAAGTTATAATATATTAATATGAAATATATCATTTAATTAGTATTGATCAAGAATTAATTTGAAATTAATTTGTGATAAAAAGGAAACTAATTAAATATGGACTCTTATATATATATATATATATATATATATATATATATTGGGCCAAAGTTCATTTAGGATGGGCTAAGCTTGCATGGATAGTCCATGGAGTTTTTAACCCATGGATCCTATGGAAATGAAAGGTCATGGGTATTAGGGTTTACATGGACGTAACCCTAATCCACCATACTATATAAATAGGTCTTTGTCACATGAAATGGCACTAGTGTGTGAGTGAACTAGAGTGGGCCAATTTCTAGTGTGCATACTATTCTCTTAAAGTTTTACAAGTTGGTTTGGTGATTTGTGATTCCACTTGAGGCATACACATTTTTGGTGCTAGGCTCTCAAAACTCCAAGCAATCAACCACAAGGAAAAGGTATGTTATTCTACTAGATTTTAGGTTACAAGTACCCCATAACATCCTAGTTAGGTTGAGAACCATGGAAAAATTAAATTTGCATGTATAATAGAGAAAACATAGATCCAAGGTTTTTAGGGTTGCATGTATACCATAGGAGTGTTAGAATGCTTAAACCCCTTCAGTATTTTCTTTTCATATCTTTCTTTTGATCATCCTACATAATTTTTTGTGATATTGGGATCCTTAGATCACTAGGATCCTGAAGAACTTAGATCCTGCAAACAACCCTAAGATATCTCTTTGTAAATTATCAATAACCCTTTTAAACTCAAAGACTTAAGATTTGGAAACCAAATAATGTTTGTTTAAGATCCTAAAACTTTTTGGATCCTCAAACTTTACTTAGAGTTTTTCAAAAATAAGGATAGATAAAACCTAGTGATCTTAGGAAAAGTTTAAAGTCATGAACTCCTTGTCTTCATATGACCTTGATGCTTGAAGGGATCTTTATTTTCGAAGTTTGCTAGGAAGGATCCTCATTCGCCAAATTTCAGGAAGGATCCTTAACATAAGATAACATGTAAATGTTATAAATCTTAGCAGTTTCCTGCGGAAGATCCCAACTTGAGATAACATGTAAATGTTATAGACATTAGAAATTTCCTGGGGAAGATCCCAACTTGATATAACATGTAAACGTTATAGATCTTAGGAATTTTCTAGGGAAGATCCCAACTTCAGATAACATGTAAATGTTATTAACCTTAGATTCAGACTTTAGGATCTGAACCCATGTTCATAAATAAGAGGATTGTTAAGTCACTAAAGCGTGAAATGATCCCCTTATTTACATCCCATAGATAGATAGATATTGTGCGTCCATGTGATGTGTAAAACCTTAACTCGTGCGAAAGAGGTAATTAACTCTTTAAACCTTAAAGGTGATTAAGTACCCTTATTTGTATGAGAGATGATCAATCTCTATTCTTAGGAGATTCATATCGTGGTTCGTTGGATATCTTCAGTCATGGAACACCCAGTGGCCCTTAGGTATCAGGAACCTTGAAAGCTCACCTGTTTAAGATCCTTGTAAGTCAGGATCCTTATAGATTAGGATCCTCAAGTGCCATGATCCTTAAACATCAGGATCCTTAGGAGTTAGGATCCTTGAACGCCATGATCTTTAAACGCTAGGATCCTTAAGCGTCATGATCCTTCGATCTCTTCTTGCAAAAAACGATAGCTAGGGACAGGCTTTAGCTTAGCTAACGCCCCTCCGATGCTTAAGTTAGTAATAGTATCAAAAGAAAAAAAAGTAATAAGAAATGAAGGATAGAAGATAAATAGCATGCATACCTCAAGTGTATCAGGGGGTCAACAGTTTTACTTACGTGAAATAGGTTTTGAGATGTATAGCGTTCCAGGATCTTGCTAAGATATTTCCATCCAAGGTGGGTAACCAATATGTTCCCTTTCCTGCTTCGGCATCGATGCGATACGACCCTTCCCATTTATGTGCCAATTTACCTGCACTAGGATCCTTAGTATTTTGGAATGTTTTTCTTAGTACCAAGTCTCCTACTTGGAATCTTCTGACTCTTATGTTCGTACTGTATGCTTTGGTGATCCTTTGTAGATGAGCAACAATTCGGATCTTGGAAAGATCCCTAATTTCATATATAGTGTCGAGATCCTAGGCCAGGATCCTGTTGTTGTCCTCTGGATTTGAAGTAAGTATATTGTTATGGGAATCACCACTTCAGTGGGGATTATTGCTTTCTTTCCAAACATTAATGAGTAAGGGGTTTGGCCCGTAGCTATCTTGGAAGTGATTCTGTCTACCCATGATACGAAAGGAAGCTCTTCTGCCCATCATCTTTTCTTCTCATTCAACCACTTCTTCAAGTTGTTTACTAATATTGTTACTGGATTCTGCATGACCATTGGCTTGAGGGTGGACAGGAGTAGACATCACCATCTTGATTCCCTCACTTGTGCAAAAGTCCATCGTTCTTTTTCTTATGAATTGGGATCCATTGGAACATATAATTTTAGTAGGTATCCCAAACCTGTTCAAGATGTTAAATTTGCTGAAGGAGACTACCTCTTTGTCTCTTACATGTACGTAGGTTTCAACTTCTATCCACTTTGAGAAATAGTAAGTCATCACTAGCATGAAGACTATTCCTCCATGGGCTACTGGTAGTTTTCATACTATATCCATTCCCCATTTCATAAATGTCCAAGAAAAACGATAGGATGTAGAGGTTCGGTAGGTTGGTGCAGGATGTTGCTATGTCTTTAACAAGCGTCACATTTCTGTGCATAGAGGAATGAGCCTTTCGTCGTTGTTGGCCAGTAGTATCCTATCCTTAATGCGTTGGAACATAAGGATCTGCCCCTAGTGTGGTTGCCGCAATCCCGTTCATGGATGTCCTTTAGGACCTTTGCAGCTTCATGATCTTCCAAACACCTAAGGTATGGTCCTGCCATAGATTTTTTATACGACTTACCTTGGATTATAACGAACCTTGAGATCCTTGTTCTGAATGCTCTCTTTCTTTTCTCTTCCTTAGGGATCATGCCATTTTAGAGGTATTCCATGATGGGTTCGATCCAGGATCCTGGATGTTGGGATCCTAACGTTGGACCGTTGAGTCGGGATCTTCAATTGTGGAAACATCAGTAGTCTCCCCATGATTGTAGGAGTCTTCAAGTCTCTTGGTGGGATCCTCGATTACTGGGATTAATATGTGGATTATAGGGATCCTGGTTTCCGGTAGGATACTTAAGGAAGATCCTAGATTGGCAAGAGCCTCTGCTTCAGCATTGTGTTCTCTAGGAACCTGGTTTAGGCTGAATGTTTTGAACTTTGAGGCCAAGTTTTTGAGAATTTAGAGATATAGAGCTAGCTTTTCTCTTTTCACTGCATACGATCCATTAAATGGATAGTTAGTAGTAAAGAATCGACGAATACAAGAAGATCCTCGATTTGAAGATCCTTGGCTAACTGTAGTCCCATGATTAGCACCTCGTATTTCGCTTCATTGTTGGTGGCATTGAATTCACAACTGATTGTCTGGGGTAGAATGTCCCCCTGTATTGATTTTAGTGTGATCTCCACACTAGTTCCTCTTTGGTTCGATGCTCCATCTTTGAATAGCGTCCACCTTCCCACATTTTTCTCTTCTAGAAGCTATTTGGCTTCTACTTCAACTCCAGCTCTTAGATCATCACGAAAGTCAGCCATAAAATTTGCTAATGCTTGGGACTTTATGGCGGATCTTGGTTCATACTTTATGTCATACGTGCTTAACTTTACAGACCATTTACCCATTCTTCCCGATATTTATTGTTTTCTCATGACATTCTTTATCGGATAGTTAGTTCTTACAATTATAGGGTGTGTTTCAAAATAATGTCTTAATTTAGTAGAAGCTCTTACCAATGCAAGTATAAGATTTTCAAGATGAGAGTACCTGGTCTCAGGATCCAGGAGACTTTTACTTACGTAGTATACAGAATGTTGGTTCCTATTGAGATCCTTGGCTAGTATAACGCTTACCATGTTTGAGGATATTGATAGGTAAAGAAGGAGTGGTTCCCTATCAAGTGGTTTTAACAATAGAAGTGGTGAGCTTAAATATTTTTTAAGCTCTTGGAGAGCATCTTCATGTTCCTGGGTCCACTCGAATCATTTGTTCTTCTTCAAGATGTCGTAGAAAGGATTGCATCTTTCTAAGGATCTTGAGATGAACTTGTTTAGGGTTGCCACTCTTCCTGTTAATCTCTAAATATCCTTTGTGGAGGCTGGTGATTTCAAATCAAGGATGACCTTGATTTCTTATGGGCTTGCTTCAATTCCTCTTTTGGTAACCATGTATCCCACGAACTTACCTGATCTCATCCCAAAGTGGCACTTGGAGGGATTCAACTGTTGGATTAAATGTCTAAGCCCATAACTATTATTGGTATGTACTCAATTCGAGAGTAGCATGGTCCATTTGGGTTGCATAACATCAGGAAATTTTGTTAGGATGAACTTTTGAGAAGAGGTTATATATGATTTATTAATATAATATAAGTTCTAATATATTAATATGAAATCATATGATTTATATAGTATTGATCAAGAATTAGTTTGGAATTAATTTAGTGATCAAAAAAGACTAATTAAATCTATAGGGACTAATTAAAGTAATTGGTTATATTTATATGTGTTGGGCTTATGATCCATATTGGACTAATTTTATGTATGGATACATAAAGAGTTGGGCCACATGAACCACGAATCATAAAACCCATGGGTATGGATTTGGGTTATACCCATGACTCTTGGAATCCTACATATAAATATGTTCTCCATAACCTAAAAATGCATACTTCAAGTTCTTGGAGTTCATAGAGGTGTTTTTGGTGCATGGAAATTTTCTCTCAAGAGTCACCATTGTCCTAGGTGAGTTGTGATTCCATTTGAGGTGCAACACTTAGGGCACTAAGTTCTTAAGTGCCAAAGTATTCCTAGCAACATCAACAACATCAAGAGGTATGTCAAAAACTTGTCTTATTATACATATGTTATTTGTATGCTAGTTGTTGGGTTAAAGCTTTGGAAACCACATGCATGTATAATTAGAGAAAACATAGATCCCAAGCTTTTCGGGTTGTATATGCACCATAGGATATTGTATTATACAAAACCCACCAGTGGTATCAGAGACTAGGGTTGTTTTCCATCATACTTGATACTACTTGTTTTCAAAGCTTGAAAAAATCATTTTTTTTTATTCTATCTGTTCACCACGAGGTGGTGTCGGGTCTAGCATATTTTTGGATTTCTTGGCTTAATTCGGATTTGGATAATTACTATAAAATATTTTCTTCATAAAAATTCGATTTTATGTTGTGAAAATAATTATCCTCATCCAAATAAAAGATAATTGTCATTGTTTCAAGCTTTAATTAGTTTATGTAATAGACTAATTTCTTGTAAAATAGTTGATATGAATTATCTTGTTATTATGAGTTTAATCAAGATCATGGAAATATTATTTGATTATTGTGTTAATTGGAGTATTTGATCTTAATGGTTTTTATGAACTCCATAACTTGTCCTCAAGTTATGGAAAATGAAGAATTTTTCATTTAAAAGGCACATTAAATCTCATAGGTTATAGAAATGGAAGAGTCACTATTTTACTGTCATCATAAAATGTTTTTATGTCTTCCATAACTTGTCTACAAGTTATGGAACTTGAAAAGTCTTCCATAAAAACCATATTAAACTCATAAGTTATGGAAACCAAAAGTTTTTGAATTGTTCAAAACTTTCCCTCAAGTTTTGAAATTTGTAAAGTTTCCCCCCATGAATTCTTTAATTCCAAATTAAACCCCTAGAATTTTAAAAGTTAAAATTCAACACTTATACTATTATAATATTATAGATTTAATAATTATATATATATATATATATATATATATATATATATGTGTGTGTATGTATGTATGTATGTATGTATGTATGTATGTATAAGAACAAATTCAGTCTTACCGTTAGTAGGCCTCATTCACGAAGTCAGTCTATAAGGGGGTATAAGGTTACTGCATATAAAATGGCAGTTTAATAGGTGTCCACTCTCACCCACCGCTTCCTTGACTGGTGGAGGGTCGTTAGCTGAACGGGTAGGACATGACATTAATTATCAATTCATTAAAAGTATAATGATAAATATAAAGTAACTAAAATTTATTAAATTCCCAATCTTAGTTACTTTAGGAAAATGTGAATTTGGTGCTAACCCATGAAATTACATTTGACGCCTTGTTAAGTCGTTAGTGGAGCGTGTGTGGTTGACTGTCACACTAATCTAGGACTGAAAATGTATGGAAAATGGTAGCTTGATGTTAATCATAGATCAATGGAGCGTGTGTGGTTAACCGACACATTAATTAGGTGGTTGTAACATTAAGTGTACCAAGTTAAGTTGCATGGTTATTCACTCCTTGTTTGTGATCCTCGGCATCCCAATCACAAACTTGAAGGGCACAATCGAGATTTAAACATGTCATCGAATAGTTCAATAAATCTCAAAAGATCTAGGATTTTCAATTCATTTCAAACCTAATGTTAAATTTCGTTTTTCATGGTGGAAATTGATAAATTGTCATTTACCTACCTTTAAATGTTTTGTAGCTTGGATTACGGCATCCCTCTTCCAAGTTATAAAATATTGTGTTGGGTTATAGCCTTAATATTTCATATTGGGTGTTATATTAAGGAATTAAATCAACTAAACTTGAATTTCTCCCTCGTAGATGTCTAGTTATGACAACTATAGTCTTCTTTATCCTTTTGGATAAAGCTATCCTAATGAAGATGATATCCCAAATGGCGATCAAGGTGAAAGATTAATCCATTTGTTCTGCATTAATGGGACTGGAAATCATACTTCATCTCCTCCACCTCCTCTAATTGTTCTCCCTAACCCACAAGTTCTTGAATAGTTCAAGGTCACTCAATCCATATTGGCAAGCAGTGTCTATATCTACTCACATTTTGGAGATGAAGTCTCATATTGACAAGCTAGGAGAGTTAGGTGCCAAAGTCTTAAGGAAGTTGACTGTTGACTGGGTTCTTCAATCACTTTATGAGTCATATAGTGAGGTAATTAAGGACTACTATGTGAAATACCACGATATGACCCTTCATGATCTTACCTATTTGCTTGTTGCTGCTGAATCAGAAATGATTTGGAGCACTGGAAAAGCAAATTTTATTGGAAGATATACTTCCCAAACTTTCATGGACATTGACAATGGAAACATTGGAAGTCCAGAAAAGTCTTCTCTTCCCAATGGAAAGGGATCGGCCATAGTCAACCCGGTTGACCAAATGGTAAAGAGAAAGGCTAAGTCTGAGATAGTTCCATGTACCATTACTAAAGAGTCTGTATGTTTCTATTGCCAAAGGAAGGGGCATGGTTGCGAAGCTGCCTGTTTACCTGAAAGTTCACTAGGATGGTAAAAGTCAATAAATTTGACTATGCTTCAGATAATGTCCACAATCTAACTCTATTAAGTTCCTTTTTGAAGATTCTTATTATATGATGTGACTAGGTCGCATTTTGATGTTTTGTAGAATAAAAAAAAAGAGGAAGCTTAGAAGAAGAGTATGTTGAATCTGATTGCGAAGATGGATTTCGATCACATGATTTGAAAATCAGAATTTTGAGCTGCTGCTTAAGAGTTATGATAGATTACTTAGGAATAGATAACAACATAGTTTTCATATGTATTTGCATTCTAAGGATAAGTTTTTCCCGTAATTTTAAAATAAAAGGAAAATTTTTGATTTTATTTATTTTAAGTATCCTTACAATGGGAATTGTGAAAATTGTTGTTTATATGATTCCATTGATAGCAATATTGGAAAATGGATTTGATTCTTTCGTTTGTGGTGGTGTCATAATTTACCAAATAAGGAAAGATTTTCATCATCCAAGCTTCAGTTGGATAGAAACTTGGTATCATGCAACTTGTATTTTATGATGAATGAGAATTTTCATCTTGAGGAAATTAAGACTAATTCCTTGTTCATATGTATATGTGAGTCAAGTAAAGGACTAGGAGATCGGGTGCACTTGGTTGTGCGCTGATCAGGTCCACCACAAAAAACGATAAGGCTATTCGTCATGATTTACCAAAGCTTAGTAAATATGGTTGTGCTTAAAAGTTTAAGTATAATTCTAAAACATTGGAAAAGTTTCAATGTATGGCAGGACGAATGAGAAGAATCAAATTAGGAAGAAAGATAAAAGTTTCTCCAATCTGAAAAGATGGGAGAGTACTATAGTATCATGTTTTATGATCATCTTAATGATTAGGAAAAACCATATCACAATTGATCCTCTAAGGACATCTTAGTGAAATTGTTTGACTAAGAAGAGGAATCGTGAACTGTTGAAATGTTTAAATCAAAAGATGAATCATACTTCGTTCCAAAATTGAGTCTTAGAGTAATACTCCAAGATCGAGCCTTGAGTAACATAATGTTAAGAAGGCTTAAAACACTTATCAAATGTACAGTAAAATGTTTTCTACTCTTGTACATTTGAAATTGGTGAGTTGTGATTTTTTGGATAAAACGAAGACCAACTAAGGCCAATTGTGTGAAGTGTGTGTCTTGATAAGAATCCGCACTAACTCTTGAATATTTTCTTTGTCAAGGAATGGTTCCTGACAAGAGAATCTTATATGTCAAGAGGTCAGTGGGGGTCTTAAAGATCTTGAAAATTTTCAAGAACTAATATAGGGTATTGTTTATCATTAGCACACGACTTGAGATTTATAACCTATTGTAACGCCTGTGTTTCTGGGCTTGTCATTAATGTTGATGTAATAGTCTAGGTTAACCTTTGTAACCCAATTTGAAATAATAAAATGTATTATTTGTGAATTATGTGTTTATTTTCTTAATTATTATAATTTAATGAATTAAGAATAAAATGAGCGTCAAAATTTAAGTGTAAAATAAACTCGATATTTTTGCATAAAGTTGTAGTGGCCGAAACGAGGTTTCCGAATATATATAGAACGCCCGAATCTGACTTCGTATGAGGAAGTTATGATTTTCTGAAGTTTCGACTTGGCAGTATGCAGCCCGAATACTCGATTTGAGATCGAGCGGTTTTTAGCCGAAACAATCTAAACGAGAATCAAAGATCTCGTTGTTAGTAGCGAAACGATAAAAAGTTAGGCGAGAACGGACGTCGGACGAAGAAGTTATGAATTTATAACGAAGTTTTCCTGTCCCGGCCTACTAAAAGTAAATAATAAAAATAAAGTCAAAATTAGCCGACGGAGTCTAAACGAAAGTTGTAGAGCGTAGTCTCACCTACGCGTGGATATAAAGAACGTCGGTGACAAAGTTAGTATGAAGAAGATATGAATTTTTGAAGTTTATTAAATAATTAAAATATAAATTTAATTAATAAATCCGATATTATCCGAAGGGGAGTCACCGGACTTATCCGGATTACGCCCATCGTAATGCTGTACGCCCAGCGTACAGCGAAGCGTGACGAAGCCTCGTACTCGAGTGCTCCGATGATGCATGCAGTGACGATCCGAGGAGTACTCAAGTGAGTGTGTAGTCATTTTCTTCTAACACATTATGAAATACGTGTTATGTGTGTGTGCCTCATCTGTTATGTGGAAAAATGTATTGATCGAGCATGCTATACAGGTTTTAAACTATGTATAAAAAATGTATATTTTTATCTACTAATATGCTGGGTAGAACATGGGTAGATAGTTGGTGTGTAATAAACAGATGAGAGGCCTCGATGTTGTTGGTGTTATTCTAGTCATTCAGCAGAGTATGGATGACGACCACGGACTATTCTAGACAGTCTAGTGGAACACTAGCAGGCTCATAACCTGTAGGTGTTGTGAACGACGAGTTCACCGATGTACTCTATCCCCCTCATGGTTGCCTTTAGGATATTTATTGCTAAGGAAGCCCCTTTGCAGTAATGTCCGTCCCGATGAAAATCCTAGATTAGGTCCCTTATAATAGATGTTGTTTTAGGGACGTAAAGTGAGGATAACGGGAATGGGTAATCGGGTTATTGTTGATTGTTGAATTAAATATAATTATTTATTGTGGGTTGAAAACCCTACATGCTCACCAGGCTCCCAAGCCTGACCCACTCAGTTTATTTGTATTACAGGAAGTGACGCAAGGGCATAAGATGGATGAATCATCAAGTTGTTTTGTTTACGAGTCTGTATGTGTATATATTTGTTGAATGACTTGTAATGTTATCGTTTATGCTTTATGGTCTGTATCGGAACACGACATCCCGATTTTTGATTATGAAATGAAATCATATTTCTTTATGAAATGTTTTGATAAAAATCTATTTTATCATGTTTTGTTTTTGGGAACAAATTCCGCATCTCTTTTAAAAATCAAAAGGATTTACTCTGAAAATGTTTAAAAACCATAAATGAAACCGGTCTTTTCTGGCTGAGATTTTGGGGATGTCACAGTTGGTATCAGAGCATTAGTTTAAGCGAACTAGGAATTTGTAGGATTTCTAGACTTAAACTTAGAATGCTAAGTGAAGGTTGTTAGATGTCTGTCTATTATATTTCAGACACGAGCACTTGTTTATTTTAGGAAAGTATCCTAAAATGCTTTTATGTGCTAAATGTTATATGTTGCCATATATGATATTATTTATTCGGATCTATAGTCTGTTGCCGACCGGATCTGGAAACCTTATATGTGTAGGATTCTAAGCGTATGTCTACGTTATTAGAACTAACATGTAATCATTTCGGAGTAATAAGGATGATTTGAATATCTATCGTGAATGAAGATCTAATTTCACCTTATTCGGTGTATAGATCAAAAATGGTGAGAACAAGAAGCGGAGTTGGAAACGCGGATGAAAACAGGAATCAACCACCAGTGATTGAGCAAATACCTGTCGTAGCAGCAGCACCTGAGCCGATAACAATGGCTGGTGTACAAATGATGATTCAAACGATGTTGGATCGTCAGATGGAAGAAACAAGACGTCTGCTTAGGCAAAATCGTTAAGAACCGTCAATTCAAGTGGAAGAGCCCGAGGAGAATGGAGGGCGGTCTGAAGGAGGAAACTTTAGTGGGATTATTGGTCAAGACGACCCACCGATTGTTAGGCAGAACAACCAGTATGGAGGAAATGATGGGCGTGGGTGTAAGTACAAGGATTTCATGGCATCCAAACCACCATGTCTATCCGGAAGCCCGACGTCGGTGCAAGTTATGGACTGGATCTCCGAAATGGATACAATGTTTGAAAGTTGCGAATGCAGCAACAGGTAGAGGACCGCGCTTGCGATCCCTCTGCTAAAATCTGGCATGTTGAGTTGGTGGAAGCTGTTAGCTGACTCTATGCCCAAGGGAGAAGCAAGCAAAATGTCTTGGGAAGACTTTGTGGAACAACTAAAACTGTAATACTGCTCCGAGCAGGACCTTCTGGAAATCATTAATGAGTTTCAGAATTTGAAGAAGGGGAAATTCAGCGTTACTAAATACGCTGCTAGTTTCACAAAAAAGATGAAGTTTATCCCATATTTGGTACCAACATAACTCTCTAAGGTCAACAAGTTTGCCCACGAACTACCAGCGAACTATGGTCCAATGGTTAAGCAAGCAACCACATTGAAAGCCGCCATCTGGGCTGCTAGAAATGCTGAGACCCAGATTAGGGAAAAAGGTCTGGAAAGGTCAGAGGTTGGTGAAAAGAGGAAGTTTGAGGGATCTTCAGGGTCCAGCAAGAAAAGTAAATTCTCGAAATCTGGTTCGAGAGGAAGTAGAGGAATGGTAGAGGCGAAATGGTGCGACAAGTGTAAGAAAAAGCATCATGGGAAGTGCGGCGGGGAAGCCACATGCTTCAAATGTGGAAATCCAGGGCATTATGCCAACGACTGCACACTCACCAAGAATGTATTTTATGGTTGTGGTGAGGAAGGGCACATCTCAAGAGATTGTCCGAAGAAGAAGGAGGCAGCAAAACCCAACATTCCGCCAAAGTTGAAGGCGAGAGCATTCTAGATGACACTGGAAGCCGCCAAAGATGAAGCTGATGTCACTTCAGGTACCTTTCTCGTAAATGAATTGCCTGCCCAAATTTTATTTGATTCTGGAGCCAACTACTCCTTTTATATCGCATGAATTTGGTAGAAAACTAGGTTTGCCTATTGTTAGACTAGATGATGCTTTATTTGTCGAAGTTGCTAGTGGCAAGTTTGTACCTGTTAGCCATCGTATGAAAAACATCTTAATTGACTTGAATGGGAATAAGTTCCACGAGGAATTATTGCCTATAGAACTTAATGGTTTCGACATCGTGTTGGGAATGGATTGGCTTAGCGCCAATGACGTCGAGATATTGTGCAGAAAGAAGATAGCCAAGGTAAACTCGCCAGGGAAAGAGACATTTATGGTGTATGGGGACAAACGCAGAGTAAGTTCTGGGATCATTTCCCTAATAAAAGCCAGAAAGTGTTTGACCAAGGGGTGTACATCATATTTAGCATTCGTGATCGATGCTAAGAAGGAAAAGAAGGTGATGCACAATATTCCTGTCATATGTGATTATCCGGAAGTATTTCCAGAAGATCTTCCTGGATTAACGCCTGATCGGCAAGTTGAATTTCGTATCGACTTGTTGCCCGGAACGACGCCTATAGTAAAAGCACCTTACCGACTAGCACCGACGGAGATGAAAGAGCTGATGATGCAACTTCAGGAGTTATTGGACAAAGGTTTCATAAGACCTAGTTCATCGCCCTGGGGAGCTCCGGTGTTATTCGTTAAGAAGAAAGATGGAAGTATGAGGATGTGCATCGATTACAGAGAGCTGAACAAGGCAACAATAAAGAATAGATATCTGTTGCCGAGGATTAATGACCTGTTCGATCAACTACAAGGTTCAACTTATTTTTCAAAGATCGACATGAGGTCAGGATATCATCAGCTAAAAGTAAGAGAGCAGGATATAGAGAAGACTGCATTCAGTGACGATCCGAGGAGTACGCCCCGCGTAAGGGCATTACGCCCAACGTACGTGTGAGGGTTCAGCCCTATAAAAGGGCATGCGAGGGCAGCCAATTTCTTTTGCAAACTTCATATTCTCTCTCTAGCTTTTGCCTCGATTTGCATGACATTTATACCCCGAAGCCCCGGTATTATTCCCAAGCCCCGAAGCAAGATCCGAAGCCCCGAGGATCCCGAGAAGTGAGATTTCCGAGCCGAAGCCCTGCCCGCGAGGAGCCCGATTTTTGTGAAGATCTTCCAGATCTACGAAGAAACACTACTTCTGCAAGCCGTAGTGCTGCCCGATCATCTTCTGATCAAGTGAGTGTGTAGTCATTTTCTTCTAACACATTATTATGAATTATTTTATACGAAATACGTGTTATATGTATACTTTGTTGATTATATGTGTGAATGTATATTCACTTTCTTCTATCTCATAGATCTGATTTATTCTCTATGAAATACGTGTTATGTGTGTGTGCCTCATCTGTTATGTGGAAAAATGTATTGATCGACCATGCTATACAGGTTTTAAACTATGTATAAAAAATGTATATTTTTATCTACTAATATGCTGGGTAGAATATAGGTAGATAGTTGGTGTGTAATAAACAGATGAGAGGCCTCGATGTTTTTGGTGTTATTCTAGTCATTCAGCAGAGTATGGATGATGACCACGAACTATTCTAGACAGTCCTGTGGAACACTAGCAGGCTCATAACATGTAGGTGTTGTGAACGACGTGTTCACCTATGTACTCTATCCCCCTCATGGTTTCCTTTAGGATATTTATTGCTAAGGAAGCCCCTTTGCAGTAATGTCCGTCCCGATGAAAATACTAGATTAGGTCCCTTATAATAGATGTTGTTTTAGGGACGTAAAGTGAGGATAACGGGAATGGGTAATCGGGTTATTGTTGATTGTTGAATTAAATATAATTATTTATTGTGGGTTGAAAACCCTACATGCTCGCCAGGATCCCAAGCCTGACCCACTTAGTTTATTTGTATTACAGGAAGTGGCCCAAGGGCATAAGATGGATGAATCATCAAGTTGTTTTGTTTACAAGTCTGTATGTGTATATATTTGTTGAATGAATTGTAATGTTATCGTTTATGCTGTATGATTTGTATCGGAACATGACATCCCGATTTTTTATTATGAAATGAAATCATATTTCTTTATGAAATGTTTTGATAAAAATCTATTTTATCATGTTTTGTTTTTCGGAAAAAATTTCGCACCTCTTTTAAAAATCAAAAGGATTTACTCTGAAAATGTTTAAAAATCATAAATGAAACCGGTCTTTTCTGGCAGAGATTTTGGGGATGTCACACCGATCGTGTTGACATATTCTTGTTTCTGTGCACATTCCAGTTAAAAGTTGACTATGCATGTGAATTCTATGAGTTCTCAATTGTTTGCATGACAACTTGAAATACATGGTAGGTCCTTATGATGCCAGGTGGCAAGAAGTTAAGATTGAACAAGTTCATATGAGTTTGGATTTGTAACTAACCTTTTCTTGTGGTTTTGTTTTTGACAAATTCATATGGATAGGAACACATACACCATAAAATCGAAGTGTCATAAGGTTTCTCTTCGATTCATGAAAATGATGGTGAGGAACACTTTCACTAAGTAGATTTTAAATAGTTAGCAATTGTGATATTTGCATTTCTCGAATTCGATTATGATTACGCCATCCCTCTTCATAGTTCGAATTGTGAGCAATGGCAAAGGTCTAAACATTTGAGACTATGATTACGACATCCTTTTTTCATAGTTCTAAAAATTGTTTAGACACATGTGAGCTATCTAAGGAAAGGTGTTTGATTTTGGGAAGCTTAGATAAAGTCTTATCGAAACATCTCGTATTAAGAATCTGAACTTTGGTAAGAAAGGCAATAAGTATTGATTTCTAGAAGTCCAGCTGATTTCTGGATACATGTCAAAGCTAGTGGGAGCATAAGTGTTATGCTAATAATTATCATGTTAGTGGGAGCATGATTATTATGTTAAGTATTGCAAGTTATCAATGCTAATTATACAAAACAAAAGTTTCAATTTGCAAAGTTGTAGGGTTTGAAAAGTTGTTTTTCTATAATTAAGGGAGAGGAAATTATACTTCATCCCAATTCTAAAAGCTTAGATTGAGATTTTAATCAAATTTAGTCAAGTATATATATATATATATATATATATATGTGTGTGTGTGTGTGTGTGTGTGTGTGTGTGAATGTTATGTTGGAATGGTTCAACATAAGGAAATTCTATATATAGAAATGTTAATTGCGTTCTCAAAATTCAATTATGATTACGACATCCCTCTTCATAGTCTGAATTGTGAGAACATGGCAAATAGAAAAATTATAGTAAAATACTGATCTAGGATCATGTCTTTATGTGAGACATTATGAATCGTATCCGATATGCTTCGGGTATAGGACCAATTGCATATGCTATAATATTTCCATGTGTTCTGAATTTTCCAAATGCCTAGGGAATTAGGAGGGAAAAAGCACTAGAACTGTATATGACTAAAATGATTAAGCAATTGTCGAGGACAATCTGAGGCTTACCAAAGATTGGTTACTCATGGACAGTTAGAAGTATAGTGCTAATTTTGGAAGGACCATATTGAAATATTCTGAAAAGAGGCAACTCTTATTCAGAATTGATAGTCAAAATGGGAATATGGAAATGCTTCCATAGGTGGAAGTTATTTTTTAAATTTGTGCAAGATTAGAAAACTTAATGCAAGAAGGATGTTCAAATGAATGTACTTTGAATATGAGACTTCGTTTCAATGGAATTGCTATCCATTGGAATACTTTGTAATGTCTGTTGTCAAGTCTTTGTGACTTTTGTGCATAGTCATTACAAGAGGATCATTGTATATAAGCTTAGAATCTAACAGATTTCAGTAAATGGCAAAGAATCTTGTATTCTTACATTTATCTTAAGGATTTGGAATTGTGAAATGAGCATTATTGAAATGTTTTCAATTGATCTATTCCAAAAAGAAAGGACCATAGGTAAACATAGTGTGCATGCTTGGAGCATGGCATAACTATTGTTTTAATTCATGTATAAATTTAATTATTCGAAACATTATACAATGAATAACGAGTAATCAATATTGTGATTAAATAAAATGTGTTTTATTTACTCTCAAAAGTTTTGGGGCCATATAGGATTAGCATTATTCTTGTGTTTCGCTTTGCATGTTTTGAGTTCCCGAATAACTAGGTTATTCAAACCTTCCACAAGTTGATCATACTTTGGAAGTAGGTATTGAGTCAAGACTATCATCAATGGGTCTGTAGTTTGTCTAGGTGGCCTAGACATAGCTGTAGTGTTCATGAGTGCTCCTGGAATAAGATTCGAGTATTGGATTAAACCCACGCTCATTTGAATCACTTCATGGATTTTATCATGAGTGATCATGAGACGATAATATCTTATATTCTTCAAACAAAGACGTGTGAGTTGTAGTTGCGAGTCAGTTGCACATTGACATATGTAAACGCACCAGTAAATTAGATGTTATAAAACATATTGTTGTGTGTAATTTGATGAGAGAGTACAAGCAAACATTTCGGTCGAAGTTTATCCATTCCTTTTATCCCATGTGGATAAAAGCGATATATGTGGGCCCCTCGATGATTTAGTGATCATAACCCTAAGTGCTCGGTCGGGCCTGGACTGATTTGATTTGTTCAATTAGTCAGCCGTCATAAATCAGAAATCAGGAAACAACAGATGGATACAGAGAATGATTATAATCCATGTCTTAGTCCAAATGATATCGATAATGGATGAATATATGATCCCTTATCTAATGGATAATTTAGTGACTAGGTCAGAGTTTGACAACGGCTTTTAAGAGCTACGATTTCTAGTCAGGATTTTGGGGTCATATTTGCAATAATAGTTTTAGACTTATCCCAAGTGGGAGATTGTTGGATTAAATGTCTGAGCCCATAACTATTATTGGTATGTACTCGACCCGAGAGTAGCATTGTCCATTTGGGTTGCATAACATCAGGACAACTTGTTAGGATGGACTTTTGAGAAGAGGTTATATATGATTTATTAATATATTATAAGTTCTAATATATTAATATGAAATCATATGATTTAATTAGTATTGATCAAGAATTAGTTTGGAATTAATTTTGTGATAAAAAAAAAAGACTAATTAAATTTATGGGGACTAATTATGATATTTGGTTATATTTATATGTGTTGGGCTTATGATCCATATTGAACTAAGTTTATGTACGGATACATAAAGAGTTGGGCCACAAGAACCATGGATCATAAAACCCATAGGTATGGATTTGGGTTATACCCATGACTCTTGGAATCCTACATATAAATATGTTCTCCATAACCTAAAAACACATACTTCAAGTTCTTGGAGTTCATAGAGGTGTTTTTGGTGCATGGAAATTCTCTCTCAAGAGCCACCTTTGTCCTAGGTGAGTTGTGATTCCATTTGAGGTGCAACACTTGGGGCACTAAGTTCTTAAAGGCCAAAGTCTTCCTAGCAACATCAACAACATCAAGAGGTATGTCTAAAACTTGTCTTATTATACATGTGTTATTTATATGCTAGTTGTTGGCTTAAAGATTTGGAAACCACATGCATGTATAATTAGAGAAAACATAGATCCAATGCTTTTAGGGTTGTATGTGCACCATAGGATGTTATAATATACAAAACCCAACATCGGCTTCATGTTATATTGGTCTAGGATGTCAAAGGCTTCCTCGAGATCCTAGAGGTGATCCTCAGCTTTTTTGTATTTGACTACCATGTCATAGATGTAGACCTCCATCATGTCCCCCAGTTTCTCCTTGAACATCTTATTCACCAACCTTTAGTATGTTGCTCCTGCGTTTTTAAGACCAAATGGCATGGCAGTGTAACATTAGATACCTATTGGGGTTATGAACGTTGTGTCCTCTTGGTCAGAGGGTTCCATTTGGATTTGTTAGAATCCTACTGATGTGCCCATGAACATCAGTAATTTGTGACCCGTTGTTGCGTCTATCATGTAGTCGATGTGTGGTAAAGGGAAAGGATCATTGGGACATGCCTTGTTAAGATATGTATAGTCTACACACTCTCTCCATTTACCATTATTCTTTTGTACCATGACCACATTAGCTAGCCATCTTGTGAACTTCACCTCCTTGATCATGCCAATTTAGAGAAGTTTTTCTACTTATTCTTGTATAACTTGGTTTCTTTCGGGTGCAAATTTCCTTCTCTTTTGGTGTATCATCCTGAAAGATGGGTCAATGTTAAGTTTATGGGTTATTATGTTTTTGTCCCTCATGTCTCCATGCAAACATTTTGCTTCTACCCTTGAGGAACTTTATGTAACATCCCAATTTTCAAGGCCAAAATTTTGATTTTTAAATAAATACTTCGCAATATAGTTTACCAAAACATTACCAAAGTCATTTCATTCTATAAGAACTGCAACAACGTGTTTGGAAACTATCTCAACATAAGTAATATAAATCAAAGTACAATCCCAGAAACTCAATGCGTAAAACATATGTGTGTGTGACGCGCTGCTACACCGTCGGCTCTTTCCCCTTAGACGAAGAGGTACCTGAAACCAAAACTGAAAGTGTAAGCACAAAGCTTAATGAGTTCCCCCATCATACCACATACCACATAAAGCCTATCCATTGGTATCTTTCTACCGGTATCTGTCTAGCATATCTGGGAGTCGGACTCCCTTTCGGTATCTTTCAACCGGTAACTGCAAACTAACCTCCCCTTCGGTATCTTTCAACCGGTAACTGGGAGCTAACCTCCCCTTCGGTATCTTCCAACCGGTAACTAAGGACTATCTCACCCCTACCCCTATCTCATAATACAATATCATAAGCATATTGATCGCATTATAACATATCATAATCACACTGCTAGGCATGCATGGGTACTACCTACCCCTTCGATATCTTTCAACCGGTAATATAGGTTATATCACCCCTATCACTACTAGCACATATGTCATAGTATCCTAGCACATAAAGCATATCAGATAACCATATCAGATAATTATCACAAAGACAATCATCTAACAAACAACTCCTACTAGTGGGCCGACATTATAGCCGTAGACCCACTCTTACTGGAAGGTAATTCACCTCAATGTCGCATAGTGCCTGCCCTAGTCTCGATGTGGAAATCGACTCTCCTCAACTCCTCAATCCCTACACGACAACCCTTCCAAATATCAACGCATACTCATACTCGTAACCCTTGCAAGGGTTATTCAATCCCAATCAACTTCCAAGTCCAAACCATGGTCAAAGTCAACATCTGGTCGACTCGACTTGCCGAGTTGGCCTGCCAACTCGTCGAGTCCCCATATCCACCAAAATGTCATAAACCCGTCGATTCTAGCAAGATCTCGACGAGTTCACCTTCATCCTCACATTGGACAATCTTCAACCGACTCGCCGAGTTTGTTCTTGAACTTGTCGATTTCATCTTCATCCATAAGAGGATGTTTAGTCTATGACTCACCGAGTTCCTCTCAAACTTCTCGAGTCCATCTTCATAAGTTGGTAGATTTCCTTGGACCCGCCAAGTTTGTTCTTGAACTCGCTGAGTCCCATGATTTCCAAGCCCAAAACAAAACCCTATCAGACTGAGTGTTCCTTCCACTCAACCAAAAACCAATTCCAGAAGACGTTTTGGGGGGAAAAAGCGTCCCGACTCACCGAGTCACCCAAGTGACTCATCGAGTCCCTCTTTGTCCAAAACTATACAGTCGATTTCCGTGGGACTTAAAGCATCCCAATCATAGATCTGACCTCTTAGGGTCCCTTTTATACGTAAAGTCACGAACTTGATGTCCGTGCATGGGGTTTTGGCTCAAAAGGCTACAAAATGGGGTTTATATGATGCATAGGCTTCCCATGGCCATAAAGTTGGCACCCTTATACCATGAGAACCCTCAATGGTTCCAAATCTGAAGCATAAACCCACACATACAAGCAAATCTGAGCATATCCTATTAAAATCTTAGAAAAGGTAGAAAATAGCCCCAAACAAGATCTAGGAATTAAATGGTCAAGGTTCAAGCCTTTTACCTTGAATGGACTGAGAATGAAGCAAAACCTCTAGATCTACTAGCTTCCTCTTGATCTCCTAAGCTCTCTTCTTCTCCTTCAACTTCAAACACACACCAAAGGCACCAAAGAGCTCAATATCACTCAAAAATGGTTTAGGGTTTCTATCTAGGGTTTCTCTGAGTTGGGAGGGTGATGGAGGATAGGTTGGGACGAGATAACGTGTTTAAATAGGATGTAAACCCTAAATATTAGGGTTTTGTCCAGACAGCTCCTACTCTTCGAGTCAGTCTTCTGAATCGTCGAGTAGGTCACTTAAACCCCCGATCAAAAGTTGAGTCTACTCGACGAGTTGGGCCACCAAATCGCCGAGTCCCAGAGTAAATTGCAATATTTCATGAAATTAAATACGTACCAGGGATCGGGTGCTACAAATCTCACCCGCTTATTTTAGACTTCGTCCTCGAAGTCCGCTGCTGAATCTGGGAAAAGCTCGGGGTAGTGCTCCCTCATCTCTTCCTCCGGCTCCCAATTCCATTCTGATCCCTTGCGGTGCTGCCATTGCACCTTCACCAGCTTCACCCCTTTGTTCCTCAAGTCCTTCGACTTCCTATCGAGGATTGCTACTATCCGCTCGATGTAATTCAGACTGTCATCCACCTGAATATCCTCCAAGGGCACCACTACCGAGTCGTCCACCAGACACTTCCGTAACTGGGAGACGTGAAACGTACTATGAATCTGACTGAGTTCGGCTGGCAGGTCGAGCCTATACGCCACCTTTCCTACCCAGGCTACAACCCTGAAAGGTCTAATATACCTGGGGGCCATCTTGCCCCGCTTCCTGAATCGAATGACGCCTTTCCAAGGCGACACCTTCAGGAGGACCATGTCCCCGACCTGGAACTCCAGGTCTGATCGGTGCTTGTCGGCATAACTTTTCTGCCGACTCTAAGCAGTCTGGAGCCTACTCCTAACCTGTTGAATCCTCTCTGTCATCTTGAGCATCACTTCGGTGCTCCCCATGACCCTCTGTCCGACTTCACCCTAGCATATCGGGGTCCTGCACTTCCTCCCATACAACATCTCGAAAGGAGGACGGTCGATGCTCGAATGATAGCTATTTTTATAAGAGAACTCCACCAACGAAAGGTAAGTATCCCAACTACCTCCAAAATCTAAAACACACGCCCGCAGCATATCCTCTAGATTCTGGATGGTCCACTTACTCTGACCATCCGTCTACGGGTGAAAGGCGATGCTAAAGTACAGACGAGTACCCAGCTCGTCATGAAACATCTTCCAAAACCTGGAAGTGAACCGCACATCCATGTCGAAAATCACTGAAACTGGAACCCCATGCAGCGCCACTACCTCCTTGATATAGATGTCGGCTAACTTCTCGGCCAAAATGCTCTCCTGAATCGGAATGAAATGGGCGCTTTTGGTCAGTCGATCAACGATGACCCAAATAAAATCTACCCCTCGCGCGGTCCTGGGAAGCATCGTGATAAAATCCATAGTAATATCCTCTCATTTCCACAGCGGGATATCCAACGGTTAGACCTTGTCGTGAGGTCTCTGGTGCTCAGCCTTGACCTTCCTGCAGGTCAGGCACCTCTCCATGAACCAAGCTACATCCCTCTTCATACAGGGCCACCAATAATGAAGATGAAGATCCATGTACATCTTCGTCGCCCCGGGATGGATAGAGAACCTGGATTTTTGTGCCCCCTTCATCAATACCTGTCGGACACCTCCATGATACGGGACCCACACCCTACGGTGAAGAGTCAACAATCCTCGGCTATCATAGTCAAATGAGGAAACCTGACCCACAATACGCTCTCTCTTCCGATGCTCCTCCTTCATGGCCTGCTGTTGGGCCTCCCGAATCTGCTCCAACAGCGGAGTCACCACTGTCATCCTCATGCAGATATCCCTGATCGGTGTTGCCTTGCGGCTAAGCACTTCGGCCACAACATTGGCCTTCCCCGGGTGGTAGAGGATCTCACAATCATAATCATTTACCGCATCAAGCCACCGACGCTGCCTCATATTCAGATTTGGCTGATCCATGAGATACCTCCAACTCTTGTGGTCCGTGTAGATGGTACAACGAACCCCGTAGAGGTAGTGTCGCCAAATCTTGA
The DNA here is from genome assembly GCF_002870075.4 of Lactuca sativa. NCBI lineage: Eukaryota > Viridiplantae > Streptophyta > Magnoliopsida > Asterales > Asteraceae > Lactuca > Lactuca sativa. Next base: position 100,751,743 of record NC_056630.2, on the reverse strand, counting down.
GGTCGAAGATGACCGCCCCCAACTCCAAATCATGCGTCGGGTAGTTCGCCTCGTGAGGCTTCAGCTGCCTCAATGCATAGGCGATAACATGCCCCCTCTACATCAATATCGCGCCCAAACCTGAGATGGACGTATCACAATATACTACAAAATCCTCCATGCCCTCCAGTAGGGCTAAGATTGGCGCCTAGCATAATCTCTGTCTCAACGTCTCAAACGCGGCCTGCTGCTCGGGCCCCCAACGAAAGACCACGACTTTCCTCGTCAGCCGGGTCAAGGGCACGACTATCTTGGAGAAGCCTCGAATATATCTCCGATAGTAGCATGCCAATCCCAGAAAGCTCTGAATCTCAGATGGAGACCTCGGAACCTCCCATCTCATCACGGCCTCCACCTTGGCCGGGTCAACCGAGATCCCGTTCTGGTTGACAAGGTGCCCAAGAAACTGCACCTCGCGCAACCAGAACTCACACTTGGAAAACTTTGCATACAAGCTCTCCCTCCTCAATATTTCTAGAACCTCCTGCAAGTGCTCCTCATGTTACTCTCGCGTCTTAGAATAAACCAAGATGTCGTCAATGAAAACTAACACATACCGATCAAACATCGGCCTACACATGCGGTTCATGAGATCCATGAACGCTGCAGGAGCGTTGGTGAGCCCGAAAGGCATCACCACAAACTCATAATGACCATAACGCGTCCGAAAGGTTGTCTTGTGCACATCTTCCTCTCTGACTCTCATCTGATGATAACCTAAACGCAAATCAATCTTGGAGAACAAAGATGCTCCCTGTAGCTGGTCAAAAAGGTCATCAATCCTCAGGAGTGGGTAACGGTTCTTTACCGTTACCTTATTCAGCTCCTAATAATCTATACACATCCGATGCGACCCGTCCTTCTTCTTTACAAATAAAATCGAGGCTCCCCAAGGCGAACTGTCCGGTCTAATAAATTCCTTGTCTAACAGCTCCTGCAGCTTTGTAAATAACACCCACATCTCAAGAGGAGCCAACTCATACGACTACTAATTAAAACTTTATTTATTTTAACAAATTAATTAATGCATGTTACATGTTGAAAATATAATGAGTAATAATTAAATCTTTAGCATTAAATATATATTAATTACTTTCTTAAAATAACAAAAATGATTGGTCCATAATCAATCCTACACACAATATATATATATATATATATATATATATATATATATATATATATATATATATATATATATATATTAGATTAAGTTAAATAATATAATTGTTTTTTATTTTAATTATTTAACATATTTTATTTGCATTGGTTATTATTATTATTATTATTATTACTTTTTTTGACATTTTGTTCAAATATAATGTTGTTTTTTGACGTTTTATTTATCTTTGTTATATTAAAAATATATATTTTATTTTGATGTTTTTGTTCAAATATGTTATTTAATAATTTTTTTTAACATTTTGTTCGTTTTCAAGTTATACATGTCCATAAACAATTATACAATTTCAAAAAAACTCAAGATAATTATCCAATTCAACACAGTTTTTTAAAAACGTCTTTAGATGAATTTTTTTCAAGATTTAAATGACTATTTATTTGGTTAAAATAAGTCTGAATGTAAAATAAATCAGATTATAAAATGAACATTTAAAATAGAATATTTAAATAAATATAGACAATTAAAACATAAAAAACATTCAAAAAAAATATTCGTACAAAACGTTAAAAATATATAGAAAAAATATTTGAACAAAACATCAAAAAAAATATAAATAAATAAAACGTTTAAAATTTGTTTTAAGATACTTCAATTATATTAAAATATTTTTATATTCAATTTTTTTTTATGTTTTGCATTATATTTTATTAGTTTTGTCTTTGGCGTTTTGTTCGAATACAATGTTGTGTTTTGATGTTTTATTTGCCTTTATGATTTTAATTTTTTTTTGACTTTTTATTCGAATATGTTATTTAATGATTTTTTGTTGATATTTTGTTCGTCTTTGAGTTATATAAAATATTTTGAATATAACTTTTATCTAATATTTTATAATTGTTAAAAATATGTACAAACGTTAGTTATACATAAGCTAACACGAAAATGTACGTTATTTAACCCGAAACGTATTCGAGTTATACATAGGTTAATCTGAATTGATTATTTATTTTTAAATTTAATTTATTTATGTTTGCGAGTTATACATAAACTAATCCGAAACGGCCATCTATTAATTTGGAACATGTTCCGCGTTATACAAAGGCTAATCGGAATCTGTAAAATAATAATATTAAATCGTTATATTTTTTCCATCATAAAATATTTTGAGCAAAATGTCAAAAGAAAAAATATTCTAAAACCATTAAAACAAATATAAAAAAATTTAAAAATTAATAATATATTACAAAATTAAATAATATGCTTAAATAAATTTTCAAAAAAAATCTCAATAGTAAATTTAAAAATAATAAACTAAATAAATAAAACTATTTTTATCGTATTTAAATTTCATATTTAAAAATAAAAAACATTGATTTAAAATAAGTAATAATTTATATATTTAAAAAGATATTTTATTATTACTTAATAGCTATATTACTTAATAAGATATTTAAAAAAATAATTATTAAGGGGTATGTATAACTTAATATCTCTCTCTCTCTCTCTCTCTCTCTCTCTCTCTCTATATATATATATATATATATATATATATATATATATATATATATATATATATATATATATATATATTGTTGGGTTAAAAATATGGTTTATACTTTACTTTTCTAGAAAAATGTATTTTTGTGTCTTGGACCGTAAACAACTTGGTGTTTACGGCTGTATTTACGGCCGTATACGTGTTTACAGCTGTATTTACGGCCGTAAACAGGTTTACGGCCGTAAACTCATTTACGGCCCATGTTCACCAAGCCCATATTCCCTTGTATATATATATATATATATATATATATATATATATATATATATATATATATATATATATATATATATATATATATATATATAGGTGTTACGGTGAGGAGTATAGATTGATGAACAGTAAAGAGTGTACGGTAGAGAGAAGAAGAAGTGTATGTTAGTGTGTGTGAATCTCTTGTATCCGGATCATCATTTTATTCATCAATACATTGAGATTCATATTATTCTTTTTCTTCTTCTCTTCTATTTGATTTGACATCATCCGTTTGATTGGGATTCCGCACCATCAAACGGATCTGATTGATACATAGACAAATTAGGGACTTACAATTGGTATCAGGGAACTGGTTGTATCAATCAGTTTTGTCAGATTTAGAGCATTATTTGATCTTATTTTCGAAAGATTTTTGCATTTTTGGATAGATCTCTGAAAAATAAGGGGGGTTTGTTATTCGTGTTTTTCATAAAAAAAGGTTTCTGATCGAGTTTTGGAGCTTCAAAGTCGAAAAATCGGTGTTTTTGGTCGAAACCTGCGAGGGTGTGGCAGAGTTTGCGGCTGGCGGCTAGGGTTTCGGAGTTCACGGCCCGAGGTTCATGGTTCAGAGTTTGCGGCCCGAGGTTCAAGGCCTCGGTTTGCGGTCCTTGGTTTGCGGCCAGCACCTCGTCCTCGCATCAGCTTTCTCGCCTCGCATCAAAAATAAGACGTGCATTGGAGGTGTCGGGGATTGAACCCGAGTCTCTTGAATCAACATCCACGCGTCTTACCACTTGAGCCAAGCTTCCTGTTGTTTTCAAGCTTCTGTTTTTTAACCATAACCACTTCCTGTCGCAGCAAGTTTCGCTATTTTTACACTTTTAACCCAAAATTTAAATTTCTTTTATTTTTAAAATCTTTTTTCATCCAAAATAATAATAATAATAATAATTTAAGAATAAAAAAATAAAATATAAAATAAAAATAATAATAATAAAAATTTTAGTTTTTAATTTTTGACTTTTAATTTTGACTTTTTTTCTTAAAATTTTGACTTTGACTTTTAAAATTTTACCTTTGACTTTAAACTTTGACTTTTTCGTTTCTTTTAAATTTTCAAATTTAGCTTTTCTGTTTGACTTATCAAGTTTGATTTTTGAGTTTAACTTTTTAAATTTGACTTTTAAGGTTGACTTTTGAGGTTTATAATCAAAGGGTTTAACTTTTAAGTTTGATTTTGGCTTCTAGTTGTGTTTTTAATGACTTTTAAGGTCAACGAGGGAAATAAAGACATGAAAGAGAGTCGCCAGGAGATGTTAAGACAAAGTTTCAACATTTTCGATTATATCCCTGGAGAAACCCTCGAAACTCAGTTGCAGCGATGTACTACACTTACTACTGAGATGAATATAGCTGGGATCTTCTTCTCCAAATCTGAGGTAAACAAAAAGCTATTGAGTTCACTTCCAAAATCGTGGGATATGAACGTAGCTGTCATCAAGAAGACAAAAGATCTCAATCGTCTTAGTATTGTTGATGTAATTGAAGAGCTTGACGCTTTGAAGTGTGGAAATACAATGAGTTCAGTAAACCTTCCGGTCAATGAAGTTTCATGTTCTCAATCATGTGAAGTTTCATGTACATTATCTAGTGAATATATGATTAAATTTCTTCGGGAACAAATTGATTTATTAAAAAGAGAAGTTGAGGACCTGAGATATGAAGGATATCAACTCAGGAAAAGACAGAAACCCCTGAAGGCTAAATTAGAAACAAAAATAAAGGACTTTAAGAGAATTCAGCAAGACTACAGTGAAAAATATGAACATTATGATTATATCAAGAGACAGAATGTTGAGTTAATTACTGAGCTTGATACATTAAAAGGGCAATTTGAAACTGCAAATTTTGATTTTAAAAAGTTTGATGTATCAAGTGAAGTAGTTGCCAACATGATAGACCATTGCATGCAATTTAAACATAATGAATCAAAGGGTTTAGGATACGATAATGTACCTCCTCCTTTTAATCATACATATCAGTATGAACCTTTGTCTAAAGAGGAGATTGCCAACGAACCATTCATGGTTTATGGCAAGCCATCTGGTTTTGTTTCAGGAGGATTTGTTAATGTTGAAAATACTAATGTTTCTACTTCATGTGCAGGTAAAGTAGTAGAAGATGAGAAAAAGGAGAACACTACTGAACAAACCAATGACTACTTGAACTCAGAATTTGTTGCTTCGAATTCTCTTACTCCTAACAAACCTGCCGTTGAGAAATACAGGCCACCAATTCCAGCGCAACAGAATGCTTGTTGCAAGTGTGCGTGTGGGAAAAGCAAGAGACAAGGCATGGATACGCCACCAGGGGCAGGAATAAATAACTTCACAGTGAATAAAAAGACTTGTTTTCACTGTGGAACACCTGGATACATTGCCAAAAATTATCCTAATAGCGCATACGTTCCCTACAACGCACAAGGATGGCAAAACGCGCCAAGTGGGAGATACTTCCAAAGAAACCCTTCCAGGTCACGTTCAGACAATGGTGACTGGAACGCGCAGAAGGCCAACAATCAATCTTCCAAGGCCAAGAATCAAAATCCCAAGGGCAAGAAGGGAATGCCGACCAAGAAGTCCAATCCAAGAAGTCTAATCCAAGAGATGCCCCAGCAAAACCAAGACCGGCTAGGTCAAAGTCATCTCGGTAGTCGGCTTCAAGGTCCAAAGCAAGTACTGAGCCAGCCATCAGATCGAAAAAGAAATGGGTTAAACCCAACTATAAATGGGTACCAAAGGTTCAATCTCCTAAATCTCCTAATGATTCTAACATTTCTACATCTTCTGTTTGTGATAAACAGGACATGTCCTGGGAGAAAGTATCATGTGTTGATGAAAAAGGTTGACCCAGTTTTAAAATGGATTGGGTTCCAAAGACCAATTAATCCCGCTCTGTGTCGGAGTAGCTATGGAGGCATATCATCAGACTTCGGTTTGTTGGTAGTGGTTGTTACGGGCACATGATAGGGGACATCTCTTAACCGTACAACATTCAGACCTTTGTTTGAGAGTATGTGTCCTTTTGCAGGAAAGGAAGAAATGAAGAGATCACTCATGGGGTTAGTGCTTAACGATGTGAAGAATTTTCAGATATGTTATGAGATTACGCGTGTTGTTCTCAGACCTTCTGGATGCAAATTCAGTTGGTGACTTGCGGTTTGAATTTTCTTCTCTATACTCCTGAGTTTTTCTTAAGCTGATTCGCTTTAAAGACTAATTTTTGTTTTAGGATAGTTTAAATTTGCGCATTTATTTTCATTTCTCTCCTATGCACAAATTTAGGGGGAGAAATAAAAACAAAACAAAAATTAGAAATTTTTTTTAAAAAAATCCAAAAACATTAGAAAATCAAAAAATCAAAAAGATATGGTGTAAATGAAATGTGCTTGAGGGAGATGTTTTGGGAAGTGATATTATCAAGTGATAACAGGCAATCTGAATCTGCGTAACATACCTAAATTGAATTGCCTAAGCTTTGTGCTCGATGCGCTGGTAGGCACGAAAGATTTTAAATGAACTTGACTAGGAAGAGTTAAAACTTAAGAAATTCAAGGACTTGACAAACATTGACCTAGTTAGATCCGTTTAGCCTGACAATATGACGCTCGAATAGGTTGAGCAGAGAGATATACATGAGAATCTACCGGTCACATTAAATGAACCCGTATCTAGAACTGTGGATTAACTTTTCCTCGATGTGCGGATTCTATCCTTAATTCCAGTTTGATGGGATGACTGGGGAATTCCGATAAATTAGGTATGTAGAAAGTTATTTTCATTCTTTCTGTCTGTTAGTCATATGTTTCCTCCTCTGCGTGATCGAGAGATCCGACCTGGACTGTAACATATGTAATTCTATTTCTCTGCATCTTCTCTCTATGCAATTCTTTCTATCTGTTAGCCATATATTGTCTCCTTTGCGTGACTCAAAATCCGACCTGGTACACAGTATATGCAACATTCTCTTCTCAATCCCTCTAAAAACTTCAGTTAGTCATATGTTTTATCCTTTGCGTGATTGGAAGAGATCCGACCTGGATGTACAACATATGCATTCTAAATCTATCTTCTCTCTTAATAATTGTCTGCTCACCCGGAGTAAGGAGTATTCTGGAAGTCCTTGATGGCTGGAGCATATCAGGAAGCGGGAAACACGTTCTAGTACATTTAAAATTGAACAATCACCAGATTATCTGTAGATCTCGCTGCTTAATTTAGGTGGACAACAATATCTTTGGTCGTCGTCAGCTGAATGGTCCTTAAGGAATATTATCTATGAACTTAGGATCACATTGTCTTGTCACTTATAGTATGTCCTAATTTTGTCACAATCTCTTGTGTTTAAGTGGACCATAATACTGGCGATTGACCAGATCTATTCATGAAGGGAGAGGTACTGATAATTAAAACGGATAAAGGTTGTCTAAAAACTTTGATCCCAAATCACTATTAAAGTTGCCTATTATTTTTGTTTTTGTTAAGTTTGTTCATAATGTTCTTCTAATTTAAATATAAGTGGGAGAATTAAAAAAAATTTTAAAAAAACAAAAAAAAAATTAGAAAATTCAAAATCAAAATAGTGTTATTTCTATTTTAATTTTTGTTCAAAAAATATGAAAAACCCAAAAATATTGTGTGCTAAATTTTCTTTTAGTTTTGTTTTGTCTTGAAAAGTGAATTCAGGTGAAGATGAAACTCATGGAGTTTGTGTCGAAGATTTCTGAGCCAAAGGCTTCGTCCGTGAGCATCGAAGAATTCTCATTCGAAGGAGCAAGAAATGAAAATTATTCTTCCAAATTCAATCTTTCAACCCCAGAAGCAAGGTGAAGCTGAAATTGAAGATTATGTGACGGATTGCATTAAAGCCTCCTCAATCAGTCTGTTGCTATCTTAAACTTGCCGAAGCGATCCAGAAGATTATTTCTCTCTGATGTTCTCTCTGTCGATTTTCAAGCTGAAAGCACTATCTTTCAAGAATCAGTACGTTAAGCCTCCTCACCCAATGTGCGTTCAATGCCAAATTCTGAAGAAAACCTCAAGTGCTCAAGATGAAGTCATTCATTGAAGATTCATCTGTTCATCCTGGTGTTGTGAAGAAATCGAAGGTTAAAGTTGAAGCCAAGCTCCCATTGAAGATTGACAAGAAGAGTCAGCTACTTTTTAGGGGGAGCTTGTTGGGTCAATTAAAAAAAGAAAGTTATAAACCAAGGGGGAGATTGTGTGGTCAAAAATATGGTTTATACTTTACTTTTCTAGAAAAATGTATTTTTGTGTCTTGGACCGTAAACAAGTTGGTGTATACGGTCGTATACGTGTTTACGGCCGTAAACACAGACATTTTTGAGGACTTATATATATATATATATATATATATATATATATATATATATATATATATATATATATATATATATATATATATATATATATATATATATATATATATATATATATATATATATATAAGACCATAGGCTATGATCGGAAAAGACAGAAAATGGTCACTTTTCATTATGTTTTATTTACTTTTTTTAAAATATATTTTTTACAAATATTGTATTCATTTTATAAGGATTTAAAAACCATGAATGTTAATATATTTTTTATAATTTTTTAATTGATATATAATTTAGTAAATATTAAAAAACTAAAAAAAATATTACCAATCACATGAGAAGATAAAGTGATGGATAAGCTCTACTCACCTTCTAAACCACTGTGACGGTATAATATTCCAACACGAAGAAAAACATCTTTCACTCCTTTCTCATGGTATACACATCCGCATTGGCTATTAGAAAAACATTATCAGTTCATTTAGTAAAACTTTCCCATATTTTCTCATTTCTCTTTATTTGGCAAATGGATCTTAATATCTTATGTTTTTTTGGAACGATAAATACAAATATAAACTAAATTATCTTAAATTATTCCATATATTTTCATAGTGAGATTTAAACCCTTAACCATAAGGAGGGAAGACAAACACTTTTCGAAGCTCCAATCTCCATAGACAGCTTCCTATCTTCTTAGTAAAAATAAAATTTTCACTAATAAAAATAAGAAAATAAACATAATTAATTAGAATATTTCTATCATTTTCTCTTTATTTAATGTGATCCATGACTTTAATCCATTCGTTTGTTTTCATTAAATAAATTGTATATCTAAGTTCTAACTGGCAAACAGCTCCAATTTTTCTAAATAGACTCACGAATATCTAGTCTCTCGGATAACGTTTATTTTTGGCAGGTCTATTGCTCTACTATTTGTTTCCCAAACAAAATCTACTAAATTCAGATAAATGTACATATTTCTATAAACAAGTTACAAGTACATAAAGCATAAAAAGTAATTAGGGTTGCATCGGTATGTGTTTGTAGAGAAGAAAAAAGTCTTCGGAAATTTGATCTTCATGTCCCTACAAAATCTCTTGTTTACCGATCGTTACTTCCCCCGACACATGTGTTCACATTGTAGTCCCCAACCAAACCATATCCATTTTATCTTAAATATCAGGTGCCCCATAAACAATTTTTTTATATGTCGTATTATCTTATATTTATGTTAATAATAAAAATATAAAAATCATTTGAAAGATTTCATGTTCAAAGCAGCAATATAATAATAATCTCCTTGTTTTATAGCGCTTTCATAATGACGTTTACGGGTGTCGGTTTTTTACAAGAAAAACAAGACAAAAATATCCAAATTGTAAGCTTTTTTCAAATATTAATCAAAATTTAAGAAAAAAAGGCTATTGCAAAGTTGTTAATGTTCTAATGAAAATCATGATTCTTGTCAAGAAAATATTTAGAAACAGTTTTCACAAGCAAAAATACTTTTATATTGCTAGATAAAATTTTAAACTCAGAAGGATTTTACTAAAATTCTTGTTCAAAAATACATTTTTATATTATTATCAATATTATTAATAATTACTATTTATTTCTTCATTGAGATAATAAGGATCTTTGCTCTAGGTATTTTCTAAAATATGTAAATGTGGGACATGGTTATTTGTTAGTTGTAGGTGGTCACCATGCTTTTGATGGATGTTGACATGTTGTCAACACCTGATTGGGTGGCATGTATCCACGTGGTTGGATAAGAATCCAAAAAGTTGCGTTAAAGTTCAAACAATTTCAGTCTTTCACAAACTGAGAAGTTTGGTTGGATACTGTAGTTGCACCGATTTTTCGGTTTATTTTAATAAATCTTTGATAGGATTAAAATGAAAAAAATAATAACATAATTTATTTATTTGTCATTAATCTATATTATTTTTAGTTTTTATCATAATACTGCATAATGAAACTAACAATTATATTATCAAATAAAATAATATCAATTTATTTTTTTATAATACGTATTTGAACTAACTCTTTGCCTCGCAGTTTATAACTTTATATCATATATCCGTTTTCCATGGATTTGTTTGTTTATTCGTTATTAAAGTAAGATAATATAAAAGATTTAAATATATTTTATCCACCTTTTATTAATATAAGTACATAGAATTTGAATTGACACATTTCTAATATTAAATAAATTAAAATTACTATAGTAAATAAATAAACAATTTGGATTTAAATATGTGGGTCGAAAAGGTCCCAATAACCGTTAACGTTAAATAATACGACGAGGACCAATGATATTTAATAAAGTGTAGATTATAGTTTTGTTCAAATTTGTAATTGTAATCTAATTTTTGAAAATTTGACAATATATAACATTGTGGTTTAAAGAAATAAATTATACTGTCCGTTTTAAAACAACCATTTTACCATTTCTTTTATCTTTTTATTTTTCCATTACTCATTTCAATTTGCTAGAATATATATATATATATATATATATATATATATATATATATATATATATATATATATATATATATATATATATATATGAAAAACAAAAAAATAAAAGCAAAGGTAAAATTGTTTTTTGAATGGATCAGATATAAACAATGTATTTTTTTTAACCACAAAGATACATTTGTTAAATTTCAAAAAAATAGACTAAAAGAAAGAATTGACCAAACAATAGGGACTAAAATTGTAATTTAGTTTTTAATAAATGTATTTTGTAGGTCAGGACCGTTACTTTTTATGGATGTGACACGTCGTCAATAGTGGATTGGATTAGATGATTGCCATGTGGTTGGATTAGCTTGCGTGGAAAACTTGTTGGACTACCATTACTTTTGATGGATGTTGATTTGTTGTCGACATCTTATTGGACCACATGTATCCAAAATACATAGTCCTACACTTTGACAAATTGTGGACATTTATTGATGACCCTATTATTCCAATATTCCACGTATAAGGTTTAAAGAGTGTATATCCGAATATGTAGTAGAATCATTCCCAAATCCAAATTGAAATCTAAGCAATCATTTTATACATTTATAAACTAAAATACAAAATAAAAAGCATCAAGGATCAAACACATTTAGGTGGACGGAATGGGCGATTTCTTTTTTTGTCTTAAATTGGAAGTCACCGGCGGCAGCACCATTTCGCCGGGTGGGTCCGACTAGCTTATGGATGATCGAGTTCACAATCTATCTCAATCTTCTCCACTAGCATGGCTAGTTTAAAGAAAATTACCCAAACATTTTGTTGCATATATAATCAACTTTCAGTCGTATCAAAAATCACATCATCCTTTTATACTTTTTTTCAATTCAATTCAAACTTTCATTCATTTTACCCTAATGATATTTTTTTTAAATAATTATGGTTCATATGTATGTAAAAAAAATGTTGATGAAGCTAATAACTTGCTATATTCTTCTTCATCCAATTCAGTGGTGGAGACAATACAGAGGCATGAAGGTGTTACAGCCCCGACCAACTTGTGTACAGTCCATTATTATCCATACCATATAAAACATTTTATACTCATTTCCATCCGAAAAAGAAATGGGACGCCAATAAATTTTAAGGATAACACCAGAAAAATAGGAACTAAATAGAAAGTGATACATTTTATTCAAAGAATCTATTAGAAAAAATCAAATCAAATCTATTATAAACTCTTAAATATATCAAATTCGAAATTCTATCCAAAAAGTCTAAAAAGTCCACAAAATAATTTAAGACATTCAATCATAATACACCACATCTTGAAAGATCTATTTTTTTAAAAGCCTAGAGAAAACTACCACAAATCGTGTTTGATCATCGCCAATGTGGTTCACGTCACTGGTCTAAGGGGGTGTTTGACTTAGCTTTTCAAACCTCAAAAGTCATTTTTGGAAAAGTTACAAAAAGTCAGGATTTCCTGACTTTTCCAAAAAGTTCCTTTTTCCTTATGTAAAAACTTCAAAAGTAGCTTCTAAAACTAGTTTGCCAAACATCTTTTGCTTTTTTTTCTTTTCCAAAAAGAACTTTTGGCTGGGAAAAGCTAAGCCAAACACCCCCTAACCGTCGAGATTGACACTCTTCGCATCTCCTCCTCCTCTTATCCATTTAAAGATCTTTACGTTTGTGGCTCTTTTCCTTAACTCTTTCTCTCATCGACCTCGATTCACTATAGCTATCATCGGCCACCGGTCACCTTAGTTGTGGAGCTGATTCTCTCGCAGCATCTGTGAGTTTCTCTCCGACTCTTCATCCATAGCAATAATAATGCCAATATGACATTTATTTATCCTCTTATAAACTATTATTTCTTATATTTGTTTTTTATTATAAATTTTCTTCACCTAGATGATAGCCATCACCTGATGCTCTATGACTTTTGATTTCATATACTTTATTGATATTGATTTGTCATTTATGTGTTAATAGTTAATTCATTTTACTTGTGTATTTGCTTTTTTTGTATATAAAAATTTGTGTCGTTCATTTTTATTGGTTTGTCTATTTATAAATGTTTGTTTAGTACATTTCTATGGTAATTGTTTAAATTTTTGTTACTTTTATGTAAGATTACGAATAAACATTCGGTTAATAGATTTAAAAAAATAAAGATTTGTAAAAAACAATATAACAGATGAATCACCTCCATAAATTTGGATACGTGTGAATTGTAATTTTAATTCACCACTAGATGCATATAACCTACAGTGTGCCATCCCAATCTATAACATATAATATAGATTGTTAAAATCAAACCTAATTTAGACCGAAATTAATCAAACAATTGTTTCTCCAAACCCAAAATTAAAAAGCATATTGTGCCCCCTCCCCTCGTCCTAACCGAATTTTCTAGCTCCGCCCCTGATCCGATTCATCAAATAACGACAATGCTATGGCATTGGTTGCTACACCAATGATTCTCTAAGATATTGCAAGTTCGACGTGCATAAAAATCTAAGAATTTATCATGATAGAGATCGGGAAAATGCCGAAAAGCAACTGATACAATATTACTTTGCCACTAATTCAAATTTTGGCCACGATTAATTTCAAAGATGATTTTGGATGAGTAGATGCTTATTCTTGTGTATCGTTGTTGATATAGATACAAATTATTCGTATTTTCTAACAAGTTGGAATGTCATGATGCAGAAAAACTTTTAGTGTATTGTAGAAATACACATCTGCAATAGAAAAACTCACATAAAAAATATGACAGACACGTTGGATAAGTACTTGAATATGTTGGAAAGGAACTTCACACGAAAGTCTCTATAACTTTTTCTATGCTATTGTTAAGATGTATAGAGATGAATTTATGCACAAACCAACATCCAATGACATTCAAATTTTGTATGTTGCATATGCATCAAGGCATAGTTTTTTTTTGGCATGCTACATTAATTGTACACATTGAGATTTGAGGAATTGTCCAATGGTATTGTGAGGCTAGTACATGAGAGGCGATCACCAATGCCTAATGATAATACTTGAAGTTGTAGCGTTGCAAGATTTATAGATATAACATGCATATGTTGGTATCGTTAGTGGCAACAATGACCTAAACGTTCTCTGCAAATCACCACTATTTGACGAAAACTACTTGGAAATACACCAAAATGTTCATTTTATTTGAACGGAGAAGAATACAAGCACATGAACTATCTTATTGATAAGATATACCTAACTTGGACAACTGTTGTGAGATCATTTGTGCATCCAACTACGGGCAAAAATAAATGGTTCATGATGGCACAAGAAGCATAAATAAAGAAGGTGGAACGCACTTTTGGTGTACTGAAAAGTAGTTGGGGCACGAAAAGACTCCTTACGCGGGCAATGGATCAAGACAAGTGTAAAGATACAATGTACCTTCGCCTTATATGATAATAAAATTGAATGTGTTGTTATACGTCCGATAAATGATTCTGATCTCCCCAACTAAAAATAAATGAAAATATGATTATGGAATTGTGAAGTTTAGAAACCCACCACAAACTTTGATTGGATTTTGTTGATCTCATTGAGAATACCAACATACTTTCTTGGATAACTAGATTATTATAATCACCAATTTAGGATTTCATTTATCGTTTAAAGGTTTTAAATTTTCATTTGTAGTAGTGTGTGTTTTTTAATGAAATATTATATTTAATTTTAGTTTTATTTATTTCATTTTAAGTTACACTACAAGAAAAATCCTAAATAGCTACGGAAAGTTATTATGGAGTCAAAATCCGTTGCTATTTTACTACGGAATATGCTACGGAACGACTTGTCGTAGCAATTTTGCTACATAAATGGTTACGGAATTGCATTATGTAGCTAAATCTTAAATAGCTACGTAAAGTTGTTACGAAATCTAAATTCATAGTTATTTTACTACAGAATATGTTACAAAATGGTTGGTTGTAACTAATTTGCTATGGAAATTGCTATGTAATTGCATTCCGTAGCTAAATCTTGAATAGTTGCTACAAAATTAAAATCCGTAGCTAGTTTACTATAAATAACGCTACAAGTTTTTTGGTTGTAGCTAGTTCTATATGAAGCTTGTTACAAAATCCATGTATGTAGCTAGTTGGCTACATAATTGGCTACGAAATAAAAATACGTAGCTAGTTAGCTATGGAATTGAGATCCGTAGCTATTTTGCTAAGAAAATTTGCTACAAGAACTTATTGTAATCAATCGATTACACAAATCGATTCTTACATCAAGAAGATTATAACAATAACTGATTGTAATCGAAGATTGCACAAATCGATTCTAACATCAAGAAAAGTAGAAACAAAGAACACAAAACTAAATCTAAATCTATACCGTCTTCAGTTTATGATGGGTAAATCCATATCCTTCACTTTCCAATCGTAAATTCATTATCAACCATCACCAAATTAGGGGTTTTGACGACACGGGCGACACAGTTTAGGGCGATATTGGCGCCATTTATGGTGGTTTTGGGTGGCCGATTGTTGTTTACGGTGTTTGGGTATGTTGACTCGGTGAATGAAGGAACGAAGAAATGAAGAAAACTGTGATTTATTTTCTATTTTTTTCTTTTTGGTTTTCGTATTTATTTAATTAATCAGGATATTCCTGCCACGTAGGCATTTTGACCAGTTAACCTGTGGAAATTGAGCAAAATGACCAATTTAACAGGTTAAACGTGACTTTAGTGTCCTATTGCACAAAAAATTAACATAAGTAACCAATCTGGAAAAAAGTGAAAACTTCGTTGTGCTATAGTGTCAATTTCCCTATACTTCCTCCCCAAATTAGAGGTATCCCGTTCAAACCCATCGCGGATCCAATTGCGTATCTCCCTCTCTCAACCTGTCGTCGTCGTTGCTTAGCCACCCATCACGTCAGGCGTCACTGCTCACAACATTCCGATTTCAAGAGGTATTTTTGCTGATGTGTTCTATCATGTTATTTTTTGCATAGATTTTGTAGGAGGTCGTTGTCTGTTTGCTCGTTGCTGTTCACGAAGATTCTATTTGAAGATTCTGAATTGGTTTCATTGGTTATATTCCTCTTCCATGAGTCTACTTTAGAATCAGTGATTCTGTTGAGGCAAAGGCCTCTGCATTGTACTGAATAGTGATATGTTTGGGAATTAGTGATTCTTGATTGAGTCTTGACTGGACATGTGAAAGATCGATGTCTAACAAGTGATGAAGTGAAGTCCAACTAATCAGTGATGAAATTTAAATTCTACAACATTGATGACCGTGATAATTTAAATTCAAATGGTGATATCTGTTGTATTCTGATTAACCAGGTAGCATTTCTGCAATTATTTCACGACTTCCATAATGTGCCTCCAAATTGTACATAAAGGTTATTGTAGTCATTCAAGTGTTTATCCTAAAGTTATATTGTATTGGTAAAATGACTGAATGAATAATGATCATTTTCACCAGTGTTGTTGCTTGATTAATATTGTCGAACTATAAAAAGGTGGAACAAAAGACGTAAATGCCCTTGTTATCCATAATCTTTGGTCCCAAAATTCATATCTTTTGACCGAGACTCGTTTCAATGGGACAAAACTAGCAATTTTTTGTCCCAGGTAGAAAGGTGGGACAAATGACCTCAATGCCCTTTTGATTAAACACAACATGAAAGTAGTGTTTGTAGTAACTAAAGTATAAATGTTTGCTATCATTAACTAAAAGTAGATATTTACATGTTTAATCTTCATTTTAGATTTTATATACAATTCTTTTTTGGTGAAACAGGTGACGACAAGTGTAGCATTAGCCCATTTATACAAAGTTTTGATGGATCTATGCTCACTACAACCACCTGTAAATGTTTTGGAAGGAATGGAATCCGTCAAAGGAATGGAATCGGTCAAAGGAATTGAAATTTGAAGGAATTGAAAAACCATAGATATGGTACTTATAACATCATTTTCCTCCCTTTGTCACGTAAAAATTGTAATAAGTTACCCTTTTTATTTTGTCTTGATTGAATAGGAGTCTAGATACTTAATTAATATTAAAAGAAATAGGAGTCTAGATACTATTATATTAGCAAAATCGGGTTTGTTTTCATGCGTATTTCATTTAACCCCTTTTTCCATTCCTAACATTCCTTTGAACTATGTTATAATGTGCTAAGTTGGTGAAGGGTAATATGGTCATTTATCATATTCAAATAGTCTTTATGTATGCAATATTTTTTTTGAAAGAGACAATGTATGCAATATTAATTAAAGGCATGAACTGTTTCAACTTTTTCTTTGTTCCAGGTTCCAATCCAATCCAATCCAAGTGATAACAAAACCATCAGCTTAAGCTTTGTGCTTTATCTTTTATACTTACTATGACTTTGTAAGTTGTTATTTTTCTAATTTTTAAATGCAAAAAATAGCAATCTACTTTCATTAAAGTATTTGCATTATACTTTTAGTTTTTGTATTTTTCAAAGTAAAATGTAGGATGCTAAAATAAATAAGCAAACAGAAGTAAATTGGTATATTAAAGTAAAAGTAGTATGATTAGATTTTTAGTAAGATATTTCTATAATATTTGTGATCTAACATATTTATAACTTCCTAAGTTTTAAAAATTTCAGGCAAGATGTCACAATTCTTATTAAGAGACACATTGAAACGAAAGCGACATACAAATGTTCATTTCATAAACAAAGGTACCGATGATGAAAAATTTGTTGGTAATATATCTGCCCATTATCTACACCAACATTGTCGTCATCATCATCTCGTACAAAATTATCATCTGTTGGTACTGTATCTGCCCCCAACATTTGTTTCACATGTTGGTACTATAGGTGCCACATTATCAACAAATGCATCATCCAACCAGTCATCCTTACCTACATCATCTACCTAATCATCTATACCTACATCTATCCAATCATCTACACCTGTATCTACTACATCATCTGTACCTAGATCCAAAGCAAATTGTAGTGAATCGGTTGAGGAAAATGTTGATGTTCAACATCAAGGGTATTTACTTGGATCTACAGGACTGGATGGGCGTCTATATATTGGAGTGCGAGATAAGGAGTAAGTTAAAATTCTTACATTTTTATCAACATTGAGCTTCATGATTTTTACAATGCTATTAATTTTTTCTTTTGTAGGTTATTTCCTTTGGGCCCATGTTCTTCCATTATCTATGAATCCTTTGGTGAAAGATCTGATTTAAATGAGTATAGCTGGGCAACTTTAAGCGACGATAAAAAACTCCTTTATTAGGATGAGTTTCATGTATGTATTTCGTTTATGCAATTATTAGGTACTCATTAACTAAAAAACTCATCTATATATTTTGTATTGTTGAAAAAGTGCTATTGGGATGATGCAAAAACTCCGTTAGTCCAGGCTTGTTGGGAAAATAAGGCAAAGGAAAGATATAGACATTATATCTACAATATAAGCTCAAAATGCAAAACGTCGACTCTAAAAAAACCTGTTAATATAACATCAGAAGTGTGGACATCCTCGACTGCAAGATGGAATACTGAAGAGTTTAAGAAGAAATCAGAACAAAACTAAAAAAATTAGGCTTAGAGGTGTAGCCGATGGACAAGCCCTGTCTACGCATACCAATGGATCGGCTTCTCATTCCAAGATTGCTTCTGATTTAGTAAGTACTCATTTAATTTTATATTATAGCAATCTACTTTCATTTAGAAATACCATTATCTAGTTCTATTTTGATTTTTATAAGGACTAAGCCTAAATGCATAAAAAAGCAATCTACTTTCCTTTAGTTTTATATTATAGCATTCTAGTTCCATTTTGATTTTTAAAAGGACCAAGCATAAATACGTAAAATAGCAATGTACTTTCATTTAGTTGTATGTTATAGTTTTTCTAGTTCCATTTTGATTTTTAAGAGGTCTAATCCTAAAAAGTATGTTATTTTATTTTTCGTTTTTAAAGAGTGGAGCCAAAATGCATAAAAAAGCAATCTACTTTCCTTTAGTTTTATATTATAGCATTCTAGTTCCATTTTGATTTTTAAAAGGACCAAGCATAAATACGTAAAATAGCAATGTACTTTCATTTAGTTGTATGTTATAGTTTTTCTAGTTCCATTTTGATTTTTAAGAGGTCTAATCCTAAAAAGTATGTTATTTTATTTTTCGTTTTTAAAGAGTGGAGCCAAAATGCAAAAAATAGCAATCTACTTTCATTTACTTTTGTATCATAACAATCTATTTCCATTTTGATATTTAAAATGGTTTAGCCTAAAAGTAAGTTGCTATTTTTTTTTCATTTATAATTATCTAAGCCTAACTGTAAAAATATCAATCTACTTTAATATTGATTTTTTTTTGTATATACGTAGAAGAAGCTTTGGGGACATGATCCGGCACACCATCAACTATTCTTGTATACACACACTAAGAGTCACGATGGAGTGACTTTTTTAGTTGACAAACCTAAAAAAATTCATGTAAGTTTTATTTTGAATAATTTCATGTAAGTTTAATTTTGATTTTTTTTTTGTATAAGTTTTAACTCAACACAATTATAAAATTATAGGATGATTTTATGGAACGATGTGATCGGTTGGAAGCGATAGGAGAGGAAATTGATGAGGACAAACTATTTTATGATGTTGTTGGGGGACATGATCGAAAAAAGAGATTATATAGATTGGGTTCATATGGAAAGTGCATTCGTTCTAGTAAAGAATCTTCTGAAACGCATCGCGAACAATATGAAGATAATAATGCCAAGACAAAAATCGAGATTGAGAATTTGAAGAAGTTAGTTGAGACGCAACGTGAACAATATGAGGATATTCAACAAAAATATGAGGATGTTCAGCAAAAATATGAGGATGCTCAGAAAAAGAATGTGGAGTTTCAGCAGAAAAATGTGGATGTTCAAGCAAAGTTTGAACAACTTGCACAAGCAATGAATGTCATTAACACATTGAGTGAACTTGTCAATACTTTTATTAATCAATGATAGAATATTATGTATCGAATAATATTTTATGTTAAATTTGTAGCGACTTTTGATTTTGAAATATGTATCTTTTGATGTATTGGATATTTCTTTTAGTTTCTACAAAAATACTTTGTTATTTTTGGTTTTATATTAATTGTATTTTTGTAAATTGATATAATAAGTCAAATTAAATAACTGAATTTTATAGAGAAAGTGATATGGAACGATTATTATGGAATTGACTACAAAAGTTGTTACAAAATTTGCTACGGAACGAATGGTTACGAAATTTGCTACGGAACAATTAGCTACGGAATTTACTATGGACCAAATGACTACGAAATTTGTTACGAAACGAACGACTATAGAATTTGCTACGGAACAATTAGCTACGGAATTTGCTATGGACCAAATGGCTACGGAATTTGCTACGGAACAAAATAAATACGAAATTTGCTACAGAATTCATTGTTACGGAATTGTGTTGTAGTTGAAATGCTACGGATAAATGTCATAGCAACGGTCGTAGCAAAATTGATACGGAACTATAATTTTGTAGTTAAATATTTTGCTACAAGAAATAGTACTATGGAATCTCATTGGCAAATTCCATAGCAACTTCCGTAGTTATTTAAGTTTAGCTACGGAATTACATCATTTTGCTACGAAATTTTTCCTTAGTTAAATCGGAATTTTCTTGTAGTGTTACTAAATGTTTTTTAATGAAAATTATATATGTTAGGAGGATTGAGAGAGATTAATTATTTTTGTTGAGGTTTGAAAGAGATAGAAGTGAAAAGAGAGCAAAAAATGATACAGCCCATAAGTGACAAGGAAGTTGTGATGAATGAGAATGACACCCTCCATCCTTACATAGGTGATGGAAAAAATATTTATGATCACTTATGTCTACGACGAAAAAACATTTACTTCTGTACGTTCTTAAAGGTTGTTTATTTTTCTAGAAGAGTATAGATGTAAAAATGTATGTATGTCATCTTCTTCATGATGAAATAGACCAAAGTTTGCAAGCGGGAAAATATTTTTCACAGACATCTTCTAGGAAATAAATAAGTATTAAACTATTTTATATATAACTAGGAGAATCCATGCACGTTGTGTATGAATTTAATTACATAACTTAAATATTAGAGTTATATTTCATTCTAAATAAGTTAAAAAGACATTTGGTTTTTAGGTTGTTGTAATATGCACTACACTTTGATATATTTTTAATATTCCTTACAAAAATGTTGTTTGTGATTTGGTCATGACACAATATTCTACGATGTTTGTTGATTGATATTATTTTAGATTGTTTGGTGGCTATCTGGGATCAAACTTGTTGTAGATGAGTTTATGGCTCAAATTTATCTTTTTCATTAGATCAAAAAAATGGACTTTTTGTATTTAGCTAAAATACGTTATCACCTTCAGCTATTATGAGAATATAACTGTTGATGTTTGTATTTATATGCATGAATTAGTTGTAAAAAATATATTATGGAAAGAAATTTAAAAAATTATGTTATAAGTAGACTTAATGACCATGTGTATGATTTATATAGGTTAAATTTGATTTAAATAATGTTGAACATTGATAGCTGGTTAAGTAGTCTAGTTGGTAAATTGAAAAAAAAGTGCAACATCCCATTGTCTTTTTTCTATATTTTATTCGAATATCTTTGAATCTTTTATTCAAAATCGTCACACTAATGTGTCAAAACTCAAATTTTAATCAAAATCATATACAAACACTAAGGTGTTAATACATTATCGTTTTATTTTAATATTATAATTTTTTTAAATTTTAAATAAAAATTAGCGACAATTAAGCTGATAGAACTCAAAAGGTTTTTACTAGTGGTACTTAATAAATATTTATGAGATTTAATTAAATACTTAAATTGTGTTTAGTCAATTAAATAAATAATATAATCAAATAATGTCTAGATAAAAATTATACAAAAACCTTCGACCTACTATTAAAAATATAAATATAAATATATAATATTTTGTGTATATTATTAATATAAAATAAATTGTATAAGACTACGAGTTGTTATATCTAACAATAAACAAAAATATTGATTTGCTATCAACTTAACTCCAATAATTAAATGACGTATTTGCAACTAAAACATTGATTTAAAGTATTTATTTCACAACTCATTGTCATTTTTTTCTTTTATATTTTATTTTATTTTATTTTTAATTTCTTTTTTCAAAAATATTATACTATGCTGCCAAAACTCAATTTCATTTAATTTTTTATTATTAAAATCGTATATTAGTATTAATGTGTTCCTACATTGAATTTTAATTAATAATATAAATCTTAAATTCCAAATATTATTCTTAATTGATATTTATTAGATTTAGTTTAGTGAAATCTACAAAAAGTCTCTATTTTGGTTATATTGATAAAAAAAACAATGAGTTGATTTATTTATTGCAATTTAGCATTAAAACCAAGAAACGCTTAAAAAAGAATCTTTTTAACCGGTTAGTGCCAGTTTTAAGGGTTAAGTTAAAAAAGTGCAACATCCTAAAAATGTCAATTATTTACAACTTTTCAAAAGCAACCCATTTATTAATGAAAGTGTTTACAAATTATTATTTTCAAAACATTATTTAAAATCAGAGTCTTCCAAATTCCAATCAGTTGTAAAACCAAGGATGTGTATGGTCACGTCTTCGCCTTGCCACGGTCCACTGAAGTACCTAAAACCATAAACCGAAACTGTAAGCACGAAGTTTAGCGAGTTCCCCCAAAACACCAACACACAAACAGATAACATATACAACAAACATGCTCAAATAGTCCTGTCTGGCCCAATCAGCCTCAGGCTGGAATACCAGGCATGTTTACGATGGGCCCAATCATCCTCGGGATGGAATACCCTCGTATCATAAGCATTTTGGTCCAATCAACCATCGGGTTGGAATACCAAATATGTCGGGTCCAATCAACTACCAGGGTGAAATACCACAGACCTATTGACTAACGCACAAAGCAGTCCAGTCTCACCATATACCATACAATCATATCAGGTGCAATCAACCTTCGGGTTGGAATATTCTAGGCCCAATCAACCATCGAGTTGGAATGCCAATATACAACGGGTGCGTATGCGGGGTGCGTATGCGGGGCATACTCCGAAGGTACACTGGGCGTACACACAACCTCCCATGTTGACCACCATTAGGGTGGTTGACCTCGTACGCATGACGTACTCCCAGAAGACTCAAAAACCAATATGTGCTTAATGGATTAAGCACTCACGAACATTTTTCAGATCCATGGCTAAAATACCCTCAAGCACATATTGAATTCCATTTTTATGTCTTCTGGGAGTACGCCATGTGTTATGGACACAAACCCTCTTCTTAACTCCACTTCTTAACTCATTAAGACCTTCTAAATGATGCATGGAGCAAAACCAACCACTTGAATTCCATTTTTATGACTCAAGATCCTTCCAAGGTTCTGAAAGGACAACTCAATGGGTCAAGAACATGCTTTGTTTAAGAATCATCATTTTGGGACCAAAAAGAGACTTTAGTGAGCAAAAACCTAGATCTACAAGATGGAGTGGAAAAGATACAAGGTTTATACCTTCTTGAGGTTGCAAACAAACTAGAAATCCCAGATCCAAAGTGCACTTCAACTTCAAGATATTCTAAAAACCTTATTCTCTCTTCCAAACCACCACAAATCTCACTTTAAGGATCAAAATTGCTCTCACTTGCTCTAGGGTTGCTTGAGTGTCGAAAACCCTAAAGCAGTCTGGGTAAGAAGAGGGTTTGTGTCCATAAAGGTGCTTAAATATGACTCAAGACCCAAAAATTAGGGTTTGCATGCTATTTACATATTCCCCGCGTACGAAGTGTACACCCAACATACTAAGGTGCGGCTTAGTACGCTTAGCGTACACATGCATACGCATGAAGTACTCGTCCTTTCTCAACTTTTACCAAAATGCCACCGAGGGCCCCCTTTTCCATTCTTTCATAACTTAGGGACCAAAAATGCAATACATATCAATATCAGGATCAACAATGGAAGCACTTCAAAAAAATATGTTCCAATTCTCCCCCACTTGATTTAGATTTCGTCCTCGAAGTCTGCTGCATTAACTATCCCAGGGTAGTGTTTCCATATTTCCACCTCGGGTCACTCAGACGGTCCTCCCCTAGGACCCGATCTGAAATAAAAGTCAACGCATTCAGGCGGCTGCCCACCCATACCATCTTTGACTTGCTAACCTTCATCACTGGAGAAACCATCACACCCTCTCAAAATTCAAAGATCCACTACCTCAACTGATTCTCAACCAAGCACCACCATCTCGGAACGCAGATGATACGATATCCTTTACAATCCGAACCAGATGGAACCCTTTCAACCCTGACTTACCTTGCTAAATCCAATGGAGGTTCAGGACCCCTGACCATTCTCTGCTGATTAACCCTCCATCCAAAAAAATGTGACTCCAAATATGAGCCTCAACTAGATAACCACTGCAGATAGGCACAAATAATGCCAACATATTCCACAACCTCTTGGCTAAGACCGAATCTCTAGAGAGAGATCCACAAAATTCGGAGACTCTCAAGGCTACAACACCAAATCAACTCTATCAATATGCTTCCCGAGACCAGAAACCCATAATCCAGAACTGACATTTACCCATTCATTGAATCCTTCCCTTGTCTGAGAGTATGATTACTACCAACCATGCGGAAAAAGAACCCAAACACACAATTCATGAATTTTCCACTAATCCCCAAATCCATAAGATACACCAAAATCCTTTAATTAACCAGTGACCCCCTGACACACCATTCCAACCACTGCTCCTACGAGCAAAGACGAGAATTCCAAGAACTCCACATTTACATCCCATCTTTAATAACTCGGATGTACCCCTGTCTGGAAAAACACCCAACACAATAACAAAGAACTTTTGTTTTGAGACTTCATACCCGGTTCCCAACCTTGATAATCAACCCCCCCTCAAAACAACTTGTGAGCAAATGAGATTATAATGTAAACATTCTGTAGAGTCTTTCTGATATATGAATCCTACTCTCAACAACCTTTAACTGTTCCTTTTATCCAAACCAGTTGATTTGTGTGCTTACCGACTTCCATCAACGCACTAATACCGAAAGTACCATAATCAGAAGAAATCAACAATCATGATCACTGGGTCCGCAATCTATGTCTGGAATGCTCCCGCTATTACGCTGATCTTGTCAACATCACATCTTTCACCTAGAATTCGCAACCCACACCACGGGCCAAAAGACTCTCAACCTCTTTCCACTGCCTTGTAGGGACCTAAACGACATCCCTCTCAACACTAACCGCACAACAAAGCCAAAACTAT
Organism: Lactuca sativa; assembly: GCF_002870075.4. Lineage (NCBI taxonomy): Eukaryota > Viridiplantae > Streptophyta > Magnoliopsida > Asterales > Asteraceae > Lactuca > Lactuca sativa. The sequence continues at coordinate 100,726,552 of NC_056630.2, read as the reverse complement.
ACCATGCCCAATTCCTTTCACATAACTAGTTGCTACCAATGTATAGCCTGACAAACTCTTGGTCACCCGCAACCTGAGAACATGATAATGGTTGCACCCTTGATCCAATTCAAAGTCTATCACCCAAAAACCATGCACATAATTCGAGCCAAGCCCCAATGATATCTTGTCCTTCCGACATACACACAATGAATTACCACAATGCACATCCATAGGGAACCATAACCTCATCCAAAAGAGAACAAATTCCAAAGTTCTATCAAATGAAGAGCCTCAATCATTAACAAAAGACATCCTCATGATCAATCGAAACAAGATCCCACACTCGATTGAAACTGAATAGATTCCACCAATACGCAACCAACTCGGGAAGACTTCTAAAGTGACTTGAATGACACCTAACCCAAGCCTGCTATGAACCCAAATTCCACACCATCATTAATGGTGCCCATATTCAGATAATAAAGTAACATAAAGCATATTAATCTTGATGATAGGTTGACACATCCACAGAACTTCAACTGCCATAACTCGAAACTTTCAAAGAACCTTCGATGAATGACACGACCAATAAACAAGGACGAATTGACATTAGCTCTAATGAACCAAGACCCGCACGGAGCTGATCGCACCGAATTCCGAAATTGATTCCTTGATTGACCTCTGACCAAGCTAGACTATAATTAGAAATCCATGCAACGAGCTGACAAATTCCCTCCGCAATCGATACTCAACCTGAGTCGTCCTAGCGACTCCTCATCCATTCATTGGCACCCAAAGAGGAACCAATAGCTACAACGAGCTCCTTGACCAACCACTTTCCACTGAGGGACAACTCATGTGTCTCTGAACACATACATCCGATCGCTACCTACTATATACCCTGTCTTGACCAAACCCTAAACCAAGATCCACATAGTCGCATCATAGATCCCAAAAAACCATTTTCTCTCGATACCACAAACTTGAACAGATCGATGATCCCCCAAGCAGAATACCTAGTTCTCCCCCACTTAGGGCTCAAACTACCACCCAATGGTGTTGAAACCAAACCATAACTTTAAGTGGCCTAGCCAGGTACAACCATCCTTTATCTTGGAATGAATAATACACGCATGATGATCTTCCAGAGAAGGATCAAACAAATCCCAAGAGAATCCTGAATTTCAATTGAAGATCTCTGAAATTTCCCAACCATAACCGCTTTAAACTTAAGGATTCCTTGCAAGAGTATATTCCAATACCAACTTATGATCCAAAACATACCCTCCTGGCCTGCAATCCCAACCGCCAATCTGGTACCTAACCTGCCTATTGAAGGGTTTTGAGCACTATAACAACCTTAAGGTGTACATACAATCCTAGATTCTTTGGATCTAAGTTTTCTCAAGTTATACATGCAAACAAAATTTTCCAAAGCATGAAGCCTAATCTAGCATACAAAAAGACATATAGATTGTAAAACTAGTTATAGAATTACCTCTTGTTGTATCTTGATGTGTTTGGCCTTTAAGAACTTAGCACCTCAAGTGTGATGCCTCAAATGGTTCACAAAACACCACCAACAATTTGGAGAGCTTGAGAGAGATTACTAGGCACTCAAAATCAGTTCTATGAACTCTAAGAACACCATGGTAACCGATTTTAGGCCATGGGGACATATATATATATATATATATATATATATATATATATATATATATATATATATATATATATATATATATATATATATATATATATATATATATATATATAGTGTAGGAATCCAAGAGTCATGGGTAAACCCTAATCCATACACTTTGTGTTATGATCCATATCTCATGTGGGCCAACTCTTCATGGAAACTTACATAAACTTAGCCCATAATGGATCAATAGCCCAAACCATATATATATATATATATATATATATATATATATATATATATATATATATATATATATATATATATATATATATATATATACACTAGTTTATAACCCGTGGAAACCACGGTTACAAGATTGATTAAATATTCATAGTAAAAAATTCAAAATTATTAATCAATTATTTTATATAAAATTTTAAATACATTATTAATTAAGAGATTTTTTTATTAGTTATGTAAAATTATAATTATTGATTCAAATAAATATGTGTAATTAATTTATCATATATATATATATACATATATATATATATATATATATATATATATATATATATATTAGACTCTTTTTATTTGTGAACTAATGAAAACAATAATATAAATTTTAAAATTTAAAATAAAGAATAAATAGATTGATAAATAACATCACATTAATTAGGAAGTTTAATGAATTTAAAATGGAGAATTAATAAAATGAAAAGTGGCATCATATTAACTAGGAGTTCTAATATTATGACACTTGGCAAAAGGACTACTCTTTTATTAGTATATATATATATATATATATATATATATATATATATATATATATATATATATATATATATCATTTATTTACATAATTAGTCCCTGTTAATTTAATTAGTCTCTTTTGATCACTAAATTAATTCTTGATCAATACTAATTAAATAACATGATTTCATATTAATATATTATACTTGTAATATATTAATAAATCATAAATAACCTCTTTCTTAATTGTTCATCAAATCAGATTGTTTTTGTGAATGCAACCCAAAATGGACCATGCTAATCATGAGTTAAGTACATACCAATTATAGTTATGGACTTAGACACCTTATCCAATGGTCTCCCACTTGGATAAGTCTAATAACTATAGCTTCAAGTATGATTTTAGGAACCGACTAGCAATCGTAGCTCTTAAGAGCCGCTGTCGAACTTTGACGCACCATTTTAGATAAGGGATCATATAATCCTCTGTTCTTCAAGATATCGAGCAGACAAATGCATGGAACATAGTCATACTTATTGTCCAGCGGTTTGTTTCCTGATTTCCGATTTGTTTGACATAGAACTTAATCGAACACATCAATTGAGTTCTGACCGGGCCCGACACAAAAGTTAAAACAAAATCGTCGAGGGGCCCAAGATATCGCTTTTAATCCTCCAAGGATCAAAGGAACAGATAAACTTCGACTCATATGCTTGTACTAACTACTCGTTAAATCATACACAATAGCACATTTTATAGCATCAAGTTACTAATGTCGTTTCCCACTATTAATGTACAACCAACTCATAGTCAACAACTCATATCTCTTGGTTTGAAGACTATATGATATTATCGTCTCATGATCACTCGTGATAAATTCCATGAAGTGATTCAAGTGAGCGTGGTTTTGATCCAGTACTCAAATCTTATGAGCACTCATGAATGTTGTAGGAAACTTTGCTATGCCTAAACACTTTAGACAATCTACAAGCCAAATTCATGATAGTCTTGCCTCAATACCTACTTCCAAAGTATGATCGACTGTGGATAGTTTGAATAATTTAATTATTCTAGAAGTCAAAACATGCAAAATGAAACAATAGTAAACAATTGACACAAGATAGTAAATTTACTTATAAATAAAACACCTTTTATTTAATCATCAAATGTCAATTACATTTTAAATATTACAAGTTTCTAAACAACTATCTAATCATTGAAACTAATATCGTCCTTCATCCCAATGCTCATCACATGTTTCAAGTGCTTAATCCTACTTAGTCCCTTCATAAGGGGATCTGTTGGGTTCTCCTCTGACGAAACCTTCTCTGCTACGGGGAGTCCTTCTTCCATCCGGTGTCTTATGAAGTGATATTTTCTGTCGATGTGCCTAGATCTGCCATGATCCCTTGGTTCCTTACCTAAGGCGACCACACTTTTGATATCACAGAAAATCTTCATAGGCTCCTTTATAGCGGGTACAACTCCAAGGTCTCCGATGAATTTCTTCAGCCATATTTCCTCCTTCGCCGCTTCGCTTGCCGCTATGTACTCTGATTCACACATTGAATCAGCTACAGTCTCCTGTTTGGAACTTTTCCAAGTTATTTCTCCTCCATTCATGGTAAATACCCAGTCCGACTGACAACAGAAATTATCTTGGTCGGTCTGAAAGCTGGCGTCACTATACCCTTTCACTCTCAAGTCATCAGTCCCACCGTGGGTAAGGACCCAGTCCTTAGTCCTCCGCAGGTACTTAAGAATGTTCTTTACCGTAGTCCAATGAGCCTTACTAGGATTCCCTTTATATCTACTAACCATGCTCAAAGAAAAGGCCATATCAGGGCGAGTACAAGTCATAACATACATGATCGAGCCAACCACGGAAGCATATGGTACTCGACTCATCTCTACTATCTCTGCCTCTTTACTTGGACATTGAGTCTTACTCAGTTTGGTATTGCTTTGGATAGGTAAGTGACCATTCTTGGAATCCTGTATGTTGAACCATTTCAACACCTTATCCAAGTAGGTACTTTGACTAAGTCATATTAGTCATTTACTCCTGTTTCTCAATATCCTTATCCCTAGGATATAGGCAGCTTCTCCAAGGTCCTTCATAGCGAAACACTTCCCAAGCCAGGGCTTAACCTCCTGTAGGGTTGGGATGTCATTTCCTAAGAGTATTATTTCATCCACATACAACACCAGAAAGCTAACTATACTCCCACTAGCTTTGACATATACATAGGACTCATCCTCACTTCTCGAAAATTCAAACTCTTTGACTTTCTCATCAAAACAAAGATTCCATCTGCGAGATGCTTGTTTCAATCCATAGATGGATTTCTCAAGCTTACACACTCTATTAGGGTACTTTCCATTGAAAAAACCCTCTGGCAGACACATGTAAACATCTTCAGCCAACTTTCCGTTAAGGAAAGCAACTTTGACATCCATTTTCCATATTTCATAGTCAGGAAATGCAGCTATGGCTAGCATAACCCTTATACATTTAATCTTCATTACTGGTCTCATCATATTCAACTCCATGAGTTTGAGTAAAGCCCTTCGCAACCAGTCCCGCCTTATATGTGTGTAATTTCCCATCCATGTCGGTCTTCGTCTTGAAGATCCATTTGCACCCGACTGTCTTACGACCTGGTACATTGTCAACCAAGTTCCAAACTTGATTTTCATACATGGACTGAATCTCACTGTCCATAGCCTCTTTCCATTTCGCAGACTTGAGGCCTGCCATGGCTTCCTTATAGTTGTTAGGTTCATCCAAATTTACCAGTGTGATATCATTGATAAATGTATCACCCTCAGATGTTATATGGAAACCATATAACACAGGTGGAACACTAACTTTACCGGAACACCTTAGAGGTACGAACTTGTCAATTGGTTCAACATGAGTTTCCTCCTCAGGTTGATCGTTAGTGTTTGAGGTTCCTTCATCACTTAACTCTTGAAGCTCTTCAAGTTCAATTTGCCTCCTACTGTCCTCTTGGCATATGAATTCTCTCTCGCGAAAGACTCCTCTCCTCGTAACAAAGACAACATTGTCACTCGGTCTGTAGAAGAGATACCCAAAGGAATTTTGTAGGTAGACGATGAAAATACAACGCTCACGACAAGGTTCGACCTTGTCGTGAGTATTACATCTCACGTAAGCCTCGCAACCCCAAACCTTGATATGTGCTAACGAGGGAACCTTCCCTGTCCACATCTCATGAGGTGTTTTGGCAACCTTCTTAGTTGGGACTAGATTATGGATATGGGCGGCAGTCTCTAATGCATACCCCCAGAATGAGATGGGTAACCAAGCTCGACTCATCATGGAACGAACCATGTCCAATAAGGTTCGATTGTGCCTCTTAGCCACACCATTAAGCTGTGGTGTCCTAGGTGGCATCAACTGTGAAACAATTCCACATTCCTTGAGATAGTCTAGGAACTCGATACTAAGATACTCACCACCCTGATCAGATCGGAGCATCTTTATCTTCCTGACCAGCTGATTCTCCACTTCTTGTTTAAACTCTTTTAACTTTTGAAATGTTTCTAACTTATGCTGATTAAGTAGACATAGCCATATCTGCTATAATTATCAGTAAAAGTCACATAGAAGCGGTTAGCATCCCTTGAGGCGGTTGTGAAGGGTCCACACACATCGGTGTGTATGAGATCCAACAAACCTTCACCCCTTTCACAAGTACCAGTGAAGGGTGACTTGGTCATCTTTCCAAGCAAAAAAGATTCGCAAGTGTCATCCGACCTTAATTCGAATGACTCCAAGACTCCATCCTTTTGGAGTTGGCCTATGCACTTGTTGTTGACATGTCTAAGACAACAATGCCACAAGCATGCCTTATCCAAACTATTGGAAGAATCAATGCGCAACACATTATTTCCTAAGTTGTCTTCAACCATCACAGTTTCATATACACCATTACAAGGCAATGCTTTAACATAAAATACACCATTATAAAAAGCATTAATAGAACCAATTTCATTATCAAATGAAAATCTAAAACCTTGTTTGTACAAACCATGAAAGGAAATAATAGTTCTCACAATATCAGACAAGTAGCAACAATTATTCAAATCTAATTCTAACCTACTACTAAGCAATAAAGAATAAACTCCAATCTTGATGACATGCGACATTTTCCTATTCCCCATGATCAAGTTCATCTTCCTGTGCTCCACATCCTTACTTCTTTTTAGTCCCTGGAAATCAGAATAAGCCCTAAGCAGCCCATGGACTCCCTCCTTAGAGGCCTTGGACGATTTATAATGGGTTTCCCCATAGAATTCGTCCACTCCTCTAATATGGAGTTCATTAGCCCAATATTCAACTATCACACAATTGTTAGTTCTAGCCCCTAAGTTTAATTAATCTCTTTTAGCCACCAAATTAATTCTTAATTAATTATTGACTAATATTAATTAAACAATATGATTTCTCCTTTAATATATTATTCTCATAACATATTAATAAATCATAATTAATCCTCTCTCTCCATAATTCATCCTATCAAGTTGATTTGGTGAAGGCAACCCAAAAGGACCATGCACCATTGGGTCAAGTACATACCAAAATAGTTGTGGACTTAGACACTAATCCAACAACCACAACCTATATCAAGGATGCAAGAACAAGAATATCATGAGTTATTAGATAGAATAGTATAAATACCTGCATGGGTGGGCTTAACCTTCCCATCCTTTACATCCTGCAAGTATTTAGGGGCAGCTTCACTTCTAGGGCCCTTTATCATGACAATAGAAACACTCTGCTTCTTTCAGATTGGTAGAGGGATTAGAAGAACCAACTTTGGTTCCACTAGAAGAGGAACCATCAAGAGAATTTCCCTTGTAGCTCTTAGAAGGATCCTTCCTTGTCTTTCCTTTCCCATGTCTAATTGCCAAGACAGGAGCAATAGCAGTAGGAGTAGGAGTAGTAACAATAGATTTACCTTTGAGACTACTTTCAGCAGTCCTCAAAAGGCCTTGAAGCTTGCTAAGAGTGACTTCCTCCTTGTTCATATGATAGGTCATACAGAACTGATCATAACATGTAGGTAAAGAGTGTAGAATGATATCTACGGCCAACTCTTCATCGAAGTTCACATTCAACTTCAACAAGCAATCCACAACCCTTTACATTTTCTACATGTGGGTTGTGATTGTCACAACTGGAAATTTTGTGTCATGTAATCTATACATTCAAGCTAATGTGAATCAAAAACTTCAATCAAATACATCATACAAGTACTACAAATAGTCATCAAACAATTGGGAACACTAGAAGTTCTTATTTAGGTCCATTTTGGACTAGAACTCCCTTATTGGATCCAAATGGACCAATAAGCTTCCAATTAGACTATCATGGGCTTAGAACCCTAATTGGGCTCTAATTGGACCCACACTAATTTATTTCAACATTTTGGGCCATATTGGGCCTAGAATGAAATAAATTGAAAGCTTTGATTCATAATTAACCTAATTTGACCCTAACAAGTTATAAAAATCACCTTTATATTTATTTGGACCAAAAATCACTCAACTTAACCATGAGAATTGGGCTTAAGCATTTAAAGCCCAAATTTTTCTTTTCCCTTCCAAAATCTCGGCCCAAGACCCAAATCCAAGAGAGAGTTGACTTTCAAGTGACACCTCATAATTAAACAAAGGACTTCCATGCAATATATCACATACCTCCATGCAAGTATCACTTCATGGTCTATTTCTCCCTTCTCTCTCTCTTTCGGCCGAAAACACACACACACACCACAAAAATCTATTCCAAACTCTCCAAGTCTTGAAGAACGATCCTCCCTCCTCCTTCTTCAAAAATTTCGTGAATCAAGGGCTTCACAAGGAAAATCCATCACCAAAAATCATCATCTAAGGTAAGTTGATGACTAATCCATGATCTAGCTACTTCATCAAAAAATCTCTTCTAAATCTATTCCAACTTGTGATCATGCACCTTAGAAGTCACCAAACTCGAGATCTACCAAGGAAGGGTGCTAAGGCCGAAAATCACTTCATTTTCCTTCCATTTTCTTTGCAAAACCGAGCCCCACACCCAAGGTGAGCTTCATACCCCCTATTTTATGTTTTTATGAGTTTTATGGGGGGGGGGAATACAAGTGAAAGTGTAGATCTATATGTGTTTTGTATGCCTTGTATGATTTCCATGCTTATATGTATGCATTTGTGTGTTATAATGTTGGATCTAGCCATAAAACCCCTCAAAACCGAGATATATCTTGCGTTAAATGACTTTAGCTTCAAATATATTTTTTAAATACAAAGTGTTTCAAGAAAAATGGTTAAGTGGTTTAGTAACAATTTTCTTTGGGTTAAAAACACAAATTTTGGACCTAAAATGTGAAAAATACAAAATTAAGGGCCCAAATTGACATATCACGAATTCTGATGGATGAAGTGTGTCAAAACAGTTTCAATAAAACAATTTCTGGAAATTTACTCATTTAGAGGATCAAAAACATAAATTCCAAGCTTAATGGGCTAAAAATGATATTTTCGGCCCAATGAGGCCCATTATGCGAGATTTTCTGATTTGGAGGGCCAAAACTGCATTTTTCTGTAAAACAGTGGACTATAAGTGTTCCAAGTCCTTTTCAAAGGTTTAAAATGCTTTTTAAATTTAAAAAGGACCAAAGTTGCAAAAATTTTACAATTTGGGCCAAAATTGTCAAAGTTGCGAAAAAGAAGGGTTAAAACCGAGAAAACTGCATTTTCAGGGACTTAAACTGTTTTCTATGAAAAATATGCTGAAAAATATTAATTTCAATAATTTTTGGTGTTAAAATGTCAAGAAAATTAATTTAAGGACCAAACCGGAAAGTATTCAATAAAAGGGTTGAAAATGTAAGTTTTACAAACAATGAGGGGCTGAAAACAGAAAAATTTCAAGGCTAATTCAATATACGCAATTTGATCAAATAATGGCACTGCGACTATCGACGAAATACAATACACTACAATACCAAAATCGTTGTAAAACGAATTGGTTCGGTCTCGAACCAATGAAAATCCGAAACTACTAACACGACGACACTACGATTCATACAAATAACGTTTGGGAATTCAATATACATGTGAGTGTGCACAGACGTCTACGCACCATCTTTGGGCCCCAAAAGTGTAAAATCTTGTTCGTTGAGCCTAGCTAGCCCAATGACCTGATCTTAAGGCCCGAAGACATTTCTTTTTCTACGAAGTGTTGGGTTTCACCGACTTAGCACAACGTAGAGGGACTTTCAATGGCTTGCATACTACTAGTCCCCAAGGGTCCTTTGGTATTAGCTAGTAAAGTCTACATTTCATGCGAGGCGGGTCTGGGACCCCTCGTACATTTTTATCCCCAACCGGTTAATGGAGTCATCGAGGCCTTCGTGTCCTCCTTCTCTTCGGATGTGGGACTACACCTAGTCAGGGCGATTGGATAACGTGATTAGTACAGACGACGCCTTCGGGATCGTTAGTATAGCTATAAACTGGGCGTTTGTGTAATGCGGGTTTGTAGTAATTAATCATGCTCAAAAATAATCCAACGTCGCCTGGGACTGACACTATACGCTATGCAATGGTTTCAATGTAACTTCATGTAATTCAAGGAATTAGGAGAACATCGGGTTTTCCTAGGGTTTTCAATACATACAGATTTGAAATGCATACAACTTCAATGAACAATTTTTTTTTACAAGTATAGAAACAAACAAGCATACCTATGGATCTTCACAAACGTTTTCAAAAGCTTTTTCTTTTCAGAAAATATCGGATTTTCTGGTGGTTTTCAAACAATACAAACATTGGATTTCAAACACTACTTATGAACTCACCAACATTTCATATGTTGACGTTTTTCAAAATACTTGTATTCTCAGGGAACCAGTGAATTAAAGGAAATCATATTCAGTGACGACTTGCAGTTTATTTATGTACAAACCGAACAATTTAATTTTTGGGAATGTAATGTTTAAACAATGTATGGCATGTAAACGCTATTGGTTGTACTATATTAATGAATGGTGACGAATGTTGTTATGTTTCATATATATTCAATGTTATGGTATACAATTGAGTCACGACAGCCCCCGGACGTTTCCGCCGTCTGGTTCGGGGGTGTGACAGTGATGGACTCTCCATCCTTCATCTTTCTTGTTGTCATGGAGGCAATAATTTCATACCTTTCATGACGAGCACTTTGATGGTATCTTTCCATCAAGTCTTGGTGCATCTCAAAAGGGAAGTAGTCCTCATAAGACTTTTGGAGTTCAACCGACATAGTGGCCAACATGATACAAGACAACTTTGTGGCGTCCTTCTCATGAGTCCTATATTCAACGATCTCCTCAGGAGTAGTGGTGGAATAATCAATTTTCTTAAGCTCTTTGTCGAGGACATATTACATGTCCTCGTAGCACTTGACAATCCTAATGTTCTGAATCTAGTCATTGAAGTTCGAACCATCAAAGATGACTCTCACACACAAGTTTATGAGAGAGAAAGAGCCAGAGGGGTTTGAGCCAGAAGCGGTGTTGGAAGACATTTGAAAAGAAAGAAAGACAAAGTTTAGGTTAGATAATAATCCTTAATATAACACCCAAATGAAATATTAAGGCTAGGACCCAGCACAATATTTTACAAATCGGAAGAGGGATGTCATAATCCAATTGCAAAATATTTGAAGGTAGGTAAATGAAGATTTACCAATTTCCACCATGAAAAACGAAATTGATTATTAGGTTTTAAATGAATTAAAATTCCTAAATTCCTTTAAGATTCATTGAACTTTTCAATGGAATGTTTAAATCTTGATTATGCCCTTCAAGTTTGTGACTGAGATATCGAGGATCACAAACAAGGTATGAATAACCATACAAATGTGATTGGTACACTCGATGTCATTTATCACCTAATCAATGTGCCGGTTAACCACACACACTCCATTGATCTATAACAAACATCTACCTACCCTTTGCCACCCTTACTAGTCCAAGTTAGTGTACCGGTTAACCACACACACTCTACTAACGACTTTAGCAAGGTGAAAAGTGCAATTTCATGGGATAACATCATTTTCACATTTTCCTAAAGTAACTAAAATTGAGAATATAATAAAACATTTAGTTACTTTATAATTATCATTATACTTTAACCGAGAATTAGTGTCATATCCTACCCATTCGGCTAACGACCCTCCACCAGTCAAGGAAGCGGTGGGTGAGAGTGACACCCATTAAACCACCATTTTATAGGCAGTAACCTTATACCACCTTATAGTCCGACTTCGTGAATGAGGCCTACTACGGGTAAGACTGACTTATCTTATACATATATATAATTTTTAAACTTATAATATTATAATAGTAAAATGGTTGAATTTTAAACTTTTAAAATTCTAGGGTTTGGAATTAAATGTTTCATTAGAGAGACTTTACAAATTCCAAAACTTGAGGGCAAGTTTTGCAACTCTTCATTTCCATAACTTATGAGTTTAATATCATTTTTAATGGATGAGGCTTTTCATGTTCCATAACTTGAGGACAAGTTATGGAAGTCACTAAAAACATTTAGATCAATTTTGACAAGTAAATTATCATATAATCTAGGATTGATCTAACCAAACTCATAAAGCAAGATAATATCAAATCAACAATTTACAAGTAATTTTGTTTTTCATATAAACCAACAATTATCTTAAAATTTTGACAATTTTCCTTTGATTGGATGAGTACAATCACTACCACATCAGAAAAAAAACAGATTTTATAAAATAGTTTGTGGTAGTGATCCTAATCCAATATAGGCCAAAAACCCCGAAAATCTGCCATCTTCAGTGCCACTCGTCGAGCCAATCTTTGGACTCGTCGAGTTCATCATGAACTTGTCGAGTTTATCAATGGACTCGATGAGTTCAGCCTGGCAGAAGGCCTTTTTCAGTTTGCTTCAACTTTGAACAATAAAATAAGCAATAATATAACAGAAAACTACCCTAGTCTCTGATACCACTGAAGGGTTTTGAGCACTATAACAACCTATGCAATTATCATGGTAAAAATTTCAATTGCGGTCACATGCCGCTATTTGAGATCGTGGTTATCACGGTGGTATAGTGATGATATAGCGGTTTTTTAATATTACTTATAATTTATAATTTTATATTATATTTATATAGAATTTATATATTTGAGTATTAATACTATAAGTCTATATAGAATTAATATCATCAAACCTAAAAATTCATAAAAAAAAGCATAACATAATATTCTATTATAGTAATATGGAAACTAGGTAGTGTTAAAGTGTCAAATAGAGTTTAATTGCATTGCATGGGTTCAATATCATATTACTAGGTCTTGGTTGATTTAAGGAGTTAAGTCCCAAGTTGTAGCGTCATAGATGTGAGTTGATTTACAAAAAAACATTAATGGACTCCGACCATAGCACCTCAAGTCTTCATGAGTACAGAAAGAGATGAGACAGAGAGTTATCAGTAGACGTAGTTGATTTGAATTCTTTTAATTATGTTAGTTGTTCGGGATTTTTAAAATGAAATTTTAGTGAGATCATTAAAACTATCTTTTCAATGACAAAGTCACCAAACAGCCCCAAGTGTGAAAGAAAATGGAATAGTGCCCATAGCGCCGCTATAACGGTTATTGAAATAACGATGAATAGCGCCACTAATAGCGGTACCGCGAAATGAAAACGCTAAACTGAAAATAGCGATTCCTGACCTCCGAAAAACGCTATAGCGCCGCTATAGCACGCAATTGATAGCTTAGATAACAACCTTAAGGTCCACATACAACCCTAGATGCTTTGGATCTAAGTTTTCTCTAGTTATTCATGCAAACAATTTTTTCCAAAGCATGAAGCCTAATCTAGCATACAACATGACATATGAATTATAAAACTAGTTATAAAATTACCTCTTGTTGTATCTTGATGTGTTTGGCCTTTAATAACTTAGCACCCCAAGTGTGATGCCTCAAATGGTTCACAAAACACCACCAACACTTTGGAGAGCTTGAGAGAGATTACTAGGCACTCAAAATCGGTTTTACGAACTCTAAGAACACCAGGGTAACTGATTTTAGGCCATGGGGACATATATGTGTGTGTGTGTGTGTGTGTGTATATATATATATATATATATATATATATATATATATATATAGTGTGTAGGAATCCAAGAGTCATGGGTAATACACTTTGGGTTATAATCCATATCTCATGCGGGCTAACTCTTCATGGAAACTCTCATAAACTTAGCTCATCATATATCAACAACACAAACCATATATACATATATATATATATATATATATATATATATATATATATATATATATATATAGGAGTAGGATCAAATGAAAACACCAAAAAGGTTGAGAACGCGAGAACACAGTATATTCATTTGCGATTTCGTGTATTCATTTGTGGTGAAATGATAAATTTTTACGTCTTTAATTTCATTTAAAGAGAAAAAACATATTCATGTTGATTGTGCGTAAAAACTTATCATTTTTCCACAAATGAATACATGGAATTACAAATGAATATACTTGGTCTCGCGTTCTCAAGCTTTTAGTTGTTCTCATTCGATCATTTCCATTTATATATATATATATATATATATATATATATATATATATATATATATATATATATATATATATCATTGATTTACATAATCAGTCCCCGTTAATTTATTTAGTCTCTTTTGATCACTAAATTAATTCCAAATTAATTCTTGATCAATACTAATTAAATAACATGATTTCATATTAATATATTATACTTGTAATATATTAATAAATCATAAATAACCTCTTTGTCAATTGTTCATCCAATCAGATTGTTTTGGTGAATGCAACCCAAAATAAACCATGCTACTCTCGGGTCAAGTACATACCAAATATAGTTATGGACTTAGACACCTTATCCAACACCTATATCCCAAGAACACGGACCCTTGATCACATTGCAACGCATCCATAACACCTCAATCCAGCTGTGCACTCCTACGCTGACATATTGTTGCCAAACCCCGCGACCAACAGACCCCAAGCAAACTTTGAAAGTCACAAGCCTGCTCACTCCTTCCCCGAACTCGGAAAACTGAAAGGGGAAAATCCACACCATAGATAGGGACATACCAAACCATAAATCAACCATTCTACTTCTAATTGCAATCCCTAAACCTATCATAACAATCGTTCCATTCTTGAGTCATGTGACTCGAATGCACGGCCTTGAGCCAACACCCTCGAGACCTTGAAATGAACAAGATCATCTAGGTCTGCACCAACCAATCCAAACCAATATCGATGTTGGGGCCGGACTATTACCAAACCAATCCTCATGCCTGAGCTACCATAACCAAAGATCTAAAGATACAGAGGTACTGCCACGAATCATGGTATGAAAGCATGTTATCTCCCCCGACCAACCCTTAGAATCCCGAAAACTTTCCTCGATTTGAGTATGGATCCTATGCTTCCAGTAGTACGGGCCCAATACTATCTTCCACACCTATCCATACTTTCCTCAATGATCATCTCGAGTCCTCCAAGACCCACTCATAATAATAGTCCCGATACCCGCTGAACAACGAAACAATCACACTAAAATACTTCCTAGGCTCTACTTGGATTCCCCACCTCCCCTGCCATCAGTTGTTGAAGAACTTCAATCAATGTTAGCCAACCAGTTTATGAATACAATTACATGCAACAAAACTTAAATAATCTTTCGACTAAAGGACCCAACCCTACAACAGTTAGAATCAAATAAGAGTTTCAAGATAGGGATGAATCCATCAATCTAAGGTTATTTAACCTTCATAGCATGTAACTTAGTGTATTCATTTGATGGTTAGCTCACATCAATGTGAGTCCCACAAAGCACAAAGCAAGCAACATTCGAGCAGTGGAGTTGACTGGCACTAAGACACAATAAAAGTAGGCTAATCCTCATACGAAATTATCAAACTCCATCTCCCAGCATCCTGGATACACCTTCGTCCTTCCCTCATCCTCTCAAAAGTGGCTAATCATTCCTCACGCTGACCTGCTATGCACTGCACCCACTCATGAAACTTCCACCAACCCTACAGCCACTCATGCATGCTAATCATACATAACGCTGGATCCCATAGTCAGTCGGATACATGAATCTAGTCTAAGCCCTTAATCACAAAAGAACAAGAAGCAAAGCTAAATAAAAAATTCTCAAACTATAGAATCTTTGTTATGTACAACTATGATGCATACACTAAGCAACTATAGTAATGATGTCAAATTGATAAAAGGAAGATCCTAGGTTATCAGACATCATATAATTAGGCAATTCTAACATGCAATTCCTGAAGATCCCTAGCCTATCACTAGCATGTTGCTCTAACATATCACAATATAAAATATGAATATGGTAACTTGGGGGTTAACTTACAGCCTCCAGCTGATCGTACACATCACATCCTCTTTGATTATTTTGAAAAACAATTTGAAAATCATTTTTAAAACCTTCTTCCTTAGTTTGAGACTGGATTCACATGAGTGTTCCTCCAATTCACTCAAACCAAGGCTCTAATACCAACTTGCAACATCCTAAAAATTGTCAACAATTTAAACTTTTCAAAAGCGACCCATTTATTAATGAAAGTGTTTACACACTATTATTTACAAAAAATTATTTAAAATCAGAGTCTCCCAAAATCCAGTCAGCTGTAAAACCAAGGATGTCTACGGTCACGCCTTCGCCTTGCCACAGTCCACTGAAGTCCTGAAACCATAAACCAAAACTTTAAGCACGAAGCTTAGCGATTTCCCCCAAAATACCAACACATAAGCATATAACATATACAAGAAGCTGAAAGGCCTAGTATGTTCAAGAATCATATTAAAGTGATATTGGTAAATAACATATGATACTAATGGGTCACACTAACAGCAACTTGATACAATTGATTATTCATTACAAATTGATTTAATAAATATTCAATAAAACTCTTATAATTAAATTGGAAATTATTTTTTTCATGGAAATAATAATTTTCATTAGCAAGTAACATTATATTATTTCATATGGTATGAATTAATAAGTCATGCACAACTTTTTGGACTAGTTGAAAACCTTTTTTCTTTTACTCAAAAGACAAAGTTTATATTTTATAATCCTCGAGTTTATAAAATTTAAACTAACTTTCCTTTTTTTATACAATTTTCGAGATTGCATAAAAAGAAGAAAAAAAGTATGGTTTTTGACTTGTTAAATCAAAAGTACTAAGCCTAAGAAGCATGCATTGACACACTCATGACAATAGGGACAAGCTTGTCTAAAGTGGAAGTAACTAATGGTTATTAACTTCACTTTATGCATAAAATAAGAGGGTTGCACATGGCTTCTTTGATCATTCTTTTCCTTTGTAAGAAGTGGCTGAAATCCCTCTTATCTCTCTCACTCTTCTCTTGCAAAGGTGTTAGAAGGTTAGAAGTTACTTATATTAACTCTCTTGAAGTTTATACTTTGGTTATGAACTTCAAGCTTAAGGGTTTAAGAGTATTGGACTAGCATCTACATCAAGTTGAGTAATTGTTGGTGACTCAAAGGTTCCACATTCTTCATCAACTTCCAAGCCTCCCAAGAGGACCCAAAGAACCACAAAGGTTGTTATTTATTCACCTCTTCTTTGGTTGGTGTTTTAATCTTTCTGTAACTTGCAAGAAGATCTTTGGTAGGTATAAAATGTTTATGTTATTTCAAAAGTTAAAGTCTTTTGTTGCCATATTTTTCAAGTTTATGAAACTATATTTGAATTAAAACCCAACAATTGGTATTAGAGCCACCTTGCCAGTCTGGTTAGATTTTTTTATTTTTGGAAATCTTATTTTTTTGGAGAATATGGATAACTAGTTTTTGTATAAAAATAAGTTCATACATATTTTCTATGACAACTTTTTTGTTATGTTATGTGACAAAAGTTTCATGCATCTTTTGTCATTTAAAGTTGTCTTAGAAAAACAAATGTTTTTTGATGTGTATATTGATGTATATGATGCGCATAAACTAGCCAATGACCAATGTGTTGTTATGTTGGTTATTTTTGTTATAAAATGGTTGTAATAATTTATTTATTCATATGGTATGTAATAATTAAATAGATTAGCTTTTCTTGGTTATTTTTGCAAAATAATAGATTAGTTTTTAGAATAATTTATTTGCACAAAAATGTAACAAGAAATCAAGTTGGAACCATTTTTGAAGACGAAAGAGAAATTTTCAAGTCTAAAAGTTGTGCAGGATTTTCAATAACATTTTTCTGAAAAGTGTCGCTAATGATGTTAACAAAGGGTTGTTGGACTTTTAGCGACAATTGCTGAATTTTAGCCTTCAAGAAGTTTTTCCTATTTGTTGCAAGAAATAGGTGTTTACTTAAGTGGGAGCTTCTTCAACAGCATTACAAGAATATTTTTTGGTCCCTTTTAAATGTCCCTTTAGGAATGAACTTAACATTTTTGTGTTGGCTCACAAGAATATAATTAGTTGGCCATGTTTATGCACATATCTTTTTATGCATGTTTTTGTGTTGTTTATTTTATGAAATTATTATGTGTGATTGATAAATTAGTCTTTCATATTCTAAAATAATTTTGGACACAATAAACATCACATGGAGTTTGAGTTTTCAAAATTAGACATAAGATGTAAGAAGTTATTGTTTTAAAATAAAACCCGGTTTTATAAAATCGTTAATAACGACAAATTTTGAAATACTCCATTATAAGTTTTAAAATAGTGATTTTTATAACTTATACAAACTCCAAATATATAAGTAATAAAATGAAGTTTTATTAAAGATATAAAAGGTTCAAATATACTCAAACTTAATACCGGTTATTAAGATTGAATTGTGTCAAATTATATAAAAACTAGCTTTTCTATATAGAACCTTTAAAAGTGATTTCCTTTTGAAAATTGATACCATGGTTTATTATATGCATGTACTAACCATGATATCATATGTTTTTAAACTAGAATTATAAAACATATAAAGACCCTTTTTACAACCTCAAATCTATGCAATCATTTTGAAGAACACTCGCACGTCTCTTGTATGCATTAGTGGGATAAAGGATACCTAACTGCTAAGACAGAAATTTCCCTGGTAGGGAAATTTGTCAAGAATCAATTTAAAGGAAACACACTTGTTTTGATGATTACACAGAAATATAATCACGAAATTGTAAAGATTGAGGCCTGCCTTGCAGTGTCCTAAGACAGAAATTTCCATGGTAGAGATTTGTCAAGAGGATACAACAATCAACCAAGATCTTCTCTTGCTTCTGACAAAATTCACTATGTTCCCTTCATTGTATGTGGAATACAAATTTATATGTGGAATATTTGTATGGTTTTTCTGAACATGAAATCTGTTCTTTGGTAATCTATTTATAGGTATAGATTGACTGTTTTTCTCTCCAAAAACTGCTCAACGAAAATAACTGTCAAAACAGTTAAAACGAATTTAACAGATCTTTTAATAGATAATATATATATATATATATATATATATATATATATATATATATATATAATGTAACTAGTCAATGAGACCCCAAGAGCCCCAAGGCCCAAGGCCAATCTTTTGACCATTATATATATATATATATATATATATATATATATATATATATATATATATATATATATTAATCTAAGTCTTTCAAGATCATTTTGACTAGCCCAATTACCAAATCCAACCCAATCCCTCTAGTCAAAGCCTTTGATCTAATTAGTAAAAACTAGTAGGAGGCTTTTTAAGGGAGTATAAGGTTCCTTTTTCTTCCAATGTGGGACAAGTCCCATAGAGAGAGTTTTCCATTTAACAAAGTTCCAAAAATCATTGTTCTTACAAAAGTATACAATCAACAATGTAATTGAAATAAAACGAACTAAATTAAGATATATATTTAATATACAAGAATCAATTTACTAGAAATATACTTGTTTGATGATTACATAGAAATATAATCATGAAATGGTAGAGATTGAGGTCTGCCATGCAGTGTCCTAAGACAGAAATTTCCCTGGTAGGGATCTGTCAAGAGGATACAACAATCAACCAAGATCTTCTCTTGATTCTGACAAAATTCACTATGTTTCCTTCATTGTATGTGGAATACGAATTTGTATGAGGAATATTTGTATGGTTTTTCTGAACCCGAAATCTGTTCTTTAGTGATCTATTTATAGGTATAGATTGACTATTTTTCGCTCCAAAAACCTCTAATCGAAAATAACTGTCAAAACAGTAAAAACGAATTTAAAATATTTTTTAATAAATAATAAATGTCAAAATTGGAATTAATATATATATATATATATATATATATATATATATATATATATATATATATATATATATATATATATATATATATATATATATATATATATATATATATAAAGTAATGTAACTTGTCAATGAGACCCCAAGACCCAAGGCCAATCTTTTGACCATTAAATATATATATATATATATATATATATATATATATATATATATATATATATATATATATATATATATTAATCTAAGTCTTTCAAGACCATTTTGACTAGCCCAATCACCAAATCCAACCCAATCCCTCTAGTCCATGCCTTTGATCTAATTAGTAAACAACTAGTAGGAGGCCTTTCAAGGGAGTATAAGGTTCCTCTTTCTTCCAATGTGGGACAAGTCCCATGGAGAGAGTTTTTCCAAAAGTATCCCACATTTTCTATTCAAAATCCAAGAATACCCCACATTTGAATAGAAAATAAGTCAAATTTGATATTCAAATAAGGGAAGTAAGATATAACATGCATTAGAATAGGTGTTGTAAAACTTGAACCTTTCATAGTGAGTACTACTTGGATCTACTTTGTGGGTAGTGAACTAGATTCTTGAACTAACCACTTTTTATAGTAGCATCGAAAACAAGAAGTATCACACATATCATAGCTAAGCATAGATCATTTATTATCGTTGTGTTCATTTCGGTCGTGAACAATCCTTTCTTCATGAGACTTTTAGAGAGCTTAGCCGTATCAGCTCCCAAAGATGCGACCTCACATCCATCTCACATAGGTAATGCTAATCTGGAACAATCCGTACTATTCCACAATAAAAGCTATCAACATTATTAAGAATATAGAATTCATCCTTATATCATCAACGGAAAAACACAAGATAAATATCATAGAAGTGAGCATACCTTTGTGTTAGTGCTTCTTTGAGTCTTCCCCAACTAGTTTTCCTATTGAACCTAGACCATGGGATCGCCAACGTTGCTAGGTTAGGTTTCTTCCAGGTGGTGACTCATTATGTTGGCTTTAAGCCCATTCCCCTCGATGTGAAGAGAAATTGCTCTCTACTAAGGCCATTTGTCAAGGGATCAACTATACTTTCCTTTGACTTTATGTAACTAATGGAAATTATTCCATTATTCAACAAGTCTCTTATGGTAATGTGTCTACGCCTAATGTGTCTCGACTTGCCATTGTATATATGACATTGTGCTCTAGTAAGAGCAGCCAGACTATCACAATGTATGCCAATGGCAGTAACAGGTTGAGGCCATAGAGGAATACCTTCTAGGAAGCTTTTAAGCCATTCAACTTCTTCAGCGGCTTTGTCTAAAGCAACAAACTCTGCTTCCATTGTAGAACGAGTATTCACAGTTCGCTTAGATGATTTCCAAGAGATAGCATCTCCACCAAGAGTGAACACATATCCACTTGTGGATTTTGCCTCTGAAGTATCGGAAATCCAATTTGCATCACAATACCCTTCAAGAACGGGAGGATATTTCATGTAATGCAGTCCATAATAAATTGCATGCTTTAAATATCTAAGCACTCTCACTAATGCATACCAATGATCTTTCCCAGGATTGTGGGAGTAATGATCGACTCAATGTACTTACACTATAAGCCAAGTCCGGTCTAGAACAATTCGTAATATACATTAAGCTACCAAGAACTTGAGTATATTCTAACTGAGCTACATGATCACCTTTATTCTTCTTAAGATGACTTGAAGGATCAAAAGGGGTGACTACTGGCTTGTCATCATAGTGTCCAAACTTCTTAAGTACACTTTCAATTTAATGGGACTGAGTAAGAGTATAACCATCTAATCTTCTTTAAACTCTTACACCAAGGATCACATCTACTACTCCTAAGTCCTTCATGGAAAAGGAGGAGTGTAGCATTTTCTTGGTTTGATTGATCACATCCAAATTAGTACCCATTATAAGCATATCATCCACATATAAGCATATGATGACACAAGCATTATTGTATTGTTTGACATAAATAAATTTATCACATTCATTAATTCTAAATCCATTAGAGAGTAATGTGTTGTCAAACTTCTGATGCCATTGCTTTGGAGCCTGCTTTAGTCCATAAAGTGATCTAACTAACTTACAAACTTTGTATTCTTGACCCTTAACCACAAACCCTTCAGGTTGGTTCATATATATTTCTTCATCTAGTTCATCATACAAGAAGGCAGTTTTCACATCCATTTGGTGAATTTCCAAATTGTGAATGACTGCAATTGCTTCTAATGTGTGAATTGATGTAATTCTTGTAACAGGTGAATAGGTGTCAAAGAAGTCTTGACCCTCTTTTTGACGATACCCTTTAGCTACTAAACGAGCTTTGTACTTCTCAATGGTACCATCAGGTCTAAACTTCTTCTTGAATATCCATTTGTGCCCAATTGGTTTTTGCCAAGGTGGCAAATCTAGCAATTTCCAAGTGTTATTCTTCACAATGGAAGCAATCTCAGTTTTGATTGCCTCTTTCCTAAAGGTAGCTTCAGACAAATCCATAGCATCCTTGTAGGTTTGTGGTTCCTTATTCACAACATAGGTCATGTAATCAGGTCCAAAATCTTTGGCTATTTTGCCCCCGTTTGCTTCTTATGGGTTCTAAGTTCTCTTCTTGAACCTTAGAAGAACTCTCTTCATTTGATTGTAAACTTTTGTCTGGAATGGTATCATTTATTCCATCATCTAGAGGTCTTTTCCTAGAGCGGGTAACCTTTTTCCCTTTATCCTTAAAAGGAAAAAATATTTTCAAAGAATTCGGCCTCTGCTGATTCCATGATGGTTTGGTTATGGATATCATCAACATGTGATTTAAACACAAAAAACCTATAGGCTGCACTATTCATGGTAGGGCCAATATATATGCAATCTATGGGTTTTGGTCCAAGTTTAGTCCTCTTAAGAAGAGGTACTTGTACCTTAGCAAGGCAACCCCACACTTTCATCCTTTTATAAGAGGGTAACCTCCCTTTCCATAGATGATAGGGTGATTTATCACTCTTTTTATGAGGAATTCTATTAAATATTGAATTTGCTGCAAGGCATGCTTCTCCCCACAGATTATGTGGTGCTCCAGAAGTAATTAACATTGAATTAATCATGTTTTTCAATGTTCTATTCTTTCTTTCTGCCACTCCATTTTGTTGAGGAGTATATGGAGCAGTTGTTTGATGTATAATACCATTTAAAGAACAGAATTCATCAAAGTCTGTGGATTCATATTCTCTTCCTCGATCAGACCTTAGAATTTGACCTTTTTGTCAAGTTGATTTTCTACTTCTGCCTTGCAATTCTTAAAATAATTCAAGGCTTCATCTTTGGTATTTAACAAATAAATGTAACAATACTTGTTGCAATCATCAATAAAAGATATATAATAATTCTTTCCTCCTCTTGTAGGTGTTGCTATAAAATTACATAAATCAGAGTGGATTAAGCCAAGTATTTCATTAGATTTTTCAACTGATTTATGAGGATGTTGTGAAAATTTTGATTCTACACAAACCTCACATTTTATGTTTTTATCTAATGAACATTTTGGTAACATGCCAAGTTTTTCCATTCTTTGAATAGAACGAAAATTGACATGTCGCAAACGAGAATGCCACAAAATTGAAGGATCATGCATATACATAGAAGAGGGGCTAGTAGTTGATGGGTTTTGAGCATTCTAACACTTCCTAAGTGTACATGCAACCCTAATAACCTTGGATCTATGTTTGTCTAATTATCATGCAAAGTTGAATTCCAAGGTTATATTCCTATCTAGCATACATGGGGAACAATTTTTAACTTGAATGAAAGATAGAATAACTTACCTTGTTGTTGCTTATGTTCCTTGAAACCTTGTGAGCCTAGAACCCCAAGTGTGATGCCTCAAATGCTTCACACAACACCAAATGCTCTTGGAAAGACTTTTAAGAAAATACACACTTCTTAAAATCGGCCTAGCCCTCTTGTTTCGTATGTGTAGCCGATTTTGGTGGAGTATGAGACTCTTATATAGTGTTGACACATCTAGGGTTACACCATGTAAACCCTAATGTGTCATGACTCTTCATTTCCATGACCCATTGGTTTGTAACTCCCATGGAGCATCCTATGGGTGGAACCCAACTTGATAATCCATGGAGCCTCTTAGTCCACTATACAAGATATGGATGATTTACATAATCAACCCATATATTTAATTAGTTATCTTTTGATCACTTAATTAATTCTAAATTAATTCTTGATCAAACTAGTCAAATAATATTATTAATATATTAGAACTTATAATATATTAATAATCTCTAAGTGTTATTTCTCATTTAGTCTATCCAATTGCATGGTGCCATGCAACCCAAATGGACCATGCCGGGTCGGGTCAAGTACTTACTAGAAATAGTTATGGACTTAGACACCTTATCCAACAGTCTCCCACTTGGATAAGTGTAATAACTATAACTCTAGTACTTCAGGAACTGATCGGCAATCGTAGCTCTTTCAAGGTCTCTTGGAACTGAGAAGATGTTGATACGCCATTTAAGATAAGTGTTCATATAATCCTCTGTTCTAGATATCAGCCGGACAAATACATGGAACAATGTCTTACTTATTGTCCAGTAGTTTGTTTCCCGATTTCCGATTTGTTTGACAAAGAACTTAATTGAACACATCAACTTAGTTCTGACCGGGCCCAGTACATAGGTAAAAAAAAAAATTTCGAGGGGCCCAGATATCAGCTTCTAATCCAAGAAGGAACATATAAACTTCGACTCATATGTTTGTTCTACCCCTCATTGAATTATACACAAAAGCACGTTTTATAACATCGAGTTACCAATGCGTTTTCGTACAATCAATGCATAACCAACTCGTAAGTAACAAATCATATCTCTAGGTTTGAAGACTTATATGATATTACCGTCTCACGATCACTCGAGATAAATTCCATGAAGTGATTCCAGTGAGCATGGGTTGAGTCAAATGCTCAGAACTTATGAGCACTCATGATTGTTGTAGCCATGTCCAACACCTTAGACCTCTGCAACCAATCATGACAGTCTTGATTCATACCTACTTCCGACATATGACCGACTGTGGAGGTTTGAATAATATGATATACCAACCATAATTATTCTGGAAGTCAAAACATGCAAAAGAAATATAGTAAACGATTGACAAGAGATAGCAACACTTTACTCATAAATAAAACACCTTTTATTCATCATCTAATGTCAATTACACTTTACAAATTTCGAGGTTATCTAACTCCTAAATCTAATATCATCCTTCAGCCCTATGCTCCGAGCATGCTGGAGATGCTTAACCCGAGTCAGTCCCTTCGTGAGGGGATCTGCTGGATTCTCATCCGATGATACCCTCTTTGCCATGAGGAGTCCTTCTTCTATTCGATGTCTGATAAAATGGTATTTTCTGTTGATGTGCCTGGATCTCCCATGATCCCTTGGTTCCTTGGCTAAGGCAACATTGCTTTCACTATCACAGAAAATTTCCATTGGCTCTTTAATAGCTGGTACAACTCCAAGGTCTCCAATGAAGTTCTTCAGCCATATCGCCTCCTTTGCTGCCTCGCTAGCTGCAATATACTCTGATTCACAAGTTGAATTAGCCATTGTTTCTTGCTTGGAACTCTTCCAAGAAATTGATCCTCCGTTTAGGGTAAAGACCCAGCCTGACTGAGAGCGGAAATTATCCCTATCAGTCTGAAAGCTAGCATCACTATACCCTAAAACCCTCAAGTCATCACTCCCACCGAAGGTAAGGACCCAGTCCTTAGTCCTCCGTAGGTACTTGAGGATATTCTTTACCACAGTCTAGTGTGCCTTGCCATGGTTCCTCTGATACCTGCTAACCATGCTCAGGGCAAAGGCTACATCAGGTCGAGTACACGACATAGCATACATGATCAATCCTATAGCCGAAGCATAAGGTATTCGACTCATTTTTGCTTTCTCAGCCTCAGTGCTAGGGCTTTGTGTCTTACTCAATATAGCGTTACTCTGGATGGGTAACTCTTCTTTCTTGGAGTCCTGCATGCTGAATCTCTTCAGCACCTTATCCAACTAGGTACTCTGACTAAGTCCAATTAGTCTTTTACTCCGGTCTCTCAAGATCCTTATCCCTAGAATATAGGCAGCTTCTCCAAGGTCCTTCATAGAGAAACACTTCCCAAGCCAGGACTTAACTTCCTACAGAGTTGGGATGTCATTTCCTATGAGTAGTATGTCATCCGCATACAATACCAAAAAGCTAACTATACTCCCACTAGCCTTGACATACACACAAGATTCATCTTCACTCCTAGAAAAGCCAAATTCCTTGAATTTCTCATCAAAGCAAAGATTCCATCTGCGAGGTGCTTGCTTTAATCCATAAATGGATTTCTCAAGCTTACACACTCTATTAGGGTACTCGTTGCTGACAAAACCTTCTGGCTGACTCATGTAAACATCTTCAGCCAACATTCCATTAAGGAAAGCGGTTTTGACATCCATTTGCCATATTTCATAGTCATGAAATGCAGCTATGGCTAATAGAACCCTAATAGACTTAATCTTGGCCACTGGAGAAAAGGTCTCATCATAATCCACTCCAGGAGTTTGAGAGAAGCCCTTTGCAACCAGTCGTGCCTTATAAGTGTGTACTTTACCATCCATGTCGGTCTTCTTCTTGAAGATCCATTTGTACCCTACTGTCTTACGACCTGGTACATTCTCAACCAAGTTCCAAACTTGATTGTCATACATGGACTGTATCTCGCTGTCCATTGCCTCTTTCCACTTGGCTGACTCAGGGCCTGCCATAGCTTCCGCGTAACTGTTAGGTTCATCCAGACCTATCAGTGTCTCATCACTAATAAGTGTATCACCTTCTGCAGTAATATGGAATCCATAGTAATGCTCAGGTGCATTCCTAACCCTTGTGGAACACCTCAGAGGTACAGACTTGTCAATTGGCTCAATAGGAGTTTCCTCCTCAAGTTGAGTGCTAGGGTTTGAAGTTCCTTCACCGCTTGACTCTTGAATTTCTTCAAGATCAACTTGCCTCCCACCGTTTCCTTGGCTTATAAACTCTCTCTCTCTCTCTCTCTCTCTCTAAAGAAATCCCTCCTAGCTACAAAGACCACATTTTCCCTAGGTCTGTAAAAGAGGTAACCAAAGGATTGATGCGGGTAGCCGATGAAAATACACCTCTCGCTTCGAGGTTCGAGCTTATCATGAGTCTCACGTCTCACGAAAGCCTCGCAACCCCAAATCTTGATGTGGTCTAGTTTGGGTACTTTACCAGTCCACATCTCATGAGGAGTTTTGGCAACTTTCTTTGTAGGGACTAGATTAAGGATATGGGCGACAGTCTCTAAGGCATACCCCAGAATGAGATTGGTAGTGAAGCTCGACTCATCATGGAACGAACCATATCCAACAAGGTTCGATTACGCCTCTCAGCCACACCATTCAACTACGGTGTCCTGGGAGGTGTCAATTTTGAGACAATACCACATTCCCTAAGATAGTCGAGGAACTCTAAACTAAGATACTCACTACCTCGATCGGATCGAAGCATCTTAA
Source organism: Lactuca sativa (assembly GCF_002870075.4). NCBI lineage: Eukaryota > Viridiplantae > Streptophyta > Magnoliopsida > Asterales > Asteraceae > Lactuca > Lactuca sativa. Next base: position 100,699,156 of record NC_056630.2, on the reverse strand, counting down.
TGTTCCTGCCCAATTGATTCTCGACTTCCTGTTTAAATTCCTTAAACTTTTTGAAAGTCTTTGACTTATGCTTGATTAAGTAGACATATCCATATCTGTTGTAATCATCAGTAAAAGTCAAATCATAACGATTAGCATCCCTTGTGGCATGTTTGAAGGGCCCACACACATCCGTGTTTACAAGATCCAGCAAACCTTCACCCCTCTCACAAGAACCTATGAAGGGTGACTTTGTCATTTTTCCAAGTAAGCATGATTCGCAACTATCATCTGACTTTAGGTCAAATGACTCCAAGACTCCATCCTTTTGGAGTTGGCCTATGCGTTTCTTGCTTATATGTCCAAGACGACAATGCCATAATGATGCTTTATCCAAGTTATTATTAACAGAATCAATACACAATACATTATTTCCTAAGTTATCAACCACATATACTGTTTCATACACGCCATCACAAGGTAATGCTTTAAAATAAAGAACATTATTAAAGAAAGCATTAATAGAACCAACTTCATTATCAAATGAAAAGGTGAAACCTTGTTTGTGCAATGCATGAAGGGAAATAATATTTCTTGCCATTTCTGGTGAATAACAACACTTATTCAAATCTAAACTAAACCCACTACTTAGCGATAAAGAGTAAACTCCAATCTTGGTGACAGGTAAAGCTTTCCTATTCCCCATGATTAAGTTTATTCTTCCTTGCTCCACATTCTCACTTCTTCTTAGTCCCTGCAAATCAGAACAGATATGAATACCACAACCGGTATCAAGGACCCAAGAATTAGAATGGGGTGAGTTATTAGATAAGATAGTGTAAATAACTGCATGGTTGGGTTTAGCTTTCCCATCCTTCACATCTTGCTGGTATTTTGGGCAGTTTCACTTCCAATGTGATTTTTCATGACAATAGAAGCATTCAGCCTCTTTTGGGTCAGAAGAAGGAGTGACGAAACCTTTCTTGGTTCCACTTGAAGAAGAGTCATTAAGGGTCCTAGCCTTGGTACCCTTCGAAGAGCTCTTTCTCTTCTTCCCTCGACTTTTCCCGATTGCCAAAACCAGAGCGGAGTTTGGAGTAGGAGTGTTAACAACCGACTTCCCCTTAAGACCTGTTTCTGCGGTCTTGAGAAGACCCTGAAGTTTGCTGAGTGTGACCTCTTCCTTATTCATGTGATATGTCATGCAGAATTGATCATAGCACGATGTTAAGGAGTGCAAAATAATATCTATTTCAAGCTCCTCAGGGAAGTTCACATTAAGCTTCAGCAACCGATCCACATACCTTTGCATTTTCTGCATGTGGCTCGTGACGGATTCCACGTCCTTCATCATGGTTGTTATCATGGAGCAGATGATTTCATACCTCTCTTGTTGTGCACTTTGATGGTATCTTTCCATCAGATCTTGGTGCATTTCAAAAGGGTAGAAGTCCTCATAGGACTTTTGGAGTTCTGTTGTCATCGTGGCCATCATGATGCATGCCACTTTGGTAGCATCCCTTTCATGTGCCTGAAAGTCAGCGATCTCCTGGGGAGTTGCAGTGGTCTCATCAATCTCCTTAAGCTCCTTGTCAAGGACATATTCTTTATCCTCGTAGCGGGTAATCATCCTGATGTTTCTGATCCATTCATTGAAGTTGGATCCATCAAAAGTGACTTTCCCACACAAGTTCATAAGGGTAAAGGAGCCATTAGGATTAGAGCCAGGAGCAGCATTGTTTGAAGACATCTGAGGAAAAGGACAAGATTAGTTTAGATATTAAGAGAGTCCTTAATAAAACACCCAAATGTAATATTAAGGCTAGGATCCAATCACAATATATTATAACTTAGAAGAGGTATGCCGTAATCCAAGCTATAACATATTTGAAAGGTAGGTGAATGACGATTCTCCAATTTCCACCACGAAAACCGAAATATTAAATATTAGGTTTTTGATTGGTTCTTAGAAATTCCTAGGTTCTTTTGAGATTTAATGAACTTTTCAAAGGCATGTTTCAATCTCGAGTGTGCCCTCCAAGTTTTGTGACTGGGATACCGAGGATCACAAAACGAGGTGTGAAGTAACCATGCAAATCACTTGGTACCCTTAAAGTTTATCACTCAATCGATGTGCCGGTAAACCACACACGCTCCATCGATACTATGATAAACCTTAAGTCACCCTTTACCTACCTTGTTAAGTCCAAGTTAGTGTGCCGGTTAACCACACACGCTCCACCAACGACTTAAACAAAGTGTAAAGTGTAATTTCAAGGATTAGCACCTTATTCACATTTTTCTTAAAGTAACTAAGATTGGGAATTTAAAAAAACATTTAGTTACTTTATAATATTCATCATACTTCTAATGAGAATTTATAAGTCCTTGTCCTACCCGTTCGGCTAACGACCCTCCATCAGTCAAGCAAGCGGTGGGTGAGAGTGGACACCCATTAAGTTGCCATTTTATAGGCAACAACCTTATACCCACCTTATAGACCGGCTTCGTGAATGAGGCGTACTAGCGGTAAGACGACTTTGATCTGATACATATATATTATTATTAACTTATAATATTATAAGTATAAGGGTAGAATTTTAACTTTTAAAATTCTAAGGGTTGGAACTAAAGTTTTAACATGACTTTACTTGTTCCAAAACTTGAGGGCAAGTTTTGTAAATTTTCAAAACTTTTCATTTCTTGTAACTTATGAGTTAATTAGGGTATTAAAAATGAAGACTCTTCATTTTTAATGGTTTTAAAGCAAAGTGACTTTTGATTTTACATAACTTGAGGACAAGTTATGGACTCCATTAAAACACATAATGATCAAGAATTAATCTACCACATAGGTTACAAACAATTCGTATGATCATCTAAAGATCATAAGATCAAGAACATGAACATGAACACTTTCATGAATCAAAATTACACTTAAAACTTTGTAATTTTGATAACTTGTTGTTGTAAATGGATTAGCAAAGACATTACACCATCTAAAACAAGTTTTCAAGTACCAAAACAGTTTAGGGTAATGTTTCTAGTCCATTTCCAACAACTAAAGTCGAAAATCTGCATTCTGAAGCTCCTACTCGCCGAGTGCACGAACCTACTCGGCGAGTAGGTTGAAGATACACATGAACTCGGCGAGTCCCCCCATGGACTTGGCGAGTTCATCAGTCAGATTGCACAAAATCGACTTTTTTCAACTATTTAGCACAAATAACAAACGAACAAGCCTAGGCTCTGATACCACTGATGGGGTTTGAGCATTCTAACACTTCCTAAGTGTACATGCAACCCTAATAACCTTGGATCTATGTTTGTCTAATTATCATGCAAAGTTGAATTCCAAGGTTATATTCCTATCTATCATACATGGGGAACAATTTTTAACTTGAATGAAAGATAGAATAACTTACCTTGTTGTTGCTTATGTTCCTTGAAACCTTGTGAGCCTAGAACCCCAAGTGTGATGCCTCAAATGCTTCACACAACACCAAATGCTCTTGGAAAGACTTTTGAGAGAATACACACTTCTTAAAATCGGCCTAGCCCTCTTGTTTCATATGTGTAGCCGATTTTGGTGGAGTATGAGACTCTTATATAGTGTTGACACATCTAGGGTTACACCATGTAAACCCTAATGAGTCATGAATCTTCATTTCCATGACCCATGGGTTTGTAACTCCCATGGAGCATCCTATGGGTGGAACCCAACTTGATAATCCATGGAGCCTCTTAGTCCACTATACAAGATATGGATGATTTACATAATCAACCCATATATTTAATTAGTTATCTTTTGATCACTTAATTAATTCTAAATTAATTGTTGATCAAACTAATCAAATAATATTATTAATATATTAGAACTTATAATATATTAATAATCTCCAAGTGTTATTTCTCATTTAGTCTATCCAATTGCATGGTGCCATGCAACCTAAATGGACCATGCTGGGTCGGGTCAAGTACTTACTAGAAATAGTTATGGACTTAGACACCTTATCCAACAGTAGTGCCCATTATAGCATTAGCATTAACATTGGTTACATCATTGTTTGGTGTTTCAACACCATAGTACAAAGGTAAGACACTGACTTTGAAGAGACCCTCACTAAGGTATCCCTTTCCAACATACACCCCACCCTTGGTGAGAACAAACTTATCAGACTCAAATACAAGTTTGAAACCTTTGTTACTAAGAATAGGACCAGAAATCAAATTCTTAGTAATTTCAAGAACATGCAAAACATCACTTAAAATGAGTTCTTTTTCAGAAGTCAGTTGCAACTTCACTTTTCCCTTTCCTTCGACTTTTGCAGTCGAGCCATTCCCCATAAACATTGGTTCAGAATCCGAGACTTTATGGTATGTAGAAAACATGGTTTAGGAGTTGCAAATGTGCCTTGTGGCTCCAGTATCAATCCACCAATCCACACAATTGCTAACCATGTTGGTTTGAATCACAGCAACAAACTGATTTGGTGATTCAACCATGTTAGCTTTACTAGAATTTCCTCCACCAGAATTTACCACCATTGTTTCCATTGTTCCCTCCATTATTTCCTCCATTGTTTCCTCCTTGACCCCTCCTGAATGTGCAATCTTTGGCCTTGTGTCCAATTTTTCCACAAACATAGCATAGACCAGAATTCTTCTTGTTAGGGCCATGATTTTTGCCAGATTTGGAAGAGTTTTTGGAGCTTTGCTTTCCTTTATTGTTGTTGTGCTTTGTCCTTGAAGTACTTGCTTCTCCAACAAAGTTTTCACTTGGTTCCAAGGAATTTGCATCGGCCTTCTCATTCAATCTGTTATCTTCTTCCACACGAATTCTCAACACAAGTTGCTCAAAACTCATGTCATCAGTTAAGTGCTTAAGATATAATTTGAAATTCTTCCAAGAAGGAGGGAGTTTTTCAATGATTGAACCAACAAGAAAGTTAGTGTTTATACCCATACCGTCAACTTCAAGATCATGTGCAATGAATTGAATTTCCTCCACTTGTTTAAGGATAGATTTGGTATCCACCATCTTGAAATTCATGAACTTTCCAATCATGAATTTCTTGGAACATGCAACTTCTGTTTTGTATTTCTTTTCCAGTGATTCCCATATCTCTCTTGCAGTAGTCATGGTAGAGTAGATATCATAGAGAGAATCATCCAGGGCATTCAGAATATAATTTCTGCAATTATATTCATTTGTGATCCAATTTTCCACTGCCCTTTGATGTTTTGCCAATTGGACTTCACTGGGTGGTGTTGTTCCTTCTGCAGTGGTTATACCAGTAGAAGGAGAGGGATAATCATCAGTGAGAACATTGGAAACATGAAGAGATGTTAGATAAAATAACATCTTCTGTTGCCATCTCCGGAAATCTGAGCCTTTGAATTTCACAGACTTTTCCACATGTGTTTTGATGATGGAATTTTGATCCATTCTTCACTCTCTGATTTCTGTCTTAGATTGTTATTACAGAAGTATACAATCAACAAAGTAATTGAAATAAAACGAACTAAATTCAGATATATTTAATATACAAGAATCAATTTACAGGAAATATACTTGTTTGATGATTACACAGAAATATAATCACGAAATCGTAGAGATTGAGGCCTGCCTTGCAGTGTCCTAAGACAGAAATTTCCCTGGTAGGGATCTGTCAAGAGGATATAACAATCAACCAAAATCTTCTCTTGATTCTAACGAAATTCACTATGTTCCCTTCATTGTATGTGGAATACAAATTTATATGAGGAATATTTGTATGGTTTTTCTAAACCCGAAATCTTTTCTTTGGTGATCTATTTATAGGTATAGATTGACTTTTTTCCCTCCAAAAACTGCTAATAAAAAATAACTATCAAAACAGTTAAAACGAATTTAATAGATTTTTTAATAGATAATAAAAGTCAAAATCGGAATTAATATATATATATATATATATATATATATATATATATATATATATATTGAGACCCCAAGAGCCCCAAGGCCTAAGGCCAATCTTTTGACCATTATATATATATATATATATATATATATATATATATATATATATATATATATTAATCTATGTCTTTCAAGACCATTTTGACTAGCCCAATCACTAAATCCAACCCAATCCCTCTAGTCCAAGCCTTTGATCTAATTAGTAAACAACTAGTAGGAGGCTTTTTAAGGGAGTATAAGGTTCCTCTTTCTTCCAATGTGGTACAAGTCCCATAGAGAGAGTTTTCCATTTAACAAAGTTCGAACAAATAAGATGGTTGTACTTGGCTTCTTTGCTCATTCTTTTCCTTTGTAAGAAGTGGCCGAAATCCCTCTTATCTCTCTCACTCTTCTCTTGTAAAAGTGTTAGAAGGTTAGAGGTTACCTGTATTAACTCTCTTGAAGTTTATACTTTGCTTATGAACTTCAAGCTTAAGGGTTTAAGAGTTTTGGACTAGCATCTATATCAAGTTGAGTCATTGTTGGTGTCTCAGAGGTTCCATATTCTTCATCAACTTCCAAGCCTCCCAAGAGGACCCAAAGAACGACAAAGGTTATTATTTATTCACCTCTTCTTTGGTTAGTGTTTTAATCTTTCTATAACTTGCAAAAAGATCTTTGGTGGGTATAAAATGTTTATGTTATTTCAAAAATTAAAGTCTTTCGTTGCCATATTTTTCAAGTTTATGAAACTATATTTGAATTAAAACCCAACAATTGGTATCAGAGCCACCTTGCCAGTCTGGTTAGATTTTTTTATTTTTGGAAATCTTATTTTTTTGGAGAATATGGATAACTAGTTTTTGTATAAAAATAAGTTCATACATATTTTCTATGACAACTGTTTTGTTATGTTATGTGATAAAAGTTTCATGCATCTTTTGTCATTTAAAGTTGTCTTAGAAAAACAAATGTTTTTGATGTGTATATTGATGTATATGATGCGCATAAACTAGCCAATGACCAATGTGTTGTTATGTTGGTTATTTTTGTTATAAAATGGTTGTAATAATTTATTTATTCATATGGTATGTAATAATTAAATAGATTAGCTTTTCTTGGTTATTTTTGCAAAATAATTTATTAGTTTTTAGAATAATTTATTTGCACAAAAATGTAACAAGAAATCAAGTTAAAACCATTTTTGATGACGAAAGAGAAATTTTCAAGTCTAAAAGTTGTGCAGGATTTTCAGTAACATTTTTCTGAAAAGTGTCGCTAATGATGTTAACAAAGGGTTGTTGGACTTTTAGCGACAATTGCTGAATTTTAGCCTTCAAGAAGTTTTTCCTATTTGTTGCAAGAAATAGGTGTTTACTTAAGTTGGAGCTTCTTCAACAGCATTACAAGAATATTTTTTGGTCCCTTTTAAATGTCCCTTTAGGAATGAACTTAACATTTTTGTGTTGGCTCACAAGAATATAATTAGTTGGCTATGTTTATGCACATATCTTTTTATGCATGTTTTTGTGTTGTTTATTTTATGAAATTATTATGTGTGATTGATAAATTAGTCTTTCATATTCTAAAATAATTTTGGACACAATAAACATCACATGGAGTTTGAGTTTTCAAAATTAGACATAAGATGTAAGAAGTTATTGTTTTAAAATAAAACCCGGTTTTATAAAATCGTTAATAACGACAAATTTTGAAATACTCCATTATAAGTTTTAAAATAGTGATTTTTATAACTTATACAAACTCCAAATATATACGTAATAAAATGAAGTTTTATTAAAGATATAAAAGGTTCAATTATACTCAAACTTAATACCGGTTATTAAGATTGAATTGCGTCAAATTATATAAAAACTAGCTTTTCTATATAGAACCTTTAAAAGTGATTTCCTTTTGAAAATTGATACCATGGTTTATTATATGCGTGTAATAACCATGATATCATATGTTTTTAAACTAGAATTATAAAACATATAAAGACCCTTTTTACAACCTCAAATCTATGCAATCATTTTGAAGAACACTCGCACGTCTCTTGTATGCACTAGTGGGATAAAGGATACATAACCGCTAAGTGTTATCTTTTGATGGCCGGGGTGTATTCGCAATTTCTATAACCAAGTTATAGGCCGATTACACAAGTTTTTCAAATTGGACGATTTGGTCGGAAATCTTTTGTGATAAACGATACCTAAGCAAGAGAGTTCCGAGGCATACATGGGATCAAATATGTCTAATTAAATTTGTTATTAGTGATCCCTTAAATCTAGGAATTATATAGTGAGATATAATTGATAATCGATATCTACTGGGTTGAATTCAAATGGATGAGATAAATGATACCTAACCATTTATTTGTTTTTCAACTTGGATCCTAGACTTTTATAATTAACGTTTTAGGAAACTAAAAGGGTATTAATTATAAAAGATTAAATATTGAAAATACTAAATGAATATTGTTAAAATTTTGTAGTTAAATAATCCATTCTCATTATCATGAATTGTCATTTTCTTTAATGACTCAATGAAACAATAACATTCAATAGATACAACTTCAATGAATGGGTTCATGTCTTAAGAGACAATCTCGTAAGAGATATGAAATTGTATACACTTAAAGGTCCTAGTCTTAAACTATTTGCTTTAAGTAATAAACCTGAACATGATACCTAGTAAATGCATCACTATGATGCTAAAGATACTTCTAACCACAAGCTAGGCATAGTTATTCATGACTTCTAGGAAGTCTTGGATAATTTAAACATATATATGATGATTTAACAGGTGAAGCAATATTCGAATAAATACAATGATATTTTATTTAAAGCTAGTTTAAATATTGGAATAATGTAAGACTAAACAGTCACCTAGTGTGATCTAAGAGGCCCATGTTTTATGGACTAAACACCTTTAAGCCCAAGAAATCTACTAAAGCCTACATGGATGGATCATGTTTCTTTTAAGAAGAAACTAGACACTGGAAGAGGATTTACTCCTCTTATTTGGAATGAAAGTCTGGAAGAGACTAGTACTTCTTGTATCTACTAGATAGAACTCACATTTTTCATATAACACTTAGGTACTTGGTACTTAAATGTTAACCTAATATTTGTAAATGGATTACAGATATTTATTGAAGAGTAACCAAGCTGAGCACAATAAGTTGGAACTACACTATGGGAGTTTAGTTTATTATTTATGCTTAGAACATAAATTACTTGTAAACAATATTTGTTTTGCAAAAAAGTATGTTTTAACTTAGCATGTCTAAATTTATGTCTCATTTATTTTATTCAAATGTTTGATCATTTACTTAATCGTTTTTCATAACGATAATATTCATATTCTGAAATGATTAACTTATATTTACGAGACTAGATCTCTTAATAGAGTTGTGAAGTAAATATCAACATTTCATAAATAAAATTAAGTTCTATATGCAAGTACTTTTGATTTAAACTTGTTTTAAGTCAAACTCATCTTTGACATTGTTATCTTTATTATAAAAATGACATTCACATATTCCAACTTCAAGAAAGTGATATTTGAAGGAAAGTAATGTAGTTTATTTGACATATGTGAAACTTATTTATATGTAAAGGATTCACTAAGGTGTAGGGAAAATAATTAAGGAACTATACACTTTGGTGTATGACTTCCTTTCTAATGAATGTCTGAGATTAAGCACAAGATACCATATCAACTTTATTAACAACTATAGTAGTTTTAATTATATTTTACGTGGCAAAGCATAATTGTGAAATCTTGTTGAAGGTTTCAAAAGTTGAGATACAAACCGATAAAAACCATCTAAGGCCTTAATGATAATAAATGATGAATTAAATCTTACTTGATATGATTTACTTTCTAATCGGTAAATATATACTCCTTTAATCTTTTTGGGATAATACTTCAATCACTATTAATTATATCTTGAATACAAATACTAACTAATAAGTAGATTAAACACTTTATTAGAGTTAGTATGGAAAGGCACCATCCTTATCTTACTTAATGTTTTATGAATTTGAAGCCGATGTTGGACTAAAGCTTCTAAACCCAAAATCTACTAAATACATATTTGCATAATACTCTAAATGTGGCTTAGATAGTTATATGCTAACCCACCAAGAATAGGTTCTTTTATTATTGTGAAAGCTAAGTTAGTAGAAAGCAAGCTTTTAATGGCAAAGCAAGTGGGAGGTACATAGAACTTGAAGCAACTCAAGAACCATAACCTTATATATTAACAAGTTGACACTAGTTTTAACAAGGATTGTTAAAATTGAATAATAGCTATTCACAAACACAAATCGTTCGCATTAATTTTAGAAATCATCTATGAATTGAGAAATGTGGAATCTCTCATTGATGATATTTTATTGATGGTTTCTGGAAAATCCATCAAATACCAAGATGCTATGTTAGATCTCAAATCTGATAAATGACTTGGAGTCATGAACATGAGATGCAATCCATGTATGAGAATCAAGTATGAGCTTGATTAAAATTTATCCATATAACAAGGCTAAAAGGAGTAAATGATTCTTCTAAAAGTAATTAATTACATGGATATCCATACACATGTAAAGCAAGACTTGTAGTAAAAGGATTTTCTCATACTCATGTCATTAACTATGGTCCTCATCATACTCATGACATTAACTGTGATCAAATTGTTTTCACAGGTAGCTATTATTAGATCAACAAGGATATTATTTACTATAAATTCATATTTTTAATAGGAAATATAGCAAATAGATTTCAAGAAAGACGACTTTTCTTAATATACATCTACTGGAAGATATCTATATAGATTAGACTGAAGTTTTTCTTAATCCATGTTATCTTAACAAAATGTGTAGAGATTGAGATCGACTTGTGGATATAAGCAAACATCTCAATGTTACAATCATCATTTTATGTAAAACCAAAATGTGTGTTTTATATCAAAATGAATAGAACATGTGTGTTTACTAAGAACTAGTGGGAGCATAGTGAAATTCCTAATCTTGTATAAATTAGACATACTTAATCATTTAAAATCACATTCCGACTAAGCAAGGTTGTTTTCACCTTGACTCGGAAGTTGTTTCTAAAATGAAAAACCTAGGAAGGTAAGGATACATTCTTGGAATGTAAAATCTATAAGGGACCAAGGCACTATACAAGTGTCATGCCCTTATACATATATTGGCAATATCTTGAAAGGGACCAAGGCACAAGATTCTTTTGGAGAATTCTTGACATTGTCATCTGGAACCATTTTGAGCTAGCCTCAAAAGTACATAGCTCATAGGCTTAAACTAGATGAAATGATTTATATTCTATTTGCTTGTCAAATGAATTCATCATTTACGCCATATAATGCATAGGACATGGTATTTGATCATGCTATAAGCATGTCATAGGATACTAATTGAATACATGGTTAAGTCACTAGAAGACTAAGAGAGCATTCTAAGAGTACTTTAGAAGAACTAAGAGAATGTAGATGAGACAATCAGTTTAGAAAAGATCTGTGTGGAAAGATCTACATAAGATGTTAATTTCAAAACATATATAAATAATTATGAATTATAATTAGATTTTGACATCATTATGGAATGAAGGGTAAGTTTTGTTAGAATGAGGTCCAATAAAAACATAATGACACAATTTACTATAAAAATAAGAATACAGTACTTTAGAAGTTGAATTCAAATATGATTGGATGAATGAGATCATTAAAAAAGGATCACACAGAAAGCTTTGTGACTTCGAGAGTATACTTAACCAAGCTAAGAGACTCCGTGTAACGAATGAACACTAATCATATTCTCCAAGATATTTAACTATACTTAGAGTAAAGTTAAGTATGGAGATGATAGTATTCATATAATTCACACAAATTAAATTTTGACAGATCCATTGATAAAGTTATTCTCTTGAGCTAAGTATGATTGGTCACACTTCACCTATAAGAATTTATTATTCTAGAAATGGGTTTTTGATTTGGATTTATTATTTGGATATTGGAATATTATAACAACAAGTATTAGATAATGTTATGACATATTGGGATATAGTCATCACAGTAATACTTGTTGTGTTCTATATTAACATGTTTAATCCATGAATAATGTTATTATTCTAAAAGTTTATAGTCAGTTATAATTGTGGGAGCAATTATGAAGACTAATATGAATTAGATTGGTTGAGTCTCAATAGACGAAAGTAGGTAAGTGGTTGTAACCAAGTTTCATAGGTACTTGTCAGAGAACTACTATTAAACTGACCTGCATCAAGATCATCTCATGGATCGCTATCGTGAATGATACTTAATTAAAAGGCACTATCTTTGCATCCTTAACACCTAAGATACATAGTGGGAATTAAGTGTAGGGAGTACTATGCTTGATATGGTCAAATGTTATTCCATAAACAGGCAGTTATAAGAGCCATTTTTAGGTATTGTGTGAACTATGCAAGAGGCTTATGTAGTCAAGATGGGATTTGTTCCTCTTATGTGTTGAGAGTTAGACATCTAAGACGCCATACCAAAATTTGAACAACTAGTGAGATTGATCGTGATCTGAATCTCATGTTCAACATGATGTCTGTAGCAAAGGGATAACTGATAAACTTACTTTATACACCAATTGTAGCTTTGAGCTTTTTGGGAATTGGGTGTTGATAGAATGGCACAAACAAACGTATGGTCTTAGGGGCAGTGAAATGTTGTTAGACGTTCACCATTATCAATATCAGTCTAATATGATTCTTACGCAAGTGAGAGATTGAAAATCCTAGTATGCTCAAGAATCATATTAAAGTGATATTGCCAAATAACATATGATACTAATGGGCCACACTAACAACAATTTGATACAATTGATTATTCATTAGAAATTGATTTAATAAATATTCAATAAAACTCTTATAATTAAATTGGAAATTATGTGTTTCATGGAAATAATAATTTTCATTAGAAAGTAACATTATATTATTTCATATGGTATGAATTAATAAGTCATGCATAACTTTTTGGACTAGTTGAAAACCTTTTGTCTTTTACTCAAAAGACAAAGTTTATATTTTATAAACCTTGAGTCTATAAAATTTAAACTAACTTTCCTTTTTTTAATACAATTTTTGAGATTGCATAAAAAGAAGAAAAAAGTATGGTTTTTGACTTGTTTAATCAAAAGTACTAAGCCTAAGAACCATGCACGGATACACTCATGACTATAGGGACAATCTTGTCTAATGTGGAAGTAACTAATGGTTAATAACTTCACTTTATGCATATAAATAAGAGGGCTTGCACTTGGCTTCTTTGCTCATTCTTTTCCTTTGTAAGAAGTGCCCACAATCCCTCTTATCTCTCTCACTCTTCTCTTGCAAAAGTGTTAGAAGGTTAGAAGTTACTTGTACTAACTCTCTTGAAGTTCATACTTTGGTTATGAAATTCAAGCTTAAGGGTTTAAGAGTTTTGGACTAGCATCTACATCAAGTTGAGTCATTGTTGGTGTCTCAAAGGTTCCACATTCTTCATCAACTTCCAAGCCTCCCAAGAGGACCCAAAGAACTACAAAGGTTGTTATTTCTTCACATCTTCTTTGGTTGGCGTTTTAATCTTTCTGTAACTTGAAGAAGATCTTTGGTGGGTATAAAACGTTTATGTTATTTCAAAAATTAAAGTCTTCCGTTGCCATATTTTTCAAGTTTATAAACTATTTTTGAATTAAAACCCAACACAAGCATGCTCAAATACTCATGGCTGGCCTAATCAGCCTCAGGCTGGAATACCAGGAATGTCTACGATTTGCTCAGTCATCCTAGTGATGGAATACCCTCGTATCATAAGTAGTTTGGTCGAATAAACCATTGGGTTGGAATACCTAACATGTCGGGTCCAATCAACCATTGGGTTGGAATACCCTAGGCCAATTGACTGATGAACAAAGTAGTCCAGTCTCACCATATATCATACAATCATATCGGGTCTAATCAACCGTCAGGTTGGAATACCTATGGCTCAATCAACCATCGGGTTGGAATGCCAATATACAATGGGTCCAGTCATCATCGAGATGGAATAACCTCAGGCCCAATCAACCCTTTGGGTTGGAATGCACCCGGTTAGTTGGCTCATGCACATAGCAGTTAAACCTCAGCCACCAACCAACATATAACCAATCAATAGACAGTTGGGAAGATCTACAGACCACTAAGCATAACATCATCCTATATACTAGGATACTGATCTAACAGATCACTACAACACAATAACATACTATCAAATAACAGGATATCTAATTCAATGGGCCGACCTTGGTGCCTTCGACCCACAACTATAGTGAGGAGGTTCCGACTATGAATCTTATCTCCAACCGACACCTATCCCTCCAGTGACCAATCACAATCAAAATCCCAAAATACCCTTAGGTCAAACTTGGTCAAATTCAATGTCAAAAGGTCAAAATCCATAAGTCAACTCAGCCGAATCAACCCAACAGATTCAGCTCGATAGAATAAACTCTGGTTGTGTACGTGGGGCGTACTCCGAAGGAACACTGGGAGTAGACACAGCCTCACACGTTGACTACTATCAGGGTGGTTGACCTCGTACGCAGGGCATACTCCGAGTACGCGGGGCGTACTCCCAGAAGACTCAAAAACTAATAATTGCTTAATGGATTAAGCACTCACGACCATTTTTCAGATCCATGGCTAAAATACCCTCAAGAGTCTTAAAGTTTCCAGCTTTATGACTTTTCATGGACATTAAGAGCTTAAATCAACTTCTTAACCCATTAAGACCTTTTAAATGATGCATGGAGCAAAAACTAGGGTTTGCATGCTTTCTACATACGCCCCGTGTATGAAGTGTACGCCCAGCGTACACACACGTGCACACGATGTACTCGCCCCTTCTCAACTTTTACCAAACTACCACCAAGGGCCCCCTTTTCCATTCTTTCACAACTTAGGGACCAAAAATGCAATATATCTCAATATCGGGATCAACAGTGGAAGTACTTCAATACCAGATGTTACAAAAATCATGGATAACTTTTTCGTTAATAAGATTAAAATTTAAGGACTTTTCTGAAGATGTTTTTTTTTATTTTATTTTATATGTACTAAATTTATTTGAAGAAAACTTATATTTATTTATTAAAAACTCAAAATAAATACAATTTTTTAATTAATAACACAATAATGATAATTTATATATCATTTTTGGATTTTTTTGTGATTCTCTGTAAAACTACAACTTACCAAATATTTTTTCACAATCAAATGACATCTGAGAAAATAAAGGCTACTCAGAGACTGCTATTTCTAAATACAGCTCCATTTTACACACTATATGACCTAGAAATGCACTTTTTACGACAAATCAATAAAAGTCCGTTTTGTGTTCATTAATGCCTCATATTTGTTAAAAAAAAATCATTTTAGCATTTTTTCAGGTTTTGCACTCTCTTAGCCAGTCATAATTGCCATAAAATTCCTAATATTTGCAGATCACCATTACCACTCTATGTCACCACTGCCACCATTTTCCACCAACAAAACCATCTTCACCACAAAACACCGGTAACTCCCATCAACACCGTATGTGACCCACCTTCTACATTCTTCATCTTCGACCCATTATCGTCCACCCACTATCGTCCACCTATTGTTCTTTCTCTTCACAGCGTGATTAGAAAGCCTAAAATGACAAAACTTACCTAAATATGAGGCATTAATGAACACAAATTTGAACTTAGGACATAACCACGTATTTCATGTAAATATGAGGACTTTTATGACAATAACCCTAATATAATAACTACAATAGTTTTAAAAACACATGCTAAATACATTTAATATGACTTTTGTTGATTTGTCGTAAGGAGTACATTTGCATGACACATATATCATGAGGCTCTATTTATGAACTATATATATATACGATATCTTTATGATTTTATTAATGATATTTGTTAAAGAGAATCACAAAAAAAAATCCAAAAATGATATATAAGTTATCATTATTGTGTTTTTTCAATAATAAATATGAGTTTTTTTAGTGAAAGGTGTAAATGGTATCTTTATTTTATGTTTTCTAATAAATAAACATTAGCTTTCTTCAAATAAATTTAGTATATATAAAAAAAATATCTAGAAAAATCCTTAAACTTTAAACTTATAAACGAAAAAGTCATCCATTTTTTTTGCAATTTAAGCCTTAAAACCGATACTTACTGGTTACAAGGGTTCTTTTGCAAGTATTTACTGATTTTAATAGTTAAATTGAAAAAAAGAAATCAATGATGACTTTTTCTATCGATAGAGCCAAAATATAAAAACTTTGTATACATATCAATAATTATGTCAAAAATTTTCAAACTCACTATTAAAAATGTTCGTTTAGGCTATTACTAGATTTGTTTTCTTTCAAATTGATTTGTTTTCTTTCAAAAAATGAAAATGTTAGAATTTTCATAGCACAATACTGGTTATTACTACTAGTTTCTCCAAACCAAAATTTATATTAAAACCATATTTTTCATTAAAGTTATAGAACACAAAACTAATGTGTTTCTAGATGTCGTTATTGATTTTTTTAGAATATATTCAAATCACAACAATTTTCATCAAAAAAACAAAAAATAAAAATAAAACAAAGCCTAAAATTTGTTTTCATGCAAATGATTCAAACAATTATTTTTAAAAACAGTAATTAAATATATAAAAAAATATTTAAAAGGGTAAAAGTCAAGATTCAAGGTTTTAATAAAAAAACATACATATAAAATAGCAAACCATAAATTTTCAACAATCCATAAATGTTGAAATATATTCATAATAATACATATTGATTCGTGATACAAATATCATAAAACTTTGTAACCTTTTCTGTACTATTATAACATTGTAATATAATTAACCACTTACTTTATTGATTAATAAACGATACTCTTACATTTAAAGAATGATCAAACATCATGAAATTATATACATCAATGTTGATTGTTAGTTACACCAAAATCTTGCACGCATACAATCTACTAAAACGAAGCAATTATAGTATCTACTTACAATATACGTATCCTAAAAATTCACGCAAAATAAAATTATATATTTAAAGAAATATAGAAAAAACTTTGATGCAATGATCCATAACATTCCCTTGACTTTGAATTTGTGATATATTTCCTTTAAACCAATAAAATATATTGATCCATTGAATCTTTGATATATCCAAAGAAGACTATATAACCCATGACATATTTCTGATGGTTTTCTACGTAATAAAATAAAATATAGCATGAGGCGAAATAAAATAAACCTTAAGTTCACATGCAGCCTACTTTGAATCTAAGTTTTCTCTATTGAAAGCAACAAACAATTGAACATCAATAACCCTAAGGCATCCTACTATTATTGAAAATAACAAGGATAAGGTTTACATACCTTTTTGATTATTCTAGTAAATAATCAAAAATTCCTTTCTGTAAGTCTCTTGGAAGGCCAAAATTATGATGTCTATAATGGTTTGTACCCAAAACCTAGCAATGGAACACTTGAGAGGAGAGAGGAGAGGCTATGAAATATTTGGCTCTAATGCTCTTTGAGGAGGGGACGAAATCATATGGCCCTTAAATGGGTATTTATAGGTGATTAAGGTATCCTAAGGCAACCCTAATTCGAATATTAAATTAATATCTCAAATAAGGCAGTTTCCTTTTACCATTTCCTTACCCTCCAAGGCATTCTAGAAGCCTTAGAGAGCTCCCACAAGACCGTCCCTTTTAGGGAGGTTCTAGAAGATTTCATTTGCTCAACTTTTGAACATTATCACCTTCAGTCCCTATACTTTTAATAAATTCAATTAATCCCAAAATTAATTCTAATTAATCTCTGATTAATTATTAATAAAATAATATTATTTAACATTAATATATTAATCTAATAATATATTAACAAATTATTTATTGCTATTTATTAATCATATAATAAACCAATAAATCAACATCTCTTTTCAAAAGTCATTTCCGACAATTACTAGTTTTGAGGGTAGCACAAAAAGGATTTTGCATTTAATTTAAGTATATACCAATTTAGTTATTGGCTTAGACACCTAATCCAACAGTCTCTCACTTGGATAAGTCTGCAACTACAATTAAAAGTATAACTTCTAAATTAAACAACAAAATGTGCTTTCCAAAGCAACTGACAAAATCTGATCTGATAAGACATCGGGCCTAAGATAAGTGATCCAATATTCCTCTGTTCTTCAAGATATCATATGGACATGATACATGGATTTCAATCAATCTCTTTTACAGAATTATGTTTCCTGATTTCCTGATTTGTGATGACCTCATAAGACTACTAATTGAACAAATTAATTCAGTCATGGTTGGGCCCATCACTATAATATCAACAACAAATCACCAAGTGGCCCAAAGATATCACTTTTCCCGCTAGGGAAAAAGGAACAGATAAACTTCGAAATATATTATTGTATCTTTTACTCATCAAATCATACATGACACCACGTTTTATAACATCATGTTACTTACCAATGCACAACCGACTTTCAAATTACAATTCATATATCCCTGTTTTAAGAATTAAAGATTTTATCATCTCAGTATTACTCATGATATAATCCATGAAGTAATTCTCTGAGCATGGGTTTATCCAATACTCAAAATCTCCATTTTCTAACTACTCATGAACATTATAGCAATCTTATTGCAATGTCTAATCCTCATAGACAATCTACAATTCAATTCATGACACACTTGATTCACTAATTACTTCCTAAAGTATGAGAAACTGTGGAATCTCGAATAATTAAATCATGTAGGAAGTAAAACATGCAAAGCGAAACACGAGAATAAATAATTAAAAAAGGAAGTAACCATACTCATAAATAATCTCTATTATTTAATCACAAAAATCAATTACATTTATTTTTATTACAAGTTTCAAACTATCAATTAACTACCAAAACTAATATCATCACTTAAGCCTATGCTCCTAGCATGGTGGGCATGCTTAACCCTACTTAGAGCCTTTGTGGAAGGATATGCATGATTATCTTCGAAAGATACTCTCTTCACCAGGAGGTGACCTTCTTCAACCATATGTCTGATGTAATGGTACTTTTTGTCGACATGCTTGAATCAACCATGATCCTTGGGTTCTTTAGTCAATGAAACCGTGCCTTAATTATCACAAAAAGTTCCATTGACTCTTGAATGGTCGAGACTTCTTCGGGATCACCGATAAAGTTCTTCAACCAAGCCTCTTCCTTTGATGATTCACTTGCTGCAATGTACTCTGGTTCATAAGTAGAATCAGCCACCGTTTCCCGTTTGAAACTTTTCCAAATAATTGCTCCACCATTTAACAAAAAACATCCAACCCGACTGAGAACATAAATTGTATCGATCTGTCTGAAAGCTTGCGTAACTATATCCAGTCACTTTCAATGTATCACTGCCGCTAAGGAATAGAAAACTTTCCTTTGTCCTTTGCAAATACTTAAGAATATTCTTCACTATAGTCCAATGAGCTCTGCCAGGATTCCCCTGAAATCGACTAACCATGCTCAAAGCATAAGACACATCAGGGCGAGTACCTGTCATAACATACATGATCGAACCTACAGCCAAAGCTTATGGGACTAGAATCATGTCAATTATCTCTTCATCTGTATTGGGAATTTGAGTATTACTCAACTTAACAATACTATGAATGGGTAGATCCCCTTTATTGGAATTTTCTATACTAAACTGTTTTAGTACCTTGTCCAAGTATGTACTCTAACAAAGACCAATAAGTATTTTCTTTCTATCCCTTAGAATCCTTATCCCAAGAATATAGTCGGCTTTCCGTAGATCGTTCATAGCGAAAGACTTTCCAAGCCAAGATTTCACTTCTTGCAAGCTCGGAATGTCGTTTCCCACAAGGAGTATGTCATCAACATACAATACTAGGAAAGTCACTATACTCCCACTAGCTTTGACATACACACAAGACTCATCTTCACTCTTAGAAAAATGAAAACTCTTTGACTTTCCATGAAAGCAAAGATTCCAGCTGCGAGACGTTTGTTTCAATCTATAAATGGACTTCTCAAGGTTACATACTCTATTAGGAAACTTTGCATGTACAAAAACTTCTGGTTGGCTCATATAAACATCTTATGCCAACTTCCCATTTAGGAAAGCAGTTTTGATACCCATCTATTGTAACACCTCATTTTCTCCTTACGGCATAATCGACCAGTCACAGAAATAAACGTTTTTGGTTGATGACTATTTAGGAAAAATAGTCCTGACAAAATTGGTAATAATAGCAAAACCGAGAGCCTATGTATAAATAGCGTCTAAATCTAACTTCATAAGAGGAAATTATGATTTTTAGAAGTTTCAGCGCAACAATATATGGCACAGAAACCAAAATAGAAATAGGTCGATTGTTAGGAAAAAAATATAAATGAGAGTCGAAGATCTCGTCCATATGATTATGTCGATATAAAGACAGTCGAGAACGGAATTCATAAGAGAGAATTATGATATTTATATGGGCTTTAACAGTCTAAACCTATTAAAAATATAGTTTTAAAATTAAAGCGACAATTAGCTGATAGATTTTAAATGAAAGTTGTAGATCTCGTCGATAGTTATGTGTGGTTATAAAGAACGTCGAAAACCGAGCTCATATGAAGAAGATATGGATTTTACAAAATCCACATTTTGCACGACGAGTACAAAGCATGCGGCGCGCATCTTCTAGATGGTGCAGTGTGGACCACAAAGATTTTGACATGTAGAAGACAGTAGATAGGCTGGCGTTACCCTAGTGTGCGACACAGACCTATGATGCACGACGTACATGCTTACTATAAATAGATAGCTCCGTATTCCTTCATTTCTCCCCTACATTCTCATATCTGTCTCTAGAATCCCCCTCCCCCCCCCCCCCCCCCCCCGAGTGCGACCTTTCTGGGCTTTTGGAATGCTATAGTGAAGTTCTGAGGCAGTAAGTCGGGAAAATAGAACTGCTCAGTATCGAGGTTCTGCTCGCGACATTTCAGCTTTTCACCTAGGAATCTATGTAAGTGTAGCTACGCTAACTAGAATTTTAGGATAAATCAAATTCCTAATTATAGTCTTTATTAGGAACCTATAAATACTAGATTGGTTAATAATTCTGGTTACAATGTTGATTGATCTACTTACATGAGAGGTGTCTAGAATGGTCATGTTGGCTTGGTTGTTGGATTTCAGAAAGGCTATATACTTATATGGTCCTTCCTCCCAATTATCCTACCTGACTGATCCTTATTTGATAGAACTCTCGGTACTCTTTGGGATTAGTAAAGGTTCTAGTTTTCATTACCAGATCGTCATAGGAATTAATAGATTAAATTATTATAAGTTAATACTTGTTTGGTGCGCTATCCGTCAGTTGGATCGTCAATAGAATCATTCAAATAACTGTCAATCTTCCGAGTCATTGTCAAGGTGAGTTCATCTCACCATATTATGTATTCCAATATATATCCATGTATGTCAAGATATAGGAGCAAGTAGAGTAGAGCCCATAATGTAGATTCTATGTGCATGTAGTAGTAGACCTGTTAGGATGTTGCTTGTAATGTTAATTATGTATGTGATCGGTTAAGGCTGAGGCATTCCCGCTTCGTGAGGAAGGACAAGATGTGGGCAGACTAGATTTATGCTAAAGGCCAAGGGTTAGTTAATGGAAATAGAAAATTAAGTGAATATGATTCTAAATAACGGAAATAACAACTTAAGCAATTGTGAGCCTAGATACTTAGAAGGTGAGGTGACGACAGTAGAAACTTAAGCGATTGTCAGCCAGATAACTGCAATAGCAACTTAAGATATTGTGAGCCTAGATACTCAATTTATGCATGTATATGTATTGTGATATATGGTATATTAGGGGAACTCATTAATTCTAGCGCTTATCCAGTTATTACAAAAGTTTTGCACACACTCTATTAGTTTGTAAGAAGGGAAAAGTTCGACTGTACATGTATGCATTCGTAATCATGTGTTTGCAAATGTATATGTACTATGATGTAATTCAATAAGTAAAAATGAAAAATATTTGGATTGAAAATCGGGACGTTACAAGTTTGTATCAGATCCCTAGTTTGAGCGAATAAGATGAACACTCGTGTGATTCCAAACTCAAACTAAGGACCTGAATATCTTAACAAATATTTTAATAAAATGAATAGAACACAGGATGCGATGCTTACAGTCAGTCGGAGCTCAAAAATGAAAGTGATTCGGAAATATCCATAATTGTTATGACTATTAAGATATGAATTGTTAGATATGTATGCTAGTATGTAGGCTAGGGATCTTTTTAGGAATTATAGATTAGAATTGCCTGGTAAATTAGATGCCTTATAGCCTAGGGATTTGCTTGTTATTTTCTTCTTAGAACCTATACTGATATTAGTTAGCTATTTGATAAATACATTGCATACTCCTAGAAGTAAGTAGTTTTAGATTGCCCGATTCGGCGCTATTGTGTAGCTCTCGTTTGAGTCCAAACGTTGTATTTTCGGATCATTAAGTCAACAGACTGTTTAATTATGGAAGTATGCAATCGTATTCATTAGATAACTAGTTAGTATTAGAAGAATTTCTTCCTCAACAAGTAGTAGGGTAGAGTAGAAGTATTCCTAGAAGGAGGGTCTGGGGAATATAATATATGCTCGATATGACATATACTCGTAAGGTAGCGCATCAGTAGAGACGAAAAGTTATAGTAGAGTCTAGGAAAATCTTTTGTATGAGCTCAAAGGGACACAGACGTATTTATTTAGTGGTCTTCATATGTAGTGACTTAGATACCGCGGGAAAATTTTTGGGACAAGTATGAGTAGTTAGGTAAATAGTGTGGCTAATGTTATAAGACATTGCCTTATTTACTTCATTACCTTCCGTATAGTAATGTCTAGAAGAGTGACTCTATGTTTAGACCCGAGTGGCCATATAGTATTGAGTCTGAATAAGTAAGATATGCGTAAGTAAGTTAGGAAGGAGATGATCATGGTGATAAAATAAAGTATTGTAGTCTTTATCAAGGTTGATTAGAGTTGCTAACTGCTGTGACACGGTTACATGTCGACCTCCCACGAACAAGGAGGAAGGATCGTGTTTAAGAAGGAATAAATATGAGGAACGTCTTCCTTATTAGTGTCCGTCTCGTAGGGAAAAATGGGTTCAATACGTTATTGACCTTTCCATAAAGAAAGTCGCCATGTTAGAAACGCTAAACCTATTACTACAACTAATGTAGATATCACGTCATGGGATAAGTTAGGAAGGAACATGTGTGTCCATTAGGAGTTTGATCGTATGGATCAAAGGCTAGGACTGAAGGTCCATAGGAGGATCAAAGAACATGTACAGGTTCATACACATCCATCAGTGAATGAGTTTAGACCTATAGATTCTCGCTCAAAAGACTAGTGAAGTGACGTTTGTTATAGTGAATATAAATAGGACTAATGCAAATGTATTTTGTGCATTTGCATTTGGGCATTCCAAAAATGGTTAGGATAACCATTACAAGAGTGCCAGTAAGAAGGAGACAATTCGATTGTTCAAGAGAGAAGTAAGAGGTTATTAGATCCAACAATCGTCGTTAGTAGTTCCAGTAAGATAGTCACATCCTCCTATACCATTTAGTTATATTTGTGTGTTAGTTTTAGACAACTTTGTGCTTTTCATGACCTTATCCTATTTTGGTCGTGAGAAGATCACTTGCAGTAGGTAAAAATTAGTAGTACCACGATGAAAATGTTGAAGGTTATTATATATGACGATCAGGAGTTTCTTCAAAGTCAAAATGAGCGAAAAATCTCATAGGAAAAACCATCTTAGACTTCAAATAGTTACAAATAACAGTAAAGGATGGGTCAAACCCAAGTGGGGCAGAACCGATCCTCAACGATAAAGTGAGAAAAGTAGTTCGACTTTCGATGATGATGTCAAGATCCAGGATAGTAGTAGCTCGAGTAGGCTGAGATAGTTAGTTTCGTCTTTGGGTAACAGAATAATGAACTCTTCTTTAGATTACCCATAGGCTATGAGTTTCTTGTTTCTCAAGGAAAGATAAGTCTTTCCACCCAAGCATATGATAGGATTTAGGAATTTTCCAAACTCCCAGGTACAACTTAGATAGCCTAGATAACCATATAGGTTCGTGTCTTTGAGGATATAAGATTTATCCTTGTAGTAGAGGATTAGTTAGAAATTTACTAGGTAGTATAGTTTCCTTAGAAAGAATCAAGTACTCGATGAATATAACAGACTTAGGAACTTGATTCCAACCATAGTAAAGGATTTAGTTAACCCAAGCTAAAGGATCATAGCAGTAGGAAAAATGTAAAGGATAAAGTATTTTCATATGTATGTTTAGAGACCCATAGGAGGAAACCATTTAAAAATAACCATGCCCATTAAGGATACGGTAATGTAACACCGTAAATTTCAAAACAATTTTTTGCATTTTATAAAAACATAATTCATTCATTATTTATAAAAAACATCATTGTTTAAAACTCAATTCATTATCAATCCCAAGATCTCCTAACATAAAAATCCCGTGTGTGTACTGATCAAGTCGGCGCCTTCCCGCGATCCTCACTAGTACCTGAAACACATAACACGAAACACTGTAAGCACAAAGCTTAGTGAGTTTCCCCAAAATACCATATATATAACACATATTAACCACTCGAGGCTATAACTCTGTGGGTCCGTGCACCCAAACTCTGTGAACCCTCAGGTTCTATCTCTGTGAACCTTCCGGTTCTAACTCTGTAAACATGCACATCATGAATCACATAGAATAATGCAGTGCAACACATAACACAAACATAGCATACAAACACTGTATCACATAACTCCGATTACCTACTCAAGGTAAAGTATAGTGAGAAGACTCACCTCAGGCGTCTCGGTAAATCTCTGACTCGGTAGAAATATTGCCTAGTCTCCGCCTATTCACATAAAGTAAATACTCTTATAAATATTACTCTTGAGACTAGACTCAACCTGCCATTGGCAACCTCAGAAGGGTAAAAGACTACTTTACCCCCCTCTCGACACAAGTACCCCATTGTTGACCAAACCCTAAAAGTCAATAAAAGTCAACGGTCACACTTTAACTCTACTCGCCGAGTGCACCCAGGTGACTCGGCGAGTTCACACATGTTCTCTAACACTTTGTCCTGCTTGGCACGCCGAGCCCCTCCCTATGCTAGACGAGTCATACCAGGCATGAATCACGGGGCCACCACGACTCAACTCGCCGAGTCTCAAGAACAACTCGGCGAGTACTGCCTTGAACTCCAGTCCTCTAACCCCCTTCTGACTCACTGAGTCATCCCCAACTCGGCAAGTCTACTCACTGAGCAATTTACGTGAAACCCTAACCCTACTCACCGAGTCCCAAGAACAACTCGGCGTGTTCATGCCATGCACAAACTCTCCTGGCCTCCTGAGGTCAGATCTGTTTCCTTAAACCATAGATCTGGGCTTCCCAAGCATGAATGTCACGTAAAGTACGAAACTTGATTCTTGTATAACAACAACAAGGCATCAAAAGGAGATTTAGTCCCAAAAATGGCAACCTAAGTCCAATAACCCCAAACTGATCCATAAAGCTCCAAGGGTTAAGGTCTCTGGACCTCTTTGAGTCCAGATCCAAGGCACAAACTCAAAGAGGGACCATTTGCTCCACATAATCACTCCCAAAGGGGTTAGAAAACCCTAACTCTAATGATCAACACCAAAACTGAAGGAGGTTCGAACTATTACCTCAAAATGAAGTATCTGAACTCTGGAACTGCTAGAATCGCACCTCCTCTTTGCTATTGGTCACCTCCTTCTTGCTAAACCAAAGGAACAAGGATCCAAAGTGTCTTCTTCTTCCTCACAGCGATTTGGCTCACTTAGGGTTCTCTCAAGGGACTAGTAACCACAATGGGAGGCTATAAGTGCCCTTAAATAGGCTCCAAACCCGGGGGATTAGGGTTTCATTAAACATCGTGGACTCGCGACCCTACTCAGCGAGTCTTGGCTCCAATTCGCCGAGTTCCTCCACAAACTCCAAAATTAAATAAATAAAATAATATACCTGGAAATCCGGATGTTACAATTATCCCCCACTTGAATCAGTCTTCGCCCTCGAAGTCTCATTCTGGAAACAACTCCGGATGTTGCTCACGCATCTCCGACTCTGACTCCCAAGTCATCTTGGATCCTTTCCGATGTTGCCACTGAACCAAAACCAGAGGCACTTCCTTGTTCCTTAAAACCTTGATCTTCCGAGCCCAAATCACCACCGGTCTCTCAGCGTAATTCAGGCTCGCATCCACTTGAATATCCTCTAATGGCACCACTGCCGACTCATTGGCTATACATTTCCGCAACTGCGACACGTGGAAAGTGTCATGAATCTGCCCCAACTCCTCAGGTAGCTCCAAACGATATCCTACCCAGCCCACCCTCGCGGTCACTCTAAACGGACCAATATACCGGGGCCCTAGCTTGCCCCTCTTCCTGAACCAGATCACTCCTTTCCAAGGAGATACCTTCAGGAGCACAAAATCTCCGACCTAAAACTCAAGCTCGGACCGACGCCTATCCGCATAACTCTTCTGGTGACTCGGAGCGGTCAACAACCTCTGTCTGACCTGCTGAATCTGCTCCGTCGTTTCAAGTACTATCTACGTACTACCCATCATATGTTGCCCTACCTCTTCCCAGTAGATGGGAGTCCGACACCTGCTCCCATACAATAGCTCAAAAGGCGGCATACCGATGCTAGAATGATGGCTGTTGTTATATGAAAATTCTGCCAAAGGTAGGTACGTGTCCCAACTCCCTCCGAAGTCCAATACACATGCCCGAAGCATGTCCTCGAGCATCTGAATCGTCCGCTCGCTCTGCCCGTCAGTCTGTGGGTGGTATGCGGTACTAAAATACAGCCTCATACCCAATTCCTCATGAAATTTCTTCCAGAATCTGGAAGTGAAACGCACATCTCGATCTGAGATGACTGAGATTGGTACTCCATGCTGCGATACCACCTCTCTCACGTACAACTCTGTCAACCTCTCAGCGGAAGAGCTCTCACTGATAGCAAGGAAGTGGGCGCTCTTCGTCAACATGTCCACAATCACCCAAATTGCATCGACTCCCCTAGTAGTCCTTAGCAATTTGGTGATAAAATCCACGGTAATCTGTTCCCACTTCCACTCGGTAACCTCCAACGGCTGCAACTTACCATGCGGTCTTTAGTGCTTGGCCTTAACCTTACGACATGTTAAGTACCTCTCAACAAACCACACGACATCCCTCTTCATACAGGGCCACCAATACTCTCTCTTTAGGTCCAAATACATCTTAGTGGCCCCAGGATGGATCGAGAACTTCGATCGATGAGCCTCTTCCATCAAA
Source organism: Lactuca sativa (assembly GCF_002870075.4). Taxonomy (NCBI): domain Eukaryota; kingdom Viridiplantae; phylum Streptophyta; class Magnoliopsida; order Asterales; family Asteraceae; genus Lactuca; species Lactuca sativa. Next base: position 100,671,700 of record NC_056630.2, on the reverse strand, counting down.
ATGGTATGCGTCCCGCCCACAAACGGTACCCAGATACGACCCTGGAATGTCATAAGCCCCCGACTATCGGTAACGAACTCCGATACCAACCCGACAACTCGTTCTCTCTTCTAGTTTTATGATGTCACGGCCTCATCCTGGGCCCCATGAATGGTATCCAACACCAGAGCCATCACGGTCAATCTCAAACAAACATCTCGCATCGGGGCGCTCTCCGCCCTTCGAATCAGTGCATCGGCTACAACATTAGTCTTACCCGGGTGGTAAAGGATCTCACAGTCGTAATCTTTTACTACATCCAACCATCTCCTCTAACGCATGTTCAGGTTTGGCTGATCCATCAAATACTTCAAACTCTAGTGGTTCGTGTATATCGTACACCGAACCCCATACAGATAATGGCGGCAAATCTTGAGGACGAACACCACAGCCCCCAACTCTAGATCGTGGGTGGGATACCTTGCCTCATGGGGCTTCAACTGCCTCGATGCGTACACGATCACATGCCCCCTCTGCATCAACACCGCGCCCAACCCAGATATCGATGCGTCACAATACACCAAGAAGTCCTCCATTCCCTCTGGAAGAGCCAACACCGGGGCTTCGCGCAATCTCTAGCGAAGAGTCTCAAATGAGGCCTACTGCTCTGGGCCCCAGCTGAACACCACACCCTTCCGGGTCAACCTGGTGAGAGGAACAACAATCTTGGAGAAATCCCTGATGAACCTCCGATAATAGCCAACCAACCCTAGAAAACTTCTGATCTCAGAAGGAGATTTTGGCGCCTCCCAACTCATCACCGCCTCGATCTTGGCCAGATCGACCAAAATTCCCTTTTGGTTAATGAGGTGACCAAGGAACTGCACCTCTCGCAACCAAAAATCGCACTTGGAGAATTTGGCGTAAAGCCTCTCCGATCTCAGCATACCGAGGATTTATTGCGAATGCTTCTCATGCTGCTCCCTGGATCTCGAATACACCAAAATGTCGTCAATGAACACAATCACTGATCGATCCAGCATCGATCTGCATACCCTGTTCATAAGATCCATGAACGTTGCAGGCGCATTGGTGAGCCCGAATGGCGTCACCATGAACTCGTAATGCCCATAACGAGTCCTGAATGCGGTTTTCTAGATATCCTCCTCGCGCACCCTCATTTGATGATATCCAGATCTCAGATCAATCTTGGAAAACCAAGACGCTCCCTGCAGCTGATCGAACAAATTGTCGATCCTCGGCAAAGGATAATGGTTCTTGACCGTTAACTTGTTCAGCTCTCGATAATCTATGCACATTCGGTGCGAACCATCCTTTTTCTTCACAAAAAGGATCGGTGCTCCCCACGGCGAGCTGCTCGGACGAATAAACCCCTTCCCCAGCAGCTCCTGAAGTTGTGAGGATAACTCCTGCATCTTTGGAGGTGCAAGGCGATAGGGCGCCTTGGCAATAGGTGCTGCCCCCGGAATCAAATCAATGCGAAACTCAACCTGCCTCTCGGGAGACACACCCGGTAACTCTTCGGGAAAGACATCCGGGAATTCACGCACTATCAGAACCTCCTCAACCGTACTCGGCCTCCCTGCACCAACTCTCGTATCCATAACATACGCTACAAAACCACTACAACCCTGCTGTAGACTCTGCCTCGCTCTAGCAGCCGAACAAAACGCTGAATCGGGACAGGTACCCTCGCCGTACACCGTAAGAACTCCCCCACTTGGGTCTCGTATAGTCACCAGCTGCCGCTCGCAATCGATAACTACTCCAAATCTGCTAAACCAATCCATGCCTACGATGACACAGACGTCCCCCATCGCAATCGGGACCAAATCAATAGGAAACTCTACACCGAAAATCTCGAGTACAAATCCTCGAATCACCTCCGTGGCATACACTGCTCTTTCGTCGGCGATGGAGACTCTCAGAGGTCGACTCAACGCCTCTCGACGAATACTGATGTGCTGATTAAAAGCCAACGATATAAAAGATCGACTCGCACCCGAGTCAAATAACACCAAAGCAGGTACATAAATCACAAGAAAAGTACCTACGCATATCATAATATAAGCACAAAATCTTAAACATTAAAATAAATACATGAAAGAATACATACCAGCCACGACATCGAGTGCTGCGTGGACCTCTTCCGCAGTCAACTGGAAGGCTCTCCCCCGAGCCTTCGGCGTCTCGGTCTTCACCGGCCGACTATCAGAAGCTCTAACAGTAGCAGGGCCAAACCCCTGAGAAGCTCCCTGTGCTGACCCTCGCAGTAGCGAACACTCGGCCTTCCAGTGTCCGGTCTGGTTGCAGTGAAAACACACTGCAAACCCCTTGGGGCAGTCCTTGGCCATATGCCCCTCCTTGCCACACTTGTAGCAAGATCCAGCTCTACAAACTCCATCATGACCCTTGCTGCACTTTTCACAAGTGCGGCCCTTCTGGCTCCCTGCTCTGGAATTAGCGGGCTTGGCCCGCTTAGCTGCCGGCTGGGACTGTGCCAGTCGCCGATCCCTCCCCTGAGACTCCGCCTCCTCCCTAGCCTGAGTCTCTAGCTCGATCTCCCTCTTCCGGGCATTTGCCTGAAGCTCGGCAAATGTCCGGTACGAGGAGTTCGCCACGAACTCCGGAATATCTCTCCTTAAAATACTCAAATAACGGCTCATACGTGCCTGCTCAGTAGACACGTGTTCAGGGAAGAACATCGCCCTCTCATGAAACATCCTGGTAATAACCGTAACAGACTCCGTACCCTGCTTGAGGGTCAAAAACTCTTGTGCCAACCGATCCCGTTCCACCGAGGGAATGTACTCATCACGAAACATGGTGGTGAACATCTCCCAGGTCACCGCAGCAAGCTCTGCTAGAGAATAGTGTGTTGTCGCGAACTTCCACCAGTCCTTCGCCCCCAGGCGAAGCTGGTTCAGCGCAAACCGAACCCTCAAGTGCTCCAGGCACGAGCATGTAAAGAAACACCCCTCAATGTCAGATACCCATCTCATCGCTGCAATCGGATCCTGCGTCCCATCAAACTCTGGTGGCTTCATGTTGCTGAACTCCCTAAACAACAACGAGTCACCCCCTGCGGCCTAGCAGCAGCGATGGCTGCGGTGGCCGCTGCAACAACAACCTCAGAAAGAACGGCATAACGCTCGTCAAAAGTCTCAATCAGCGCGGTCTTAATAGACCCGACCATCTCTGATATCTCTGCCCTGATGACCGCAGCCACCTCCTCATGGATGATCCGGCGGATCTCCTCATCACTAGTCTCGCTGCTCTCTGGCGCATGACGTGTCCTCACCATGATCTACCTCTGAAATACAACATACGATAAATTAGAAACTAACTCGAGCATACTCGCACTCGATAACTCATCCCTCCTTGATCCCTGGCATCCCGAAGATTCTTACTTGAAATGTTCACCGTCCCGGTGTTTTCAGTAGTACGGGCCCAATACTACCGTCCACACCGCGTCAGCATACACCCCAAGTCCTCCTCCTAGGATCCCAAGTCCCAAGTACTCTATTATGCATAATCCACTCTCTAACAGATCTCTCATAAGCTTCTCACTGCTACCTACTCACTCTCAAGCATCTCATAGCAGCTCACCTCCCCCTAGGCTAAGGCATCACAAATCAGGCCACTCTAGTCCTAATAGGAATACCTAGCCCACTCTAGCACGAGAATACATCATATCAATCTCATAAGCATATAACATAAGGGTATTTTGGGAAATCACCGTTCGGGCGCTGACTGATCGTACACACGACTCTACTTTGCGTTTTCCAAAAATCCTTTACTCTTTTTAGAAAACTTGGTTCTCTTATGAAAATATTTCTCAAATCCTCAGTTTGAGTTCAAATACACCCGAAGGTGTACTCGAATCCCTCAAACCAAGGCTCTGATTCTAACTTGTAACACAGTAAATTTCAAAACAATTTTTCACATTTTATAAAAACATAATTCATTCATTATTTATAAAAACATCATTGTTTAAAACTCAATTCATAACATATATCAATCCCAAGATCTCCTAACATAAAAATCCCGTGTGTGTACACATCAAGTCGGCGCCTTCCCGCGATCCTCACTAATACCTTAAACACATAACACGAAACACTGTAAGCACAAAGCTTAGTGAGTTTCCCCAAAATACTATATATAACACATATTAGCCACTCGAGGCTATAACTCTATGGGTCCATGCACCCAAACTCTGTGAACCCTCAGGTTCTATCTCTGTGAACCTTCCGGTTCTAACTCTGTAAACATGCACATCATGAATCACATAGAATAATGCAGTGCAACACATAACACAAACATAGCATACAAACATTGTATCACATAACTCCGATTACCTACTCAAGGTAAAGTATAGTGAGAAGACTCACCTCAGGCGTCTCGGTAAATCTCTGACTCGGTAGAAATATTACCTAGTCTCTGCCTATTCACATAAAGTAAATACTCTTATAAATATTACTCTCGAGACTAGACTCAACCTGCCATTGGCACCCTCAGAAGGGTAAAAGACTATTTTACCCCTCTCTCGATACAATTACTCCATTGTTGACCAAACCCTAAAAGTCAATAAAAGTCAACGGTCACACTTTGACTCTACTCGCCCAGTGCACCCAGGTGACTCGGTGAGTTCACACATGTTCTCTAACACTTTGTCTTGCTTGGCACGCCGAGTCCCTCCCTATGCTCGACGAGTCATACCAGGCATGAATCGCGGGGCCACCACGACTCAACTCGTCGAGTCTCAAGAACAACTCAGCGAGTACCGCCTTGAACTCCAGTCCTCTAACCCCCTTTTGACTCACTGAGTCATCCCCCAACTCGGCAAGTCTACTCACTGAGCAATTTACGTGAAACCCTAACCCTACTCGCCGAGTCCCAAGAACAACTCGGCGTGTTCATGCCATGCACAAACTCTCCTGGCCTCCTGAGGTCAGATCTGTTTCCCTAAACCATAGATATGGCCTTCCCAAGCATGAATGTCACGTAAAGTCCGAAACTTGATGCTTGTATAACAACAACAAGGCATCAAAAGGAGATTTAGTCCCAAAAATGGCAACCTAAGTCCAATAACCCCAAACTGATCCATAAAGCTCCAAGGGTTAAGGTCTCTGGACCTCTTTGAGTCCAGATCCAAGGCACAAACTCGAAGAGGGACCATTTGCTCCACATAATCACTCCCAAAGGGGTTAGAAAACCCTAACTCTAATGATCAACACCAAAACTGAAGGAGGTTTGAACTATTACCTCAGAATGAAGTATCTGAACTCTGGAACTGCTAGAATCGCACCTCCTCTTTGCTCTTGGTTACCTCGTTCTTGCTAAACCAAAGGAACAAGGATCAAAAGTGACTTCTTCTTCCTCACAGCGATTTGGCTCACTTAGGGTTCTCTCAAGGGATTGGTAGCCGCAATGGGAGGCTATAAGTGCCCTTAAATAGGCTCCAAACCCGGGGGATTAGGGTTTCATTAAACTTGGCTCCAACTCGCCGAGTTCCTCCACAAACTCCAAAATTAAATAAATAAAATAATATACCTGGAAATCCAGATGTTACAGGTAATACATAAATGTGACTTCGGGTATCAGGATATACTACACGTTTAGTTTAGTTTAGTTATCCCTTTAGTCAATATTTGTAAAATTGATACAGAACTAAGCTTAAATCTCAACATTCATAGGTTAACATAGGACGACAGATGGAGTTTAGCACCTATGTAGTATAGGTTATGAACCCTTAAGTTAGTTGTAGTCTCTAACTTTAGAAAACAAAGATTGAAGGAAATAAAAAGATATCAAGGAAGGATGATGGTCAGGATAGTCAGAAAATGGTTGTGAGTCTCTAGGACCACCAAAAGGTTGATTGTGAGTCTTCAAGCCCGAAAGACGATGACAAGAGTGACCTGACATCGAAATCCAGAAGTTAGATAAGCATCATGATGTATCATGAACGAATTGCTTGAACAATAGTTGTATCTCGATATAGGTAATGTGGTTAGAGCCTCCTGGGAGGGATAGTTTTCATTATAATCTAGTAGATAATCAAGCCTTATCATGTGTCCTTCGTCAATATTAGAATATTAGTTCTAGTGTTTTCAAGGTAGTAAACTCGTTATAGTAATTATGGTTAAAATTTAGGATGTTAGAACACTTGAACTAGGCATAAATAACGTTTGTAGTCTAGATTAGTGTATATTTGAAGGATATTCCATAAGCCTTTTAGAGGCATGTTCCTAATAGTGAATCCCATTAGGATGACGTAGATAAATTTCCGTGGTTAAGCACTTTTTATCGAGTCGACTGTGTCGACATTTCATGTATAAAGGTGATCGCCAATCGTAGCATGTAATTTCTGGAATCTCAAACCGATGAATTCCTGAATTTAGAAGACTTTTCAAGGATTTGCGAGTACGTCCACAGTAGAAACGAAGTTCTACGGCCAAATAAGTATAGATGGACGAAGTTGGTGAGGCAATGTTAGTTAGATATTTTGTTGATCTCATGAAACCCCAATAGGATAGTATACATATTTTATTAAAGTGTACTATGAGTAGGATTTCGGGGATGAAATCTCTATAAGTGGGGGAGAGTTGTAACACCGCATTTTTTCCTTACAGTATAATCGACCAGTCACGAAAATAGACGTTTTTGATAAAAGACTATTTATGAAAAATAGTCTTGACGAAAGTCGTAGTAATAGAAAAAATGAGAGTGTACATATAGAGAACGTCCAAATCTAACTTCATAAGAGGAAGTTATGATTTTTAGAAATTTCAGTGCAACAGTATACATCACAAAAACTGAAATAGAAATTGGTCGATTGTTAGGAAAAACAGTTTAAACAAGAGTCGAAGATCTTATCCATATGATTCTGTCGATATAAAGACAGTCGAGAACGGAATTCATATGAAAGAGTTATGATTTTTATATGGGCTTTAACAGTCTAAGCGTATTAAAAATATAGCTTTAAAATTAAATTAAGAATTAGCCAATGGAGTCTAAATGAAAGTTGTAGAGCTCGTCGATATCTATGCGTAGATATAAAGAACGTCGAAAACGGATTCATATGAATAAGATATGGAATTTACAAAATCCAAGTTTTGCACGGGGCGCACAAAGCATGTGGTGCACACCTTGTAGAAGGTGCAGTGTGAACCACATGGATTTTGACATGTGGCAGGTAGCAGACGGATCGATGTTACCATAGTGCGTGGTGAGCAACTATCATGCACAACGTGCATGCTTACTATAAATAGATAGGTCCAACTTCCTTCATTTCTCACCTCCATTCTCACATCTCACATCTCTCTCTCTCTCTCTAGAAACCCACTCCCCCTTGAGTCCATCCTTTCTGGGCTTTTAGAATGCTTTAGCAAATCTTTAAGGCAATAATTTGGTAAAATAGAAGTGTTAAGTATCGAGGTCCTGCCCACGACTTTTCAGCTTTTCACTTAGGAATCTATGCAAGTGAAGCTATGCTTACTAGACTTTTAGGATAACTCATATTCAAAATTATAGTTATTATTAGGAACCTATTGAAGGGTTTTGTATACTACAACATTCTATGGTGTACATACAACCCTAAATGCTTTGGATCTATGTTTTCTTTAATTATACATGCAATATTGTTTCTAAAGCATTAAGCCCACAACTGGCATGCAATTGACATAAACAATATAAAATACTAGTTAGGAGTTTACCTCTTTATGTAGCATGTAGAGCTTGTTGTATTTGGCCTTTAAGAACTTAGTGTCCCAAGTGTGACACCTCAAATGGTTCACAACACACCTTAGACAAAGGATGACTTTTGAGAGAGTTTATGCACACTAAAATCGTTTATGGCTCTCTAAGAACACTCTAGCAAAACTTGTGCAACCAATTTTAGGCTATAGGGTGTCATATAGATAGTGTAGGAATCCAAGAGTCATGGGTAAACCCTAATCCTTACACTTGGGCTTATTATCCATGATCCATGATTCAAGCTGGCTAACTCTTTATGGATTCATCCATAAACTTAGTCCATCATGTATCATAAGCGCAAACCATATATATATATATATATATATATATATATATATATATATATATATATATATATATATATATATATATAATTAGTCTCTTTTGATCACTAAATTAATTCCAAATTAATTCTTGATCAATACTAATTAAATCATATGATTTCATATTAATATATTAGAACTTAAAATATATTAATAAATCATAACTAACCTCTTCTCAAAAGTCCATCGTATCAAATTGTCGTGGTGATATGCAACCCAAATGGACCATGCTACTCTCGGGTCAAGTACATACCAATTATAGTTATGAGCTTAGACACCTAATCCAACACCTATAAATACTAGATTCGTTAATAATTTTAGTTATAATGTTGATTGATCTACATACAGGAGAGGTGTCTAGATTGGTCATCTTAGCTTGGCTTTTGGATTTCGGAAAGGTTATATGCTAAAATGGCCTTGCCTCCCAACAATCCTGCCTGGTTGATCCTTATTTGATAAAAATCTCGGTATTCGTTGGGATTAATGAAGGATCTAATTTTCATTACCAGATCATTGTAGGAATTAAAATATTAAATTATTATAGGTTAATAGTTGTTCGGTGCGCTATATGTCAGTTGGATCGTCAGTAGACTCATTCAGATAATTGTCTATCTTTCGAGTCATTGTCAGGTGAGTTCATCTTACTGTATTATGTATTCCAGTATATATCCATGTATTTCAGTATATAGGAGCCAATAGAGTAAACCTCATAGTGTAGATTCTATGTGCATGTAGTAGTAGACTTGTTAGGATGTTGCTTGTAATGTTAATTATGTATGTGATCGGTTAAGGCTGAGGCATTCCCGCTTCATGCGGAAGGCCAAGATGTGGGAGGACTAGCTTTATGCTAAAGGCCAAGGGTGAGTTGATGGAAATAGAAACTTAAGCGATTGTGATTCTGAATAACAGAAATAGCGTAATACTGAAATACGTAAAATAGATTAGTATATGTTAAACACCACTAAAGATTTTTATCTTGTAAATTCAACAATTATAATACAAATTACTTATGATAAGTTCACACCCATGCATGAATTAATGGGGCCCAACACTCAAAAAGAAGCTTAATAAGACTCATAAAACTTTCATGGACCAATATCTTACATAAGGTTTGCATTTTCATGGACATGGGACCTCAAATCAGCAAAGATCTAACATCGTTAGCTTCTAGAGTAGACCATAACTTCATATATGGCATAAAAGACAAAAAAATGCACAAATAACATCATGAAATGGATCTAACATAAATGATCACCAAGATGAGAGGTTTTTACCTCAAAAGGCTTGCTAAAGTGAAGATAATTCTAGATCTAAAATCTCAAGCTACTCCCAAGCAACCTCCAAGTATTCCGCTTCTTCTTCTTCACCATGAAACTCCAAGAAACTCACTTTCAAGCTCAAATCTCACCAAATATACTTATGGTTCAATATTAGAGCATAGGGTGATGGAGGCTGAACAATAAAATGTCTAAAAGGTGGTATAAGTTGCTTAAATAAGGTGCAAACCCTAAAAATTAGGGTTTGACCCTGCAAACCGTATGCCATGCGTACTCCACGTATGCCCCACGTACGTGAGTGAATCCCGTGACAAGAAAAAAGCTAGTACACTAAGCGTACTCATAGAGTATGTCCCGTGTACTAGCTAAGGACCCAATGAAAAGGATTTTGCATTAAGAGCTAAAGGGGAAACATACCAAATTCCCTAGTGTTACAATTCTCCCCTACTTAAATCATACTTCATCCTCGAAGTGCGCTGCCCCAAATAACTCTGGTTAGTGCTCCCTCATCTCAGCCTCCAGCTCCCACATCCATTCTGAACCCTTGTGATGCTGCCATTGAACTTTCACCAACTCAACAACCTTGTTCCTTAAGGTTTTCATCTTCCGGTCAAGAATTGTCACATGTCGCTCGATATAATTCAGGCGATCATCCACCTGAATATCCTCCAATGGAACCACCACGAAATCATCCACTAAAATTTTTCACAACTTAGAGACGTGGAACGTGCTATGGATCTGACTAAACTCCTCAAGAAGATCCCAGCGATAAGGAACCCATCCCACCTGAGCTAAAACTCTGAAAGGACCGATGTACCTAGGGCCCAACTTGCCCATCTTCCTGAATCAAATGACACCTTTCCAAGGTGACACCTTCAGGAGAATCACATACCTAACCTAGAGCTCTAGATCTAACCGTCGCTTCTGCCGACTCTGAGTTGTCTGGAATCTACTCTCCCATAGAGCATCTCAAAAGGAGTTTGATCAATGTTGGCATTGTAATTGTTGTTATACAAAAAATTCGCCAAAGGGAGATATGTATCCTAACTCCCACCAAAATCCAAAACACACGCCCAAAGTATATCTTTCAATTTCTAGAAAATCCGCTCGCTCTGACCATCAGTTTGCAGGTGGAAGGCCGTGCTGAAATGCAGACGAGTACCAAATTTGTCATAGAACCTGTTCAAAAATATGGAAGTAAATCGGAGGTCCCTGTTTGAAACCATAGAAACTGGCACCCCATGTTGTGTCACAACCTCCCTGATGTATATCTCGGCCATCTTCTCCTCAGTGATACACTCCTGAATCAGGATATAATGCATGCTCTGGATCAATCGATCCACGATGAACCAAATCGAATCCACTCCGTGTGCAGTCCGAGGCAACTTTTGTAATGATATCCATGATAATATCCTCCCATTTCCAAACAGGAATGTCTAAAGGCGACATCTTGCCATGAGGCCGCTGATGCTCGAACTTGACTTTACTGCTAGTCAAGCACTTATCCACATACCAATCTACATCCTACTTCATGCAGGGCCACCAATAATCAGGACGAAGATCTCTATACATCTTTGTTGCCCCGGGATAAATGGATAATCTGTGATTTGTGCACCTCCTCCATCAAAACCTGATGCGCACCACCCTAATACAGAACCCACACTCTCTAATGGAGATTCAATAACCCTTGGCTATCATAATCAAAGGAAGCCATCTAACCCATTATGTGCTCACTCTTCTAGTGCTCTTCCTTCATAGCCTCAACCTGAGCCTCTCGAATCTACACAAAAAATGAAGTTATCATAGTCATCCTCAAACAAATATCCCTTATCGGATCCACGACCGCCTTCCGGATAACAACATAGACCACCACATTGGCCTTCCCCTGATGGTAAAGGATCTCACAATTATAATCCTTCACCACATCCAACCACCGATGCTGCCTCATGTTCAGATTCAACTGATACATTAGGTACCTTAGGCTTTTGTGATCCGTGTAAATAGTACAACAGACCCCATAAAGGTAATGTCACCAAATCTTGAGGGCAAAAACCACTGCCCCCAGATCTATATCGTGCGTTGGCTAATTCACATTATAAGGCTTCAACTGCCTCGAACCATAAGCGATCACAAGACCCCTCTGCATCAGAGTTGCACCCAAACCCGTGATCGATGCATCACAACAAACCACGAAATCCTTAGCACCCTCCGGCAGGGTCAAAATCGGTGCCTCATAATCTCTATCTCAGGCTCTTAAAAGCGGCCTGCTGATCAGGCGCCCAACAAAAAGTGACAAACTTCTTCGTCAACTGAGTCAGAGAAACCGCTAGCCTGGAGAAATCTTGAATGAACCTCCAATAGTAGCCTGCCAACCCAAGGAAACTCCGAATGTAAGATGGAGACCTCGGAACCATCCACCTCATCATGGACTCGAACTTGGCCTGATCGACCTGAATATCGTTCTAGTTGACAAGGTGCTCCTGGAACTACACCTCAGGTAACCAGAACTCATACTTTGAGAACATCGCATAAAGTCCCTCCCTCCTCAAAGTCTCCAATACCTTCCTCAAGTGCTCCTCATGCAGCTCCTCGGTCTTGGAATACACTAGGATATCATCAATGAATATAATCATAGACCGATCTAGCATCAGCCTGCATATCTGGTTCATGAGGTCCGTGGACGCGACTGGAGCATTGGTGAGACCGAAGAGCATCACCACGAACTCGTAATGACCATAACGAGTCTGAAAGGCCGTCTTCTACACATCCTCCTCTCTGACCCTCATCTGATGATAACCCGAATGCAAGTCAATCCTGGAAAACCAAGACACAACTTGAACCTGGTCAAAAAAATCGCCAATCCTCGAGAGTGGATAATGGTTCTTCACCATTAGCTTATTTAGCTCATAGTAATCAATACACATCCAATGATACCCATCCTTCTTCTTTGCAAACATGATTCATGCTCCCTAATACGAACTGATCGGTCGAATGAACCCCTTGTCTAACAACTCCTGCAGCTGTGTAGCCAACTGCAGCATCTCTGGAGGAGCTTACCGATACTGTTCTTTGGCTATTGGAGCCCCACCAGGAAGCAGGTCAATCCCAAACTCAATCTGCCTCTCCGGAGGAACCCCGGGAAAGTCCTCCGGGTACACATCCAGGTATTCCCGAACAATCGGCATATCATCCACATTCGCCTTACCCTTATCCCGGGTATCGATAACATAGGCGACAAATCCAGAACAACCTAGTTGTAGATAGCACCTGGCCGTCGCTGCTGAATATAAAATTGGCCCATGTTGAGCTCCCTCTCCCTGAACCACTAATTCTCCTGCACTTGGGGTTAGGATACACACGAACTGATGCTCAAAATCAATCACTGCCCCATTGGGGCTCAACTAGTCCGTTCCCACGATAATATTGTCCCCACGCAAAGGATTAGGAACCAAATTAATTGTATATTGCTCACTGAAAAACTCAAGAATACAACCCCGATGAACCCTCGATGCCAGAACTGATCGATCATTTGCAATCATAACCTCTAATGGAAAATACAGCTCCCACGAAGGTCCAACAAACCGCTTGCTGAGCATAAGAGACAAAAAAGTTCGGGTAGCTTCCGAATTGAACATTACCATGGCAAAGACACCGTTCACAACGAATGATCCTAAAATAAAACATACAAATATAAGAAGAAAATCAACATAAATAAAGAGATAAGGAGAAGATACATACCTCTCACCACATTAGGTGCTGCGCGACCCTCCTTGGCTGTCAGCTGGAAATCTCTGGTCCTCACAACATACGCATCTGCCTTGCCCTGGCGGCCATCGATAATCCATAGATTCGTTGGATCAGGTGCTACCACTGGTTATGTTGCTGCCAGACTTGGACAATGAGCCTTCTTGTGGCCCCTCTGGTTGCAATGGAAGCAAATCAAATCAGATACTGGGGTTACGGTGGTGGTAGTAGCAGTATAATCCCTGCTAATATAACCTATTTGATCGCACTTGAAGCATCGCCCACCCTACACGCCCCATTGTGCATCCTCACGTAATTGCACAGTGGCTCCGGCCTGGCTACCCCTTGACCTCAAGTCAAATACCTTGGGCCTCTTTCCCGTATTCCTTGAACCCTAATCCTGATCCGACTCCTCCTCATCTCCATCTCTAAATCCATCTCTCTCTCTCTCTCTCTCTCTCCCTCTCTGTCTAGCTCTCACAATCATATCCTTTAGTTTCTTGCAACTGAAGCAGCTCACAAAACTATACAATATCACTCCTCAACATCTCATGGTATCTTGCCTTTCTCATATCCTCATCCGCCATATACTACGGAACCAACAGTGCCCTCTCACAGAACATAGTAATGATCTCAACCACCATCTCAATAGTCTGACGAAGGCCCTGGAACTCCCTCTCTACCTACTTCACCTTAATCACCGGTGTAAACTCAGCTCGAAATCTAATCACAAAATTATCCCATGTCATCGAGTCAACCTCTGTATCACCCATTGGGCATCCAACTCCCTCCCACCAATCTCGAGCTCTTTCTTTCAGAAGGCAGGAAGCAAGTCTGACCTTTTCCCAATCAGGACAACTTCTAGTGTGGAAGGCATTAGCGACATCTGCTAACCAACGTATACTCGCGACCGGGTCTTTCTCTCCGAAGTACTCCAGAGTCCCACATGCTTGAAGCTCCTGGAAAGTCAACGTGCGAGCTCCCATCAATTCCACCATCTCATACCAAAAAGTTCTCAAATGCTCATCCAAAATCTCTAGAATGCCCTCCTTGACCATACCAAAGATCAAAGGAGTCTGCTCAAGTATGCTGTGGGTAATCTCAAATGAAATGAATTCCTGCATCTGATCATCTAACTGTCCGACTCCAAAACCCGATCCCGAACCCTCACTAGTACCAGAACCACTAACCGATCTTTCTTGAAGAGTCACCATACTAAAAATAGACCATATAAACCATCAGAACATGCATAAATATATATCGAGGAGTCTCACACTCTACAAGCTTCATAGTTTCATCTTAACTCTCCTTGACTCGAGTACGGATCCCCTACTTCTAGTAGTACGAGCCCATATTACCTTCCACATCTATCCGTACTTTCGTCAAGGATCACTTTGAATCCTCTACGTCACTCCTTATCCACACATACAATCCTCAACAACACAAGGCTCCCAACACTAAATATCTTCCTACGATAATCACCACACCACTCTACGCCATCAGCTGCAGAGGGAACTCCTACTAGCTTCCTCTAACTAGCTCATGAATACAATTACATATCACCAGCACCAAATAACTCTTCGAATGAAAGGTCTCACACTACAACGGTTGGACTCACACAAGAGTTGCGCAATAGAGTTAAAACCTAACCTTCTAAAATTATTTATTCTCCATAATATGTAACTTAGCATGTTCACTTACTAGTTAGATGAAGTTAGTGAGAACTCCTAACAAGTACAAAGCAAGCAACATTCGAGCATCGACTAACCGGAATCAATTATAACGTAAACAGGCTATCCTATCACTAACTGATTAGTACTAGCATGCAAGTCTACAAGCTCATACAGTAGGCATATAAAAGCATCTTTCTTAGCATTCTATCATGCAAATCTTGAGCAGATCCTTAGCCCTAACTAGCATGTGATTCACAGATTCACAAATCAAAGCATATCATAAAACATGTATGGGTATTTTGGGAAAACCTACTTGAGCTCGGTGGATTGCATGCACCACACCCTTTTTCATCTATTAGAAAAACCTTTGTATAAAACATTTCCTTTTTGAAAAATTCTACCAAACCCTCAGTTTGAATTCAGACACACCCGAGAGTATGTCTGAATCCGTCAAACTAAGGCTCTAACACCAACTTTTAATGTCCCAAAAATTAAGCCTAAAAATTTCAAAATTTAAATTAATTAAAACCATTATCCAAACAAAAACATAGAAACCATGGTGAATCAAAGTATATCAATAACATCCAAGTACATCAAAGTAATATAAAAATGTGGAACGATGTGGTGTGTCCACTACAATCATCCCAAGCTCTTCCCTTTCAAACCAAAAGTACCTGAAACATAAACTGTAAACCATAAGCACAAAGCTTAGTGAGTTCCGCAGAATACCACCTACCATACATACAAAACATATAATGGGCCCCGGCTGGCATCGAGCCCCGCTCGGTAAACTGATCTCTCAGTCATCAACCCCCCTCGGTATACATATAAACAAATAAACATATAATCATATAAATACATGCAATAATCACAAAGATAAACACCATACATGATAGTCATCGGGCCTCTCCCGACAAAAATATAAACACATAACACAAGCAAGAGTCATGCAGACAACTAGCATCCTAACATATCAAACCATGGGATGACATTGGTTTCTTCGACCCGCTAAAAACAGTGAGGAAACTCATCTCAAGCTGTAGAATCACTCGGATAAAATCTCAGTCTGCTGGTCCGGAAAATTCCCTTACTAATATCATTAAATAATTATCCAATTAATAATTAGATCATGACCTATAATCAAGAATCTAAGTTACTTGACCAATAACCAGGGTAAAAGACCATTTTACCCTTTTTTCTTACTTGGCCTAAAACCAAGGCCCAACCCATTGCTCAAAAGGCCCAAATTCCTAAATGGCATCCCAAGGCCCAACTCCCAATTTAGACCCAAAATCATCATGGACCCAATACCAAGAAAACCCATAGTCTATCCATGGACCAAAGTCAGAAGTCTAATGGCCCAACAAGGCCTATTCCTAAAAGCCCAAGATATGGCCCAAACCCGACAAAAGTCAACCCAAAAGTCAATCTCCTGAGTATGCAGGGCATACTCAGCTCGTTTGCTTAGCGTACTCCTTTCGGGGCTAGTATGTGCAGCGTACCAGCTGGGTACGCCCATCATACTCCCTAGATTACCAACCCCATGCATTAAGCACTTAATTGGTTAAGCCAACATGCTAGACTCTCAGATCTGATTCTAAATAGCGACCTAATACGTAAAGTTGACAGGTTTACACCCATGTATGACTTAATGGGGCCCAACACTAAAAAAGAAGCTTAATAAGACTGTTAACACTTGCATGGACCAATATCTCACATAAAGTTTGCATTTTTGTGGACAATGGACCTCAAATGAGCAAAGATCTATCATCTTTAGCTTCTGGAGTAGACTATAGCTTCATATATGACTTAAAAGACCCAAAAAAAACATAAATAACACCATAAAAGGAATCTAATATAAAGGACCGTCAAGATGAGAGCTTTTTACCTCAAAAGGTTTGGTAAGGTGAAGATAACTCTGGATCTACAAGCTCAAGTTGCTCCCAAGCAACCTCTGAGTGTTCCTCTTTTTCTTCTTCTTCACCACAAAACACCAACAAACTCACATTCAAACTAAAATCTCACCAAATACACTTAGGGTTTGATATTAGCGCATAGGGTGATGGAGGCTGAACAATAAAATGTCTAAAAGGTGGTATAAGTTGCTTAAATAGGATGTAAACCCTAAACATTAGGGTTTTCCCCTGCCCCACAAACGCTATGCATACTCCAGGTACGCCCCGCGTAAGTGGTTGAATCCCACGACCAGAAAAGTGCTAGCACGTTAAGCGTACTCATAGAGTACGACTGACATACTAGCTAGGGACCAAATGATAAGGATTTTGCATTAGGGGATAAAGGGGAAACATACCAAATTCTCAAGTGTTACGTTGGTTCTAGGGTTGTGGGTTGGTTATTTGATCTTGTTAGTAGGGTGCATGTTCGAAATGACCCATACCCACCTTTCATGTATACATGCATTCCAGGCACTACAATTAATCAAGTGGCTGGATATGTTGTATGTTGTTGGGTCCAAGGTTGTGGGTTGGTTCGTTGATCTTGTTGGTAGGGTACATTTTTGGTATGACCCATGACCCACCTTGTATGTACCATCACAATTGAAAGAGTGGCTAGATAAGTTGTATGTGGTTGGGTTTAGGGTTGTGGGTTGGTTCTTTGATCTTGTTGCTAAGGTGCATGTTGGGTATGACCCATTAGCCAACTTTCATGTATTTTAAAAAATTATTATTATTATTACATTATTTCCATTTGTGTCTAGGCATTACATTATATATAATATAAAATAATTTTTATTCATTTAAATTTTATATGCATTTGTAGGCAAAATTGAACTATTAATCTAAAAGGATCAATAATGTAATTATTTTTTAAAAATTTAAAAACCCGCCAAATAATTCCCTAAAATTTTCAAAACAATGTTAGGGTTCACGAGTGTGTATCATATCATTTTTCGAATCGATTTGAATTTATCAAAACAAGTAAAGAGCAAACTTGGGTTTGAGAAAACAATTGCATGATGAATATCGCCTCCAACATAAAGCGAGAATCTGTATTCATTGTTACTGCTAAATCTATACCAATTCTAATCTTCATAGTAAATGTCCACATATTAGGTAAGAAACTTTAATCTTGGAGCTGATTATTAAAAACCCTAAAACCCACTTTTAAGTATTCCATCACAACCGAAGTGTTCTTCGCTGACTAACATAATTGGTTGCTATAAGGCTTATATACTAAACTAGGGCATGTATTTTGTGTAAGTATATCAATAAATCTTACAATTACTTTGCTAGTTTATTATGCTTGATGATGTTATATGTTAATTTCATATGATTCATGTGTGATATAATTTACATTAATAAAATACTAATCATACTTGTAACTTAATGTTTCATGTATGAGGAAGCATCATGGACGAGGAAACCAGTATGTATGATCAAATGGGAGCAGATAAAATTGACAACCAAGGATATTCTGATGAAGAACACTTGGAAAACTTTTATGAAAAAGACCTGAAAAATGAATCAGATGTAAATTTAATCAAATACTGTAATAACGCTAAACTTAGTAGTGACTCAAACGGTTGTTCAGATGAAGACAATACTTTATTTCTTTATATATTAAGGTAATGTCATCCGTAGGCAACAATGTTGAATTGCAAACCACTCCAATCGATAAAAAAAATCACATAAAACTGATTCCATAACACTAGTTAGTGATAAGTTAACATTCTTTACTGCAGAACATTGAATTTATTTTATTTACATAAAGCCTACTAATACTTTTCTTCTGTATTTTTGCAGGTAATTTTTTGATCCAGATTGTTGCATCTGAATGCAGTCCAACGTGAAAAAAAATACAAACAAGATAAAAGAATCAATATCACAAGTAAGTAAAAACTTGACCAGTTCAAAACTTTTAATATATTCTTTCCACTAATTTAAGATTACACATATACGCATACATTTATGGTTTTCATGGATTTGCAAAACTCAAGAAAATAAGTATGCAACCAAAATCACCACAAACTCAAGCACCAAAAGACATAGAAGTATGTATTGCCTCATCCTATAAATATATATATATATATATATATATATATATATATATATATATATATATATATATATATATATATATATTTGTTCTTACTATTCTATAATTCTTTATAGGAGATAAAGTGTGATCTATACATAGTAGAACCAATCGAAAGAAACCTTGTTGCCCGTGGTAATTAAGCTTACTTCTCAACAGGAAAGCAATATGTTCATGGGATTCCACTAAAAGATTATTGCTATAAGGTGTCTATTGAAGAAATGTTAAAGGAAAATGCATATTTACCAAATCGAACTTTCGAGCACAAATTAGTTGCAGAAGCACATAAAGGTTTTGTTGCTTAGACAAAAGACCTTGTCATAGTACGTAGATCGGTTTGTTTATTCTGTTATATATTTTTAATTATTTTTTTCTTTTAATCATTTTTGTTTTACTGTTAGACGATACATACAAATTTTGTTGCTATAGGTACCGACTACGACTTCAAGTAAGAAGAGTAACATTGTCAACCCTAAAAAGCACAAAGTATCTTACACACCAGATGTGGCACCGAAGAGAAGAAGCATGATTAATAAGAGGAAAATTAATGTAGCTTTCATTTTTTTTGACTTGTATATATTTCATAATTTATTTATATACATGACAGGGATATACTGATTACAACATTTTTGTATATTATTTAAATTGGCTATCTAATTAATGTTATTTTTTTCTTTTGTTATTTACTCTTGTTATATATGCATGCAAAATTTTAATATTATCATCGTCCATTCATAAATGTTACAAATGTGAATTATAACCATCATCACAAAATAAAATGTGGCTAAATAGTAACAAATAGCCATACCAATTAGATAAAATGCGATGGTTTTAAGAATTATGTATCACTAAAAGCGAACAATGATCACATTTTTTTCTTTTTGATTTTCTTTATGTGACTAAATGATATCATACATCACACTTTAACATAAATTAATGTAACTAAATGTAATAATTAGCCACATCTGTAACGACCCATTTTTTTACGTCCAAAAATTTCATTTTTCAATTAATATTTAGTAAAATCATTTGCAAATAAACATTGTCCGATCAAACAATTTCATAAACATATACTATGTCTAAAAACCAAAACATGTGAGCTATCAAAATATCAGGGTATGAATCCCAGAATAATCCCATGAATGCGGAAAAACAGTGTGTGTGCATGATGTGCCGCTACCGCGCCAGCACCTTCCCCTTCGACGAAGAGGTACCTGAAACCAAAACTGTAAACTGTAAGCACGAAGCTTAGTGAGTTCCCCCATCGTACCACATACCCTACGATCACATAACATACTGTTAGAACAATGTTCTATCAGGATCGTATGATTCTAAGCAAAATATAAATAAGAACGTAATGAAGAACACAAGAATTGCACTGAATATGTCGAATGATTAATGCAAAGATACCCCAGAAGAGCTCGATAAAGAACTTCAATCTGTAGAGGTATTATAGGGTTACAAGAAACAACGTAATCGACTATCTTCTTATACGCATACATGCATGCATATATTTATTATAAAACCCTAACAACTTATCTAGATAAAAGGAAACTATTCTAGATAACTACGGATGGACAAGCCCAATCCGATTACAAAACCAAGAGGCCCAAGACGCAATACTAAAATACTTAACACATACATACTGCCAGGCAATTCTGGGGTGCCCGACCTACCCGGTACGACCATTTTGGGGTGCCAACCTACCCATGCGGCCATTCTGGGGTGCCGTCCTACCCGTGTCAAACCATTCTGGGGTGTTGTCCTACCTGTTGGTCCTAACAACCGACCATCAAGGACTATTCTCCCCCTACTGCCACTATGACATATACCATAACATAAACATACTATCAGACATATCTGGGGTGTCCGAACTACCCTTCCGTCCTAACAACCGAACTGGGGGACTATTCCCCTCCTACTACCACTATCACATATAACATATCATGCCAGTATATAAACATATCATCACATACTGTCAGACATATCTGGGGTGTCTGACCTACCCTTCGGTCCTAACAACCGATTTGTACTACTATCACATATAACATATCATGCCAACATATAACATATCAGGTAGTAGCAAACCTAGATGATATCACAAAGACAATCATCTAACATACAACTCCTACTGGTGGGCCGACATTGTGGCCATAGACCCACCGCTACTGGAAGGCAACTCACCTCAAAGTAGCTGCTGATTTGAGCGGGAACTGACTATCTACTGCTACTGTTGCTGTTCCGGAAGTCCTCCGGCTATAATTCCCACAAAACATTCAGTCAAACACTGCTAGCTGTACTTAGGGTAAAATGACCATTTTACCCTTGACCAGGTCAAAGTACAAGTCAAAGTTAACTTCCAGTTGACCCAACTCGCCGAGTTGGCTGGCCAACTCGTCGAGTCCCTACCCATTCGATTGTCCTCAACCCGACTCTACTCATCGAGTTAGGCATTGACTCGACGAGTTCTCCTTCTAACTGATGTCCAAAAGTCCTTCATCCTACTCGCCGAGTTGCATGAACAACTCGTCGAGTTCATCTTCATCCGATGATCACTCTATGCTGAGACTCGCCGAGCTGTATGAACAACTCGTCGAGCCTGTTCTTGAGGTAAGAAGATTGCCTTGGACTCGCCGAGTCAGGGCATTGACTCGCCGAGTTCCTCCATGGATGGGTCTGGTTTCCGACTCACTGAGTCCACCGGCGACTCACAACTCCACTCAGCAAACACCAAAAAGGGGAAAACTCGGGGACTCGCAGCTCGACTCACCGAGTCGTTCACATGCAATTACTATATACTCGATTATGCTTGAATCCAGCTCATACCATACATAGATCTGGGCTCTTAGGTTAGGTTTTACACGTAAAGTTTCCAACTTTACGTGTATACATGCATAGGATGGGGATTTAAGGCTTAATAAAGGCTAAAAATGGTAGATCTAGGACCTTCAAGCACTTTACTCCCATAAAGGCCATGGATCTGAGCTTTTGGAGCTCAACCCTGCCTAGATCTAGAGGTTAATCAGCTCATTACAACCCCTAATCCACAACCAAGCTTGGAAATTGTTCAAGAAGGACTTTAATGGTGCCCTAAGGGACTTTTAAGCATAAAAACAGAAGGAAACTGAGTTATACCACAATGAATCTCTGAAATATCACCAAGATATCGAGCCTCCTTCTTCTCCTCTTGATCTACTCTCCTTCTCTCAAAATCTTCAAGAAATCACACCAAAACACTTTAATCTCACAAGAAAAGGGATTAGGTCGATATAAGGAGCTCTAAGGGTGAAGGAGTCGGGCTTGGGGTGCATAAGGTTGTTTTAAATAGGGTGCAAACCCTTGAAATTAGGGTTTCATCCAGACAGCGGGGACTCGCCGAGTCCAGAATATGGACTCGCCAAGTCGCCAACTTAAGCATGCTCAATACCCCGGCTCTACTCGGCGAGTCGGGCCTACAACTCGCCGAGTCCAAGGCTAAAAATGTAACTTACTTAGATAGGTCATACATACCAGGAACCAGGTGCTACAACATCATTTAGAAACAATGTGTTGCTATAACTACCATACAATGATGGTTTTAACAATTATGTATAGCCAAAAGCAACCAATGGTCACATTATTTTCTTTTTGTGGCTAAATGATATCATATGTCACAGTATAACGTAAATAAATGTCACTAAATGATAAAAAATAGCCACATGATTTATAAAAGTGTGTTGTTATATGTACTATTCAGCGATGGTTTTAACAATTACGTATGACGAAAAGCAAACAATGGTCACAATTTTGGTCCTTATGTGTTTTGTTCATGTGACTAATGATTTCATATGTCACACTTTTAGGTAAAAATATCACTAAATGGTACCAAATGACCACATTATTTAAAAAATAAGTGTTGCTGTAAGTAATATTCAACGATGCTTTTCACAATTATGTATCACCGATACCTAACTAATGGTAATATTTTTTTTCTTTATGAGTTTTATTTATGTGACTAAATAAAATCATATGTCACACGTTAATATAAATTAATGTGACTAAATGATATCAAACGTCACACTTAAATATAAATTAATGCGACTAAAGGGTAAACAATAGTCACATTTTTGTATAAACTAATCTTGAATAACACAAACTCAGCTCAAGTTATATGTGACTAAAATGCAAGTTATAATCATACTTAAATGATAAATTTCATAGTGGCCGTAAGACACATATGATGTCACGACATTTTTAGCGAAAAAAAATAAATGTGACCATAGGATATTTTCACATTTTTTATGCCTTAAAAACTGTCACGGTAAGTCAATTTTCCTGTAGTGTTATATGCCTATACGTATTCATATGAGATTATTAGTGAAATTATTTATAGTCTCTGTATCAAGGAATTAGATAAACAAATGAAAAATCTTAAATGAATCTCCAATTATATAATATATGTATATCGGCCCACACAAAAATTCCCGTCATTGAAGGTTATTTAGCAACACCTAAACAAATAGCTGTATAAGATATGATGTTCCTCTAGTGTGGCCTACACTTGTTCCTAGAGTATCATATTATGTTAAAGAAATGTAATTGCATGTTTGTAATCTATAAACTCTGGAGTCTAAGATTATTTGATGGAACTGACTCAACTGAGTATTGTGTGAACTTCGTTCTCTCGAATCCGAATATTTAGTTGGATGTTGTGATCCGGATTGCAATCTAGGTTGGAAGAGGTGGAACACGAGACACCACTAACTTTTTAAGATTATATCATAAAATGTAACATTCATTTCTTTAAGAATTACTACTTTAAAATTGTTTTTTTTTTTAAATTTATTACCCATTTTTTTATAATATGCGTTCTTTTATTATTACTAATTAAAATATTTTAACTAAATCAGATGTTATGTTAAATAATAAATATTTTAATTTGGACAAAAATAGAGCTATTTCCAAAATTTATTGATTTTATAGAAAACTCTTTGCACTACAAATTACAAGTAACAAGTGAGGGTAGGGAATGTACTTTATATTCAAAAAATATGGATGGATGCGAGCGAAACTTTTAATGGTGCATTCAACTAACGTATAGTACATATGTTTTAAAATAATTAAAAATCGATAATGATATATATATATATATATATATATATATATATATATATATATATATATATATATATATATATATATATATATATATATATATATATATATATATATATATATATATATATATGGGAAAAGTGAATATATCCTTAAAAGTATATAAGCTTAGATACCCAAACTCACAATACTACGTCGTTATGTATCATATATATACATTGTAATTGTCCAATGTTCTTATAATTCAACTTCTAACATTATTTACTTCAAGGATTTTTATACATTTCACATTTATCTTCCTCTTACATAATTTTCATTTTTAACTATAATATATATAGTCTAGTAGGTGTTCGGCAAAAAAATGTGATATAAGATGAAGATAATAGTGAAATTTCGAAAAATCTTGAAAGTAAATCCCGTCAGGGTTAATGTTTAAGAACATTATAATGAATATATCAAACAAAACGGCGTATTATGGTGGGTTTGGGTACCTAAGGTTATATACCCTTAAGGGTAATATATATATATATATATATATATATATATATATATATATATATATATATATATATATATATATATATATATATATATATATATATATATATGTGTGTGTGTGTGTGTGTGTGTGTGTGTGTGTGTGTGTGTGTTAAATTAGATATATTTTTATAACTAATTAAGAAGTACTTTTTTTTCTTAAATTTAGCTAATAATTAACAGCTATACTTTAAATAATATATGTTATACATTTTTATTGTTTATTAATTAAGTTTCAATTCTATAATTTTTTTATTTGGCTAATATTTTTAACTAGCTATACGTTATAAGAATTTATCGAAATAAATATTAAATAAGTTATACCATATTATCTTTTATTAAATTTAGCTGGTAAAACTTTATTAGCTGTACAAAATATTATGAATTTTGTTGTTCTCATTAAATTTACATGAAAATTAATATGACGACAAATAACAAATCAATGTCGTGTGGTTTCTATTACCACGTTTTATATCTATGTAAATTTAATATTATTTAATGCATGTCACCCTCGAGATAATCGATATGGAGTAGTTTGTAGAGAGGTTCGGGGTACTAACCGTATCAACGTAGAGATATAACAGAAGAAGTTTCTCGACCACATTTTGATCAAAAATACTTTAAAAGAAAATCATCAAAAATACTTTAAAAGAAAATCATAAATGATCCCTATGTTTTCTTTAGATCTAAAATTTAGTCGGTTAAAAACACCATAAATGATCCTATGTTTTCTTTCAACTTTGTTTTCTCTAGACAATCCATCTATTTGACTATTTTTTGAACTTAAATTGAGTTTTCATGTTTTCCTGATCGAAACATTTCCAATCCTAAAAGTAATTTGATCAATAATAAAGGGTTATTTTCATAAAGAATTTATATTTTCATCTCTTTTCTTTTATGACCTAAACTTTTTTATTTTTTCGAAAAAAACCCTATTTTTACATGTTATTTGTTATTTCAGATCCTAACAGGTCACCAACATGTAAATTATGTATTTTTGTTTCATAAAAGACCCAATATTTTTTTTTTCTATTTTAGACCTAAAATGTTTTTTTTTCAAAATAAATTCAAATTTAAAATTGGTTATAATCTTCAAGACCAAATATATAAGATACTGCTTCACTACACCGAAAAAGAAAGTATATATTTATACACTAAAAATATTATCTAATCTATTATCATTCTAGCGAATATAACTTAAAAGAATTGCAAAATTTTATTTTTGTCTAAAAGATATAATTAAACTTTATCTTGGATATATATTACTGTCATTAAACTTGATATATTGTTTATAAAAATTGTTATTATTACCGCTAAAAAAAGTTTTATGTTAATTTGATATTTTTTGGTAATATGGATAGTACTAGGAAGAATCTTTTAGCATAATAACCACTTTTTTATTAGTAGAAAAAATACCATGTAATTTAACAAATTGTATACAATTTTTTTTAGGTTGTCTATTATATTTATTTGGTGAGTTTTGACATATTTTCCTCTCTCATTTTTCTATATTATTTTTTTGCCAAATTTTTAATCAATTTTTTTAGAACAGTTAACAAACGCATTCACTATCATATTCCTAAACCAAAGTTATAGAATATTTTGTAGCATTAGCCCATTATTGAATAATATGTTATAATTATATCAAATACATAAATAAAAATATTAATACTAAACATTCATAATAGTTTTGTTTAGATGTATAAGATTCAAGTTTAAGACTTTCTTAAAAAATGTTAACATCACATATAAATACATAAAACTATATTTTGGGAATGAAACCATTTCATCATAAGTTGAAAATCAAAATAACAAGAATGATACCGTAATTTTCCAAAATATAGACAACATTTTTTATTCTTTATATTACACTCGTGAAAAAAAAATTATACTAAACAATTTCATTGTATGTGTAATGGCTAAAAATATGTTTGATGCGTAAAGCAATATGATACCAAAAGATGCAAAAGTTAAATCGCTGTTTATTTAAACTAAAAGAATATAATTACGTTTTTTATGCCTTAATGGAATTAAGCTACATGAACTTGATGTAGTGAAGAAATAGCATTTACAACTACTCTTTTTCTTTTTAATAAATATATGTGGACAAAGAATTGCCCAATCATAAATAAATGTAGGCATAATAATTACATTGTTTAAATCGATGTCTATGTTTAAACTAAAATGATATAATCACTTTTTTTATGCATGGACAAAGTTAAACTTCACTAAATCAGTATAGTTAAGAAGTATCTTATACAACCAGTCTTGAAGGTTGTAACCAATTTTAAAGTTGAGTTTATTTTGAAATAAAAATATTTTAGCTCTAAACTGGAAAAAAAAATATAAAATGTAGGGTCTTTTATGAAATAAAAATACTTAATTTCCCTTTTGGTGACCTGCTAGGGTCTAAAATAACAAGTAACAGATAAAAGTTGCGTTTTTCGGAAAAGAAAAAAAGTCAAAACATAAGGTATTTTATGGAAATAACCCTATAATAATGTCTTTATATTCCTTTGAGACTAGATTTTTGTTTTCGTTTGAAGCGTTGTTTTTGCTTTGACTCATAATTATCATGTATTATAATTGTTTATAACGTTCTTAATGGTTTTTCAGCATTATAATCTAAAGAAAACAATTGATTGTTCGAAAAGAAGAAAAAGGTTATTGTATAAGTTTGTGTTGACAAAAAGCACATCAAAATTTATTTGTAATATGTTAAAAGATTGTAGGAGGTGAAGAACAACATTCTAATTTGGCTTGATAACTTAGATTGTTTTGCTAATCATATTGATTTTAGTTTAAATGAACTTACTGTTCTCTTAGAATATATGTATACACAAAACAACCGACACCCCACTCCGATCCTCCTCCCCCCCCCCCCCCCCCCCCCCCACCACCATTAGAATTTGGTGACGCAACTACTGTGGTAGATTCATCTGGTGGCCACACTCTCAGTCAATCGTTTCCTCACGCATATGGTCAGCGTTTGGCTCATTTTCTTAGGGCAACAACCAAAGTCCCTGGTGCTCAAATTATAATTAGCACACATCCTGCACTGAGTGTTTCAGATCTCGATTATCTTTTGGTTCCTTATTTTGGAGCAGGCATCGAATATATTTGGTAATTGTCCTCTATTCTTTACACATATTTATTCTTATGAGTTATGAATGACGTTAAATACATACTTGTTTGATGATTAGTGATTATCGTTGTTATTGTTGCTTCATTACTCTTTCATTTGGGGTAATTAACTTCTAGCTTGCTTCATATAATATCATAGACATTGTGATAGCTTATAGATTTTTTGAACACCAGGTGTTCAATGAAATGTCTCAATGAAAAAACCTGGACAAACAAATCAAGAATAAGGTGGTGTATTTATTATTGCAGTCTGTAGGTGCTTGTTGATGGTTATTTTGCTGAAACAACATCATTTTGATGTCTCTGTTTAATTTGCCTCTGTTTTTTATTGGACTTCATTTCCCCAAACATATTCAACAACTTGAATGTTTGGTTGTTGAGATTTTAAACTGGATTTTATATTCTTGCATAGTTTCCCCAAACATATTTTGATATCTTTGTTTAATTTTCCTTTGTGTAGGACTCGAAAGAGGTGACTTAAAGAGCTTAATGGGTTAAGTTGGCAACTTAATCCTAATAAGTATGAAAGTGACATTTTATTTGAAAATCCTTAACTTTGAACCCTCATTAAGCCAAACATTAAGGCCCTTAGGTTAAATTGAATTTCATATCTCTATAGCCTAATAAGTAACCAATAATCATGTTAAAAGTGATAAACTTAAGGCTTACCCATTAATTCATTAATAAAACACCAAAAATGATTTAGAAGATAATCAATTTTCCCAAATCTGTCCTCCAAATTCTAAAATCAGTGCAAGTCAGTACGAACATCTAAAAATCATGAGACTTAGTTTTCTGGAAATATTAGTGTGTCTACTTTCTTCAAACTTTGAATCACATTTCGAAATTCCAACTCCTTGAGAGGTAAAATTAGCAATCTTCTCAGGTTGGTCCATGTTGTCACAAATTTCATGCATTGTCTTAAAAAAATCATAATAAACTCATCAGAACTCCAAATGCCAAAATTCCAAAGCCTATAGTTAGATATGGATGTATAGTTTCCAACATATAAAGGTCCTGATGTAATTCTTAGTAGATTGATAAAGTGTATCCCAAGAGTGTTGAGTGGTCCAAAAAATGACAACTAAAAGTTACAAACTTGTAAATTTAATATAAAATAAGACAAAAATCATTAGAATGAGACCTTTATATTTATGAAAAGATAAAAGGCGAAACTTTACCAGTATAATTTTTTTAAAATGTAAAAATGGGTTGAAAGGTAATAAAACATATCCCAAACAGAGGACTACAATCAAAGAGAAAATAAGGAAATATGTACATAAGTTTTATAAGATTAATACAACAAACACAAGCTAAATAATATTATAATTTTTGTGTTGGTTCTCGAAAAGGAAAGGATCCATCTTGCTCATGCTAGCTAATTTTCAAGATCAAGAAGGTGAGTACTAACTATCCTATTATGTAGGCATTACTTGTTTTATGTTATTGTTCATAGATACCCTAATAACATGTGATTATGTGCATTTAATAACATATGATTTATGTGGGTAAGATTCTTTTCGCGTTCTCGATTCAATAATCATTTTTTTCCACTTTAATCATATGTGATTAAATACATTTAATTATATGTGATTTTAAGTTTCTAATCACATATGATTTTATTTGGAAAAAACAAATCTTGTCTATTTAAATCATATGTGATTATTTACATACAATCACATGTAATTATATACGAACGCGGAAACAAATCTTTATCCAAATCTAATCACACATGATTTATGAATTTAATCACATATGATTTATGTGGACATAATTCATTTTTGCTTTGTCGATTCAATAGTTGTTCTCATGTATTTTATCACATGTGATTATATGTATAATGATATGTGATTAAGTACATTAGCTTGACTATTTAATCGAGAAGGAAAAAATAAATCTTGTCCATCGCAAATCATATGTGATTATATACATATAATCACATGTGATTAATTACACAAAAGCAATTATTCAGTCGAAACTGCAAAAATAAATGTTGTCTACATAAATCATATATGATTAAATACATATAATCACATGTGATTATATGTATCCAATCATATATGGTTTATGTGGATGAGATTCATTGTCACATTCTCGATTCAATAATTGTTCTTTGTCCACTGTAATCATATGTGATTATATGTATCTAGTCACATATGATTTATACGGATAAAAAATAATGATGACTATATAAATCATATGTGACTAGATACATATAATCACATATGATTATATACACAAGAACAACTATTGAATCAAGAACACAAAGATAAATATTTTCCACATATATCATATATGATTAAATGCATATAATCACATGTGATTATATGTATCTAATCACATAGAATTTATGTGGAAAATATTTATTTTAGCGTTCTCAATTCAATTGTTCTTGTGTGCTAAATTACATGAGATTATATGTATCTAATTAAATATGATTTATATGGACAATATTTATTTTCACATTATTTTTCAATAGTTGTTCTTGTACATTTAGTCACATAAGATTTCTGTTCACAAGATTCATTTTTGTGTTTTTAATTAAATAGTTTTTCTTTTTCCACATTAATCATATGTGATTAATACATAAAATCACATTTGATTAAATACGTAAGAAAAAATATTGAATCATGAATATTTTCAATAAAAATCATATGAGATTTGATACATATAATCACATGTGATTAAGTACATGACTACAACTATTGAATTGAGAAAGAAATAATGAATCTTGTCCTTATAAATCATATGTGATTAAATACATATAATCACATGTGATTAAATATATTAGAACAAATATTGAATCGACGCAAGAATAAATATTTTCCATACGAATCATATATGATTAAATAAATATAATCACATGTGATTAAATACACAAGAAGAACTACTGAATCGACACGTGAAAACAAATATTGTCCATGTAAACCATATATGATTAAATACATATAATTACATGTGATTATATGTATCTAATAAAATATGATTTATGTAGATGAGATTCATTGTCACATTCTCGATTCAATAATTGTTCTTTTTCCACTGTAATCATATGTGATTAAATACATATAATCATATGTGATTATATGTATCTAGTCGCATATGATTTATACAGACAAAAAATAATGATGTCTATATAAATCATATGTGATTAGGTACATATAATCACATATGATTATATACACAAGAACAACTATTGAACCAAGAACACAAAGATAAATATTGTCCACATATATCATATGTGATTAAATGCATATAATCACATGTGATTATATGTATCTAATCACATAGAATTTATGTGGAAAATATTTATTTTCGCGTTCTCGATTCAGTTGTTGTTATTGTGTGCTTAATTACATGAGATTATATGTATCTAATTAGATATGATTTATATGGACAATATTCATTTTCACATTCTTGTTCAATAGTTGTTCTTGTATATTTAGTCACATAAGATTTCTATACACAAGATTCATTTTCGCGTTTTTGATTAAATAGTTTTTTTCCACATTAATCATATGTGATTAATACATAAAATCACATATGATTAAATACATAAGAAAAAATATTGAATCATGAATATTATCAATAAAAATCATATGCGATTTGATATATATATATATATATATATATATATATATATATATATATATATATATATATATATATATTCACATGTGATTAAATACATGAGTACAATTATTGAATTGAGAATGAAATAATGAATCTTGTCCACATAAATCATATTTGATTAAATGCATATAATCACATGTTATTAAATATATTAGAACAATTATTGAATCGACGCAAGAATAAATATTTTTCATATGAATCATATGTGATTATATAAATATAATCACATGCGATTAAATATACAAGAACAACTATTGAATCAACACGTGAAAACAAAGATTGTCTGTGTAAATCATATGTGATTAAATACATATAATCACATGTGATTTGATACACGATGCCAATTATTAAATCAGAAATACAAAAATAAATACGGCCCACATAAATAATATTTTATTAAATACATATAATCACATGTAATTATATGTATCTAATCACATATGATTTACGTGGACAATATTCATTTCTGCATTATCGATTCACTAGTTTTTCATGTATAATTAATCACATGTGATTATATGTATTTAATAACATATAAATCGTATATCATTCGATACATATAATCACATGTCACTGAATACATATAATCACATGTGATTATATACACGAGAAAAACTAATGAATCAAAAACACAATAACAAATCTTTGTAGGTGGGGGTGTGGGTGGTGGCGGCGGGTGGTGGAGGACGGGTGGTGGTGATGGGTAGTGGTGGTGTGTGGTGATGGGTGGTTGCAAGTGGTGGTGATAGTGATGGGTAGTGGGTGGGTGTGGGTGGTGGTGACGGGTGGTGTTGGGTGGGTGGTGATGACGGTAGGTGGTGATGGTGGTGACGGGTGGTGGTGGTGGTTGTGGTTGGTGGTGGTGGTGGTTGGGTGGTGGGTAGTTGTGGTTGGTGGTGATGGGTGGTAGGTAGTGGTTGTTGGTGGTGGTGGCGGGGCGGTGGTGATGGGTGGTGGCGGCGAGTGGTGGTGGTTGGGTGGTGGGTGGTGGTGGTGGTTAGTAATGGGTGGGGGTGGTGATGGGTGGTAGGTAGTGGTTGTGGGTGATGGTGGCAGGCGGTAGTGGCAGGTAGTGGTGGTTGGGTGGTGATGGTGGTGGGTGGTGATGATGGTGGTGGGTGGTTGGTGGTGGTTGTGGTGGGTAATGATGGGTGGTGGGTGGGGGGTGGTGGTTAGTGATGGGTGGTGGTGGCGGGTGGTGGTGGTGTGTGGTGTTGGTTGGGTGGTGAGTGGTATTACTTAGTGAGTTTTTTAATTGTTTGTAACTATTTTTTTTGATTTATATGAATATTATTTTATAATTTTAATTAAAAAAAATTGTATGGTCCAAATTTGTTGTCAAATGTTCTCGCGATAAGAAATGTTCTCGATTAAATGTTTTCCTATATATATATATATATATATATATATATATATATATATATATATATATATATATATATATATATATATATATATATATATATATATATATATAATCTAAAGAAGCTCACGAATAGTAAAATAATAACTTTTGTGGCTTTAGATTTTTGCCACGAATCTTTGGTGAATTTGACACTTTTCATCATTAAATTTTTATATTTTTGCATTTTGATTAAGTTTTTGCGCCTTTAGGTTTTTGGCACAAATCTTTAGTGGCTTTGACACTTTTCGTCATTGCAGTAAAATCCTTTACATTTTGGCATTTTTGCCACAAGTTTTTAGTGACTTTGACACTTTTCGTCATTGCAGTCAAAACTTTTACATTTTGATATAAAAACACAAAAACCTCCTTTAGACTTTTGCCACCATATTTTTCCAATTTTGGCAACTTTCACACCAGTGCCACAACATTTTCGGATTTTCTCCACCAATGTCCCTCCTTTTGGTTGTTGTACACCTTTAGTATCTAATTTTAGGGGTTGTTGACATTCTCCCCTATTTGTGGCGATTTACACTTTCAGCACATATCTTTTCAAGTTTGTCGATTTTTCCCATATTACCCTGATAGTTGCATAGCCGCGGCTTCTTTACTAGTTATAATTAGAAGAAATAATATCATATTAAAACTTTTGACATCGTATTAGAAATGAAATATCAACAATAACAATAACAAAAGCCCCATGTCCCAAAATTAAAAGACCCACACTTTCATATTTGACAATTGTTACTCCAAAACATGTTGCATGCGTATTGAAAAATAATATTTTACATTGATAACTTGTTTAGAAACGACTGGATACAAATCGACTATTACAAAGTGTTATATATTACACAACTACCCAGGATACTATACTTTTATACATACATGGTCCCTAAATACAAAAGTAATATTATAACTATTCTAAAGCTTCCAACAATATACGACTATACTGGTTACTTACCTCCTGCAATTTGTTAAACGTTGAGAGGGTAAGCGATGACGCTTAGTGAGTTCAATAATAGATACAATATAACGTTATGTCATATATATATATACATCAATATGGTAGAAGCAAAGAGGAACAACAAAGACATATATGAATCATGCGACAAGTTTTCCATATCAAATGATGATTTGATTCAAATATATTCAACCAATGAGACATTACAATTTCAATACTTAATAATTTAATATACATCAATAAAGATTCGGCGCAAATGGTATAGAAAACATACAATTTCTGATTAAACATTTTGGTAGATTTCAGGCTTTCAGCCCTGTCTAACCTTCTGCCAATGCCATAGAATATAAGTCATTCTCTTACGAGACATTCTCTACATGGCCAGAGGCTACATACCAGTACCACCGTGAATCTAAGTCCTTTCACTGATCACATGGTCAAAGGTATAACTTTGCTATCAAAATAGCGGAAATACTAACACGGAAAAGCACATA
This sequence comes from Lactuca sativa, assembly GCF_002870075.4. NCBI lineage: Eukaryota > Viridiplantae > Streptophyta > Magnoliopsida > Asterales > Asteraceae > Lactuca > Lactuca sativa. The sequence continues at coordinate 100,637,607 of NC_056630.2, read as the reverse complement.
GCACATATAGCACATCACATACAATTATTCCTATATATTGAAATCACCATGAATTAATCGGGGATTAAAATAGTAATTTGTGCAGCACTTCGTTATAATAGATAACTTTCTTCGCTGAAAATCGGGAGCTTTATTGAAAACCGGGCCCTACGAGGGTTGAGCTTCAAACCGAAAAGATCAATTTCTCGGGCTCTTCGGGCACTTCGGGACGTGTTTCGGGTGTTGGGAATGATCCCGGAGCTTCGGGGGAAGTTGAAATTGATAAAAATTGGATTTAGGGGTAAAAAGTGTGAAATTTCTAAAATTACCCGGGAGGTCTCACACCCTTTATATAGGTGCGAGCCTCAGATCCGAAGCAAGGAGAAGCGAGCATGTGGCTCGCATGCGAAGGGGACACAAGGCGGAGCTCGGAAGGCGCCAACGCTTAGCCACGTGTCAGATCAGGAGAGGACCGCGTCTCGGATGCGAGGAGAGGGTGACGCGCGTCGGACACCGGGCATCTTCGCGTGCGAGGTGACGTGGCCGGCTAAGGTCCATGCGATTTTTCTCGGTTTTTGGGATTTTCTCAATTTTTGTGTCCTAGACTTCTAAAATCCACAACTTTCCCATACGAGCTCCGTTTTGACGTTCTTTATATGCACGTGTAGACGAGAATACACTCTACAACTTTCATTTAGACTTTGTCGGCTAAATTTGACTTTATTTTTAATATTATTATTTTTAACAGACAGAGATAGGAAAATCCGTTAAAAATTCATAACTTCTTCATCCGACATCCGTTTTCGTCTGTCTTTTTCCCGTTGTACTAATATTGACGAGACCTTTTATTCTTGTTTAGGTTGTTTCGGATAAATATCGCTCGATCTTTATTTCAAGTTTTTAGCTTTTTACTACTATTCTGAAACTTAGAAAAATCATAACTTCCTTATACGAAATCAGATTTGGACGTTCATTTTATGTAAATTCTCGGCTTAACAAATACTACGACTTTCATTTAAATCACCAAGGCTAAAAAGTAGTTTATCAAAAACTCACTTTTTACGTCATTCGGCGTCGTGCCGGTTTTGTCGCGGATCTTTGATTGATCATAACTTCTTCATTATAACTCTGATTTAGATGAGGTTTTTGCCTAATTGTTTCTAACGAGAATCTTTACAACTTTCAATAATAAAATTTTACTTATTTTAAATTTAATATTTTCGTTAAATTTCGATATTTGACTTTTAATCGGAATCTCATAAGACTTCCAATATTTTCTGATTAATTCTAAACATAATTTTACTTCATTTCTAGTAAAAACTATCCGTTAGAACTCAATTACTCAAATTCATATAATATTTCATAATATTATTTATTACAAAACACGATAACTAAACGTGTATGTTACAAACCACAAAGTGTAAAAAAAATAAAAATAAAAAGACAAAAATGTCTTCTCTTCGAACATGATTACATGCATACCAAATGTTAGTCCACCATTAAGCATATAAAAATAACTGAATGATTAAATAAGTTTAATAGGTAATGGTTTGTGACTATGATGAAGGTGAAAAGAAGGTATAAACAATGCAAAAATGTATAAACAATACAAATATAAATAAAGAAGTTTAAGGTTAAACATGTGAACATTGTACAAATCCACAATAGTGTTAGCAAATAATTACAATAAGACAAAGAGCAAACACTAGCTGCCACAACCCCAAACCAGAACGATGGAAACGTCTGGGGGCGGATGGAGTGACTTCATGAACAATATCATAACAATTGATTAATACTGAAACATAGCAACACAAACATTCATACATTTAGATTTTGAGCATTACATTGTTTCCAAATACATTTGTTCAAAAGTCGAATACAAATAACTGCAAAGTAGGAAAAACATGAAATGATGACACTGACCCTCAAGAAGAGTTGAGTACATGCCTGCTAGATCCCAGAGAATACAAGTCGTTTTGAAAAACACCCGTTTGGTGTCATTTCCAATCCGTAAACCCCTTTGATCTTGATTCCAAATCCGAAAACCATCTTTGAATTGATTACATTGGGCGAAAACCCTTTGTTCTTGATTATTTTTGGGTGAAACACATATATGAGGGTTATTTATGATTTAAACCCTTAGTCTTTCAACTTATGTTCACTTATAACACCCTCATTTAGATTAGGTTTTAATCCATGCTTCTTTGTTAGCTCTATTCACAAGCCCTAAGGCTATAGATGATACAATGCAACAAGGATTGCAATGTAGCATCACTTGTGTTTGGTTAGGGTTTAGGCTTCACTGGGTCTAAAATTTTCGAGTTGTGACACTAGCAAATACAAAATATTGTAAGAAGGGAAGCAAATGACCGAATCATAGGAATGCAAACCAATGTTAAACTCAAAGGGCTACTCCACTACCTTGATCATATGCCTATATGCCCTCCTATATGAAGTTATTTCGTCGTGACGACCCATTTCCTACAAGTCTAACATCACATTGTCAATCAACTTTCTTTACATCGATACTCTTCTCCTCACACCATCCATAATAATCTTCTCCATCCTCCTAAAATGCATGAGTTGATGTCTCCTACAAACATGTCCAAACCACCATAATATTCCTTCCCTTAATTTCTTGTTGATCGACACCATTCATAGAAAGTTTTTGATTATGGATGTAATGCTCCCCAATAACACATATCAAAATATTGTCCACTTTGGTCATCCTGACACGAAAGCTTCCTAATGGGACCTGACGCCTCATGATTTTAAAATGTGTTGTGACAAATCCAATGACACGTATCATTATATTGTCTGTTTTGGGAACCTAACACGAAAACTTCATAATGGGTCACCCATCCAATATTTTCTCTCTCCTAGGAACACTTAACAGTAGAGTTCTTATAGAATTTGCTTCTCTCACGACTTTAAAACGCGTTGTGATAGAGAATGTATCCACACCCATTTTTAAGGGAATGCTTAGTTCTCACTCGCAACCGATATGGGGTCTGTTTCAAGTAGCTACTCACCTTAAGGTTTTATAACTAATATTAGATACACGACTGTAAAATCCCATAATCCCATGCTAATTGTTTTTTCATTTTTAAAATAATAAAACTATCCAGTTAATGAAATTACATTTAGGGCAACCCATTTGTTCATAAGCCAATAATCAGAAATCATAGTTTATAAGAAAAAAATGTGGAATCTCAAATCCTAAATTTGTTGATGTGTGTGTATATTCTCGCCTTCGCAATCCGATAAGTACCTGCAAAATAATTAATCTATACTGTAAGCACGAATCTTAATGAGTTCTCCAAAATATCTCATACAACACAACATATAATAATAGACCTAGAACTATCAGCAGTCCCGAATATCACGTACATCCCATAATATAACAATTATGGGTTCTCAACAACTCTGAGGACTATCAGCAGTCTTTTGGGCTAGCATCACGCCTTGTGGATTAATAACACACCTAAAAGGGTATCAACAACCCTTGGGACTATCAACAGTCCCATGGACTTACAGCAACCCAGAGTTATCAACAACTCAGTTTACATACAACAATAATCAACAGTTAAGACCTAGTTGGTCAACATATACTACCACACATGCAAGTATAGTGAGAAGACTTACCTCACAAGTAGCTGTTAAACACCACGACTTTCACCCAACAAATACTGATCCTATATGGCACCTAACAGCAATAAAGAGTACCCTCCCAGTCTACAATCCAAAACCCTTAATTTGGCCAAAATTCAACCCATGCTGAAAGTCAATGATCAAAGTCAAAGTTACCAATCAACAATACCAAAAATGGACCCTCACATCATGACAAGCCCTTGTTCATGACGTGAGGATGCACTCAGCCCGATTCCAACTCAATCTCACTCTAACTCAGCTAACACAATCGCAGACAACCCCAATAGATGACATCAATACATGAGCCTTCCATGGTCACGTCGTGAACACATCCAGACAAATTAGTCAAGGGACCTCCCATCGTCACGCCGTGACACTCTCCTAGTCATAGTGTGACCGTTGTCTGAAACATTATCCTAATGGTTTGAGTCCTTAATCCTTTAAGCCAAACCTTTCAACCTTCTAGAAGGCTTTCCCCAACCCAAAGGACCATAAAATCGTAGCTTTTTAGTCATGAATGTACAGTGTATGACTTGCACACTAACTATGTCAAAATAAATGAAAATGAGTCCAAAATCATGCTTGGAAATCAAACCACCACAAATCCGCAGATCTGATACATATGCTAATTAAAACACCTCAATGATCCATAAAGTTGCTAACTATATGGATCCCATTCATGCTATCCAATCCAATCATGAAGAAAAGTGCATAAAACTTAGATCTAACATGCTTAAGAGAGAAAGGCAAGTGCTTTAGGACTTACAAAGGTCCAGAAACAAATACAAGGTGGTTTAGAAGAAGCTTGATTGCTGAAACATTGCACCAAAGGGACCATCTTCTTCAACAAGGAGCACCAACACCACTAAAAATGAGCCAAAATCACAAAGATAAACTAAGATTATTGTTTCTGGGGTTTTAGGGAGATGGGGGCTGAGAAATGAACCATCAATTCGAGTTTAGGGTGCTTAAATATAAAGCAAACCCTAAAAGATCATGGACTTGCGATGTATCCCTTTTCACATCGTGACCAGCTATTTGTCACGTCGTTACCACTCCTCCAATATACATATTCTTCAATTCATCTTGTCAAGTCGTGACCACTATATCGTTACGTCGTGACACTCGATTTTCCCTAAAAGCCAAGTTGTTGACTCCTTAACGCCCTAAACAAATCCAATCCAGGAAACGGGTGTTACAACAACAACCACTTATTTTTCATGAATTACAAATTTAGTACTTATGGTTCTCCTTTTAATTAGTTTGATATAGGATTAAAATGGTCATATTTTTGTAAAAGAAATTCATAGTTGAATTAATAAATTTAACGACACATGGACAAAACTATAACAATTGAAGCCAACTAATACTACTCGATTCTAAAGCCCTAAAAATGAACTAAAGTGCAATTTTTCAAAAGTGTATATACAACTTCTTCTATTTACTCTCTATTTGTTTTCTTATTAATTCTAAGGATAATATGCATAAAATACACTAAGTTTACACAAAATTTTGATTTTCACCTTGTGCTACTTTATTTTTTAAATATAGTAATTTTGACACAATATTGTCCAATTTATTTCAATATTGATCATTTGACCGGTCAATCCAGTTGCCATATGATCTGGCATGGTGACATGTTGCTCTTTGATGACGTTGTGTTGACATAGGATGATGATGCTTCATTTTTTTTGTTACATCAATTTTTGGGTGTCAAAATTGAAAAATAAAATAAAATGTAGCGACTTAATTGAGAAATAAAAAACAAAATGTCAAATTCAAACTTTTCTGAAAACCTAGTGTCTTTTATGCAATTTCCCTTTATTAAACATAATAATCAGGACTTGTTGGATGATTGGAAACGTTTTGTAGGCAAGCTTTTAGAGTAAGATTCTATACATGCATTTTTATAAGTCCTTGACCCGTTTTTATGTTTCTATGTCCCTCTTTGTTAGAGTTTGATCTTCAAGTTGAAGATGAGCCACATTGGTGCTGCTATGACGTTAAATTCATCAAAAAATGGTTATATTTAATGTTGATGGTGTTTTATTTCAAATTTTCATCGGCGTGTAATAATGTCGGATTGATTTTCTCCATGGGCGCACTTGTAGTTATGAACAAGTTCTTATAGTTTGTTGTCTATCGACTATTAGGGTAGGTTTGGTAATCTCATTCTTTTTAAAATAAAAAGTTCTGAATATTTGTTTGTTACAATTTATGAAAGCAACTAATGCATAGATTTTATATCATCAAATGGTGGTCACTAGAACTTCTTGTCATAATATCTGACTTGTAACAAAATCCACAACTCGAAACAACACTTATTTCCATATAATTATTCATTTTGTCCACTAAGTTTAGTGCATCCATAATCCATTGAGATCTTTAGAGTTTAATGGATAGACACATGAAATGTAAGGCATTGAATTTATTTCATCCACTAACTTTAGGGCATCCCACATTAGCATCAAAGATGTTGGAAATTAGAATGCAAACTAGTTATGACACTACATGTGTAGAGACTAATTTTGTTATGTTGTCTTTCTCCAGAAAGCTTGCCCATAACGGGTCTCCAACCTCCAACAAGTCTTGATTATTATGATATAATAAGCACAAATTGTATAAAATACACTTAATTTTCGAAAAAGTGTGATTTTGACACCATCTTTCTTTTTCAATTAAGTCAATACATTTTATTTAATTTTTCAATTTTGACATCCAGAAAGTTGTATCACTAAACATTGCCACATCATCATATCACGTTAGTGCCACAACATTAAAGATTGACATGTCACCATACAACGTCAGTTATTTGGTCAGATGGTCAACTTGAAACAAATTGGAAAATATAGTGCCAATTTTATTATTATTTTTTTTAAAGTTTAGTGTATTAGTTGTAAAAAATAACGGAGTGTTAAAATTGAAGTTTTGTGTAAACTTAGTGTCTTTTATTTAATTAAACCTATTTATAAACAATATTTTTTATATTTTAGGATTGTCACATTAGCTTATTACAAAGCAATGTTCTAAAAAGCTTGTCATGGCTCCAAGACTTGTACTTGACGTGATGCCTTAACAAAATGTTGTTTTAATTCATATATGTGTATAAAAATGAATAATAGTAGAATATATATATATATATATATATATATATATATATATATATATATATATATATATATATATATATATTGTAAGGTCCTGAAACGGATCTTACCAGTGATCAAACAACCAAAACAATGAATAATAACGTGAAAGAAGTAGAAACAGAAATTAGAACAAGCTTGCACATGCTTCTATTGATAAAAGACGTCTGGTACAACTTGTGAATATCTACCGTAAACATTGTGGCATCAACAACCATTAAATGACCTAGCTAGCATCTATATATAGTGGACCTGGGCCGACCTTGGGTTTATGGCCGTAAACAAGCTTACGGCCGTAAACCCATCACACGACCGTAAACTACACAAAAGCTACTAAAATTGCATATTGAATCAAAAGAACCTATTACAAATGAAAGCCAAGAGCAAGCCATTAACTTGACCCTTTAATCTCCCCCTTGGTTTGGTGCTAGCTTGAAGTTAATCTCTGTTGACCACCATCACGTCTGCCTGCCCCATTGCCCCATTCCACATGCGCTTATTGATAATCTTGGCAACCATAGACATGTACTCTTTTTCTGCTTGTTCAAAAAGCTCCACGACAAATACTATTTGAAAAGTACTCAGGTGATGAATGTCCCACCTCCCAAACTGGAACAAATCCCTTCAGCCATACAAACGAATGCACCCATTTTTAAGCTTGATAACAGAAGATGTTGTAGTCTCTTAGAAAACCCAATACTCCATGGAGCTTAGAGATCTATCTGGGTAACTTTGAAGCACAGGGATTTGTTTGACCTGAATGGTTGCAGGCCACATCACCACTTGAAGAGGATGACCAGTCTTGGGATCTATGACATCAGGGTAATGCTTGATAATAGACTCTTAGTCTTCATCGAAGGAAAACCCTTTTTCACCTGGTCTTCTAGAAAATGTTTGAACTAAGTTGCCTGTGGATTATCAGAGGGATTTGAAAAAGGAGATCGTGACAACTCTAATAAATCCACCCTAGTCCATGAATTGAAATCATGACTGTCTTTGTAGAGCTCGGTGTTGCCACTCTTTCTTCGAACAATCCACATGTTAAGAGGATCATGAAATCCCTAAGAAATGATCCCAGATCTATCACCATATGTATCTCTAAAGCGAACAGCTCCAAGATCCGTAATAGTGATTTTTGCTTGATCTGCAGGCATATTCTTGTCAGAACTCCTCTTAAACAAGAGTTGTCCATTCTCAATAGCTTCAGCTTGTCTATCATGCATAATTGCCTCAATATGAGGAGCATGAACATGCTCCTCTTCGAAACGATTAACAACCCGTGAAGTCTGAGCGGTTGGCATGGTAACAGGAAAAGCTTGAGCATGTAGATTGATCCTATACTCGTCTGCAGATGTTTGGTATTTGTCACCAAGATCACTTTCAAGCTTCTTCTTCAGCTCAAAATAACTAGAGGTCAGGAGATTAAAATGGTCTTGAAGATCAGAAATTTGCTTTGTCTTTATTGCTCGATCATCCTGAAGATCAGACACTTGAGACTTCAGCTTAGCATTTTCATTCAATAACTCATGGACTTGAATATCAAGTTCAATGTTCTTCTAATCCAGGACACTGATCTTCTTTTGAAGCTCATCAACTGACGGCTTATCTGCTCCTTGACAACCTTCTTCGAAAGAAATTCCTTTACCATGAGAAGAAGGATCTACATTTTCATTTTGAGCAAGATGCATGGCTAATCGCATAGATGCATCATCAGGATCTATGCTAGGAGGAGAGAATCCTGGTGGAGCAGAGGAACTGTAGTTCTTGACCTTCGAAAGCTTGAGCACCTCAACTGTCATGCCTCTAATGGTTCATAAACACCAATATGCAAGAGGAGGCTTGAGAGAATAAGTTAGCACAAAATCAATACACACTCTCCAAGAATGTTGTGGCAACCGATTTTGGCTCTAGGAGGTTTATTTATAGTGTGGCAAGTGCTAGGGTTACACCTTGTAAACCTTAATGACCTTTCATATTACTTAGGCTCCATGGGTTAACCTCCATGGACTATCCATGTTGGCTTATCCCACCCAAATAACCATGTATCATTAGCCCACACTATAAGAATCATTGATTTACCAAATTAGTCCCCGTATATTTAATTAGTCTCTTTTGACCACAAATTGATTCCAAATTAATTCTTGATCAATACTAATTAAATAATACGATTTCATATTAATATATTATACTCGTAATATATTAATAAATTATAAATAACCTTATTCTCAAAAGTCCATCCTATCAAATTGCACTGGAGAAGACAACCCAAATAGACCATGCTACAATCGGGTCAAGTACATCCCAGTTATAGTTATGGAATTAGACACCAAATCCAACAGTCTCCCACTTGGATAATTCTAATAACTATAGCTTCCAATGCGACTTCAGGATCTAACTTAGCAATTGTAAGCTTACAATAGTCGCTGTCGAACTCTGACCTAGTCAGTGACGCGTCCTTTAGATAAGGGATCATATATTCCTCTGTTCTCAAGATATCTTTGCGGACAAATACATGGAACATAGTCATACTTATTGTCCTGCAATTTGTTTCCCAATTTCCGATTCGTCTGACATAGAACATAACTGAACACATAAATTTAGTTCTAATCGGGCTCGACACATAGTCAAAATAGAATCATCGAGGAGCCCAAGATATCGCTTTTAATCCTCTTAGGATCAAAGGAATAGATAAACTATGACATTATATGCTTGTACTAACTACTCATCAAATCATGCACAACGACACGTTTTATAACATCAAGTTCTTGATATGTTTTCATGCCATCAATGCACAACCAACTCGTAGTCAACAACTCATATATCTTGGTTTGAAGATCATATGATATTATCTTCTCACAATCACTCGTGATAAATTCCATGAAGTGAATTAGGTGAACGCAGGTTGAATCCAATACTCAAATCTTATTTTAGGAGCACTCATGAATGGTGTGGCACACTTTTGCTATGTCTAACGCCTTAGACAATCTACAAGCCAACTCATGACAGTCTTCTTTCATACTTACTTCCAACATATGATCGACTGTGGATAGTTTGAATAACCTAGTTATTCGGGAAGTCAAAACATGCAAAGTGAAACACAAGAATAATCAAATCCAATATGGTCTCAAAACTTTTGAATATAAATAAAACACCTTTTACTTAATCACCATATTGATTAGACATTATTCATTGTATAATGTTATGATTTATCAGCTTAATACTTGAATTAAAACAGTAGTTATCCCATGCTCCAAGCATGCACACTATGTTTGCCTATGGTCCTTACTTTGTGTAATAGATCAATTATAAACATTTCCAACGATACTCATTTCACAATTCCAAATCCTTATCGTAAGTGTAAGAATACCAAGTTCTTGCCACTTACTGTAATTGATTAGATTCTAAACTTATATGCAGTTATCCTTTTGTAATGACTATGTACACAAGTCACAAAGACTTTGTCAATTAAAAAACTTTCCATTGGAGATTTTTACAAGACAATTCCATAGATTTGAATTCTCATATTCAAAGCACATTCCTTTGTACATCCTTCTTGCATAAAAGTTTCTAACTTTCTCATAGATTCTTGATATCCAACTCCCATTATGGAAATATTTCCATATTTTCCATATGACAACTCATTGTTAATAGAATCCTGTCTATTCATAATAATGTCAATATGGTCCATCCATCACTAGACTTCCAACTATCCATAAGCAACCAATCTTTGGCGAACCTTGGATTGGTCTTAGCAGTTGTTTAATAACTTTAGTCATATCCAATTATAGTCCTTTTTCCCTCTTAATGCCCTAGGCATTTGGAAAGTTAGAACACATGAATATTATAGCATATGCAATCGATCCTATACCTGAAGCATATGGGATACGATTCATAAAGACATGATCCTTGACCAGTCTTTTGCTATAATATTTCTATATATAGAATTTCCAATGTTGAAGCATTTCAACATGGTATTCATATAAATCCTTGACTAAATTTGATTGAAAACTCAATCTAAACTTTTAGAATTGAAATGAAGTATAAGTTCCTCTCCCTTAATTATAGCAAAACAAATTTTCAACCCTGGAACTTAGTGAATTGAAAACTTTGTTTTCTATAATTAACATTGATAACTTGCAACACTTACCATAATAATTATGCTCCCACTAGCATAACAATTATTTTGTTACTTGCATAACATTTATGCTCCCACTAAATGTGACATAAATCCATAAATCAGCTGGACTTCTAGAAATCCATACTTTATTGACTTTCTTACCAAAGTTCAGATTTCTGATACGAGATGATTCAATAAGCCTTTATCTAAGCTCACACACCTTTTATTAGAAAGCTCATATGTGTGTCTAAACAATTTTATAACTTACAACCTTTTGCCTTTATCTAAATCTCAAATGTTTAGAGCTTTTGCCATTTCTCACAATTCGAACTACGAAGATGGATGTTGTATTCATAATCGAATTTGAGAATGTAGATATCACAATTGCTAATTCTTTAAAATCTACTTAGTGAAAGCGTTTCCTCACAATCATTTTCATGAATTGGAGAGAAACCTTATGACACTTAGATTTTTAATGGTGTATGTGTTCCTATCCATGTGAATTTGTCATAACCATAATCTTAAAACAAGGTTAGTGACAAATGCAAACTCATATGAACTTAACCTATCTAATCTAAATTCCTTTCCACTTGGTAGCACAAGTGCCTACCATGTCTTCTAAGTTATTGAGCAGCTCACCCTTACTGATCAATGAACTTTCACTGATCAAGGTGCTTATCCTTATGCAACTAGTTGAGAACTCATAGAACTCATGCGCATAGTCTAACCTAACTGGAATGAGCACAAAAACAAGAACATGTCAACACGATAGGTTACAAACCTCAAGTCGTGTGCTAGTGGTTAACAATAAGTTTACTTTTGATTAGTTCTTGAACCTTTTCAAGACCTTTAAGACTCCCACTAACCTCTTGACATATAAGATTCTCTTTGTCAAAAAACATTATTTTACAAACAAATATTCAAGAGTTAGTGTGGTTTCTTATTAAGACAAAACACTTCACACAATTGGTCTTAGTTGGTCTTTGTTTTATCTGAAACGTCACAACTTACCAATTTTAAATGTACAAGAGTAGAAAACATTTTACTCTACATTTGCTGATATGTCACTCAATATACAATCTTGGAGTATGACTCTAAGATTTGATTTTGGAACGAAGTACGATTCATCTTAATTGGTATAACCATTTCAACAATTCTTGATTCCTCTTCTTAGCCAAACAAATGCACTAAGGTGTCCTTAGAGGATCATATTGTGATATGGTTTTCATAATCATTTATATGATCATAAAACACGATACTCAAGTACTCTCCTATCTTTTCAGATTAGAGAAACTTTCATCTTTCTGCCGACTTTGATTCTTCTTATTCGTTCTGCCATACATTGAAACTTTTCCAATGATTCAGAATTATGCTTAATCTTGTAAGCATAACCATATTTACTAAACTTTAGTAAATCATGACGAATAGTCTTATCGTTCTTTGTGGTGGACCTGACCAGCGCACACCCAAGTGTACCCGATCCCCTAGTCCTTCACTTAACTCACCTCTATATGTGAACATTTAATTAGTCCTAATTTCCCAAAGATGAAGGTTCTCATTCATCATACAATACAAGTTGCATGATCCCAAGTTTCTGTTCAATTGAAACTTGTGTGATGAAAATCTTTCCTTATTTGGTAGATTTAGACACTACCACAAACAAAAGAATCAAATCCATATTGCTAAAAAAATACAAACATCAATTTTCACATATGCCATTGCAAGGAAATATAAAATAAGATAAAATATTTTTTTTCTTTATTTATATAATTGCGGAAAAACTTTTCCTTACAATGCAATTACAAATGAAAGTTATGTTACTACATATTTCTAAGCATTTTATCATAACTCCTAGCATCAGCTCCAAAAATCCGATCATCGATCCATGTGATCGAAATCCATCTCTTCGTGATCAGATTCAACCTTACTTATTTCCTTTAAGCTTCCTTCTTTCTCTTTGATTCTACAAAACATCAAAATGTAACTTTACATCTTGTAATAAGAATCTATAATAAGAAACTTAATAGAGTTAGATATTGAACTTACCTGAAGCAGAGTCAAACCTTTTTGACTTTACCAGCTCTTAGATCTCTCGGGTAGTTAGGGCAGCTTCTCAACCAATGTCCCTTCTCTTGGAAATAGAAACAAATGGACCCCTTAGGAATGGTACACAGGACAATCACATACTTAGCCTTTCCCTTTCTCTTGGAAGGAGAAATCTTTTCTGGACTTCCAATGTTTCCACTGTTAATGTCCATGGAAGTTTGGGAAGTAGATCTTCCCATCAAATTTGCATTACAAGTGCGCCAAATCATTGTTGATTCAGCAGCAATTAGCAAATATGTAAGATCGATAAGGGACATGTCGCAGTGTGTCATATAGTAATCTTTAACAAACTGACTATACAACTCGGGAAGTGACAGAAGAACCAAGTCAACAGCCAACTTCCACTACATAACGACTCCTAACATTCCCAGCTTGTCAATGTGTGAATTCATCTCTAAGACATGTGCACACACACCTTCCATCTTGGTGTTTGCTAGCCAATAGGGCTTGAGTGACATTGAACTTTTCAAGTATTTGAACTTGTGGGTTAGGGAAAATAATTGGAGGAGGTTGAGGAAGTGAAGTATGATATTAGGGAATATTATCTTCATGTGGAAAGCTTTTTCCAAAAGATTCGGGAAGACCATAGTTGTCTGAACTAGACATCTACAAGGGAGAAATTCAAATTAGTTGATTTAAGTCCTTAATATAACACCCAAAACGAAATATTAAGGCTAGGACCCAACACAATATTTTACAATTGTGAAGAGGGATGTCGTAATCCAATTTTAAAATATTTGAAGGTAGGTAAATGACGATTCACCAATTTCCACCATGAAAAACAAAATAGATTATTAAGTATTAATTGGATTGAAATTCCTAGATCCTTTGAGATTTATTGAACTTTTCAATGGCATGTTTAAATCTCGATTGTGCCTTTCAAGTTTGTGACTGGGATGCCGAGGATCACAAACAAGGTGTGAATAACCATGCAAATTAACTTGGTACACTCAATATTACAAATCACCTAACCAATGTGCCGATTAAGCACACACGCTCCATTGATCTATGATTAAAATCAAGCTACCCTTTGACACACATTGTTAGTCTCATATTAGTGTGCCGGTTAACCACACACGCTCCATTAATGACTTAACAAGGTGCAAAGTGTAATTTCATTGATTAGCACCATTTTCACATTTTCCTGAAGTAACTAAGACTGAGAATTTACTAAAAGTTTAGTTACTTTATATTTATCATTATACATTTAATGAGGGAGAATTAATGTCCTATCTCACCCGTTCGGCTAACAACCCTCCACTAGTCAAGGAAGAAGTGTGTGAGAGTGGACACCCATGAAACTGCCATTTTATAGGCAGTAACCTTATACTCCCCCCCCCCCCTCCCCCCCTCTTATAGAACGGCTTCGTGAATGACGCCTATATATATATATATATATATATATATATATATATATATATATATATATTAACTTTTAATATAATAATACTATAATATTATAAGGCTTGAATTTTAACTTTTAAAACTCTAGGGTTTGGAATTAAAGTTTCATTAGTGAGACTTTTTAAATTCCAAAACTTGAGGGCAAGTTTTAAAACTTGTCAAAACTCTTCATTTCTTTGACTTATGAGTTAATGTTGGTTTTATAAAAGACTCTTGATTTTCCATAACTTGAGGACAAGTTATGGAGTTCATTAAAACATTTATGATAAGACTTTTCATTTTCCATAACTTGAGGACAAGTTATGGAACTCATTAAAAAACATTTAGATCAATTCTAACAAAGAAAATTATCATATAATTTTTTAATCATTATCTAAACTAACTCATAAGGCAAAATAGTTTCAAATCAAATGATACAAGTAATTAGATTAACTTATAAACTAACAACTATCATAAGAATTTTGACAACTATCTTTTGATGACTCTTGGAATTCATAACTTATGAGTTTAATGCAATTTTAAAGATGAAACCTTTCATTTTCCAAAACTTGAGGACAAGTTATGGAGGTCATTAAAATTCATTTAGATCAATTTCTAACAACTAAAATTATCATATAATTCAAGATTGATCTAACTAAACTCATAACCAACATAATATCTAGTCAACAATTTTCAAGCAACTTTGTTTATCATATAATCAACAATTATCTTAAAACTATGACAATTATCTTGTGATTGGATAAGCATAACCACTACCATATCATAAAAAAATTAATTATGTAAAACAGTTTGTAGTAGTGATTCCAATCTAATCTAGGCCAAGAAAACTCGAAATTCTGCCACCAGAGACATGGACTCGACGAGTGCATTAACTGAGTCATCGAGTTGCACTTGTTACTAAGTGGACTCGTCGAGTCAGCCAGTGAACTCGACGAGTTCATCAGTCAGAGGCCAAAAAATCGATTTTTTTCAACTTTGAAAATTAACAAGCATCAAGTATAACAGAAAACTATCCTAGGCTCCAATACCACTGTTGGGTTTAGAGCACTATAACGCTCCTATGGTGCACATGCAACCCTAAATGATTTGGATCTGTGTTTTCTCTAATTATACATGCATATTTTAAATTTTCCAAAGCATATATCCTAACTAGCATACAAATGAACAATACAACTAGTTAGATGACTTACCTTTTAGAAGGACTTGTGGTTCTTAACCTTTGAAAGCTTAAGCACCTCAACTGTGATGCCTCTAATGGTTCACAAACACCAATATGCAAGAGGAGGCTTGGGAGAATAAGTTACTTAGCACAAAATCAATACACACTTTCCATGAATGTTGTGGCAACCAATTTTAGCTCTAGTGAGGTTTATTTATAGGGTGGTGCGACAACCCAAAAATTCTATTTTGTACAACCACTCAACTCAATCAAAATCAGACTTGTTTCAACTATCTTTTAGCACTGTTTAGAGTCAGTTTGAGTGTTCAAAGCCTAATACATCCAAGTATCGAGTGTTAGGAAGTATCTGCTTGAGTCCATTATGCCTAGCCAAGCCTTAAACTTCATCATGTGGAATTTAGGACCACGTCACCATGAGTTTACGGCCATAAACTCATGGAGGCCGTAAACTCATGCCTTATACATGATGTTCTTTCATTTCTTCCTCATTATTCACCATTTCAAGACAAGAAACTCGATTTCTCTCTCAAGTATCATAAGGATCTTCCTTTTGTTCTTCAAAAATGTAAGTGTTTCATCCCTTAATTAGTTGATACATCTCATTAACTAGCATCACCCTTTGATTTCATCCATTAACTTCATCTTTTGGGTTTAATATTCAAGAACACACACTAGTGTTTTGGGTCGAAATCAACCCTTTTAGCTTCTATATTGTAAGTATCACTTTCCTATACTTGTTATCTAGTTGAAACACATGATTAGCACCTTGAAAACATCCATTTCCCAATATCAATAGGAGTTTATGGCCAAGAGCATCTCCCTTGGCCGTAAACCCTTGTTAAGGGTGCACTTGTGGCCATAAACTCTTCCTAAGCCTTAGAATGAGCCTAGAAAACTTCCTTGATGCTTGAAAGGACTTCAAAACACCATTTGGCACAAGGCTTCATGAGTTTGCGGTCGTAATCACATAGGGCCGTAAACCCTATGGCCGTGAACTCCTAAGGTCGTGAACATCTTGGCCGTAAACACCATTGTGTGGCCATACACCCTCTTAGATGCAACCCTTTATACTTCTAACACTTCAATCTAAGTGTTCCCTAAGTCCTAGGGTGTGTTTCCTTACAAGATTAGTTGTATAAACACTAATTATATACATATACGTGTCATCATATGCTTATTAGGATCCGTTGTGCTCAAGTCCTCACTTGACACTTAGCATCCTACAAACCGATCTTTTATTCGTATCACTCACTGCAGGTGAGTTCATACCCCTTAACTTATCTTTTAAATGATTTTAAATGCCTTTATGGGGGGTACAAGTAGAAACATTATAGTTATTATATCAATCACATGTAATTAATAACTATCAAGAAAATGGCTTTCTTATATTTCAAAACTAGGATATCAAACAAACGACTTCAACTCGCTTTATAAACTCTTTTACATATTAAGTTCTTTACTTAAACTCTTTCAAACTTATATTTTCTCAAATCATGTCTATATTGATATAGTTATATAAGTAGGATTGAAAAGACTTAGGAATGATAACTCGCCTTACTTCTTGTTCCTTGTTTAGTTGTGGACTTAGGGTATCGGTTGTTTGTCCGAAGATCGTTTGAATCTTTAGTTATATATTATGTGTATGTATATAGACATTAAAGTTCTTCATTCCTTTCAATACCTTTGGGTAGCAAAGGTGTACAAACATGGTCATTCATACAAACAACATTACTAGTAAACTATAATAGGTATACTTTAGGAAGTCACTACTTACTATTACTAGAACAATGAAACATACAAGATTCAGTTCATTCATGAGTCAATACAAACATACTATTATGAGAAACAGAGAGAACATACTATTATGAGAAACAGAAAGAACATACTATGATGAGAAACAAAGAGAACATACTATGATGAGAAACAAAGAGAACATACACTACAATATACAAGAAAACATACAATACACTAGTACAGAGAGAACATACAATACACTAGAACATACTATACAAACACTAGAATAGTATAACATTAATGTGAGCCACTACTTCATGGCATGGTAATCTACTGTTGTGTCACGTTTTGCAACCGGAGTCTCCTGGAGGGAGAGCGTGAATTGGTGTATAGATCTATACGGGATTGACTATCCTACACCTTGCTGCTAGCTACAGTGGGACCTGAAGGTCTACGGGTGACTAATGTCATACCATTTCGATGCCTTAGAGCGTCGTGTTATACTAGTTGATCAAGTATGGTTACAATCATATCACATTTTACCTTAATTAACAAACTGGTTTAAGGTAGTTAGTACATTGGTAGTTAATTACATACAATACTATTGTACATCATTATTTTCCCATTGCATTCACATTGTGATCTTCTCACATAAATGGTAATGTAAACTATATTTTGGAAATGATAGGCATACTTGGGAAGATACACACTTTTACAAACAACACAACACAAATAACATTAGGGCCTTGGTAGAAGGCTACTTTTTAGTGGAAAATATAGGATTTTCTAGGAGACACAAACATTTAATTCAAACACTTACAAACATTTACATCAAACATTTACAAACACTTTCATACAAGTAATGACACTAAAATACTTATGAACTCACTAGCTTTAATGCTGATCTACTCTTTCAAAATAACTTGTAGTCTCAGGTCACCAGTAGACAGGTACCGATGACTAGGTTTTGAGAAGACGGAACTTTCAAGACTCGTCTCTTATTTTGATTCATATTTTTGGTGTCTTATAAACTATACATAGAACACACTTGTATTAAAATTATATTATTAATACAATGGATGATGTTGTTTCTTATTTACTATTATGCATTGTTGTGATACTATACATGATGTCCTCCACCCCGGAATGTTTCCGCCGTTCAGGTTTTGGGGTGTGACATGTGGCAAGTGATAGGGTTACACCTTGTAAACCCTAATGACCTTTCATATTACATAGGCTCCATGGGTTAACCTCCATGGACTATCCATGTTGGTTTAGCCCACCCAAATAACCATGGATCATTAGCCCACACTATAAGAATCATTGATTTATCAAATCAGTCCCCGTATATTTAATTAGTCTCTTTTGTCCACAAAATTAACTCCAAATTAATTCTTGATCAATATTAATTAAATAATATGATTTCATATTAATATTTTATACTTGTAATATATTAATAAATCATAAATAACCTTATTCTCAAAAGTCCATCCTATCAAATTGCACTCGTGAAGGCAACCCAAAAGGACCATGCTACAATCGGGTCAAGTACATCCTAGTTATAGTTATGGACTTAGACACCAAATCCAACAGTACGGGGACAAACGTAGAGTAAATTCTAGAATCATATCTCTGATGAAAGCCAGAAAGTGTTTGTCCAAAGGATGTACATCATATTTGGCGTATGTGATCGACACAAAGAAGGATAAGAAGGAGATGCGAAGGATACCCATGGTGTGTGACTTTCTGGAAGTCTTTCCCGAATATCTTCCTGGATTTCCCCCTGATAGACAAGTAAAGTTTAGGATAGACTTGCTATATGGAACCATACATATAGCAAAAGCACCTTACCGATTACCACTGACAAAAATGAAAGAGCTAATGATATAACTTCATGAGTTTTTGGACAAGGGGTTCATTAGACCTAGTTCATCACCCTGGGGAGCTCCAGTGTTATCCGTTAAAAGGAAGGAGGGGAGCATTAGGATGTATATAGATTATAGAGAGTTGAACAAGGCAACGGTGAAGAAAAAATACCCATTGCCATGGATTGACGACATGTTGGATCAGCTGCAGGGTGCGAGCTATTTCTCGAAGATCAATGTTAGGTCGGGATATCATCAGATAAAGGTGAGAGAGTGCGATATAGAGAAGATTCCTTTCAGAACGAGATATGGACACTATGAGTTTTTGGTTATGCCATTTGGATTAACCAATGCTCCAGTAACATTTATGTATTTGATGAAAAGGTTTTTTAAACCTTTCCTCGACAAATCCGTAATAGTGTTTATCAATGGCATTCTCGTATATTCAAAGACCCAAGAGGAGCATGGCAAGCACTTAAGAGAAGTGTTAAAAGTTCGAAAGAAGGAAAAGTTGTATGCAGAGTTCTCCAAGTGTGATTTATTGATTTGGGAAGTCCAATTCTTGGGTCATGTGGTTAACCAAGAAGGAATAATTGTTGACCAGCAAAGGTCGAAGCTATGATGAAGTGGGAACGACCAAAAAGTCCAAACAATATTCAAAGCTTTCTAGGATTAGTTGGATATTACAGAAGGTTTATCCAAGACTTTTCTACGATAGCTGCTCCATTGACAACTTTGAACCACAAAGGATCTACATATACATGGAGTGAGAAGCATTAAAAAGCATTCGAGGAACTAAAGAAGAAGTTTTGTGAAGCATTGATTCTTTCTTTACCTAATGGAGTTCAAGACTTCGCAGTTTATAGTGATGTCTTTGGAGTTAGGCTAGGTTGTGTTCTGACCCAGTGAGATAAATTAATTGCATATGCATCTCGAAAACTGAAAGAGTATGAGAAGAACTATGCTACTCATGATCTGGAGTTGGCAGTGTTAATATTTTCATTAAAGACATGGAGGAATTATCTTTATGGCACGAAGTGTAAGATTTTCATTGATAATTATAGTCTCCAGTATCTATTTGGTCAAAAGGAATTGAATATGAGACAACGAAGTTGTCTATAATTACTCAAGGATTACAACTGCGAGATACTTTACCACCCCAGTAAAGCGAATGTCGTAGTAGATGTTTTGAGTAGAAAGATAAACCTGGAAAAGAAAAGGCCAAGAGCGTTGAGAATTTAAATTGCCTCGTCGATTATCGAAAGTATCAAGAAGGCTCAGGAGGAAGCTTTGGAAGGAGATAACCAACAAAAGAACGTTTAGGTAAAACGTTGGAATTCAGTACAAACAGCCAAGGATTGAAGGTATTCCAAAACAATATTAGGGAACCTAAGATGGGAAGAATGAGAGATATTCTCATGGAAGAAACTCACATGACTATGTACTCAATTCATCCAGGAAGCACCAAGATGTATAGGGATTTAAAACCTTACTACTGCCAGCCGACGATGAAGCTCGATGTTGCTAAGTATGTGGTCGAGTGTATGACCTGTGCAAGAGTTAAGGTGGAACATTAGAAACCATATGGAAATTTAGACCCTTTACCGGTACCCATGGGTAAATGGGAAGACATCACCATGAATTTTGTGACTAAACTACCCTGGACAAAGAGTGGTCACGACATGATTTGGGTAATCATAGATCGATTGAAAAAGAGAGCACATTTCATAGCGGCCAATGAAAGATGGTATATGAATAATGTTGAAATGTTTTTATATGTGACCATCACTGAAATAAGACGAACTATTTTTGTGTTATCTAACAAATATTATCAGTTATTTCAGGTTACATGAAGTCGTGACCAAACGGAAAATACGAAAATACGCGAATGACAGAAAACGTATAGACAAGAAAATCTAGATGTGCGACTCAACACATTCAAATATATATATATATATATATATATATATATATATATATATATATATATATATATATATATATATATATATGGAAGAGTCAACAAACCAACAAAAGTCAAGGAAATTAAAATAGCAAACCCATTCCCACGTTGTTTTTTGCTACTAGCCTCTACCAAAACTTGAAATATCATCAATTACTTTAAACCAAAAACTCAAGTGCACTAGTACTAGATATTTGTTTCATATGTAATACTTCCTAATATTAATATTAATATATATATATATATATATATATATATATATATATATATATATATATATTTATACGTGGAAAAGTCAAGAAAGGGAAGAAGAAACTCACGTATCCTACTCCTAGTACCACTTGCACTTCCTACTCCTACTAGCACTTGGACATCACAGCTACACCTTCTAACCAACTCAAACTTAAAGTACCTTAGATATGTTTCTTTTGCTGGTTTGAAAGTGTGTGTTCTTTTTCTTTGTAATACCTCCAGCTACATCTCTATACACAAAAAAAAAACTCTCCCAACCAAGAACACCACCTCCCTCTTCAAGAACAACTTTTGCAACTTCAACCTTCAAGAACAACTTTTGCAACTTCAACCTTCAAGAACAACTAAAACAACCTCCAAATACCTTCCAAACAACCTCAAAATACTCTCCAAACACCCTCCAAAAACCCTCCTTAAACCTCCTCCAAAAACCCTTTCAAATAACCACAACCATCACCACCTTGCTGTTTTTCGACATCAGAATCTTCAAGTCAAAAACGAAGAAAACTGGGCTCAGTACAAGCACAAAAAGACTAGGGAGATTTTCACCATCAATTCTACAGGACCTTACCTACATCTAGAAATTTTCGTGGACGATTTTGACCAAGGGAAACCCCAAAGAGACGCGAGAGAGAATTGGCTATCCAGAGAGATTTCTTTTTTCAAGTTCAGAATCTTCATGTTAGAAAACAAAAAACTGAGCACAACACAGCCAAAATACTACTAGGGATATTTTCACCATCAATTCTTCAGAACCTACCTACATCTAGACATTTTCGTGGACGATTTTGACCACGGGAAACCCCAAAGAGACGCGAGAGAGAATTGGCTATCCAGAGAGATTTACTACGAAAATCTACATTGATCACCACCCAAAGCTCTTTCAACATCACCATCTTTGCTACCTTACACCACCAAAACTACAACATTATTACACTTCCTACCACCCTCCAAATACCCAGTCCAACCTCATCAAATCTCCTCAAAACACCCAATACCCGTATACAAATACATGACTCGTGTACTTTGCACTGTTTTGTAAACAACCCATTTACATGAAAATGAACTTTTTACTACTTATCAAATACCGGATTGATCATTGAACAAATATCGACCAGTCCATTCAAAGAACAAATACCGACCAGTCGTTCCATGAGTCCAGTTCAGTCAATTTATTGACGAACCTAGTTGATATATATTTCTATACTTATATACTTTATTATAGCTTTATGTCATTTAAATATAGTCATTTATATTATTTATAGCTTTATGTCATTTAAATACAGTCATTTATATTATTTATAGCTTTTTGTCATTTAAATACAGTCATTTATATTATTATAGCTTTCAGTCATTTATAGCTTTCATATTTATACTTATTCCGCAATTATTATTCTTTATATATATATATATATCTATATCTTATACCTTTAACTCATATATCTGTCACATAGTAACTGGTAACCGAGCCTTTTGTTGTGGTAATCAGATTTTTATATTTCCAACAATCGGTATCTGAGCTAATATAAAATAATATTTTCCAACAAAAAAATTTGTAGATGTCTACGTGAAGGAGATAGTAAGACTTCACGGTGTTCCCTTTACGATTGTGTCAGATCGTGACAGTCGTTTCACATCAAGGTTTTGAAAGAGCCTACAAGAAGAAATGGGTATGAGGTTGTGTTTGAGTACAACCTACCATCACAGACTGATGTTCAAAGTCAAAGGAGAATTCAAGCACTAGAGGATATGTTAAGATCATGTACCCTAGAATCCCAAGGTAGTTGGGATGAGCATCTACCCCTAGTAGAGTTTTCCTATAACAATAGTTAACATTCAAGCGTTAAGATGGCACCTTATAAATCCTTCTATGTATAGAAGTTTTGTATGCTGTCTTGTTGGCTTGAAGCCATAGAAAAGCAGTTTGTGGGCCCCAAGATAGTTTATCAAACTGCTAAAAAGCAAAAGGTGATTAGAGAAAGGATGTTAGACGCTCAAGAACGTCAAAACAGCTATGCTGACAAGAAGCGACAACTAATGACTTTCGAAGTTGGAGATTTGGAGTTGCTTAAAGTCTTTCCGTAGAAGGGACTTATCAGTTTTAGAAAGAGAAGGAAGCTGAGTCCAAGATTTATTAGGCCATTCAAGGATCTTAAGAAATTGGAAACCAAGCTTACAAGCTGGAATTGCTAGAAGACCTGGATGGTATTCATAACACTTTCCATGTGTGCTATATGAGGAAGTTCATGGGAGAAGTCCCTGATATAATTCCACTTTCGTATATGAGGATTAATGAAGATAAGAGGTTAATCGAAGAGCTCAAAACAATTGTTGACCGTAAGACAAGTAAGTTACGATGTAAGATGGTCGATGTAGTGCTTATTCGATGGAAACATTCAAATAGGTCGAACTTCACCTGGGAAACAAAAAACGAGATGAAGAGTTGCTATCCACATCTGTTTGCTGATGCATGATTCCGAGGACGAAATCATCATAAGGGGGACAAAATAACTAGATAATTAGGGTAAACAATTGTAACTTATTTGATATAATAAAAGGAAATTATTTGAGTATTATGTGATTTATGTGTAATTATTTGTAGTGTACCTGCTAATGGAAATATAATAAAATAAGAAAAAAATACGCGTCCAAAATAGAATAATAATTAGACCTAATACCCTTTACAAAAGTTGAAGTAGTCGTGACAAGGATTTTGGGGATATAAGAATGCTTAAATCGGACTTCAAACGAAGAAGTTATGGTTTGTCGAAATTTCGCGATTCAACCCGATTCGGCAATGCACGTCGTAAATAGTAAATTTTTGTTAGGTTACTTTTAAGTCTTAGTGTTCTAAAAAAATTTCGTTGTAGCTGTTAAACCGAAAGCGTACATATAGAGAGCGTCAGATCTGACTTCATTAGAGGAAGTTATGATTTTTCTAAAAATCAGCGTAGCTGTAGACAACTCAGATATCCAATTTGAGATCAGTTGATTTTTAGCCGAAACAATCTAAACTAGAGTGGAAGATCTCGTTAATAGGAGTTCAACGATAAAAAGACAATCAAAACGGATATCGGATGACAAAGTTATGCATTTTATGCGGGCTTTTAACAGTCTAAGCCTATGTAAAAATAAATAAATTCAAAATTAGCCGAAAAAGTCTAAATTAAAGTTGTAGATCTCGTCATAGCTACGTTTGGATATAAAGAACATTAAAATGGAGCTTGTATGAAGAAGTTATGCAATTTTGAAATTTGAGATTTGTTGCACGTGTTTGCGCCTCGCACACGACCTTCTAGATGTCGTCGCGTAGCACTAGCCAGATTCTGACATGTGGCACCGCACCAGGGCAAGCACATCGACCCTATGTGCGGCACACATTGACCTTGTATGGCATGCCTGGTCTCTCATCAGCCTATAAATAGAGGTCTTGATTTCACTCTTCTCTACACCTCTCCAAATCAATATCTCTTGATTTCTACTCCCATAAGTCCGAATCTTTCTTAGATTTTAGGGTATTTTCACAAGTTTAGAGGTCCTTAGAAGCCCTACCTCTAGTAGGTTTCAGCCCGAAGTTCCACCGGTGTAAAATCCTTACTTTTTTTTTCTAGGGAATCATTATAAGTTAAATTACACTCTATTTTATTTTAGTATGATTTACATTTAAATTCATGATCGTTGTTATGAATTTATAAGTCAGATTTGTCATCAATTCCAATGTCACATTATTGATTGATCTAACTACAGGGATGACGTCTAGGCTGGATTTAACGAGGTGTTTAAAGTGAGATTTCCAAAACAATATATTATGTATACCAAACAGACCCTACCTCCAATATGATACTACCTGGTTATCCCTTATCAACTATAGATTAGTAGACTTTGGAATTAATGATGGATCTAGGCTATCTTTGATCATAAGGAATATCAGCCTAAGACTTGTTGTTAATTGAACCTAGATTACGTCAAAGGAAAAGTCAGTTGATAAAAGCAAAACACTGCCCAAGTCTCGAGTCACCACTTTAAAAAGTGAGTGCATAGTTACTTTCTTCTCACACATAGATATAAAGTATTTAAGATAATTACATGCTATATGTGTCTATTATTTGTGTTCCTATTATCTATGCTAGATGAATGATTTATACATGTTTTACTTAATTCAAACTATATATGTATAAATATGTTGGGTAGAAATGGGTAGATAAAAAAGGATATATATGGTGAAAGATGGAAACAGAAATAGATAATGAGAGGCCTTGACTTTAAAGATGATCTATTAATCAGATGGATTATAGATGACGACCACTAACTATTCTAGACAGTCCAGTGGAACGCTAATAGGCTCGCAACCTATAGGTGTTTTTGAACTAATTGTTCAACAAGTGTACTCCATTCCCCCCATGGTTGCCTTATTGACATATATTGCTAAGGCATCCAATAAGCAGTATTTTCCATCTTGAAAGGTCATATAAATGTGGTTTGGGCTATTCATTCATATATGTGTCTTGGTAGGTTTCAAGGTGTTAGTAGTTATTCTGTTTTGATGTTTGCGGTTGTAAGGGTGTTCACGGCCGTGAACCCATTCACGGTTATCTTGTGGCTATATATAGGAGTCTGTTAGTCTTATGTCAGTTGATGTTGTTAGTCAGTCTGTTCATGGCCTACTGTGTGTATCCAAGGTGTACCAG
Organism: Lactuca sativa; assembly: GCF_002870075.4. Taxonomy (NCBI): domain Eukaryota; kingdom Viridiplantae; phylum Streptophyta; class Magnoliopsida; order Asterales; family Asteraceae; genus Lactuca; species Lactuca sativa. The sequence goes on along the minus strand of NC_056630.2, from coordinate 100,611,522 downwards.
ACGTTTTTGTGATATTAATGTGTGTGACATCCCCAAAATCTCGGCCAGAAAAGACCGATTTCATTTATGCTTTTTAAAATAATTTCAAAGTAAATCCTTTTGATTTAAAAGAGTTGCGGAATTTGTTCCCAAAAACAAAATATGATAAAATAATATTTATCAAAGCATTTCTTCAACAATAGATATCCTAAAGGCAACCATGAGGGGGATAGAGTACACCGGTGAACACATCGTTCACAACACCTACAGGTTATGAACCTGCTAACGTTCCACAGGACTGTCTAGAAAGAGTCTGTGGTCGTGATCCATACTCCGCTGAATAACTATATCAACAACAACAACATCGAGGCCTCTCATCTGTTTATCACACATCAACTATCTACCTATGTTCTACCCAACATATTAGTAGATAAAAATATATATTTTTATACATAGTTTAAAACCTGTATAGCATTCTCATTCAATACATATTCCACATAACAGATGAGGCACACCCACATAACACGTCTTTCATAGCGAATAAAATCAGATCTATGAGATAGAAGAAAGTGAATATACATTCACAAATATAACAACAAAATATACACATAACACGTATTTCGTATAAAATACTTCATAGTTATGCGTTAGAAGAAAGTAACTACACACTCACTTGATCAGAAGATGATCGGACAACACTACGACTTGTAGAAGTAGTATTCTTCGGTAGATCTGGAAGATCTTCACAAAAACCAGGCTCCTCGCGGGCAGAGCTTCGGCTCGGGAATCACACTTCTCGGGATCTTCGAGGCTTCGGAACTTGCTTCGGGTCTCGGGAATAATACCGGGGCTTCGGGGTATAAATGATACGCAAATCGAGGCAAAAACTAGAGAGAAAGGAAGAATTTGGCAAAAGAATAAGGCTGCCCTCGCATGCCCTTTTATAGGAGGCTGAGGCCTCGCATAACGCTGGGCGTAATGCTCTATGTGCGACGTACTCCTCCGAAATCGTCGCTGCTTACGTATCTGAAGAACTCGAGTGTGAGGCGCATCAAGCTTCTTTGTACGTTGGGCGTAACCCCGATAAGTCCGGTGACTCCCCTTCGGTTAATGTCAGATTTAATAATTAAATTTATATATTAATTATTGAATAAACTTCAAAAATTCATATCTTCTTCATACGAACTCCATTTTTGATGTTCTTTATATCCACACGTAGGTGAAACTACGCTCTACAACTTTCATTTAGACTCCGCCGGCTAATTATGAAGTTATTTTTATTATTTATTTTTAGTAGGCCGGGACATGAAAATTTCGTTATAAATTCATAACTTCTTCATCCGACATCCGTTTTCGCCTATCTTTTTATCGTTTCACTACAATTAACGAGATCCTTGATTCTCGTTTATATTGTTTCGGCTAAAAACCGTTCGGTCTCAAATCGAGTATTCGGGCTGCATACTGCTAAGTCGAAACTTCAGAAAATCATAACTTCCTGATACGAAGTCAGATTTGGGCATTCTCTTTATGCACGCTCTCGGTTTAACGAACTCTACGACATTCTTTTAGATCACTAGGGCTAAATATTGCTCTAACGTAAATTTCACTTTTTACGTCATTCAGCGTTGTCGATTCTGTCGTGAAACTTCGACAGATCATAACTTCTTTGTTATAACTCGGATTTCGACATTCTTTATATATTCGGAAACCTCATTTCAACTACTACAACATTATACATAGATATCATCTTTATCTAACATTTTATTTTGACGCTTATTTTTATTCTTAATTACATTAAGACACACAATTAAGCACAAAACACATAATACCCAAATAATATACTTTTATTATCTCAAAACGGGTTACAAAGGTTAACCTAGACTATTATATCAACATTAATGACAAGCCTAAAAACACAGGCGTTACAATGTGTGCATGCTTGGTTTAGTTCTTCTTCTACTCCATTCTTACATTGTTTGATTGCTATTTGTTTGATCACTGGTTTGGATCCTCAGATTTTGGACCTTACAATTGGTATCAAAGCGAATCCAGTGTCAAACTCGTGTTTCGTGTTTACGGCTACAAGTTCCTCTTCATTATTGTGACTATTTTGAGTATATTTGCTGGATACTTGTGTTTTGATCAACTTTCAAAGCCGTTGGTATCAAAATATGCTTGGAATTAGTTGTTCTAAGTGTTTACGGTGCATTTTGTTGAAGCTTTTACGGTCATAATCAAGTGTACGGTCGTGAACCAATCAAATCCCTTTTGACCGTGAACTGCTTTTTCGACCATAATCCCTTCATTGACCGTGTTCCATTCATTGACCGTAAAAATTTCTTCATCAACCGTGTACGGCCGTGAACATTGTTCAGCCGTGAAGTGTGTACGGCCGTAAACCCTTTACGGCCGTAAACTCAATTTTGATTGCTTGAAGATTTTAATTTTTTTAATTAAAAAAAATGGATTCACAAAACTCAACAATTTATCATGAACTGGATTCCATTATGGGAACGACCACACGTATTCCTTGTTTGCTATCTGCTAAAGGCTTCCCGGAATGGAAGTATCGAATGGAAAAATATATCAAAATGAAAGACTTCAAAATTTGGAGATGCATTTTGACGGGTCCTATTCGAATCACCACAACACTTCCAGATGAAACGATTGTTGACAAGGCTGACGAAGAATATATTGATGAAGAATTCGATAAAGTTGAGCAGCGAGAGAGGGCACTTGCTACCCTTACTATGGCTCTTTATCCTTAGATTGCCCAAGGTTTTCGAGAATATAAATCAACAAAAGCTCTTTGGGAAGCTTTGATAGAAGTGTATGAAGGGAATGAGGATATGAAACAAAGCCGTCAAGACATGCTGAGACAGAAATTCAACATGTTTAATCACATTCTTGGAGAAACTTTGGAAGTTCAACTGTAACGTTTTATCACACTTACCACTGAGATGAGTCAACTGGGGTTTCAATGCCAAGATCAGAAGTTAACAAGAAGTTGCTCAACTCTCTCCCAAAGACATGGGATATGAATCTTGCTGTCATCAAGAAAACCAAGGATCTTAATCGACTTAGTTTGGTTGAACTTATAGCCATCATTAGAGCTTGTGATCTAGATGACAAACAAAGAGAGATCAACCATGTTAACTCATATTCCTCTACTAATCTCAGAATTCAATCAAACAATGCCTTCTCATCCTTCACCAATCCTCAAGTTCAACCACTTGCTGCTCCTCAATTATCATCATATGCCACACCATTCATGCAAAGTCTTTAGTCTCCAGTATTTTATCCACAAGTTGCTTCTTCATCAAAGACACCTGCTACAGTTCCTGCTCCAACCCCAACTCCCAAAGAGAATGACGAGAATTTAGCTCTTGCAACCGGTCTTGTCAATTTTTATAATGCTTTTGTAGCTGGTGAGCTACCCTCTCAATTGTCATTTGTTGATTTGGACCAAATTCATCCTGAATATGTTGAAGAAATGGACATAACATGGCAAACTACTATGGCAGTGTTTAGAGCCAAACAGTTTTCCAAAAAGACAGCCAAAAATAACCGAGGAGTGAATTTAGAGAAGAAGGTTGGGTTCAATAATGGCAAACTTCAATGCTTTAATTGCCATGAACCGGGTCATTTTGCCAGAGACCGTCCTAAGCCTGATAGGAGAGAGAACAATGAAAGAACAATAGTGCTAGTAGGTAACAGCAGGGGAGCCACCATCAACAATCAGACCGCAAATCTTGTAGTGGTGGATCAGTCATTTGATTGGGATGACCAGATTCAGGCTCTGAACATCTCAGGACCTGAAAATGCGCATCTGGCTCAAATCGACGATATTGTGGAAGGAAAAGCTGAGATGGATCCGGAGGAGAAGATGATGAATCTACAATTCACATCCATGGTTCAAACTACGCCAAAGTCTAAAAAGTCAAAGGTCAGTGCAAGCACTTGTTCTCCATCTTATATTAAAACTATCAATTTTTTACGTGAACATGTCGATTTACTGCGTAGAGAGATTGAGGAACTCAAGTATGAGGGATACCAACTGAGAAAAGGCCAAAAACTGTTAAAAGATCAATTAGAGGCCAAGTCAAATGATTATAAGAAGTTACAAGCAGACTATAGTGACAAGTGTGTTCATTATAGATATCTTAAAAAGGACTTTGATGTTGTAACTACGGAACTTGACACATTGAAGACTCGCTTTGCAAATGCTAGCTCCAAACCAAGGGGGAGATTGAAAGGTGATATCTATGTGTTTTGGGCTAGTCATTCATATATGTGTCTTGGTAGGTTTAGGGTGTTAGTAGTTATTTTGTTTTCATGTTTGCGGTTGTAAGGGTGTTTATGGTCGTGAACCCTGTTTGTGGTTAGCTTGTGGCTATATATAGGAGTCTGTTAGTCTTATGTCAGGTGACGTTGTTAGTCAGTCTATTCACGGCCTACTGTGTGTATCCAAGGTGTAGCGGACGTTTTTGTGGCATGCTTGGTTTTTTTCTTCTTCAACTCCATTCTTATGTAGCCGCTTCTGCTTGTTGTTCTTAATTTATCTGGATACAACATCAACTTATGGATTATGGTTTGAATTTTCTAGAAACCCCTATTTTTTGCGATAATGATGCTGCAATTCAAATTTCTAAAAATCCCGTCCAACACTCGAAAACCAAGCACATCGATATCAAAGTGCATTTTATCAGAGATATTTTTGAGTGTTCGCTCATTCGGTTGGAACAAGTTCCCACTGCTAATAATGTGACGGACTTGTTCACAAAATCATTTAACAAAGCTCGATTCGATGTGCTTGTGGGATTTTTCAAAATGATACGCTTTGAGGACTAACTTTTGTTTTAGGACAATTTAAATTTGCGCATTTTTAGTTTCAATTCTCACCCATGCACAAATTTAGGGGAGAAATAAACAAAAACCAAACAAAAAAATCAAAAATCAAAAATCTAAAAATAGTGTTCTTTCAGTTCAACGTTTTTCTGTAGGTGTTGTCATGGGAAGTGATATCAGGAAGTGATAACAGGCAATCTGAATCTGTGTAAGGTATAAAAGATGAATTGTCTAGACTATGTGTTCAATGCGCAAGTAGGCAAGAAAGATTTATATAGACTTGACTAGGCGTAGATAAACTTAAGGAATTTAGAGACTTGACAAATCTTAACCTAGATAGACCCGTTTAGCCTGACAATACAATGCTCAGATAGGTTGAGCAGGGAGATATACATGGGAATCTGTGGATACACTAAATGATATGTATCTAGAACTGTGGATTAACTTTTCCTCGATGTGTGGACTCTGTCCTTAATTCTGTTATTGACGGGGCGACTGGGGAACTCCGATAAATTAGGTCTGTAGAAGGTTATTTTCTTTCTTTCTATTAGCCATATGTTGCCTCCTCTGTGTGATCGAAAGATTCGACTTGGATTTCAACATATGCAATCCTATCTCTCTGTATCTCCTTCTATAATTCTTTCTGTTTGTTAGCCATATGTTGTTTCCTTTGCGTGATTAACACTTCGACCCGGTACACAGCATATGCACCATTCTACCTCTCAATCCCTCTAAATCTGGTTAGTCATATGTTTCACCCTCTGCGTGATTGAAAGAGATCCGGCCTGGGTGTACAACATATGCATTCTATATCTATCTTCTCCCACAATAATTGTCTGGTCATCTAAAGTAACGAGAATTCTGGAAGTCCTTGATTATTGGGGTATATCAGGAAGCGGGAAACATGTTCTAGTACACCTAAAATTGAACATTGAAAAGGTTATCTATAGATCTCGCTGCTCAATTTAGGTGGACAACAATATCTTTGGTCGTTGTTAGTTGAATGGTCCTTAGGAAGTTTATCTAGGAACATAGGTTCACAACGTCTTCTCACTTATAGTATATCCTAAATCTGTCACAATTTTTCATGTTTAAGTGGACCACAATACCGTCGATTGATTAGATCTATTCATGAAAGGAGAGGTGCTGATAAACGGGTAAAATTTGTTTAATAACTTTGAACCCAAAATCACAAAAATATTATCTGCAGTTGTGAAAAGGAGAAATTAGGGTTAACTCATTTCAATTTTATTTTTATTTTTTATTTTTATTTTAATTTTATTCTATTTTTATTTTGCTAAAAATCAAAATTATTTCTATTTTAGTTTAAATTTTTAGATTTTATTTTAATTTTAATTTTTATTATTTTTATTTTAATTTTATAGTTCTTAAAATGTTTTATTTTTAAAATGAATTGATGTATTGGGCTTGATCTTAAGGCATCTTGGGTTGCAGCCCATAGGTGATGGACCGGGTAGGGTCCATGTATAAAAGGAAGAGTTCTTGGCCGAGATCAATTTTTTACTCTCCCTCTCTATTCACGGCCGCAAACTCCTCTCTCTTATCATCGATTTTTGATTCATCTTTTTTTCGTGAACCCAATTTTTGGACCTAAAATTTTTCCCACTTTATAAATAATTAAAGCCTGATGAAATTGATTAATGAGAAAACTTGGTGTTTATTGATTAAAAAATGTGTTTTCTCACCTGGCTTGGTTGTTTCAGGTCAAAATGGTTGACTTGAAGTTTGCTGATGTTCACAACTTGGTTGTTTTCCTGTTCGATCCACCTGCAAATCACAATGATTTCAAGTCCATAGTTCATGGCTTGAAAAAGTGCTGCCTTGTTCATACTCTCACTTCCAGCCCTGTCGTTTATCAAATATTAATCAAGGATTTCTGGAGCACTATTGTGGTACAAAAGGGTGAAAATGATTATGTGTACTTAGAGGCTACTATCAAAGGAAAGAAGATTTTGGTGACGGAACAGATCATTCGAGAGGTTCTCCAAATTGATGATCAGCCAGGTTTTCTGACTGAGATTTCAATGGATCAATCTGAAGCTATCCGTAAACAAATGGGATATGAAGGAGACTTTCCTCCAACCATCAAAAAGTTGTTACCACCTTACTGGAGGTTTCTAGCTCACACGATCGTGAGTTGTATTTCTGGTGGAAGATCTGGGGCTGATGAAATTTCCTTGGTGAACACGGGTGCAATTGCAGCTCTTGCTATGGGTCTTGAATTCAACTTTTCCAAATTCATTCAGAATAAAATGGTTGGGAATGTTAAAGGAAAGTATAAGGAGAAATTTCTCATGTATCGAAGATTCCTGCAACTGATCTTAAACTTCAAACACCCAGAAATCGAAAAAAGAGGAGAGACCCTTGATGTGAAGTCCCTTGGCTCAAACACCTTTGGGCTAATGAAGCAAAATAGAAAAGGGAACTTTACGTTTAAGGTCTAGTTTCCATTAGTAAAGTTAGGGATGTTTGCTGAAGTTGATAATGCAACAGCAACCGAAAGTTCTTCAGATGATGTGGAGATGGAAGATGATGTGATTTCTGTGTCTGAAAAGGAAGAAGAAAGAGCTCTTCTGTGACATCCCCAATTTCTCGGCCAAAAAAGACCGATTTGTTTATGCTTTGTTTTTATAAATCAGAGTAATCGTTTAAAGAAAACGATTGCGGAATTTGTTCCCAAAACAAGATATGATAATAACTTATTAAAACATTTCTCAAAGAGAATGTATTTTATTTATTAATAAAACCTCGGGATGTCATGTTCCGATAATGACCAAAAGCATAAACAATATAAAATAGACCTTACAACAGTTATTTATAACTACTGATCTATAATCCAAAATCTTTTGTCAAGTCCATCAACTTATACCCTTGTGTCATTACCTTTTTTGCAAAGAAAACAGAGTGGTTCAGGCTTGGGAGCCTGGTGAGCATATAGGGTTTTCAACCCACAGTAATATATTTATTACATTCAATTATCAAACAATCAACCCAAATACCCATCCCCATTATCCTCTTTATTTCTTAAGGCATTACCCTAAGAATCCACTATCCTTTATCCATTCGTTCCTAAGGATTTACCTAAGGAATCGGCACGAAGTCCATTGCTGCCAAAGTTTATCCATCAGGTACTAAATCCATAGATATCAGGCGCTAACTCCATAGTCACCAAGGTTCACTCAACAAGCGCTAACTCCATAGTCGCCAAGGTTTACTTTATATTTATGTGTTAGAAGAAAGTAACCACACACTCACACATATAAACAACTTTATATTATACACATAGCACGTAATTTATAAAATACTTCATATCTATGTGTAAGATGAAAGTGACTATACACTCACACCAAACATATACTTAATACATTCAAACAATACTTATATTAATATCGTGTTTATGAAAGGGACTATACACTCACTTGATTAGACGACGTTTGGACATCACTACGGCTTGTAAAAGTAGTATTCTTCGGTAGATCTGGAAGATCTTTGCAAAAAATCGGTCTCCTCGCGGGCAGAGCTTCGGCTCGGGAATTTCACTTCTCGGGATCTTCGGGCTTCGGGACTTGCTTCGGGTCTCGGGATGATATTGGGGCTTTATGGGGGTTAAAATAGGGCTTAGAGGGTGTATCGGGAGTGGGAGACAAGAGATGAGAAAATAGCAACCCTAAACGGCTAGCCCTTCAAATCTATTTATAGGGCAAAATTGGCCCTTGCCACGTCGTGGCACCTTTTTCCATGTCGTAGGCTTGGTCTTCACTGGATGCGTCATCGCAAGTTGCGTCTGGGGGACTCCAGGAGGTGTAAAAAGACTTGCCACGTCGTGGTATCTGACAATTTTGGGGTTTCATGCCCCGAACTTCAGAAATTCATAACTTTTGCATACGAACTCCGTTTTCGACGTTCTTTATATCGACGCGTAGATGAGATTATGATCTACAAATCTCATTCAGACTCCGTTGGCTAATTTTGAATTTATTTTTAATATATTATAAATATATTACTTATATATTATTCTTAGTAGGCCGGGACAGGAAAACTCCGTTATAAATTCATAACTTCTTCATCCGACGTCCGTTTTTGCCTATCTTTTTATCGTTTCACTAATATTAACGAGATCTTCGATTCTCGTTTAGATTTTTTAGGCTAAAAACCGTTCGAAGTCAGATTTGGGCGTTCTTTTTATGCACGCTCTCAGTTTAACGAAGTCTTCAACTTTCGTTTAGATTACTAAGGCTAGTTATCATTCTATCTTAAATTCGTATTTTACGTCATTCGGCATCGTGTCGGTTCTGTCGCGAAACTTCGACAGGTCATAACTTCTTCGTTAAAACTCGGATTTCGGCGTTCTTTATATGTACGGAATCCTTGTAACATATACTATAACTTAGTTAAGATTAATCCTTCTAAACAATCTTCCATCAAAAATTCATTTTTGATGCTTATCGTCTCTAAATTGACTAGCCCGGATCTACAGGCGTTACAATTATCTCCCCCTTAGGATGATTACGTCCCGGAATCATCAACGAAATAGGACTTGTATAAGGATTCCGTACGCTATCTCTTCATCCTAGGTAATAACCGTAACTTCTATGTTTCTTCGAAATAGTATCTAACTCTAGGGCTTCTTGACTGCAAACGATGCTCAATCTTACATCTGCTTTTCGTACTATGTTGGACTTTCAATCATAACCTTCAAGTTACAAAATAAGTCCTCATTTTGGAGTCCTTCTTCTTCTTAGGATAAATACTTTCCTTTATCTATTGTAATAGACCGATGGGTCATGTTCTAATGACCTCTCATCGTATGATGCAACGCTTAGACTCAAGTCTCTTAGAGGAAAATTCCATAATGGATTATACCTTCCTTCATATTCTAATGTGATATAATCACATTTTAGCATGTAGCATTTCTAGCTACTAACTTCTTTAACAACGAGCGTGATGCTATCGATCGCATTGATTTCAATCTTCTGACTTAAGTCAGAACTACATCAAACTCGGTTCACGGAACCACGTAACAAACTCATTGCAGTCGGACTCAATTTGTCATGACCGCTAGGGTCAGAATAACAACCCTCTTACTAGTCATTACCGAAATTGGTAATGACATACATGAATAAAACGGAATCAATTACTAGTTTCTTGGTAACCTTACAACTTTCCCTAATCCAAGCATGAGTCCTGTGCTTCCAGTAGTATAGATCGCTACTACTATTCACACCTACACATACTCGTCCCAAGTATTGTCTCGCAGTCCCCAATTCCTAATATCACAAAACAATTTAACACATACTAATCTGTCCAATTAATCATACACGTTTTTCGAGACTCTACTAGGACTTCTTCCATGCGCATCTTCACTCATCAATTCTACTTCAACTCGGTTGGTGATGGAAATTCTAGACAGTGGGACAACTTCAAGAATTACACCAACTGTTCCATCATCCTGCTAATCGAAGGTGTACTTCAGACGTACTGTACTCCTCTAAACGTTCTGTTGTTTTTTCAGACATATTCTAATGGCAAGATACCACTCTTACAATATCTTCTGATAGGTTTCATTCACTATCATAAGCCTTTCATTTCCTCCATTTACTCAATTCTCTACGAGTCTTCACCATGACTTTTTGTACACCCAAGCAGACGTTCGGTGTTCCGGCCAAGAATTTAAGATAAGAAAGCTTTATTTACGATAGACATATAAATCTCCTTATCACTCCGAAACGTTTACATGCTAGTTCTAATACCGTAGTCGTACGCTTAGAATCCTAAACACATAAATTTTCCAGACCTAGTCGGCAACAGACCATAGATCCAAACAAACAATTTCATATATGGCAAACATATAGCATTTAGCACATAAAAGAATTTTAGGCATCATTCCTAAAGTATACTAGTGCTCGTGCCTAAAATATGGTAGACACTCATCTCACAATCATGGCTTAGCATTCTAAGTTTAAGTCTAGAAATCCTACAAATTCCTAGTTTGCTTAAACTAATGCTCTGATACCAACCGTGACATCCCCAATTTCTCGGCCAGAAAAGACCGATTTGTTTATGCTTTGTTTTTATAAATCATAGTAATCGTTTAAAGAAAACGATTGCGGAATTTGTTCCCAAAACAAGATATGATAATAACTTATCAAAACATTTCTCAAAGAGAATGTATTTTATTTATTAATAAAACCTCGGGATGTCATGTTCCGATACAGACCAAAAGCGTAAAGAATATAAAATAGACCTTACAACAGTTATTTATAACTACTGATCTATAATCCAAAATCTCTCGTCAAGTCCATCAACTTATACCATTGTGCCATTACCTGTAATGCAAAGAAAACTAAGTGGGTCAGGCTTGGGAACCAGGTGAGCATATAGGGTTTTCAACCCACAATAATACATTTATTATATTCAATTATCAAACAATCAACCCAAATACCCATCCCCATTATCCTCTTTATTTCTTAAGGTTTTACCCTAAGAATCAACTATCCTTTATCCATTCGTTCCAAAGGATTTACCTAAGGAATCGGCACGAAGTCCATTGCTGCCAAAGTTTATCTATCAGGTACTAAATCCATAGTTATCAGGTGCTAACTCCATAGTCACCAAGGTTCACTCAACAAGCGCTAACTCCATAGTCGCCAAGGTTTATTTTTAACAGGCGCTAACTCCATAGTCACCAAGGTTTATACAATAGGCCCTACGTCTCATAGTTGCCACTATTTCATCTACCCATGTTCTACCCAACATATTTTGTAGATATAATATATATATATATATATATATATATATATATATATATATATATATATATATATATAATCATTTAACACCCGTATAAAAACATCAGCCCTTCTCAAATAGACAAATAATACATAACACATAGCACGTATTTCATAGCTAATACTTTATATTTATGTGTTAGAAGAAAGTAACCACACACTCACACGTATAAACAACTTTATATTATACACATAGCACGTATTTTATAAAATACTTCATATCTATGTGTAAGATGAAAGTGACTATACACTCACACCAAACATATACTTAATACATTCAAACAATACTTGTATTAATATCGTATTTATGAAAGGGACTATACAGTCACTTGATTAGACGATGCTCGGACAGCACTGCGGCTTGTAAAAGTAGTATTCTTCGGTAGATCTGGAAGATCTTCGCAAAAACTGGGCTCCTCGCGGGCAGGGCTTCGGATCGGGAATTTCACTTCTTGGGATCTTTGGGCTTCGGGACTTGCTTCGGGTCTCGGGATGATATCGGGGCTTAGAGGGGTTAAAATAGGGCTTAGAGGGTGTATCGGGAGTGGGAGAGAGGAGATGAGAAAATAGCAACCCTAAACGGCTGGTCTTTCAAATCTATTTATAGGGCAAAATTGGCCCTTACCACGTCGTGGCACCTTTTTCCATGTCGTGGGCTTGGTCGTCACAGCATACGTCATCTCAATTTGCGTCTGGGGGACTCCAGGAGGTGTCAGAATACTTGCCACGTCGTGGTATCTGACAGTTTTGGGTTTCGCGCCTCGAACTTTAGAAATTCATAACTTTCGCATACAAACTCCGTTTTCGACGTTCTTTATATCGACGCGTAGGTGAGATTATGATCTACAACTCTTGTTTAGACTCCGTTGGCTAATTTTGAATTTATTTTTAATATATTATAAATATATTACCTATATATTATTTTTAGTAAGCCGGGACAGGAAAACACCGTTATAAATTCATAACTTCTTCATCCAACGTTCGTTTTCGCCTATCTTTTTATCGTTTCACTACTATTAACGAGATCTTCAATTCTCGTTTAGATTGTTTCGGCTAAAAACCGTTCGATCTCAAATCAAGTATTCGGGCAGCATACTGCTAAGTCAAAACTTCAGAAAATCATAACTTCCTCATACGAAGTCAGATTTGGGCGTTCTTTATATACACGCTCTCAATTTAACGAACTCTTCAACTTTAGTTTAGATTACTAAGGCTAGATATCGTTCTATCTTAACTTCCTATTTTACGTCATTCGACGTCGTGCCGGTTCTGTCGTGAAACTTCGACAAGTCATAACTTCTTCGTTATAACTCGGATTTCGGCGTTCTATATATTTATGGAATCCTTGTAACATATACTATAACTTAGTTAAGATTAATCCTTCTAAATAATCTTCCATCAAAAATTCATTTTTGATGTTTATCGTCTCTAAATTGACTAGTCCGGATCTACGGGCGTTACAATTATCTCCCCCTTAGGATGATTACGTCCCAGAATCATCAATGAAATAGGACTTGTATAACGATTCCGTACGCTATCTCTTCATCCTAGGTAATAACCGTAACTTCTATGTTTCTTCGAAAGAGTATCTAACTCTAGGGCTTCTTGACTGCAAACGATGCTCAATCTTACATTTGCTTTTCGTACTATGTTGGACTTTCAATCATAACCTTCAAGTTACTAAATAAGTCCTCATTTTGGACTCCTTCTTCTTCTTAGGATAAATACTTTCCTTTATCTATTGTAACAGACCGATGAGTCATGTTCTAATGACTTCTCATCATATGATGCAATGTTTAGACTCAAGTATATTAGAGTCAAATTCCATAATGGATTATACCTTCCTTCATATTCTAATGTGATATAATCACATTTTAGCATGTAGCATTTCTAGCTACTAACTTATTTAACAACGAGCGCGATGCTATCGATCGCATTGATTTCAATCTTCTGACTTAAGTCAGATCTACATCAAACTCGGTTCTCGGAACCACGTAACAAACTCATTGCAGTCGGACTCAATTTGTCATGACCGCTAGGGTCAGAATAACAACCCTCTTACTAGTCATTACCGAAATAATGGTAATGACATACATGAATAAAACGGAATCAGTTATTAGTTTCTTGGTAACCTTGCGACTTTCCCTGATCCAAGCGTGAGTCCTGTGCTTCTAGTAGTATAGATCTCTACTACTATTCACACCTACTCATACTCGTCCCAAGTATTGTCTCGCAGTCCCCAATTCCTAATATCATAATACAATTTAATACATACTAATATGTCCAATTAATCATACACATTTTTCTAGACTCTACTAGGACTTCTTCCATGTGCATCTTCACTCATCAACTCTACTTCAACTCGGCTGGTGATGGAAATTCTAGACGATGGGACAACTTCAAGAATTACACCAACTGTTCCATCATCCTGCTAATCGAAGGTGTACTTCAGATGTACCGTACTCCTCTAAACGTTCCGTTATTATATCAGACATATTCTCAAGGCAAGATACCACTCTTAAAATATCTTCTGATAGGTGTCATTCGCTATCATAAGCCTTTCATTTCTTCCATTTACTCAATTCTCTACGAGTCTTCACCATGAATTTTCGTACACCCAAGCAGATGTTCGGTGTACCGGGCAAGAATTTAAGATAAGAAAGCTTTATTTACAATAGACGTATAAATCTCCTTATCACTCCGAAACGTTTACATGCTAGTTCTAATACCGTAGTCGTACGCTTAGAATCCTAAACACATAAGGTTTCCAGACCTGGTCGGCAACAGACCATAGATCCAAACAAACAATTTCATATATGGCAAACATATAACATTTAGCACATAAAATCATTTTAGGCATCTTTCCTAAAATATACTAGTGCTCGTGCCTAAAATATGGTAGACACTCATCTCACAATCATCGCTTAGCATTCTAAGTTTAAGTCTAGAAATCCTACAAATTCATAGTTCGCTTAAACTGATGCTCTGATACCAACTGTGACATCCCCAATTTCTCGGCCAGAAAAGACCGATTTGTTTATGCTTTGTTTTTATAAATCAGAGTAATCGTTTAAAGAAAACGATTGCGGAATTTGTTCCCAAAACAAGATATGATAATAACTTATCAAAACATTTCTCAAAGAGAATGTATTTTATTTATTAATAAAACCTCGTGATGTCATGTTCCGATACAGACCAAAAGCGTAAAGAATATAAAATAGACCTTACAACAGTTATTTATAACTACTGATCTATAATCCAAAATCTCTCGTCAAGTCCATCAACTTATACCCTTGTGCCATTACCTGTAATGCAAAGAAAACTGAGTGAGTCAGGCTTGGGAGCCTGGTGAGCATATAGGGTTTTCAACCCACAATAATACATTTATTATATTCAATGATCAAACAATCAACTCAAATACCCATCCCCATTATCCTCTTTATTTCTTATGGTTTTACCCTAAGAATCAACTATCCTTTATCCATTCGTTCCTAAGGATTTACCTAAGGAATCGACACGAATTCCATTGTTGCCACAGTTTATCTATCATGTACTAAATCCATAGTTATCAGGCGCTAACTACATAGTCACCAAGGTTCACTCAACAAGCGCTAACTCCATAGTCGCCAAGGTTTACTTTTAACAGGCGCTAACTCCATAGACACCAAGGTTTATACAATAGGCACTACATCTCATAGTTGCCACTATTTCATCTAGCCATGTTCTACCCAACATATTTTGTACATATAAAACATATATATAGTTTGAATCATTTAACACCTGTATAAAAACATCAATTCCAAGCCCATCTCAAATAGACAAATAATACATAACACATAACACGTATTTCATAGCTAATACTTTATATTTATGTGTTAGAAGAAAGTAACCACACACTCACACATATAAACAACTTTATATTATACACATAGCACGTATTTTATAAAATATTTCATATCTATGTGTAAGATGAAAGTGACTATACACTCACACCAAACTTATACTTGATACATTCAAAAAATACTTGTATTAATATTGTGTTTATGAAAGGGACTATACACTCACTTGATTAGACGATGCTCGGACAGCACTACGGCTTGTAAAAGTAGTATTATTCAGTAGATCTGGAAGATCTTCGCAAAAATCGGGCTCCTCGCGGGCAGAGCTTTGGCTCTGGAATTTCACTTCTCGGGTTCTTCAGGCTTCGAGACTTGCTTAGGGTCTCGGTACGATATCGGGGCTTCGGGGGGGTTAAAATAGGGCTTAGAGGGTGTATCGGGAGTGGGAGACAAGAGATGAGAAAATAGCAACCCTAAACGGCTGGCCCTTCAAATCTATTTATAGGGCAAAATTGGCCCTTGCCACATCGTGGCACCTTTTTCCATGTCGTGGGCTTGGTCTTCACTAGATGCGTCAACGCAAGTTGCGTCTGGGGGACTCCAGGAGGTGTCAGAAGACTTGCCAGGTCGTGGTATCTGACAATGTTGGGGTTTCGTGCCCCGGACTTCAGAAATTCATAACTTTCGCATACGAACTCCGTTTTTGACGTTCTTTATATCGACGCGTAGATGAGATTATGATCTACAACTCTCATTCAGACTCCGTTGGCTAATTTTGAATTTATTTTTAATATATTATAAATATATTACTTATATATTATTTTTAGTAGGCCGGGACAGGAAAACTCCGTTATAAATTCATAACTTCTTCATCCGACGTCCGTTTTCGCCTATCTTTTTATCGTTTCACTACTATTAATGAGATCTTCGATTCTCGTTTAGATTGTTTCGGCTAAAAACCGCTCGATCTCAAATCGAGTATTTGGGTTGCATACTGCTAAGTCAAAACTTCAAAAAAATCATAACTTCCTCATACGAAGTCAGATTTAGGCGTTCTTTTTATGCACGCTCTCAGTTTAAAGAAATCTTCAACTTTCGTTTAGATTACTAAGGCTAGATATCGTTCTATCTTAAATTCGTATTTTACGTCATTTGGCGTCGTGCCGATTCTGTCCCGAAACTTCAACAGGTCATAACTTCTTCGTTATAACTCGGATTTCGGCGTTCTTTATATGTACGGAATCCTTGTAAAATATACTACAACTTAGTTAAGATTAATCATTCTAAATAATCTTCCATCAAAAAGTCATTTTTGATGCTTATCGTCTCTAAATTGACTAGCCCGGATCTACGGGCGTTACATCTTCATGTCGCAATTATGGTAGATGAACATGACCAGATGACAAACGTGGAGATTCAAAGCAACTACAATGAAGGAGAAGAAGATGATGATGATGAAGATGAGTTTGAAGAGAGTATGATGGAAGATGTAGTTGTGAATGATGATGAAGAAGATGAGGATGATCTTTATCACAATATTGATCTCTCGGGGTTTGACAATTACAACATTCCTTTAAATTTCGAAAGCAGTGAGTGTTTCCTATCAAATACTAACCTCAACACTTTCTTTGACTATATTAATGATGTTGCTCAACAAGCAACGGAGATAAGGGAAGCTGAAGATGTTTAAGAAACGATTCCTCCTACCTCAATACAGATGGCTGATACCTCAAGTCATATGGATGCAAATTCTGGTATTCCTCCACCTGATGTTGCTATTCCTACTACTATGCCATCTGTGAGTGATCATCTGATGACTCAAACCTCCCAGCCTCTGTTAAAAAAGAGAAGACATGATCCGAGGCCATGAGTACTTATTCTGGAACAAGCCCCGCCAACTCAATCAACATCAACAACAACTGCTGTTGCATCACCCGTACCAATCCAAGAAGGTCCAAGCATTGTGTATGAAACTGGAGGCTCATCAGCTACCCAGGGATTGTCTCCTCCAAAGCCTTCACAAGATGTTGCCTCTGTGAGGCTTGCAATGCACTTGGCACATCAACAATGTTTAGAGCCTTCCACTCGTGCCAAAGGAATATCTATTAAGGAAGGCCATTCAGGGGATGATGACCCTTTATTGTCCAAGCTTAGAGAAGAAATTGGTGTTCTCAACCAGAAAAACATAGAG
This sequence comes from Lactuca sativa, assembly GCF_002870075.4. NCBI lineage: Eukaryota > Viridiplantae > Streptophyta > Magnoliopsida > Asterales > Asteraceae > Lactuca > Lactuca sativa. The sequence goes on along the minus strand of NC_056630.2, from coordinate 100,593,856 downwards.
AAAGACATCCTAATTGGACAGCATAATGTTCGAATCGCTGAGCTTGAAGCAAATAATGCTTTGAAGTCAAAGCAAATTTCAGATCTGCAGACACATCTTGGGACTCTAACTGCATTTTATTATGATTTAAAAGGAAAATTGGCAGAGGAACTTGGAGACAAGTTCAAATCATCAGTTGAAGAGTTCTGAGCTGGCCAGTCTTCTCAAAAACCCCCTGCTAAGCAACTCACTGTGAGAACAACTCAAGTCGTTGATCGATTTGAAAAAGAACCAATTCAAGCTCCTCACGTAGTTTCTTTAAAACGTGCCAAATTGGCAGCGTCTTCTAAGAAAAAAAGTTGCTATTCAAGAAGAGTTCATATCAAAATGCTCGTGGAGATCAACCCCAAATCATTGTTACCAATCTTGAAAAGAAACGATTTGGTTACAAGTATGGTGATAGATCATGAATTGTGTCGTGGGGTTTTCATGACAGATTGAATATGTGGATTATGAAATGTAAATGCTCAAGTGTGGAGTATTACAAGGACTTTCATGATTTCAGCTCATCGACAAGAGTTCATCTCTCTGAACTTGCTAATGCTCCCTTTGCTAATCTATCCAATGATCCACGAGCAACTCACTTCAAGCTTTACCTGGAGAATCAAGTAAAAAAGGGATTTACTGATATGAAAACTGTTGAGTACTTCATCAAAAGATTCCCTGACATACTGGATCCAAAGACTAACGAGCCTTTCGAAACGGTGATGTGGCCACCTACTAGCCAAGTGAGACAGATTCCTATCTTGCATAATCTTTGCGATGGTTCTCTGAGAAATATGCTTTTACTGGGTCTTTGATGAATCCACAGCTTCTGCTGTCATCAAATTTCTAGATGATTGTTTCCGCTTGCTTGACAAGAGGGATCTATTTCAATTTGGAAAGAGGGATATACACCAGCTGGCTCAACATCAAATCCGGGTAGCTGAAAAGATTTTTGAGGGTGCAGCTAAAGAATACACTGTAATGGTTGCCGAGATCATCCAGAAGAAGATGTGGCTTGGTGCCATGGGGAGGTCATATGTGCTTATCATTGAGAAGGACCAAGTCAATGCTAGCCCCAAATCAATGGGGAGATTGAAAGGTCATATGTATGTGGTTTGGGCTAGTTATTCATATATGTGTCTTGGTAGGTTTTAGGGTGTTAGTAGTTATTCTGATTTGATCTTTGCGGTTTGTAAGGGTGTTCACGGCCGTGAACCCCATTTGTGGTCGGCTTGTGGCTATATATAGGAGTTTGTCAGTCTTATGTCAGGTGACGTTGTTAGTAAGTCTGTTCACAGCCTACTGTGTGTATCCTAGGTGTACCAGATGTTTTTGTGATATTAACGTGTGCATGCTTGGTTTTGTTCTTCTTCTACTCCATTCTTACATTGTTTGATTGCTATTTGTTTGATCACTGGTTTGGATCCTCAGATTTTGGACCTTACACATCTCGAAGATGATTCCTTAGGATAGGTTCCCCAAATTAGATGCTTCAGGGACAGAAAGTGAGGATATCGGGAATGGGTAAAATGGTTGAATGTTTTGATGAAAATATATAATTAAAAGAATTCAATTATTATGGGTTGAAAACCCTATGTGCTCACTAGGCCCCAAGCCTGGCCCACGTAGTTTCTTGTATTACAAGTAGTGGCACGAGAGCATAAGTGTGATGTTATGATGAGCGATTTATGGATGCTTATTTTCCAGTAGTTTAGATAAACTAGTGTAAGGCCTGTATTATTTTCATTTATGATTATGTATTGTATTAACGATGATATCCCAACATTTTCAATATAAATAAAATACATTTCTTAAGAAATGCTTTGATAATATTATTATCATGTTTTTGAGAACAAATTCCAGAATATTATTCTTTAAAAAGGATACTCTGATTTTAAATAAACATAAATAAATAGATATTTTCTAGCCGTGAAATTGGGGATGTCATATTTTCCTGCTTCATTTTTGTGTTTGATTAGAAACACCCAAACACCTCTACTAAAATTATCAACAATGTTAAAAAATAATCATTGGTTTTCATTTCACTAAGATTAAAATGTAATCTAGCTTGTTTTGCCATTGAACAAGATTCATAAAGCATGTTAAAAGAAACATTCTTAAGAAAATAAATTTGGGTGAGTTTGGCACTAGAGGCATGACCAAGTCTTTTGTGCCAAACATCTATGGTTGCCAAGAAAGTCTTCTTCTCATTTCCAAACATCCCCATTCGATAAAGACCCTATTTGCACTCACCTGTACCAATCAAGTTCCTCGTATGTAGCTTTTACATAACACAAAAACCAGGAAAGAAGGTTATAGCCGATTGTAAGTCTTTACTTAGTCGACTAACTAATAAAAGATTGCAAGTAAATTTGGGAATATAAAGAACATCTTTTATTTTTGTCGCTCTTGTTAAGGTGCATTCACCCTTCCCTTCGACGGGTATGAATTCTACATTAGGAATAATAACAGGAGTTTCATTGCTAGTTTGGACTATGTTTTCAAGGATCTTGATGTTGTGTGTAATATGTTCGATGGACCTCGAATCAATTACCTAATCGTGATCAAAGTAGGTTTTACCTGTCATGAAGGCAGTAAGAGTAGTATTACACTTTGTGGTCTTAGGGTTGTCTCCAAAGTGTTTCAAGAAAGTCTCATACTACTCATTGGTCAAACCTGGAATAGGACTCATACCAGTCTCCATGCAAGCTGCCTTTGGCTTGTTTTCATCTCGCCTTTTGTTCCCTGGCCACTAGTCAGGATATCCAACATGTTTGAAACAGCCTTCCCGATTGTGGCACTCCTTTCCGCAGAAGGTACAATGTTCTTGTGGTTCGTTGTGTTTGTCTTTGGTCGAGGATACATTTCGTCACTAACCAGTGTTGCCTTCTTTTCGGTTTTTGAGTGAAGGTTTTGAAGGCAGCAAATTCGGTCATGGGTTTCTTGTCGTTAGATATTGTTCTATGTCATTCATATTCCACAACAAGGTGAGAAGCATTTCCCAAGCTGGGAAACAGATTCATGGCAAGAATTTGTGTCTGGATGACTGAAAACTCGTTGTTGAGTCCCATGAGGAACTCGTAAAGCCTTTCTTTTTTTCCTTGAATTCCACCATTTGCCTTCTAATATTGCATGTACAACCATTACATGCACATCGTGGAATGGCTAGTACCACTAGCATCTCGTCCCAAATTCCTCGTAATCTCGTGTATTAAGCTGAAACAGAGGCCCCTTCTTGTTGTGTTCCTTAGAGAATTCACTTTAATTCATATGCCCTAGGGTCACTTTCCTTCCCAAAACAATCCAAAAGGTCATTCCATATTTCATTAGCGGTGCTCGCATACTTCGCACTGTTCCGGATGTTCTTTTCCGTGGTTGTTGTAAGCCATCCCTTCACCATGGCGTCACAACGCATCCATTCCATGTAATCTGCATCCATCTTCTTTGGTTTCTTTATGGACCCATCGACATAACCGACATTGTTTTTGGCAAACAGGAAGTTCATGATCTCCTGTGACCAGTTGGTGTAATTGTTATCGGTGAGAGCACCATTAACCTGCATCTACTTTGGGTAATCTGAGGGGTGTATGTAGAGTGGAGAGTTAGCATTAGGACCAATCTCCTTCTTCAAACCTGTGACATATCCTGATTCATCACCGGTCATGGTGGAGAAGGACGATGATGAAGTTTTATGGTTTTTAGGTTAAACCCGCTCTGATACCATGTAAATTTTTATCATATGTATATTTTCTCTTATTCACCAAGGAATAAAAGCAAAGACTTAAATTCAAAGCAAAGGAACAAACTAAGCTATAAACAAGGAAACTAAATGAATCTACATAGGTTTTTTATGACAGTTTCTCATTCTTTAATTTGGTGTTCTAGTAGGTCTAAGTTTCATTTCAGTTGGGTGTTGTGGTTTTAAAACCCAATTTTGACCTTATTGTAATGTTGGTTGAACCTTCATTTCTAGCTTCTTGCTAGTTTTTTTTTTTTTTTTTTGAATTTATATATTCTTTGTCATTCTTAAAAAAATCAATCTACGTAAGCTGGGATAAGAAACAATTTTTAAATCCAATAGTTTCTTAACTAGAATCTAAAGAAAATGGAGAGAGAGAGAGAGAGAGAGAGAGAGAGGTATGAATGTTGTATGTAGAGCGGGTGTGGTATTGATGTGTATATTATGACTTATGAGTTTTTCGAAGAATTTGATATATATGGAAGTTGAATTTAATCAATAAGTGCTCTATAGATATATAAGAATAATATGATCATTTTCATCATTCACGACAGACATTCACAAATATAATCAAACAACATGGTTTTAATAGATATAGAGTCAATCAGGAGTTCTAACTTAATCAATACTAACTCAGTTAGCAATTATTAAACTACAAAGTAAATATAATATGTAATTTTTGAGATTTTATCGATCATGAACAATCATGACATAAGAAGTAAAAGCATTATTACATTTAAAACATATTCCTTGATATGACTCAATGATAACGAGTCTAGTCATTTTGTAAGATGAGCTCAATATAATTTTCAAACCATATCAAATTGAAACACATAAACAAAATAATCATATTTTACAAACTGAAATTTCATAATCATTGGAACTAACCCTATTTTAGTAAACTAAAAATAAACTAACATTTAGTAAATACTAATAGACTTTTTGATGATTGTTTATTATGTCAAATCTGATTGAGTTAGAAACTTGGTTTGAAGTCCGACTTGATCTATTAAGTGTTATTTGATTATGCATCTGACTATTTGTGCCAATCGATAAACATGATTATTTTACCTTTCTACTTTGTTTTCAACACAATATACATATGTTCATAACAAAAAATAAATAAATAAATAAAATAAAATAAAATGGAACATCCTAGCCATCAAATTTAGCTTTTCTACATAAATATAACCATAACTATAATACATCATCACTCCATTTTCATTACTTAGCAATTGGGATTTAAGTCGCATAGCTACAGGAATCTCGGTAGGTCAAAAATCCATAGATGAGGTCTTCCATTTTTTCATCTTTGACTTTTAAATCCAAGTTTGGCATTCGATAATTAGTTTATCAACCACAAATTTACCAAATTACATATTAAAATACAACGTTATCTCCCTATTTCCTTCAGGTTAATTAATCATAAAACTAAAAAGAACTATGGAGTAGCACCCAAAGTCAGAACCAAATTTGCAATTTGTAAAACCTTTAAAGACTTTGAAAACCGATAAAAAACCATTCAGAAGTCAGAACCCAATAATTTTAACATAAAAAACAAATTGGAAGTCAAAATTACCTCAAAGTCTCATAGATGAGTGACATGGTCCTAATAATTTTTATTATCTAAGTTTCGATTTTTCTGGATTTTGTATTTGATAATTGTTTGTCAGATCTTCCACCATCTCTCAAAAAATTATGATTTTTCATTGTCATCCAATCAAACACGGGGAAACTACTCAAAGTCTATGACGAAAATGACCTTGCTTGAGAAATCAAATTAAACATAAACTTAACCAAAATCCAAGTTATCGACATAAAAACAATGGGGTCCTTTATTCGCTTTTATCAATATCCAATCTTTATCTTTTGTATAGTGAATGACAAAGGGGTGGCACAAAGCAAAGTACTTGACCAAATTACCCTCGACACAAAGCAGTCACCTATCACAAACATTTTGCTTTTGTGACAATGTGTAATGATATTATGGTTCCTCTTCTATGTATCATAAACAAAATAACATATATTTCATGTAACGCCATATGGGCTAACCCTAACCCGTGTGCATTATCTTACAAAAAAGCTGACCAAGGTGGCCCAATATCCAGCCAACTGCATGAACCAAGAAACTCGGTTAACCATGTTTTACGAGCCGAGTGGCTAAACGGCTAAACCACAACGAGCTCACCTGAGCCAAAATGCCATTTCCACTTTGACCTTCGAGGACTAAGCCTGTGGTTAGGCCAATCATAGCCCACGCTCCATTTATGGCTTCTATTTGTCGTCTCCTCTGCAACATTGTTTTATCAGAACATGACTGTGTACTGTGTACTGTATACTGTGTACTGTGTATAATAATTACAAAAAATTACTTGAAAACTTTGTTTTGCTTTAATGGCTTCCATTTGTTTAGCGGCTAAACGTTTTGCTTCAACGGGATCAACCATGATCACTTCTTTCCTCGACCTTCCACTTGCTATTGTAACCTACATTATTTAAAAAAAAAACAACTATTTTCTAGAAACAAATATGTATAAAAACCTATATTAATCTCCAAAATTAGAAATTATCTTACCTATACCGTGTTCAAGATCAATGATCAATGAGTTATGTTCAATTATGCATTATATATTTGTTGATTAAAAACTACCATAGACAACAAATTACATGAATCTAATCATCGTGTGTCGTTTTTATGATGGTTTATAGTTTTTAATGACATACATTAGGATTAGCTACACGAAATGCTTCATCTTTGGTTCTACGAATGGCAGGTCCCAAATCAATCTCTTTTCTGAAACCCCATCTGGAAAAAATCAAAAAGAAAAAAAGATAGAATTCATAAATTTTAATATAAAGATACCACTTTAACCAATTTCCTTTTCTAGGGTTTGAGCCATTTTCTATGTATCTTTCTTCCTGCAGATTTCTTAGTACGAGTTCTTAAAATATGTGATATTTTAGGTCAATTTTCTTTCAAAATCACGAATTGGTAAACTTGTCTTATAAGATGAAGCTTAGTGAGACGCTTACATATATGATTTCTGAACTGGAAACTAATCAATTGAGCATAATTTTTGAAATGTGATATAAAATTTTGAACTGGAAACTAATCAATTGTGTATAAAATTTTCATGCGCTAAGAAAAGTATCACATTTCAAGAATACCCGATTGTGTTCTGAACTCTTTTCTTGAAATTAACCATACAGAGTCAAGAAAACTTAAACGAATATTAAAGCAACAAAATTCGACGAAATTGGAGACTGGAAATTGTGGAATTTACCTGGTTGGTGTTGCAGAGTGTCGATAGTTGGAGAAAGATGAACAGGATTGTTGTTGGAGAAGAAGATTGCCATTTGCGGACCACAGTGAAGATGAAGAAGAAACCATGTTTTCGGTTCTTTCTCAGAACCACAGAAGGGGGTTTTGTAAATTGCTATGCTTTCATCATCGGATAATGAACAAGAGAGATGTGGAGGTCAGGAGTTGTAGCGTATATTTACATTTTGATTCCTGTACTTCAGAAACATCCATTTTGACTTCCTGGAGTTTGTGAAAGAGAGATGTTTTATTTTTGAGTAAATTATAAAACTAGTCCCTATGGTTTATCAAAAAATACATTTTGAGTCTAATTTGTTTTATGTATAGTTGGTCCAAAATTGAAATTTCGATGCATATTTGGTCCCTAAAAATTTAGACCGAACTTGAAAAGACTTGTTTACCCTTATTATTTTTGTTTTCAATTTCTTTTAATTCTTTATCTAATTTTAGATTTTTAAAAAATATATAGTAATGGCCCAAACTAACCTACACCTCTCTCTTTATAACACAATGTTGGGTCAAAAATATGGTTTATACTTTGCTTTTCTAGGAAAATATATTTTTATATAATATTGTATGTGTTTGCGGTTTGTGTGTACCGTACACAGGGTGTGCTGCTGTACACATGTGTATGGCTGGAGGTCCATATAATTTGAGGAGTGCATGTGGGAGTGTACGGTTAAAAAAAGAAGATAAGGCTAGAGAAGAGAGAGAGAAAGTAAGATAGAAGAAGTGTGTGTGAGAGAGAATCTATTGTAAGAAGCATCAATCATATCAGCAATACATTAGATTCAAGTTATTCTGTGACAACCCGAAATTTCCATTTTGTACGAACACTAACTATTCAATAGAAGCTAGTCCAGTTTCAATGAACTTCAGACTTTTCCGAATAAGTTTGTGTACATTAGGGTTTACATTTAAGGAGATATCAGGAGAGATGATGCTCATGGGTTTGTGAAACTTGAGCATTTCAACACTTCATCATGTTAGAGTCCAATTCCAGAATAAAATATTTTCTGCCAAAATATATCAGGACTATAAATGGATTTCTGAACTAAATTATGCATTATTCATATTTCCAACTAGAGAAAAGCCAATTTCTCTCTCACGGATCTTCGGGTTTTCATCCCAAGTCGTGAGTCCACTTCCCTAGTTGTGTTTTATTACTTTTTTTTTTATGCTTAATAACATAGTTTACATATCAAATATGTAAGATCCGGGAGTTTACCGCCCAAGAACGTTCTTGGGGAGTAAACTCCAAAACGAAGCCTAAGAGCTATCTAGTCCCATTTCCTTGTTAGGTAGCTAGTTAAGGACATTATGTATGATCTTTTAAAGCTAGAACACAACCAAGAACACCTAGTTTTAGGAGTTTACGGCCCAAGAGTTTCTTGGACCGTAAACACCAAATTTCAAGGGCTTAAAGTGCCCTAAACACTCCTAAGACTTTAAGACAATAACCCTCTATTACTTGTAGCTTGAATGGGGAGTAAATCACATCAAAATCATCCCTAAAAGGGAGTTTACGGCCAAGAAATGCTCTTGGGCCGTAAACTCCAAGTAAAGGCACCAAAGTGTGCCTAAAGTCCCCTTTAGCCTTAAACAAAAGTCTAGAATTTATCCTTTGTGTGCAAGAGGCTTAAATGAATTAAAACACCCACCCCATAGGAGTTTACGGCCGTAAACTCTAGGGGATATGGTCTTTAGGCCGTAAACTTCTCAAAGGAGCATTCTAAGGCCCTAAACTACCTAAAGGATTAAACCACCAATGCTAGGCTTATTCTAGAAATCATTTAACACTTTAAAACACCCAAAACCACCAAGTCAAGAGTTCACGGCCGTAAACTCAAGGGTTTACGACCGTAAACTCCAAGGGTGGGGTTTGTTGGGTGGTAAACTCATATACAAGGTCATTTGGTACATTAAACCCCTTTAGCCTTGTCCCGTAGCAACTTAGATGCAACCATTAGGACCTATAACACTTATACCAAGTGTTTACATGTTCCTGAGTGTCCAAACTTATTTCATTAAGTTATTATTTGGCTAATAAGTTATATATATGCTCATTATATGATAACTAGGCTCGTGCGTGTGAACAAGTCTCCGTTTGCCACCTAGCACGGTATCCGACACTACAATCCAAACCACTCACCACATGTGAGTTCATACCCCTTTAATTAACCTTTGAAATACTTTTAAATGTTTTAAATACTTTATGGGGGGAATACAAGTTCAATGCTTATAGTTATTGAAATCAATCACATGTGATTAATAACTAGAAAACCAATGATTTTATCACTGTTCAAACTGTTTATCAAACTGCTTTACTTCAAAATGTTTTATAAACTCTTTTACTTACCAAATAATTTTATTTAAACTTTGTTATACTTCTTATAAATTGCATGCCCATATATGCATAGATATATAAGCAATGTTTAAAGGGCTTAGGAAGGCCATCCGCCCTATTTCCTTTTTCTCGATTTGGATGTGGTCTGGTGGGATTTCGGGTGACCATCCGAAGGTCGTTTCAATATTAGTTATATATCAGTTATACATATATAGACATAAAAGTACTTCCATATTCATGCGTACTATACACATTACTAGTAAGTTACCATCAGGGTAACACAGGATCATACTACAACTGTTAGATCAATGAGTCAGTTCATTCATGAGTCTATACATTACATTACTATGAGAACATATACAACTATACTAGAAAGAGAACATATACAACTATACTAGGATGAGAACATATACAACTATACTAGAAAGAGAACATATACAACTATACTAGGAGGAGAACATATACAACTATACTAGAACGAGAAACATTACACATACAAGAATACGATAACAATTGTGATCCACTGGATCGGAGCATGCCTTAAATGTCATGGCCCGAGTTGTAGCCAGAATTCTCTTGGAGTGAGAGTGTGAGTTTGCGTATAGATCTATACTGGATTGACTATCCTACACCTTGCTGCTAGCTACAACCGGACCTGCAGGTCTGCGGGTGCCAAACGTCATTCCGTTATTACGACCATTCGTATGTCGTTGTTACCAGTCGATAGTATGGTGCAATTATCACATTATACCTTAATATAAATCCGGTTTAAGGTAGTTAGTACAGCAGTAGTTCCTATAATACAAAACTACAGTACTACAATGATTTACCCATTACATATTTTTAGTGATAACCTCACTTAAACATTAATGTACAAACTATATTTGTTAAATGATAGTTACACTTGAGAAATTACACAATTTTACAACAAACGAGCATACAAAATAATTAAGCATTGGTAGAAGGCTACTTTAATAGAAAATATAGGTTTTTCTGAGAGATTCAAACCTTTACAAACACTTACATACATTTTACAAACTTATACTTGAGACACGTTCAAACGTTTTGATAACAAACACCGACACTAAAATACTTATGAACTCACCGGCTTAATGCTGATAAACTCTTTCAAAATAACTTGTATTCTCAGGTCATCAGTAGACAAGTACCGATGCCAGATTTTGAGAAGATGGAGCGCATTCAAGGCTCATCATATTATTTTGATTTACATTATATTTTTGGTGTCTAAAACTGTACGGAACCCGCTTGTATTAAAATTATATATTTAATGCAATGGATGATTTTGTTTGCTTATTTACATTTACTGTGTTGTGATATTGTACATGACGTCCTCCGCCCCAGAACGTTTCCGCCGTTCTTGGTTTTGGGGTGTGACATATTCTTCTTCTCCTTCTCTTCTATTTTGATCTGACATCATCCAATTGATTGGGATTCCGCACCATCAATTGGATCTGATTGATACACAAGCAATTTTGGGGACTTACAATTGGTATCAGAGCTTGGTTGTATTAATCAATTTTTCAGAATTGGAGCTTATTTGATCTTATTTTGAAAAGAGAATTGTGTTTTTGGATAGATATCGCAAAAATAAGGGGGGTTACTTCTTTGCATTTTTCATAAAAACGAGTTTTTGATCGAGTTTTGGAGCAAAAAGGGTGAAAAACGTCGTTTTTTTTTTTTGCGAATCTGTTGAAGGTGTGCGGCCCGGTTGAAGGAGTGCGGCTGGTTGAAGGTGTGCGGCTCAGCAACCTCGGTGTGTGCGGCTCAGAGTGCGGTTCGGTGTGCGGCTCGGAGTATACGGCTCGGTGTGCGGACCCGGTGTGCGGTCCTCGTCCTCGTATCGCAACCTCGCATCGCAGCAGCCTCGCCTCGCTTCGGATCCTCGGCCTCGCAAGCAACAACCTCGCACAACAGCCCTTTCATAAAAAAAAGAAAGCTATAAACCAAGGAGGAGATTGTTGGGTCAAAAATATGGTTTATACTTTGCTTTTCTAGGAAAATATATTTTTATGTAATGTTGTATGTGTTTGCGGTTTGTGTGTACGACCGTACACAGGGTGTGCGGCTGTACACATGTGTATGGCTGGAGGTCCATATAAATAGAGGAGTGCATGTGGGAGTGTACACTTAAGAAGAGAAGTGGCTAGAGAAGAGAGAGAAAGTTAGAGAGAAGAAGTGTGTGTGTGTGTGTGTGAGAGAATCTATTGTGAGGAATATCAATCATATCATCAATACATTAGATTCAAGTTATTCTTCTTCTCCTTCTCTTCTATATTGATATGACATCATCCAATTGATTGGAATTCCGCACCATCAATTAGATCTGATTGATACACAAGCAATTTTTGGGACTTACACACAATCACTCTATTTCTCACTCACACTTACTGTAGGAAAACCAACGCCCACCAGCTACCGCTTGCACCTAATAACTTACTCTCTCTCTCTCTCTCTCTCTCTCTCTCTCTCTCTCTCCAGAGTAACACCACCGTTTGGTCCAATTTGCTTTGAACTTTTTCATTATGAGGATTTTGCCCTTACTTTTTTTGTTTATTAATTTATTTAAATGTTTTTCTATTTAAAAGAAAAAAATTGTCTTTGCTATTTTACTTTAATAATTTTTTGTAAAGAAAAAAATAAATAAAATATACAATCTCTCTCTTTCTTTCTTTCTTTCTTTCTTTCTTTCTTTCTTTCTCTCTCTCTCTCTCTCCACCCACCGTCTTCCCCATCCCTCTTCCATCTTTGTGTTTCACTGTTGTTGCCAAGAGATACCCTCAAAGAGCATCTCCATCTCCAACAAAAAATTAGGCAAGTCGTCTGCATCCCTGATCAGCCCTCATCATCGCCATTCTCTCTCTCTCTCTCTCTCTCTCTCTCTCTTTCTCATTTCTTGCTTACAACCATCCAAAGAAGAAGAAATTGGCGGTTGGCGTCCGCCTGGGCACCCCTCTGCCTCCCTTCGTTCAGGTAGCAACAACCCAAACACCCACTTCGATCGTTTCTACCCTCCCTTTGAACTTTGACAGTCGAAGACAAGAGAAAGGGGATCGAAATTTGAAGTTAGGGTTTTTTGCCGGCTAGGGTTTTCAGATGCGGTGTTTTGCGACTGGAAATCAAGGGGAGAGACCTGAGGTGAAGGGATGGGTTTTGGGTGGTAGGAATTGCTTTAACAGGTGGCTTCGACAAGGGTTAGATTGACGGTAGTTCGTCTTCGAGATCGATTTAGATGAAACTATGCAGAAGAATGTAATTTTATCATCATTTTGTCTTCCATGTCTACGTCGTGGTTCGGAGAAGACAAACCAGCGGAGGTTAATCAAAATCCATCTCTCTACCTCGTCATATATGCTCCGAGATCTGAAGACGAAACGAGATCTGTTCGTGTATGCGTGTTTTCGTGTTTGAAGACAATATATCGATTTCTTTCCCCTAAATCTAGTTCAAATCTTCAATGGTGGTGGTGATATTTTATTTTTATGAAAATCATAACTATAAATATGTGTTTTGATTTCTGAAGTAGGTGTTCATGGATTTCTAATTTCTAATGTGGTGTTCATGGATTTCTGAAGTAGTGTTCATGGATTGTACTTTTTTTTGAAAAGAAACGAAGTGGTGGTGAAGAGAGAGAAAGAGAGACAGAGAGAGAGAGAGAGTTTCGGCTTTCAATTTTTTTTTAAAATTTTCTTTTAATCAGAAAAATATTTAAATAAATAAAAAACTAAAAAAGACAAAAAGCAAGGACAAAATTGTCTTTATAAAATAGTTCAAAGCAAATCGGACCAAACTCGCAACAAAATGAAAAGTTTGGACCTCTGGTGCTAGTCCAAACTTTTTTAGACCAAAATGACAATTTTTAGCTAACCATAGGAACCATTTGTGCAGTTTTGTCTATATAGAAATCTAGAGAAAAGAGTTAAAGAGCATGATTCTAGCATAACAAGTCGGAGAGAACATTAATGACACATGAGAAAGTAGTCAATTTTTAGCAAAAACTTCGAACCTTGCAATACCATATTAGGAGGTTGTATGTTTTTTAAATTTAAATTTCAAATCTTAAATTTCAATTTTAAATAAAATTTTGTTTAACCTTAATATTTAATTTTTTGTTTTATCAAACACATATAACATATAAGACTCACAACTACCGAATATATAAACACGAATTGTGAAACTACCGAATATATAAACACGAATTGTGAACTCATGTGTATTCTTATTTCTTAGTGTGATAAAAGGGAACACCAATAAACTAGTAGCGTTTTAATTTAATTTTCGTGAAATATTATTATATATAATAAAAAGCTAAATAATTTACTTGTCTTTTAGACTTTTGCCATAACTATTTTGGATGTTAGATTTTTACTATAATAGTTTAATATGTTGGTAGGTTTGATCCTTATCTAAAAAATAAATTAGAAGTTGTAATTTACAGAAAAGTTACATTTGAGTTTTGGCCTCTACACTTTTGTATATTGATAGAGTTCGTCGTAAAAAAAATAAATTATAAAAGTTGTTCTTGTAATTTATAGAAAATGTCGATGTTTTTTTTAGACTTTGGCCACACGACCTTTATATGTTGGCGCGTTTGGTCCATATATAGAAAATAAATTATAAAATTATCCTTGTAATTTACAGAATAGGTCCATATGCATAGTTTTTTATTACAACAAATGGTCCATATGTGTAAAAAACATTAAAAAAGTGATCCATGCCTAATAGAAAATTTATGGATTATACCCCCCACAAAGAAGACATAAAAAGACTTTTGACATGCGTCCCCCGCCAAGCGGAAAATGAACGATTTCTAGTTTATAATAAATTCAAGGTCATCATCTAATAAAACACGATAATGATTTGCGAGACACCATTTTTATGATACGACATGTTAGACTTTTGAACGAGAAACATAAAATTAAAGATGCAAAGATAAGACCATCACAACGGAGGATGGTTGTCTTTTAATTTTTTCTTGCAAATGAGATAGACCGCCAAGTAATTGAAATTCTTGATTTCATTTTAAACTGTTGCAAGTCCATTCGCGATATATATATATATATATATATATATATATATATATATATATATATATATATATATATATATATATATATATATATATATATATATATATATATATATATATATATATATATATATATATATATATATATATATATGTATATATATATATATATATGGATTGTAAATATTGTGCGGATGTAAAACTTCTTTGTGGTCCAAGCATTTTTACTAAATTCAATTATATTTAAAAATGGAAATTATCGAATTTTAAGAGATAATTGATTTTTTAATTTTAAAAATTATGATTTTTTTAGTTAAATCAATTCAAACATATTTTTTTAATCACAAACGATCTGATTCTGTTAGAACGATATTCTATGAGATTGAAAAATCTTAGAAAAAACAATTTTTATTTTGCATTCTTGAAGAATGAGATACCAAAAGATTAAATTTGATCTATTTTAAAAGAATATATGTTAGATGATATATTTTGAAAGCAATAAGATGATGAACATTGTTTTCTTTTAGAAAAATCAATAACCATTGTTTATCTTCGTACCCTTCATGCACCCTTTTTTTTTATTACCTTCATGTTTGCGATCATAAATTCTTTTAGAATAACTTCCATAATATCAAATTATGTCAAAATGATATTATATGAGATTGAAAAATCTTTGAAAGAACAACTTTTATTTTGCATTCTTGAAGAAGGAGATACCAAATAAACATTATCGAAGTAAAATACACAGACAAAAATACGAATATGTTGATGATGCATTCTAAAAGATTTAGGGCTCGTTTGATATAGTATCTAACTGGGTCCAAAGAGGGACTGAGTCCATAAAATACCAACTAGCATGTTTGATAGGGATTATAGATGTTAGGACTCGGTCCAATAAAAACACCAAACTCGGTCCTTGCTTTCTATTTGATGGACAGAGGAAAAAAACCAAAAACACGTCGATTCCTTCCCCCCGATAACCTCCCCTCGACGAAGCAACAAGAGTTCCCTCTTGCCAACGTTTTCTTTCTTCAGACTCCTCTCACCTTGATCATTCAAGCATCTCCTCCCATCTCGATCCTCCCTTTTCGTTGTCGTCGTCCACCACTTTCCAGCGACACCCAGCTCCGATGGAACCCCTTTTACAGTCAGACGTCGAGTATGCTTCTCTTCTCCATCTCCCCCATTCTAACGACTTCATCCGTTATTCCATCTATGATGCGCTGCCACACCAACGATTATATCTGGTCACTAGACATGAGTGTCGCTGATATTTCCATATTTATACTTATTTTTAGGCAATATTTAAGTACATTTTTATTAATAAATTGATAATATGTTTAGAATAATGATACTTATGACTTTAAATTGTTATTTTCGGTCAATATAAAGGATTTTCGAAGAGAGGGACCAAAAGTGCCAAAATGTGGAACATGGGAGGCTTGAAAGACAAGAAAATAATAAATTCACGATAAACACTCAATTCACGACGTGGCGATGAAGTTCACGACGTGGCACGGGTGTTCCAGAAGATAAACATCGCGACGCGGAGGATTTCCTTGAAGGATACGGATTGCTTGAAGCCCACGACGTGGCACGGGTTTTTGAGGATTATATAAGTCCTCCTGATTATTACGAAAGAAAGAAGCTTTTGGCAGAAGAAAAGAGTTCCAGGAGACGATTAAGAGCAAAAGAAAGGTTCTGGAAGAGGGTTTTCAACACCAAAAGAAGTAAATGTTTATATTTTAGTTAAATAAGAACATGTCTTTCATTATTTTTAGCTGTGTTGGTTTAGTTGCCATGATGAGCAGCTGAATCTAGCTACTCTTGTTTAGCTAGATGAAGCTTTAAACTTATGAATAGTTATATGCTTATGGATTAAGTTTAGTTGGTAAAAATTGCTTGTGTTTGATTTGTATAACCTAGCATGCTATTACTTGTTTATCTATTTGATTGATTGCATGTTCTGTGTAGCTTAGTGACCATTAAACTGCATGAACCTGTTTACCTAATGATTTAGTGAACATTGAATTGTTAGAGCTAGGATTGACCAATCTTAGTTAGTAATTAGAATAAATAAGCTTAGCTGTGCTAGAGAAAACGTGTATTGTGATCATAATTGCGTTTATACAACAAATCTTACATAGCATATTTACATTCATAATTAGTTCTGTGTTTAATTATGTGTGAACATACATGGTTTGACATGAATTAGTTAATTAATGGTAAAGTTAGAACTAAATTACTAATACAACTAAAATACCAACTTAATAATCCGTAATCATTAGCTAGCCATAAGGGAGAAGTGGATTCAAACTAAACAAGAGTGTGTTTTTATCTATTGAATTTGAATTTAAGTTCACCTGATCTTGTAAAATCAGGTAAAACCCCTTTTAAACTTGTTAATAAATTAGGTTAATTTAATAGTAAGTAAATTAATTAAAACACCGTTCCCTGTGATCGACACCCGACTTACCCAAGCTATACTGTAATCTGACTAGGTACACTGCCTATAAGTGCATAGTTAGTTAAGTTTGTTAGGTTATAAATATTAAAATTAGTGAGTACTTTTGTGCACATCAAGTTTTTGGCGCCATTGCCGGGGAACGGCTGAGTTTTTAGCTCATTTATTTGCATTAAATTAATCGATCCTTCTTGTGGAGTAAAAACCCAAAAAAAGTTAATTTTTCAGCAAAATAATTTTTCTGTTATTCACAGTGTCCACGACGCGGCACTACTCTGGCCACGACGTGGACAGTTAAAAACTAGATTTTTTTAATTTGAAATTAGTTTTTCTTATTTTAGTTCAGTTTTACGTTTTTTAGTTTAGCAAGTTGCAGGAGTTCATGACCAGAAGCTCAAACATACACTTGGTGCCACCACTTGAAGACCCCGAGTCTGCACTTCACAAGAAAAAGACGCCCTTGCAAGAATTGAAGTCAGCTTTTTCTAGGAAGTCGGGAAAGAAGACAGGAGAGTCAAGTTCATCAGCAAAGGACAAGAGCAATCTTGAGCATTCGGATCATACACCCATCCAGACCGAGTCCGAAAGCGATACCGAGCCAGAATTTGAAGAACACACGAGCGAACCCGAGAACGAGCCAAGGAACGAGATGGCAGCGATTGAGGAAATGTCCATGGGAGCTTACAAGAAGCGGATCCGAGAAGATGTGGGTCCCAGTTTAGTCCACCCCGCAATACCTGCCACTGCCACATTCGAGCTGAAGGGACACATAATGACCGCACTGAAGGACATCCCATTTTTCGGGAAAGATCATGAGGATGCTTTTAAGCATCTAGATGAAGTCAACGACATTGCGGATTACTTCAATGTCCCAAATGTCAACAGAAACACAGTCTTGTTTAGGATGCTTCCCATCACTTTCAAAGGAGCTGCTAAGGAGTGGTTGAAAGCACTCCCACCGGGTACAATCACCACTTGGGCTCAAATGCGTGAGCAATTCCTGGACCAGTTTTGCCCGCCATCCAAGATAGCCAAACTCAAGAAGGCAATAGCCAACTTTGAGCAACAGTCGAGGGAGTCACTATACGAAGCATGGGAGCGGTACAAGGGCTTGCTCAGAAATTGCCCTCAACATGACCTAAATGTGCAGCAAGAGATGTCAATCTTTTATGATGGGGTCAATGTGATGACAAGACAACTCCTTGATTCTCAAGGACCGTTGACAAAGAAAAATCCAAGGGAGGTCAAGGAGCTAATTGAAGAATTCGCAAAACACTCTCGCGAATACCACAACCCAAGGCAAGATGGAATCAAAGGCGGTGGAGGGGCCCAAACTGAAGAAATTGCAGCTGTCATGGCCAAGCTGAATAACATGGATCGCAGGATAACACAAATGGACCAGTCGATACATGCCATAAGAGTGGGGTGCGAGAGATGCAGTGGTCCACACTTGACCAAGGACTGCCATGTAGATGAGTTTGGGAATAGAAAAGCTTAAGTGTGATACTCTAGTGGGGATAAGTTTGATGAGGACTGGAGGAAACCGAAGAAGGAGTGGCTGCCATATGAAGAGTATAAGAAGCAAAAAGAAGAGAAATATAGGCAGACAGGTCGAGGCCTTTATCAAAAGGAGCAGCCACCAGCCGAGAAGAAACCCGACCTAGAGACCATTTTGATGAAGTTTATGGAGGCTTCAGAAAAAAGACACGATGCCACTGATTCCACCATTTTGGAACAACTAACTTTGATAAAGAACCAGCAAGCCTCCATCCATAACCTTGAAGTACAATTTGGTCAACTAGTCACTCTAGTTCATGAAAAATTGTCCCCAAAGAATCCCGAAGTAAAGACCCAATCTCACGTAATGGCCATCGATACTAAAGAAGATGCAATATCTGAGTTCCTGGAGGCATTGGAAGAAGAACCGCAGCAGCCCAAGAAATCAAGGATTGAAAGTGGAAAAATTGCTGAACCAGGCTCGCCACGACGTGGCACTCCTCTGGCCACGACGTGGTGCATGTCTGACCAAAAATACTTTGAGCCAATTCCAGCTTATCATCCACCTTTGCCATTTCCCACCTGAGCTACACTTAGTCAACTGGAGAAGGAGCATTTAGAGTTTGTAAAGCATGTGAAGGGGATCCCAATTAATACCCCCTTTGTCGAGTCCTTATCCAAAGCTCCCGAGAACCAGAAATTACTGCAAGACTTGATAGACACTCGAAGGCAATTAAAGAAGCAGTCTACAGTGATTCTAAGTGAACAAACTTCAAAAGCTGTGTTAGGAGAAACACCAGAAAAGATGGGGGATCCTGGACGCCTCACTCTTCCATGTGAGTTTGGGAATAAAATGAAGGTTAATGTTTTAGCCGATTCTGGGGCTAGCATTAATCTAATGCCTTTTTCAATTTATCAAAAATTAGAGATTCAGAAGATGAAGGCTACAAAAATGAAGATTCACATGGCGAATCGTTCGGTGACACAACCCCGCAGCATCGTGAAGGATACTTTGGTGAAAATTGTAAAATTTGTTTTCCATTAGACTTTGTAGTCTTAGACATGAAAGAAGATCCGGATGTTCCAATAATCCTTGGTCGGCCATTGCTTAACACTGCTGGAGCCCTTGTTGATATCCGCGAGTCTAAGCTCACTTTAAGGGTTGGAGATGAACAAGAAGTCTTTGGGATAAAAGATGACTTTCAAGAAGATAAAGAAGATGTGTTCACAATTAATGAAGAGAATGAACTAGAAGAACTGGAAAAGCTTATGGAAGAAGAGATAAAGGCGGTTCATCAAGTCAAGAGGACAAAACCGAGGGCATTTGTTCCGTATTTGATTGAAGTCATAGCTTACAAGAGTCTGCCTTCTTGGGTGAGCAAAGAGGATGAGGAAATGACAAGTGATGAAGATGAGGTCACTTCAAGAGTAACAAAGCCAGTGGTGAAAGAAGAGGAGAATGCTATGGAGTGCAAGGAACAAACGAAGGGCACAAAACGCAAGCTTGAAGAAGATGGAAAAGCTAAAAAGGAGAATTCAAAGAAGGCGTATAAAAGGAGAGTTCAAGCTTACAAACGGCAGTTCAAGGAACAAAAGATCCTGGTGGTAGACTCTTCCGAAGATTCAACGTAGAAGGCACGGAGTCCAGCTCAAGACTCCAAGAAAAAGAAGCGCTTCTTGGGAGGCAACCCGAGTTTGGTTTGCATTTTCTTTTCTTTTTAAATTTTTTTTTAGCTTTTAATTAGGAAAGACATCAATTCATCATCTAAAAACTGATAATTGGTAAATAATTAGTTGTGGGGAACTTTAAATAATGAATAATATGCAAAGTAATTAGTTAATATGTTAGAGTTTATTAAAATTTGGCATTTGGCAGTTTTCACGACGTGGGTCGAAATGGAAACACGGGACTATAAAGCGGACTTAAGGTCCACGACGTGGGCATAGCCAGCCACGTCGTGGCCTTTAAAAATCAGGGGGGACCATTTCCTTAAAACCCTTTGACCAATAAGCCCCAATCATATTTAGAAGCTGCCGCATGAAAGAGAACAACAAAACCCCACCGCCAATTTCTTAATCTACTTCCAATTTCCTTGCAAGATCTTGCCAATTAATATACTTGGTATGTGTTTTACTCATTATTTTGTAGTTAGTTCTTCCAATTTCAAGTTTTCATGGTTAGGGTTTGTATGATTCATGAAATTGGTTGAATCTAGTGGTTGATTTTAGATTGCATGCCATTTAAATGTCCATAGGAATAAACCCCAATCACTAATTTTGGTAGAAATCGCTTATAAAATGACCGATCCAGAAGCTGTTTGCGACTGCGGCCCACGACGTGGCGTAGCCTGGCCACGTCGTGACCTCTGGCAGACCCGTTAATATGTTTTAATGCTTTGGATGTTTGCTGCTTTGGTTTGTTTTTGTATGCAGAAATAGGACCATGACGAGCTGTTCCACAGGAGGAAAACCCGATAGATGTAGCAAGCATACATCCCTTATACCAGTTTCCTCAAAACATTCCCCGACCGTTGCTAACTACGTACGAGAATCGACTTGGATGACTGTATAATAGGGAGTTTGCAATAGCCCCAATTATCGATTGGGGATGGCTTGGTGGAGTGGGAATGGTAGCTGAGTTGGAACGTTATTAGTCAAAGACTTATGTTGGAGATCAATTTTCGTTCACTTGTCACGGGTGAAGGAATTTATTTGCCATTCAAGAACCCGTGTACCGAGAATTATCGATGGAGTTTTTCTCTACCGTATGCTTCGAGGAACGCACCCTTGATTTCACCTACAGCCGGGCACTTGTGTTTCGTTTGGGTGGTGTATATCGAGAGTTTAGTCTTCGGGAATTTGCTTGGCGTATGGGGCTCTATACAGAAGTGGAGACGCAATCTCCATTTTTCATTCCGTTCTTTCTTGGATGTGTTCGAGATTTTGCTCCCGGTACTTTGGATGTGCAGTTCTGGCGGGGCATTTCTAACCATGAGTACAACACTTGTGACTCGAGTGAGTCACAAATTCGGAATCCTGTTTTCCGATTTCTGCACCGCCTTATCACTTTTTCAATAAATCACAAGCATCATGGTGATAAAGTCCCCATTCATAATCTATTTTATTTATGGACTCTTATTACCCCGAGAGTTTGTTGTGATTTACCTTATATGTTGGCGAGGTTCATGGGGAAGAAAACGGCCAATTCAAGGCCTGGGAGCCCGATTACTGGGGAGGGGGGGGGCATTTGGTTACTTGCCTGGCTAGGTCATATCATATTTTGACCCATGACTTTGTGAGGAATCTTACTCGATTCCCGGACACAGACTTGACCATTCAAGTCTTGGGTGTTATGCGAGCGGTGGTGAATATCGGGGGTCGTTTTGTTATACCACCGATAGATGACGAGCAGGAGGAGGTGCAGCTAGGACAACAACCACCAGCCAGACCGCAGCGTCGGAATGTGCGGGCTAGAGGTGAAGTCGAGAGAGAACGTGCTACTTCGCAGTATGTGCAGGGAGTGCCCACCGACCCTTTTCAGAGTCGGGTGGGAACGTATTTGGATAATCTGCGGGGGCATGCCATTTACCATACCCAACTTACTGAGGGTATTTATTCGCATTTGGGTGTGACCCGACCATCTTCTATGCCACCACAATATCCCTATTTTCCAACATGGGAGGAGCTATGGCGTCTGCAGAATGACGGGGCAGGGCCAAGTGGAGCACAAGATCAAGATGATGATTGATTTTATTTCTTTTTCTTTTGTTTTGTTTTTGAGTATTTTTTTTTATGTTGAATTTGGTGTGTAATGTAAAACATTCTTAAACTATGATGTTACTCTTTATTTCTTTTGGGTTGTTCCATTTTTCAGATTAGCATTGGAATTCTAAGGAGCATAAAAGGTTAACTTTCGAGTCGTGTTTGTCTAGTCAAGGAAGCTTAGAGTCGTGAGTTGGAACCCATAATTCATGATAAGTGTGGGGTATATTAGGAGAGAGGTTACAGTTGGGAAATATATTTGCATAGAAGCGTCTGAAACCAGTTAGCCATTGGTCATAGTTGCTAGAGTAAATAAAACAAATAAACTATTTTCTGCTGATGCCCAGTTTCCACGACGTGGAATCCTTAATACCATGTCGTGGCGTTCTTGCAGTTTGTATTAATATCAGCATTTCGGTGTTCGCGCTTTCAACCCATATCACGACGTAGCCAGTCACCTGCCACGACATGACCCAGTTTATCATTGCCCACATTTTTCCTTACAAACACCCACTTTGAAGAATTGAAGTTTCAAGTCATGTTCGTGGTTTATTTACATATTCAACCAGTTCTACAACGAGTTTCTATTTTTGGAAGTCCAATTGTACGTTTTCCACACTTTTGGAGATGCTCACGCCACTATCCCAGGGGAGTCTGTTCCTTTTTCTCTCTTTTCTTTAATTTTGATTTATTTTTATGAATACAATGAGGGCATTGTATGAAATAAGTGTAGGGTAGGGGTAGAAAAAGTAAAAATTTGCTAGATAATCATAGAATTTGATAGTAAAAAATTGAAAATTTTGAAAATTTTGAATTTTTAATAATTGAATCTAGTAATAATAATTTGAGCTATAATTGCTAGTATTATGTGGGATGATCCGATGAAAGTTCAAATGTTTAGTTGAGCCAATATACGTTATAGTGCATTTGTGGCCTCCCTTATTTTAGTGAAATCATGGAACAAAAACACAACCCCGCTTGGTTTGAGGGATGCAATATGTTTAGCAGCCTAAACCTGAAATGTATCCAGGAAAATTATTATCATTAACCAATAAAGGTTGAGATTGAGCGCCTCTGCTTAAGCATGTAGGTTTGAGTGAAAAAAAAGTGAGGTACATGTAAAGAAAAAAAAGAGAGAATTACGAGAAAAATGTTAAGAATTTTGGAGCAAGTAAAGTGAAGATCAAAAGATCAAAATTCCAAGAAATTCAAAAGTTGAAGATACCAGAAATCAAATCAAATAAGGTGGTGAATTCAAAGAGATCAAATGCCAAAGAAATGAAGAATTCCAAAAGAGCTCCATAGTGGTATCGAAAAATTGTAATTCTAGATTATGTATGCTTAGGTTGCTCAACTAAAAATACCTTGAGGATAAGGAGGTTTTCTGAGGATAGATTCGGAGGGTTGCATAAAATGAGCATTGTTCGGAAAAAATGGGCGAGTGTTTATGAAGATTGTGAGTATTTAAAGTATGGGGGTACTTTAGGAAACTTTTAGACACAAAAGCATGCGTTGAGGTCTTGGCATAATGGTTGAACTAGAGTCGGATTGTTCTGTGTGGTGTTAGTAATTAAGAATTAAGTTTAAATTTGCTTGAGGGCAAGCAAAGCATAAGTGTGAGGTATTTTGATATTGCTATATTTATACTTATTTTTAGGCAATATTTAAGTACATTTTTATTAATAAATTGATAATATGTTTAGAATAATGATACTTATGACTTTACATTGTTATTTTTAGTCAATATAAAGGATTTTCGAAGAGAGGGACCAAAAGTGCCAAAATGTGGAACATGGGACGCTTGAAAGACAAGAAAATAATAAATTCACGATAAACACTCAATTCACGACGTGGCGATGAAGTTCACGACGTGGCACGGGTGTTCCAGAAGATAAACATCGCGAGGCGGAGGATTTCCTTGAAGGATACGGATTGCTTGAAGCCCACGACGTGGCACATCTGGCCACGACGTGGCGCGGGTTTTTGAGGATTATATAAGTCCTCCTGATTATTGCGAAAGAAAGAAGCTTTTGGCAGAAGAAAAGAGTTCCAGGAGACGATTAAGAGCAAAAGAAAGGTTCTGGAAGAGGGTTTTCAACACCAAAAGAAGTAAATGTTTATATTTTAGTTAAATAAGAACATGTCTTTCATTATTTTTAGCTGTGTTGGTTTAGTTGCCATGATGAGCAGCTGAATCTAGCTACTCTTGTTTAGCTAGATGAAGCTTTAAACTTATGAATAGTTATATGCTTATGGATTAAGTTTAGTTGGTAAAAATTGCTTGTGTTTGATTTGTATAACCTAGCATGCTATTACTTGTTTATCTATTTGATTGATTGCATGTTCTGTGTAGCTTAGTGACCATTAAACTGCATGAACCTGTTTACCTAATGATTTAGTGAACATTGAATTGTTAGAGCTAGGATTGACCAATCTTAGTTAGTAATTAGAATAAATAAGCTTAGCTGTGCTAGAGAAAACGTGTATTGTGATCATAATTGCGTTTATACAACAAATCTTACATAGCATATTTACATTCATAATTAGTTCTGTGTTTAATTATGTGTGAACATACATGGTTTGACATGAATTAGTTAATTAATGGTAAAGTTAGAACTAAATTACTAATACAACTAAAATACCAACTTAATAATCCGTAATCATTAGCTAGCCATAAGGGAGAAGTGGATTCAAACTAAACAAGAGTGTGTTTTTATCTATTGAATTTGAATTTAAGTTCACCTGATCTTGTAAAATCAGGTAAAACCCCTTTTAAACTTGTTAATAAATTAGGTTAATTTAATAGTAAGTAAATTAATTAAAACACCGTTCCCTGTGATCGACACCCGACTTACCCAAGCTATACTGTAATCTGACTAGGTACACTGCCTATAAGTGCATAGTTAGTTAAGTTTGTTAGGTTATAAATATTAAAATTAGTGAGTACTTTTGTGCACATCAAGTTTTTGGCGCCATTGCCGGGGAACGGCTGAGTTTTTAGCTCATTTATTTGCATTAAATTAATCGATCCTTCTTGTGGAGTAAAAACCCAAAAAAAGTTAATTTTTCAGCAAAATAATTTTTCTGTTATTCACAGTGTCCACGACGCGGCACTACTCTGGCCATGACGTGGACAGTTAAAAACTAGATTTTTTTAATTTGAAATTAGTTTTTCTTATTTTAGTTCAGTTTTACGTTTTTTAGTTTAGCAAGTTGCAGGAGTTCATGACCAGAAGCTCAAACATACACTTGGTGCCACCACTTGAAGACCCCGAGTCTGCACTTCACAAGAAAAAGACGCCCTTGCAAGAATTGAAGTCAGCTTTTTCTAGGAAGTCGGGAAAGAAGACAGGAGAGTCAAGTTCATCAGCAAAGGACAAGAGCAATCTTGAGCATTCGGATCATACACCCATCCAGACCGAGTCCGAAAGCGATACCGAGCCAGAATTTGAAGAACACACGAGCGAACCCGAGAACGAGCCAAGGAACGAGATGGCAGCGATTGAGGAAATGTCCATGGGAGCTTACAAGAAGCGGATCCGAGAAGATGTGGGTCCCGGTTTAGTCCACCCCGCAATACCTGCCACTGCCACATTCGAGCCGAAGGGACACATAATGACCGCACTGAAGGACATCCCATTTTTCGGGAAAGATCATGAGGATGCTTTTAAGCATCTAGATGAAGTCAACGACATTGCGGATTACTTCAATGTCCCAAATGTCAACAGAAACACAGTCTTGTTTAGGATGCTTCCCATCACTTTCAAAGGAGCTGCTAAGGAGTGGTTGAAAGCACTCCCACCGGGTACAATCACCACTTGGGCTCAAATGCGTGAGCAATTCCTGGACCAGTTTTGCCCGCCATCCAAGATAGCCAAACTCAAGAAGGCAATAGCCAACTTTGAGCAACAGTCGAGGGAGTCACTATACGAAGCATGGGAGCGGTACAAGGGCTTGCTCAGAAATTGCCCTCAACATGACCTAAATGTGCAGCAAGAGATGTCAATCTTTTATGATGGGGTCAATGTGATGACAAGACAACTCCTTGATTCTCAAGGACCGTTGACAAAGAAAAATCCAAGGGAGGTCAAGGAGCTAATTGAAGAATTCGCAAAACACTCTCGCGAATACCACAACCCAAGGCAAGATGGAATCAAAGGCGGTGGAGGGGCCCAAACTGAAGAAATTGCAGCTGTCATGGCCAAGCTGAATAACATGGATCAGGATAACACAAATGGACCAGTCGATACATGCCATAAGAGTGGGGTGCGAGAGATGCAGTGGTCCACACTTGACCAAGGACTGCCATGTAGATGAGTTTGGGAATAGAAAAGCTTAAGTGTGATACTCTAGTGGGGATAAGTTTGATGAGGACTGGAGGAAACCGAAGAAGGAGTGGCTGCCATATGAAGAGTATAAGAAGCAAAAAGAAGAGAAATATAGGCAGACAAGTCGAGGCCTTTATCAAAAGGAGCAGCCACCAGCCGAGAAGAAACCCGACCTAGAGACCATTTTGATGAAGTTTATGGAGGCTTCAGAAAAAAGACACGATGCCACTGATTCCACCATTTTGGAACAACTAACTTTGATAAAGAACCAGCAAGCCTCCATCCATAACCTTGAAGTACAATTTGGTCAACTAGTCACTCTAGTTCATGAAAAATTGTCCCCAAAGAATCCCGAAGTAAAGACCCAATCTCACGTAATGGCCATCGATACTAAAGAAGATGCAATATCTGAGTTCCTGGAGGCATTGGAAGAAGAACCGCAGCAGCCCAAGAAATCAAGGATTGAAAGTGGAAAAATTGCTGAACCAGGCTCGCCACGACGTGGCACTCCTCTGGCCACGACGTGGTGCATGTCTGACCAAAAATACTTTGAGCCAATTCCAGCTTATCATCCACCTTTGCCATTTCCCACCTGAGCTACACTTAGTCAACTGGAGAAGGAGCATTTAGAGTTTGTAAAGCATGTGAAGGGGATCCCAATTAATACCCCCTTTGTCGAGTCCTTATCCAAAGCTCCCGAGAACCAGAAATTACTGCAAGACTTGATAGACACTCGAAGGCAATTAAAGAAGCAGTCTACAGTGATTCTAAGTGAACAAACTTCAAAAGCTGTGTTAGGAGAAACACCAGAAAAGATGGGGGATCCTGGACGCCTCACTCTTCCATGTGAGTTTTGGAATAAAATGAAGGTTAATGTTTTAGCCGATTCTGGGGCTAGCATTAATCTAATGCCTTTTTCAATTTATCAAAAATTAGAGATTCAGAAGATGAAGGCTACAAAAATGAAGATTCACATGGCGAATCGTTCGGTGACACAACCCCGCAGCATCGTGAAGGATACTTTGGTGAAAATTGTAAAATTTGTTTTCCATTAGACTTTGTAGTCTTAGACATGAAAGAAGATCCGGATGTTCCAATAATCCTTGGTCGGCCATTGCTTAACACTGCTGGAGCCCTTGTTGATATCCGCGAGTCTAAGCTCACTTTAAGGGTTGGAGATGAACAAGAAGTCTTTGGGATAAAAGATGACTTTCAAGAAGATAAAGAAGATGTGTTCACAATTAATGAAGAGAATGAACTAGAAGAACTGGAAAAGCTTATGGAAGAAGAGATAAAGGCGGTTCATCAAGTCAAGAGGACAAAACCGAGGGCATTTGTTCCGTATTTGATTGAAGTCATAGCTTACAAGAGTCTGCCTTCTTGGGTGAGCAAAGAGGATGAGGAAATGACAAGTGATGAAGATGAGGTCACTTCAAGAGTAACAAAGCCAGTGGTGAAAGAAGAGGAGAATGCTATGGAGTGCAAGGAACAAACGAAGGGCACAAAACGCAAGCTTGAAGAAGATGGAAAAGCTAAAAAGGAGAATTCAAAGAAGGCGTATAAAAGGAGAGTTCAAGCTTACAAACGGCAGTTCAAGGAACAAAAGATCCTGGTGGTAGACTCTTCCGAAGATTCAACGTAGAAGGCACGGAGTCCAGCTCAAGACTCCAAGAAAAAGAAGCGCTTCTTGGGAGGCAACCCGAGTTTGGTTTGCATTTTCTTTTCTTTTTAAAATTTTTTTTAGCTTTTAATTAGGAAAGACATCAATTCATCATCTAAAAACTGATAATTGGTAAATAATTAGTTGTGGGGAACTTTAAATAATGAATAATATGCAAAGTAATTAGTTAATATGTTAGAGTTTATTAAAATTTGGCATTTGGCAGTTTTCACGACGTGGGTCGAAATGGAAACACGGGACTATAAAGCGGATTTAAGGTCCACGACGTGGGCATAGCCAGCCACGTCGTGGCCTTTAAAAATCAGGGGGGACCATTTCCTTAAAACCCTTTGACCAATAAGCCCCAATCATATTTAGAAGCTGCCGCATGAAAGAGAACAACAAAACCCCACCGCCAATTTCTTAATCTACTTCCAATTTCCTTGCAAGATCTTGCCAATTAATATACTTGGTATGTGTTTTACTCATTATTTTGTAGTTAGTTCTTCCAATTTCAAGTTTTCATGGTTAGGGTTTGTATGATTCATGAAATTGGTTGAATCTAGTGGTTGATTTTAGATTGCATGCCATTTAAATGTCCATAGGAATAAACCCCAATCACTAATTTTGGTAGAAATCGCTTATAAAATGACCGATCCAGAAGCTGTTTGCGACTGCGGCCCACGACGTGGCGTAGCCTGGCCACGTCGTGACCTCTGGCAGACCCGTTAATATGTTTTAATGCTTTGGATGTTTGCTGCTTTGGTTTGTTTTTATATGCAGAAATAGGACCATGACGAGCTGTTCCACAGGAGGAAAACCCGATAGATGTAGCAAGCATACATCCCTTATACCAGTTTCCTCAAAACATTCCCCGACCGTTGCTAACTACGTACGAGAATCGACTTGGATGACTGTATAATAGGGAGTTTGCAATAGCCCCAATTATCGATTGGGGATGGCTTGGTGGAGTGGGAATGGTAGCTGAGTTGGAACGTTATTAGTCAAAGACTTATGTTGGAGATCAATTTTCGTTCACTTGTCACGGGTGAAGGAATTTATTTGCCATTCAAGAACCCGTGTACCGAGAATTATCGATGGAGTTTTTCTCTACCGTATGCTTCGAGGAACGCACCCTTGATTTCACCTACAGCCGGGCACTTGTGTTTCGTTTGGGTGGTGTATATCGAGAGTTTAGTCTTCGGGAACTTGCTTGGCGTATGGGGCTCTATACAGAAGTGGAGACGTAATCTCCATTTTTCATTCCGTTCTTTCTTGGATGTGTTCGAGATTTTGCTCCCGGTACTTTGGATGTGCAGTTCTGGCGGGGCATTTCTAACCATGAGTACAACACTCGTGACTCGAGTGAGTCACAAATTCGGAATCCTGTTTTCCGATTTCTGCACCGCCTTATCACGTTTTCAATAAATCACAAGCATCATGGTGATAAAGTCCCCATTCATAATCTATTTTATTTATGGACTCTTATTACCCCGAGAGTTTGTTGTGATTTACCTTATATGTTGGCGAGGTTCATGGGGAAGAAAGCGGCCAATTCTAGGCCAGGGAGCCCGATTACTGGGGGGGGGGGGGGGGGGGGCATTTGGTTACTCGCCTGGCTAGGTCATATCATATTTTGACCCATGACTTTGTGAGGAATCTTACTCGATTCCCGGACACAGACTTGACCATTCAAGTCTTGGGTGTTATGCGAGTGGTGGTGAATATCGGGGGTCGTTTTGTTATACCACCGATAGATGACGAGCAGGAGGAGGTGTAGCTAGGACAACAACCACCAGCCAGACCGCAGCGTCGGAATGTGCGGGCTAGAGGTGAAGTCGAGAGAGAACGTGCTACTTCGCAGTATGTGCAGGGAGTGCCCACCGACCCTTTTCAGAGTCGGGTGGGAACGTATTTGGATAATCTGCGGGGGCATGCCATTTACCATACCCAACTTACTGAGGGTATTTATTCGCATTTGGGTGTGACCCGACCATCTTCTATGCCACCACAATATCCCTATTTTCCAACATGGGAGGAGCTATGGCGTCCGCAGAATGACGGGGCAGGGCCAAGTGGAGCACAAGATCAAGATGATGATTGATTTTATTTCTTTTTCTTTTGTTTTGTTTTTGAGTAGTTTTTTTTATGTTGAATTTGGTGTGTAATGTAAAACATTCTTAAACTATGATGTTACTCTTTATTTCTTTTGGGTTGTTCCATTTTTCAGATTAGCATTGGAATTCTAAGGAGCATAAAAGGTTAACTTTCGAGTCGTGTTTGTCTAGTCAAGGAAGCTTAGAGTCGTGAGTTGGAACCCATAATTCATGATAAGTGTGGGGTATATTAGGAGAGAGGTTACAGTTGGGAAATATATTTGCATAGAAGCGTCTGAAACCAGTTAGCCATTGGTCATAGTTGCTAGAGTAAATAAAACAAATAAACTATTTTCTGCTGATGCCCAGTTTCCACGACGTGGAATCCTTAATACCATGTCGTGGCGTTCTTGCAGTTTGTATTAATATCAGCATTTCGGTGTTCGCGCTTTCAACCCATATCACGACGTAGCCAGTCACCTGCCACGACATGACCCAGTTTATCATTGCCCACATTTTTCCTTACAAACACCCACTTTGAAGAATTGAAGTTTCAAGTCATGTTCGTGGTTTATTTACATATTCAACCAGTTCTACAACGAGTTTCTATTTTTGGAAGTCCAATTGTACGTTTTCCACACTTTTGGAGATGCTCACGCCACTATCCCAGGGGAGTCTGTTCCTTTTTCTCTCTTTTCTTTAATTTTGATTTATTTTTATGAATACAATGAGGGCATTGTATGAAATAAGTGTAGGGTAGGGGTAGAAAAAGTAAAAATTTGCTAGATAATCATAGAATTTGATAGTAAAAAATTGAAAATTTTGAAAATTTTGAATTTTTAATAATTGAATCTAGTAATAATAATTTGAGCTATAATTGCTAGTATTATGTGGGATGATCCGATGAAAGTTCAAATGTTTAGTTGAGCCAATATACGTTATAGTGCATTTGTGGCCTCCCTTATTTTAGTGAAATCATGGAACAAAAACACAACCCCGCTTGGTTTGAGGGATGCAATATGTTTAGCAGCCTAAACCTGAAATGTATCCAGGAAAATTATTATCATTAACCAATAAAGGTTGAGATTGAGCGCCTCTGCTTAAGCATGTAGGTTTGAGTGAAAAAAAAGTGAGGTACATGTAAAGAAAAAAAAGAGAGAATTACGAGAAAAATGTTAAGAATTTTGGAGCAAGTAAAGTGAAGATCAAAAGATCAAAATTCCAAGAAATTCAAAAGTTGAAGATACCAGAAATCAAATCAAATAAGGTGGTGAATTCAAAGAGATCAAATGCCAAAGAAATGAAGAATTCCAAAAGAGCTCCATAGTGGTATCGAAAAATTGTAATTCTAGATTATGTATGCTTAGGTTGCTCAACTAAAAATACCTTGAGGATAAGGAGGTTTTCTGAGGATAGATTCGGAGGGTTGCATAAAATGAGCATTGTTCGGAAAAAATGGGCGAGTGTTTATGAAGATTGTGAGTATTTAAAGTATGGGGGTACTTTAGGAAACTTTTAGACACAAAAGCATGCGTTGAGGTCTTGGCATAATGGTTGAACTAGAGTCGGATTGTTCTGTGTGGTGTTAGTAATTAAGAATTAAGTTTAAATTTGCTTGAGGGCAAGCAAAGCATAAGTGTGAGGTATTTTGATATTGCTATATTTATACTTATTTTTAGGCAATATTTAAGTACATTTTTATTAATAAATTGATAATATGTTTAGAATAATGATACTTATGACTTTACATTGTTATTTTTAGTCAATATAAAGGATTTTCG
This sequence comes from Lactuca sativa, assembly GCF_002870075.4. Taxonomy (NCBI): domain Eukaryota; kingdom Viridiplantae; phylum Streptophyta; class Magnoliopsida; order Asterales; family Asteraceae; genus Lactuca; species Lactuca sativa. The sequence goes on along the minus strand of NC_056630.2, from coordinate 100,561,789 downwards.
AAGAGAGGGACCAAAAGTGCCAAAATGTGGAACATGGGACGCTTGAAAGACAAGAAAATAATAAATTCACGATAAACACTCAATTCACGACGTGGCGATGAAGTTCACGACGTGGCACGGGTGTTCCAGAAGATAAACATCGCGAGGCGGAGGATTTCCTTGAAGGATACGGATTGCTTGAAGCCCACGACGTGGCACATCTGGCCACGACGTGGCGCGGGTTTTTGAGGATTATATAAGTCCTCCTGATTATTGCGAAAGAAAGAAGCTTTTGGCAGAAGAAAAGAGTTCCAGGAGACGATTAAGAGCAAAAGAAAGGTTCTGGAAGAGGGTTTTCAACACCAAAAGAAGTAAATGTTTATATTTTAGTTAAATAAGAACATGTCTTTCATTATTTTTAGCTGTGTTGGTTTAGTTGCCATGATGAGCAACTGAATCTAGCTACTCTTGTTTAGCTAGATGAAGCTTTAAACTTATAAATAGTTATATGCTTATGGATTAACTTTAGTTGGTAAAAATTGCTTTTGTTTGATTTGTATAACCTAGCATGCTATTACTTGTTTATCTATTTGATTGATTGCATGTTCTGTGTACCTTAGCGACCATTAAACTGCATGAACCTGTTTACCTAATGATTTAGTGAACATTGAATTGTTAGAGCTAGGATTGACCAATCTTAGTTAGTAATTAGAATAAATAAGCTTAGCTGTGCTAGAGAAAACGTGTATTGTGATCATAATTGCGTTTATACAACAAATCTTACATAGCATATTTACATTCATAATTAGTTCTGTGTTTAATTATGTGTGAACATACATGGTTTGACATGAATTAGTTAATTAATGGTAAAGTTAGAACTAAATTACTAATACAACTAAAATACCAACTTAATAATCCGTAATCATTAGCTAGCCATAAGGGAGAAGTGGATTCAAACTAAACAAGAGTGTGTTTTTATCTATTGAATTTGAATTTAAGTTCACCTGATCTTGTAAAATCAGGTAAAACCCCTTTTAAACTTGTTAATAAATTAGGTTAATTTAATAGTAAGTAAATTAATTAAAACACCGTTCCCTGTGATCGGCACCCGACTTACCCAAGCTATACTGTAATCTGACTAGGTACACTGCCTATAAGTGCATAGTTAGTTAAGTTTGTTAGGTTATAAATATTAAAATTAGTGAGTACTTTTGTGCACATCAAGTTTTTGGCGCCATTGCCGGGGAACGGCTGAGTTTTTAGCTCATTTATTTGCATTAAATTAATCGATCCTTCTTGTGGAGTAAAAACCCAAAAAAAGTTAATTTTTCAGCAAAATAATTTTTCTGTTATTCACAGTGTCCACGACGCGGCACTACTCTGGCCATGACGTGGACAGTTAAAAACTAGATTTTTTTAATTTGAAATTAGTTTTTCTTATTTTAGTTCAGTTTTACGTTTTTTAGTTTAGCAAGTTGCAGGAGTTCATGACCAGAAGCTCAAACATACACTTGGTGCCACCACTTGAAGACCCCGAGTCTGCACTTCACAAGAAAAAGACGCCCTTGCAAGAATTGAAGTCAGCTTTTTCTAGGAAGTCGGGAAAGAAGACAGGAGAGTCAAGTTCATCAGCAAAGGACAAGAGCAATCTTGAGCATTCGGATCATACACCCATCCAGACCGAGTCCGAAAGCGATACCGAGCCAGAATTTGAAGAACACACGAGCGAACCCGAGAACGAGCCAAGGAACGAGATGGCAGCGATTGAGGAAATGTCCATGGGAGCTTACAAGAAGCGGATCCGAGAAGATGTGGGTCCCGGTTTAGTCCACCCCGCAATACCTGCCACTGCCACATTCGAGCCGAAGGGACACATAATGACCGCACTGAAGGACATCCCATTTTTCGGGAAAGATCATGAGGATGCTTTTAAGCATCTAGATGAAGTCAACGACATTGCGGATTACTTCAATGTCCCAAATGTCAACAGAAACACAGTCTTGTTTAGGATGCTTCCCATCACTTTCAAAGGAGCTGCTAAGGAGTGGTTGAAAGCACTCCCACCGGGTACAATCACCACTTGGGCTCAAATGCGTGAGCAATTCCTGGACCAGTTTTGCCCGCCATCCAAGATAGCCAAACTCAAGAAGGCAATAGCCAACTTTGAGCAACAGTCGAGGGAGTCACTATACGAAGCATGGGAGCGGTACAAGGGCTTGCTCAGAAATTGCCCTCAACATGACCTAAATGTGCAGCAAGAGATGTCAATCTTTTATGATGGGGTCAATGTGATGACAAGACAACTCCTTGATTCTCAAGGACCGTTGACAAAGAAAAATCCAAGGGAGGTCAAAGAGCTAATTGAAGAATTCGCAAAACACTCTCGCGAATACCACAACCCAAGGCAAGATGGAATCAAAGGCGGTGGAGGGGCCCAAACTGAAGAAATTGCAGCTGTCATGGCCAAGCTGAATAACATGGATCGCAGGATAACACAAATGGACCAGTCGATACATGCCATAAGAGTGGGGTGCGAGAGATGCAGTGGTCCACACTTGACCAAGGACTGCCATGTAGATGAGTTTGGGAATAGAAAAGCTTAAGTGTGATACTCTAGTGGGGATAAGTTTGATGAGGACTGGAGGAAACCGAAGAAGGAGTGGCTGCCATATGAAGAGTATAAGAAGCAAAAAGAAGAGAAATATAGGCAGACAGGTCGAGGCCTTTATCAAAAGGAGCAGCCACCAGCCGAGAAGAAACCCGACCTAGAGACCATTTTGATGAAGTTTATGGAGGCTTCAGAAAAAAGACACGATGCCACTGATTCCACCATTTTGGAACAACTAACTTTGATAAAGAACCAGCAAGCCTCCATCCATAACCTTGAAGTACAATTTGGTCAACTAGTCACTCTAGTTCATGAAAAATTGTCCCCAAAGAATCCCGAAGTAAAGACCCAATCTCACGTAATGGCCATCGATACTAAAGAAGATGCAATATCTGAGTTCCTGGAGGCATTGGAAGAAGAACCGCAGCAGCCCAAGAAATCAAGGATTGAAAGTGGAAAAATTGCTGAACCAGGCTCGCCACGACGTGGCACTCCTCTGGCCACGACGTGGTGCATGTCTGACCAAAAATACTTTGAGCCAATTCCAGCTTATCATCCACCTTTGCCATTTCCCACCTGAGCTACACTTAGTCAACTGGAGAAGGAGCATTTAGAGTTTGTAAAGCATGTGAAGGGGATCCCAATTAATACCCCCTTTGTCGAGTCCTTATCCAAAGCTCCCGAGAACCAGAAATTACTGCAAGACTTGATAGACACTCGAAGGCAATTAAAGAAGCAGTCTACAGTGATTCTAAGTGAACAAACTTCAAAAGCTGTGTTAGGAGAAACACCAGAAAAGATGGGGGATCCTGGACGCCTCACTCTTCCATGTGAGTTTGGGAATAAAATGAAGGTTAATGTTTTAGCCGATTCTGGGGCTAGCATTAATCTAATGCCTTTTTCAATTTATCAAAAATTAGAGATTCAGAAGATGAAGGCTACAAAAATGAAGATTCACATGGCGAATCGTTCGGTGACACAACCCCGCGGCATCGTGGAGGATACTTTGGTGAAAATTGGAAAATTTGTTTTCCATTAGACTTTGTAGTCTTAGACATGAAAGAAGATCCGGATGTTCCAATAATCCTTGGTCGGCCATTGCTTAACACTGCTGGAGCCCTTGTTGATATCCGCGAGTCTAAGCTCACTTTAAGGGTTGGAGATGAACAAGAAGTCTTTGGGATAAAAGATGACTTTCAAGAAGATAAAGAAGATGTGTTCACAATTAATGAAGAGAATGAACTAGAAGAACTGGAAAAGCTTATGGAAGAAGAGATAAAGGCGGTTCATCAAGTCAAGAGGACAAAACCGAGGGCATTTGTTCCGTATTTGATTGAAGTCATAGCTTACAAGAGTCCGCCTTCTTGGGTGAGCAAAGAGGATGAGGAAATGACAAGTGATGAAGAGGAGGTCACTTCAAGAGTAACAAAGCCAGTGGTGAAAGAAGAGGAGAATGCTATGGAGTGCAAGGAACAAACGAAGGGCACAAAACGCAAGCTTGAAGAAGATGGAAAAGCTAAAAAGGAGAATTCAAAGAAGGCGTATAAAAGGAGAGTTCAAGCTTACAAACGGCAGTTCAAGGAACAAAAGATCCTGGTGGTAGAGTCTTCCGAAGATTCAACGTAGAAGGCACGGAGTCCAGCTCAAGACTCCAAGAAAAAGAAGCGCTTCTTGGGAGGCAACCCGAGTTTGGTTTGCATTTTCTTTTCTTTTTAAATTTTTTTTTAGCTTTTAATTAGGAAAGACATCAATTCATCATCTAAAAACTGATAATTGGTAAATAATTAGTTGTGGGGAACTTTAAATAATGAATAATATGCAAAGTAATTAGTTAATATGTTAGAGTTTATTAAAATTTGGCATTTGGCAGTTTTCACGACGTGGGTCGAAATGGAAACACGGGACTATAAAGCGGATTTAAGGTCCACGACGTGGGCATAGCCAGCCACGTCGTGGCCTTTAAAAATCAGGGGGGACCATTTCCTTAAAACCCTTTGACCAATAAGCCCCAATCATATTTAGAAGCTGCCGCATGAAAGAGAACAACAAAACCCCACCGCCAATTTCTTAATCTACTTCCAATTTCCTTGCAAGATCTTGCCAATTAATATACTTGGTATGTGTTTTACTCATTATTTTGTAGTTAGTTCTTCCAATTTCAAGTTTTCATGGTTAGGGTTTGTATGATTCATGAAATTGGTTGAATCTAGTGGTTGATTTTAGATTGCATGCCATTTAAATGTCCATAGGAATAAACCCCAATCACTAATTTTGGTAGAAATCGCTTATAAAATGACCGATCCAGAAGCTGTTTGCGACTGCGGCCCACGACGTGGCGTAGCCTGGCCACGTCGTGACCTCTGGCAGACCCGTTAATATGTTTTAATGCTTTGGATGTTTGCTGCTTTGGTTTGTTTTTGTATGCAGAAATAGGACCATGACGAGCTGTTCCACAGGAGGAAAACCCGATAGATGTAGCAAGCATACATCCCTTATACCAGTTTCCTCAAAACATTCCCCGACCGTTGCTAACTACGTACGAGAATCGACTTGGATGACTGTATAATAGGGAGTTTGCAATAGCCCCAATTATCGATTGGGGATGGCTTGGTGGAGTGGGAATGGTAGCTGAGTTGGAACGTTATTAGTCAAAGACTTATGTTGGAGATCAATTTTCGTTCACTTGTCACGGGTGAAGGAATTTATTTGCCATTCAAGAACCCGTGTACCGAGAATTATCGATGGAGTTTTTCTCTACCGTATGCTTCGAGGAACGCACCCTTGATTTCACCTACAGCCGGGCACTTGTGTTTCGTTTGGGTGGTGTATATCGAGAGTTTAGTCTTCGGGAATTTGCTTGGCGTATGGGGCTCTATACAGAAGTGGAGACGCAATCTCCATTTTTCATTCCGTTCTTTCTTGGATGTGTTCGAGATTTTGCTCCCGGTACTTTGGATGTGCAGTTCTGGCGGGGCATTTCTAACCATGAGTACAACACTCGTGACTCGAGTGAGTCACAAATTCGGAATCCTGTTTTCCGATTTCTGCACCGCCTTATCACTTTTTCAATAAATCACAAGCATCATGGTGATAAAGTCCCCATTCATAATCTATTTTATTTATGGACTCTTATTACCCCGAGAGTTTGTTGTGATTTACCTTATATGTTGGCGAGGTTCATGGGGAAGAAAGCGGCCAATTCTAGGCCAGGGAGCCCGATTACTGGGGGGGGGGGGGGGCATTTGGTTACTCGCCTGGCTAGGTCATATCATATTTTGACCCATGACTTTGTGAGGAATCTTACTCGATTCCCGGACACAGACTTGACCATTCAAGTCTTGGGTGTTATGCGAGCGGTGGTGAATATCGGGGGTCGTTTTGTTATACCACCGATAGATGACGAGCAGGAGGAGGTGTAGCTAGGACAACAACCACCAGCCAGACCGCAGCGTCGGAATGTGCGGGCTAGAGGTGAAGTCGAGAGAGAACGTGCTACTTCGCAGTATGTGCAGGGAGTGCCCACCGACCCTTTTCAGAGTTGGGTGGGAACGTATTTGGATAATCTGCGGGGGCATGCCATTTACCATACCCAACTTACTGAGGGTATTTATTCGCATTTGGGTGTGACCCGACCATCTTCTATGCCACCACAATATCCCTATTTTCCAACATGGGAGGAGCTATGGCGTCCGCAGAATGACGGGGCAGGGCCAAGTGGAGCACAAGATCAAGATGATGATTGATTTTATTTCTTTTTCTTTTGTTTTGTTTTTGAGTAGTTTTTTTTATGTTGAATTTGGTGTGTAATGTAAAACATTCTTAAACTATGATGTTACTCTTTATTTCTTTTGGGTTGTTCCATTTTTCAGATTAGCATTGGAATTCTAAGGAGCATAAAAGGTTAACTTTCGAGTCGTGTTTGTCTAGTCAAGGAAGCTTAGAGTCGTGAGTTGGAACCCATAATTCATGATAAGTGTGGGGTATATTAGGAGAGAGGTTACAGTTGGGAAATATATTTGCATAGAAGCGTCTGAAACCAGTTAGCCATTGGTCATAGTTGCTAGAGTAAATAAAACAAATAAACTATTTTCTGCTGATGCCCAGTTTCCACGACGTGGAATCCTTAATACCATGTCGTGGCGTTCTTGCAGTTTGTATTAATATCAGCATTTCGGTGTTCGCGCTTTCAACCCATATCACGACGTAGCCAGTCACCTGCCACGACATGACCCAGTTTATCATTGCCCACATTTTTCCTTACAAACACCCACTTTGAAGAATTGAAGTTTCAAGTCATGTTCGTGGTTTATTTACATATTCAACCAGTTCTACAACGAGTTTCTATTTTTGGAAGTCCAATTGTACGTTTTCCACACTTTTGGAGATGCTCACGCCACTATCCCAGGGGAGTCTGTTCCTTTTTCTCTCTTTTCTTTAATTTTGATTTATTTTTATGAATACAATGAGGGCATTGTATGAAATAAGTGTAGGGTAGGGGTAGAAAAAGTAAAAATTTGCTAGATAATCATAGAATTTGATAGTAAAAAATTGAAAATTTTGAAAATTTTGAATTTTTAATAATTGAATCTAGTAATAATAATTTGAGCTATAATTGCTAGTATTATGTGGGATGATCCGATGAAAGTTCAAATGTTTAGTTGAGCCAATATACGTTATAGTGCATTTGTGGCCTCCCTTATTTTAGTGAAATCATGGAACAAAAACACAACCCCGCTTGGTTTGAGGGATGCAATATGTTTAGCAGCCTAAACCTGAAATGTATCCAGGAAAATTATTATCATTAACCAATAAAGGTTGAGATTGAGCGCCTCTGCTTAAGCATGTAGGTTTGAGTGAAAAAAAAGTGAGGTACATGTAAAGAAAAAAAAGAGAGAATTACGAGAAAAATGTTAAGAATTTTGGAGCAAGTAAAGTGAAGATCAAAAGATCAAAATTCCAAGAAATTCAAAAGTTGAAGATACCAGAAATCAAATCAAATAAGGTGGTGAATTCAAAGAGATCAAATGCCAAAGAAATGAAGAATTCCAAAAGAGCTCCATAGTGGTATCGAAAAATTGTAATTCTAGATTATGTATGCTTAGGTTGCTCAACTAAAAATACCTTGAGGATAAGGAGGTTTTCTGAGGATAGATTCGGAGGGTTGCATAAAATGAGCATTGTTCGGAAAAAATGGGCGAGTGTTTATGAAGATTGTGAGTATTTAAAGTATGGGGGTACTTTAGGAAACTTTTAGACACAAAAGCATGCGTTGAGGTCTTGGCATAATGGTTGAACTAGAGTCGGATTGTTCTGTGTGGTGTTAGTAATTAAGAATTAAGTTTAAATTTGCTTGAGGGCAAGCAAAGCATAAGTGTGAGGTATTTTGATATTGCTATATTTATACTTATTTTTAGGCAATATTTAAGTACATTTTTATTAATAAATTGATAATATGTTTAGAATAATGATACTTATGACTTTACATTGTTATTTTTAGTCAATATAAAGGATTTTCGAAGAGAGGGACCAAAAGTGCCAAAATGTGGAACATGGGACGCTTGAAAGACAAGAAAATAATAAATTCACGATAAACACTCAATTCACGACGTGGCGATGAAGTTCACGACGTGGCACGGGTGTTCCAGAAGATAAACATCGCGAGGCGGAGGATTTCCTTGAAGGATACGGATTGCTTGAAGCCCACGACGTGGCACATCTGGCCACGACGTGGCGCGGGTTTTTGAGGATTATATAAGTCCTCCTGATTATTGCGAAAGAAAGAAGCTTTTGGCAGAAGAAAAGAGTTCCAGGAGACGATTAAGAGCAAAAGAAAGGTTCTGGAAGAGGGTTTTCAACACCAAAAGAAGTAAATGTTTATATTTTAGTTAAATAAGAACATGTCTTTCATTATTTTTAGCTGTGTTGGTTTAGTTGCCATGATGAGCAACTGAATCTAGCTACTCTTGTTTAGCTAGATGAAGCTTTAAACTTATAAATAGTTATATGCTTATGGATTAACTTTAGTTGGTAAAAATTGCTTTTGTTTGATTTGTATAACCTAGCATGCTATTACTTGTTTATCTATTTGATTGATTGCATGTTCTGTGTACCTTAGCGACCATTAAACTGCATGAACCTGTTTACCTAATGATTTAGTGAACATTGAATTGTTAGAGCTAGGATTGACCAATCTTAGTTAGTAATTAGAATAAATAAGCTTAGCTGTGCTAGAGAAAACGTGTATTGTGATCATAATTGCGTTTATACAACAAATCTTACATAGCATATTTACATTCATAATTAGTTTTGTGTTTAATTATGTGTGAACATACATGGTTTGACATGAATTAGTTAATTATTGGTAAAGTTAGAACTAAATTACTAATACAACTAAAAAACCAACTTAATAATCCGTAATCATTAGCTAGCTATAAGGGAGAAGTGGATTCAAACTAAACAAGAGTGTGTTTTTATCTATTGAATTTGAATTTAAGTTCATCTGATCTTGTAAAATCAGGTAAAACCCCTTTTAAACTTGTTAATAAATTAGGTTAATTTAATAGTAAGTAAATTAATTAAAACACCGTTCCCTGTGATCGACACCCGACTTACCCAAGCTATACTGTAATCTGACTAGGTACACTGCCTATAAGTGCATAGTTAGTTAAGTTTGTTAGGTTATACATATTAAAATTAGTGAGTACTTTTGTGCACATCAGCCGCCACCCCAACACTTTCTTTCTTTAGCTGGTAGGCTTCAATACTCCATATGTGTAACCAATTTAAGTTTGATAAATTAGCTTAATTATATGTTTGTTAATTGTTATCACACATTATTTACTAGGTCATATTTACTCGAAAGGGGGAATTTGAAACTGGATATGAGAGAGGTAGGCAAACTCGTGAACTTGTTCAGCTTGCAAAGACTTTGGGTGTCACTAAGCTGTTGGTTGATGTCAATAAAATGGATGATCCAACTGTTAACTGGTCAAAAGAGAGGTGTTTTAGTCAACCATTATTTTTTATCTCGTGTATAACTGAATCTAATTCTTGTATTTACTAAAATTCTGCTTGTTTTTGTAGGTATGATGAAATTGAATCGAAAATGGTTCCTTTCTTGAAATCTTCAGGCTACAATGTTAAAAAAGGTAAAATTGTTTCAACTTATTAAAATTAAATGTTTTAGTTGGATGATTGTTGTATAATCTGCATCATTATTGAAGAAAACATGTAAATTGTATATCAATGGAGCAGACTACAGATGTGGAAAAAAGCAATGGTTGTTTTTGAGTTTCTTGATTTTATTGGAAAAACAAGGTGTGAATTTGGATGTTTATTTTTGAATTCTAGCCTTTTTGTTTTAACTTCATTTAACCCTTAAAAGTTAAATCAATGAATTAATTCCCTAATTCTTATTTTTGTATTTTTTTTATATTTAGATTCGACAGGCATAGCTAAGGAGACATTTAACAAATCTGGATGTTCCTGAACATGAACTACAACAACAAGGCCAAGTGCATAATGACATTTGCAAGAACCCTGTGTTTTCAGAGCACAATTCCATGAGATGTGTACAAAAGTAGGAGTAGACCATTTCAGCATCTCATCACTTGATCTTTATGTATAGATCAGGGAAATTGTTGTGATGTAACAAATTGTGTTTATCTCAAATCATTTATTTTATAAAATTTTGTAATCTCTTTTTACCACAGCTTATGTGGAAGAATTGTGGCATCCATATATGAAACAAAATGTGACATTATTAAAAAAGGTAAAAACAATCATAATGAAACAAAACATTAATAAAATCATTGCAGATCAAGAAAGATCAAGTATCTTGAAAATCCTAACTTGAAAAAACATATATAGATGGTTATGTAAACATCATATTTTAAACAAACATGGGCTGTTGGGTAATGATAAATTGAATTCAATGAATATCCACCAACCACTAATTAGAAAATCAGTTGATCAAAAGTAGTAGTATATAGGTATTGTGCATTTATAAAAAATGAAATCTTATAAATTAAATGGTAAATCATAAAGAAATTATTATTAAAAATGTTGTTTGAGGGTAATATAGTCATTTTGCACATCAGTCAGATGCAAAATCAAACAACAAGTTTCAATCAGAAGTTAACCCAGTCAGAACTTCTAACTCAATCAGCTCTAACCCAGTTAGCAACTATCAAACGGCCCCTAAATTTGATCCATTTTAAAAGAATATATGTGATGATACATTTTGAAAGCAATAAGACATGAACATTGTTTTCTTTTAGAAAAATCAATGACCATTGTTTATCTTCATCCCACACACCTTCATGTTTGGGATCATAAATTCTTTTAGAATAACTTCCATAATATCAAATTGTGTCAAAATGATTGGCGTGTGAATAACAAGCTTTTATCCCCTGTTCTTCTATTCATGTTCTGCTCTTCATGACTTTTCATGATCAGTAAAAAAGAATAAGAGGCATTTTATGAGAAACATGTTTGATAAAAAAAAAAGAATAATAATGTATTCCATTAGAAACATCTGTTATAAAAGAAAAAAATTCCCAAATCAATGATAGTTGTTATTTGTTGCTTTGAGCCCTTATTTCTTTGATAGAGGTTATATATCTCATAATGATGGCATCATGATATATGATCATGTTGCATAACATTGTATCTTTGCATATAATCATATCAACCTATATATATCAAGATTCAAGGCATGTCAATGTTGAATGGTATAATATCTTTTTGTCAAGATTCCTGTTTTCAAGGTAAAAAGCCCAATTAAGTCTCAAGATGGGGTTTGCATTTTACCTTTCTTATATATGGGGGCTCTATCAACACTGGAAGATAACAATGTCAAAGTTCAATTCTCAAGCATTAGATCACTGTTTAAAGATGTGTACTGGTTAATGAATGAGAAAAAGAATGCACTGCGTTTCAGTTTCACAAAGTAATAAAATTGTAGAAGAAAATTAAAAACAAAAGGAAACACCTGAAACATTTTGCAGCAAAGGACGTTGGCTTATAGAAGACTCAATGGATATGAATTTGAGTTATGAAAATATGCAGGCTCGGAGGATTGGAGAAGACGCAGTGGAGGATATCAACATGAGTTCTCAAGATATCCACATCGATTTCTGTGTCATCTTAATGTATCCCTAATTTCTTATTTTCCCCCTCAATTGTTTTACTATTACGATTTCTTTGTTTCTAATTTGGAGGAATCCCATAATATCCGCAATAAATCTTCAACAAATGAGAAAATTCACAGGAACTGTAGAATCCATAGAATTATAGGTGAATGAGGGAGATAGGGCGAAGAGTAGTGGCGAAATTGACAACGCTTTGACAATGTTCGGACCAACAGCTGTAACGACAGCGTTACAGGAAGGTTCGAGACACTTTAGAATTAAGCATCCAGGGCTGTCATTGATGGCGGTGCAAATGTAAGCCGTCCAACACCTCTTACATAATTGATTTTCGCATCCACATGTCGCAGTGTTACGCTTTCTAATCGATTCAAAACAAATCCTATAATCGACAATTTATTTACCTGATTGAGGGAATTTAATAACCGGATCAACATCCGGTAAACCAACAAAACTGCAAACTTTATCTTCGTCTTCAAACCAAGCTTCGTGAACACTAAAATTAAGGGCGATCGGTGGGTTGCGGCGTTCAAGTCAAAGCTTCACAGGAGAAAGGATGTGCTATCCGGAGGTGGTTCAGTAAATCTCGATAGAAGCGGGAGAGATATGATTTTGTAGGTGTAGATGGAAGAAGGAAATAGTGTTTTAAATAAAGTAATTTGCCTAAATTAAAGGTAGATGATTTAATTAATTATTTATTAAAATAAAATAATACTTGACCCATATTAATCCCTACATCCACACAATATTTGTTCATCCATATTTCAACTTTTATATATATATATATATATATATATATATATATATATATATATATATATATATATATATTAACCCAAAAGTAATATTCTAATAAGATGGCCTACATAGTGGCTTTGAAAGCCTTGGAACAGATAAAAGAAGAGTGTGACTTTGCTTTTGGTTTATGTCAAGGAGACATTTACAAGAAGTAAAAAAAGAATACCTTTGGGTGCTCTAATTAAGGAGGACAAAAGATATGCATGGTTTGCATCCTATCTTAATAAAATAATCCTCTACTTGCCATGTGTCTTCTCCTTATGACCCTTATTTGCCACGTGTCGATTTCTTATACACATGCATCTCATTCTCCCGCTCAAACTTCACCCATTTTCTTCCTCTCCATTAAACGTTTACTATCAAAATCAAAATTCAAACCCATTCCAAAATTGTGGTCGTAAGTTGCGCACTGATATCCCCAATATCTGCAAATTGACGAGATAAACAGATTGATTATATTTTTGATTGAAGCCTAATTTCAAATCACTTCACTTTTCTATTAATCACTTAAAGAGGTGAATCTGATCAGATCTAAATTTTTACTCCACCACAGCCAGCCACCTTCACACCTTCGTTGTTACACCTCCATCTCTATTTTCCCTATAATTTGGTTTAATCTCCAACATACCAAGTTTCCAACTCCATGATACGAACAAGAATAACACACCCCTGCCCACCCCCTTCTCTTCACCCACTTCTGACATTTAGAGTTTTGGATGGTGAGTTTTTTTTTTCAATCGAACAGGTAATCCCAGACTCCTCAAATAACAGTTGGTTTTTCTTTCTTGTTATTTATTTCTTGGTTTTTGTGAGTTAGAATTACCAATTTGTCTATTAAATGGAATATTGATATTACTGGAAGGTTGATAAAGAATAATGTTCATTTGAAATGTTACATGCATTATCATTCTAATTTGTATGTTGGTGCAACTGTACAAGAAACTTCATGACGACACTGATCCTTAAAATCTTCATCGTCTCGCTGGAAACATCCTCGCTTATTAGGTTTCTGGTATGTGTTGGCTTATTTCTTCATATTTATGGATCTTTTGAATATATCAAACCTTTCACGTAAACAAGAGGTGTTTGATGAAATGCACAAACGAAATCTTGCTTGCATATTCTTCTAATATGTTGAACACAACTGTTATGTATTGATGTTTTTTTGTTTATGTGGATTTGTTGTCATTTATCTATGTACATGATGGTTTATGGCTTATATGGACTGTAAATCAGTATATGCAGCTTGAAATAAAAACTAAAACTATGTGTTTTTGTGTATGTGAACCATCTTTGTGCATGATCTTGTGTACATTTTCCATCTTCCTGTTATGTGTATGTGTTAAATTTTCTCCATTATCGCCCATGTTTTTGGCCTATAAATACAAACCCACCACCACCATCTCTCAAATTGAATGTGTGTGTTTAACGATGTGTGTGTGTGTGTGTTTATCTATATCCGTGTGTTGATTTCATAGATTTGGGTATGGATCTAACCTATGCTGAATCCTTTGATTTTAAAGAGACTGTGAAGCTAGGGTAAATACTTCAATTTGTAAGCCAATACACTCTCTTCTTTCTTCCTTTTGTTGGTTCATATTGAGAAGGAGAAAAACAAGTAGCTTAATCATAACATGTCTTTTTTAAAAGCCTTTCACATGCATGGATCTTGAAATTATTTGTGTAGGTAGCTTTTCAAATATCAGACTAAACCAAAATTCACCTCACAAGGTGATCTTTATCATGAAGGAGAATAGTTTGAGGTAACATACCCTTTTATCTTCACCATTTACTAAAGTTATTAGAGATTGATGCGATCATATTTATATATATTCTGCTGAAAATTTGATAATTCTCAAATATATTTATTTCCACATTAATTTTTTTGGAAGAGAGATTCTCTTAAAAAATTACATAAGTAAAATGACATTGCAATTAGGTTAACTTTGGTTCGTAAAAGGTAAGAATATGTTCTTTTATGTATTTCACTCTTTTCAGAACCGGTTATCAAACAAAGTTTTTTTTTAATGGTTAAAACTTAAAATAGTACAATGGTTTTAACCACTACATAGAATAGGTAAGCCAGAAAATCCCTAAATAGTACGAATGTTTTCTTTAAATATTTTTCCCGTTATACTATGTTCTAATTATTTTTGAACAACAGGTGTGCATCTATATATGTAATGACTGTATCCATGAAAAAAGAGAAATGTCCAATGGAATTCATGATGATGGTAGATTTAGTAAGGATTAGGTATAGTTTCCCATAGTTTCTAGATTTCAACTGTAATTGTTCTTTTAGTGATTTAGTATAAGACTGGGATTTCCAAACTGTTTGTTCATTAGTAAATTATTATTGGCATTTATTTATTAAACTGAGAAATGAAATGTTGTGTACAAACAAATCTTTGTAGAGTTATGAATTAGAAAATTTTAATTTCAATCTTATCTTATCTGAAAATATAATTTTGTATTTCATTAATATTCATCACTAACTTTTGCAAATCTTCATGACGAAGGGATACTAATGTTGATTTTCTACCTTGTCTTTAGCCCGATTTAATGGGTTATTTGAAATTAAGTGTCAACCTAAGATAATTAGCATAAAAATGATTTGTGTTTGTGTGCATAAATATGTTCGTATTTTAAGCACTCTATAAATTTAAATCAACAAGTATACAGTTACAAACATCCAAGTTTCTAAAAAACTAACTCTTTTCGAATCTATTATTAATTACTATTATTACATCTATTAAGTTTTAAAGTTGTTTTATTATGTAGACCCCGTGTAGTACAAGTTAGTGATTATGATTAACAACTTAATAAGATTAACTAGTCTACAAGCGAGTTAAAAGGTTTTATTATTCATTTCGAATGAGATTTATAATTTTATCAAGATAAAGATATTATATATATATATATATATATATATATATATATATATATATATATATATATATATATATGTGTGTGTGTGTGTGTGTGTGTGTGTGTGGAGGAAAGAGTTTAATTTTGGCCTTAAAACTGCCAAGTGTTCGATTTCCACTCTTGGGGCGTTGCTAAGGGCGGCTCCCCCTTGGTCCTGCTCATTCTTTCGGGAGCGAGCATTGCTTGGTCGCAGGAACAGCCGTCGGGTCATCAGGCTTGATGCTACCAAGATTTTCTCGACTTTGTTAATGGTCGAGGGGGGTTTCCGTGATCTTGTAATTATTGTTTGACCTTATCGAGGACAGTCTTCTGTTAGTTCGTACGAGGAAACGTCTAGTTCTAGCATGCTCCTCGTATTGTAAGTCATAAAGTGGTCGGCATATTTGTGGGGTTGTGTGCGTTCTCTTTCTAGAACCGGATTTCCGGATCGGACTTTATTATACACGCCTGGGCTATTAAGTCCAAATTTTGGCGGCTTCCATATTGCAAGTGGCCCCAGCCAAACTGGTTAGAGTTTTAGACAATGTTTTAAAAACCGGTTTTTTAGTTGAACCGGTATGGTAACGGTTCCCGATTCAACCGGTTCGACCGCCGAATCAACCGGTTTCTATAATTTTCATATTTTATCATATTTTCCTACACATACATACATATATAAATCATGAATTTGATGTTTACTAGTTCAAACATTAAAAAAAACATAAAAATGAGTTGTAGATCAATCCAATACCTTAAAATAACACATAACCATAAGTTTTAGTGTTCTACATTAATCCATATACATCAAAAAGAAAATAAAATATAATACTGAAACAAAATATAGTTTTAGATGAATACAAAAATATCAAAAAACATTATAACATTACCATATGTTTTTATTTAGAGAAAACTAAAAAGATTTGAAAAAAAAATCACCAAAATTTATTATGTAAATGGTTATTTCCTATGTGTTTTTATTCGTGTTAACCGGTTCAACCAGTTTATTTTGACCGGTTCAACCGGATTTTTTTAAAAATCGGCCGGTTCAATCCGGTTCAGAAATCGACATAAAACCGGTGATAGTTGAACCGCTATCTCCTCCGGTTTCCGGTCCAACCGGTTCGACCGGCCGGTTCAAACCGGTTTTTAAAACATTGGTTTTAGAGTTGGCGCTACACATCATTAAGGTTAGAATACTCTACAACTCAACATTTACATCCAAACTAAGATTGATATCGTATGTAGCAAGCTGTGCTCCAACCTGAGGAATGTTAGTTGATACTTCTGTTAAGGCTTCAGTCATCTACTCATGTTTCTAATATATAGTTTCATTATATATTCATGGTTTTTTGGTTCAAAATCTGTTAAGGCTTCTGTCATCTTTCAACTCAGAAATCAATGTCTATTTGCATGATACACTTGAAATCAAGTCACACTCATCATACAAAGAGAATTATCTTTACAATTATTTCAAAAGTGGAAAAGAAATCTGATGAAGAAACATGTGGTCTTCCTACCAAGACAAGAATTACTGTAGAAGTAATGATCATGTAATTGTAGAATGCTTAATTAAGCTGAGTAAATACATGAAGCATCTCCTTCTAGAGAGCATATCTTTCAAGCTTAGAGTTTTGTGGTGTAAGCATAAGCTCCATATACTAGAAGAGATCATAGCTTCTTTGAAGAACAAAACGATGCAGCATGAGCATTGCAGGAGTAACAAATTTTCAACCAGAAGTTCACGCATATCTCTATGGTGTGATAATCGAAAAGAGACTTCTTCCAGCAAACATCTGACAGCAAATTCGAACTGGAATATCGTGAAGATTACTACAAGAAGAACCAACCCCAACGGATTCCAATTTTTAGTTATTTTTTTGATGGTTTGACTTTGAACCTTAAATAACATGCTCAAAGTGATCAGCCGAGGCTGCAGAATGAGCGATTCTTCGTTTGCTTTCTTTTCCATTAATGTTCAGTTTCTAGTTTTGTTTGTTGCTTTCTTTTTGAAAGGTTTTGATTTATATATAGAGATAATCTTGATCCTCAACATTGGTAATACTAGAAGCGAGTTGTATCTAGGAGTTGCTTTCTATAAAAGTATGATTATTACAATGCTTTAGGTTAAAAATTTCTTGGTGCACATTGACTTGGTCCTAATTAAGGGACAACAGGACAAGTTGTTATCAACACATGATTCCTATTTTCTCTATCAACAAGTAAAGCTTACTGTGTGTCTGTGTCCTTACTTCGATCAATGAAAGACTTAAGATAATGACCCTGGACTGGTTTCAGCCTAGTGATTAGATCAGTTGTTTCAAGGAGTACGTAAAAACATGAATCATCTCACGATCAATGCAATCTCTAAATTCGTCTAAAGGAGGTAGTGATTCTAGATTAAGAGGTGACTAAGTTTAGACTTATGTTGCTATAAGATTTACAGTTTTTTGCTTGTATGCATGAGTTTTACGTTTTCACTTAGCTTCAGTTAACATGCTTGCCTTTACGAATACATTGAAAGAATGTTGATTATTCCAATGGTGGATAGGTCAAAAACAACCCGTGGATCTTGCCTTTTAGCTTAGTGTGTCTTTTGAGTTGAGAGTTGAGACTCGAGACTGCTATCAGTATTTCTTAGATTCGGCCGCCCTATATCTTTTTAATTTGTCCATGTTTACAAGATTAAAACACTATTTGTTATTTGCTGACGTACAATAGACAAACTTACAATTGATACAATGTAATGGATTATCTAGGAAATGTCCTCCAAATAGTATATGCACCTCTAGATGCTTATATCTGTGTTTAAGTTTTGAAATTAAAATTCAAGAGGATAGTGATGTCGAAACCAATATACTCCGGTTTTAACAAAACAATATCTGAATGACCATCCAATTAGAACTCCATGAAAGAATTAAATGACTTTGTTTAAAGGGATAATCGTAATTACAAATGTGAGTTTATCTTTTTATAACCAACTTTTGAGCCCATTCGCAAAAATGACAATAATTTTCATACTTAGCATTTGTTTTGGACTAATTTTATATTCCATTAATCATCAAATATATTTTTTCGGACAAAAAAAGAACTTTTCGGATTTCGGAAAGAACACTTCATAGGAAAAAACAATTCCAATATTTTAAGAACATATCTGAAAGAAGAATAAATCCAAAATTATGAGAAAATGCTTCATTTTTTTTTTCTAAAATAACAAAAAGTTAAAAGAAACGTAATGAAAACTAAATACTAGTATATAAATAGTACTAGTATAGGACTGTAATCAATTGATGACAAGTTTGGGCCCTATTTGTCTCTTTAATTTACAAAAAGGGTCCTTGTGTATCTTTTTTTAAGTTTGAGTTTTAGACTTTTGACCATAATATTCTTGTATGTTGGCAAGTTTAGTCTTTATATAGAAAATAAATTACAAAAACTCTCCCTGTAATTTATAGAATAGGTCTTTATGCATTTTTTTTTACAGAAATAGTCTTCATGTTTAAATAGTATACTCTTTGGTCCATATGTTAAAAAAAATCATAAAATGGTCATTGCTAATAAAAAATTTATAGATTATGTCCTCACAAAACGAACATAAGTAGACTCCCGACTTACCTCCTCCACAAAACAGGAAAGATACAATTTCTAGTTTAAAATATTTATAAAGTTGTGACGTACTCTAGCTAATTTGTCATTTTCTAATAATAGAAACCATAATTCCAATAAGAGAATTACGATATGGAAATGCCCAAACATGAATAAGACATGTATAGTAAGAAATGAGTTAAATTAAAAAAGATATTATTATTAAAATTATTATTATTATTATTATTATTATTATTATTATTATTATTATGCATTTCACAAGAAATAATTAAGGACCGAAGTTACAAAATCGTATTGTTTAACTACAAAGGTATAAAGGATCAACCTTTGAGTGCTATAAATCCTCACGTTTATCTAATCAAAATATACCACAACAAGAAATACACGCTTTAACGACACCACTATTAGTGGAGACAAAGTTTTATTGGCGATACTGATAGATGCTATTTTATATATTTTTATGGTAATTTTTATTAGCATTTTACATCATATTTTATGTATTTATGTGTGTATTAGTTTAAATAATGTGCAATTCATATTTATCGACATAATGAATTCTCATATTACTCATGTTTTTATGTCGTTTTCATATATTTTGAGTGGAGTGGTACCTTGGAAGGAGTTTGGATGCATATTTGAAGCTTAATGGAGCTAACGTACTTGAGGAAGCTAAATTCGCATTTTATGAAAAACATGATCGTATTTTTCACCATGTAATCGTGCTTTTGATCGTGTTTTACCTTCGCAACTTTTCCAGGCTAAAAATCAACTTTCAGGACTTTGAAGACTTTACACAATCAAGATTTTCCATAAAACACGATCGTATTTTTGGGTTTTTTGTCAGATATAGCAACGTACATCATTAAACGGAGTTTTCGAGAGCTTGAGGCAAAAACACAATTGTGTTTTTGCCTAAACTACGATCATGTTTTTCACTTGTTTGCATCTTATGTTGCTGGTTTGCATATAAAGGCTGCCTATTTGTTCACTTTAAACCCTAGACGTTCCCAGACAACGAAAAACGACTTTTGGAGGCGATTTCTGCACTTTTTCGTCACTTTCTAAAGATATGAAGGCTATGGATCATCTCATTCATCTAGTTTAGTAAGATTAGTCGTTTAATTTCTCTTTTCATTGTTCTAGATCAGATTTTAGCAATGACTGGCTAAACCCTAGATTTCAGTTTTGCAAAGATCAGTACTTTTCATGTAATCAATCATTAGACTTGGTTTTTGATTTGTGATTCTATATAGTTATTTCAGTTTTGCGCTTAATGAATGTTTTGTTTTAGTTCTTTTTATCCTATTCACCTAATTTATGGTTAAATCACTCTACTTAATTAGTTGTTGAAATCCGTAATTGTTTTGATAAACTGGTAATAAGTAACAAGTAATAGATCGGTTCCGTGTTGGGATTTGACTTTGTGATAAACTGAAAATACACATTCTTATGTTTCCGAGCTTGTGAGAAGTATTGAATATTGCTAGGAATTTTGCACAGATCATAATGTTGCTTTTTCAAACTTGATTAAGAGCTTGTTTAACTAGATTAGTAAAAAGTTAGGATTAACTGAAGAGCTTGTTTTCGTTAATCACTAGGTAAAAGAAAATATACTAGATATTGTTAGCTGTTCACAGTACTAGCTTAGATAGAACACATTTCGAATAACTAGGTTTGTGTTGATTGCATGATTAGGAAAGTCACAGCAGAACTGAATTCGCTTTTTATTACTGAATTTTATTTACTTTATTTCACTGCCATTTTACTTTAACTAATAAACAAAATCTCCCTTTCCATATTTTCCGTTTTTAACCAGTATGTGCCTTACACATAGAGGCTTTGACTTTTAGGTTGTGTCCATGTGGATTCGACTCTGCTTCCCTATGCTATTCTTTAATGCATTCGAGTAGTAATATTTTATTTGTTTAAGACACCCACGACAACGTTTTAACAAATACCAAAAAAACGTGTTGTACGTCGCCATGAATGCTCGAGTTGTCGCCACATATTTAGGGCGTCACCACTTAAGTGAAAAAGAGGTGGTGGCAAGTTTTGTCTCCAGTAAACATTGTTGTCACCGCTAATGATCCAAAGTAAAAAAAAAAAAAAAAAAAAAAAACCTTTTATAACTTCACTTCTCATTTTCCCGATCAATTGAAATCCAAATCACCGTCAATGAATGATCAAACACCAACATACTTTTGGGCTTCTCCTCCTTCCTTTTTGTTTATCGTTATCTTCTCCCCTATGACCAAGATTTTTAGTTAGATTGGTCGGTGATTTCAGGGCACCACCATCACCACTGCCTTCTCTACCGAGTTGGTCCAGCACTATCGGTAGGGGTGTTGATCGGGTAAAATTTCGGGTTTCGGGTAGAACAGGTTGGGTAGTTTGGGTATTTCCTTAAAATAATAATACCCGATACCCAACCTATATTGTAATTCGGGTTCTCGGGTTTCGGGTATTCGGGTCGGGTATTTTTGGGTATACCCGGAATTTACTGAAGTGTCACTTATTAATTATTTTTATTTTTATTTATTTATTTTTTTGCATTTCGGTTGCTTTAATAAAAATTTCGGTAGCAAAATATTTCATTCAATTAACAAGTACATATACGATAACAATACAAGTCATTATAATATGTTATGTGATTTTTGCATTCCATTTCAAATTTTGATAAAAAAAAATAGTTTATAGAGTACATGATCAGTGTTTGATAAATTTAGATTAACCAAACATGTTACATGATTTAATGCAAAAGGCGAGTCTCCGTAGAATACATTAAATGTACATAAATGGTTATAACAAAGTTTCTCTTATTCATATTATGAAAGTTATAAATAAATTTTTTTTAGCATGTTATCTAAATTGTAGGGACCAATTATATAGCTATATTTCATTTCACAAATGAGAAATGTAGATTAGCTGACAAAAAAGACACAGGTGCATAGTTGAAAAAAAGAAACATATCCGTAGTGCACAAAAAAAATGAAGGGGGAATGATCTAACATCTCATTCATGTTTATATTCATTGTAACATTTTTTTTCAAAACTCCATTTCATTTTCAACCATTTCTACTATATACCGTTAAAATAATGAAGCCATATAACATTTGATTTAAACTATAAGGAACAATAATTATGTAAAATAATGATACAACTTTCATAGTTATTATAACTTGTGTATTAATTAATTATTTTTTAAATCGGGTATTCAGGTATACCCAGATTTTTTTAAACCTACCCAATACCTGACCTATTTAAATATCGGGTTACCCGATTAGCCGAATTTTCAAACCCGATACCCGATTTACCCGACCCGATCTACCCAAATTCAAAATGATTCGGGTCGGGTAATCGGGTATCGGGTATTTTCAACAGGCCTAACTATTGGAATACCATCATCATAGAAACGCTTCTGGAGTACCACCACGATAACACTATCGGTGATTTCCTGGGTAACACAACCGCTAATTCCTTCTTGTCGACGACCTCCATCTTTCGTCATAACAAATCATACTCCAACTTGCTTCTGTTGGCACTGACGACAACCATAACCACATGTTTTTTCTTTCATAACATTTACAATGAATGTATGTATATGTGTGTATTATCTATATGTATATGTTATATACATATACATATAATATATATATATATATATATATATATGTGTGTGTGTGTGTGTGTGTGTGTATATATATATATATATATATATATATATATATATATATATATATATAATGTATATGTTGTATTATCCTCAAAAATGGCGCTAAAACTTGGTGGGATGTCAAACCACCAAGCAAATCACACCCTTTTCTTGCAAATAATTGTAATATAATGGTAAAATGGGATCAAATCTACGGGGAAATGGCTGTACTCAATTACCAATGCAATTCGAATGAACAAGTGGAATAAAACTAAACAACTAAAAGTAAACTAAAAAAGGGGTGGGGCGTTATGATTTGTTTGAAAACTAAAAGACTTGAAAACACTAAAATACTTGCAATTAAGCAAGATGCTCAAATATGATAGAGAATTGGTCAACTAAGGCAATTCACCATCATGAATACTTCTTTGTTTATCATTAGAATTCAATATGTAAGTTTATCATTTAACTCGACTTGGTTCTAGCAATCATGAAACATGATATACCAAAATTCCTCAAAGGTAGTATGGAGGGTGGGGAAGCCCACAACACTCATTCTTAATCAAAGTTAAGGATCTAATTGAAGCACTTGAATCCAAGAAAAATGATTAGCCCTAAGAATGAAGGAATTCCCAATTCCTGGAGGATGTCAATGCTTACACAACCATAAAGGAGTTATGACCCATAAGGTAGAGATGATTTCTACTATCATAAAAATCTTGTTATATATCAATTTAATGATATATTACTTAATCAAAGAAGAATAATAACAACTCCTCATCAAATACCAAGCTCAAGAACAAAAGTATCAAACAAACATAAGAATGAAGAACTAGGAATCATTAACATAAGCTAATAACAAACAAACACGAAAACTTCAAAACGCATAAATATTCGGGGGGTTTTTAGCCCAAGCAAACAAAAATAAAGTACCTAGCCACTCATGGCAACAAATCAATGATCATAAATGTGTTTAAACATCAAAGGTTAAGAGAATACTAGAGGAATGAGATGATGAATACTTTTTTCCTCCAAAAATGCCGAAAGTTGCTCCAATGGTGTGAAAACTCGATCTAGGGGCTGCAAGACCTAACCCCAAGGTAAATGATGAGCCAAATTACCAAAATATCCCCTGCAAGGTAGTTATGTTGGTACCCATGCAGATTTGTGCGGTTGAGCACCTCATCCACACACAAAATGTTGAAATGTCATTGGTTGAATCTTCCACTACTTCGTTCCACTACGTAAAATTCCTTTGGTCCCTTTTACACCTCTCCTGATTAAAATATGGACCAATCATCTTCTAGCATCTAAATGGATAGTCCAATCCCATCTTCAAGAGTCCACGGTTCATCCAATTCTTCTACATATTAAGCCCAATAACTCCAAAATGGATCCGAAATAGCCCAATAACTCCTTAAAGGTCCACAAGGCCCAATAACTCAGCAACAAGATAATCCACGACCGAATCGAGGCTCCAAATACCTGCAAAATACCTCATTCAAAAGAAAAAGAATCTGATATAATTCAAGATAAAGAAAAAATAACAAAAAGAACTATAAATGCTAAAATAAACTAAATAAAATAAGTAAATAAAACAAACTTTAAATATGTGTATTAATTTTTATTCAAATAGAAATTTATGTATGTATATGTGTATTTGTATACAAATAAAAGGGATCTATGTGTATAATGTATGTGTATGTGTGTATAATGTATGTATATGTATGTATAATGTATGTGTATGTGTGCATAGTGTTCGCATATGTGTTTATTCCTATGTAATGTGTATATCTTATAATATTTTAGGTTATGGCGTTTATTTAGATCGTTTTTCGGTATACCATGGCCAATGTGATGAAAGGTCATGAACATGGGGGGTGATGGACACGCATATCCACGACCTCTAGTCGATAGAGATCATGGTCAACATGAGGATTGATTCAAAGTCTTATTACGATTTATTATTTACTATATTTATTCAAGTATTGTAAACTATAATTACTAATTATATTTAATTATATTTCCAGTTCTTCCAGTGAAGAAAACGAATGGAATGGTAAAAAAAAACCTTATGGTCTTAAAGGAGATATTTAAAAATAAAGGGAATCCTTTAGATTTGGAATTTAATAGGGATCTTACATTTGACCCGCAAGAATCACCAAAAAATATGTTTGTTTGCGAGATAGGAAAGCATATGTGTTAGAGTGTCTCTTTCGATAAAAAAAAGTTGGAAAACGTTATTCCATAAAGGATGTCATAATCAAGCATATGAAGGTAAATTATTTATATAAGAATATTTTATATGTTTAATTATAACTTGTTTTTACATAACTAATGTTTTTGTATTTGTAGACAAAGTTTAGTTTGGATCGGTTTCCCTGGATCCACGTACTGCTAAGTTGTTGGAGGGCCTTTAGGAATCTCTAAAAAAACGTTATACAAACCGTAAAAGTGAAGCGGAAGAATATTTTGAAAAATTCGAAGGGTATGATGATATCCCGAGAGAAAGTATTTGGGTATTTCCAAATAGACGAACATAAAAGGGATTCAGAGGCAAACAAGATAATTCGTGCACAACAAAAATACTCAAACCGTGGGGGGACAAGCTTGTACAATAGTGATTGTTAAAAAAAAAAAAAAAAAGATAAGTTACAATATATGTAATCGTTTATTTAAAATATAATCTAATTTTTAATGATAAAAAAAACAAGTGTAGAGTAAATGTATTCTATAATGCTTACTACGATAAGAACAAGGTATTTGACAGTCTTTTAGCCGATGAGCATTATGTAAGTATTTAATTATAGTTGTATCATATACGTGTTTATTTATACTATAATGTTAATTATTTTCGGAAAATACAACCTGAGTTAGTATGGGAGCTCAAAGATAACGTTCTTAAAAGATTAAGCCTTGAGTTTTTTCTTTGAGCTCCGTTAATAATGTGTTTCACCGTTGATACTAGTGTCGTCGCTATTGCATGCTAGACATGATATACACACATTATTAATGGCGATGCTAGTATTAACGGCGACATATAATATTAGCGGTGATATCTCAAAGCTTAACCTACACACCGTTAATAGTGTATGTCGCCGTTAGTACTAGTGTCCCTACCCACAAAGTAGATCCAAATGATACTAACTATGAAAGATTCAAATTCACCGACACATTTTTAGATGCATATCATATCATGTTATCAAAATTCACTTATTTTCTATTTAAATATAAGGTATTCTTGATGTTTGAATAGAAAATATATCATGTGTCCGTTATTTGAATATCAAAATTCACTTATTTTCTATTTAAATATAAAATATTCTTGATGTTTGAATAAAAAATACAAAGTATTGTTGGAACTCCGGTCTTTAAATTAACATATGAAGCTTGTCCAACATTCGAGGAAGTGGAAACATTTTCCCCAAACTTTATTAAATGGATTAATTAGTGGGTTAAACACATTGGTTTAGGTTGTGGTGTAATAGTCTTTAGGGCTATGTGGCTAGAAGAAGACTTGAATTTAATATATATTAACGGTCAACATAGGGTTCTTAGGCTTTTCTTAATTAAATAATATATTTTTATTATAAATTCAAAATTTATTTTTATTTACTAAATTTTGTTAATTAAGGAATTAACTGTTTGATGGTTTTTAACAGTTATTTTCGGTTAGTGGTCTGCAACCACCATCAAATCCTATATAAATGAAGATCGACATAATTTAAGGACCGAGAAACACACATGCATTCTCTTCAAAATTGTTTTTAATACAAATAGGAGCATGGTCATTTTCAATAAATTCAAGACTTTTTTTAATTGAATTTTGTATTTTCTAGGTAGATCCATACCATATAAATTTCTATCTTAGAACACTACAATTCGCAGACATCAATCTACATATTTTTGTGTTTCACTCACTACAAATCTACAAATATGTTTTTTGATATGCGACTGTTTCATAAATATATGCAATTTCTATATTAGTTTGTTTTTGTTTGTTAATTTCGAGTTTGAATACTTTTATCATAACATTTATATATTAAAGTATGACCAAACTATGGGTTAGTCCAAAGTCAAATACAAATTAGGATTTTTCATGGTTGAATTGAATTTTTAGAAATCATGTAGGAAGGTTGCTCTAATCGGTTGTATAGTGGGTTATACATCTTTACGTGGCCAATTCATCTTCACTCCTTTGAAACTAGACATGTGATAATAAATTGTCTCAAGTTTGTGAATCATCTTTGGTATAAACATGCAATCATTAAGAATAAAATGTAAAAGAAAGTACTTTGATTAGTTTTTATTTGGAGATATTCACAAAATTGACTACAAGTTTATATAGTATAACCAAGATTATAGCATTAATAAAATATGTTCATCCAATCTAAAACACAAAAGTAAGAATATATACTAATGTGAAGCTAATAGTATCAAAGTTGATATGGCCGAGTTGGTCTAAGGCGCCAGATTAAGGTTCTGGTCCGAAAGGGCGTGGGTTCAAATCCCACTGTCAACAATAATTTTTTATTTTTGTGGAGCTTAGTAAGGGAGGGGGTTAGAATCCCACCGCCAACATTTATTTTTCTTCTTTTATTTTTGGAGCTTGGTTAATCACTTTTGCAATATAAAATAGTAATAAAACATTTCTTTTTCTTCTTTTTCTTTTTTTATTATTTTTTTGTTTTTTTATTTACTCTTTTGTGTTGTTTGAGATAATGGGTTACACGTGCATTTAGGTCTAGGTTTACAATCTACGTGGTGGTGTTCTTTGCGTTCCGTGGTGTTCTTTGCGTTTCTTAATGGTTTCTACGTGTTCATGACTGGTGTTATGTTCCACCGTTCATTGGTCTGATACCACCGCCCAATGCTTCCAATCAAACAACAGAACATATACTCCACCACCTCAATATCTTCTCCCCCACCTTATCTCATTTGTTTCCTTTTTTCTCTTACGACCTCCATCAGATAATCGTCTACTTGACCATTGCCTCCTCCACCGATAATCGTCGTTGTTTTCTACAAGATCGAAGCTCTCTTCCACCAACGATACTTTTAATGGCTTCTCCATTTTTACAATTTTCGCCTCCGACGCCTCATCTTCCACATGGGTGTCCACCCACCTTCATCATCTACTTCTAATCTCCACCCATCAAGAAACCTAGGTTTCTTCTTCTTCTCCCTTTCTTCCTTACTGATCATCACCTCCTTCTTCCTTACTTCGAATGTCGATTTCACGTCTCTTTTACCATCGATCGTGGCGTTAACCTCCATTCCCACTCCACCAACGTTCTGGCTTGTTGGAAACCCTCACCGATCTACATCGAAGTCGTTGCCATCCATTGAGGAAGACATTGACTTCTTATGTGTAGGAAATGTTCCAATCAATGCATTTTAGGTTAGTATCTATTCTTTTTTGTGGGGTGTTCTTATGCTTTAAACAATTTCTAATCACGTTATAGCAATTCTTACTTGCTTCCGTCTGACATTAAGAAGCCTAATTTGGGTTTGTTTCTATGTTTGTCAACTATGCTTAACTGTCACTTCCTGGTGTTGTCGGGTTAGTACCGCCGGTTTAGAGCCATTATATCCTCTCTGGTTCTCCCGCTACCCCATCGGATACTCACCACCTTTAAGTCGTCGATTTCCCTCATGCTTCTTAAGTCGTCGGACCAATCACTACCACCTACGTCTTTCTATCTAGGGTTCGTCCATGCTCTGGCAAACTACAGACGATGGTTGGATAGAGAAATAGAAATATATAGATTTCAAGATTTTTCTCTTTGCTATCTTCTTCCTAATTGTTAGATATTTTTTCTCGACAGCTTAATTTTTCATGTAATTGTTGATTCCGTTCTTCATCTACTTATTTCCTTCACTTCTTTTTCTATTTAGTTAGTAGTAATCTGAATGCGGTGTACATGTGTAGGCTATGAAGGATATGTATGGCGCATGGGTAAGGGACGAGCACGATGGGGTGGAGGAATGTCAGTCAAAATGTCGCATGCCTTATGTTTGGTGGTTAATGACGTAAAGAAGGTGATCGGGACTAGGGAAGATTGGTTTCAATTTTATTGTTGATCAGGTGCGATGGTGTCACCAAACCCGTACTTCATGTATTCGATGAAAAACCTAGTTGAAGTAGACAATGTTTAAAAACAACACTTTAACATTTTTTCCTTCAGGTGATTGCTTCTGTTCTCTTCTCTCCAAACCCAAATTCAATTTCTCTTAAAGTTCATCCATTTTCGCTCTTTTGGACATCTCAATTATATATTTATGATCCAAATAATAAAGATTAGTTATTTTATCTGATATTTATTTGATGCCTGTTTTCTCATTCAGCTTTAATATCTTGAAATTGAAGGCCTACAAGACCAAAACACCAATTTATGTTATCCTTTCAGCAGGTATGCCACGTATTTTTATTGTTCGGAAATTACGACTTTGTTTTTTAGAATTGATAGAATCTGGTGTGATTTAGAAAGTACCCTAAATGTGTTTGCTTCATATAGTGATGACAATGAAAGATATAGCGGTAAGCAAACAGTGAATTAAAATCACAATCATAGGTTTTAATGAAGATAGATAACAAAAATGAGGTTTCGTTGAGAGTCTTATATTACTTAAAGGATAAAAAATTGCTTTTGTATAACCACATTCCTGTTGGTCGCTTTTGTGATATTTTCCATGTTAACTACTTAACATCTTTCTCACTAAATTTTCAATTATTTATTCATTTTCTATTGATTTATTTCACAAAAAAATGTACAACTATGTGATCCTTCACCAAATAACGAATGCATCAAATCCCTGCAAGTTGGACTTACTTTTGCTGGTGGATCCACGTGGCTGGTTTTTTTCTACTATTATGGCCATGGAAGACAAATTCTAATAAATTTGAGCTATAAATTATGTTGGCATGTTGGTTTTAGGTTGCAAATTAGTTTAACTTTTATGTTATTCAGGTTTTGTAATAGAATAAAAGATGTATCAAGACAAGTAGGTAGTTTGGAAGGAGGATATGGGCCCAAATCTTGGTAAAACATGTTTTGTATAGCTAGATGAACAACTTAAATGTGATTTTTTTGGTATAAATGTTGTAGTAGTATTTGGTTTTGGTAGTAAAAGTTCCAGAAAAAATGTTTTTGGTTTTGTTAATAAGATTATTGGATTAATGAATTTTGATGAGTATAAGTTATAGCAGTATCGGTTCAAAATTTTTAATCAAAAAGAGTTTACTTTCATTTTTTCTTTTCCGTTTTAAATCAAATTGTTTTGAAGCCTACATAATAGCATACCTTTTTAGTAGTTGAAGATTCGTTTACTTTGGTGTCTTAGAGACTGAGGAAAACCGAAAAAGAAAACCATATTGTGAGGGAGAGAACACAACGCTACCATGAACAAAACAAGGAAGAGGTACACACATATAAACACAAGTTGTGTTTATTACATAATGTTATCTAGATAAAATGATGTATTTTTTCATGTTTTGTGTTCAGATGGATTATCAAGAACAGTCCTTTAAGGACCTGAAGGTAAAGATGCTAGGAAGTTTGATAAACTGCAGAAAGAGGAGCGCCTGAGGGTTGAGCAAACTTATTCTATGGTGGATCCTCAGAAGAGGTATTAACATCAATATTTTGGTGTTTCTTTCATTGGATAGTTTTATCAAAGTAGAAAAAGAAAGCAAATGTAATCTAATGTAATCTATCTATATCTATATCTATATCTATATATCTTATAAAGCTAGCATTTTTTCTTTCACCATATTCATTTGAAGCTCCCATACATTTTTCCTTTCACCACATTCATTTGAAACTCCTATGACTTTTCAATTTCTTCCTACTAATGGTTATAAGTTGGTTAATAAGATTAAATAAATATCAAACATAAAATGTAATCATATACAAACTAAATTTCAATATTAAAGGAAAATATTTACTTCTACTTATAAAGTTATGTTTTTTTTTTAACTTTTAACATATTATACTTAATTTATTAGTTTTAATATATTGTTGGGTGTAAACCATTATCATTTTCAAGCTACAATTTTTGAATAATTTGTATAAAATACTTAAATTATAAATTTAAATATAACATTACAGGATCAATTTAAATATAAATTTTAGTTTAACTTAAATAAACCAAATAATATTTTGTAAATAGTTAAAAGTGATAAATTATATTGTCTTTCTAATAATGATTATAAGTTGGTCTAATAATGTTAAATAAATATTAAAACAAAAAGTATAATTATAAATAAACTAAATTTCAATATTAAAATAGCATATTTACTTTTACTTATAAATTTATGTCTTTATTTTTTAACAGATGATACTTAATTTATTAGAATAAGATGTTGTATGTAAACCATTATCAATTTAAAGCTACAACTTTTAAATAGTTTGGACAAAATACTTAAATTGTTAATTTAAATACAACATTACAGTGTCAATTTAAATATAAATTGCATTTCCACTTAAAAAACACAATGAATATTTTGTGAATAGTTAAAAATGATAAATTGTAGTGCTAAATGCAAAAACTTAATTATAATCTCGACTTAACTAAAATATTTCCTAAAGATATTTGTATAATTGTTAAAAAAATTTCAAATAAGTAGCTTAAAATAACTTACAATAACAATAGTTAAATATCACTCTATATAAATAATTATATTGTTACCTTTAAAATCAAAAAACAATGTTTGATGTTTTAAATAATTATAATGATAAAAATTAAAACGTTAAACAAATAAATTTGAAAAAATTAATTAACAATAACAACAACTATAAATAATATTAATCCATATATTATATTTAATTTTATTCCTGAGTAACTCGAGGGGTAGAAGTCATTCAAACGGTTGAGATTATATAGTTATAATAGATGTATATATTATTATATAATTCAAAATAATCAATATATTATCTCAATTTAGTGACGAATTATTATATCAAATTTAACAACAACGTTATTGTTATATTTAAAAAAACATATATTTGTAAAGATTTCAACTATATAGGTGTTTCTACGCAACGTGCGGACATTCGCCTAGTGTTATAATATGTAAGGATGAGAAGCTTGAAGCAATGAAGGAATTTAAGGACATAAAAACTCATAATGTTTATTGAAATATTACTAACACAAGGTATTAAAAAGCACCAAACAATATGTAAAACAACCCCCGAAAGACTAAGCATTTGGAGGTTGAATTGCATTAGGGGTTGGCAATCAAAGAATATGAAGCTATCCATAGAATTAGTGTATTGAAGGTCGAGGTACCATTTAACTATTTAACTGTGTTGACTTCTTTAGGTATTTCGACTTATGTTTTTTTTTTGTGAATGCGTTTTCCTATGAAATATGAATCAAAATATATCATTCCTCGTTGATATCTTTTTTATCAAATATAAATCTGAATCTATCATTGTTTCAATCAATTTTTACTTTTTTATGGTATTTAGATCCTAGTGAACCAATTAGTAGGACCAACTTGCTATTTATCTTCATTTTTTATGTCATGAATCTTTCATATAAATGTGTCGGACCAATTAGAATTCAGTACAGTTATATATGCGTCTTTTTTACTAGGTGTTCAATCACCGCTTTTTCCAGTTGTAGTAAATAAAATTGTAATCTAAAGAGGTAAATATGTCCTGATTTTCCTTGACAAGAAATGGAATGGAATTTAATTCTATTCCATTGATATTTTGTCTTTAGTTTGGAAATTGGTCGATGGAATTGGATCAGTAATTATGATAAATGGTTAAATTACCCTTTATTGATTTTTTTCCTCTGTCTTTTGTAAGGTCTTCTTACACATGTGTAAATGCAGCATGTCATGCTTGATTACCTGTAATGTTATTCAAAAGTTCACCATTGAACCCTTCCCTCTGTATTGTATGCAATTTGCATTAGCCATATCCTTGAATAATGTACAACCAAAAAATTACATTGGAGTATATGCCATAACATTATACTTTGCTTCGTTTCGGAAATAGTAGAATGCAAATCCAGCCCTGAAAAGCGGGGATACATCACTAGTTGATAAATACTTCATAATGTGAATGTTATTTTGGTAAGGTCTTGTTCGGCTGCCAGATCCATCAAACAAGAGGATCCAAACCGGAGTTTCAAGCTTGAAATGTGCCAATTCGCTTTGTTCTACAGCTTTGTCTTCTAAACATATCTTGTGACGTGTTGAACTTTTAAAGAGCCTTCAAACATCCCTAAAAAACGAACCAAAAAATGAAAAACAAATGAAGAATGCATTTTCGTTTTTTTTTCTTGATGCTGTCGAAATCAGAGGGAAGATACAAGAAGAAACCAACGTCGAGGATTTTAATATAAGAGGGTTGATGTTTCAATTGAATAAGATGAAAATCCAAGAAGCTTTTTATGTTTCCCACCAAGTGTTTGATAAAATACCCAAACCATTTTTTCTCTTGTTGTAGCTCTATTGTTCAAGATAATGTAGTTTGGTTAGTTTGAGCGTTCCATGTGCACACCAACAGTGTGTTGGTGTCCCATTTCATTTCCTTCCTTTTTAGCACTTGCTTTGTAGCTTAAGCTTCACCTCGAGGCTTGTTCTCTTATATGGCTTCTTCTTCTTCTACAAGTTCGAGTGATATTTGTCTGTGCTTATTTAGAAGCTTCCATTGTTGCCCAAAATGGTGAAGTGGGAAGTAAGGGGATTGTTCGTATGATTTCACACATCAAAAGGCATCTTCTACTTACTGAAGATCGTAAATGTGTTTTACGTGAAGCCCTTTCTAGTGATGATGGTTTATTTATGGCGGTGGAAGAAACTTTGAAGGTCTTTGGTCAATGGATGTGTGGGAAGTGTATGATGTTGCATGCTTTTAGTCGTCATTGTCATCACCCGGATGGTCTTGTGAGTTTTATTACAGAGGATGACCTAAGTCATTACATTGTCGGTAAGTCGTCTTCTAAAGAGGCCACAACAAATGTTCTTAGGGGTTTGGTTTTGGATGTTGGGCTCCTTGATCGTGTTTTTAAAGCGCCTATCATCACTGTCAAGAGTATCCCCCATAGTTGTCACTCACTTTTTCTCAGGCTTTGAAAACAGCTCTTCAAAAGCTGATTTCCCAACCTAGTTCGGTTGATGCATGGATCTGTCTGTTACTTCTTCCTCGTTGCACACTCCAGGTGATTAGGCCTAAGAATAGAAAAGAATGTGCGCCCGGGAATAGAAAATCCTTACAACAAAGCTCCATCTTGAAATCCTTGGATACATGGGGGAAACAGGATGGTATCGACACATTCGTTAGAAATATGTTAGACAACCCTGAGGTTGGGGCCATGGGACAAGGTGGAGGCATCCTTCAGAAGGAGTCTACATCGAGTAACACCAACATTAGGCAATGTCTCCGTATGGTTTGGGAAAAGAGATTTATACCCATTTGAGTGTGGGTGATGTTATTTGGATGATTTGGGAGTTCAGTTTTGTTGGGTTTTATGTGCTTTAACATCCCTATGGTGCACATACAACCCTAATGCTTTGGATCTAAGTTTTCTCTAATTATACATGCAATATTCCTTTTCCAAAGCATGAAGCCTAACTAGCATGCAACTTTGATATATGTATCATAAAAACTAGTTAGAAGATTACCTTTTGATGCAACTTGTAGAACTTGGCCTTATAAGAGCTTAGCACCCCAAGTCTGATGCCTCAAATAAGTCACAAACACCAATAACAATTAGATGAATATAAGAGAGGTTTAGGAGACACATAAAATCAGCTATGATCTTCTTGAAATGCAAGGGGGTGCCGATTTTGGAGCTAAGGGAACACATTTGTAGTGTAGAATTCCAAGAGCCATTTGTAAACCCTAATTCTTACACTCAGGCTTATGATCTAACAATTGATTTGGACTAGCACTTCATGGAATATCTCATAAGCGTAGTTCATCACACATCAATCATGAATCATTAGCTCAAACCATATGTTTCACTGATTTACATAATCAGTCCCTGTTTATTTAATCAGTCACTTTAGATCACTAAATTAATTCCAAAGTAATTCTTGATCAATACTAATTAAATAATGACTTCTCAATTAATATATTATACTTATAATATATTAATAAATCACAAATAACCTCTTTCTTAAATATCCATCCTATCAAATTGTTCTGATGAAGGCAACCCGAAATGGACCATGCTACTATCTGGTCAAGTACATACCAATTATAGTTATGAGCTTAGACACTTAATCCAACAGTCTCCTATTTGGATAATTCTAATAACTATAACTGCCAATGTAACTTCAAAATCCGATTAACAATCGTAGCTCTAAAAGGCCGTTGTCGAACTCTGATGCGTCCATTAGATAAGGGATCATATAATCCTTTGTTCTTAAAGGTATCGTGTGGACAAAGACATGGAATAAAGTCATACTCATTGTCCAACAGATTGTTTCCCGATTTATGATTTGTTTGACATAGAACTTAATTGAACACCTCAAAAGAGTTCTGACCGGGCCCGACACATAAGTCAAAACAAAATCATCGAGGGGCTCAAGATATCGCTTTTAATCCTCTTAGGATAAAAGGAATAGATAAACTTCGAGTTATATGCTTGTACCAACCACTCGTTAAATCATACACAATAATACGTTTTATAGCATCAAGTTACTTATGTAGTTTCAAATCATCAATGTACAACCAACTTGTAATCAACACCTCATATATCTTGGTTTGAAGATTGTATGATATTATCATCTCACAATCACTTGTGATAAATTCCATGAAGTGATTCATATGAGCATGAGTTTAGTACAATACTCAAATCTTATTTCAAGAGCACTCATGAATGTTTGTAGCAAACTTTTGCAATGTCTAACACCTTAGAAAATCATAAAAAACCCATTCATGACAGTCTACTTTCATAACCTACTTTCAAAGTATGATCGAATGTGGATAGTTTGAATAATCTTATTATTCTGGAAGTCAAAACATGCAAAAATGAAACAATAGTAAATAATTTACACAAGATAGTATCTCTACTTATAAATGAATCTCCTTTTATTCAATCATCAAATATCAAATACATTTTAGCTATTACAAGTTTATAAATGTCTATCTAATCATTAAACTAATATCTCTTTCAGACCGATACTCCTAGCGTGCTGCAAGTGCTTAACCCTACTCAGTCCCTTTGTAAAGGGATCTGTTGGGTTCTCCTCTGGCGATACCCCATTCATTACGAGGAGTCCTTCTTCTACTCAATGTCTTCTGAGGTGATATTCTTTGTTGATATGTATGGATCTTCCATGATCCCTTGCTTCCTTGGCTAAGGTGACTGCACCATCATTGTCATAGAAAATCTTCATAGGCTCCTTTATAGCAGGTACAACTCCAAGCTCTCCGATGAAGTTCTTTAGCCATATTGCCCACTTCGATGCTTCGCTTGCTGCTATGTATTCTGAGTCACACGTTGAATCAACTACAATCTCCTGTTTGGAAATTTTCCAAGGTACTGCTTCTCCATTTAAGGTAAATACCCAGCCCGAATGAGATCGGAAATTATCTCTGTCGGTCTGAAAGTTGGCGTTAGTATACCATGTCACTCTCAAGTCATCACTCCCACCGAGGGTAAGGACCCAGTCCTTAGTCCTCCACAGGTACTTAAGAATGTTCTTTACTGCAGTCCAGTGAGCTTTACCAGTGTTCCCTTGATATCAACTAACCATGCTCAAAGCAAAGGCTACATCAGAGCGATTACATGTCATAGCATACATGATCGAGCCAACTGCAGAAGCATATGGTATCCGACTCATTTCTGCTATCTCTGCGTCGGTACTCGAACTCTGAATCTTACTCAGTTTGGTATTGTTGTGGATAGGCAATTCTCTTTTCTTGGAATCCTCCATGTTGAAACGCTTCAAAACCTTGTCCAAGTAGGTACTTTGACTAATTCCTATTAGTCTTTTACTCCTATTTCTCAATATCCTTATCCCTGTAATTTAAGCACTTCTCCGAGGTCCTTCATAGCTAAACACTTCCCAAGCCAGGACTTAACCTCCTAAAAGGTTGTAATGTCATTTCCTATGAGTAGTATGTCATCTACATACAATACCAGAAAGCTAACTGTACTCCCACTAGGAGTATCGGTCTGAAAGAGATATTAGTTTAATGATTAGATAGACATGACTTTCTCATTGAAACAAAGATTCCATCTGCGAGATGCTTGTTTTAATCCATAAATGGATTTCTCAAGCTTACACACTCTATTAGGGTACTTTGCATTGACAAAACCCTCTAGCTGACTCATGTAAACATCTTCAGCCAACTTCCCATTAAGAAAAGCGGTTTTGACATCCATTTGCCATATTTCATAATCATGAAATGCAGCTATGGCTAGCATCACCCTTATAGATTTAATCTTCGCTATTGGTGAGAAGGTATCATAATAGTCAACTCCATGAGTTTGAGTAAAGGACTTCGCAACCAATTGCGCCTTATATGTGTGTACTTTCCCATCCATGTTAGTCTTCTTCTTGAAGATCCATTTGCACCCAACCGTCTTACGACCTGGTACATTGTCAACCAAATTCCAAACTTGATTGTCATACATGGACTGAATCTCGCTATCCATCACCTCTTTCCATTTTGTAGACTTAGGGCCTACAATGGCTTCCTTATAGTTGTTAGGTTCATCCAAATTCACCAATGTACTATTACTGATAAATGTATCACCTTCAGTTGTTATATGAAAACCATATAACACATGTGGAACACTAACTCTACTAGAACGTCTAATAGGTAAGGACTTGTCAACTAGTTTAACAGGAGTTTCCTCCTTGGGTTGAGCGCTAGTGGTTGAAGTTCCTTCATCACTTAACTCTTGAAGCTCTTTAAGGTCAATTTGCCTCCCACTGTCCTCTTGGCATATGAGTTCTCTTTCGCGGAAAACCCCTTTCCTTGCAATGAAGACAACATTGTCACTCGGTCTATATAAGAGATATCCAAAGGACTTCTGTGGGTAGCAGATGAAAAAACATTGTTCACTACGAGGTTCGAGCTTGTTGTGAGTCTCTTGTCTTATGAAAGCCTCGCAACCCCAAACCTTGATATGTGGAACCTTTCCTGTCCACATCTTGTGAGGTGTTTTGGTAACCTTCTTAGTTGGGACTAGATTAAGGATATGGGCAGCAATCTCTAAGGCATACCTCCAGAATGAGATAGGTAACGAAGCTAGACTCATCATGGATCGAACGATTTCGAATAAGGTTCGATTGCGCATCTCAGCCACACCATTAAGCTTTGGTGTCCTAGGTGGCTTCAATTATGAAACAATTCCACATTCCTTAAGATAGTCTTGGAACTCGATACTAAGATACTCACCACCTCGATCGGATCAGAGCATCTTTATCTTCCTGCCAAATTGATTCTCCACTTCTTGTTTAAACTCTTTGAATTTTTCAAAGGTTTCTAACTTATGCTTGATGAAGTAGATATACCCATATCTACTATAATCATCAGTAAAATTCACATAAAAGCGGTTAGAATCCCTTGTGGCGGAAATGAAGGTTCCACACATATCGGTGTGTATGAGATCCAACAAACCCTCACCCCTTGCACAAGAACCAGTGAAGGGCGACTTGGTCATCTTTCAAAGTAAACAAGATTCAAACGTGTCATCCGAATTTCAGTCAAATGACTCCAACACTCCGT
Organism: Lactuca sativa; assembly: GCF_002870075.4. Taxonomy (NCBI): domain Eukaryota; kingdom Viridiplantae; phylum Streptophyta; class Magnoliopsida; order Asterales; family Asteraceae; genus Lactuca; species Lactuca sativa. The sequence goes on along the minus strand of NC_056630.2, from coordinate 100,523,386 downwards.
CCTTTTGGAGTTGGGCTATGCACTTCTTGTTGACATTTCCAATACGACAATGCCATAAACATGTTTTATCCAAACCATTGGACGAATCGATATGCAGCACATTATTTCCTAACTTATCTACAACCATCACAGTTTCATATATACCATTACAAGGTAATGCTTCAAAATAAAATTTACCATTATAATAAGCATTAATACCACCAATCTCATTATTAAATGAAAAAGTAAAACCTTGTTTATACAAACCATGAAAAGAAATAATATTTCTCGCCATATCAGACGTGTAGCACAAATTATTCAACTCTAAATTTAACCCACTACTAAGCAATAAAGAATAAACTCCAATCTTGGTGACAGGCGACACTTTCCTATTTCCCATGATCAAGTTCATCTTCCCATGCTCCACATCCCTACTTCTTTTTAGACCCTGCAAATCAAAACAAATGTGAAAACCACATCCTGTATCAAGGACCTAAGAACTAGCATGTGATGAATTATTAGATAGAATAGTATAAATACCTACGAAGGTGGGCTTGATCATCCCATCCTTTATGTCCTGCAAGTATTTGGGGCAGCTTCGTTTCCAGTGCCCTTTTCCATGGCAATGGAAGCATTCTACTTCCTTTGGATTGGAAGAGGGTTTAGCAGACCAAATTTGGTCCTACTACAAGAGGATCCATCATGGGACTTTCCCTTGGAGCCTTCCTCTTCTTTCCCTTCCCATGTCCAATTGCCAAGACAGGGGCAGTAGTAGGAGTAGACATAACATATTTGCCTTTCAAACTATTCTTAGCAGTTCTCAAAAGGCCCTAAAGCTTGCTTAAAGTGACTTCCTCCTTGTTCATATGATAGGTCATTCTGAACTGATCATAACAAGGAGGTAAAGAGTGTAGGATAATGTCAATAGCCAACTCTTCACCAAAATTGACATTCAACTTCAGCAAACGGTCCACAAACCTTTGCATCTTTTGCAAATGGGCCGTGTTGGACTCTCCATCCTTCATTTTTGTTGTGATAATGGAGGCTATGATTTCATATCTTTCCTTCCGAGCACTTTGTTGGTACCTTTCCATCAAATCTTGGTGCATCTCATAGGGCCAAAAGTCCTCATAGGACTTTTGAAGCCCAGAAGTCATGGTAGCAATTTGTTCAGGAGTGACAGTGTTTTCATCAATCTCCTTTAGCTCCTTATCGAGAATATATTCTTTGTCCTCATATCGAATCGCCATGAAAATATTTCGAATCCAGTCATTGAAGTTTGATCCATCAAAGATGACCTTCCCACAGAAGTTCATGAGGGAGAAAGAGTCGGAAGGGATTGGGTTTGAAGTAGTATTCGAAGTACACATCTGAAAAGAAAGACAAAGTTTAGATTAGATAAGGATCCTTAATATAACACCCAAATGAAATATTAAGGCTAGGACCCAACATAATATTCTACAATTCGGAAGAGCGATGCCGTAATCCAATTGTAAAATATTTGAAGGTAGGTAAATGATGATTTACCAATTTCCATCATGAAAAACGAAAATGAAGATTAAGTTTTAAATGAATTGAAATTCCTAGATTCTTTTGTGATTAATTAAACCTTTCAATGACATGTTTAAATCTCGATTATGCCCTTCAAGTTTGTGACTGGGATACCGATGATCACAAACAAGGTGTGAATAACCATGCAAATGTGCTTGGTACTCTTGATGTTACTTATCACCTTATCAATGTTTTGGTTAATCACACATGCTCCATTTATCCGTTATTAATATCAAGATACCCTTTGCCACTCTTTCCAGTCCCAAATTAGTGTGTCAGTTAACCACACACGCTCACTAACGACTTAGCAAGGTGCAAAGTGCAATTTTATGGAATAGCACCAACTTCACATTTTTCCTAAAATAACTAACATTGGGAATTTATAAAAGTTTAGTTACTTTATAATATAATTATACTTATTAATGAGGATTAATGTCCTATCCTACCCATTCGGCTAATGATCATCCACTAGTCAAGAGTGCAGTGGGTAAGAGTAGATATCTAATGGCGGTCATATTATAGGCCGCTTCCTTAAACACCCCTTATAGACTAGCTTCGGGAATGAGGCGTACTAACGTTAAGACTAAATTGTCTTACATATATAAGTATTAAACTTTTAATATTATAATAGTATAGGGTTGAATTTTAAACTTCTAAAATTCTAGGGTTTGGAATTAAAGTTTCATAAATGTGACTCTTCAAATTTCAAAACTTGAGGGCAAGTTTTGAAACTATTTAGAAAACTCTAGAATTTTATAATTTAATGTTACATAAATGAGACTTTCCAATTTCCATAACTTGAGGGCAAGTTATGAAACTTTTCAAGACTTTTTGAATTCCATAACTTAAGGAGTTAAAGTTTCATGAACGAGACTTTTCATATTTCATAACTTGAGGACAAGTTATTGAACTCTTCAAGAAACATTTAGATCAAATTTAACTAATAAAAATAATCATATAATTTAACATTTACCAATTTGACCTAATACTACTCATTGAGCATGATAATTTCAAATTCTACAAATAATTAGTTTTTCACAAAATCAAGTAATTATCTTAAAATTTAACAATCATCATGTTATTGGATGAGGATAACCAATACCATATCATTAAAATTGAATTTTATTAAAAAAACAGTTTGTGGTAATGATCCTAATCCAATTCTAGCCAAAAAGCTCAAAAATCTGCAAGCAGAAGATCGTACTCGTCGAGTGCATGAACTGAACTCGTCGAGTTGCTAGTTTGTAAGTGAACTCAGCGAGTCAGATCATTGGACTAGTTGATTTCATCAGTCAGAGGCCAGAAATGTGACTTTTTCAACTTTGAATATCAACCAATGCATCAATATAACAGAAAACTACCCTAATCTCTGATACCACTGTTAGGTTTTTTGTACTCTAACATCCCTATGGTGCACATACAACCCTAATTTTTTGGATCTAAGTTTTCTCTAATTATACATGCAATATTCTTTTTCCAAAGCATGAAGCCTAACTAGCATGCAACTTTGATATATGTATGATAAAAACTAGTTAGAAGATTACCTTTTGATGCAGCATGTAGAACTTGGCCTTAGAAGAGGTTAGCACCCCAAGTGTGATGCCTCAAACAAGTCACAAACACCAATAACAATTAGATAAATATAAGAGAGGTTTATGAGACACCTAAAATCAGCTATGCTCTTCTTGAAATGCAGGGGGTGACGATTTTGGAGCTAAGGGAACACATTTATAGTGTAGAATTCCAAGAGCCATTTGTAAACCCTAATTCTTACACTTAGGCTTATGATCCAACAATTTATTTGGACTAACACTTGATGGAGTACCTCATAATCTTAGTTCATCACAAATCAATCATGAATCATTAGCCCAAACCATATGTTTCACTGATTTACAAAATCAGTCCTTATTTATTTAATCAGTCACTTTTGATCACTAAATTAATTCCAAATTAATTCTTGATCAATTTTAATTAAATAATATGACTTCTCAATTAATATGTTATACTTATAATATATTAATAAATCACAAATAACCTCTTTCTTAAATATCCATCCTATCAAATTGTTCTGATGAAGGCAACCCGAAATGGACCATGCTACTATCGGGTCAAGTACATACCAATTATAGTTATGGGCTTAGACACGTGATCCAAAAGTCTCCCACTTGGATAATTCTAATAAATATAACTGCCAATGTAACTTCAAAATCCGATTAACAATCGTAGCTCTAAAAGGCTGCTGTCGAACTCTGATGCGTCCATTAGATAAGGGATCATATAATCTTCTGTTCTTCAAGATATCGTGTGGACAAGTACATGGAAAACAATCATACTCATTGTCTAACAGATTGTTTCTTGATTTTTGATTTGTTTGACATAGAACTTAATTGAACACATCAGTAAAGTCATAATTTTTGTTGCTTTTGATTTGGGCTTTGCATTGCCATTTTGGGTCTTGGGATTTTTATGCATTTTAGGCTAGGCCTTGGTTATGGAATGAGTAAGAAAAGGATAAAATGATCTTTTAACCTTTAGAAAGTTAGTTTATGGAGTGGGCCTCGAATTTTGGGTTATCGGGTTAATTATTGATTAATATTGTATTTATTAATAGCTGGCACAAGGTTATCCGGTTTAGTGGTCTGAGCAGTTATTTGATTATCAACGGATTTAGGTAAGTATTTCATCAGTATACTTACAGGTCGAAGGAACCAAGGTTGGCCCATTGGATTAGGTGTCCTCATATGTGATAATATGTTATTATGATGTGGTGATCTGTTAGATCGATATCATGGTTTATAGGATGATTTTATGCTTAGTGATCAGTAGATCTTCTTGTTATCTGTTTTCTAGATATATGTTTATCTGTTGTATATTTCGATGTAGTGTGAGTGAGTTGAGAGTATATTGCTTTGTGCTGTCAGTCAATAAACTCGGTAATGTTTGTATCGATATGTTGGTATGCTTTACTGGGTTCATATGTTTATCGGTTATGTATATGTTGACATGTTGTGTGTGGTTGGGTTGAGGCGGACCAGAGTAGACTGAGCACCTAGAGACATAGGGCGTCCCAGTTAGATTGCAGGTCTGAGAGGCGTACTAGTCAAGACGAAGGCCTGAAGAATGTTCCAGATAACTTGAAGGCCCGATGAGGCGTTCCAGTCATGCTGAAGGTTCTGTGGGCGTTCCAGATAGTATGTAGGACAGAGAGGCATTCTAGTCATGCTGAAGGCTTTGTGACTATCCCAGATAGTCTGTAGGCCGGTTCGACATTCCATTCAGGCTGAAGGCTTTGTATGCATGTTGTTTATTATTATGTTTATGTGGTGGTACTTTGGGGGAACTCATTAAGCTTTGTGCTTACAGTTTCAGTTTATCATTTTAGGTACACCAGATGATTATGGCAAGGCAACGGCATGACCATACATATCCTTGGTTTTACTACTGATTCGATCTTAGGAGACTCTGATTTTAAATCATGTTTTGGAAAAAATGGTTTTGTAAACACTTTTATTAGTGACATGTTGTTTTGAAAAGTTTAAATTAGAAATTTTTTTGGAATGTTTTAAGTTGGTATCAAAACCTTAGTTTTAGTGAATTGGAAGAACACCCGTGTGAATCTAGTCTCAAACTAAGGAAATGAAAAGTTTTGAAAAATGATTTTCAAAATAATCAAGAAAGGATGCGATGTGTATGATCAGCTGGAGCGAGTAAGTAGACCCCAAATTACCACACTGTTATTTGATATTGTGATATGTTAGAACAACATGCTAGTGATAGACTAAGGATCTTCAAGAATTGCATGATAGAATTGCTTAATTATATGATACCTGATAGCCTAGGTCTCTTTCTTTAATGAAATTGGCATCATTATTGTATTTCCTTGGTGTATACATCATAGTTGTACATAACTAAGATTCTATAGCATGATAATGTTCGGTTTAGCCTTATTTCATGTTCTTGTTTGTTGAAGGGCTTAGGGTAGAATCGAGTATTCGACTGTCAATAGGATCCATTGTTATGTATGACTAACATACACGAGTGTTGTAGGGTTGGTGGAAGTTTCATGAGTAGGTGCAGTGCATGGAGGGTTGGGGTTCAGGGTGCAAACGAGCCAAGCTACTCGCGAGCTACTCGAGACTGGATCATTAGAAGCTCGACTCGAAATCGATTTTAAACGAGCCCGAGCCGAGCTCGTGCTTAATATTAAGCTCATTTATTAAACGAGCTCGAGCTCAAGCCTATGTCATTAAGCTTGATTAGGCTTGCGAGCCTAAACGAGCCTTTATATAATATAATTTAATATTATTTATATATATATTAAAATAAAAACGTATTAGGGGAAATATGGATTTAGGGTATTAGTAAACGAGCTTCTTAACGAGCTCGAGCTGAGCTTAATCTTGTTTAGACACGTCAGATAAAAAATGAGTCGAGCCCAAGCCCAAGCCGAGCTTGTATAATTCTTTACAAGCTCGAGCCGAGCTCAGTACAAGGAAGTGCGAATCGAGCCGAGCTCGAGCTCGAGCCTTATATAACTTAAACGATCATGAGCCGAGCTCGGGCTCAGCTCGGTTCGTTTGCACCCCTAGTTGGGGTGAATGTGTATACGAGATGCGAAGAGATAGAGATCGAGAATTTTGTATGAGCAACTGCCTAATTTTATTGTGTCTTAGTGCCAGTCGGTCCTTTGCTTGAATTCTGCTTGCTTTGTGCTTTGTGGGATCCATATTAATATAAATTAACCATCAAATGAATACATTAAATTACAAGTTATGAAGGTTAAATAATCTTAGAATGAAGGACTTGGACCTATTGCATAGCTCTTGTCTTAGTCCAACCGTTGTAGGATTTAGTCCATTAGTCGAAAGATTATTTAAGCTTTGTTAAATGTAATTGTATTCATGAAGTGGTTAGCTAACATTAGTAGGGGTTCTTTAGCAACTGATAGCAGGGGAGGTTGGGGGGGAATCCTAGCAGAGCCTTGGAAGTATTTTAGTGTGGTTGTTTCGCAGTTGATCAGGTTTTGAGAGTATTATTATGAGCAGGTATTAGAAGGTCCCAAATGATTCTTGGGGGAAGTATGGATAGGTGTGGAAGGTAGTATTGGGCCCGTACTACTAGAAGCACAAAATCCATACTTAAATCAAGGAAAGTTTTAGGAATTCAAAGGGTTGGTCAGGGAAGATAACGTGGTTTGGTGATATGATTTGTGGCAGTGGCTCCGTATTTGTTGATCTTTTGGGTTATGGCTGCTTACGCATGAGGATGGATTTGGTAATTGTTTTGGGCCCCAGTGGCGATATCGGCTTAGATTGAATGGCGCAGACCTGGATGATTTTTTGGTTCTGAAGTACCGAGGGTTTGGCTCGAGGTCGTGCATTGAGTCATGGGACTCAAGAAGGAAACGATTGTTATTATCGGCTGGGTGATTACAGCTGGAAGTTGAGTGGTTGATTAGTGGATTGGATTGTCACTCTCTGTGGAAAGGAGTATGCTCTTTTCAGTTTCCGAGTTCGAAAAAGGAGTGAGCAGGCTTGTGACTGTCAGAGTTAGGATGTGAACCTTGCATGGGGTCTGTAGGTCATGGTGTTTGGCGATAGTATGGCAACATGGGAGTGCGTAGGAGGATTGATGTAGTATGGATGTTCTGTGTTGCTATCAAGAGTCTGTTTCCTTGGATATAGGAAATTCAGGTACCAGATTAACGGTTTGGATTGCAGGCAAGGAGTTTATATTTTGGATCGTAAGTTGGTTTTTGCATATGCATTTTCATGAAATCCTTAATTCTAAAGTGGTTATGATTGGGAATTTCTGTGGTCTTCAGTTGAAATACGAAATTCTCTTAGGATTTGGTTGGTCCTTATCTGGAAGATCATCCTGAGTGTGTTATGCATTTCAAGAGTCAGGGATGGTTCGTTCCATTTGAACCGGTTTGCGAAATGGTTGGCTTCAACACCCGTGGGTGGTAGTTCAAACCCTAAGTGGGGGAGAACTGGGTATTCTGCTTGGAGGATCATCGATCGGTTTGAGTTCATAATGTTGGACGAATGGATGATAGGGATCTGCGGTGCGGGTATATGGAATCTCGGTTCGGGATTTGGTCAGGGAAGGGGTATATAGTAGGTAGCGATCAGGAAATTAGTTTCAGAATTGTGAACGTTCAGCTCAGTGTGGGTTTTGGTTCATTAGATCTAATGTTAATGCATCCTCGATCATTGATCATTTTGTTCATCATTTAGTGGAGGTTTTTCTGAAGGTCTCAAGTTGTGACACTTGAAGTCCAATGGATGTGTCAACTTCTCATCAAGTTTAGTGTGCTTTATGTTCCTTTGGTCTCTGGGTATGTTTATTCTCAATGATGGTGGTGTGGAATTTTGGCTCATAGCAGGCTTAGGTTTTGGTAGCATTCAGGATCACCTTGGAAGTCTTCTTGAGTTGATTGCATATTGGTGGAATCTGTTCAGTCTCAATCAAGGTATGGGGTCTTGTTCTCATCGTTCATGAGGATGTAGTCTGTTGATGATTGAGGTTTGTCGTTTCGATAGAATTCTAGTATTTTATCCCTTTTTGGATGAGGTTATGGGTTCCCTAATGATGTGAATTGTGGTAAATTCATTATATTACTGTCAGGGATATGTATGGGCTTGTCAAGATATCAACGGAGCACTTGGTTCAAATAATATGCATGGTTCTATTTGGGTTATAGCCTTTGAAATGGATCAAGAGTATGGTCGTCTATCCTATTCTCGGGTCGTGTGTAACCATGATTTCGTCGGGTTTTGCATTGGTAGCAACGTGTTCTATGAAAGGATTTGTGTGTGGTAAGACCATGGGCGGCAACCATGGCGAGATAGACGTGGCGTAAGACTGCGGGGTGGCCATAACGTTCACTGGGCTGGGAAATAGTATGGAAGTGTTGTAAGTCTGCGATGGGATCGTAGCATTCACCAGACTGAGGTAGACCATCGTTGGGGTAGTCGTAAGTATAAAGGAGGATTAGCTCGTGCCTTGGGTAAGGAGGTCTATTGGGGTCCGAGGCGAGGTTGGGACTGTGTAGCTCTCCATGGGCGAGGCCCGTGTGATTATGGAAATACAGGTGAGACCTGGTGGAGACCGGTGGGGTCAAGGAATTGGATTATTGTTTCAATAGGATGATTATGTGGCCAGATAGTAGCGTAGTAGGGTGCATAGGTTAGGATAGCCTTATCAGTTAGGCTCTCAAGAACCTGGTGGTTGGACCAGGTATGAGGCTGGTAGTCTCGACGGTGGATTACGGATTTTCTATCCTAGTTTTGTGAATGGATGCAGTGAATCAGAAGGTTTCAGGTGAAATGAAAGTGTAAATCCATGGATCTCAGGTTATGAGTTACGCACGAAGTTGGCTTTCGGTCGGGACTCGTGTTGGGAATCGTTAGTGTGTTTATGCAAGATCTTTACTTCAGCAAGTTATGGATTAAGGAATATGTATTCTGAGTTATCAGTTGGAAGGTTCAGGGTTAAAAGGATGTTTTCAGTTCTGATGGTAGGAGGAGACCCTCGTGGCTATGTTTCAGCTTGGTTCTACGTGTGTGGAGGTCAGAAAAGTTATAGGGCTTCAGAATTATAGAAGTGCCTTTTTGGATCAACAAGTATGGGTTTAGTGATATGTTCAGAACTAGAAGGTTTTGTTTGGAACGTTGGTTCTCAAGAGGGGTGGTAAGGAGTGATTTCGAGGACAAAATCTAATTTAAGTGCCGGGGGGGGGGGGGGGGGGGGAGGGGGGAATTGTAACGCCCTATTCCAAATTGTTTCCTAATGCGAAGTGGTGACGGGCAAACCGAGTATCATCAGGCTTGGGGCCTTTGAGTAAAAGATATTTAGACTCATTTAGGTGTGGGTAATGTAATTTGGATGATCTGGGAGTTCGGTTTGTGTTTTGGTGGTAAGGGATATTTCGGTAAAGTGTTAGTTCGGGATTTTATGAAATTGGATTTTTGTTCGGGAAGTCTTGAGGAAAGTATGAGGTGATAGAAGTGTAGAGCTTCTCGTTACATCTTCATGGATATAAGGATCTTTGGAAACGGACTTATAACGAAGAAGTTATGGCCTTCGGAAGATTCATGATTTTAGGGTCAAATCGAGTACGCGGGGCGTACACTTGAGTACGCATGGCATACTAGTATTATGGCCAATACACGGGGCGTACTAAGAAAGTTGATCGTAAATTTCTTATGGAGTACGTTGGGTGTACTCCAGTCAGAACCAAACCCTAATTTAGGTTCTTGGACCCTATTTAAGCTCCTTAAATCACTACCAAACCCTATTATCTTCAGCCTCCAACCCTCCAAACCCTAGAAACGAAACCCTAGCCCCCATTTGAGTGGTTTTTGAGGTTTTGGTGGTATCTCATGGTTTTTAGTAATCATAAAAGAAGAAGGAACTTCTTGGAAAAGTGTGGGACTGCTTGAAGCTTTTGGATCTAGGCTTGTTACATCTTGATCTACCATTTTGAGGTATAAGTGTCTATCTTGATGACTCTAGGTGTTAGATCTTGTTTATGGTGTATTTTGGGTTCATTTTGGTCCTTAGAGTCACCCTTGTGAGTGTGAGCTAATCCAAGAGCTTGTAATGATGGATCTTAGCCTTTGGGAGGTCCCTTGTTCATAAAAATGGCATCTTGGACCATGCATGAGTCTGATGTTTATTATGGATGCTATTAAGGATTTTGGTCCCATTAAGCTATGCAAAGGAGTAAAGTTGCAAACCTTACGTGTTAAGACATCTCATTAGGGTCATATCTGAGTTTAGAAGTCGTTAGCTTAACGATTAAGAGCTTAATATGATTTTTGGGCCCTGATGAGTACACTAGGTGTACGCAGGAAGTACGCTAATCGTAATGAATATTTTGTGCATCAATCGTTTCTAATCTGTGCTACGTGGGTGAGTACGATGGGCGTACCATTCTACTACGCGGAGAGTACTCCCCAGTTTGCTATTTTGGGCTTTTTGAGACTTGGTCCTTGTTGGGCGATTGGACTTTGCACTTTGGGTCATGGATAGACTTAGGGTATTATTGGAAGTAGGTCCATGATGGTTTTGGGGCCTAATCGGGTTATTGGGCAACAATGGGCATTTGTTGCTTTTGATTTGGGCTTTGCATTGTCATTTTGGGATTTGGGATTTTTATGCATTTTGGGTTGGGGCTTGGTTATGGAACAAGTAAGAAAAGGGTAAAATGGTCTTTTACCGTTTAGGAAGTTAGTTTATGGAGTGAGCCTTAGATTTCGGGTTATCGGGTTAATTATTGATTAAGATTGTATTTATTGATAGTTGACACGAGGTTATCCGGTTCGAAAGCCTGAGCAGTTATTTGATTATCAGCGGATTAAGGTGACTTTTTCCTCAGTGTACTTACGGGTCAAAGGCACCAAGACTGACCCATTGGATTAGATATCCTGATATTTGATAGTATGTTATTGTGCTATCGTGATCTGTTAGATCGGTATCCTGGTTTATAGGCTGATGATATGCTTAGTGATCAATAGATCCACTTGTTATATGATTACTCGATATATGTTTATATGTTGTATATGTCGTTGTACTGCTTTGTGTTATCTGTCAATAAACTCAATAATGTTTATAATGATATGTTGTTATGGTTTACTGGGTTAATATGTTTATTGGCTATGTATATGTTGACATGTTGAGTGTGGTTGGTGTAACGCCCGAGTTTCAGGGCTAAGCATTTTAGACAATGTAATAGTCTAGGTCAACTATTGTAACTCTTTTTGAGGTAATAAAGATGAAATATTTGAGTATTATGCAAGGTTCTAAAAGGCGTGAGGCGTGGCGTGGCAGCAAGGCCAAGCCACAAGTTTAACGAGTTATGGCGAGCCATGGCGTTTTTCAAGGCGTGATGTAAGGCGGCGATTTTGTATTAATTTATAATTATATTACCACATAAATATAAATTTATATCAAATATACCTAGTTTTTAGAAGTGTTGTATCAACAACTAATAACAGAAAGTTAATAAAAAAACACAATACTTGTATGTCCGATTAGAAAAGGTATAAAAAAGAGCAAAAAATGTGTCTCAAACAAAAAAACACACGCCATAACACGCCATAACGCGCCATGGCACGCCATATCACGCCTTGCCACGCGCCACGCCTAACAGCAATGTTATGAAGCTTTTCGTAACGGCGACGCCGCGCCTCACGCCATGGCGCGCCTTGGCGCCCGCCATGGCGCGCCTTTTAGAACACTGGTATTATGTGAATTATGTGTATTTATGTGCTTATTACTTATTTATAAATATATAATAAATAAAGGATAAAAATGAGCGTCAAAATTAAAGTGTGAGATAAGTCCGATATATTTACATAAATTTGTAGTGGTCGAAACAAGGATTCCGGGGATATAAAGAACGTTGAAATCCGAGTTATAACAAAGAAGTTATGGTCCGTCGAAGTTTTATGGCAAAACTGGCACGACACCGGGAGACGTAAATAGTGAATTTACGATGTAGGGCTTTTTAGCCTTAGAAATCTAAACAAAATTCGTAGTATACGTTAAACCGAGAACATACAAAAAAAAAAGAACGCCCAAATTTGACTTCGTATGAGGAAGTTATGAATTTTCTAAGATTTGGCTTAGCAGTGCACAACCCGAAACTCAAATTTTAGATCGAACGATTTTTGGCCTATGCGACCTAAATGAGAATTGAAGATCTCCTTAATAGGAACTCAATGGTAAAAAGACAGACGAAAACGGAGTCCGTATGTAAAAGTTATAAATTTTACGCAGACATATAACAGTGTAATCACCTCCTACTGTTAAATTTAAGATCAGTCGAGAATTAGCCGACGGAGTAAAAAGGAAAGTTGTAGATTTTATTTTTACCTACGCGTGGATATAAATAACGTCAAAAACGGAGCTCGTATGCGAAAGTTATGGATGAAGCTTAGTCTCTACTTTTCGAGCGTGGCGAATTAGATTCAATTTTGTAATTCAAGATAGAGTGAGAATTAGCCAATGAGGTCTAAATGAAAGTTGTAGTGCTCATAAATACCAACGCATGGATATAAATAACGTCGGAAACGAAGCTCGTATGCTAAAGATATGGACGAAGCTTAGTCGCTACTCTTCGTGCACGATAAATACGATACAGTTTTTGTAAATCTGAGATAGAAGGAGAATTAGCCGACGGGGTCTAAATGAAAGTTGTAGTAATCGTAAATACCAATGCGTGGATATAAAGCGTAGAAAACGGAGGTCGTACGCGAAAGATACGGACGAAGCTTGGAGACTACTTTACTATAAAATTCCTATAAATAAAAGATGAACACTTCATAATTTCTTCACACCATAAGCCTTTCTTTCTCTCTCTAACTTCTCTCTAACCTCCCTAAACCCCTCCCAAGTCTAGGGAACCTCCTTAGCACGAGAAGAAAGCCCCGGAGGGCCCGACGGCTCCGAGAAGAAAAATTTTCGGCTCGGAAACGCTGCTCCAACGAAGCCCGGTTTTTAATAAAAACCCGCTATAATTAAATGAGCTACGCCTATACTATATTTAATATAGCTTCTATTTAATTATAGTAACATTATTAGGACCTTATAATAAGTACTTGGGCTATTATTATGGGTTATATAAGCATCGTTTAACGCTTATATAATAGTAATAATAGCTAGACTATTAATTAGTCTCGGTGAATATTAGACTAAACCCTAGTGGTAATGATACTAGGTTTTACCGAAGGAAAATTGTGTTAAGAGTAACAAAGTGCTGTCTAAACGCCGAGTCACCACCTACTCAGGTGAGTGCATAGTTACTTTCATCTTACACATAGATATGAAGTATTTTATATAAATTACGTGCTATGTGTGCCTATTATTTGTATACTTGCTATCTATGCTGGATGAATGTTTTTATACAAGTTTTAATTGACTTAAACTGTATATGTACTTTATATCTACAAAAATGTTGGGGGTAAAACATGGGTAGATGTAATAAGACAATGTGTGATAAAATGATGAGAGGCCTCGATGTTGTTATTGCTCATCCAGTCATCTAGCGGAGTATAGATGACGACCACAGACTCTTCTAGACAGTCCAGTGGAACGCTAGCAGGATCGCAACCTATAGGTGTTTGTGAACGATGTGTTCACCGATGTACTCCATCCCCCACATGGTTGCCTTAAGGACATTTATTGCCGAAGAATCCCCTTAGCAGTAGTGTCCATCCCGATGATGATCCTCAAGCAAGGTCCCTTATGATAGGTGTTTAGGGACGTAATGAAAGGATAACGGGAATGGGTAATCAGGTTATTATTGAATGATGAAATTAATAAACTTATTTATTGTGGTTTGAAAACCTTATGTGCTCACCAGGCTCCCAAGCCTGACCCACTCAGTTTCATGTATTACAGGTAGTGGCGCTCAAGCATAAATGTGATGTTTTGGACAAGGGATTACGGATATAGGCCTATAGATATGAAATAATGTAGTAAGGCTTATATTGTACTGTTTATGCTTTTGATATGTATCGAACATGACATCCCAAGTCTTTTTAATGAAATACATTTCTACGGAAATGCTTTGATAAATCTTTATCAAATTTTATTTTGGGAACAAATTCCGCAACATTTTTATGAAAAATATTACTCTGATTTTCAAAACAAGCATAAACAAAATCGGTCTTTTCTGGCCGTGAAAATGGGGATGTCATAGTTAGGTTGAAGCGAACCAAAGTAGATTGAAGGCCATGAGACCTAGAGCGTATCGGATAGTCTCCAGGCATGAGAGGCGTACCAGTCAGACTGAAGGCCCAAAGAACGTTTCAGATAGGCTGAAGGTCCGGTGAGGCGTTCCAGTCATGCTGAAGGTTCTTTGAGCGTTCCAGATAGTATGTAGGTTAGAGAGGCCATCCAGTCATGCTGAAGGCTCTACGAGCATCCTAGATAGTCTGTAGGTCGGTACGACGTTCTAGTCAGGATAAAGACTTTGTATGCATGTTGTTTGTTATTATGTTTAAATGGCAGTACTTTGGGGGAACTCACTAAGCTTTGTGCTTACAGTTTCAGTTTATTTTTTCAGGTGCTCCAGATGATTGTGGCAAGGCGAAGGCGTGACCGTACACATCCTTGGTTTTACTACTGATTAGATATTTGGAGACTCTGATTTTAAATCTTGTTTTGGAAACAATGGTTTTGTAAATACTTTTATTAGTAACGGGTTGTTTTGGAAAGTTTAAATTTGTTAAAATTTTTGGGATGTTTCACAAGCACATTGACATCATATACAAACAATATACTTACAGTGGAATTCTTGTAGAATGCGTACTAATTGTTTTCAATTAATGAACTGAGAAACAATACAATTCTGGAATAAATCAATGTGCTTTAAATACAAGAATATTAATACGCCCTAAATGGAGGGTTGTTACCAAATTTACCGAAAAATCCTTGATCCCATGGATTGATCTTCAGAGCTTTGGCGGTGAGATAGATGAAAACTTTCCGCCTTGAATTGGAGCCAAAAAACTATATGGAAATATGTTTGCCTCCTATTGTATTTGCATAATTTCCTTAACAGATTCAAATCTTTTCAAGTTTTTGATCTGACCCTATACCAAGAGAAGCATAAAACCATTTGGAAACATGGATTTCTGGCAATTGAAACCTTATAAGTGTGTTTTTTATATTAATATAAATATTACATATTTGGTACTTGTATATTAATAGTTTTACTTTAGGATACAATAATATGAGTATTGGAAATAAAGAATATGCCAAATATATATATATATATATATATATATATATATATATATATATATATATATATATATATATATATATATATATATATATAACGAAAATAAGAATAATGTCTATATAGCTGACAAATTTTCAATACTCATTTATATACCCTAAATATATAAACAATTGTTTTATACAATTGTATTACAACTATATTACTAAGTTTTTTTCTACCCTGTAAACTACATCAACTACATTTTCACCCCATATATGTAACACCCACATATTCGGCCTAGTCAATTTAGAGATAATAAACGTTAAAAATTACTTTTTGATAGAAGATTATTTAGAATAAATAATCTTAACCAAATTTATAGTATATGTCACAAGGATTCCGTACAAATAAAGAATGCTGAAATCCAACTTATAACGAAGAAGTTATGACCCGTCGAAGTTTTGCGATTAAACCGACACGGCTTCGCGTATCGTAAAAAGTAAAATTTTAATAAAATACTTTTTAGCCTTAGCAATAAAAAAAAGTCATAGTAGGCGATAAACAGAGAACATGCATATAGAGAACATCCAAATCTAACTTCGTTAAAGGAGTTATGATTTTTCTAAGATTCAGCATAACGGTACACAGCCCGGAAATCGAATTTTAGATCGATCGATTTTTAGCCGCCAGAATCTAAATGAGAATTAAAGATATTTTCAATAGGAGCTCAACGATATAAAAACAGTCGAAAACCGACGTCGGATGACAAAGTTATGAATTTTTAACGAACTTTAACTGTCTAAGCCTGGTAAAATATAGGTTTAAAAATAAATCAAAACTAGCCGATGTATTCTAAATGAAAGTTGTATATCACGTCAATACCTATGTGTGGATATAAAGAACGTCAAAAACGAAGCTCGTATGTGAAAGTTACAGATTTTAGAAGATAACTAATTTTTTGATTAACCAACAAGTTACACGTGGCAAGATCTAGGCCACACCTTCTTCCCCACGGCTTGCCACCAGATTTTGGAATGTGGCACATTACGCCCAGCGTAACCCTTAAAAACCAATTACGCCCAACGTAATTCTTGAGTACACCTCACATACTTGGGCGATGACAGCCTATAAATAGAGCTCGAAAATCTGTATTATGAATCTATAAACAAGATTTATCAGTGTCTCCAAGTCGTTATATTAATTGATCTATGTATGGGGATGATGTCTAAGCTGGATTTAGTGAGGTGTTTAAAGTGGGATTTCCAAACAGTATACTTCGTATACAAAACGTACCCTACCTCCGATATGATCCTACCTGGTTGTTCTTTACTTGATAGATCGTGAAGTAGACTTTTAATTAATGATGAATATACACTAATAATTAGTTGCAATAAATATTAGACTAAAACATAGTAATAATAATATTAGGTTACATCAATGAAAAAGACAATTGTTAGAAGCGAAGTGTTGTCCGAATTTCGAATAGTCACTTTAACAGGTGAGTGCATAGTCCCTTTCATGAACATGATTTTAGTACAAGTATTAATAATTTTATTAAATATATTTTGAAAGTTTATATATGAGTTATATGCTTATTATCTAGAAATATGTGTTATATGTATATTTGATGATATACGCTATGCGAACCAGACATGGTTCTATATGTGTTAAGATGTATTTACATGATAATAATAATAGAAGTATTATAAATGAGAAGATAAATGTATGTTAATACTTTATACTCTGTATAAAATATTGCACTAAATTAAGATAGTGTTTCCAAAACAGAGTTGGTATTGAAAGTTGACTATAAGCATTGTAGGCTTGCCTAGTGATGAAATAAGACATAAAAGATATGTTTACTAAGTTTGGATATTGGGTAGCATCTTATTAAGGGTACGTGTGTGGTCAGAATAGAGAGTAGAAACTCTATTCAAGGAAATTGATGATCAATGGAATATGTCCTACGTACTAAAGTACTTTCTATGTACCAAGTCTTTTTCAAAGCTCTGTATCTTAGGTGTTGCTTGTGCCTATGTAATATTATGTTTTGGGGTATAATTCCTACTCATACTAAGGTACTATAATGTGCCAGAAGTACTATCATGTACAAAGTCCTTTTTGACACTTTTATGTGTCGGAGTACGGGAGCGTACAGGAGTACTTTAT
Organism: Lactuca sativa; assembly: GCF_002870075.4. Classification (NCBI taxonomy): domain Eukaryota; kingdom Viridiplantae; phylum Streptophyta; class Magnoliopsida; order Asterales; family Asteraceae; genus Lactuca; species Lactuca sativa. The sequence continues at coordinate 100,505,949 of NC_056630.2, read as the reverse complement.
TAGTATTTCCTAATACTTTTCTTTTGATGAGCTTTGTCTGTCAGTGTTTCCTTTCAGAAAGTAATTGAGGGAACTTCGTAGACTGCCTAATAGAGTGTCTTAGTAATAAACCACTACTAGGTATGTCTAATCTTATATTGTCAGATAGGGTGAGTCTGGGGGTAAAATACCTCAAAGTATCACACCACTGCTAGGCACAGTTATCTAGATAACCACCCATGACTTAATTGTGTTGTGTTTTTTACGAATGGGGGTTCGTGATGAAAATTATTCCATTCCCCTCATTTGATGTATTTATTGATCCTCATGTACTGCCAGGGAATTTCCGAAGCAACGATGTCAGTTTGTTGTACATATTGATCCTTTAGGCTAGATCTTGTAAGATCGTTGTATATGATCAGTACGTGGGAATTGATGGGATGGGATAAATTTTTTTTAGAGATATGATATATCTGTGTTAAGGATAGTAGTTGGTTTTGCAGGTTAGAGATATACATTATTATCACATTGTGGGATTGAAATCCCTATGTACTCACCAGGTTTCCCAGCCTGACCCACTCAATTTATTGTATCACAGGTGGCTATATGAAAGATACATTCTGCTGAGAGGTTCAAGGAGTATTAGGCCACTAGTTTAATTACTGTAAGGCTTGTAATATTTCGTTATGCTTATGTTTTTGTATCGATGATGACATCCTAATGTTTTAATATAAATAAAAATACATTTCTTCGGAAGTGATTTGATAAGATCATTATCATGTTTTTTGTGAACAAATTCCGCAAAATTATTCTTCAAAAAAATACCCTGATTTTTAAATAAGAATAAAAAAATCGGTCTTTTCTGGTTGTGAAAATGGGGATGTCACAATATACGCCCATTCTGGAACCAAACCCCTACCACTACCTAAACTACATTCACATCTGACCCATATACTTTCCACTAACAGTGTTTACAACTAACTCATACATCCACACCCAATTTACCCGTACCACTAACCTACCATGCTCTAACCCATACAACTAACTCATACATTGACACCCAATTCACCCGTACCGCTAACCTGCCTTGCTCTAACCCATACACCCCATATACGCCCATTATCGTCCCAAACCCCTACCACTACCTCAACTACATTCACATCCAACCCATATATTTCCATTACTAGTGTTTATAGGTAACTCATACATCCATACCCAATTCACCCGTACCACTAAGCTACCCTACTCTAACCCGCACAACTAACTCATACCTCCACACCCAATTCACCCGTACCATCAACCTACCATTCTCTAACCGATACAGCTAACTCATATATCCACACTCAATTCACCTGTACTACTAACCTACCCTGCTCTAACCCATACACCCCATATACGCCCATTATGGCCCCAAACCCCTACCACCACATCAACCACATTCACATCTGACCCATATACTTTCTAATACTAGTGTTTACAGCTAACTCATACATCCACACCCAATTCACCCATACCACTAACCTACCCTGCTCTAACCCATACAACTAACTCATATATCCACACCCTATTCACCCAATCACCCGTACCACTAACTTAGCCGACTCTAACCTATACAACTAACTCATATATCCACACCAATTCACCCGTACCACTAACCTACCCTACTATAACCCATACGCTCCATATATGCCCATTATGGTCCGAAAACCCTACCACTACCTCAACTACATTCATATCCGACCCATATACTTTCCAATACCAGTGTTTACAGATAACTCATATATTTGCACCCAATTCACCCGTACCACTAACCTACCTTACTCTAACCCATACAACTAACTCATACATCCACACCCAATTCACCTTTACCACTACCCTACCCAGCTCTAACCCATACAACTAACTCATACATCTACACCCAATTCACCCATGCCACTAACCTACCTCGCTTTAACCCATACACCCCATATACACCCATTATGGTCCTAAACCCCTACCACTACCTAAACCACATTCAGATCCGACCTACATACTTTCCAATACTAGTGTTTATAGCTAACACATACATCTACAACCAATTCACTCGTACCACTAACCTACCTTGCTCTAACCTATACATCTAACTCATACATCCATACCCAATTCACCCGTACCACTAACCTACCCTACTCTAACCCATACACCCTGTATACGGCCATTATGGTCCCAAACCCCTAGCATTACCTCAATTACTTCACATGTGATCCACATACTTTCCAATACCAGTGTTTATAGGTAACTCATACATCCACACCCAATTCACCCATACCACTATCCTACCCTGCTCTAACCCATATAGCTAACTCATACATCTCACACCATATTCACCCATACCACTAACCTACCTTGCTCTAACCTATACAACTAACATATCGTGCTCTAACCCATACAAATAACTCATACATCCACACCCAATTCACCCGTACCACTAACCACTACCTTAACTACATTCACGAGTAATTAACCATATACGCCCATTAATTTTTAATTTTCAATAAAAAAATTACAAATATGTAGAATGAAGTATTATGCAATTAAATCTTAAATTTCTTAATAAATTTGTAATTCTATTTTTCAATAAACCCCATACATACATACATACATACATACATACATACATATATATATATATATATATATATACACACACACACACACACACTAGTTTATAACCCGTGAGAACCACGGTTAAAAAATTAATTAAATTTTTAGATTAAAAAATCAAATTTATTAATCAATTATTTTAAAAAATTATTACTTAAGAAATATTTTTTTAGTTATATAAAGGGAATTATAATCAATGATTTAAATAAATATGTGAAGTTATATCACCTTTAATCTATATTAATTTTATTTTATTTTTCAATCTAATTTTATTAATTTAATATAATTAAAGTGAGAAAATTAAAATTTTGAAATTTAAAATGAGGAATCAATTATTAATTTAATGTAATTAGAGTGGAAATTTGAAATTTGAAATTTGAAATTGATAATTAATAGACTGACAACTGGCATGATAGGTGATATATAATATTAATGAGGACTCCTAATTGTATGACACTTGTCAATAGGAGATTAAACTTATTCTTTTATTAGAATAGGGATATATATATATATATATATATATATATATATATATATATATATATATATATATATATATATATATATATACACACACACTAGTTTTTAACCCGTGAGAACCACGATTATAAAATTAATTAAACTTTTATAGTAAAAACTCAAAATTATTAATTAGTTATTTTAAATAAATTATTAATTTAAAAGATATTTTTATTAGTTATGTGAAATTATAATCGTTGATTCAAATAAATATGTAAAATTAATTTTTAATATGTATTAGTCATTTTTTATTTGTGAATTAATGAAAATAATAATATAAAATTCAAATTTAAAATTTAAAATCTACTATAATAAATAAAGATCTTTTGCCACATGTCACATTCTCATTCATTTTGCCACATGTAATTTTGTGGTAATTTTAAATTAATTTTTATTATATGCCCACTGAGGAGCATCGAGAGTTGACCACGACCCCTATTCTAGACGAGAATGTGTTTGGAAATTTCAAAACGATGGCTAGGACACACAAATATCATGAAATTGAACACCTATATGTAGAGCACAAGACTAAAAATGTGCCAATGAATTTCCCCCACTACTTGATGAACTCACCATCAAAGAGTATAGAAAAGCTTATCCATCTGTTGGTTACAGAAGACCCAAGGGAAACCGTTGATGATGGAATCGCATACATCAAGTATATGCTTAGCATGAGAATTCCCAAAGAAAAGATTGAAGATGTCATGGACATGGCTAAAGAGAATGTGATTGCATGGCAAATGTTTTAATGTAGGCAAGTTTAATATGTTTTAGTTAAGTTAGCTTAATCCTTGTTTATATATATATATATATATATATATATATATATATATATATATATATATATATATATATGCTGTGAAATTATGGAAGTAACACAACATCCATTATTGTAGTTATTTTGAAACTCTTTTTTGATTAAGATAATATAACAACAATATACTTTGTCTTTAATTCACAAATTGTTAAAATTTTATTATGGCGTTGTACTTTGTAGTTTACCAATTTTTGGTTCTTTCTTCTTGTTATGGTATTATTTTAAACAATAGTCAAAATCAACTTGTTTATATGTTAAGCCCAAAAAATTAGTGGTTAAAAGCAATACTTTATGTTAGTGATATTATTTCACCAGTAATGTATTATAACAACAATGTGCAGGGGTGTCTATAATAGGGTTGCTATGGTAAAGTGAAATGTTTTAATATGTGATTGTACTTTGAATTTAACCCTTTACCTTGTTAATTTTTATGTTAATTGTCAATAGAAAGCTAAAATCAAGATTCAATAAACAGTTTAAGATAGAGGGCAAGCTAGGATATTTTTGTCTTTTTTGTTTTTTATTTTCAAACAAAGAGTTTAATTAAACAATTTAAGATAGAGGGCAAGTAGGGGTATAATTGTCTTTTTATTTTTCAAGCTAGTAGATTAAGTAAATAGTTTAAAGAAAGATATTTGAGAGTGATTGGAAGCAAGGGTATTTTTTCATTTGTTTCTATTTCAAAAATTTGTTGTTACTGTAGATGACTTTGATTAAATGTATATGTATTTTAGCTCATTGTTTCTATTTTTGCATCATATTAGATTGAAAATGCAAGTATATCATATAATACCAACTGAAGTACAAGAGCTTTAAGTTATTTGTTTTTAGTCTTAATAAGTAGTTATAGTTTTCTTTTATCATAACCAAATATATTATGTAATAAAACGCAGCCTAGTTGGTCAATGTAGATGGATTTACCGCATATATATTCTGGAAGATCATGGGTTTGAACCCCACTTACAACATTTTTGTATAAATTACATGTTTATTAACTCCATCACACACTAGATACTATCATTAAGTACTTTCCTTTATCATTACATAATTTCCTTTATCAATACATCATTTCCTTTTTTTTTATATATCTTTGATTGATGATCCATACCCATTGACTGAATATGAACATTCATTCAATATGAATTTTCATTGAAGCATTCTCTGGTCACTACAAATTCCTTGCTAATATAGAATAGCTTCTACCAGATATTGATACAGGTACACATACATCACATTTGTATAAGTTCTCCAGAGACATAAAAACAAACCTCAATATAAGAATTTTTGCTATTTGGTTTGATAATGAATTGAATTACTATGCATAGATGCTATAATCTATAATTAATGTTGATTTGGTTTCCACGTATTGGATTTATTTATTATAATGTGTTATTTTCCTTTAGGTACACCAACTGTGTGATAAAAAACATCAATGAACAGCTGATCTTACTTATTGAATCCATGTATGATTATTGTAGCATCAAAATGGATAAGTCTTGGATGAGATTATATAGAACCACGTAGATTTATATAAACGGTGTTGCAGAATTTTTGAAATATGCAGTACACAATTACAAGATTTCAAGGAATATCGATCCTTTAGATACCAAAATAAAGATAAAAATTCTATGTCCATGTATAAACTGTGTAAACCACATATCTCATTTGGTCGGTGTGGTAGATGCTAACCTATTCAGTAATGAAATTGATCAAACCTACATGAACTGGACTAAACATGGAGAAAAAGAGGAACTACCAAGTAATTATGTTTATGAGGAAGATTTTCAAATGGACACATCATACTTTGTTGAATCCACAAACTTCACAAGAGAAATGCCAATAGATGTTGCAGAAACAATGAAGATGGTTGAAGCTACAGACAATAATTTCATTGGGGACCCTGACAAGTTTAGAGAACTGATAGATTATGCTGAGAAGCCCCTATATAAAGGGTTTCCTAACTTTACAAAGTTATCTGCAATCATATAACTACTCAACTCAAAGAGTAAGTATGGATTATCAAATAAGTACTTTACAAAATTATTGGTTTTGATAAGAAAAATATGTTAGCAGAAGAAAACGAAATGTACAGTAGTATATATGAGGCCAAGAAAGAATTCAAAGCAATGGGTTCAGGGTATACAAAGATACACGTATGTGTCAACAACTGTATACTTTATAGGAACGAAGACGAAGACACGACAATATGTCCCACTTGTGGTAAATCAAGATGGAAGGTGGATGAAGAAAAAAATAAAATTTACGAGAATATTATAGCAAAAGTCCTATGGTACTTTCCAATAACTCCACGAATGAAATGACTATTTCATTCAAAGACTACTGCAAAAGATTTAACATGGCATGCAACCGACAGAAAGGTGGATATTAGTGTTTTATGTCACCCAACAGAGTCAGCAGCATGGGTGCCATAAATGAGAAATTTCTTGAAGTTGCTAGCGAACCAAGAAATTTGCGTCTAGGTATTTCGGCTGATGGGGATGTTGTGAATAGAGGAAATAGGAATCAAAGTGTATGGCCTATTTTAACTGTCATTTACAACCTTTCACCATGGTTGTGTATGAAGATAATGTTTATCATGATTTAGTTATTGATATCGGGAACACCGGGGAATATTATTGATGTGTTCCTTGCACCTTTGGTTGATGATTTATATATATTATTTGATAATGGAGTTAAAACATTTGATGCATATGTATAAGAAAAGTTTAATCTACGTGCAGTTGTGTTATGGACAATTAATGATTACCTTGCTCTTGGTACATTATGTGGTTGTCCTTACAATAGGTTCAAAGGATGTGTTGTGTGTGATGAACAAACACACTGTATTAGACTACATGAATCAAATAAGCAAAGTTATGCCGGTCAGAGATGATATCTACCATATGACCACCCGTTCAGAAGACAAAAAAGGGCGTTCAATGGAGAACAAGAGTTGTCACCATCTCTAATACCTATGATTAGGGAGGAAATATATAACAATGTCAAATTTATAATTAATAAATGGGGAAACGTATCTATGGGCAAGGAATCAGAATTCCTAAAAGCTTATACCGGAAGAGGTGGAAAATAACAAATAAGAGAAAATCAAAGCAAGTGGGTACTTCAGATGTTAGCCAACAAGATACCAAATACTAGAAGAAATTTGATATATGGTATAGAGGGCTGAGGTACTGGCAACACAATTTGATTCCACATTGTTTAGATTTTATGCACATTACAAAAAATGTGGGAGAGAGTCTAGTCGGAACAATGCTAAACGTACTAGAGAAGACGAAAGATGGTTATAAAGCTCGATTTGATTTGGTGCATTATAGGTTAAAACCAGAGTTGCATTCATCCTAAAAAAGATGGGAACAACACCACACTTCCCCCTAGTAGGTTACACATTGAGAAAAGAGGAAAAAGACAAGTTCTTAGAAACTTTATACTACTTAAGGGTTCAACAAGGGTATTGTTCTAATTTTTCTAGTTTGGCGAGTGTGAAGGATAGGAAGCTGACCGGAACGAAGTTACATGACTATCACATGCTCGTGCAACAATTTTTTCCCATATCAATTCGGTCTATTATGCATCCACCCACCAGAGCTGCTATTACCAGATTTTGTTTCTTTTTCAAAACAATATGTAGCAAAGAAATCAAAGTGAATGAACTCGATAAGTTGCAAGAAGAGTTATGTGTGACCTTATGCCTTCTTGAGAAACAATTTCTACCATCATTTTTTTATGTGATCATTCACTTAACGATTCACTTTACTAGGGAAGTAAAATTATGTGGTCCAATATTCTTTATATATATGTACCCGTTAGAAAGGTGTATGAAGGTTATTAAGGGGCACATACGAACTAAAATAGACCAGAAGGCTGCATTGCGGAAGAGAATGTTATAGAAGAGATAATTGAGTTTTTCAATGAATTCATAAAAAACATGGATATTGTTGGTCTTCCACCTGACAATCATAACACAAGTAGTGGAATTCAAAAAGGTGAAGATAGTAGTTCTACTACGGATGACACTCCTCTATCAGCTGCTAAACAGGTAGAAGTTTCTCCACCGCTCTTCAACAAAGCACATTTCTTTGTATTGCAAAATACACTTGAAGTACTCCCGTATATAAAGTAAGTTTTTTTACATGTATGTAATTTTTTTGTTATTGCATACTATTGTGTTCTTTTCATAATAACATTTACATATGTATAGTCGACACATGGATTTTTTTTGCCACAAAAACACCCGACTAAATGAAAAGCACATCTAGAGCAAGAGCACAATAATACATTTGGTCATTGGTTGTGACAGGAGGTATATTATTTTCATATATGTTGTTTTTTTTTCCTTTAATTTATTGGAGATGAGCATAACTGGTCCTAAGTGGCACGCTAACCCATTGAGTGGTTGTTATAGCAATGTACTATGACATGTACTTGTTGGATTAGTCTCTAAGTCCATAACTATTTTGGTATGTACTTGACCCGATGGTGCATGGTCCTTTTGGGTTGCCTTCACCAAAACAACTTGATTGGAGAAATAAATAAAGAGAGAGAGGTTATTATGATTTATTAATATGTTATAAGAATAATATATTAAAGGAGAAATCATATTTGTTTAATTAATATTGGTCAATAATTAATTAAGAATTAATTTTGTGATCAAGTGTAATTAATTAAACTAGAGGGGCTGAATTGTAATTATGTGATAGTTAAAAAATAAGGTAAGGATTATCTTATATATATGGTGGACGAATTTGAAGTGATAACCACTTAGAATTCGTCTATGATAAGGATTCAAGGATTATCTTATGGGTTGCTTGGTGGATAAGCAACTAGATAAGGATAATGATTGAAACTCTATCTTTACACCTATATAAACCCTCTAGGGCTTAGGAATTCGTCTAACCCTTCCCAAGAGGTCCTAAGGACGAATTCCTACCTCCCTCCTCTCTCCTTATACCTTCTCCACTTGCTTATGGTGTTTGTAAGCCATTAGAGGAGTGACACTTGTGACTCTTAGCTTTCCAAGGTCAATTCAAGGAGGAATTGGATTGTTATTGCTATATAACAATCAAGGTATGTTCTTAAACCTATTTACATGTGAATTCTGATTTCCATATGCTAGAATTAGGGTTTATAGTCTTGGATTCAAAGTATGTACAATAGAGAAACCTAGATCCAAGCTTTAGGGTTTGTATGAGCACATAGGATGTCTTATGACCAAAACCCATCTGTGGTATCAGAGCCATGATTGGTTTCTATTGTATTGATGCTTGATGTAACTGAAAATCGTGTTTTGGCCTCACTGTTCGACCTGACTCGACGAGTCACTCTTGGACTCGGCGAGTCAGCCCTACTCGGCGAGTTCCAGAGAGTGACTCGGCGAGTCGGTGCGTCAGATAGTGCTTATCTCGGGATTTCTTGCTGTTTTTGCTTTGGGATAATTACCTTATCATGTTAGATTAATATTAATCCAATTATATGATATATTTGACTATATTTTTAATCTAATTGAAGATATTTGTCAATTAATAAGATAATTGTTTCCTTATAAGATAATTGATTAATTATTTTAAGTAAATTGATAAATTACTTTGCAAGAAATCATCAAATATGGATAATTATATGATTAAATGTTAATTTGAAATTATTTGTTATTTGATCCTTGGTGTTATGAAAAGTTTCATATTTGGCCCTTTAGGTTTTATAGTTTAAATTTGAACCCCAAAAGTTTTGTTGTTTTGAAATTTAAATAGTTGAAACCCTAATGTTTTCAAAAAGGTTTCAAAACTTGCCCTCAAGTTTTGGAATTTAAATTTTGATTAAATAGTTTAATTTTGATGCATATTTAAATTCTAAACCCTAATGTGTTGAAATGTTTCAGAACTTGCCCTCAAGTTTTGGAATTTAAAAGTTGATTAAAAGTTTAATTAGGAATGTTAAATTCTAAAACCCTAGCATAGTTTTGAAAAAGTTCAAATCACACCCTTATGGTTTTATTAATTAATTAAGGTGTATAATTAAAAGAGGTTTAATAAATCCATAAAAGTTTAGGTCTACAATTTAATTGAATTAAAAGTATAATTGTTAAATTAGACCACCTAATATTTTAAAAGTATAAAATACACCCTATACTATATATATAACATTAAAAGTCTAACATTATATATATATATATATATATATATATATATATATATATATATATATGAGTAAAAGTCAGTCTTACCGTTAGTAGGCCTCATTCACGAAGCTAGTCTATAAGGGGTGTTTGTAACAGCCCGGAATTCCAGGTATTGTTATATTTATGATTTTAGGTGTTTAAGAAGGGACTCGGCGAGTTGGAGCCTAGACCCGCCGAGTAGGATTGCGGACCTGGTCGCGGGTTCGTGACTGGACTCGACGAGTCCGGATATAGACTCGGCGAGTCTGCGCTGTTTAGCGAAAACCCTAACCGTTCAGGTTTGGGACGTATATGAGGGACCTTATGGCCGTCATTGTTCACCCTAGCCTTCTGAGAGAAACCCTAATTCGATTGTGAGCATTTGGAGCAAGGTAGAAGACCATTGTTGATTTTGGAAGTATTGTTTTGCAAGGAAGAGGAGGCTTGGTTAAGGGAACAACAAGAGAAGCCACATTCTGAAGATTGGGGACACAGAGAGCACGTTATTCAGGTAATATTTCGAGTGCATTCTCTTATGTTGATGTGTATATGGATTTAGGGTTTATTGAACCCTTTTGTGGCTAGATTGAATGTTACCTTAGTCCCCCAATCGATTGGAACCCTGTATTGGGATCTTTGGAAGTCCAGAATGTCCCATGCCTGAGCATTTCGGGAATCAATGGAGGTTTTGGATTGGAATCCTTATGCCTTAGGTCAAAATGTAAATTATGAGTCATGGGGTGTATTATGAGCACCGAAATGAGGACCTTACGTGATGAATCAGTCTAGGAAGGCCAAACCTATGAATGGTCGGAGCAGTTCTGACCTTAGAAAGCAGTTTGAGCGGTTGCATGGCATGGACTCGCCGAGTCCGATGAACAGACTCGGCGAGTAGCTTGAAGATTAACTGGGACTCGTCGAGTTGTTCTTCAGACTCGGCGAGTTGAGTCGGGGTGGCCCCGCGATTCTTCCAGGAGGAACTCGTCGAGTCAAGGAGGATACTCGACGAGTAGAAAGGGAATCTTAGAGAATTGGTGAGGACGTCTAGACTCGCCGAGTCGCCCTAGCACTCGCCGAGTCCGGTCAAGTTGACCGTTGACCGTTGACCAGAGTTGACCTATGTCTGACTTCTTAGGGATAGTCAAACTTAGAAGATAAAAGTGTTAATAAGAGATATATGATGTTATAGGGAGATTGTAGCTCGGCGGATCGAGCACGAGTGATTTCGGGATTTGCTAGCTTTCGATATTCACGAGGTGAGTCTTCTCACTATACTGTACCCAGAAGGGTTTGACTGTGTGACCGGAAGGTCAGATATGATATGTGATATATGTGTTATATGTGGTAAGTTATTTGTTATACGTGCTATGTATGTTATGTGGGCCGGAAGGCATTATGTTATGGGCCAGAAGGCGATTATGTTATGTGCCGGAAGGCGATTATATTATTGGCCGGAAGGCGTTGTGTTGTGGACCGGAAGGTCGGCGTAGGTAGGACCGGAAGGTTTACCCAGCAGGGACGGAAGTCCCCTGAGACACATGGACCGGAAGGTCAGGGCCTGGAAAGGCGTATGTGCGTAAGTTGTATATTGGGGAACTCACTAAGCATTTATGCTTACAGTTGTTATGTATGTGTTTCAGGTACTAGCAAGGACCGTGGGAAGGCGCCGGCGTGATCTGTACACACTGAAGGATGTTTTGTGATCTTGGGATTTAGATGATTTGTATTTTGACATGACACTTGAAATTTTTTTGCCTTGTTTTGAATGAAAATACTATATTTTGAAATGAAAATTTTGTTTGAAAATTTACGGTGTTACAAATTGGTATCAGAGCCTTGGTTTGAGGGATTCGGGTGCACCTTCGGGCGTAACTGAACTCAAACCGAGGATTTGAGGAAAACTTTTTAAAATAAAGGCATAAACTTTTGTAAATGATTTTGCGGTAAACAAGAAAGAAACAGTGTGTACGATCAGTCAGCGCCCGAACGGTAAAGATCCCCAAAATACCTTACAATGTTATGTTATGAGATAAGTTATGATATGAATTGTTATGCATGCTAGAAGACTAGGTATTCATGATAGGACTAGAGTGGCCTGATTTGTGATGCCTTAGTCTAGGGAGGTTGCCGATATGAGATGCTTTGCTAGTGTGCGGGTAGATAGTGCATAACAAAAGTAGAGTGCTCACTATCCGGGGTTTGGGGAGGAAGACTTGGGATGAATGCTGATGCGGTGTGGTCGGTAGTATTGGGCCCGTACTACCGAAGACACCGGGTCAGTGGGAGACCCAAGTAAGAATCCCTGGATATCGGAGACTGAGTAGGGTTGCGTTATCGAGTGCGATTATACTCGATGGAGTCTCTGATAGTTTTATGTTGTATTTCAGAGACATCATGGTTAGACCACGCCACGGAGCGAGTTCGAACGGTGTGAGTGACGAGGAGATTCGTCAGATGATTCATGAGGAGGTGGCTGCAGCGATCCGGGCTGAGATTCCGGAGATGTTTGGGTCTATTAAGACTACCTTGATGGAGACTTTTGAGGAGCGGTACGCCGCATTGACTGAGGCTGCAGCCGCTGCAGCTACCGCAGCTGTGGCCGCTGCCAGGCCACAGGGGGGTGACTCGTTGCTGTTTTGGGAGTTCAGCAACACGAAGCCACCTGAGTTTGATGGGACGCAGGATCCGATTGCTGCAATGAGGTGGATCGCTGATATTGAGGGGTGCTTCTACACTTGTTCATGTCCGGAGCATCTGAGGGTACGGTTCGCTTTGAACCAGCTCCGTCTGGGATTGAAGGATTGGTGGAAGTTCGTGACGGCGAACTTCACATTGGCAGAGATTTCGGCAGTGACATGGGAGGGGTTTACCTCCATGTTTAGAGACGAGTACGTTCCCCCGGTGGAGAGGGAACGATTGGTTCAGGAGTTCTTGACCCTCAAGCAGGGTACTGATTCGGTTGCGGTGATCACGCGGAAGTTTCATGAGAGGGCGATGTTCTGCCCCGAGCTGGTGTCCACAGAGCAGGCTCGGATGAGCCGGTACTTGGGTGTTTTGAGGAGGGATATCCAGGAGTTTGTGTCAAACTCCACCTATCATACCTTTGCTGAGCTTCAGGCGAATGCCAGGAAGCGCGAGATTGAGTTGGAAACCCAGGCCAGGGAGGAGGCCGAGTCTCAGCGGGTGGACTGGCAGCCGGCTTAGTCTCAGCCGGCAGCCAAGCGGACTAAGTCCGCCGATTCGAGGACGGGAGGTTCGAAGGGCCGCACTTGCGGAAAGTGCGGCAAGAATCATGATGGGGCATGTCGATCTGGTGCTTGCTACAAGTGTGGCAAGGAGGGGCACATTGCTAGGGATTGCCCCAAGGGGTTTACGGTTTGCTTTCATTGCAACCAGACAGGCCATCGGAAGGCCGAGTGCCCTCAGCTTCTTCAGGGATCTGCACCTACTGCCATAGCTACTGCGACTCGACCGGTGAAGGCCGAGGCCCCGAGGGCTCGTGGGAGAGCCTTTCAGCTGACTGCGGAGGAGGTCCGCGCTGCGCTCGATGTTGTGGCAGGTATGCTGTATTTTATGTATTTATTTTGATGTCGAGATGTTATGCTTATGCTATGATATGCGTAGGTACTTTCCTTGTGAACTCTGTGCCTGCTTTAGTGTTATTTGACTCGGGTGCGAGTAGGTCCTTTGTATCTTTAGCTTTTAGTCAGCATATCAGCATTAGTCGTGAGTCGTTGAGTCGGCCTCTGAGAGTTTCTATAGCTGACGAGAGAGTGATTTGTGCCACGGAGGTTCTCCGGGGATGCGTGCTAGAGATTTTCGGGGTTGAGTTTCCGATTGACCTGATTCCTATTGCGATGGGTGATGTCTGTGTCATTGTGGGCATGGACTGGTTGAGCCGATTCGGCGCCGTCATCGACTGTGAGCGTCAGTTGGTGACTATACGAGACCCTAGTGGGGGAGTTCTTTCGGTGTACGGCGAGGGTACCCGTTCGGGATCAGCTTTTTGTTCGGCTGCTAGGGCGAGGCAGTGTCTACAGCAGGGCTGTAAGGGTTTTGTGGCGTATGTGATGGATACGCAGGAGGTTTCCGAGAGACCGAGATCAGTTGAGGAGGTCCCAGTGGTGCGTGAGTTTCCAGATGTTTTCCCCGAGGAACTACCGGGAGTACCTCCTGTGAGGCAAGTAGAGTTTGGTATCGATCTGGTTCTGGGGGCCGCGCCCATTGCTAAGGTGCCTTATCGTCTTGCACCTCCCGAGATGCAAGAGTTGTCCTCGCAGCTTCAGGAGTTGTTGGGGAAGGGATTCATTCGGCCGAGCAGCTCGCCGTGGGGAGCGCCTATTCTGTTCGTCAAGAAGAAGGATGGTTCACACCGGATGTGCATTGATTACCGGGAGTTGAACAAGTTGACGGTCAAGAACCGTTACCCGTTACCGAGGATCGATGATTTATTCGATCAGTTGCAGGGAGCATCTTGGTTTTCCAAGATCGATCTGAGGTCAGGGTACCATCAAGTGAGAGTGCGGGATGAGGACGTCCAGAAGACAGCGTTTAGGACACGATATGGGCATTATGAGTTTGTGGTGATGCCTTTCGGGCTCACCAATGCCCCGGCTGTGTTCATGGATCTCATGAACAGGGTATGCAGGCCGATGTTGGATCGGTCAGTGATTGTATTTATCGACGACATTCTAGTGTATTCGAGATCTAGAGAGCAGCATGAGGAGCATTTGAGGGAGGTCCTTGAGGTATTGAGATCGGAGAAGCTTTATGCAAAGTTCTCCAAATGTGACTTCTGGTTGCGGGAGGTCCAATTCCTAGGACATGTTGTTAATCAGGAAGGGATATTGGTCGATCCGGCCAAGGTTGAGGCGGTGATGAGTTGGGAGGTGCCGAAGTCACCCTCTGAGATCAGAAGCTTCCTTGGGTTGGCAGGGTATTATCGGAGATTCATTAAGGACTTCTCCAAAGTTGCAGTGCCACTCACTACATTGACCCGAAAGGGGGTTGCATTCTCATGGGGACCCGAGCACCAGACCTCCTTTGAGACACTTCGCCAAAGGTTGTGCGAAGCCCCGGTATTAGCTCTCCCGGAAGGGATGGAGGATTTTGTAGTATATTGCGATGCATCGATTTCGGGGCTGGGTGCAGTGCTGATGCAGAGGGGTCATGTGATAGCGTATGTGTCGAGGCAGCTGAAGCCTCATGAGGCGAGATATCCCACGCATGATTTAGAGTTGGGGGCAGTAGTGTTTGCTCTCAAGATTTGGCGTCACTACTTGTATGGGGTTCGATGTACGATATACACGGACCATAAGAGCTTGAAGTATTTGATGGATCAGCCCAACCTAAATATGCATCAGAGGAGGTGGTTGGATGTGGTCAAGGATTATGATTGTGAGATCATGTACCACCCAGGCAAGGCTAATGTGGTAGCCGATGCATTGAGCCGCAGGGCGGAGAGCACTCCACTGCGAGATGTATGTTTGAGATTGACTGTGATAGCTCTAGTATTGGATGCTATTCGTGGGGCACAGGCCGAGGCTGTGCGACCAGAGATGCAGAAGAGAGAGCGGGTCGTTGGTTTGGTTTCAGAGTTCGTTGCGGATGGACGAGGGCTTATGACGTTTCAGGGTCGGATTTGGGTACCGTTCGTGGGTGGTACGCGTATTACTTTGATGGAAGAGGCTCATCGATCGAAATTCTCGATCCATCCCGGGGCTACGAAGATGTATTTGGATTTGAGGAAAGAGTATTGGTGGCCCTGTATGAAGAGGGACGTCGCATGGTTCGTTGAGAGGTGCCTGACCTGCCGTAGGGTTAAGGCCGAGCACCAGAGACCGCATGGCAAGTTGCAGCCATTGGAGGTTCCCGAGTGGAAGTGGGAACAGATCACTATGGATTTCATCACCAAATTGCCGAGGACTACCAGAGGAGTCGATGCCATTTGGGTGATTGTGGATAGGTTGACGAAGAGTGCACACTTCCTTGCCATCAGTGAGAGTTCTTCAGCGGAGAAGTTGGCGGAGATATATGTGAGAGAAGTGGTATCTCGGCATGGGGTGCCGATCTCGATTGTTTCAGACCGTGATGTGCGCTTCACTTCCAGATTCTGGAAGAAATTCCATGAGGAGCTGGGTACTAAATTGCATTTTAGTACCGCATACCGTCCCCAGACAGACGGCCAGAGCGAGCGAACGATTCAGACGCTGGAGGACATGCTTCGAGCATGTGTGTTAGATTTTGGGGGTAGCTGGGATGCGTATTTACCCTTGGCAGAGTTTTCCTACAACAACAGCCATCATTCGAGCATTGGTATGCCACCCTTTGAGCTGTTGTATGGTAGGAGGTGTCGAACCCCCATTTGCTGGGGAGAGGTGGGACAGAGAGTGATGGGCAGTACAGAGATCGTGCTTCAGACGACAGAGAAGATTCAGCAGGTTAGACAGAGGTTATTGACCGCCCAGAGCCGACAGAAGAGTTATGCAGACAGACGCCGATCCGAGCTTGAGTTTCAAGTCGGCGACTTCGTTCTCCTGAAGGTCTCTCCTTGGAAAGGAGTGATTCGATTCAGGAAGAGGGGCAAGTTAGGACCCCGGTATATTGGGCCATTTCGTGTGATTGCAAGAATAGGCCGGGTAGCCTATCGTTTGGAGTTGCCAGCAGAGTTAGGGCGGATCCACGACACTTTTCATGTGTCGCAATTGAGGAAGTGTATAGCCGATGAGTCGGCAGTGGTTCCATTAGAGGATATTCAGGTGGATGCGAGCCTGAATTATGTCGAGAGACCAGTGGCCATCAGGGATCGGAAAATCAAGGTTCTGAGGAACAAGGAGGTACCTCTGGTGTTGGTTCAGTGGCAACACCGGAAGGGATCGAAAATGACTTGGGAGCCGGAGCGTGAGATGCGGGAGCAGCATCCGGAGCTATTTTCAGAGTGAGACTTCGAGGGCGAAGTCTAGTCCTAGTGGGGGAGAGTTGTAACAGCCCGGAATTCCAGGTATTGTTATATTTATGATTTTGGGTGTTTAAGAGGGGACTCGGCGAGTTGGAGCCTAGACTCGCCGAGTAGGATCGCGGACCTGGTCGCGGGTTCGCGACTGGACTCGACGAGTCCGGATATGGACTCGGCGAGTCTGCGCTGTTTAGCGAAAACCCTAACCGTTTAGGTTTGGGACGTATATGAGGGACCTTATGGCCGTCATTGTTCACCCTAGCCTTCTGAGAGAAACCCTAATTCGATTGTGAGCATTTGGAGCAAGGTAGAAGACCATTGTTGATTTTGGAAGTATTGTTTTGCAAGGAAGAGGAGGCTTGGTTAAGGGAACAACAAGAGAAGCCACGTTCTGAAGATTGGGGACACAGAGAGCACGTTATTCAGGTAATATTTCGAGTGCATTCTCTTATGTTGATGTGTATATGGATTTAGGGTTTATTGAACCCTTTTGTGGCTAGATTGAATGTTACCTTAGTCCCCTAATCGATTGGAACCCTGTATTGGGATCTTTGGAAGTCCAGAATGTCCCATGCCTGAGCATTTCGGGAATCAATGGAGGTTTTGGATTGGAATCCTTATGCCTTAGGTCAAAATGTAAATTATGAGTCATGGGGTGTATTATGAGCACCGAAATGAGGACCTTACGTGATGGATCAGTCTAGGAAGGCCAGACCTATGAATGGTCGGAGCAGTTCTGACCTTAGAAAGCAGTTTGAGCGGTTGCATGGCATGGACTCGCCGAGTCCGATGAACAGACTCGGCGAGTAGCTTGAAGATTAACTGGGACTCGTCGAGTTGTTCTTCAGACTCGGCGAGTTGAGTCGGGGTGGCCCCGCGATTCTTCCAGGAGGAACTCGTCGAGTCAAGGAGGATACTCGACGAGTAGAAAGGGAATCTTAGAGAATTGGTGAGGACGTCTAGACTCGCCGAGTCGCCCTAGCACTCGCCGAGTCCGGTCAAGTTGACCGTTGACCAGAGTTGACCTATGTCTGACTTCTTAGGGATAGTCAAACTTAGAAGATAAAAGTGTTAATAAGAGATATATGATGTTATAGGGAGATTGTAGCTCGGCGGATCGAGCACGAGTGATTTCGGGATTTGCTAGCTTTCGATATTCATGAGGTGAATCTTCTCACTATACTGTACCCGGAAGGGTTTGACTGTGTGACCGAAAGGTCAGATATGATATGTGATATATGTGTGTTATATGTGGTAAGTTATTTGTTATACGTGCTATGTATGTTATGTGGGCCGGAAGGCATTATGTTATGGGCCGGAAGGCGATTATGTTATGGGCCGGAAGGCGATTATGTTATGGGCCGGAAGGCGTTGTGTTGTGGACCGGAAGGTCGGCGTGGGTAGGACCGGAAGGTTTACCCAGCAGGGACGGAAGTCCCCTGAGACACATGGACCGGAAGGTCAGGGCCTGGAAAGGCGTATGTGCGTAAGTTGTATATTGGGGAACTCACTAAGCATTTATGCTTACAGTTGTTATGTATGTGTTTCAGGTACTAGCGAGGACCGTGGGAAGGCGCCGGCGTGATCTGTACACACTGAAGGATGTTTTGTGATCTTGGGATTTAGATGATTTGTATTTTGACATGACACTTGAAATGTTTTTGCCTTGTTTTGAATGAAAATACTATATTTTGAAATGAAAATTTTGTTTGAAAATTTACGGTGTTACAGTGTTTAAGGAAATTGCCTATAAAATGGCGATTGAATGGGTATCCACTCTTACCCACCGCACTCTTGACTAGTGGAGGGTCGTTAGCCGAACGGGTAGGATAGGATGAAACCTTCCATTATAAGTATAATGAAGTATAAAAGTAACTAAATGTTTTCATAAAATTCCTAATCTTAGTTACTTAGGCAAAAGTGAATTGATGCAATTGCATGAAATTACACTTTGTGCCCTTGCAAAGACGTTAGTGGAGCGTGTGTGGTTTACCGGCACACTAATTGGTTCTAAGCAAAGGTAGCAAAGGGTGACTCAATGCTTGTCATAGTTCGGTGGAGCGTGTGTGGTTTACCGGCACATCGAATAGGTGACTGTAACATGTGAGGGCACCATGTAAGTTTGCATGGTTATTCACACCCGCTTTGTGATCCTCGGCATCCCAGTCACAAACAAGAGGGGCATATTGAGATTTAAACATGCCATTGAAATTTCAATGAATCTCAAAGGATCTAGGAGTTTTCATAGATTTAAAACTTAAATTTCTTTTTCGTTTTTCGTGGTGGAAATTAGTGAATCGTCATTCACTTACCTTCAAATGTTCTGCAATTAGGGTTACGGCATCCCTCTCCCGAGTTGTAGAATATTGTGTTGGGTCCTAGCCTTAGTATTTCATTTGGGTGATTTACTAAGGACTCAATCTATCAACTAACTTGAATTTGTTTTTTCTCCCGTTTTGTAGATGTCAAAGTTTGACAACTATGGTCTTCTCAAATCCCGTGGAACAAGCATTCCACGTGAAGATGGTATTCCATGATTCGATCGAGGAACAAGAAATCATGCTTCACTTCCTCCACCTCCTCCAATTGTTCTCCCTAACCCACAAGATCGAAGAATTGAAAGGTTCAACATCACTAAAGCCCTTTTGGAAATGAAACTTGAAGATGGTAAACCCGTGTGTGCACACGTTCTAGGAATGAAATCACACATTGATAGGTTGATAATGATGGGTGTGTCATTCCCGAATGAGTTGGCTGTGAATTGGATTTTGCAGTCACTTCCAGAATCATATAATGAGTTCAAAAGAAAGTATTATATGATGGATCATGACGACAACCTCATTGACCTAACTTACATGCTCATTGCTGCTGAATCAGAAATGATTTGGCGAAGCAATGGAGCGTATTTGTTGGGAGAGTCAACCGACCATACTTCCAAGGACGTTCTAGGAGAACCGACCTGCGTTTGCTGCCAAAAGAAAGGGCGTTGGATACAAGTCTGCCAAAAGAGCCTGAAGAGTCCAAAAGATGGAGAGTCAAAGAGTATGGCTGCGCTTCAGGTAAAATCCACTATCTAACTCAATTAAGTTCCTATTCATTGATTCTTAATACATAATGTGATAAGATTGCATTTGAATGTTTTGCAGGATCGGTGAAAAGAAAGGAAGCTTGGTGAAAAGAGCAAGACGAATCTAATCACAAGGAATGGATCTTGATCGCATGGACTTGAAGATTAGATTTTGAGCTTAGATAGTTATGATAGAGTTGTTAGAAATTTTCCTTTTGAAATACATAGTTTTCAATGGATTTTGCAAGGACAAATGTTTTCCGCTGCTTTATAAATAAAATAAATTTTTGTTTGACTTATTTATTTGTTTGTTTATTTCCTTGCAATGAAATCGTTATGAAAATTGGTGTTTGCATTTTTCTACAACAAATGGATTTGATTCTTATTATGTTATTCATGGAAAGTCAAGAATTTACCAAATAGGGAGAGTTTCTCATCGCCCAAGTTTCAATTGGACAGAAACTTGGAATCATGCAACGTGGATGCACGATGAATGAGAAATTTCGTATTTGGAAATTAGACTAATTCATTGACAAAGTGTCAAGTGAAGGACTAGGAGATCGAGTACACAAAGTTGTGTGTTGATCAGAGTCCACCATAAGAGTAACGAGATATTCGTTGTGATTTACTAAAGGTTTAGTAAATATGATTATACTTATAAGATTAAGTGTAATTCTGAATTGATTGAAAAAGTTTAAATCAATAGTAGAACGAATAACAAGAATCAAGTAGACAGAGAGATAAAAGTTTCTCCATTCTAAAAAGAAGGGAGAGTACCTTTTATGCTTTATGATAGGTCTTAATGATTAAGAACCATATCTCAATTGATCCTCTAAGTGAGTCTTGCTACAATTGTATGTCCAAGAAGAGGAATCAAAGATTGAAGAAATGGTCAAACCAAGAAGTCAAACATACTTCATTCCAAAACAAGTATTAGAGTTAAGATTGTGACAATGAGTGAAAAGTATTAAGAAGGTTTAAAACATTCATTAAATGTGGTAAGTTGTGATGCCTTAGATAAGACAAAGACCAACTAGGACCAATTTATGAAGAGTTTTGATAAAAGCTACACTAACTCTTCAATATTTGTCAAGAAATGTTTTGACAAGAGAATCTTATATGTCAAGGAGTCAGTGGGAATCTTAATGGTCTTGAAAGGTTTCAAGAACAAATCAAATAAACCTTATCGATCATCACTAGCACACGAGTTAAGGTTTACAACCTATCATGATGACATTATTTTGATTCTGTGCCAATCCAATCGAGTTAATTATGCATGAGAGTTCTATGAGTTCTCATTTTGAACGCATAAATGGCAAAGCACCTTAATCGTTGAAAGGTACATTGATAGGAAAGGGTGAGCTGCTTAACTACTTGGAAGACATGGTGGGCAGTCGTGCTACCATAAGGCAATAAATCAAGATTAAGAAAGTTCGGTTCATATGAGTTTGAATTTGTCGTAAACCTTGGTTTTAACAAATTCACATGGATAGGAACACATACACCGTTTAAAATCTAAGTGTCATAAGATTTCCTCCTTCATGAAAATGATTGTGAGGAAATGCTTTCAATAAGAAAGATTTTAAGAAGATAGTGATTGAAAAATTGCATTCTCAAATTCAATTATGGTTACGGTATCCCTTTCCATAATTTGAATTGTGAGGTTTGGAAATTAGTCTTAAGTGTTTAGACACACATATGAACTATCGAAGGCAAAGGTGTATAAGTTCAAGAAGCATTGATAAAGGATTATCAAAGCACTAAGTATTAGAAACATGAACTTAAGAAAATCAATAAGTATTGTTTTCTGGAAGTTAAGATGTTTATGAATACATGTCGAATCTAGTGGGAGCATAAGTGTTATGTTTTATAATAATCATCATGATAGTGGGAGCACAAATGTTATGATTGTATGATTATTAAGGCACGTATTGCAAGTTGGCAACATTAATTATAGAAAACAAGAGTTATACCTTGCAAAGTAGTAAGGGTTGTAAAGTTGTTTTGCTATAATTAAGGGAGAGAATATTATGCTTCATTTCAAATCTAAAGGCTTAGGTTGTGGAATGTTAATATATTTAGTCAAAGGTACATAGTGTGTTCTTAAAATTTCGATTATGATTATGGCATTCCTCTTCGCAATTCGAATTTTGAGAACATAGCAAATAAAACATTATGTGTCGTGTCCCATACGCTTCGGGTATAGGATCGATTGCAAATGCTTTAATGTTTGACCATTCTAAAATTTTCCAAATGTCTAGCGCATTTAGAGGGAAAAGGGACTAGAATCGGTTTTGACTAAAATGATTAAACAACTATCAAAGGACAATCCAAAGTTCGACGAGGATTGGTCGCTTGTGAGTAGTTGGAAGTATACTATTGGAAAATATGGAAATGTTTCCATATTGGATGGACCATATCGACATCATTACGAATAGATAAGATTCTAATAAGAATGAGTTGTCATATGGAAAATATGGAAGCGTGTCCATATTGGGAATTGAATATTGAAAAATCTATGACTAGATTAGAAACTTTTATGCAAAAGGATGTTCAAAGGAATGTACTTTGAGTGAGAGACATCATATCTAAGGAATTGTCTTGTAACAATCTCCAATAGAGGACTTTGTAATATCATTGGCAATAGTCTTTGTGACTTTGGTGAAGTGACATTACGAAAGGATAGTTGCATAGAATGTTAGAATCTAGCATATTCTATAAGTAACAAGAATTTGATATTCTTTAACTTATGAAAAACGGATTTGGAGTTATGAAATGAGAAGGATTGGAAATGTGTTCAATGTGATCTATTTCACAAAGTAAGAACCATAGGTAAATATTGTGTGGATGCTAGGAGCATGGGACAAGTGTTGGAATTCAAGTAAGAAGTTGATTACCCGAAACAACAAATAATGAGTAATCGATATGGTGATAAATAAAAGGTGTTTTATTTATACTCAAAGGTTTGAGGTCATATGGGATTAGTATTATTCTTGTGTTTCACCTTTGCATGTTTTGACTTCCAGAATAATTGAGTTTATTAAGAATAATCGAATTATTCGAACGGGCCACAGTCGTTCATATGTTGGAAGTAGATATGAATGAAGACTGTCGTGAATTGGTGTGTGGATTGTCTAAAGAGCATTAGACATAAGCAAATGTTTGCTGCAACATTCATGAGTGCTTATGAATATGATTTGAGCATTGGATTAAACCCACGCTCACTTGGATCACTCCATGAATTGTATCACGAGTGATTGGTGAGACGATAACATCTTATATTCTTGAAACCGAGATGTGTGAGTTGTATCTTGCGAATCGGTCGCACATTGATAATATGTAAACGCACTAGTAACTTGGTGTTATAAAACATATTATTGTGTGTGATTCGGTGCGTGAGTGCAAGCGAGAATTGTATCAAAGTTTATCCATTCCTTTTATTCAAAGTAGGATAAAGGCAATATCTTTGGGCCCCTCGATGGTTTAGTGATGACAAACGTAAATGCTCGGCCGGGCTAGGGCTAATTTGATTTGTTCAATTAGTCTATCATCATAAATCAGAAATCGAGAAGTAGTACAAAGAGAATGATTTGAAATCATATCTCATACGATATCTAGAATGGAGGAATATATGATCCCTTATCTAAGGACACGCATATCTGATAGGATCAGAGTTGACAGCGGCTTTGGAAAGCTACGATTGCAGATCAGGATCTGAAGTCATACGCAGAATAGTTGTTAGACTTATCCAAGTGGGAGACTGTTGGATTAGTGTCTAAGTCCATAACTATTTTGGTATGTACTTGACCCGATGGTGCATGGTCCTTTTGGGTTGCCTTCACCAAAGCAACTTGATTGGAGAAATAAATAAAGAGAGAGAGATTATTATGATTTATTAATATGTTATAAGAATAATATATTAAAGGAGAAATCATATTTGTTTAATTAATATTGGTCAATAATTAATTAAGAATTAATTTTGTGATCAAGTGTAATTAATTAAACTAGAGGGGCTGAATTGTAGTTATGTGATAGTTACAAAATAAGGTAAGGATTATCTTATATATATATGGTGGACGAATTTGAAGTGATAATCACTTAGAATTCGTCTATGATAAGGATTCAAGGATTATCTTATGGGTTGCTTGGTGGATAAGCAACTAGATAAGGATAATGATTGAAACTCTATCTTTACACCTATATAAACCCTCTAGGGCTTAGGAATTCGTCTAACCCTTCCCAAGAGGTCCTAAGGACGAATTCCTACCTCCCTCCTCTCTCCTTATACCTTCTCCACTTGCTTATGGTGTTTGTAAGCCATTAGAGGAGTGACACTTGTGACTCTCAGCTTTCCAAGGTCAATTCAAGGAGGAATTGGATTGTTATTGCTATATAACAATCAAGGTATGTTCTTAAACCTATTTACATGTGAATTCTGATTTCCATATGCTACAATTAGGGTTTATAGTCTTGGATTCAAAGTATGTACAATAGAGAAACCTAGATCCAAGCTTTAGGGTTTGTATGAGCACATAGGATGTCTTATGACCAAAACTCATCAGTACTGTCCAATACACTCTTGCTAATCATTATGTATTTCTTTATATCTTAAATTCATATTATAATACTATTAAGGTATATATATATATATATATATATATATATATATATATATATATATAGAGAGAGAGAGAGAGAGAGTTAGGGGTCTGCAGAGAAAGTGTAACAGAGACAATGAAATGGATTTCACGTGGACCAAACAAAAACATTATTAAATATGATGTATATGCTATCAATGGTTATACTTTTCATACAAAAGCTCGTGAAGGAAAATTTTACCAAGACAGTGGGGTTAGTGTCGTTGCAACTAACACACACATTAGTAAAGAAGTTGTAACGTATGTCAAAAACACTTATTATGGTGTTTTACAAGAGATATCGGATACTAGATTATCATTTTAAACAAATTCCAATTTTCATGTTTGATTGGGTTGACAATAAACATGGGGTCAAGATGATCCCTTCATATTGGCCTAACATGCACGGCAAGTATTTTATGTGGTAGACCCACTCGATCAAAAAATGTCTATTGTCATCTACACACCTCCTAAAAATTATAGAGATGCATATGAGGATGTCGATGAAAAATTTAGTAATGTAGTTTCTCCTTATAATGATAATATACTACCACGTGTTGACCCACTTGACTTGCAGAAGGAAAATGATGACTTTCGGACTGCCTGC
Source organism: Lactuca sativa (assembly GCF_002870075.4). Lineage (NCBI taxonomy): Eukaryota > Viridiplantae > Streptophyta > Magnoliopsida > Asterales > Asteraceae > Lactuca > Lactuca sativa. Next base: position 100,480,553 of record NC_056630.2, on the reverse strand, counting down.
TAGAGTACTGTTATACATACGCTATGTGTTTCTTAATATCCTAATATTTACATATATTTCCTATCAACCTTGATTATACCATGCTTTAAATTTGTAGCAATAATATTATTCCATCTTTTAACATATTATAATCTTTACTTTTGTTTGTAGAAGGTAAAGGCCAAACCTTGATCCTGGTGTTTTGCCGTGAAAGAATTCTAAGTAGTATCTTATTTGAAGGTAATTTCAACCCACAAACATATAACCTCCTTCACCATTATGGTCATTTTAAAGTATTATGTTTTACTCATTTAGTATGTTTAAGGTAAAGATAAAACATTTCGATTTAGGTCTTGACAGATGCATGCAATACTTTGTGTTTGGCTCTCGAGTGTTCAAAAAAGGATATTTACTTCCATAAAAGATAAGAAAATGTTGCTTGAAAGTTTGTTTAAGTATGCATGCTAGTAACTACTGCGTATGGTGTTTTGGCCCCAAATTGACAATATTACCCTCATTATTTTTTGTAGTTTAAAAAATTGGTGCTTAGATATAATTATAAGATTTTAGTATATGTTTCTATCATTTTAATTGTAATGTTTCCAACATGTTGCTGCAAATTCATATTTAATACCATTTATCTACTTAGTCATTCAATTTTCATTGTTTTTTTTTTAATTGTGTGATCAGAAGTCGAAAACTGGCATTTTAAAGTTGAATGTTATTGTTGGTATTTTCTATGAGAAACTGTTTTGGTTTGGATTTTCAGCTCTAAAATGGAATATGATAAGAAAATTGGGAAATTTTACTGCAAAAGGGCAATATGGTCTTTTATTTTTTATGGGGTTCTAGATGCAGAAATTGGTACAAATTGTAGTAACAATTTATGTCCCATTCTAGAGGGTATTTTGGTCGAGTTAAAGGAGCCCTTTAAATGCAACTTTAACCATTTGTTTTGTACATGTTGACATCACTCTAAATGTTATATGACCAAAATAGGTCCCAGAAGTCAAACTGATTTATAACCAAAAATCAGTTTGATGTAGGTAATTCCAACAGTCTTCAAATGAAAATCATTACATTTTTTATTTATTATTTTCTTTTGCAAAAGCTATCCTAAACTCTAATAATAAGTTATGCGGTTTGGGTTTGAGTCAATGGCTCTATATAAGTCAACTGATTGACTATTCAACAAATGGTATTTTGGTGAAGATTATTCTTTAAATTTATACACAAACTAGTACAAAAAGAATGATCATTACATAATTATAGTCACACATTCAATGACTATACCATAATTATACTGATCAGACATTATATTTCTTCTAACTAGATTTACTTATAGACACACATAATAATTGTAAAAATAACTAAATGCAACTTACACTCATAATATTTGTTTTTTTCAAAACCAATTCATCATATTTTGACACACATAATAAAAGGCACATAACCATAAACCACTAAAATTAACTTGTTTCTTGCTTTTACTTAGTCACTGTTAAACGTCACCCTATGGACACACAAATATTTAATGTGGCCATATGTATCTACTCTTAGCTACATTGGATTTTAAATAGCACTATGATACATGAACATATACAATTGTCTTATGTCACCATATATATATGTATTGTCTCTTATATAAAAGTATTATAATTTTAATCTATAAATGTGGTTGATAGTGAAAAATGGCCACAATCTTCGAGTGTGGCTAACAATTATTACATTTGGTATAATTAAACGTGGTTAAAGTTTTAAGTATCTATACATTGGACACATAAACTAATTTAAATGTATCCAAAAACAGTCTCTAATCTTTTTAATAAAAACTGTGACAGACCGTTTTTTGAAATGTGTGACCGTAAGTTATTTATGTACTAGTGTAGATAAATAAGAGTTAATAACCTAGGGGGATAATAAGGTTTCAATTTTTTGTCCATATTAGGGCCTTAAGATATTTTTTGTACATATTATACCAACATGGTTGTTACAACCGTTTAAATGACGTACCTTTAAACGTTAAAGGCAAGACATTTAAACGTTTATAACAACCATGTTGGTATAATATGTACAAAAAAAGAACTTAAGAACTTAATGTAGACAAATTTGAAACCTTTTTATCCTCCTAGGTCATTAACCATTTTAAAGAGATTAGAGATACAACAGTTGTCGGGGATACCCTTTTACTTATCAGAAATACCCCTTTACTTTGACTCTAACTACACCTATCTAAAATTTATATAATGACATAAAAGAGCATTTAAAAAATATGTTTGAAATTTATATAATGACATAAACGACATTTAAAAAAATATGTTATCTATAATTTATTAAGGGATATATTTGAAATTAAAAAAAAAAAAAAAAGAAAAAAAAAGAAACACTCTTAAAAAACTAGTCTAAATAACTTTTTAAAACACTAGCTTATAAGTTACTTTTGGCTTCACTAACATGACAACTTAAAAAATATCGAAAAATATGTTAGCTTATCAGCTAGCTGTGGTGCCCCAAACATGGCCTTAATCATTAATACTTTGATTATTATTAGTTTTTTTTTGTTTTTTTTTGGGTAAAAAGGCAAAAAATTGTTATGTAACATTTCAATTGAAACCGTTGGTTATGGTGAATGGACGATTAAAATGAGAAGATGAAATGATGAAATCATCTAATTAAGTACTAATATAAATTGTAAAAAAAGTTAGATGAAATGATAAAAATATTAATAATGGTATTTAAGTCATTACAAACAACAATGCAACTAGAAGGTGGAACCACAAGACTATCCATGTCAAAAAAACTAAATACTAAAATTATGATTTTTGTAAATTGTAAGGTCCATTTATGTAATTATTCTAAAAACTTCTAAGGGTTAATGACACTGGAGGGTAACAAGGTTTTGTCCATATTAGGTCTCTAAGGTCTTTTTGTATATATTAAACCAACATATTGTTATAATCGTTTAAATGTCATCATTTTAAACAGTAAGAGGGATGACATTTAAACGGTTATAACAATAATGTTAATGGTATATGTGAAAAAAAGAGCTGAATATTTTTGTATTTTGACCATGGCTTTCCTGTTGCGAACAAAATTAAAAATATTATGGCTTTCCTAGATCATTAAGGCGATAAATAATTGTGGTTTTTGTATTTTGACCATATATGTTAATGTAACTATGCAAAAAGTTTCCGCCGTACATTAGAATTTTTCTATATCTATTTTGTCTTTTTGTAGGTCTATTATTCAAATACAGATTTTAGTTGAACAATTGCTTACAGAAAGGTTGATTATTGATGCGGCAAAAAACACATTTTATAATAAATTTGACAGTGAAGAAAAATAGAATAAGATTTGAAAGAGAATTGATAGGGACTTCGAAAATTGACTTAATTCCTGGTACGTTTCTATGAAATTTTAGCCTATATATATTTCCATTCAGGATCTTGAACAGTTCAACATTAAAAATTTATGTTTGAATGATTGATCGATTCATGACATACATTTTGAACAAGGGCGTCTTTTTTGTTTTGAGGATACTATGCGAAAAATAAAAATAGGCCTTAAATAAAATTTTTATATAAGCAAAATTTATTAATACTATAATAAATTGATGGTTTTTGTAAAAACAATCAAAATAATAATAATAATAATAATAATAATAATAATAATAATAATAATAATACAATATACAATCTTACGTAGTTACATCTCTCATAGTATTTTTGTAAACAAAATTGTTACCAACTCTTCATAATCAATACTCTTCAACATATCATTTCAATAGATATTATTGTTAAGTCATTAAGTCCTTATTGTGACACTATGAACTATAATTATGATGTTAACAATCTTTGTTTTTGAGAAACTTATTTTATAGACGCCAATGTTACTAAATAAGACTGAAATGATAATATATGTAATGTTTGGTAAAGCTAAAATGAAAGAGAAAAATAAATATAGCAAACATCAGCTAAACCAAATAATTCATTACTAAGAAAAACTCGATTTTTTTTTTAATTCATGATAAAATTATACCCAACATAATATAATTAAAGCAAAACAAATAAGACTAGGTAGGTGGATGTGGAGTTGAGACCATGGCAACACTTCATCCAAAATTTATCCCAAATAAAAAAGGTGTGAGTTCCAAAAAAAAAACAAGAGTTACTAATATATACAAAAAACTAGAGTGAATAAAAACAAGAGTTATTAATATATATAAAAAACTAGAGTGTAAACCGAACCCTCGTCAAATGGAGATAAAAAAAAAGAAAAAAAAAAAAAAGGTATACGCAACAACTTAGGCTGGCCGAACTAAATACAGTATATTTTATACAAATATTTGACTAAGATTAAATATATCCGATTATTATTGTGGATAACTTGGATAAAAATCAGGCTGTATTTTTTTTCGGTGCTAAGGTCGCACACTTTTACGGAAAAAAAATAGTGTTTGATTTTTCTCCAAAATTGATTTTATCTAGGAATTATCAATGGAGTAATTACTAATTTAGCCAAATTAAAAAAGTCATTAGCAATTTATAGCCAAAAATTAGTAAATGTCCAAATATAGCTTACGAAACCGTAGGTTTCGATATTTGTCTACTGTTTTGTCAAATCGTCTACTGTTTCGTGTTTTGTATAATTTTTTTTTCATTTTTCGGATACAAAACCATATGTTTTTTAAAACCTACGGTTTCCCAAACCGTAGCTACGGTTTTGTGTGAAAAAATACGATTTTTTTTTAAATTTATTGTTTTAGGGGTTTTAACTACAAAAAAAGGGATACCGTAGGTTTTGAGAGGAAACCGTAGGTTTTAAAAAACCTACGATTTTGTATCCTAAAAATGATTTTTTATTTTTTTTAATTTTTTATACAAAACACGAAACAGTAGACGATTTGACGAAACAGTAGTCAATCTACAGTTGACTACTCTTTTGTGGGTTATTTTTGGCTAAGTGGTTTTTTTTAACTATTTTTTGATAAGTAATTAAGGATTTTGGCTAGATTTATATTTTACACAATATCAATTACTCTATCCATAGGCGTGATCATATGTAGGTCATTAATTATCTTACCAACTTTTAGTTACTAGGATGCATAAGCGCCTGAAAAGGCATTGCATATTCAATTGGGAATAGAATCTTGATAGAAATTGTACTTTCTAGTGTGATAAAGTTATGCTAGTCAGTTTTCATCTTGGACATTTTATATCAGCTTACCTTGTATTCATTTATCATAAACATTGCCATTTTATACAAGTAACAAAATATATAAGGATGCTAGAATACTTCAATACATGATCAAAACAAACGATTATGTGGTCTGGAAACATACAACACATCAGTAAATTCTATAGTAATTCTTCACCAAGGGGTACTCTTGGTATTTTACTATATTCAACGCTCCCATGTAGCTCAATCTCTTCACCATGATTCTTCTTGCACTCGAAGTATAAAACTGTGTATGCCTGAAACGTGAACATGGTGATCGAACAGATAAAACCCATTAGAAAAAAAAGTAAGATCGCCTGAGTCAACGCGGGTTGTTTAACCATCATCATCTTCGATAAGAAATGAAAGAAAACATATGATAGAAGATTCAACAGAAGGTTCAGAAGAAACCCTTGTAACTTCATGCCTTTAACAAGCCTCCCAGCTCTTCCTAACGCCTCAATTCCAGAACACTCTTCTAGCACCGAAACCACCATGGATAGAATCCAAACAACTGAAAAATATAGATACATGCTCACAACAAGAATCAAGAGCGCCCATAGTATCAGTTTTGATACAATCTTGTTCCCAGAAGTCACTATGATAAGAACCATTACAAAAAAGAAACTAATGTAGAGAAAGCCAATTCTGAGAAGTGTTACATGAAAAGAAGTGATGAACGTCCTTTTTAATGGTTGTGGCATCCTTAAGATCAGATTTATATGAGATATTTTCTCGTCCTTGTGAGCAGATCCAATTAGCAAAATAATTGCATTTTGGGCAATAAGAGACGTGATGAATAGGCCTACAATGAAAGCTAGTTCGGTGCCTAAGAATATTTTGAACTCTTTCTGCATCGTATTTTGAAGTTGTGCAAAAACTAGGCCTTGTGGATCTTGAGAAGGTAGCATCATAGATTTTGTGACAATATCAAATATCATTGGTTTGACTGTAGAGATGTTCAAGACGAAGAAAAGAGACGCGATGATGATGTAGATCGAGGTTACAATGGCCATAAGTTTGCCATTTTTCGACATAATCACCATCCATTTCTTCAAGAATTCAAGGAACTGAAGAAAAATCTTTTTGGATTCCATCTGCGGTCTAAAGAGTTTTTAGTGACAAAAGATCAGGCGCAAGTCTATCAACTTTATAGAGAGAAAAAGACGCGTTTCAAGATTTAGTAAAAGAAATAACGGGAAACTAACATTTCACAGTTTGTGATGGTTTGATTCAGGAAGGAATTATAACTGCTGAAAAGTTATTCTCTTAATATGAGCCAGTGGCCTTCCTGGAAGGCACGATATTGTCTATTATGCAAAAAAAGTGGAACATATAAAGGTTTTGATATTTAGTCATCGTTTAAATTTCAACTGCATTATTCAATTATATGGGCCAAGGTTTCGGTTAATATCTGAATTTGTCAATCGGGAAATGTTTCAAGAAATGAAAATTGCATCTACGACTTGGCTTTATTAACAATTCAGAATATTATCCTTCACCTAAAATTCAATTCTTTAGGAAGGGTTCATATGAGCCACGCAATAGCTGGAAAAAGAAACTAAACTGACATTTGACAAAGACTACTAGAATATTTGGTTTTAGCTACACATTATTTCCGATGAAAGTGTTTTGGAGGTAAAAGCCGAAGGAAAGTGACAAACAGTTGAGGCAAATCTAGCTCTCCGATGGGTTAGGATATGTATCAATGCGATTTCATAACCAATAGATGCGTCCGAATAATCATCGATTTATACACTTATACACCTTTTAGGTGTTTTGTTTGACTTGATTCTGTCGAGTAAATACAACCAATATATCAAAATCTGATTTTGACGCAACGAAAAAGATGAAATTTCACCTCTACTATCAATAGGTTTAGCCAACGCGTTTATAACACGACCCAAATAGGCCTCGCGTACTGGTATCTGAGCAATTTTTCCTATTGTTTTTACAGAACTCCCTTCTTGTATCATATCCATCGAATTTTCTACAAACTTACAACGAAAGTAGAATCCAACATAATTCCTACAAATTCCTATGGAAGTAGATATCTTAAAGATTCTGTCGGAAAAGTGTTGAAAGTTTCCTACAAAATACCAACGAAATATTAATTAATTTTAAAATTACAATTCTTTAGAATTTCGTTGAAAATGTAATACGAGCAATTTAAAAATTGTTTCCTACCGTTTTTTTTGTTTTTCCCTCCTTTTGTATTGCCTCCCCCATTTTATTATTATTATTATTATTATTATTATTATTATTATTATTATTATAACTAGAATTTATTATTATTATTAACTTAAATATAATTATAATTATTTTATAATATTATTATTGTAAATATAATTATTACTATTATTATTATTGTGATTATTTTCTTATTAGATTTTTTATAATTAAATTTTTAGTATATAAGTATATGTTTTTATTAATATCAGGTTTACTATAATTATATTATTATTATTATTGTTATGCATATATGTGTAGTAGCGCTCATCAAATAGCTTAATCATCGCAGTCTTGAAAGACCCAAACAACTATAGAATTGCACCCCGGAGAGCACTAGTGTAACGCTCGTAGATTCGAGCTACTCAATTTAGAGATAATAGGGGTCGAAAACGACTTTTCGACAAAAGATTATTTAGAATACGTCTCAAGGGTTTCGTATATATAAAGAATGTTGAAATCCGAATTATAACGAAGAAGTTATGGTCCGTCGAAGTTTTATGGCAAAACCGACACGACACCGGGAGACGTAAATAGTGAATTTACGATGGAGGACTTTTTATCCTTAGAAATCTAAACAACATTTGTAGTATATGTTAAACCAAGAACATACAAAAAAAGAACGCCCAAATCTGACTTCGTATGAGGAAGTTATGAATTTTCTAAGATTTGACTTAGCAGTGCACAGCCCGAAACACGAATTTTAGATCGAGCGGTTTTTGGCCTATGCGACCTAAATGAGAATTGAAGATCTCATTAATAGGAACTCAACGTTAAAAAGATAGACGAAAACAAAGTCTGTATGTGGAAGTTATAAATTTTACGCAGACATTTAATAGTATAATCTCCTCGTACTGTTAAATTTAAGATCGGTCGATAATTAGCTGACGGCGTCACAATAAAAGTTGTAGATCTTATTTTTACCTACGCGCGGATATAAATAACGTCAAAAACAGAGGTCGTATGTGAAAGGTACGGATTTTAGAAGTCGGAAGTGTGTTATGCGAAAATGGGTGATGTGGCACAATCTTGGCCATTGCTTTCACCCTATAAATAGAACCTCTCTTACCCTCATTTTCTTCACACCTTTCCTATTATTTCTTCTCTTTACTCTTTATCTCTAGAACCTCTCTCTAGCCCCGAAACCCCCTCCCCCCCCCCCCCCCGGAAAAGCCTAAGGAACCTCCCTAGCACGAGGCGGAAGCCCCGGAGTGCTCGACGGCTCTGAGAAGAAGAGCTTGTTGTAAGTGAGCTATGCCTACGTTATTTTTAATATAGCTTTTATTTAATTATAGTAATGTTATTAAGAACTTATAATAAGTACTTGGACTATTATTATGGGTTATATAAGTATTGTTTAACGTTTATATAATAGTAATAATAGCTAGACTATTAATTAGTCTCGGCGAATAATAGACTAAACTCTAATGGTAATAATACTAGGTTTCGTCGAAGGAAATTATTTTTTAAGAAGCGAAGCGCTGTCTGAGTTCGGAATCACCACCTTTTCAAGTGAGTGCATGGTCTCTTTCATCTTACACATAGATATGAAGTATTTTATATAAATTACGTGCCATGTGTGCATATTATCTGGATACTTGTTGTCTATGCTGGATGAATGATTTTATAAATGTTTTAAATGATTTAACTATATATTTATTTTATATCTACAAATATGTTGGGATAAAACATGGGTAGATGAAATAGTTGATGTGTGATGAAATAGAATGGTGAGAGTTAGGTGATGATAGGAAGGTGATGATAATTAGGTGAGGATAGATAGGTGATGATGAATCGGTGATGTAGGATGAAAGATATTATAACCTTGTCCGGCAATTTGGAGATGTAGTCATCTACCAGAGTATAGATGGCGACCACGGACTATTATAGACAACCCCGTGGAAACACCAGTAGGCTCATAACCTGTAGGTGATGAATTACGAGTTCTGACGATGTTGTAACTACGTATTCATGCGATGATACTCTAGCCCCTTACTATGAATTACGAGTTCAGGCTATGTTGTAACTATGTATTCATGCGATGATGCCCTAACCCTTGTTGGGCAAGTATTGAGGGAGTAATCCCTGAATCAATATTGTCTATGGGATGTAGGCGATGATCCTTAGGGAGAGTCCTTAGGAACAAACATATAAGGAAATGCGATGTAAGGAGATGAGAGGTAAATATGATGTAGGAGATGATGCTTAGGATAAATCCTTAGGGAAGGTACTTAGGAATAAAGAAGATAATGGGGATGAGTAATTGGGTTAATTGTTTGATGATTAAACATAATAATTATATTATTGTGGGTTGAAAACCCTATGTACTCACCAGGTTTCCCAACCTGACCCACTCAGTTTACTTGTATCATAGGTAACGAGGAGAAGTTACATTACACTGAGAGATTAAGGAGATATAGATCACTAGTGTAAATGAATGTAAGTTCTGTTTATGCTTATGTTTCTATATTGACGATGACATCCCAAATGTTTTAAAATGAATAAAAATACATTTATTCGGAAATGCTTTGATAACGAAATTATCATGTTTTTCTGAGAACAAATTCCGCAACGTTTTTATTAAAAGAGATACTCTGATTTTTATAAAGCATAAACAAAATCGGTCTTTTCTACCCATGAAAATGGGGATGTCACAGTTGATATCAGAGCATTAGTTTAAGCGAACAAGGAATTTGTAGGATTTCTAGACTTAAAATTAGAATGCTAAGTAATGACTGTGAGATGTGAGCACTAGCTTATTTAAGGAATTGTGCCTAAAAGTGCTTTTATGTGCTAAATGCTTTGTGCCTGATATGTTGTTGTTTTTTCGGATCTATGGTCTATTGTCGACCGGATCTGGAAACTCTATGTGTTCAGGTTTCTAAACGTTTAATTACGGTATTAGAACTAGCGTATAACTTTTCGGAGAGATAAGGGGATTATACATCAATCATAGATAAAATCTTTCCTATCTTAATTCTCGTCATTACACACCGACCGTATGATTTGGTGTATAGATCAAAATGACAAGAACCCGAAGTGGAGTTGGGAACGCGAATGGAAATAAGAATCAACAACCCCCAATGATTGAACAAATACATGTTCTGTAACTGCACCCGAGCCAATCACCATGGTCGGGGTACAAGCGATGATCCAAATGATGTTGGATCGTCAAATGGAGGAAACAAGGCGTTTACTTCAACAAAATCGAGAGGAACTTACGATGCCTATTGAACAGCCCGAGCTGAATGATGAGCGGTCAGAAGGAGGGAACTACAACGGGACGGTTAGTCAAGACAACCCACCAATAGTTAGACAAAACAATCAGGATGGAGGAAATGACGAACGTGGATGCAAGTACATGGATTTCATGACATCCAAACCCCTGAGTCTTTCTAGAAGCCCATCACCGGTGGAAGTTATGGATTGGATCTCCGAGATGGAGACAATGTTTGAGAGTTGCGAGTGTAGCATCAAACAAAAGACCACCCTTGCGGTCCCCCGGTTAAAGTTTGGAGTACTGAGCTGGTGGAAGCTACTAGCTAACACGATGCCCAAGGGAAAAGCAAGCAAGATGTCTTGGGAAGATTTACTAGTGCAATTAAAGATGAAGTACTAATTTGAGCAGGATCTTCTGCAGATCAACAATGAATTCCAGAATCTGAAGAAGGGGAGGATGAGTGTCACCAAGTATGCTGCAAGTTTTACGAAGAAGATGAAGCTCGTTCCTTATCTAGTTCCAACTGAGCTCTCCAAGGTCAACAAGTTTGCCCACGGATTACCAGCGAACTTTGGTCCAATGGTCAAGCAAGCAACCACTCTGAAAGCCGCCATATGGGCTGCTAAGAATGTGGAGACCCAAATAAGAGAGAAGGGTCTGGAGAGAGCTGAAGTTTGTGAGAAAAAGAAACATGAAGGATCGTCAAGGTCCAACAAGGAGAGAAAATTCCCGAATTCTGGAGGAGGAGGAGGTGAAGGAAGATGGTGTGAGAAGTGAAAGAAGAAGCACTTCGGAAGATGCGATGGAGAAGTGACGTGCTATAAGTGTGTAGGACCGGTCACTATTCCAGATATTGTACATTCGACAAGAAGAGGTGCTACGAATGTGGAAATGATGGGCATATTTCGAAGAACTGTCCAAAGAAGAACGAAGCTGCAAGGGAAAATGCGCTGCTAAAGACAAAAGCAAGAGCATTCCAAATGATCCTTGCCAAAGTAGATGGCAATGCAAGGAATCAGAAGGTCGAGACGGTGATGCAGTGGGAGGTTCTAAAATCTCCCTTGGATATCAGGAGTTTCTTGGGGTTGGCAGCGTACTATTGGAGATTCATTCAGGATTTCTCCAAGATTGACGTACCCCTTACTCGTCTGACGATGAAGGGAGTGGATTTCCAGTGGGGCCCTGACCAACAATCAACATTTAAGACACTTCGGCAAAGATTATGTGAGACCCCGGTTTTTACCCTCCCAAAGGGAATTAAGGATTTCGTGGTATTCTGTGATGCTTTCTTCACTGGTTTGGGGGCGGTCCTCATGCAGAGAGGATGATTGATAGAATATGCTTCGCAGAAGTTGAAGCCGCATGAGATGAGGTATCCCACACATGATCTAGAATTGAGGGCAGTGGTTTTTTCCCTCAAGATTTGGATGCATTATCTTTATGGGGTCAGTTGTACTATCTACACGGATCATAAGAGTTTGAGACATATTATGGATCTGCCGAACCTGAACATAAGGCAACGCCGGTGGCTAGACGTAGTCAAGGATTATGACTGCGAGATCTTTTACCATCCGGGTAAATCGAATATAGTAACCCATGCTTTGAGCCACAAGTCGGTTGGGTCTTCAGATGAGGTATCATGTATGAGGATATCAGTGGATTCTCCATTTTTGGGATTGACTAGGGAGGCTCAGGCCAAGGGTGTCCGGGAAGAGAACTGGAAGATAGAGAGGATCAAGGGTAAGATCGCCATATTTGTGTTGGATAGTCATGGATTGTTGACTCGTTGTGGTCGGGTATGGGTTCCTATGTCTGGTGGGGTCAGGCAGTCGTAAGAATAATATAGATATACCTTAGCCTCAGCCTTAGACGACAATATATGCAACCAAAGTTATTGATTTTATAATCCAAAACAAAGCTAACAATCAAAAACCTCATCTTGGTACGATGAATCATCGTACCAAGATGAGGTTTTTGATTGTTAGCTTTGTTTTGATAGCAACTCTTGGTTTGAATTGGCAAACTGCATATAAACACCTCAAAATCCAAGCTTGTTGACGTCAATAGTTATACCTAAAAAAATAAAAAATAAAAAATATATCAACGACAATAATCATTAATTTAATAGATGCTCTTACATGTGTCGGGAGATAAGAAGGGGTGTCCATGTCTTTTCTATAAACAAAAGAGCAATTGTTAATTCTCTGCCCCATATTTTTGGATGCCATAAAAATTGGAAACTTTGGTCCATGAAGATCATAGCCACAAACCAGATCCCATGTAGATCAAAGCTACAAACAGAAAACGAAATACACTACACAACTCATGGTTTAAGAACAATTGGACATGATATTGAAGCTTACATTATCTTAGCAGAAATTGCATTTTTGACAAAAGAAATTCTTCATGCATACCTCACAACTGATACAATTTTTTTGGACCTAAAGAAAGTAAAAATGTTAAGCCACAAATCATGTATGATTAAATAGGTGGTGTCATTTAAGGCAGAGGGAATTCTAGTTTGTGGAATGATATAGAAAGTTAGAAACTAATCAAAATTCACAATTTGAATTTAAGTCTAAAACATGTCAATGTATCAATATTACAATTTACAACATAGATGAGAAAAATTCTTGTGTGGTTCATTTTTGTTTAGAGAGTAGAACTATGGAAGTGGTGACATTCCGTTCTTGATATACAAAATTAAGAAACTGATCAGTTTCTTGATTTTTGTTCATTTGAATCATAACATTCACCATAGAAACCAAGTAAATTTCTTGGATTAGCAAAAATGTTATAATTTGAATCTAAAGGTTAACAATAGAAGTAGTCATATATACAAAATCATATGTTGTGGTCATAAATGTAAATAGGCTTTTATATATGCAACGTAATATGCGATCAAAAAAAGGAAAACATATGCAGTTCAAACCATAGTTTAAGGAAGAAAGCAGTGAATTGTCTGGCGTGGTTTGAATCAACAAATTACCACTTTTTCTTAAAGTAAATTGACCTCTACGATTGTTGAAATTAGTCGATTAAGGCTTATACATTGAAACGGTTAAGAACTAAATCCTAAAATAAAACTGAAATAAAAAATCAATTTAGGGCTAGAACTTACCACGGCCACAGATAGTATCTATCATTGACTTTATTTTCTAACCTATGTTTAAGGAAACAATGAGTTTCAATTAATCTCCAAGAGAGAAAGACGACTATGTTGTGTTATGTGGCCTCCAAATAGGTTTTTTTTTCTGTAAACGATGTGGTCGAAGGTTTTCTTGAAGAGGAAGCCGGAGTTGTTGTAAATGGGAGACGAGAATAGGTGGATGAATGTAGAAGAGTGGATGAATGCCGATACGACATAATGGAACGTGCGTCGTTATGAGTCGATGTTAATACCCATGGCATTGTTTTTTGTAGATGACGTGGCTTCCAATAAGCCTAGTGAAATTGTTTTAAGAGGTAGGAGATAAACAAGGTCTATATATATATATATATATATATATATATATATATATATATATATATATATATATAGAGAGAGAGAGAGAGAGAGAGAGAAAGAAAAGTGAATATACCCTTAAGGGTATATAAGCTTAGGTACCCAAACGCTCATACTACATCGTTTTGTATAATATATATATATATATATATATATATATATATATATATATATATATATATATATATATATATATATATATATATATATATATTGTAATTGTCCAATATTCTTATAATTCAACTTACAACTTGATTAATTCCAACATTTTTATAAATTTCATATTTATCTTTCTCTTACATAATTTTCATTTTCAACTATAATATATATAGTCTATTAAGTGTTCGGGAAAAAGATGTGATGTTAGAGGGAAGATAGTAGTGGAATTTTGAAAATTTTGAAAGTAAATTAAGTTAGGAGTGAAGTTTAAGAACATTAAAATGAATATATCAAACAAAACGAAGTATTTTGATGGATTTTGGTACCTAAGCTTATATACCCTTAAGGGTATATTCATTTTTTCCATATATATATATATATATATATATATATATATATATATATATATATATATATATATATATATATATAATCCTATAATTTATTTAGGTATATATATATATAATTGGTTCCTATAATTTATTTAGGTAACATGTTGAATATTTTTTACTTATAATTATTAGTTTGTTTTCGGTATCACCCGACACACCCGTACCCATCTGATGCCCGAATACTCGAATTTTAATACAGTTCGGTTATTAGTTATGTTTCTTTTTTTTATTTGGGAAAACCCAATCTATCCGAAAGGCAAAAGCTATACATACCCGATCAATGAAAATATCGATTACATATGAGATTTTTCATAGATGCACATCATATCTCTCCATCTACCTATTTATTATGATTTCGGGAAATACTCCCATCTCAAACCCATAAAGCTTGACTAAAGACGCGAATGAGAGACATTTATTCCTGGATAAGATAATAAACCTCTCTACCTTAGAACATGGGAGTTGGGATTCAGCATTGCTTCGCTTGTAGTTTGCATTGGTTCCGCAGATTTTGAACAATCTGCTGCAAGTCTTGGGTCTGCGGTTGTCGGCCACCTTCACCTTGTTGTTTTGGTTGTTGGCTCCAGTGTTGCTGTTGCTTCAGGGCTTCGCTGTACACCTCCTTCATCGCCTCGCACTGGCATTCTTCCTCAACCTTTTGAAGTTCGTTGCAGCATTGTTCCAGGCCTTGTCCCTGATCACCATCCTTATCGCATATAAAACAGATGGGAAGGTTACAGCACCTGCATGCCCCCTCAAACCAAATAACAGTTATCAATAAAATTTGGTAAGATATTAAAAATTCCAATTTTTGCCTTCGGATAGCTAGAGGGAGATCAAATCTAAAATGGAGAAGCACTTGTTTTTATAAGTCATTAAATTGTTCTCTTTTCCATCTGTACGTAAGGCGATGTGGGATACATATATTTGGGTCCTCCTCTTTCTTTATATAGATCACAAGGGCCTTAATTATTTTCACTTACTGTGTTGTCAATTTTTATAAATAAAAGAGATTTAGTTACTAATATTTTTCTTTGCATGTTTATGTATTTCATAAATATAGATGCTAAATAAGGAATATAATATAGTTTTTTTTTTCAACTTTTGACTTAATTAATATATAATTGCTCAAAATCCGGTCTAAAAAACCACTAATCGACACACCAATTTCCCTCCTGCTGAGTGCTGATGACGTGACTTAGACACTGATTGAATCTTTGTCCCCGGAGCTGTTGGCTGCACTGCTGCTTCGAGACCGAGACTGAGCTTCCCTCCTCGGGGATGGTATTGCTGTTGTGGGCGGAAGCAAAGGCTACAAGGGCCGTGAAGGCGAGTGCTATGAGCTTTGCCATTAATGTGAAATGGTTGTGTGAATTGGTGGTTGTGGTGTTTAATTGTTGGGTATTTATATATGGTGCATGTGTGCATGTGAGCGCACACGTGCTGATGTTGTTGTAACAGGTGGTGCATGTTGGGCAACACGTACGAGTTTTTACATCTAAAATGTAAACAAGTGGAAGTGCGTTCTCTTAGTTCTAACGCCCACACTAATGAAACGTTCTTCCAACGGCATTCTCTTTCGGTTGACTCCGTTTAAGACTGTTAACTTGTGACAGATTAGCGACGGATGTTACCATGACAACAATGAGAACGGATTACCGACGGAATTAACCTTGACTAGGTTTCAACACTATTGCCGATTAATCACTTTTTACGTTCTTTGACTTTAGTTTACCACATCACCAGCGGATTACCGATGAACACAGAACATATTTATTGACAGTAGATTCCGTCACATATATGTCCATAGAGTGTCATTTTTTAACCACTTTTTTCCATCATAATAAATTTAAAAGAAAAATAACTTCTATATTTCTTAAACTCAAAGCCAATTACATCAATCCTTATATAGGATACATAATAAAACATAAAGACTATAATTCTTGTATAACAAAGAAACGATATAGGGAATAGGGAAACTAATAATAAGGAAACTATAACAATCCAACACATCATTAAAATGAAAATTTTTGTTAAAAATATTAAAAATTAAGGAAAATATCTATTTTTGTCATATATATATATATATATATATATATATATATATATATATATATATATATATATATATATATATATATATATATATATATATATATATATATATATATATATATTACTATATTATTATACAAACCTTACTATTTTTAAAAATAGACTTAAGACGTCCAAGTGTTTAAACTAAATTTACAACAAATTATTAATATAATATTATTATAATTTAAATTGTCCAAATAATAATGCAATAAGTACAAGCATCTAATGTATAACAAATCAAATAACCTTATCCATCTTTTAAACCCGTGAAACCTTATCTTTCCTAATATATTCCCCAAATTTTAGCTTACGACTCATTCAAATTCCACATATTCTAGCTAAAGCAACTCATTCAAATCGACTTGTCGGATGGAACAAACCATGTTTCTCTCTTTCAATCTGCTACAGGGGAAAGACACACACATACATACACATTTAATGAAACAACCCTAAACTGATTTTGTGGTTTTTCTATGCTCTGATCCGTAACCCAAATGATCCTCCACTAATTGTCAAAATTGCTTCCTCCAAATGCTCTCCAGTTCCATGGCCATCATCTACAACTGAAATCGGTATCTCATAAAACCATTTCGAATTTTCATCCGATATTAAGACGAACCGTTGAACCTGTAAGCAGTTTCCATCGAATTTTGATTTTCTTTTACTTCAAAGAGACATTGGTACTTCCAATTTGCAGGTTCGATTTTTCATATATTGATTTCTGATATATTTTTTTCTAGTTCCCCATCTGCTTCTACAAATGAGTTGTGTAAATCTTTGGTTATTAATTTCCCGAGTCCTATCTATGTTTAGTTGAAGAAATGTTTTTTTGAATAATATATTAGATATGTCAGTTTAATCAATTTTTTGTTTATCATTTTTCAACTCGATTTTGAATGTTTTATCATGTTATGTGACTTATAGGTATGAAGAGCAGTGGACAACATTGCCTACTCTTACAAACCTTAAAACGCCACCACCACCACTCGTTATCTCCGCATTCGAAGGTGCTACCAAATTTGAGCTTCCAGTTTCACATTTCTTAAAAAGCGCATTTGCTTACGTTTTTTTCAGAACTAGTTAAAAGATGTCCCCATCTCCCTTCTTTCGCACTTATGCGTCGTAAATGATTTTTTGATTTTGTTGCAGATCTGTTTCATCATCACATTCCATCATATTTACAGAGCATTTCGAGTTTTCATCTTCAAATAATGAAGAAGTGTTCAACAGGTAAGCATGTACCATCTATTATTGTTTTTCTTTTCATTTCAAGTGGATTTTTGTTTTTGATATTGCAGGTGCAACTTGTTGTATTTTGATTTCCCAGGTTCGTTGACCCCATTGTAGCAGTGAGAAAGCATCAACAAAAGAGTTGCATGTTATAACAGATAAGATTAGCGAAATAATGAAAATTTATTAGAGTTCTAATTATATTCCAGGTTTTTAAATGGGTGGATTTTGGGTTTTTTCATTGTGTGCAAAAAATTGTAGACTTTGACATGATTTCTGCAAAGTAAAACCATTTGACCCATTCAGGCTCAAACAGGTCAAATTTGGAATCTTGGTTCTTTCTTTTTGTTACTCGTGTAATCAACTCTATTTAATCGAATTACTATGTTGCCCCTTACTATTCCTCTATATGGTTTTGACTATCGTTTATCCCCATTTCTCTTTGACAGGATGCCCAAAGTGTAATGAATGATTTGAATGGTGGGCATTTTAAGTTTCTTACCTTAGTTCCTTATATCTTTATTAAAAGAAATCTATTCATTTACAACCATTTATGTAGTTTTTTTATCTTTCTTATAGGAAAGTGGTTTGCGAGTAGGCATATCGGATACAACCAACCAACAAAGGTTGTTGGTTCAAATTACACACATATGTTAGATACAAAAAGTGTTTTCAAATCGACAAGTGGAACATCAGGTAGAAATTCCTACACAAAAATTTAGGATTTTGCTAGAGAAAATTTATATGTAGACTCTGGTTAAGAAAAGAGAATTAAAGACCCCCCCCCCCCCCCCCCGGGCCCAGGCTTCATAGATTGGTTCAATTGCTACTGGTGGACAATATGAAAAAAACAGTGAACTGTTTTTAGGTTAACCTTAACCTAAACTGAAAAACCTAGATAACGTTGTTTTTGGTTAATGGAATTTAGTTTATTGAATCTACAATTAAAAGTTATCACTTTATTAACTTATATTCTTAATGAAATATCCCTATTGCGTTCCTTCAAAATATGTTAGGAACCATTATATGCCAAGGATAGAGTATTAATTTAGTGACGAATTTGAAGATTACTGATGCAATGTTGTTGTTGCGATAGGTTGGATCAAAAGCAGAGTAGATGGTATTGTAAACGATGGATCAAAGATGGTGATGGTTGTTTCTTGTGCAAAGGTTAGTTCCTTTTTACATTTTAAGAATAGCTTTTGATAATGCCCCTACTAACATACCTTTTGACCTGTATATGATCTATGATGACATTTTAGAATCAATGTTTCTTGCATATACATAGCCACACATGAAAGTATGTGTATATGGAAAATAGTAAATGGAAATTAAAAATGGAAAAACTGGAAATTTATATTTTTCAATGGTAAGAACCTAAATTGTTGCATCTTCATATCAAACTCAAGAAGTAAGTAGCACTCAACAGTTCGTATTGATGTAGATCGGTTTGAAATAATTAAGCTTTCATTAAAAAAAAGAAGGCCACAAATGTAATCTATATGCTTTTTTCGCATCTATTTTTCGTTTGATTTATCAGGTTATGAGTTGAATTGTGTAATTTTTGATTGGTTTTTTGTTTTTTAATTTCTAAAATGAAGAAGAAAAATCAAGATATGCATATGTGTTTTTTGTTTTCAGTCTTTCATTTGATTTATATGAAAGTAGGATGCTATTATAAACAAATTGATGAAAATATATTGTTATTTTTGCATTTAATTCTTAATTTTGTTGAAAATGAGTTTCCTCTAGTTCATAATTGATTTCACATTTGAAAAAAAGAAATAACAATGAATCCACCACCTACGGTTTGATACTATAACCTTGAAAGTTTTAATAAAATAATCTCTTTTCAACCTTATATTAGATAATTCGATATATAAACTTATATTTTATGACATGATCTTTTTCCAAACTAGCAAGTCAACCAGGTCTGAAGGCATGGAGAAGAAAATATATGGTGGAAACGAAATCTGTGATTCATCTAGGTGGTAGATGTTGGAAAATGTGTTTGTTGATCCAAGAGGCTATGGAATAGGATATGATGGAAGCTATATGTGTTTATATTTTGATGCAAATAACAATGTGCATTCAACCCCATTCCAAACTTTAACATTTTGAGAAATAGTATTAAGCACATTAAATAAATTAAGTTAATTAATGCAATAAACATTAATGTTCCTTGATTTTTCAAAGTTTTTCGATTTTTCAATTGTCGTAGATCAAAAGGATCAAGCATAAGAGTAATGTGGTATATGATATTTTTTAATTGCTTTAAGTTGCAGCAAAATGCATTATATGTTGATAAAGCATCGTACGTCTTGACATTTTGGTTGATTAATACTCATATATTTAACCAATAGGTTATCAAACTCAAATCGTTATACACACACACACACACACACACATATATATATATATATATATATATATATATATATATATATATATATATATATATATATATATATATATAATGGAAATAAATAAGTTGGTTTATTCCATCAACCTCTAAAAAGTAAATCGATTGATTATTCATTAACTTTGTTATATACACACAAATAATAGAAACAATAAATCGGTTTAATACACTAAACAAATTATTTATTTTATATAATAAAAAAATCTTTTAAATTTTAGATAATGACATCAACGTTAATTGCAATATCTTTAAAAGCTTAAATAATAAATCTCAATAGAAATAACAATCCTTTGTTATGATAATAGATAAAAAATATATTCATAAAATGATAATGTCGAATATAGCTTAATGACTTTATGTTAAAATTAAAATAAGTTGTTATGTTGCGTTAAAAATATAATTATATTATTGTTTTGTGTTAAAAATATAGCTATATTACAAATATATATTAATGGTAAATAATATTTTTCAGTTAATTATATGATCTTTAGAGTAAGACATCTTTCAAAAAAATATTCATCGTCTTTTATCACTATGTATTCTCCGTTTTGAAAAGAATGAGTGAGCTCTCATGGACTTGGATTATTGAAATTGATTTTACAAAATTGCATTTATATTCGATTATGGTTTGCTTTTCAACTTCAAAGACATTAACTGACAATCACTTATCTCTACACTTCAAATTACTGTAAACTAATCCTTGAAATAAAACCAAATGACAAAACACAACTATTCATCGCCCCTCTCTGAAGAAACAAACTATTCACCAAAGTTAATTAATCACCGTTTGGAAACTATTCATCACAGCCGCTTTGCACCGGTAACGACTAGTATATATATATATATATATATATATATATATATATATATATATATATATATATATATATATATATATATATATATATATATATATATATATATATTAAACCTATAATAAAACACAACTAAGTGAGCATTATAATAGAAAGTGTAAAACACAATATAATCTAGTGTCCAATACATTACAAAAGAAATGTGAAATATAATTACCAAGTATTTTATAAACATAAACATTATGAACTATTTGGTGGATTACTGGGTGAATTGTTGGATGGATTGTTTTGGTTGAAAAAGGTTGTCATGTGTGGTTCAAGCATGACTTCCTTTGTTGCATATCAAATTGTAAGTCTGTGTGGATTTCTCTTATGCTAGCAACTGCCTTATGCAACCGTTGTACTAGAAAATGGCAAGACAAACATATATAGTTCGTAAATCTACTTACTTCATTATGGGACCTTTCACTATTAGAAAAAAAGCATTTAAGGACGCACAAACAATGACACACAGTGATAGAGGACGCGCATTTGTGCGTGCCCTAAAAACTAATGTCAGTTTTCCAAAATTTTAAGGATAGAGGACACGCATTTATGCGTTCCCTAAAATTAGTGTCAGAAAAGAAAAAAAATGTGGAGGGCGTCTTTCATAAAATGTGTGTCATGTAAATGTGTCGCTTTATAATTTTTAAGTGAAACACATGTTTTAGGCGAGAAATGAAATTGATGAAAATTACCCCCACATATTGGATCCCAAAAATTAAACCCCCCACCTCTTCGACTTAGCAAGAAAAAGCCCTAGGGCCTTCATCTTCATTTCACACAAGAAAACCAAGAATGGAATACACACCGGCAACCAACATCGGCGAAGACGCTCACCAGGAAATGGTCGCAGCATTCTCAGAAATTACTTCTGCTACCAAAGAAGAAGCCTCCTTCTTCCTCGAATCGCACAACTTCGATCTCTATTCCGCCGTCTCCACCTTCTTCGAAATCATTGTCGCTGTAGAAGAGGCTCATGTGTCTGCCTTACCTAGCCGAAACCCTAACCGGCCTTCTGATACACATTCCCCTTCATTTTCTCCGTCGTCTTCTCTGTCTTGCTCCCGATCAGCCTCCCCACCTCCTGCTATTGGTTTACAAAATCCTTACAATATACGATCTAGGAACACCGCGACGGATAAGAAGTCATCAGGTAGTCGGTCTACTGGACGCATACAAACTTTCTCTAATCTGAATCGACAGGGCGATGACTCCGAAAGTGACTCCTATGTGGGTATGTCTTTGCTTCTCACCTTATGCTACATCTTTTCTAGGTCAATTGGCTTACTTTATTTGTATTATTAATCTACTTTTACTTTTTTGTGAATGAAGTAAAGTTCAAAAAGGCATCTTTGTTGGTATCTCAGGGTCTTACAAACAAGCTCAGCACATGTGATACATGCCATGAGGATTCTCATAGTTTCCCTAGTCACTTTAGTTACCTGCCACTTGTGCTGCCAGTTTATAATGTTGGATATATGTCTCATGTTGTGGACATTTTGAAGTGCATATGCAAGGTATTGTAGCTGCAATTTATGTTTTCTTTTCCCCTTCCCCTTCTCTTTCCCATTTACATGGTTTTTCCTTTTCAGTCTTGTTCCTGCATATTGTTGGTGGAGACAGAACGTGTAAACTTCTTAAAGAGGATCAGAAATCCAAATTTGGACCATTTGAGGAAGAATGGAATTTATAAGCAAGTAGTTAAAAGATAGAAAAGGGCATGTTTTAAACATGTTTTCATGCAACAGTTGCCCTTAACGTTGTGTGGGGTTACAGATCAATAATGCAAAATTAAACCAAATAATTTCACTTTCTCTTCAAGATAAAATGGTTCTCTTGAAGTTCACCTCGTTAATGCTCAATATCTTTGCCTTATGGACAAAAGTGGTAAGAATAGCATGTTCATTCCGTGTCAATTTTTTGGACCTGCTATTCCACATGCATATAGATTTTGTTGGTAGGTTCTAGTAACAAAATACAGTTACATTTACATATCCAGAAGCTCATCATCAGCAATTAAGTATCTATTTTTGTTCTATATATTTATGTTACTTTCTAGTTCTTATCATGCTGAGTTTAGTGGATTAGAAAGAGAATTATTTATGGTGAGGGAATCAGTATTGTATGGTCCTGATTTTGGTCAATCTGAGCTTGCTGCCATTGTTATCAAGAACTCAAGTAAAAAAAAGTATGGAGGTTTAGGGAGGTCAAAAATCACAGTGGTTGTTCTTCCTGGAGATATTCATACATTAGAACATTAGAACATTCATCAATTATCTCTTCCAGATAATTGCTTATTCTTTCTCTAAGCAAAGTAGATAAATATATCAATCTGATACCAATCTTTCTCTAAGAAAAACTGATACCAATCTTTCTCTAAGCAAAGCAGATAAAGATAGCATTCAAGCAGTGAAGGCAAGAATAGTTAAATGTTATATGATTATGAACAGGGGAAAATGCATAATTTTTCCTACTGAGTCAACCATATTCAATGTCATAGCAGGTACTTTATGTGAAATTCTTTTAGGATACTTCATTTTTCATATTGGTTCTATTTATGGCTTTTTCAATAGCATTGGATAGCCAATCCTTCACACACATCAAAAACAACTGCATTAACATGGTTTATTAGTTGGGTAACCCTAAGTAGTGATCCATCTGAAAAACAGATCACCTTTTATAGGTATTTTTTGGATTGCAATCATTCGTCAGATCACCATTTATAGGGGTTTAAACTTTCTTCATCTTTGGGGGTTTATACTGTGAGGTAGCATTCAATACAAGTGAAGGTCTTCATATAGCGACTCTGTATTTTTTAAGGAATGTTATTAATAGAGGCCTTCTTAGGATATGACCGATCAACAGGTTACGAATGCATAATTTGCTTCAAGAGTTTGGGAGAGATGTTTATTAAATCAATTGAATTAAGAAAATATAACATGATATAAATACTCCCAAGTTTCTATCTATTTTAATACCATTTTGTATAAAATTTTCCATATACTTTGTGAGACTTAATTTTTTTTCTTACATTTCCTTTATCTGTATGACAAGGAGGAATCTTCAAGGTCTCTTTCTAGAAATGAAAATGCTTGAGAAAGAGAGGGTGCATGGTTTTCTGAATTCCAAATAGCTACATTTAGTAAGATGGGTAACCCCCTTTGTGTGTTTATTTAAATTTTCTTGAAGAATTAACATGGTTTATTAGTTATGTCTAATGTGAACACGTTTATTGGCTGTTTGAAAGGGAGGTGACTCTTGGATTTGGGAATGGAGGTAGTAACAATAAAAGTTGTCATTGGAAACTGATCATATATTTTTTTTATTCAGTGTGAAGTTTAGTTGTTGGCATATTTGTGATTGTTGGGGTGATCTCAGGCCTAATCTTTATAGGAAAGGATGTCATCATATAGGAGAAGCAGAATGATTTGAGAATTTACTAAAGATATTAACATACCTTTGTTGGGTGTAAAAAGCTTGTTATCTTGGGTGAAATGATAGAGATCTTATCATATGAAATCCTAATTTTCGTTCCCTAATCATTATGTCCTAGATCAGTAAGTGTCTGAATGTCTAAATAACAGAACTTGAAACCCGGATGATGTTGGTCTGTTAGTTATCAACAGGATGATAAGATCTCAGAATTTGAGTAAAGTTTGGTGTGAGTCACTATCCCCCCAAATGATTACTAGTAATTATTTCATTTCTGTTTCTGGCTAAATGTCTATTTTCTTGTTGTTTTGTTGCTTTGTTTCTAAATCATGCAACTTTTCTTGTTTCAAGGGTAAAAAATCAGCACTTGTGGTCATGTGTGCGAGCTCAGGTAAGCATTGTGCGCATTCCTCTCTGATAATATTTGTAAAGGAAATTGTTGAAGTTTCAATGGGAACAAGAGAGTAGTTGGAAAGTGGTCCTTTTGTCCTGATAAGCCAAACTATACTACTACTTTTTTTTAGGTATGAAGTAGGTGTGGGAACCCATTTTTATACGAACGGTGAGTGCGGAAGTAAGATATCTCGAGATTAATCGTGTTTTTGGAAGTATGAACACGAAGAACATATTATGAGTTCATAAAAAGACTAAGAACAAAGAGAGAATAATATTGATATTCATGAAGAAGATGGTGGGAGAGAAACTCTCCCTGGGTGGGAGAACCCACCACTTTCTCTCTCTAGATTAAATTGTGAAAAAAGTAATCTCTAATCTAAGAAAAAGTGAGCTAGCTTTTTTGAATAAATGACCAACTCTCCCTTTATATAGGAGGGAGAGTATTTATACCTAAAATACAATAAAGGGAAAATACAACCTAATAAACACTCATTATTTGTGGAGCATTTACATGCACCAACAGTAGGACAGAGCCAGGAACCTATTAAAGGTGATCAAACCCCTTGAGAATCGTGAATTTGAAATACCTTTTAATAAAGGAAAATGGGTTCAAATGCTTGGTAGAATTCGTTTGACTAATGAACCACATGATGTTCATGCCTTGCAACATGTATTTTCTCATCAAGGGTCGTTAAATGTGAGAAACAACAAGCACTCTCATACTTCTCAAAACTCAAAATGTGGAGTAAAATTACTTCTCTGCCCTTATTTCATAAAATTAATCATATGTCAACAAAACCCATAAAGATTCACATCCAAACACCCTTAGTTGCTGACTGATTCCCCTATGATTTGAACATAATGGATATTATCTTTAGCTTTATATGATGTTATTCTTATGCATACTATTTTGATTTTGATTTTTGATTTTGAAGCAGAAATAATAGCAGATTCTGAAAAAGGACTGACCGAAGCAAGAAAGTTAGAAGATTCGTTAGGCTTTCGTTCTTAAACTGTTTGCTTGCTTTTGCTAGTATGAAGAGGGGTATTTCTGTCTTTTTTCCCTAATAAGAATTAATTTTAAAAGTAGAATGAAAGTGACAATTGATTTTGTGTTGTGTTTTCAGGGTTGATGTAAGTGAATAGCTCTGGAGTTAGAAGAGGAAAAGAAAGCTCAAGCTGAAAGAGATAAGATGCTGCAAATGCCAGTGTTGCATTCTTCATTTCAATTGTTAGTATGAAACACAGAGTAGATTAGATGAATGCAAATTTATATATTGTAAAAAATAGAATTGTATGACATTAAATTTTATGAAATGGATTGTATTTTTTGTATATGGTATTTTATTTATATTATGAGACAATAAATGCAAATTTAGTTTAAAAATTAATAAACATATAAATATATTTTTTAAACATTTAAATTTATGATATGCAAAAATGTGTTTCATCTTCATTTATGGCATGGCCTTTCTTGACAGGGCTTTTAATGATACGCATTGCGTGTCATAAATGTGCATCGTTAATGCATGTCGTCTATAGAGGACGCACAAAAGTTTGTCGTCTCTCGTTATGACAGGGCCTTCCTTGACGTGCATTTGTGCGTCGTCTGAGCGTTTTATGACACGCATTGCGCATCGTAAAAGACTGTTTTTCTAGTAGTGTTTGTACTACAAAAAGGCAAGACAAACATATATAATTAGTAAATCTACTTAACATGTAAACCATTGTAGCAATGTACTCCACTTTATTATAAAAACATGCTTTAATTTAATCTAATAACAACATACTATATTTTTTTGACCATTATAGCAGTGTATTCATAATAACAACATACTTTGAGTTTTTTATCCATTATAAAAATATACTCTACCATATATTATAAGAACATGTTATCAATTCAATATTTAATAATAACATATTATACTTTTTGTCATTTATAGTAATGTACTCAAAATAACAACATACTTTCAGTTTTCCTTTTCCCATTATAGTAATGTAATTTACTCTATTGTAAGAAATTGTTACTAATTTAATCCATAAAAGAATTATACATCCTACTGTTGTGCAAAATGTAAGTTGGCAGCCACTAAAGAATGAGACCCCGTAAATAAAAACCGAGAATCAGTGGCTCCTATCCCATACATACGATCCTTGCGGGTCCCTCCTTATCACTACAATTGTATATGGTTCCCCACATCAATATCATGAATATGTTATGTGCAATTTGTATAGATATGATAAATATAAGTTACATGTTCATCATGCGTTGACTTTGAGTAAAACTTAAAATTGGAATGCTCTTCCTAGTAATACAGCTCCTTCGATTCAACATCAATATATGTTTACATGAACACGTCTAACCAGAAGGGCTCTTTACCCATCATTTATTTCTATTTAAACAAAACATTATAATTGATGTAGTTAGTGTTAAAAGAAAACTAGAATACTAAAATCTATAATTATAATTACTGTTGACATCGATGGTTGGCATTCCATATGCTCCATTGCATATCAAGGTTGGCGTTTCATATGTTCCCTTGCATATGTCTCATTATCACCCTATTAGAATTGATGGGTTTTTTTCTTTGCACTTTCAGCACTTTTCCTCTCTCTCTCTCTACATATATATATATATATATATATATATATATATATATATATATATATATATATATATATATATATATATATATATATATATATATATATATGGGTTTAAGTTCTATGGAAAACAAAAAAAAAACCCCTAAAATTCATAAAAATATATAAAAAAAATACTTAGAGATCACAAATCTTTTTTGTTTTTGACTTTATATTCTTAAAAATCGCAATCTTTTATATAATTTCGCTGAATACTTTTTTTTGAAAAAAAAAAACAAAAAATAAAAAATAAAAAATAAAAATTTGATTTTATTAATTTTTTTCAGCGAATATAGAAAAAATGTTGCGACTTTTAAGAATACAAAGTCAAAAAAAAATTGTGATATCAAAGTATTTTTTTATGCATTTTTATGATTTTTAAGGTTTTTTTGTTTTTCCTATAACACACACAAACACACATACATACATACATATATATATATATATATATATATATATATATATATATATATATATATATATATATATATACTCCTAATAAATCATTTTTTTCTACATGTCTTCTTTTCCTTTATTTTGACACATGACAATTTTTTCATTTTACAATTTTTGAATATTCTATTTTTTATTTGTCATTTTATTGTACTTTTTCATTTTATTAAATTCAAGTTCCACATTTAATGTGTAATTTAATATATATGTAAGGTATTTATTAGAAATGGTTTATATATGTAATATATTCAATGTATTAAAGCCTCATTAATTTTAATAATTAAAATTTTTTCTTATTTTTATTATAATTTTAAACTTTTCAAATTGTTAAAATTTGATTTTTTTTACGAGAAATTAAATATTCTCCTACTTTTTATTCCTATAAATCTTCCTACCCAATTAAATGATGACATGTGTCACATTTAATGCTCATTTAATGATATTTTAGTTTTTTTTAGAACAACAAATCTACACTACCCCTAAACTACTCCGAATACCACCTATGTCTGCAATGAGACTTGAACCATCAACCTCTAGGCAGGAGGACAACACCCGGTACAGCCGGGCTAGAAGTCCTTTGGTGATATTTTAGTATACTAAAATGACACATGTTATCATTTAATTTGGTAGGATAATTTGTAGGAACAAAAGTAGGAGGATATTTAATTTCTCTTTTTTATATGAATCCATGTAATACAAGGGTTTCACACCTAATGCTCTAATAAATGAAAGTTTTTTTGCCACATGTCACACTCTCATTCAATTTGTCAAATGTCATCTTATGTTTATTTTGAATTAATTTCTTTTCCACATATCATTTTATGGTTTTTTCTATTTTAATAAATTTCACATAATATTTTAATGTAATAATTACAATAAATGTAGTAATAAATAAATGTCAATTTCATTAATGGACTTATCTTTTTATTTCAAAATAATCAAATTAAAGTTCATTAGTTATTTTTTACATGTTGAAATATAAAAAACAAAAAGTATGAATTTTGATATATTTATTAATTTTTTCTATAAAAAAATAGACCTTAACTTTTCAACAAACAAAGAAAATGAAGTAGGATTTTTTGAAAAAAAAAAACATTTTTATATATCAATATGGATCTCTATAGGAAGAAGACGAAAAATCATAATGGTATATTCGGTTTATTTTTTTTATAAAAAACATGGCCTAAAAAGATTAAACTAAAAAATAGTGAGTATTGTTATAATCTGGTGCATGTGCGCCATTGTAAAAGTCTACAACACTTCCTTTTGTCGGTGATCGCTTTAAATTTCGACGTTTTGAATTGGTTCATTGGTTTTTTGATTACTAATGGTTCTCTATTGAATATATATATATATATATATATATATATATATATATATATATATATATATATATATATATATATATATATATATATATATATATATATATGCTCAGGTTTATTTGAGACCATGCTAATTTTATGAGACCGTGAGACCAAATCTAAAAATAATTTTAAAATGCAAAATAAAATGAAAAATCCAAAAATTCATTTTTAATGATTATTTTCGAAACTTTATTTAACTAAAAAAATTTTAAAAAAATTACCGTTCTTTTTTTTTTTTGAAAAATACGTAAAATATTCTAATAGAATATTACACTGTACATTTCTAATTTGATTTTTAGAATGTTTAGAATATTTTACTAGATTTGCCAGATATGTAGAATATTCTAAATATTCTACTAAAATATGTAAAAAAAAATGTATTTTTTTATATTTTTTTTGTATTTTTTTTTTGGAAAATATATATTCCGAAAATAATATTGGAAAAAAATTTTCGAAAATTTTCAATTATATTGCATTTTAAAAATGTTTTTGTTTTATCTACTAAATGAGTGGCTAGAATTGTGTCTCACGGTCTCACAAAATTAGGTCGTCTCGCATGAAATATATATATATATATATATATATATATATATATATATATATATATATATATATATATATATATATAGAGAGAGAGAGAGAGAGAGAGAAAAAAAAAGAGTTAGGTTCATATATAAATTCAATTATTATGTGAATGTATGACCTAGGGGTGAGCATTTTGGCCGAACCGGACTGGACTGGTCATGGGGAATATTGTTGACCGTAGACTAGATAGGATGAGTCATATACGTGTCCGTGTTCGGGTCCAGGTCCGGGTTTTCCGGTTCTTGGACCCGTTTAGACCGGTACAACTTTAATTGCATAGAATACAAGTCGTTAAAATAAGTTTTTAGGTTTGATGGAACTCGTTAAAACGAATATTTTACTGGGTTTGATACGATACAACTTGTAAAAATGATTACGTTCTGTTTCATGCATAACTAATCTACCTTGATGTTATATTATTATAACTTGCAAAATTAATTTTCTAAATAAAAGCAACTAACATATAAATTAAGTTCACAAAGATCCCTTTCATATGATTTATTTTTCAAAGATACATAAATTCAGAATTATATTCTAAAATAATAGTTAAAAAACTAAAATATTTCAACTTTGATAGCTTAACTTTGAAGGATTGTAACTCACTAAATGTAATACCTAAAATCAACAAAATTATAGTCTAAATTCATCTACAAATTGTAAACTAAATATTGGAAAAAACTGCAGGTCAATCCGACTTCAAATGAATGAGTTATGATTGTTTAAAAAATTTCACAGATCACAAAATTTTAAAAATCTTGCTGAAAAGCTGAAATTTTTCAGCTTTGATAGCTTAACTTTGAAAGACTGTAAGTCATTGAATATAATACCAAAGTCAACAAAATTATATTTTAAATTCATCTACAAACTATAAATTAAACGTTGGAAAAAACTGCATATCAATACGACTTATAACAAATGAGTTATGGTTTTTTTAAAAATTTCACAGATTACAAAATTTTAAAAATGTTGCTGAAAAGCTGTTTTCAGCTTTAATGGTTCAACTTTGAAAGATTGTAACTCATTGAATATAATACCAAAATCAACAAAAGTATAGTCTAAATTAATCAACAAACTGTATATTAAACATTGGAAAAAAAACGCGTATCAATCCGACTTAAAACGAATGAGTTATGTTGTTTAAAAATTTTCACAGATTATAATTTTTTTTTAAATCGGGTCCAACCGGTTCTAAACCCAGGAAAAA
The DNA here is from genome assembly GCF_002870075.4 of Lactuca sativa. NCBI lineage: Eukaryota > Viridiplantae > Streptophyta > Magnoliopsida > Asterales > Asteraceae > Lactuca > Lactuca sativa. The sequence continues at coordinate 100,449,166 of NC_056630.2, read as the reverse complement.
CCATACCGGTTTTGATGGATTCCTAGAATCGAGAACCGCCCCGGGGGTCCAAAAAAATGGTCCGGTCCGGTCCACCGGTTCAAATGTTCACCCCTACCTTAAGGGTTGCTATTAAATCGGCGCTTCACGTCATTCCATTCTTCTTCAGCTGACACCATCGGTAGCAATAAGTTGACGGTGTCCATGGCTTGCAACAGATTCTTTCAACGAGTTTGATACCCTCATTGATTGGAATCTTTAATTAACAGAGTCATGGTGCATGGGTGGTGGTGATGGTGGATGATTTTTGTTTTTCAAGAGTGAAGACACCAGCATCTCGTAAGCAGGGGCGTAGCCACTTATTACCAAGATGGGTCCTAGGACCCACCTAATTTTTTAATTTTATATAGTATTTTTATTGAAAAAAAATAAGAACTACCTTGAAAAAAAATAGGACCTACTTAATACTATTTGACAAAATAAGAGAAAAAATAATAATAATAGAGGACTTATACTTAAATTTCAAAGCAAATGGTTAATACTTTCAAAACTTATCATACACCGGAAATAAAAAGAGAGTTGAAGTTATTTGATGTTACAAAAATAAATTATGAAGTACTTTTGGTTGGACAAAATGGTTGTTACAAATGAATTCTTTAAAATGAAAAGAGACTCGGTCGATCAAAGTTGCTTTTTTTTGTGAAAATCAAGTTGTAGGGTTAAGTAGACCGGTTTTCCTAGTTTTTAGCTCTTCTATCGGTTTGACCCGACCCGATTTGTCACATATAGCGTTGACTCTTTGGTTTTTTCGCTTTCACTTAACTAAGAACCACATGTTCTAGATTCGTCACTACTCGGAAGAACCACAATTGGTTGCTTGGCTATTAGTCCATGATATGAATACAAAGATGTTTTCAAAGATGATTATGATCATTACATATGTTGCATCGGTTAGAGAAATCAACGAATAGCCTTTCAAATAAAGTGGAAGATTACTTCCTCCGGTATTTAACTTCGTTTGTTATCTTTTCTAGTTTTAAGTAGATTGCTTTCCTTTATAATATTAGTCAATCTATATGTTTTCGATATCAGTTCCCTATGAGAAAACCAAAAGCTATTATTATACTTTGAATCTCATCATTATCGCAAATTTGGTCATTGCCAATTTGCTCATAAATGAGAACAGATGAATTAACAAGTCAAATTTATGAACTCCGATGTTCCTCAGGTGAAACCCATTTTGCAATTGATTTGAAGAATGTAAATCTCAAATTAAACTACATTCATTGAATATATCAAAAACTATCTATCTATTGAATCTGTAACAGATTATATCACACCTAATTACATGAAAAATACAACACAATTATTAAAGCAACTAGATTTAATTTCATTGAGATGCACCAAGAAACTTGAATCCTTGAGATCTAACAACACAGAGTTAAAATGGAGGAAACCCCAAAAAACAAGTGCACAACGATTTGATTTGACCTTACCAATTCGAACTGCTGCCAACATTTCTACCTAGCTACGCCGATTGCCCATAAAAATTTAGTTTCTTCGTCACTGATCATGGAATCGGAGGGCCCAACGTCGTCTAATCGGACCCGGGTCCTGCAAATTGGGCAATTGGGTACTTTCGTTAACCATTTATCGACACATCTCGCATGGAAGACATGGTCACACACCGGAAGTACACGGCAGATCTCTCCTTCGTTGAAATATTCCAAGCAAATCGAACAATCGTCGGAGGCCGCGGCTGTGGATTTGTCCGCGGCAGGGTATTGGAAGGGTGGGATGTGGTTCTGTATGTCGTGGAGAGAGAAGGAGGAGGAAGTGCGAGGTGGAGGTGAGCGGAGGCGGAGGCGTTGACGGCGGCGGTGGAGAAATGAACCGGCGAGGAGGAGGAGGATGGCGGCAAGACCAAGGAAGAGGAGGAATAGAGATAGAATAAGGAACATGACAATGACTTTAAGGAATATGGAAAGGAGTTTAGGGCTGGGTTTGGGTGGCGATGGCGATGGGGTGTTGCTGTTGGCATGGTCATGGCGGTGGTGGGTTTCAAGATTGTGGTGGCGATTGGGGTTTGGCATGTCAATTGTGGATTACAGGAGGCGGAGATCGATATAGGGGTGGAGTTTTTTAGAGGAAAAGAAAAGGATAAGGGTGGGTTGTTTGTATATTTAGAGAGAGAAAGTGGTGATGGTTTGAGGAGAGAGAGCGGCGGAGTAGGGGGCGGAGGTGGGGAATTATTGAGGAGGGCTTGAATTCCGGGGGCATATTCGTGTTGGTTTTTATGGGTGTAATTTGTGAAGGGGAATAATGCTCCGTAAAACGAAATTTTTTGCCTCTCGGTGCCTTGCAATAAAATTATTATTGCTAATGAATGCAATAATTAATAAAAGAGGGGATAATCAAAATAACCCTCGTTCAATTATAAAATTACGCATTTACTCCCTATTTTTTAAAATTAACTCGGACCGTACTTCATACCGTTACAAGTTGCATGTTACGTCCTTCGCAGACATAAAATGACTATCTTGCCCTTTTCTTTTTCTTTTTCACTTATTTTTCAATTGTTTTGAATTTATCAAATTTTATTTAGTATAACTCTTAGAAAATAACTTCTTCTAAAATTAGTTCCAAGTTCCAACCCCCAACCATCGACCACCTCCGACCACTGGTCATCTCTGGCAACCAACCACCTCTGGCCATCAGCCATCTCTAGCCACCAATCACCTTTGTCAAACACCACCATTCACCACCAAAATAAAAACAGAAATTGGAAATTAAACCCGAAAATCAAACCTAAATCTAATCCTACATCTGAAAGAGATTTGAAAAATAAATCTTCTCCCCCAAATTCCTGTTAACAAATCCCATATATCTTTTCAGAAAGGAGAGTTGATGGTTGTGGTTGGTATCTCAAAGACCAAATCCTTCTCCGACCAGACCTCGCCTCACCCCCTCTGTCTTCTTCTTCTTCTTTAACCCTAGGTGACCTTAGATCTGAGGGTGTAATTTATTTCAAGAAAGATGGAAGGCAGCAGTGGGTGTGATTTAATTCTCTGGAACCACCACCCAGAAGTGCAATTTAATCCACAATGTGCAAATCCATAGTGTGCAGATCTACGAACTGAGAAGCAAGATGAATTATTTCACGAATGTAGATCTGCAAACCCTAAATTGCACGAGATCACGGGCCACAGGTGGTGATAATCGAACGGAGAAGACAATGGTGATGTCGGGGATGGTGTTTAGCGAACTTACAAATCAAAGATGATCCAGTAACCCCCGGCGATGGTGTTGTACACGTAGAGTGAAGTGTTGGGCTTCTCTATCTCGGTATCTCCAACGATGGTGGTGGTGGCGACGACAATCCTCTCTCTCTCTTTCTCTCTCTCTCTCTCTCTCTCTCTCCATAGCCCCGATAATATAAGAATAAAGATGAACTGATCAAGATGAAGGTTGTGGGTGGAGGTAGAGGTTAAGAGTGTACCGGTGGTGGACCCTATTTTTGTTTTTCTTTTAAATTGTCAATAATAAACAAACTAAAAGATAAATCAAAAAAGAAATGAAAAGGGTAACATAGTCATTTTATGTCCATCAAGGACGGTTCGAGTGAGAAAAAAATATTATAGGGACGGTCCGAGTTAATTTTGAAAATAAGGACTAAATGCGTAATTTTACACTTGGACGAGGGACGAATCGTGTAATTTACTCAAATAAATATTAGTGTAAAGTGTAAATTTGTTCATAGGGTTTATAAATAATTGTGAATTCGATCTAAAATAATTTCAAGTTTTATTACTGGTACAAGTCAATATATATATATACATATATATATATATATATATATATATATTATATATATATATATATATATATATATATATATTATAGATTTGATCCTTAAAAAATTGATCTTTTTATTCTTTAAACAATTCATTTTTTTTATTTTTTTAGGTGTTGTTTGTTTCTTTCCACATGATATACTTGGCCACTTTTGTCTGTGTCGTGCAGACATCATGCATATATTGTTACTAAAAAATTGTCTTTTAGAAGAACGAAATATGTATGCATGTCGCTTTTTTGGAGTATAATGGGCACAAGTCTTCTAACATCTGCATGCCTTTTCGGCCAAAAAAATATATGCATATCTTTCACTTCTCTTCTCCATCGATTCATCTCCTATCTTCCTCTAAAAATTCCCTAACCCTCTCTTGCATCTCCAACGTCCAATGTAATAGACGTCGTCGGTGACCAAGGTAACAGTTGAGTTGTCGCTAACCATGACATCATCACGTTATCCTAAGCCCTAAAAGAAAAAATGATGCTCTCTCCTTTCCCCCCTCCATTGTTGATTTGCTTCATCACCATTCACCACCTCTTCACATCTTCATCGAACCACTCCAGCAAACGACCACCATCTCCTCTATGTCGTCATCAACTAAATCTCCTATCCTTCAATGAACTACCATATGTAAACTTCCTCAATCTTTTTTTTTAAATTATTCAATATTTGTGCATTTGTTCTTGAAATCTAATGAAAATTTTGAGTCTTATTGAATCAAATGATTTTCCCCGATGGGGTTGTGGAAATTTGTTTATGAAACTGGTTATAGTTTGTGTAAATGCTTGTAAATGGGATGTAATTTTAAATCTAATATGGCTCTATATGCTTGAAAATGGTATGTTGCAACTGATTCTAATTTATGCAAATATTAAGGTTTGTGAAATAGCATATAATCATCTCTTTGAAAAACCAATGAATGCTAGTAATTATATTGGTTTGTTTGAAATAAAACCAACAAATGCTAGTAATTATATTGGTTTGTGTGGCTTGTATGATTCTTGTGGCGTCTGGAGTGATGCCTTCAAACGGAACAAATGAATGCTAGTACTAATGATTTCATTTATAGGGTGAGGCTTTAAAATGAACCAATGAATGCTAGTACTCATGAGTTTATTTATCATTACTCTGATGTTAATTTTTTTCATTGCAGTTTGGATCTTATATAATGATTGCAATGACACTACATATAAGGGTGCTGCTAATAAGACACCCTTAGACACCTTATAATCATTTTTATAAAAAGTCAACCTATAATCAACTACTTGTAATCAACTTTTTCGGAAAACAATGTAATTTCAACCAATAAAAATATTTCAAACATTAATTAGGGTTGTCTAAATGGTAAAATAGAGTGTCTTTTTAGCCAAACCCTTCTTATAAATACATGCATCATTTCCCTACCCATTCTTCATCAATAATGAGTGTAGCCCTCATCAAATGGTTCATCTGTTTGTTGTAGTATTCATTTAACAAAAAACATTCACTATAATTGATGTGATTCTTTCTCTACCTGTGTGTATGGATTGACTTAAATAGTTCTAGTTAAATGAATGGTTTTATTGTACACATGCTTGGTTTATTTTCATATATAATACATATAACCTTACTAGAGTGAATTCGGATAGGATGGGCATTGATATAGGCTCTGTCAGATGTCATGTTTGTGACCTTGATGTGGAGACAGTCAATCATATTTTATTTACGTGTAGCATGGACGTGGATTTATGGAACCTACGACTTGGAGGGATTTGAATATTCCAGTCTTTAATTTTATATCAGATTAGGTTGCTTGGATTGCCAAGTCCGTCTTGTTGATAATGTTAAGAGATGTTTGGATGCATCTTGTTTGAGCATGTTTTGGTTAATATGGTCCTTTCGTAATAGGCACCTTTTTTGCAATCGTAAACCTATCAAGTGCTTTTTTGGATTAAAGTTAGAAATCATAAGTTTTGTGTTAATTGGTTAGATCGGGTGAAATGTCCTTTTTAAACTCCTTTTATGTACTTTTCTAGCTTTTTCTAGCTTTTTAATGTTAACGTCGTCGTTCTAAAAAAACTAACAAGCAATATATTTTGGTTTCGATTATGTATGGATTTAAAAATATATGTTAAGGCAATAGGTTTTAGGTTCTACGACCATTTTACCTCATAAAAACATACATCACATTAGTTTGTTGTTATTAAAAGGACCACACCCTACCCCCACATTATTTCTCTCTCTCTCTCTGTCTATATATATATATATATATATATATATATATATATATATATATATATATATATATATATATATATATATATATATATATATATATATATATATATATATATATATATATATATATATATATATATATATATATATATATTCCCTGAACATGAAAAGCCCATTAGGAATCACTGTCTGGTTCATCTTCTCTGCCATGGCTCCATTTCATCTTCCATTGTTTATCACTTTCTTGTTAACCCGGATTTATCAAACACATGAAACCAAATTTAAAAGTAAAAATTCATTCTTGAAAACCCGCATCCGTAAAACACATATTCCAGAAACACGAATTCATAAAACATGAATTCGTAAAACCCAAATTTGTCGTCGTGCATCAAACTTGTATTCAGATTCATGAAACATGTTCATAGACGTATTAAACCTAGATTCATAAAATTGATTTAGTTCATTGTCAAATACAAAACAATGATAAATGAGAATGGAGAATTGGCGGCATGGTTGTTAGAGAAATTATTAGTCAATTTAAACCACTTCTCAATGGGAAGTTTTACAAGCATATGTTACGAGGATTGTTCGGCCTTGGAAGATGTAGGCACTGGTAATAGGTTGGAACTGAGGCATCGTAGATTTTATATTGATGGTGTAGGCATCGACCTTATTTAAGAACCATAATCTCATAATACAAACAGAGAAAGGGAGAGAGAGAAACAAAGAGGTTGAGAGACCAAATAAATAATGAGTGAATGACATATATACAAAGAAGAAAAATATAAGAGAGGGTACATGGGTGTGTAGGGGTAGTGGGCCCCTCTTTTATTTTAAATTGTTAAAATAAATATAAAATGAAAAAAAAAATTAAATGGACAAAATAAGTCCTTTCAAGTTTGTTAGACACTAAATCTATGGGAAAAAAAATCTTGTGTTAAACCGGTTATACAAGTTGAAAACTCTTTTGATTGAATCCATAAATTTTCACAAAATGATAAGAACCAAATTTCTTCACTCTAAATACTAGAAAACAAGTCTCTAAAAAAATAAAAAAACAAATAATAAATAAATAAATAACCATCTTACAATATATTATAAAATTCTTGCAAATTTTATGAAAATGACATAGTTGATACTAAATGTAAATGTAAGTTTATGAACAATTGTTGTTAGGTACATATCTATTCTAATAAATGATGATTCTTTTTGCTACTTGTCACAATCTCATTTAATTTGTCAAATGTTATTTCGTGTTTATTTTGATTAATTTATTTTACATGTCATTTTATAAGTTTTTTTATTTTTTTAAATTCTACAAAATATTTTAATGTAACAATTGCAATAAATCTATTCTAATAAATGGTGATTTTTTTTGCTACTTGTCACAATCTCATTTAATTTTCCAAATGTTATTTTGTGTTTATTTTGATTAATTTTTTGTACATTTCATTTTATAAGTTTTTCTATTTTTTTAAATTCTACAAAATATTTTAATATAACAATTGCAATAAATCTATTATAATAAATGAAGGTTTTTTGCCACATGTCCTCTTCTCTTTCATTTAGACACATGACATTTTCTAAAAATTTTTAATTTTCTATTTTCCACTTGTCATTTTATTGCATTTTTTATTTTATTAAACTAAATTTCCACATTTAATATATAAGGTAATATATATATATATATATATATATATATATATATATATATATATATATATATATATATATATATATATATGTAAGGTATTTATTAGAAAGGGTTTATATATGTAATTTATTCAATACATTAAAGCCTCATTAATTTTAATAATTCAAAAAATTTCTTATTTTTCTTATAAATTCAAAATTTTCAAATTGTTAAAATTTAATATTTAATATTTTTTTTAAAAAAACTCATGTAATACATGGGTCTCACACCTAGTATAGTAATAAATTGATATTAATGTCATTAATAAACTTTCCATTTAATTTAAAAATTCTCAAAATTAAAGCCCATTAGTTTTTTTGTATATTTATTTAAATTATGTGTTTAAATTTAAAAGATAAAAAACATTTCCCGTATAATAATTTATTATTTTTCTTATTTTTTTATAAAATCAAAGTTGTCAAATATTTAGACCTTTATATTTGATTTTTTTTAAAGTTAATCCACGTAATACATAGGTTTCACAACTAATTTATATTAAAGGTATGTTTTTGGAAATGGTATATATAAGTTGTAAATTATAGTTTTTATTTATATAGAATATTTGAGAAAAATAGTTTTAAACATTTAAAATATATAAAATTATATAAATGCGTTAAGGGTCAATGTAGATAAATAGATACATGGCTGTTTTTAGATAACATACTAATTTTGTAATAACAGGCGAAAAAAAATATTTTTTACATCATAATTTATAATTTTTTTAAGAATGCGTTTATATATATATATATATATATATATATATATATATATATATATATATATATATATATATATATATATATATATATATATATATATATATATATATATATATATATATATATATATTAGTTTTTATCAATATTCTTTTTCTTTTATATACTATTTGTTTTCGTTCAAGTGGAGTTGCGAGGAATTAAATTATTTACATATTGGCTTTTAAATTACCAAAACTATACTATTACGTATAACTAGATTATGATCCGCGTTAAACGCGGGGAACGTATAAAGAAAATATAATTGTATATAGATATTGCAAAATAATTATAAAAAAAATCAAGGTTATTGGTATTATTGAAATGTGTAGAAAATATATTGAAGTTGGTATATATATATATATATATATATATATATATATATATATATATATATATATATAGTTGTTGAAGGACCTCTTCGTAGACAATATTTTTTATTTTATTAGTTGAACGATATTGCTCGTCACAAAGTACCTTCAAACCTTTTTTACTCGTGACATCGAAAACAACTATATATAGCTAACCATGCGTGAAAACGGGTCTACGCAAGTATAATCCAACATTGACAATGTACTATCAAAATACATTGTTATTTCATGGTTGTATTGCAAAAGAGAATTGTTTATTTCAAAAAATAGCAATTTATTTATGTTTATTCGAAAGGAACCACATAAACCCCCACAATATTAAATATAAAGAAACTCTAACAAATAAATATAAAAATAGTTATGTTTGATCGATTTAGATATTGCGCGTGACTCAGTGAAAATGTCAAAATACATAATTGGTACACAACATGTTATTATGAGACGAATTAAACAATTTAAACATATGATGATTTCTTTTTTTATTTTATGGTAATGATAAAATAATGGAAAAATGAATTCTTACTTCAACACGTATGCGGACATTTGAGTAAGGTCTATGGTCTTAACTGTTGAGGGATGACATCAGGGAGTTCGTGAGCAGATCCAGCTGTAAGACGCTGGAAGATATGATTTTTCGGGCTAGAGAAAGGGAAATTGATTTGGAGCAAATCCGGAAGAGGAAGTCGGATGAGGTTTAGGTAACTGCGGGTTCGGGCAAAAGGCCCAAGGGATCGGATTCGAGATCGAAGGATTATCAGGACCGCAGTCGGTGCGAGAAGTGTGGCAGGGCGCACGGGGGCGCGTGTAGGAGTGGTAGCGGTGGTGAGTCTGGCTGTTTCAAGTGCGGTCGGACTGGTCATTTCAGAAGGGATTGTACTGTTACCACCTCACAGGGATCAGACCTGTTATGTTTTCATTGCAACCAGCGGGGCCACAAGAAGGCTCAATGCCCCTGTTTGTTTTCAGCAGGACGGGTGATGGCGCCCGCCCCTGCAACTTTGAGGATCACGGATGGCCGTCAGGGCCGGGTAGAGGCACCTGTGGTAGGGAGCAGGGCTTTTTAGATAACGAACTTGGAGACGCGAGCAACGCCGGATGTTGCAGGTATGCAATTTCCCATTTTCAGTTCTTTTATTTGTGCATGATTTTATTGTTATGGTTCTGCATCATTATCGATAAAAGTATTTTATTTTGATTGGTTGATTGTGATCGAGTTATATGCCATCTGCATACCTTGGATATTTGTATGGTAGTCAAGGGATGTGCTCTATTGAAGAAGGTTTCGAAGGATGCAGTGACTGTAGCATGCTTGGGAGAGATTTGGTACGTCTCGCTAAGTTCGGAGTGGTACAACGATTGTGATGGATTGGCTAAATCCCTAGCTATGGCGGGCTTGGGTTCCTCAGTAGATGGGTTATGGGATGGTAGCAAAGATCGGTATCTCTTTTGAGTATTGAGCAGCAAGGGGTAAGCAAGATCGAAGTGGGGGGAATCCTCCGGGTGTGCCTAGAGAGGAGCACGCAGACCCAGAATGAGTACGTAACCTCCGAGAAGGAAAAGAAGTAGTTCAGCGTTTGATGGATTGAGGATTTTAGGGTGGGAGTTTGAGAAACTCCCCATCAGCTAGTGCGTGTGTCGGTAATCGTTAGTTATGGTTGAGAATTCAGGTTGTGGATCGCCCGTAGGACTCGGGGGAGTCGGAATGAGGATCTTGAGGGCTAATGGCACATGGGTGCCTTCGTTCTACTAGTCAGCATTGGATGGTGATGTAAGACTATGGGTAAGCCGTAGCATTCCTTAGTAGTTTTGTTAGCGGAGTTGGGGCGAGGCCCTTATCTCCTAGTGATCAGATAGGGATCAGGAATGGGTAGTGGACGAGAATGATATGGAGTTTGCCTGTATAGCCCTAGAGAGGTGAGACCTTGGGAGAGGCCGCTCCAGGATATAGTTGGGTGAGACCCGTGGGCGAGGCCCGTATGAGATTAGCGGTGTAGATGAGACCTGGGAGCAGGGTTGCTCAGTAGTATGGTTGGGTGAGACCCGTGGGCGAGGCCCGAGCGAGAGTGATTAGACTAGTGGGAATAGAAGGATAGATGCGGGTGGGACCCGTGGGCGAGGCCCGTGAGTTTTAGCAGCACAGGTGGGACCTGGTAGGGACCTTAGTGTCAAGATTAGGGGATCGAGAATCCCAGGTTTGTAGTGCCTGAATGGTAAAGTAGATTGAGAAGTTATAGGTGATCGAAGTTCTTTGGAAGTCGTTGGGAGCGACTAGTGGTGGTGTTGGGACTAGCTACCGGTGGGAGCCGATAATCCAGTCATTGATAGGTTGGTAGGGACCAGGGTGGTCTCAATTCATCAAGAAGTCAGATGAGGAATAGCAGAATTGCCAGTCAGTGGCAGTGCGAGTATGCAGCGTATGGTGGAATTCAGTTAGCTGATCATGTGGTGCTCGACACCAAATTGTAGTAGAAAGAAATGCCCAGTGGATACTGGCGATAATGACCCGTACTGGAAGTAGCGGGAGTAATAGAATCGGTGAAGACAGGGTCTTCGCAGTGGCAGAGGGAATAGTTGGTTATGGAGCATTGCCTTCGGAAGGCAAGGAAATCACACAAGGAAGGAAGTGGAGAACCCCTATGGGTTCAGTGCAGTACTCAGTGAGTACCAGAAGGATTGTCGTTTGAGTAAGTTCTGGTTCTAAGTTGTTCAGGGTCAGGTTTGACCCTAGGTTTAACCGCGATGTTTATGTTAGTCAGAATGACCAGGTGGAAGACCAGCGCAGGTAGGCGGCTAGTGTTGGGATAATAGGTGGGTATTGGAGGTGGATCGCAGGCGGTGGACTATGGCAAACTTCGAGGACGAAGTTTAATTTAAGTGGGGGAGAGTTGTAACCCCCAAAGTTTTAAAGGCCAAGAAAGGAAAGAAAACCCTAAGTTTAGGGGTCGACTCGGCGAGTCCAAGGAGGGACTCGGCGAGTCCGAGCGGGATCCGAGTCGAGGAGTAAGTGACCGACTCGGCGAGTCGGCGAGTCTGGTCTGTGCGAGGAAAACCCTAAATCCGGGGCTTGGAGCCTATTTAATCGCCTCATTCTTCTTCATAGGGCTCCTTTACTGCCTCTCACACCCAGAACGCCGCACCCTAAGCCTCCATTGTGCTCATTCAAGCTTTTAGCCATTTTTTTGAGTGATTGAGAAGAAGAAGAAGAAGTGGGAATCTTTGAAGCATCAAGGAGTGGCCTTGGATCCGAAGTTTGGGGAACATTTCAGAGCATTTGAAGGTATTAATTCGTTTCTCTCCTTTAGATCTTCCTTGGTTATGAGTTTTGGGGCTTTTAAGCCATGTCTAAGATCAATTTCGAGCTTGGGGTCCAGATCTGAGGTTGCTACCTCAGATCCATGCTTGTTTTGGTTTAGAATCCCGTAAAGTATCAGCCATTGGGTGGATTTTGGAGCCTCTTGGTCTTAAACCCTAGTTTATGGTGGATTGTGCCTAGATCTCCTTCTCTACACGTAAAGTTTGCAACTTTACATGGGGAATAGGCTTGGGAAGGGTAGATCTACAGTTTGGAGTCCATGCATGACTCGAAAGTCCTCTGCATGTAAGTAGATCCGAATGGACTCGGCGAGTCCTTCGAGTGGACTCGGCGAGTAGCTTGAAGATGAGGAGGAAATCGACGAGTGGGATGAACAGCTCGTCGAGTCGAATGAAGATGGGCATGAACTCGGCGAGTTGGATGAACAACTCGGCGAGTAGGATGAAGATTGCCTTATGCTCAGCAAGTCTGTTCTTAGACTCGGCGAGTCAGGTCGGGTAGTCCCAAACCATTCGAGTTAAGACTCGAGTCAACGAGTCGAGCAAGGACTCGGTGAGTTGGACAGGACAGGATTCGGGAATCAGTAGACTCGGCGAGTCAAGGGCTGACTCGGCAAGTCAAGTCGTGATTGAAAGGACTTTGAGCATGGGGACTCGGCAAGTCAGTAAGTGGACTCGGCGAGTAGGGTTGACTTGGAAGGTTGACTTTGACAGGACTTTGACTTTGGCAAGAGTTGACTTGGTTGACCTTTGAAGGTCAGTTAGACTAAGTGATATGTTGATATTGGTAGCTCGGGGAGCTAGTGGAGCAGCAGTTCGGAGTTAGTGGTCAGGTAGCGGTCAAAGGGATTAGCAGCAGCAGTTCAGCAGTATCAGGTGAGTTTCCCTTTGTGTGAATGGGTCTACGGCCACAATGCCGGCCCATGTAGACATGAGTAGAAGACCCGGGGGTTAGCCCTAGACATCGTATGCTAGTATGTTGTTCAGGACGAGGTCCAATGTTAGCGGGCGGGTGCTCAAGGAATGGTTTATGTGATAGTTTATACTTGTTGTCTGTGTGATACTTGTATGTGCCTGGTAGGGAGGTGAGTGTGGGCGAGATCCCGTATCTCACCAATAGCAGAGTGTGGATGGTGTTCCACATCTCAGTAGCATTAGAGCAGGGGCGAGGCCCAAGTAAGGAAAGGAGTGAGTGTGGGCTGGGCCTGTATCTCACTACCAGTAGGAGCATGGACGGGGTTTCGTGACTTATCAGTAGCAGGTCAAGGGCGGGGCCCAGAGATAGGCGAGGCCTTAGGACAAGATCCATTAGTATGTGTTTAGCTTATGTGAGATGTTTATGTGCTATTATATGTTAGTGGACGAGGCCCTGTGACAGGTGAGGCCTTCGTGAAACAGATATGTATCTGAGCGGGGCTCGAAGCTAGGCGGGGCCTGGAGCGGCGGTGCCGTTGTAGCGGGCGAGGCCCGAGGTAGGGGTGAGGCCCAGTATGTGCAGTATGTGGTTATGCATGGTATGTGGTAGGGTGGGGAACTCACTAAGCTTCATGCTTACGGTTTTCAGTTTTGGTTTCAGGTACCTCCGGTAGCGGATGATGGAGCTCGGGATGATCGCATGGCACACACCATAGCTTAGACAGCCTGGGAATGTTTGCTCTGATAACGAATATGTATTTTGGAAACTAACACTTTGTTTATGTTTGAAAACGATGAATTTGCTTAACGTAATGTTTTATTAAATGAAATTTTTAGTCTTAAATTTTGGGACGTTACAAGTTGGTATTAGAGCCTTGGTTTGAGGGATTCGGACATGCTCTCGAGCGTGTCTGAACTCAAACTAAGGGATTGGTATAGAAGTTTTCAAAATGAAAAGACAGTTTTGTAAAAAGAGAGTTTTGGGAAAGAAAACAGTTTTAGAAAGGCAAAAATAATTCAGAAAGAAAAGAACTTTGAAAAGAGAAAAAGGGTGTGGTGCATGCAATCAACCGAGCTCAAGTAAGTACCCTAAAATACCCATACAAGTTTATGTTATGATTATCAGTTGATAGAACAGTATGCTAGATTAGGACTAATGATCTAGGAATGATGCCTTATGTGCCTATTATATGTGTTTGAGCTGCATGATAGTGCTGATTAGACAGTAGTAGGATAGCCTGTTTAGGTTATGCCTGAGTTTATGAGTTTGTGTTGCATGCTAGTTCAGATTCTTGCTATGTGGATATGATTGCTTAAGTATGATGTGGTTAGATTTTCCCCTTGTCCGAATGCTGCTTGCTATGTGCATTGTGGGATTTTGAGTGATGGGAGTTAGCCATTAGGTGGATACGTCACGTCACATGTGATCAGGGTTGAATAATCTCAGAGTGCTGGATTTGGCCCTATTGCGCAGCTCTTGTTTGAGTCCAACTGTTGTAGGGACGAGTCTTTTACTTGAAGGATTATCTGAGCCTCGTCACATGTGATGGTATCCAGGTGATGGCTAATTGGCATCACAAGGAGACCTTCAGCAGCTGAGGACTGTTTGAGTTGAGTCAGAGGTTTCCCTAGGGTAAGCCTAGGATGAGATAGTGCTTGGAGCAGTAGTAGTGGATAAGGGACCTGGTGGAGTCAAAGCAATTCCTGAGGAAAGTACGGATAGATGTGGAAGGTAGTATGGGCCCGTACTACTGAAAGCATAGGATCCGTACTTGATTCGGGAAGGGCCAAGACAAGACCGGGAACCTAGTAGGGGGTGTGTTTGGTCTCGCAACAGTGATGAGTTTTCTGATAGTGGTTGTGTTATATGTTTCAGCATGGTGACGTTGCGAGAGAGACCAGCAGGCGGATCAGGCACCGGAGAGGGATCAGGCTCGGGTTCAGGGGCCGAGCAGCTCGAGGAGCGGATGAGAGAGTTGATATCAGCTGAGGTTACGCGCTGTATCCTAGCTCAGACTCCTGTGATCTTTGGCACGGTCAAGGAGGGTATACTGGAGATCTTGGATGAGAGGCTGGGAGCCTTCCGTACCGAGATGATGGCGTTGTTGGGAGCGCGTACCTTGACATTTCGAGAGTTTAGGGCTTGCGGGGCACCAGATTATCATGGGGCTAGGGACCCCATTGCTAGCAGCAGATGGTTGGCTGATGTTGCCAATGCTTTTCGTACGAGCAAGTGTCCCGAGGGGGACAAGGTTAGGCTCGCCTCCTGTCTTCTGAAGGACAGAGCGAGGGATTGGTGGGAGGATATTGGTCATGTTTTGGGGGATGATGTCGCGTTGGACGCGATGACTTGGAGCGATTACTCGACCAGGTTCAGGGCGGAGTTTTTGCCGATTATTGAGGTGCAGCAGCTGGCACGAGAGTTTCAGGATTTGGCGCAGACTAATGAGACTATGGCGGAGATCACCGCCAAGTTCAGGGAGAGGGCTCTTCTTGTGCCGCAGTATGTCGCAGATGAGGAGATGAAGAAGGCTCGGTACCATGAGATGTTGAGGGATGACATCAGGGAGTTCGTGAGCAGATCCAGCTATAAGACGCTGGAAGATATGATTTCTCGGGCTAGAGAAAGGGAAATTGACTTGGAGCAAATCCGGAAGAGGAAGCCGGATGAGGTTTAGGTAGCTGCGGGTTCGGGCAAAAGGCCCAAGGGATCGGATTCGAGATCGAAGGATTATCAGGACCGCAGTCGGTGCGGGAAGTGTGGCAGGGCGCACGGGGGCGCGTGTAGGAGTGGTAGCGGTGGTGAGTCTGGCTGTTTCAAGTGCGGTCGGACTGGTCATTTCAGAAGGGATTGTACTGTTACCACCTCACAGGGATCAGACCTGTTATGTTTTCATTGCAACCAGCGGGGCCACAAGAAGGCTCAATGCCCCTGTTTGTTTTCAGCAGGACGGGTGATGGCGCCCGCCCCTGCAACTTTGAGGATCACGGATGGCCGTCAGGGCCGGGTAGAGGCACCTGTGGTAGGGAGCAGGGCTTTTTAGATAACGAACTTGGAGACGCGAGCAACGCCGGATGTTGCAGGTATGCAATTTCCCATT
Organism: Lactuca sativa; assembly: GCF_002870075.4. NCBI lineage: Eukaryota > Viridiplantae > Streptophyta > Magnoliopsida > Asterales > Asteraceae > Lactuca > Lactuca sativa. The sequence continues at coordinate 100,432,970 of NC_056630.2, read as the reverse complement.
TTCAGTTCTTTTATTTGTGCATGATTTTATTGTTATGGTTCTGCATCATTATCGATAAAAGTATTTTATTTTGATTGGTTGATTGTGATCGAGTTATATGCCATCTGCATACCTTGGATATTTGTATGGTAGTCAAGGGATGTGCTCTATTGAAGAAGGTTTCGAAGGATGCAGTGACTGTAGCATGCTTGGGAGAGATTTGGTACGTCTCGCTAAGTTCGGAGTGGTACAACGATTGTGATGGATTGGCTAAATCCCTAGCTATGGCGGGCTTGGGTTCCTCAGTAGATGGGTTATGGGATGGTAGCAAAGATCGGTATCTCTTTTGAGTATTGAGCAGCAAGGGGTAAGCAAGATCGAAGTGGGGGAGAATCCTCCGGGTGTGCCTAGAGAGGAGCACGCAGACCCAGAATGAGTACGTAACCTCCGAGAAGGAAAAGAAGTAGTTCAGCGTTTGATGGATTGAGGATTTTAGGGTTGGAGTTTGAGAAACTCCCCATCAGCTAGTGCGTATGTCGGTAATCATTAGTTATGGTTGAGAATTCAGGTTGTGGATCGCCCGTAGGACTCGGGGGAGTCGGAATGAGGATCTTGAGGGCTAATGGCACATGGGTGCCTTCGTTCTACTAGTCAGCATTGGATGGTGATGTAAGACTACGGGTAAGCCGTAGCATTCCTTAGTAGTTTTGTTAGCGGAGTTGGGGCGAGGCCCTTATCTCCTAGTGATCAGATAGGGATCAAGAATGGGTAGTGGATGAGAATGATATGGAGTTTGCCTGCATAGCCCTAGAGAGGTGAGACCTTGGGAGAGGCCGCTCCAGGATATAGTTGGGTGAGACCCGTGGGCGAGGCCCGTATGAGATTAGCAGTGTAGATGAGACCTGGGAGCAGAGTTGCTCAGTAGTATGGTTGGGTGAGACCCGTGGGCGAGGCCCGAGCGAGAGTGATTAGACTAATGGGAATAGAAGGATAGATGCGAGTGGGACCCGTGGGCGAGGCCCGTGAGTTTTAGCAGCACAGGTGGGACTTGGTAGGGACCTTAGTGTCAAGATTAGGGGATCGAGAATCCCAGGTTTGTAGTGCCTGAATGGTAGAGTAGATTGAGAAGTTATAGGTGATCGAAGTTCTTTGGAAGTCGTTGGGAGCGACTAGTGGTGGTGTTGGGACTAGCTACCGGTGGGAGCCGATAATCCAGTCATTGATAGGTTGGTAGGGACCAGGGTGGTCTCAATTCATCAAGAAGTCAGACGAGGAATAGCAGAATTGCCAGTCAGTGGCAGTGCGAGTATGCAGCGTATGGTGGAATTCAGTTAGCTGATCATGTGGTGCTCGACACCAAATTGTAGTAGAAAGAAATGCCCAGTGGATACTGGCGATAATGACCCGTACTGGAAGTAGCGGGAGTAACAGAATCGGTGAAGACAGGGTCTTCGCAGTGGCAGAGGGAATAGTTGGTTATGGAGCATTGCCTTCGGAAGGCAAGGAAATCACACAAGGAAGGAAGTGGAGAACCCCTATAGGTTCAGTGCAGTACTCAGTGAGTACCAGAAGGATTGTCGTTTGAGTAAGTTCTGGTTCTAAGTTGTTCAGGGTCAGGTTTGACCCTAGGTTTAACCGCGATGTTTATGTTAGTCAGAATGACCAGGTGGAAGACCAGCGCAGGTAGGCGGCTGGTGTTGGGATAATAGGTGGGTATTGGAGGTGGATCGCAGGCGGTGGACTATGGCAAACTTCGAGGACGAAGTTTAATTTAAGTGGGGGAGAGTTGTAACCCCCAAAGTTTTAAAGGCCAAGAAAGGAAAGAAAACCCTAAGTTTAGGGGTCGACTCGGCGAGTCCAAGGAGGGACTCGGCGAGTCCGAGCGGGATCCGAGTCGAGGAGTAAGTGACCGACTCGGCGAGTCGGCGAGTCTGGTCTGTGCGAGGAAAACCCTAAATCCGGGGCTTGGAGCCTATTTAATCGCCTCATTCTTCTTCATAGGGCTCCTTTACTGCCTCTCACACCCAGAACGCCGCACCCTAAGCCTCCATTGTGCTCATTCAAGCTTTTAGCCATTTTTTTGAGTGATTGAGAAGAAGAAGAAGAAGTGGGAATCTTTGAAGCATCAAGGAGTGGCCTTGGATCCGAAGTTTGGGGAACATTTCAGAGCATTTGAAGGTATTAATTCGTTTCTCTCCTTTAGATCTTCCTTGGTTATGAGTTTTGGGGCTTTTAAGCCATGTCTAAGATCAATTTCGAGCTTGGGGTCCAGATCTGAGGTTGCTACCTCAGATCCATGCTTGTTTTGGTTTAGAATCCCGTAAAGTATCAGCCATTGGGTGGATTTTGGAGCCTCTTGGTCTTAAACCCTAGTTTATGGTGGATTGTGCCTAGATCTCCTTCTCTACACGTAAAGTTTGCAACTTTACATGGGGAATAGGCTTGGGAAGGGTAGATCTACAGTTTGGAGTCCATGCATGACTCGAAAGTCCTCTGCATGTAAGTAGATCCGAATGGACTCGGCGAGTCCTTCGAGTGGACTCGGCGAGTAGCTTGAAGATGAGGAGGAAATCGACGAGTGGGATGAACAGCTCGTCGAGTCGAATGAAGATGGGCATGAACTCGGCGAGTTGGATGAACAACTCGGCGAGTAGGATGAAGATTGCCTTATGCTCAGCAAGTCTGTTCTTAGACTCGGCGAGTCAGGTCGGGTAGTCCCAAACCATTCGAGTTAAGACTCGAGTCAACGAGTCGAGCAAGGACTCGGTGAGTTGGACAGGACAGGATTCGGGAATCAGTAGACTCGGCGAGTCAAGGGCTGACTCGGCAAGTCAAGTCGTGATTGAAAGGACTTTGAGCATGGGGACTCGGCAAGTCAGTAAGTGGACTCGGCGAGTAGGGTTGACTTGGAAGGTTGACTTTGACAGGACTTTGACTTTGGCAAGAGTTGACTTGGTTGACCTTTGAAGGTCAGTTAGACTAAGTGATATGTTGATATTGGTAGCTCGGGGAGCTAGTGGAGCAGCAGTTCGGAGTTAGTGGTCAGGTAGCGGTCAAAGGGATTAGCAGCAGCAGTTCAGCAGTATCAGGTGAGTTTCCCTTTGTGTGAATGGGTCTACGGCCACAATGCCGGCCCATGTAGACATGAGTAGAAGACCCGGGGGTTAGCCCTAGACATCGTATGCTAGTATGTTGTTCAGGACGAGGTCCAATGTTAGCGGGCGGGTGCTCAAGGAATGGTTTATGTGATAGTTTATACTTGTTGTCTGTGTGATACTTGTATGTGCCTGGTAGGGAGGTGAGTGTGGGCGAGATCCCGTATCTCACCAATAGCAGAGTGTGGATGGTGTTCCACATCTCAGTAGCATTAGAGCAGGGGCGAGGCCCAAGTAAGGAAAGGAGTGAGTGTGGGCTGGGCCTGTATCTCACTACCAGTAGGAGCATGGACGGGGTTTCGTGACTTATCAGTAGCAGGTCAAGGGCGGGGCCCAGAGATAGGCGAGGCCTTAGGACAAGATCCATTAGTATGTGTTTAGCTTATGTGAGATGTTTATGTGCTATTATATGTTAGTGGGCGAGGCCCTGTGACAGGCGAGGCCTTCGTGAAACAGATCTGTATCCGAGCGGGGCTCGAAGCCAGGCGGGGCCTGGAGCGGCGGGGCCGTTGTAGCGGGCGAGGCCCGAGGTAGGGGCGAGGCCCAGGATAGCAGGCGCGGCCCAGTATGTGCAGTATGTGGTTATGCATGGTATGTGGTAGGGTGGGGAACTCACTAAGCTTCGTGCTTACGGTTTTCAGTTTTGGTTTCAGGTACCTCCGGTAGCGGATGATGGAGCTCGGGATGATCGCATGGTACACACCATAGCTTAGACAGCCTGGGAATGTTTGCTCTGATAACGAATATGTATTTTGGAAACTAACACTTTGTTTATGTTTGAAAACGATGAATTTGCTTAACGTAATGTTTTATTAAATGAAATTTTTAGTCTTAAATTTTGGGATGTTACACCGACTCTCTATAATGTATAATTAAAAATCAAGACACTATAATCATAATTTATTGATGTTAGTTAAAATATAATTTATTTGGGGATAAGGTTAGTTTTTGTTTATTTATTTGGGAAATATAATATGTATTTTGCATTGCAAGTGCTTATCTATTAAATTTAACATTTGTTACTTTAGAATTTTATTTTGGCTTGACATAGCCATAATCATCCCATATTTAATACCTTGTACCTTTATTACATGCTTACTTACATTCATTAAATCAATATTTAACATTTTTTTAAAAACAAATATAGACAAGAAACCATTGAGTTACTATTAAACTCAATGGATATGCTAAAAGATACATGAGACTTGTGTTTTGTGAGATCAATAATACCAAACTAGACCACTTTTTGCAAAATAATTTAAGAACCGAAGAAAACCTGATTGCCCAAATATATAATATCATTATCTAAGTCAGAACCTATTATATGCTGACAAAATTGAAAATTTTAGCCAAAACTTTGTTACATGTCATCAAAGATGAAAAAAGATCCTTTAAAGTTAGATGAGGGTATTAATTTAAAAAATCGTCTTTCACTTTTTGTTGGATGTATTTTTGTGACAGGAACAATTATCAGTCCTAACATAATCTGTAAAAACCACCATAGCCAAATCATAGACCGCTTAATCAACAAAATAAAATACCACAGTAGTATATGGTAATCCACTTAGAACATCTTTTTCTAAAAGATCAAGAAATTGACAATTTATTAGAATCTTATCATGCTCATAAAAGTCATAACAAAGTGAAATAGATTGAATCGATAGTTTACAATAATAATAATAATAAAATGAAGCCCTATCAGCGATAGAAAAACTTAAGGACGAGACAAAAAAAACACGTCACACTACGAAGTTGCAAACATCAAAAACACATGATGCTAAAAACCTAGAAAAAAAAAACAAAATTTATACCTAGTTGTAAGATGAGCGTAGAGAACTTGTGTCAGATTCTTTGACACATTTCGTCAAACACCTAAGGTGCATGTTTTAATAACCCATATTTTGAATGTAACATGACAAAAAAATCAAATGTTACAGGAAAGTATATGAAATAAACTAAATTAACATGTATTTAGATTATGCATTTATTTTGAACAATGTTCCTTCAACAATATATTTATTGTTGTTTCATACCTGCATACAAAGTTTAATAAAAAATGTTAATTGTAATTATTCAATTTGATTCTAACATATAAAAACGACCACATAGAAAATTTAAGAATCAAATAAAAAATGTGTCTATAATACCGTAAATCTTATATTTAAGGAAATAAGATCATTCTTAATTTAGATTCTAACTTCTTAGCCTACTTTTGATATAGTTCATGTATTAATATGTAGGCAAGAATGTTGATATTAAGTGTTGTATATTGTTGTTACCGATAAAAAACTAAGTTGTAGTTTAAATTAAAAGTTCTTTTTCATGGTAAGTATGTTGCTATAATGTGTAAAAAAATAACATAGCCATTGCAATTTATAGATGTTGTTGAGGATCGAGTACAAGTTATTAGGTTAAGAATTTAATATGAAAAGTTATACATTGTTGTTTTGTTTGATTTAATGATGTAATATGTTAAGCCAAAAAAGCCTTATGCGATGTTTTATGAGATTTCAAAAGTAGAAACATAATTTTCTTAGTCATAGAAAACAATCTTTGAAAGGTTGTATTTACTCTATAGAAATATATACAAATTAGAATAATTATAATTTAACCTTTTTTGGATTAAATTGTTTATAAAATCCATCACCTTAATAGTGATCAAAAAATAAATTAAAAGACATTTACAACACGAAAAAATCACAACAGGTTACTGTGACATCCCCAAAATCTCGGCCAGAAAAGACCGATTTTTCATTTATGTTTTTAAAATAATTTCAGAGTAAATCCTTTTGATTTGAAAGAGTTGCGAAATTTGTTCCCAAAAACAAAATGTGATAAAACAATGTTTACCAAAGCATTTCATAAAAGAAATGTATTTTCATTATATAATCAAAACTCAGGATGTCATGTTCCGATACAGACCATAAAGCATAAACGATAACATTACAAGTCATTCAACAAATATATACATATACAGACTTGTAAACAAAACAACTTGATGGTTCATCCATCTTATGCCCTTGCGCCACTTCCTGTAATACAAATAAAACTGAGTGGGTCAGGCTTGGGAGCCTGGTGAGCATCTAGGGTTTTCAACCCACAATAAATAATCATATTTAATTCCACCAACCAACAATAACCCAATTACCCATTCCCGTTATTCTCACTTTACATTCCTAAGACAACTGACATAAGGGACCTAGTCTAAGAATATTTCATCGGGGCGACAACACATGCTTCGGGGGTTCCTCAGTAATATAAGTCAAATAAGGCAACCATGATGGGGATGGAGTACAACGAATGAACACCCAAGTTCATTAACACCTACAAGTGGCGAGCCTGCTAGTGTTCCACATGACTGTCTAGAAAAGTCTGTGGTCGTCATCTAAACTCCGCTAGATGACTGAATCAAAACAACGAGGCCTCTCATCTATTTATTACATACCAACTATCTACCCATGTTCTACCCAACATATTAGTAGATAAAAATATACATTTTTATACATAGTTTTAAAAAAAAACCTGTATAGCATGCTTTAATCAATACATATTCCACATAACAGATGAGGCACAACACATAACACGTATTTCATAGAAAACAAATCAGATCCATGAGATAGAAGAGAGTGAATATACATTCACACATATAACACAAAATATACACATAACACGTGTTTCGTATAAAATACTTTATAATTATGCGTTAGAAGAAAGTAACCACACACTCACGCATATAAACAACAATATACTTAATACACTCAAACCATACTTGTATTATTATCGTGTTTATGAAAGGTAGTATACACTCACCTGATCAGAAGATGATCGGACAACACTACGGCTTGTAGAAGTAGTAATCCTCAGCAGATCTGAAAGATCTCTACAAAAATCGAACTTCTCGCGGGCAGAGCTTCGGCTCGGGAATCGCACTTCTCGGGATCCTGGGAGCGTGAAACTTCCTTCTTAATGTGGATATGAGATCCGGGGTGTCGGGATGGCTTCGGGGGTTTACGCGCAGAGCTTCGGCACAAAAAGGAGAAGAAATGAGCAAAAATACCCGGAACCCTCGCATCCTATTTATAGGAGGCTGAGGCCTCACAGTACGCTGGGCGTACTGCCTTACGTGGGGCGTAGGCCTCCGAATACGTCACTGCATACGTCATCCGAAGAACTCGAGTGCGAGGTGCGTCATGCTTCGCGGTACGCTGGGCGTACTTCGGATCAGATCGATGACTCCTTCGGATATACATCCGAATTAAAGATTAAATTTAAACACAAAGTATTTAATAAACTTCGGAAATTGATATCTTCTTCATACGAACTCCGTTTTCGACGTTCTTTATATCCACGCGTAGGTGAGACTACGATCTACAACTCTCGTTTAGACTCCGTCGGCTAATTTTGACTTTATTTTTATTATTTATTTTTAGTAGGCCGGGACAGAAAAACTTCGTTATAAATTCATAACTTCTTCATTTGACGTCCGTTCTCGCCTAACTTTTCATCGTTTCGATACCAACAACGAGATCTTCGATTCTCGTTTAGATCGATTCGACTAAAAACCGCTCGATCTCAAATCGAGTATTTCGGGCTGCATACCGCTAAGTCGAAACCTCAGAAAATCATAACTTCCTCATACGAAGTCAGATTTTGACGTTCTTTATATATTCGTAAACCTCGTTTCAACTACTACAACATTATCCAAAGATATCAAGTTTATTTTACACTTAAATTTTGACGCTTATTTTATTCTTAATTAATCAAACCACATAATTAAGCAATTAAGCACAAAACATATAATACTCAAATAATACACTTCTATTATTTCATAATGGGTTACAAAGGTTAACCTAGACTATTACATCAACAAAAATGTCTAGCCTGGAAACGCGGGCGTTACAGTTACTGTTAAAAATGTTATAACAATGTACTTTACACGTATATTTCTAAAAATGGTTTAATATGAAGTTATTATATTCGACAATAAAGTCAGAAACAGTAACCAAGTTGAGATAGTCTAACAAACAAAAATAGTAACAACAACCAATTTGATCCATTTAACATAGTCCATGCTAAATTAATGATTTAGCATTCGGATAAAAAATGGAAGTATCATGCTAATAAATCATTTTAGTATACGTGTCATATCAATATCTATTATTGAATTTCTTTTCCGGCTCAATGTTTTTCTAGTTTCCTAAGTCGAATTACTCTTTTGCCCTTATGTTTCCTTACTTAAAGGCTTCTTGCATCTAATTTGTAATCAAATTAAAATAAATCACGTAAATTTAGGAGTTTATTGATACCTTAAAAGGTAAATTCGAATCTTCCTTCTTTATTCTATCACAAATAAAATTACCTTTTTGCCCTAAACCTTAAAATAATCATACTTAACATTTTAAAAAAATCATCTAAATTAATGATTTACCATTCGGATAAAAATATAGATATATCATGCTAAACGAATACACAAAAAATTGATTGCCATGAATAGGAAAATGAGTAGGGTGCATTTGTCATTCTATTAAAGTATTTTGCTATATTATGTTTTAACTGGTTTTCATCAAAGTACATTATTTTTTTCTGGATTAAAGGTACGTAATAGCTTTTCCTATTTATTTGAAACGTTTCATAAAAGTTGTTAATCGAGTTCATGTAAGTTGTGACAAAGAAAATCGAAATATATGAATACATATATTTGATACAGGAACAAAAAAATATAAAAAAAAATATATAAAAAAGCAAAAGAAGGTACCGACCTTCTAGTGCAGAACAACGAAGATTTGAAGCAGAGAATGATGATCAAAGTTATAAGCAATAAGAATGATGTTGTAAGAGAAGCTTTGAAAAAAAACAATGATTGAAAATAAGTGTGAGTCGCAGATTCAATGATGAATCGTACACGTATGTGATAACTTGAATTTGATTTTTTGGTATTAATGGTTTCTAATAAAAATGGATTTTTTATTAATGATTTGCTAATATAAACGGATTTATATTAATGGTTGATATTTAATGCCTTGATTGAAATGATTTTTAGTAATATGTTTTTAAAGTTGACCATTTTAAAATCTTTATAACTGGAAATTCAAGATTTAAAATATGGAAAGTTTATATTAGAATTAAATACATTCCATTTCAATGGATATAAGTTAATTTGTTTGAAAATTGGAAAGCTTTTATTGGAATTAAATACATTCCATTTAGGAAGAGGATGTCAACAATTTGATCTAAGGGTGGAAAACATATGATTGAAATACAATCAATGAACCAAATTGTTTAAGAGGATGTCACAATATTTTTGTTTTAATATATATTAAAAATAACATAATTATTGATATGCTTATTTAATGAGTTTTTTAAAAAGAAAAAAGCTAAACATGTTTGAATTTTGAAGCCAAAAACTATAATTAAGGGAGTTAAATTATTAACAATATTAATTAGGGTTAATAATGACATATATTCTCAAAAGATGTCGTCAATGAGATACTTACTTCATTTTGTAAAGATTTGTGTGAAGCTAAAACAGAGATGTCATAATTGAAGATGCAAGGAAGAGGCACCATGCAAATTCTAAGAATACATGAGCAAATAGGAACCACCTTATGGTGCTACATTCTGTTATAAACACACAAAACATCAATTGAACACAACCATTGACATGAGGACGAAGAGGATTAGGGAATTATAGTTTAAGAGAAAAAAAATAGAGGAGTAAAATGGGCGGCTATTCGTGTTTCTGGCCAGATTTAAGGAGAAACTGATACTTCATATATAAATAGAATAATATACTTCAATTGATAGTATAATTGTTGGTTTTAAAAATTCTATAATTAAATGTAATTATGCTCGAATTGTGAAATATATTTTAGAAAGTATGAATAGATTCTATAATTAAAGATTTCATAATTAAATGTAATTGTGTTTGAAAATTAATTGCTAAATTTAAAGATTCTATAATTAAATGTTTGAATTCTATTTTGAGAAGATGATGTCATCAATTTGATCTAAGGGTGGAAATCATTAGATTGAGATACAATCAAGGGCCCTGATTGCTTCATTGGTGAATTAAGGGTTTTCTTTTAATAATATTTAGAGATTAAACATAGTTCTACTATAAAGTGATCACTTGGATATTTACTAAGGGTACTATGGTTGTTGGGAGTTCGAAATATCTACATTCCCTTTAACTTTATAAATGTTTCCTATAGTGTTTTAGAATCTGAAATTTGGTCTCTAATTTTAAAAAACTTTATAAAAGGTTCTTGTGATTTTCAATTTTTATCGTGGTAGTTGGTTCTCCACATATATATAAAAAGACTTATGTACCATATATATATATATATATATATATATATATATATATATATATATATATATATTCAAAAAATCTAAAATTTTATCAAAAAAATAAAATCCCATGGTGACATTAAAGAATGAGATGGTGATTCAAGAGCAACAACTACTTAACCATAATGCCCATGTTGGTTCGATTGCTAACAATTTCAGTTGGTTAAGTTATTCTTGAAACAATGATATACTCTCTCTGTCCCAAAATAATTGTCCACGGACAAAAAAACATATAAATTAAAAAAACATTAATTATCATTAACTTTGTTAAATGAAATGTCAGTCTTATCTTTTTGTTGCATTTAATTCCATTGTAGTTGCATTTAATTTCATGGTAATTTAAGTAATAATGAGGGTATTATGGTAAAAGATATATTTATTTTTAGAAGTAGAATATTATTTTGGGACAAAAAAAAATATGGACTATTAATATGAGACTGAGGGAGTAGTTATGTAAAGAAGAACAAAGATCTAAATGGTATCAAAAGCAATAATACTTCAAAACCCTGACTAAAGATGAGTATATTCTTATCGTCTCAGTTGAAGACTGCATCACTAGCAAAGTTGACATCTCCCTCACCCCTACTCCTAGCTAATCAGCGTTTTCATCTCTCTCGACCCTATGCTCTCTTGTATCGCTCTATTCGTTGTCCTCTTTAACTTGAATCGATAAATGGTTCTCCCTACACTCTGAATCGGGAAAGAACAAAAGGATAGAAAAAACTACAGGTTTGATTGTCCCCCGTCACACTCTGAATCATTATTGTTGTTGCGTTAATGTTTCTGCAATTAGAGTAAAAGTTTAAGAGGAATCACGAAATCATTTGGTAATTTCTTGAAGTTTAAGAGGAATCACAAAATCATCGCCTCTGATATAGGATTTGACGTTTAGGTTTAGATGTAGATTCTTGCTTTTGATTGTTAGAAGATCACAATCAAAGGAAATTTATATATTTTAGCAATTTAAGAAAAGAAAAAAGAAACACAAAGAAACAAACATTGATCTAAGCCACATAGTATTAGTGGTATGGCTCCTCGATGTATAAATATGGTGTTTGTCTCCTCCATCAAGCAGATCCTAAGCCCTAAAGGAGGTGGCAAATTCAGAAAGTTGTGGTGGATTTCATATTCAGCTCCATCGAGACGTGGTGGAGGAGACGATGTGATTGGGGGTGCTCAGTTACCTCGTGTTGCTGGTTCACCGGTGTCGGTAGACCTATTCTACCCCAAGATGCATATTTGATAAGGAGGTCCTCGGATTTGCAAGTAGAGGAAAAAGAAGATAGAGTTTGATGAAAGTGACGATGAGAGAGAGGCGGGAGGGGAGATAAAAAAAAAGGTTTCGGTGGAGGGTTGGTGTGAGATCCATTGTATATTAATTATTAAATTATATATATATATATATATATATATATATATATATATATATATATATATATATATATATATATATATATATATATATATATATATATATATATATATATATATTGTTTTTAAATGATTTTGTTTAAAGAAAAATATAAAAATAAAATAAGATTTATATAAATGTCATTTTATTTAGGTGAGGAAAAACTACACAAACTTCATGAAGTTTTTTAATGTTACAGACTATATCTAGATTTTAGAAAACCAAATGACCATTTATGAAGTGGTGTTTTTTATAAGGATGGTCATAAAAGTGGGTCATGGTTTTAAAATTTTGACTTAAATTTTTTATTTTTGTCTTGATCTTGACCCAAGTCCATCTAGCTTTCTTTTTACAATTTTGACTTATAATTTTTATTTTTTTACGAATTTAGTCCAATTAAATTATTTTATAAGTTTTTCCTTTTTTTTTCCTGTTTTAGCTAGATGTTTTTTTTTTTTGTAAAAATCTACTTTTTTATATTTTTTACAAAATTTTGACAACCTTTTTTACAATAAAACTCCTTTTCTCGCAACTTTTTCTACTATGTTTTTAGAAAAAATAGCTTTGTCTTACAAATCCACTTTTTTTTTTACAGCATTTTTATGATTTTACAAGGTTTTTTTTTACAATAAAACCCCTTTTAAAAAACGCAATAAATTTTGAACAACTGTTTTTATATTTCTATTAACAAACCATGAATGTATCCTTTTGTGTGATTAAAGTTTGGGAAAATGATACAGTCCCAGCGATGTTTTGTATTTTTGTCCATTTAGTTCCCTTAAGCTATTTTCGTGAGTGACATGTCATTTTAGATCCTCTATCTCTACTAGTCAATTTCATGTTCCATGTGACTTTTTGTTAATTAAAAAAATTAAATTAAATCCACCTCCTCTCTCTCTCTCTCTCTCACATAAATCACTATAATCGTCTTTTTTTCTTTGAACAACATCATGACTTCTTTCTCATCTTCCTTCACGTGCAATTCCATCAGAAAATTTCTTTTTGAAATCCATAGATTGTAAAGGAAGATACTATTAATATGAGGCTTACTGGAAATTCGTATTTTTCAAACAACAATAGCAATGGCATGAAAGACGATCATGGCTAGTAGAGGTTCTACGCAAGCAAGCGGCGCCTAAGGTTCTACGAGGGTGACATTATCGTCGATTAGGGTTTCGTCGTCTACCTCCGCCTTCATCCCCAAATCCAATCACAGGTTCATTTATCCTAATTATTTTTCGATAACGATAACACTAGAGAGATTGATTCAGAAAGAGAACGGGATTGACTATATCCAATGCAGAAAACCGAACCGATTGGCATTTTTCAAGAAGCGTGACTAGTCCAACGACGTTGATGTAGACGTATGAGTATCAGAGTACAGGTTTTCAATAGCATATCGGACTCTGGCACGCACATCCAAGTGCATAACGTGGGTCAACGATGGGTTGTAATAGTCATTCATTGTCTTCTACAAATCGAAGGAGGAAACTGAGAAGATGAGGCTGATCATAAACTATTGTGTTTGTTTCTGTGATGGCGTGGTGCCTCCTTTCATTAAATCGAAAGAGGGATGTTGCAGGGGTTTGATGGGATTTGATTTGTGTGGGTTTACATGGATGATGGATGTTGGTATATGGGGATTTAGAAGTTGAGTAAAACGTTGGAGATCTAGGGAGTTTGGTGAGGTTTTTCGATGGATCTGATGACGAATTTTGCAATGTGGATTTCAAGTCAACTGTGTGTGTTTTAAGAGACGTGAAAAAGAATAAGATTTTATTACTTCAAATCTTACAAAATGGCCAAATAGATCCAACAAAATGGAGTTTATTCCTGAAAAAGCAAGAAATTAAGTTAAGGGGTTGATTCGACCAAAACCCAAAACATTGTAGGGCTACAATGTCTTTTTCCCTTAAAGTTAATAGTGTTATAAGAGAAATTAAATTATTTTCTACATTTTATGCCTATAAATATTTATATCCATTAAAATTATGACAAGTCATATCATTTTACCATTTAATTTAAGAGAAATTAAATTAACTCCTACCTTTTATGTCTATAATTATTCCTACCTATTAAAATTATGACAAATCATCATTCAATTTAATTTTGTTTGATATATATTCTTAATATAGCCTTAATGAGTCAGTTAAAAAATATAGAATGAAAACACATGTCATAATTTTATTGGATAAAAATATTTGTAGGCATAAAAGTATGAATCAATTTAATTTTTTTTAATTTAATTTTATTTGATATATTCTTAACATGGTCTTAATGAGTTAGTTAAAAAAATATGAAATGAGTTAATTAAAAAAATATAAAATGATTACACTTGTTATAATTTTAATAGGTAGAAACATTTGTAGGTATAAAAAATAGGAATCAATTTAATTTCTCGATCTTTTTTTTTGCACACACAAGATTTCCACTATATCAGATTGGGAGCAATTCATTCCTAGTTACCATACATAACGAGCATGAGAACAAGAATGTTTTAATGCACGAATTATAATTATAATACTTATATAACAAATCAGAATATGAAGTTTTATTTTCCAAATTGAACACCTTGTTCATGAGAGAAATACAACATTTATCCTTTCACTGTGACACTGTCACTTATCGAACCATGAAAGCTTATTCTTCATTTCTTCGTAATCTTACTTTCATATCCTGAAAATCAAAAAATAAATAAAGTCAAAAAAAGTTTATTCATATTAAGAGTTCCAGAATCAAGAAATATGACGAATTATTACTCAGTATAATCAATGTTGATTCTTCCCACACTAGGATCAGCAATAACCGATCGAGAATGCCTCTAGCGAAAGGTCAAATCCATTTGCTGGGCATCCTGGGCAAAGATCA